>NC_073725.1:80316383-81524716 GCF_023634155.1 Falco peregrinus | reverse complement strand
TAGATTTAAGTACTAGTAAAAGTGGAAATTCCATAGAGTTCTACTTTTAGCATCTTTAACACCTTGATTTCTCCAGTTGTCTGCTGTAACTTGTTTTTTAATGAATTCGTGTGAGACTTTAAAGCTCTGAGAATTGGTGCTAGGCTGTGTTACCCATTTTTTACGTTTACCCTCAATTTGGGGCACTGAGTGAATCAGTCTTTCTGAAGAGCCTAAATTCTTTAAGTTGTCTGAGATGAAAGTGCTTTTGGAGGCCTCCAGAGGGAGTTCCTGCCCACTAATTTAATGTCTACAACATTCAGGCACATATTTCCCTGTGCAGGCTTTTAGAAGCCTCTGCTACCTGCCTAGTTGGTTGAGTAGGGAATGGTTGCACTAACTTGCAGAGGACCGCTTCAATAGGCAGCTAATATTTAGGCTCAGTTATCAGTTGCAGGGTGATTTTGAGCCAGAGGAATGCAAATATAGCCATCAAAATATATAAACAAAACCATTTTATATTGTCTCGGAGTTTCTAATGTTTTCCAATCTTTCTGTCTGTATTAGGCTGAAGTATTATCTGTAGTTGCCCAACAAATACTTAGCATCCAGCAAGCTATTACTCGCAAACTCAGAACATTCATCTTTGAAGGGACAGAGATCTCTCTTAATCCTACATGTGCTGTGTTTATCACGATGAATCCTGGGTATGCTGGACGAGCAGAGCTGCCTGATAATCTGAAGGTAAATCTGGAATCCTGATTTTTTTGTAGATATTTAACATAGTAGGTAATATCTATTGTAATAAGAAAAGCAAGGCAGCAATCAAATAATACAGTGATGTGCTGGTTTTGGCTGGAATAGATTTAATTTTCTTCACAGTAGCTGGTATGGGGCTGTGTTTTGGATTTGTGCTGGAAACTGTTGATAATTCAGGAATGTTTTCGTTATTGCTGAGCAGTGCTTACATAGAGTCAAGGCCTTTTCTGCTTCTCACCCAGCACCACCAGCAGGTAGGCTGGGGGTGCACAGCAAGCTAGCTGGGGACAAAGCCAGGACAGCTGACCCCAGCTGACCGAAGGGATATTTCATACCGTATGGTGATGTCATGATCACATATAAAGCTGGGGGAAGAAGAAGGAAGGAGAGCATGTTTGGAGTTTTGGCGTTTTGTCTTCCCAAGTAACTGTTACAGATGATGGAGCCCTGCTTTCCTGGACATGGCTGAATACTTTGCCTGCTGGTGGTCCCACATGAACCCGTACATCCTCATTACTCATCACCACCTTTCCTGTCCTTTGTTATAAGATGCAGATATCATTCCCTTAGTCTATGGACCACCCTTGTGAAATGCCTGTAAAATATCCATAAATGTCCACAAAATGTCCATTGAGTTAATTTAATCCATGACTTTGGGCTCCATCTGTTATGATGGTCACTTAGGACAGGAGAGCTGGTGTGTTGTGTGGAGTTACTGGGCTTAGCTCAGGTTGGGTTACTGCTGCACTTACACTGTTTCTCGTAAGGCTTGTCTGCCATTGGTTCAGGTGGTTCCTGCTACAGTAACTCCTATAACATGCAACTCAAATAATGGGTTACAACAATTTAAAAGTATTCTTGTTACAGTCTTCATTTCTGGTCCCTTTGAGCCAGGTTGTAGGGTTTCAGATTGCAACAACTCCTCCTGTTGCTCCTCACCTAGCTAGTAACAAGGGGTTTCCTGTAACATGAAATTCAAGTCCTGGGTTACAAGAATTTAAAGGTATTTCCATTACAGTTTCCATGCCTGGTCCCTTTGGACCAGACAATAGGATAAATCAAATGTTAAAACGTTGCAATAAACTCCTCCCCTTGCCCCTGCTCTGGCTTGGACTTAGCCACAGACTGCAGTCCCTTAGGGGTGTACCTGCCTCAAGTGGAGCCTTATCTATGAGCCACAATCTCTTCCCAGGGGTGTGCTTGCTGCAGCATAGACTTATGCACAGCCACAGTTGCTTTGAGATGTACCAGCTCTGGCATGGGCTTCTCCATGGCCACAGATGCTGATAACCCATTCAAGTGTATTCTGCTGTGCTTTTTGCTAAGCCTTAGCGTTTAAGGATTGTACGTAATGCACAGATGAAAGGTCTCAGTCTAATCATTCTGATAGCAGTTCACAGCTTTAACTGTACTCTAAGTGGAAGTTCTCCTGGTTTACAGTGGCTTGGCGGTCCAAATCCCAATTTAAATTTATTATAACTTTGCAAGTTGCTGAGATACTGTAGAGAGACTGATGTGGTCCTAGTTCTTTTCCAAGCTTTGCCACATTTTTTTTGTGACATTTTACAAGACTTTAACCACACCATGTTCTAGTTTGCCTATTATAAAAGTGAGATGAATGACACCTCCCTTTCTTCTATTAATAGTTCTTTAGGATTGTGACTTTCTATACATTCGTTCCTGCAGTGCTCAGTACAGCCCCTTGAACCTCTTGATAAGATCATAATAGAATAGAATAAAATATTAATGCAATCTCATAGATTTCTGATGATTCCTGAATTCTAGAAGCTCATGAATTTATAGAGAGATACTATTCTTAAAAAGCAAGCACATGTCTTACCATATTCCATCATCTAAGCTTGTATCTTTTTTTCTTACAGGCACTGTTCCGAACAGTTGCCATGATGGTTCCAGATTATGCTTTGATTGGAGAAATTTCACTTTATTCAATGGGATTTTTGGACTCTCGGAGGTAAGACATGCTGAATTTTCCACATCAGTTGAGTCTGATATACCTCATTCCTCTATAAGGCATATATGTGTGTTTGAGGCATGTCATTCTGGAAGGCTGTCCGTGTTCTGTTTCTCCAGAAAGTACTTTTTAATTTCTTTTATCATCAATTCTCATTTACCACTTCATGTTGACAGATATGCACCTCTACACAGGATCATTTGCAAAATGTATCATAATATCAAACAGAATTCCTAAATGGCACACACGTTCTCTGGCATGGCAGAATCTACAGTTTTACTTCCTAGGTGTTTTGGGCCATCTTGTCAGCTAACATGTCTGATAATCACTGCAGTTACTTTGTGTGTATATAGGTACTTAAATTATTTTCCTTGCATGGTGAGATATTTTCATTTTACATGTGATATTTTAATATCCACAGTCTTGCCCAGAAAATTGTTGCCACTTACCGTTTGTGCTCTGAGCAGTTGTCATCTCAGCATCACTATGATTATGGAATGCGTGCTGTTAAATCTGTCCTGACAGCTGCAGGAAACTTAAAACTGAAGTACCCAACTGAAAATGAAAGTGTATTGTTACTTCGGGCTTTGCTGGATGTTAACTTGGCCAAATTCTTGGCACAGGATGTGCCATTGTTTCAGGTAAGCTGTCAGGCTGGTGTGTTTCAGTTTTGTGTTGATGAGGTCCATTATAAGCGCCTCAGAAACAGGTCATTGTCTTAATTTAGAACAGTTTGATCTAGGTGCTGCTACATTAGTGTAGTTATTTCAGTCCACTGATCTGTCTGCACTCTTTGGTGTTGTTGGGATTATTTTGAAAAACAAACTTTCAGTGGTGCTTTTTAAGTTATTCTATAAAATACTTTACAAGGTATCTTGCTAGAAGTTATTTTTGCTGTTTCATTCATGGAAACTATTCTTTGGAGTTTGAATTCTAGCTTTGTGTTGCAAAAGAGATGTGGGCAACTAAATTAAGTTCAACTAGAAATTTGAAGCCAGAATGAAAATGAGGAAGTTCCTGTTTGCATACGGCTTTGACAGAAAATAAAGACTATGTTGAGCTACACAGCAATCAATATTAAAGACGTAAAAGATAGGTTACAAGCACACACGGAGTCATTGCTCTGAAATTTCAGCACACATAGCCTTCTCTTTAATCACTAAAATTCTTTCAGTCACTTTCACACCCTTTCCTGTAATGCTTTTTGGGGCAAATTTGCAGAAGGTTAAGCCTCCTTTTTACAATACCATTGTGTGTATAAGAAATGCAGGCACTCGTTTCTGTCTTATGCATACAGAATTTTGTGTGGCTACAGTTTGCCTAGAAGTAAGTTTTTCCAGCTGAGGATTTTTTCTCTTAACTGTATGAGTGTTATTTTACTTGTAGATTTTTATGCTTTTGGAATTTTTCCTTTTTGTAATCTGTGTTTAAATAGTGTTCTATTCTGCCTTTCCTTATCAGGGCATCATATCTGACCTGTTTCCTGGAGTGGTTCTTCCTACACCAGATTACGACCTGTTTGTCAAGGCACTAACTGAAAATATAAAAAAAATGAATCTTCAACCAGTTCCATGGTTCATTGGAAAAATTATTCAGGTTTATTTTCTCATACTTCTGGGGAAGAAGAGTGTGAGAGCAGAAACACTCTTAACTGTCTGTGACATGAATGAATACCTAATGGTTTCCACGATCAGTTAATAAAATATTGCAAACAGCATATTTTTGCTGAGTAAAAATCATGCTGTAAAAGCTTGCTTTGCTTATAGCAATTTTTTAATTCAGCCAGACTGTGAAGGAGCCAATATGTGCACCTGCATTGTAGATCTTATGGTTCAGGACAGAAAATTAAACTGAGTCTATTACTAGCTGAGGCAGCATAGTCTAGTGAACAGAATTCTGGACTGGGAGTCAGGCCCTGTTCCCAGTCTGCTCATAGTCTCCTTGAGAAGTCTTGAAAGAGGTGACATTTTGCACTCTTGCTTATGCTTCACCTTCAGCTCTTTGTTCCCATTGGTCTCCCATTTACTAGTATTGGTGACCTTTTAAAAAAATGCTTAACTTTTTTTCTTTTGAGTAGTGCAGCATAGTGACAGTGTAATGTCAAGGGCAAAAACGCATGGCCTGGGGCAGGATCGTGAGGGGCCCCTTCAGCAGCAGTTCAAATTTCATGGCTTATGTTCAGACTTGGTTTATGCTGCTTTGCAAACCATGCTTTATCTTTCATTTAAATAGGGGTAGTGTTAACTCATTAGGAATTTAAGCTCAACCAGAAAATACCTGCCTTAACCTGAGATTTTAAATCTTCTTAGTGGTTCTTCTTACAGCTCTGTTTGAAGGTGATCTGAAGGCTTTGACCTGAGTTCTGGCAAGATCTTGTGGGGTGACTGAACAAGTTTCCACTCTTGCAGTCCAAAGTCAGCCTCTGTGGGACCAGTCATATGACACATCCTCAGAACTGTAGTTTCAGTCCCTTTGTGTTAGCTTCATTGGTAACCGTTGATTTCAGTTCAGGCTTTTGCACCGGGCTGTGTTCTGCAGTGTCTGGTTAGTGCATTCACACCCTGTACAATGATGCTGTTACAGCTGAGGGATGACATTTAGCAAGGAGGAAGGGAGGATGTCTGGAGGCAGTGACTTCCTAAATTATATCAGTGAGAACTGCCGTAATAACACTGCCTTCTGATTTGGGTTAATGCTTTGGTGCAGATATTTGGCTGATATTTTGTCCTGTCACATCTGAGTGCAGGAGAGATGCCTCAAGTTTCATAAACATAATGCCTGGTTTTGTTCTATGTTAAAGAGCCAGTCTCTTGTCACTGATACAGATATATGAAATGATGCTGGTGCGCCATGGTTTCATGATTGTTGGAGATCCTTTGAGTGGAAAGACCTGTGCGTACAAAGTGCTGGCTGGAGCCCTTGGCGATTTGTGTGCAGGTAATGTTCAGCCACAAACTTCACATTAAATGAAGTTAATTCTATGACTAATGTTTTTCCTTTGTGGAGATATGCCCAGTTTATTAATTGTCCTATATTCTGCTTTCTCAACTGGAACATTTCTATTCGTTGAGCTATTTTTGTCTGATACATTTGTGTGAAAGTGTTTTTGTCTGCATTTACTGGAATAGTAAAACATACTAATGTATTTATGCTTTTCTGAATTTTGTTAAGCATTGTATTTGTGCATAATACTCTTGAAAAAACTGGCTCTGATAGGAAGATTGTAAGTAGCTCGCATAAACATATAAAATCTATTATGTTCTGCTTTTTCTTTTTTTATGTGCTTTTGCACATAGGACTTTGTGCTTTCCTTGTATAAGTAACGGAATTTCATACTTACCGCTACCTAGCTGCAAAATGTCTGGGGTTTTTTTGCCTTGGGCAGCTAAAGTAGGATCCTCAAGAATCTTGTTCTGTACTTTCATTGCTGAATGAAACTAACCTATCAAATTCTCAAGCTCATCTATTTGTCTTTTTACAAAGCAAAATCCATGGATGAATATGCTGTTGAATACAAAGTTATTAATCCCAAAGCAATTACTATGGGACAGTTGTATGGCGGTTTTGATCCTGTAAGCCATGAGTGGACAGATGGAGTTCTTGCAAATGCCTTCAGGGAACAAGCATCTTCTACCACAGATGATCGGAAGTGGATTGTTTTTGATGGCCCAGTAGATGCAGTTTGGATAGAAAACTTGAACACTGTGCTGGATGATAATAAAAAGGTAGCCTAACTTTTGCCAGTAACCTTGTCCTTTAATATACATACTTTATTTTAGTACTAGCAATATTATTACCACGTTGGTCAAAGGAGGTGTGAGACTCAGGAAAGGCAGATGTGCTTAAAAGCATTGCTTTTTTCCCCAGTTACACGAGTGGGTTTATTAGATGATATTAAGCTGTTACTTCCCCCTAGAAGCTTTGTCTTGCTCCTGCTTTATTGAAATCAGGTTGCTTACTGAGGGTTTTTTATTGACCCTTTAGGAAACTGAAATATATAAACTCACTTCTGTTACTGAACACTGAACTTGCTTAAATTACTTAGTGAACAAATATTTAAAAAAAAAAAAAAAAAGAAAAAAGCTGTAGGGCATAACTGCTTATCCTTGCAGATTTATCTAAAGATAGAGCATTGTTCTCTGTCTCTGCAAGCCATTACAGTAACATGTAGAAAAGTTGAGACAAGGTCAGAAAATATGTGCTGTGAGAATATGAATGAGTGAATGAGGAGTGGCAGTAAGTAGAATGTTCAGTGATTTTATGACAGTCATTACTTTGACTGGATGATCAGCACTGACATGACTAGATCATGTTTATGTGATGCTCTTCTTCTAGCTATGCTTAATGAGTGGTGAAATAATTCAGATGAATTCAAAAATGAGTTTAATCTTTGAGCCGGCAGACTTGGAGGAGGCATCTCCAGCAACTGTCAGCAGGTAATGTGAAAGCATTCAAACTTGAACTGTCCCACCTTGCACATCTGTTCCTGTACCATAGTTTGTTCTTCCTAGGTGTGGTATGGTCTATATGGACCCACAACAGTTAGGTTGGAAGCCACTGAAGGATTCCTACATGAAGACATTGCCTTCAAACCTGCAGGAAGAACACCGAGAGCTGGTGCGAAACTTAATTTTTACATTGGTCTAATTCAGAAGATTAATGTTAAGGTGATGCTCACAGTTTGCCCACTTGAAGACAGGCATGCAGAATCAAAACTTTTTAAAGTACTTTAATGATTTAGAGGGTCCCAGACCTCCTAGAGGCTGTTGTAAATTATTTTGTAGTGAAGAATGTTAAATGTCATTGCAAGTGCCTGAGAGCTGGAGATGCTAATGTATTAGCGTGATGTATTAGAAATGTAATGTGGGGAAAACTGGAAGACTCAAAATGTTCTGAACTCATTCTTCTTCTAAGACATCTAGAGTTTAGCTTAAACAGGCTTATGATATTATTATCAGTAACAGCTTGATCTTCAAAGCGTTAGTCACCTCATGAATCCTTGTGAAATAGTCTTCTGTGTACTCGATTGCTTGCATGAATGGGAGCTCTTTATGTTGTGTATTGTGGTATATCTTCAGTGTAGATGCAAATAAAAGTTGGTGGGAATCAGCTTTTAATCTTATCAAAATAAAAATTCCCTTTTATTGGGCATTAAAATATAGTAAAAGAATCAGAATAAGATCTGCCTACAATAGCTTTGAAACTGGAGAAAACTTTGATTTCTGTGATTTGACAAGGCCCCCTTTGAGTTTTTGCAGGAAATTAGGACCAAATTCAATAGAAGTACCAAGACTAGAAGAGCTCTTTATAGATTTCTTAGTTCATCAAAGCAAAATGTTTATTCTTTAACCAGCATATAGCCCATGTGAAAAGGCTAGGTGATGATTCCTCTCCTGGTTTCCTGTGTGAGTTCATGGAGCAGACACCACCAGCCATGGTCATTACCTACCTGCATGCTGTGGCACTGCTGCTGGTACCAGTCAGTTCCAGCTTTCTGGAATTTCTTCTGTGGCACAGTATCTGTGCTGGGCCCTTAGTAGGGGCCTGTCCTTTTTAAGGGAGGATGAAGCCCTTATCTTTGGTTCTGTTGGAATAACTTTGTTCTTGCCCAAGCAAAGCAGTGGTCTTCCTAGGCTGCGCTACTGCTCTGCTGTCTGGATTGATGTCTGGGTAACAAAATTCCTGCTGAAAACTTGTCTGTGGTAGAAACAAATTGTTTTCAGCATCAGATAATGACAGTGTGTGACTTTGTGATCACTTAAGTACTGCTTGACACAGGTCCTTTCCTGATAACCCGCTCTGCCAACTTGGAGAATTTCTGATGCTTTGTGTTTTATTGAGAGAGAATTGAGTGACAGTGGGAAATGTGGCACTCCTGCATTGTTTAAAAGCCATTTCCTTTTCTCCTGGTAGGTCAATGACATGTTTATGTGGCTAGTCCAGCCCTGTTTAGAGTTTATTCACCTTCATTGCAAAGCCATTGTACAAACGTCCTCTATTCACTTGAGTTACAGCTTGATGAAACTCTATACTTGTCTGCTTGGTAAGTACCCAAAGCGTTACTCTTCTCATTTTGATTTTTCTTTTTTTCCTGCTGTGTCCCATGGTAAGATGCAGGTTATTGGGTGCGAGGGAATACCAAAGGAATTCCATACTGTTGAGATCATACAACACACTTGGTGATCTCCCTGATCAGTATAATAATAGTTCTTTGACTAGCGTATGGCGCTTTTGAATTTGACGTCATTACAAAACTGAACATGATCATGTGAGTGTATTCCGTATGTTTTGCTTGCTGTTTGCTAGCATCTGAAGAAAAGAATTAGGATATTTGGTAAATATTTTTTCTTCTCATTTATTTTTATTTGTAAACAGGATTTTGCACAGACAAGATCCTCACTCTGTAGGTTGGCTTTGTTCCACTGAAGACAATGCTCTAAGTTTGTCTCAATGCTTTTGTGAAAATGCATTTTGAATTGGGATTTATGGTTGTAACTGGTATTTAACTAAAATTCAAAATATGTGTTTTAGATGAAATAAAGGAATCCGAGGAAGAAGAGAAGGAAAGCATGTCTAGTCAGCATATCACCTTGTGGCTGCAGGGGCTTTTCCTTTTTGCTTTGGTTTGGACAGTTGGTGGGATCATCGATGCAGACAGCAGAAAGAAATTTGATTTGTTTTACCGCAACTTGCTAATGGGAATGAATGAGGAAAACCCACGCCCTAGAAGTGTGAAGCTTACGAGAAACAATATCTTTCCAGAAAAAGGTGCTTCTTCATAACTGTACTTGCCTGGCCTTTATATGAAGCAATAAGAAAACTTGGCATTTTAAGGGAGAATAGAGTGCCTGGCAGATGTTAAGTCTGCAGCAGAGTCACCATCTGCCAAGCCTTGGGCTGCACAGTTGGGTGCTCTTTCCTGGCTCTTTTAACCAGGAGTAGCATATGCCTCATGTTGTACTCGAACACCATAGCTGAATCTGACCTAAAATAATTTGGTAATGATAATGGTGGGGGGCGGGGGGAGGGTATCTTTTGTACTAGAAAGCCTTCATTATCTCACAGTGTTCAATGCCTCACACTAAAATGATCAAAGTTTGTTCTTTAATTGGTGGGTTTTCTTATGTTGTGTTTTTCAATTAACAGGGAGTGTTTATGACTTCTATTTTTACAAGCATGGCAGTGGGCAGTGGAATCTGTGGACAGAGTACATCACAAAAGAAGAGCAAGTTATCTCCCCAGGGGCTAAGGTTCACATTGATATCTTTCATTATAGAAAATAATTATTTGATTAAGTGATTTAGACGTAGAAATCAACTGCCTTAGCTAGCTCTGATTCTACTGTATTAGGCCGTTTAATGTTTGATCTGCAACATTTTGTTAATCTCCTGTAGGCTCCTGTTCATGCTTATGTCTTAATTCTGGTACCATCAATATTGAAACTTCAGCACTGCAGGTGAACATGGAGCCTGAGGTTGGCTAGGGGTTTAAATTTTTGATTCTGCTTTTCTCTCTGTAATAGCATCTGATGCTATAGAAATCTTGGTGGGAAAAAGCCAAAGCCTGAATTTCCATTCCTTCATTTTTGTTTTCCGTGGTTGATGTCATGATGGTATAGTATGAGTTAATCAGAGAAAGCAAGCAAAGAGACTTACTACTTCTTTGGGATATGGAGAGCAGTACTGACAGTCCTGGATCCCCTCCGTTTCCAAATAGACTCACTCACATTTTGATGGCAGCTGTGAACTCAAGGGAAGTGTAGCACAGCAGAGGTCTGCAAAAAGTACCTATTCTGGAGATGAAATTTCAAGATAACTTAAGTGATGTTTGTTCAGCTTTTCATTCCATTGTAGTTGCAACTGCCTTGTCTATTAAGTACATGAGAGATGTAAGATTACATTTCATTCTGCTGTCTAAAATCTTTATTGTTATCTAGTGTACAGCTCCTAATGATAAGTGGAAGATGAGGAAGAGAAAAAGATTTCCATAGCACTGTTCCTTTCCTCTTGCGCAGTAGGGGAACAGAAATAAGCCATATTTAACTCTGCAGTTCTCCTTCCAGGCTTCATATAGCGTCTATGAACCATAATATAGGTAATACTAGTGGTGCTATTTACTGTATAAACACTGAACAAGACGTGGGGCCATACTATCTACCAGAGCCTTGTTATAGCTTAGGTTTTCAGGTAAAAGAATTT
Source organism: Falco peregrinus (assembly GCF_023634155.1). Taxonomy (NCBI): domain Eukaryota; kingdom Metazoa; phylum Chordata; class Aves; order Falconiformes; family Falconidae; genus Falco; species Falco peregrinus. Next base: position 81,513,808 of record NC_073725.1, on the reverse strand, counting down.
TTGTGCTACAGGCTTCCTGTAGTTGCTTGCAAATATTCATGTTGAATGTTTTAGATGTTTGATTTTCATGGACTTGTTTTACTTTTCTCTGTAATAGGTATCTGAGCTGATCATTCCAACAATGGAAACTGCCAGGCAGATGTTTTTTCTTAAAACATATGTGGAGCATAATGTCCCTTTGCTTTTTGTGGGTCCCACTGGCACTGGAAAATCAGCTATAACCAACAATTTTCTATTGCAACTTCCAAAGGAAAAATGCATCCCAAACTTCATAAATTTCTCTGCAAGAACCTCTGCTAACCAAACTCAGGATACTATTATGTCCAAGCTGGAGAGAAGAAGAAAAGGATTATTTGGACCTCCTTCGGGGAAAAAAGCTATAATATTTGTGGGTAAGATACCTTTTTCAGGGTTTTTATATCATTTAATTCTGATTTAAGCAAAAGAAGTGGTTCATTCAGACTAGTAATTTTGGATTGCCTCGGTGCTCTTTGGCTGTTTTCAGGCATCCAAAGAAGGATTAGCAGTGCCCTCTGCTGAAAGGTTTCTGTTTAAGTGGCGGTTGTCTTCAGAATGGTGCATTCAGCGTTGCAGTGTGACATGAAATAAAATAGAACAAAATCCCAACCACATTAAGTTAAAACTTCACCCATAAGTATGCCTGTAAAGTATAATGTCATTCGATTCTGGTTAGTTTAATGAGAAGCAAGAATAACAAGACACCACCTTTTTCTGCCTCTAGTTCAGTTATTTTTTCTTCTTAGCTTTGAAAGGAAACTGTAATTCCTAAACACTGAGGGATTTTTAATCCATGTCTGTGTTCTCCATAGATGATCTAAACATGCCTGCAAAGGAAGTGTATGGAGCCCAGCCACCTATTGAGCTTCTCAGACAATGGATTGATCACGGTCACTGGTACGACAAGAAAGATGCATCCAAGATTAATATCATAGATGTACTGCTTGTTTCAGCTATGGGTCCACCTGGGGGAGGCAGGAATGATATTACAGGTAGGATATATATTACTATGCCAAGTAGTTATTTAACTGGCTGATGTTAAGAGGCAGGTTCAGTTCTGCTGGTGACTAATTGTACATTTATCTATTACTTGTAGATGTACAGACATGTTCACTGGCTGGGTTGTTCAAAGTAGAAATCTGTATGCTTAAGGTCAAATCTGTACCTTTTCCAGGGGCAGTTTAAGTAACATTAGAAACAATGTTTTTAATGTTGATTAAACTCTGAATGATGACAATTCCAAAATTAGAGAACTGGACACTTTTTCTATCTCTTGTTCTTTGGAAAAGGGAGGGAGTACATCTTCTTGCCAAGTCTTTCTGGCTGTTCTCTTCTGAAAATGTATCTCCTGCTGCTAAGATAGGCTGCCTGCATTTACTTACAAGCGTTTTGCCTGCAAAAGTCCATGAGTCCTGTCATATCACCATAAGGAGATTATATTTTCTAATGAAAAAGTTATGCCAGTAAAAGCCCTAATGTAGCTACAGCTACACCGTTAATAAGGCACTTCATGCTGCTTTGTTTCATATAAACACTAATACAGTTATTACTGTATGTCCTCTAAGGAGGCTTTATTAAAATAACAATTCTGATACAGTTAATTTGTAAAATTTACTAGTGTATAGACTGATATATTTTTTTTAGATGAAAGCCAATAACAAGATCCTTGATTTTGTGAAGTTTTACTGTGTCATATCACAGTCAACAGGGCTAATATAAGCTTAAATTTAAATGTGGGTAATAGCAGCTTTGTTGTAGTGGAGATTTATGTTTTTCATATTAAAACCAGTTATTCTAAGTGAAATACTGATAGAAAATATAAACTGTGTTTATATTTGTTTTGCATCACTGCTGAAGCAGAAATTTGCCAGAAACAAGATCATGGAGCTGGACCCAGATTCAGATGTTGTTGTTTGAGTGCCAGTCAATCCTAGAATATGCTAGCTGAAAGGTGGACAAATGTTTGGACATTCCTAAATCTTTCTGCATCATTTTGTCTGTATTACAGGACGTTTCACACGGCACTTGAACATTGTATCTATATGTTCTTTTGATGATGACATATTAACCAAGATTTTTACTGCAGTTGCTGATTGGCATTTCAGCAAAGGCTTTGAGCCTGTATTTCTAAGGTAATGTGATATATTTCCTGTAATGCCTTTGTAGTTTTTTTCTCCTGCAGTTTATCTTCAAAAGTTAAAATTGTATCTCTTCTCCTTCTTAAGGCTGGGTAAGATGATGGTCCAAGCGACAATGTCAATTTATAAAATGGCAGTTGATAATTTTCTCCCAACTCCTTCAAAATCCCACTATGTCTTTAATCTACGGGATTTTTCCAGGGTTATTCAAGGAGTGCTCCTCTGTCCACACACTCATTTGCAAGTAAGTTGTAGTTCAATTATGTTGCTGTAAGAAAAAGAAATGGAAAAAGTAAATTACTTTTATAATATCAGTCAGTAAACATCTCAAAATAAATGAACTATGATTTCAACAGATTTACAAGGTTTCAAATCAGGATAGTCCTGGAATACCTTGTTATAGATTTTCAGTCTGTCTCTGAAGGAGACAGGTGTCCTTTTTGTTAATATTCTTTACATGTGTTACAGTTGGGCCCCAAGGTCCAAGGCTCATCTGTTAAGGCCTGTACATCAAGTCAGACAGTCCCTTCTTTTGAACTTGCAAACTAAATATACAGAAGAAACAAACGTGGGAAGACTCGCTATCTCTCTTTCACAAATGACAAGCTCATCAGTGAACAAGACTGAATAGTTTAGCCCCAAGTTCGCCAGTTGTCATAAACTACAAATGGATACTGATATGTACAATTTTCATCCTCCTCCTTTCATCCATTTTCAGTAAAATGTCAGGTTAAAGGAGTATTAAACATTTCCTTTCTTTAGGGGAATGATTTTGGTGCAGAAACAGAACAAAACAGCTACAAGCTATTCAGAGGAAATCTTAGCCAGCAACAGTTTTGAGCAGGGCTTGAGTTAGAGCCTGTGAGCCCTATCTTTAAAGATTTATTCTGTACTTTATCTTGGAAGGGTGGGGAGAATTGATACAGTAGAGAAAAATGCTTTGACATAAGAGCCCCAGATTGTATGGTCACAAAGGACAAGGTGGTAACTAGATGAGGAAGCTGGTTAAGTTAGCAGATGCGGAGCCATGTGCTGAATGGCTTGGAATTGAAAGATTCCCACTGAGTTTAGTACAAGGTATGGCAGGGTCCAGATGGACATTTCTGTCCTTTTGTTTTTAAACAAATCCTGCCTGGGCTATATTTACCTGGTTTCTTGTATTTGCTTTTTCAGGATGGAGATAAACTGATCAGACTTTGGATTCATGAGGTTTACCGAGTTTTCTATGATCGCTTAGTTGATGAGGAGGACAGGAAGGTATTCTTTCAGATGGTACAAGAGACAACATCAAATAGCTTCAAGCAGAGCTTTAATAAGGTATTTTCGGATAATGTCTGGGACCAAGAATGAGACTGATGCATTTGCAGAAGCACTTAGACATTGAGATTACATTAGTATTGGACACATTTTGAATTATTTCGATTAGTGCATTTTAAAGATATGAAAGGTCTTCTATTCAGTATTGAATATTTGTGGTCAAGGTAATACAAATCACTTCATATCAGAATGATTCATAACTTCAAAAGGATTCTGTGTTGGTACAGAGGACTATCTGGAATAAGTGTCTTGCACAATATTTATATGTGCTTTTCCTTAAGTTAATATTTGGATGAGCCGATGGGAGTAGTGGATACTTTTTTGAGAAACCTTCTGGGAACTTGTCCTGTATTTGACAGAAAATCTGTCTGTGAAGTATGCATATGTGGAAACTTGCTTGTCAACCTACAACATTTAGGTGTTTTTTTGTGTTGTGGTTTTTTTTTTTTTGTCCAGACTAGGGTAATATCTGGAATAGCTGGAAAACAGTGCTTCCCACAGTATTATTACTATGTAGATATGAATGATTATATCTTTAAGGAAAATAATTCTCTAATAGTTTGAAATATCTGTTGATTCTTGTCTTTTCCCTAGGTACTGAGTCATCTCTCACCTACTGGAAGAATCTCTGATGATAATATTCGCAGCTTGTTCTTTGGAGATTATTTGAAGCCAGACAGTAATGTAAAAGTGTATGATGAAATCACAGATTTAAAGCAACTGACAACTGTCATGGAATACTACCTTGAGGAATACAACAACATCAGCAAAACACCAATGTCCTTAGTCATGTTCAAGTTTGCTATTGAGCATATCTCAAGGATATGCAGAGTATTGAAACAGGATAATGGACATCTGTTGTTGGTGGGGGTCGGTGGGAGTGGTCGACAAAGTGCTACCAAGCTGGCCACCTACATGAATACCTTTGAACTCTTTCAAATTGAAATTACGAAGTCCTATGGAATCAATGAATGGAAAGATGATGTTAAACGAGCCATGCTGAAAGCAGGTGTTGGTAACAAGAATGTGTCCTTTTTGTTCTGTGATAATCAAATAAAGGATGAAGCATTTTTAGAAGACATCAATATGCTTTTAAATACTGGTGATGTGCCTAATATCTTTGCAGCAGATGAGAAAGCTGAAATTGTTGAGAAAATGCAAGGTGCAGCAAGGATGGAGAACAGGAAAATTGAAGCCACTCCCCTTGCTATGTACAATTTCTTTATTGAAAGGGTGAAGAAAAATTTGCATATTGTCTTAGGTCTGTATACAGTGTGTTATTTCTTAGAATATTTTTTCTTAAACTTAGTGTTTTCTGCTTACTAACTGCAAACAACCTTAGGTAACTATTGCAATTATTTTTATTCGGTTTTTGGTTGTTTTTTTTTTCCCTAGCCATGAGCCCTATTGGAGATGCATTTCGGAATCGATTACGGATGTTCCCTTCACTGATAAACTGCTGCACCATTGATTGGTTCCAAACCTGGCCGACAGATGCATTGGAAATGGTTGCTAACAAGTTTTTAGAGGAAGTTGAACTTGAAGATGACATTAGAAAAGAGTATGAGTTTAGCTGTCAAACGTATCTCCCCTCCCAGTCACACCCTCAACTTACTTGATCAGGAAACTGTCCTTGTAATGGATAAAGCTAAGCCAACACTGGGATTTCAGTGCAAGTTAAGAGATACCTAGATATATGAATCTGATGTTTCTGAAAGTCAGGCCACTCTTTGAAAGGAGTCTAAAATATTTCTTATAATGGGGAAAAACCAATTCTGCCTTCACTTTTATATACACATATATGTGTACATAATTATTCACTAATATAATTTAATAAGCTTAGAGTAATTTCCTCATCATTAGCATAAAGACAGATTGTATTTTCGTAGTAATGTGGAAAAATTTTCTCTAGGGTTGTGTCAATGTGTAAATATTTCCACGAAAGTGTGAGAGAGCTCTCCATCAACTATTACACTACACTGCGAAGACACAACTATGTCACACCAACTTCATACCTAGAATTGATTCTTACCTTTAAGACTCTGCTGAATAGCAAAAGGCAAGAAGTTGACATGATAAGGACTCGTTATCTTACGGGACTTCAAAAACTTGACTTTGCGTCTTCACAAGTAAGTTTCAGATGAAAACACTGAATATGTGCCATATGCATATTTTAGTATGGGGTCTGTATAAGGTGATTAAAACTTATAAAAATAAAACTTGTTAAATTCCCTTTTCACTATTTTCATGATGCTATTGATAATTTTCTATAGAAAGCCAGCAAAGTTAAATTACTTCTTAGTCATTTCAAGAAATTGTGGTATGTAAGTTTGGATTATAGCACTTAATGGAAAGCTAAAAGAAATGGATGGTACTCCTTAAATGTTTAAGAACTAAATCTTACAAATTTCAATATTTTTGCAAAACCTTATATGGAGAATCCATGCTTTGGCATCCTAGTACCTATTACCCGTTCCAAAATAATGGAGAAGTTGAAGGATATTGTAAGGCAATAACAAACATTAATTCCTGAGTAGATTCCCAGTAGGAAATTGATCAGGGTGCAGGTAAATAACCCCCTGTTTCAAGCCATGTGATCCAGGTATTGATCTTCCTAAAATGCAAAGTAAAGGGGCTTCCAGATACTTGCTGGATGAAGAAAAGCATCCAGTTTGCAGCTGTTGCTGTCACTAATTCTGTTTCCTTCTGAGTTTCTTTTGAATGTTGTTTTCCACCTGTGCAATAAAGGATTATTTGGGGTTCCATAAGCTGAAACTGACTATGAGGGAAAAAAACCCAATTAATTTATTTATTTATCATTATTGAAGTTAAGTGGATCATAAAAAAGCAAGCATATTACATGGATGATAAATGGGCAGATTTTTTTAAAGGATTTCTTTAACAGCTCTTAGTTCTCTAGCCTAATTTTACTATTTAAATAATTATTTAGATCATGTCCCTTTTTAGATTGTATTAGTATAGTGTCTTCTGACCTTTCTCTCTAAGACATCAAGATGTGAATTGCATGTAATGTTTACACAATTTCTTTCTTGATTTCCTTTTTATGTTCATCAGGTTGCAGAGATGCAGAAAGAACTGACTGCCCTTCAGCCTGAACTGATTCGAACTTCTGCAGAAACAGACAAAATGATGATCCAGATTGAAAAGGAAACAACTCAAGTAGATGCAAAGAAGGAACTGGTGTCAGCAGATGAAAAAGAGGCTAATGAAGCAGCAGCTGTTGCTAAAGCTATTAAGGTAGTGTACAAGGGCTTGAGCCTGAAGTATGATGGGTTCCAAGTCTTTGCAAGTAAATAGGAGTTGTGATGATGTATTAATGGGATGATTCAAGCACTTAAAGTAACAAAGTTGCAAGAGATGATAAATGACATATTCCTAATTTAAACAAGGTAAATTTTGGCTGGAGTATGACTATATCTCATAGTACTGCATAGCTTCCCTTACTAGTTCACATCCCAAAAGCAGTATCACTTTTATTTCTGTTGTAATATGTTCTCCTTCTCAACAGATTGAATAATGAGGTTATACTGTTTCCAGGCCCAAAGACTGTTTAGAGTGAGCTGAGGTAATTTGGCGTAGCGCTGCGTGGAGCCCTATTAGGCATCACCTAAGAGATACTGCCACAGCCAGATCTCTGTAGCACAGAATTTCCCATGGGAAGCTGCAGGATTCCTCAGTATTTTTTTTTTAACTAGTTGGTAGTGTGTGAGAGATAAGATAGATAATTACTGAGACCTGAGTACATGATAAAGAATTTAAGCTACATAGTGTATAGTTTTTACCTGATCAGCACTGTAAGATTTAACTAAGAACAACCATATAAAACCAGTATTTTAATTCTCCTTGTCAGACCAGAAGGACTTTGATCTTGGAAGCTTGTCTGGCTTTTTCTGCCATCAGTTCAGCTTATGGAAGTTAGTAATTTTTCTACAAACCTTCCCTGTTTAAACTGCGCAAACTGTGAAAGTAGTTTTCTCTCCAAGAAACACAATGTTGTGAAGAGTCTTTTTATTAGGTACTTAGGAGCAGAGAAGGTTCTTTGCGGCTGTGCTGTAGAGAGGTCGTCACTACACGTTGCAGATGTGGTATTGTAGGAAGGTTTACAGGCTGCTGCCCAATGTCTTCACAGGACGAATGTGAAGGAGACCTTGCTGAGGCCATGCCCGCTTTGGAGGCAGCGCTTGCAGCTCTTGATACCCTGAATCCTTCAGATATCTCTCTTGTGAAATCCATGCAGAATCCACCTGGTCCTGTTAAGCTTGTCATGGAGAGCATCTGTGTCATGAAGGGAACTAAACCAGAGAAAAAGCCTGATCCAAGCGGCAGTGGTAATGATGCAGTATTTGTTATCCCTGCCCTAGGAATGCTTGGGGTACTGCTGTGTTGTGCTGGTGAAGTGCTTCTGGTGTGAATGCAACCATGTGCACTAAAAGTGCGTTTTGCTGGCGCTGACTTAGAATTACGCTGCATAGCTAAGAGCTGCTTTTGCCTTGTAACATACTGCCCTTGCTTGACACTGTTGTACAGACTTTGTAAGTATGACCCCAGTCACCAGCACAAAGTAATTTCTTCAACTTGCTTTGACCTAATCTTGAAATTTGCATCACCTTGAGGAGCTCTGGGAGCTGGAGGTGTGCTGTGCACCATTTGCCTGCATTTTCCCCTCTAATCCCTGCTACCAATCTGTATCAGTTATGCCTAGAGAGAGAATTCTAGCTATACCCCTGCCGTAAGTAATTACTTTAACAAGCTCTTTCTGTGTGGTTTGTGGTGTTATTGTGGGATTGCACAGTATCTGCAAGGTAGGAAAGAGAATTTCTTCTTTCGTTTTTCTTCTACCTTATGCCCCCACAGTTCAACCCGTCATGACTGAAAATAAGAATTCTATAAATGCCTTTCATCCAAAACTGTTTTATCTAGATTAGGAAGGAATGCTTTCACATAGTTACTGACCTACCTGATAAACTACGCTAAGAAAGACTGTATAGTGATTTGTTTCCCTTATTTTGCTTGGTTGATTTAGAATTAATATGTAATTAACAAATATGACATAGGTTAGTGATGCTGATATTTCTGTCTGAATTTCTTTAGGTAATGATTTTCCCAAACTCGTTAACAGTAGTCGCATAGAAAAATTTTGTTGCAAAATCACTGATGTTAATTCTCCATATTATGTTTCAAGTATTTTTTTCAGTTTGAACATGCATTTTTTAAGTCTGATTTTAGTATTATTTGCAATATAGGTAAAATGCTAGAAGACTACTGGGGGCCATCTAGAAAAATTCTTGGAGATCTGAAATTCCTTGAGAGCTTAAAGACGTATGACAAGGATAATATTCCTCCCGCTATAGTGAAGAGAATTAGAGAGAGGTTTATTGACCATCCAGATTTTCAGCCAGCTGTCATTAAAAATGTCTCATCTGCCTGTGAAGGACTATGCAAGTGGGTGCGAGCCATGGAGGTGTATGACCGTGTAGCAAAAGTGGTTGCCCCAAAGCGTGAACGTTTGAGAGCTGCAGAAGGATTACTGGACATTCACATGCAGAAGCTAAAAACAAAACAAGCAGAACTTAAGGAAGTAGTTGATCGCCTCCAAGCTCTGAATGATGAGTTTGACAACATGAATGACCGAAAGAGAGAGTTAGAAAACAATATTGAACTCTGTTCACAAAAGCTTGTGAGAGCTGAACAGCTAATTAGTGGTCTTGGTGGAGAGAAAGACAGGTGGACAGAAGCTGCACGATTATTAGGAATTCGGTATGTAGACCTTATAGGAGATGTGTTGTTATCATCAGGAACTGTGGCTTATTTGGGAGCCTTTACTGTTGATTACCGCCTAAAATGTCAAAAGCAGTGGCAGGTCGTGTGCCGTGAAAAGAACATACCATGCTCCAGTGATTTTAGCTTAACTAATACATTAGGGGATCCAGTCAAAATCCGTGCGTGGCAGATTGCTGGATTGCCAGTTGATTCTTTTTCCATTGACAATGGCATAATTGTTTCTAACTCAAGAAGATGGGCTTTAATGATAGATCCTCAGAGGCAAGCTAACAAGTGGGTAAAAAATATGGAGAAAACTAACAGGCTGTCAGTTATCAAACTATCTGACACACATTATGTGAGGACGTTAGAAAATGCTATTCAGCTTGGAACACCAGTCTTGCTAGAAAATATTGGTGAAGAACTAGATGCTTTCATAGAACCCATTTTATTAAAGCTAATATTCAAACAACAAGGAGTAGAATACATGAAATTAGGGGAAAATATAATTGAATATTCACGAGATTTCAGGTTTTATATGACAACCCACTTAAGAAATCCTCATTATCTTCCTGAAGTGGCTGTAAAAGTTTGTCTACTCAACTTCATGATTACACCTTTTGGTCTTCAGGACCAGCTTCTTGGAATTGTAGCTGCAGAGGAAAAGCCTGAGCTAGAAGAAAAGAAAAATAAACTGATTATAGAAAGCGCAGCCAACAAAAAACAATTAAAAGAAATAGAAGATAAAATCCTGGAGATCCTTTCCAATTCAGAAGGAGACATCTTAGAAGATGAAACAGCAATTAATGTTTTATCTTCATCCAAAGAGTTATCTGAAGAAATCTCCGAAAAGCAAAAGATTTCCTCTGTTACTGAGATGCAGATAGATTCTACTCGAATGGGATATAAGCCAGTTGCTATTCATTCAGCTGTTGTCTTCTTCTGCATTTCTGATCTGGCAAACATTGAACCTATGTACCAGTATTCATTGATTTGGTTCATTAACTTGTATGTTCAATCTATTGCTAAAAGCAAAAAAAGTGAAGATCTAGAAGAGAGAATTAAAAATATAACCGAGCATTTCACTATAAGCATCTATAATAACATCTGTCGTTCACTGTTTGAAAAGGATAAGCTGTTATTCTCCTTCCTTCTGACAGTAGGCATTATGAAGGGAAAAGACCAAATAGATGATGAGGTTTGGCATTTCCTGCTGACAGGAGGTGTTGCTCTTGATAATCCTCACCCCAATCCAGCTCCAGATTGGCTGTCTGACAAATCATGGGCTGAGCTCGTACGTGCATCTAGTCTGAAAAACCTCCAGGGACTAATGGAACACGTAAGAGAGAATTTTTCAAAGTGGAAACTAATATATGACTCTGTAAGACCCCATGAAGAAGCCTTCCCAGATGCATGGAACACGTTGGTGGGGTTGGATCGCATGGTTATTCTCAGATGTTTGAGACCTGACAAAATTATTCCAGCAGTGCAGGCATTCATTGTGGAAAATATGGGAAGAACGTTTATTGAACCACCTACTTTTGACCTTGGAAGAAGTTACAGTGATTCAAATTGTTGTGCCCCTTTGATTTTTGTATTATCACCAGGTGCTGATCCTATGGCAGGTGAGATTGGTATTAAAAAAATTGTTTTAATCTGGTTAAATGTCACTGAATGTGACTAAACTGATAATAGTGTAGGCCCCTTCATTTGTTCTTTAAAGTGTCTTTAAGGTAAAATACAGCAATAATGGAATATAAAACATTTGCATGTGTCCATATATAAACAATGGTAGTAAAATTGGTAGAGGGTAGCATGAATGTAGTGGGGAGAAAACGTCTAGGTCTGAGCAGCAATTTAGGGATCTAACAGCTTGTAACATCCAGATCAGTTTATAATTTATGAATGCATTACAACTATTTCAGTGGGTGTTTGGGACTTGCCTCAGTCTTGTTGCAACCCCTCCTCCAGAAAGTTTCCTCCCTCTCAGTTACTAATTAAATGGTGTATATGACCACACTTAAAAGCACATCTGTTAAATGTCCTTTAAACAATAGCCACCCAGATTATTTGTGAACCTGGTTTTCTGCCAAAAGAATTGTAATATGGAGCCATACCATACGGATGTATTTCCAGGAGGTACTGGTTTTGATGGCAAAGCTGGAAGGTTATTTTTAACCAGATCTAAAGATCCAATTTACAGCTCGACCCCCATAAGTAGTTGTACCCATGCAACAGAGAGAGTAGACAGCAACTAGAATGCAGGCTGGAATTAAGCGCTCGGAGCTAAAGGAGAGAACAGGCATTTCACCTGGCTAGTTTTGTGGGGGTTTTACTGTTACTTTATACACCTAAATTTTACCATATGCCTCAAACACAGTGACTGATACAGCATTTGATCCTACTTCTGGGTTGTTGAGGTGCTTTGGTGTTTTTTTCCAATTTACTAAAATATTTGTTGACTTTTGCCCCTTTAATTTTTATAGTATAAAAAATGATCAATACAACATAGATTACTTTCTAATAGACTTTGTCTTTGCATGTGTGAAACTTACCATCATAGGTTTGCTAAAATTTGCTGATGACGTTGGCATGGGAGGCACAAGCATTCAAACTATTTCGCTTGGACAGGGACAGGGCCCAATAGCAGCAAAAATGATTTATCAGGCTATTACTGATGGAACCTGGGTAGTGTTACAGAACTGCCATCTTGCAACAAGCTGGATGCCTGCCTTGGAAAAAATCTGCGAGGAAGTTATAGTGCCTGAGAATACCAATGAGGAGTTCAGGTAGGAGTTTGTTTTGCTCTTTTTAATGGGAGTATTTCTCATTTGCTGAAGATATTAGTAAAAAGAAATGAAAATTCTTTTGTGTGAACAGTTAAGTATAACATTTGTATTGTTTATGTGCAGTGATAAAATAAAGATACCTAATTAGGATGTTATCTTTTCTACCTGTCCAATATAATCTACTTTTTGCCTGCATTTTAGAACAAATGTAGATGTTATCAATATAGTTAAGAAATCAATAAAACAGTCTTCTGCAGATCAATATTGAGGATTTGTCAATATTGATTATTTTTTTTTATAATGTGCTTTTTAACATTCTTTTCAGATTGTGGTTAACTAGTTATCCATCAGAAAAGTTTCCTGTTAGTATCCTCCAGAATGGCATCAAAATGACGAATGAGCCTCCAAAAGGAATTCGAGTGAACCTTCTTCGATCATACCTCAATGACCCCATCTCTGACCCTGTGTTCTTTAGCAGCTGCCAAAAGCCAGAAATGTGGCAAAAACTGCTGTTTGGCCTTTGCTTTTTTCATGCTGTTGTGCAGGAAAGGAGAAACTTTGGCTCACTGGGTAAGGTTTAGATTATTTTGCAAGTTGTTTCAAGATTAGTAGTTTTGAAATGCATTATTGGAACCTGTCTGTAAAAAGGCAGTATTGTTAGCAATATTACAAGAGTGTGATCTGTATTGCACAGAACACAGTAAAGTTTAAAAGCTGTTACTTTCAGGGGTTCTTGTTCAGACAAAGCTACTCTTGAAGCTACTAAAAGTATTACCCTGGGGGAGGACTAGAAAGTACCAGTTTTCCAAGTAAATACATTATACAGTAGTTACATTAAATTATATCTTACTAAATTACTAATTTATTACCATAGTTCTTACTAACCATCAAATCCAGTTCCGTTTTAAATTTTCATAATTAAGGATCTGTCTTTCTGCTTTTGTTATTTATGTGTGTACTTCATTTTAACAAAGCTAGTGCATATGCTTACTTGGTGTGAAACAAATTTCTGTAGCTGCATTGTGTTGTTCATAGCACAGCAATGAAAAGATACATATTTGTAAGATTTGTGCTTCAGGTTTTTCTGTAATCTTGAAATATTTAGGAAACTAGATAGAATTTCCACATAAAATATAGAAATGTATGGAATTACAGGTTCCATTTTTATAGCTATATAAAGCTTACGCTCTCCACTTAAGTTCTCAGCCTTCCACTCTTTGTCATAACAGGTTACTGTTACAAAATGTTATATTTTGACTGCAAATAACTGTCCTTATTTTAGTAGGCAGCTGTTTAAATAAACACTAGACTGCTAGTATGAAGATACTCATTCATTGCTTTAAAGTAAAAATACAGGTTTTGTAAGTGACAAAGACGTTAATTTTCAAAAGCAACATCCAGTGAAGGTTTAGATTAGATATTAGGAAAATTTTCTTCACTGAAAGAGAGGTCAAGCATTGGAACAGGCTGCTCAGGGAGGTGGTGGAATCGCCAACCCTGAAGGCGTTTAAAAACATGTAGATGTGGTGCTTAGGGACACGATTTATTGGTGGACTTGGCAGTCCTAGGTTAACAGTTAGACTTGATGATCTTAAAAATCTTTTCCAATCTATATGATTTTATGATTCTATGATCTACTGTTTAATGTGACTGGCTGTCTGGGGAAAGGACAGTTGTAGCAACAGCCCGATTTTTTTATTTACTCTAGGAGTATAGGTTTTCTGAAGGATTTTCTTATCTGAAGTATGCTCCTGTGTGGTTTGTTTTAATTTTACTTTTTTACTCTGAATGTCCTATACAAAAAGCATTACTAGATGGGCAGACTGATTTAAAAATTAAAATAATCAATGAATTAAAACTGCTGTTCTCATCATTTCCAGATAGCAACAGATTAGCTTAAAGTACTGAGTAGGTCTGTGTTCTACTTAAGGTAAAATATAATTTTTCAGGACCATGTGATGCCAAAATACAAAGATGGTACTATTATTTTAGGATACAGTATTGTTATGGAGTCGTATTGTCTCTTGTGCAATAAACAGCCTGATAAATTCCGGGGCTGCTACTAGGTACTGTCTGGCAGCTGTTACCTTCAGTTCTGCAGTTGCAGTATAATACCAATACCATCATTTCCTGAGTACGGTTATCAGGACAGTGCACCATTACCCTGTGTATCTTTTCTGAATTGAACAGGTTGGAATGTTCCATATGAGTTCAATGAATCTGACCTCAGAATCAGCATGCAACAAATCCAGATGTTTCTGAATGAATATGAAGAAATCCCATTTGAAGCTCTGACATATCTAACAGGTACAGGCATTACACCCTCTAACATATTGACTTTCCTAGGCACTTTCAGCTGGTACAGTGATAAACTGGTGAATTCTTGACAAATTGAGTGGATTCCATTCAGGTTTACTTCCTTGGCCTTCCACATACTGAGAAGTGGGAACCCAAGCCCTCAGATGTCATCGCTGTCTTGGCCATTTATAGCTAGAAGAATTACTAATGGTCCAGCAAACCTCCTGGTTTTTGTTTCATATATGTAAAAGAAAAACATCAATGGCCTTTATTTCACCTTAGCTGATCAATATGATCCTGAAACAGTAAGCATTGGCAGTTTACCAGAGGGTGTGATAATACTCATCAGTTTAAAGCAGGAGGTGTTGACATGTGTAAATAACTTGGTTGCTGTGCCTGTTCAGTTCTCTTTCTCCAGAAAGATAGCTGCTTCTTGGCACCTCCTTTGTCAGCCTTATAAAGATCATTCTTGATTTTTGCTAATATTATGATTAACTTTATGAAAAAGAATTTTGGGAGTCAGGATTAAAGGAATAACTGTGAGCTTTTAGCTGTTCTCTGTACTTTATATCGGTGTAAACCTCCCTTCATTGCTTGCCTATTACTTAAATCTCTCCAACCCCTTCTGCACAGGGTGTTGCATATTTGTAATCCCTTGGTTTTTACTGTATACATACATAAGAGCACAAGTCTTATGAGGAGCAGCTGAGGGAACTGAGGTTGGTTAACCTGGAGAAAAAGAGGCTTAGGGGAGATGTTATCACTCTCTGCAGCTGCCTGAAAGGAGGTTGTAGGCAGGTGGGGATCAGTCTCTTCTCCCAAGTAACAAGCAAGAGGGCAAGAGGAAATGGCCTCAAGTTGTGCCAGGGGAGGTTTAGATTGGATATTGGGAAAAAATGCTTCACTGAAAGGGTCGTCAGGCATTTTAACAGTCTGTCCAGGTAGGTGGTTGAGTCACTGTCCCTGGAGGTGTTTAAAAGATGTGTAGATGTGGTGCTTAGGGACCTGGTTTAGTGGTGGGCTTGGCAGTACTAGGTTAACAGTTGGACTTGATGATCTTAAAGGTCTTTCCCAATCTAAATTATTCTGTGATTCTATGATCAGGTTAAGTTTGTGTGAAAGGAAAAGACAAGGATCAGCTATATAGCACTGTTCAGATTTTGCCAGTTCTAAAAATTCTTCTGAGAATTTCAAGCAAAAGAGCTGTCATTTAAAACATGAGACTATTTACTGTGGCACGAGTAGCAGTTTTTCAGACCAGCTCATAGTGCCCCTCAAGCTTTTTATCATCAAGGCACACAAATTTGCCCCGTAGTTCCAAAGGTGTTAAAAGTGCCTAATTTCCATTGAATCAATTGAAGTATAGGACCTAAAAACTTTTGAGGATCTGGAGCTTAGGAACTTCAACTTACTGGAGCTACACTTTATTGCAAAACAACTTTTATTTGTTCATTAACTTTCAATTTTTCATCCTGGTTTTCTTTGTCCTTTCCCAGGGGAATGTAACTACGGAGGTAAAGTAACAGATGATAAAGACAGGCGTCTTCTCCTGTCCCTACTTTCTGTAGTCTATACCAAGGACATAGAACAGGACAAGTATATGCTTGCAGCTGGAGATGACTACTACATACCACCGCATGGTCCATATGAGGTGAGAAGATAATGGATGTAGATTCTCACTGACTTATTGGAACTAACCTTACCTGTTGAATACAAACCTTATCTGCTGAATACAACAAATAGAAAAGAAAACCCATGAGATCACAAAGCCATGTCAGAATATATCTTATGTATGAAATATCAATCTGGTACTTAATATCTAACACACTGCAATGGAGATGTAGTGATCACACAATATTCTGATGTTTGTTGATGCACCCCTATGCTGGTTTCCAGTACAGTTCTAGAAAGCTAATAGGAGTCAGGCTTCAGGAATTTACAGGGTACCTCTGCACCCTATGGCAACCACTTTTGTCTTGAAAGCAGTGATCAGGATGAGGAGGTGGAATGGCAGGTGTGTATACTCAGTTTTCATCCCCTTTTCCCCTTCTAACAACTGCATAGAGATAACAAATGTGCTCTAGCCTGCAGCTGTAGGGGTGATACATACAGCATCCTACCCTCTTCTGTGACTTACCAGTGCTCCTTGTGCATTTCCAATGTACATCCTTTGTCTTGCTTTCTCTTGCTACTTACATGAAGGCAGTAAGAACAACTCCTCAGTGAGTCTTTGAATCATTCAAAACTTTTGCATTTATCTCTGTGGATTGAACAATTCCTAGATGGATTTAACTGGGAACTAATGTGATTGTAAACAGGAAGGTTCTGTCCAAGTTGGGTTTACTGATCCTTGCATGATTTCTGGTATCTAAATGTTTCTTTTACAGTCTTACATTGAATACATACAGAGTTTACCAATTACAACACACCCTGAAGTGTTTGGACTTCATGAAAATGCAGACATCACCAAGGATAACCGGGAGACTAATCAGCTTTTCCATGGAGTGCTCCTGACTTTGCCTAGAGAAGCAGGGGGAGGTGGCAAGTCCCCTCAGGTAACTGGGGAAGAAAGATCAACTTGTATCTGGAGATGTGCCCTTTCCTGTGTGCCCTCTAGTTCTCTGAGTAATCCAACAACTCTCATCACATGGCTGTGGCATCGGGAGTAGATGTGAATGTCCCTGAAGAGAAGCAGACAGATTTGGCATAGAAGGACCTTTAAAGATGGAAGATACCCTAATGACTTTTAATTCAAATAGGTTAATACCACACAACCCCGCCTGGCTGAGTAGAGCATGCAGTTTGAATGTTTCTTTCACCTTTCATGACTTCAAATAACAGTGAAGTGCTTCGCTTCGGTCATGAATGGTAGTTAGAGCACAGTTAACAATCGCAGTTGGTAAAGCAACTGAAATCACATTCATCTCTAGGCAGTTTTAAAGTATGACATTTCATTCCAGTCTACACATTCCAGCGATGAGGTTTGTGCACTGGCCTGACTTCATCCCTGCCATTCTCACTAGGGGACAAACTGCAGAGTGCCAGGAAATTATATAAAGTCATTCAGCTATCAGGCAAGCCATGTGAGCCTGCTAGAGGCAGAAGTTGTCTTCCTGGTGAAGTCTGTGCTATAACGGCACTTCCAGTCTGTTACTACTCACTGAATGCTTGGGTTTTGAGATACGATTTTTTGCTTCCCCTTGGCTGCTTCAGTTCTTACAGTCCCAAACATGTAACTCTGTGTGTGGCTTGCGTGGCACAAAGAAAAGGGGCAGTTTGGCAGAATGGAATCACTTAGACATGGACCTCCCTGTCATCTACCCCTTCATGGGACCTGGTTGTGAAGATGCTGGGAATTTCTTCTCTTCATCCTGCTTGTGAAGATGCTGGGAATTTGTTTCCTTCATCCTGTCCTGGCAGCTCAGGATGCCCCTTTGAGACACAGATAAATGACCTTGCAAGCCCCTCAGACTTGTCATCCTGTATTTTATACACAAGTGGATTCTTGAAAAGTGGACTTGGTGGAGTCTCATTTCCGGCAGGGTTGTCTGGTGATCATATTCTCTCGTGTCTAATATGCTCTAAGTAAAGCTGCTCTCATGGCTGGGGTATTCATATGGTCTTCCTGCCATTTTCCCCATGCTGCATGCTTTCTTTTCCTTCATTGTGGCAACAGTAGGACTATGCTTGTCTGCCCTACTGCCGGTTTCCTTAGAAGTTACCTAAAACCTTTCTACAAATTCCAATGAAATTCCTAACAAATTTAAAATTATTGAGAAGGGAAAAGGAGCAAGCAGGCACATGTGGAGATAGACAAGATGATGCACAAAGGGAGTAAGAGCATGTAAGCATTATTTCTTTAGGAAAATGGACTAAAATACCTATGTGGTTTTATAGAAAAAATGTAAAATCTATAGGGTTTTGTGGAATTTACTGAATAAAAATAGGTGAAAAAAGGGAAATTCCATGTACATTGCAAACTTGTGATTTCAGGATATCGTTGAAGATTTGGCACAGGACATTTTATCCAAATTACCAGATGGCTTTGATGTTAAAGAGGTTATGAAGGTATACCCGGTACTTTACGAAGAGTCCATGAATACAGTTCTTAGACAAGAAATAATTCGATTTAACAGGTATGGCCAAGTGTTCTGTGTAGCACTACTAATAGTGAAATACGCTTGTGTTCATCAGTGCTAGCCACTCACAAGCCTTAAACAGTTACAAGCCTTTTATAAGACATTGTTCTTAACGTGATAGATTCTGCTTTGGATGTACCTTATGAAAAGGATTGAAAGCTGCGGATGACTACCTGAATGTAGAAATAGTACCTATATTCTTGGAGTATGAACTTAAATCATATTTGAGTTTGGTGTGTTGAGGTAGGGCAGCCTATTTTTTTTAAGTCATACCCAGGCCCCAGTACTCACAGCACACTATGTTAATTAGTGCTACAGTCTTTAAAGCTCTTGTCACTTGATTTCCATTGTCTAGAATGGGAAATTTCACTGTCTTTTATTTCTCTCTGTGTGTTTTTTCTTTGTTTTTCAAAGTTAAGTAAGTGATCTGATAACTACAGGTGAAATAAGGAATTTTTGACAGAATGTTCACCAGCTTTGATTGGCCCTTCATGCAAGTTGGACTCTGAGGTCTTTGGCCAGCTAGAGAAGTAAATAATGAGATGATGATTTCTTTGTTTTATCTGAAGGCTTACTAAAGTTGTTCGGAGCAGCCTCATTACTCTAGTCAAAGCCATTAAAGGCCAAGTGCTGATGTCATCTGAACTTGAAGATGTTTTCAACAGCATGCTAATGGGAAAAGTACCATCGATGTGGGCTGCCAAATCCTATCCATCACTGAAGCCACTGGGAAGTTATGTGTCCGATCTCCTCTGTCGTTTGGCCTTCTTCCAGGTGTGCTAAACTGAGACTGACAGGTCTAAGGCCTTGGTAGCTGAAAGCTGAATAGGTAAAACGTGTGTCAGTACTGCCCTCACTCAGCAGTACCCTTACAGCTCGATTGTGAACTACTTGCACATACTCATGACTAAATATACGCTGCATTAACAGCACTGGAATTAGCCAGGCAGTTGCTCAGCAGGGTGAGTTGAGAGTATAATCCTTTGGTGCTAATCCAGTGTTGCATTTGGCAATTTCCATTTTTCTGTTTCTGGAAGATGCATTTTACTTTGCAATGATGTCTTAATGACTTCCCTGCTCAAAGGACACTGAACCAGGTGTGAAAATGCTTTAGAAACAGTTCATAACAGGCACTATTAATTTTTTTATATGTGCCTGTAAATCTCTTTCAACTTAAAGAAAAAGTGACACCACTTTACACACTTTTTGAACAAGTTGTTTTATTCTTTACTCAACCTTCTGTTATTTCACTTGCATGCTTAGTGCTCTCTTCAAATTACTTAAAATTTCAGATGTACCTTAAATGAGGTACTGAGATATAGTGGAATCTCATACAAGTCAGGGGAGGAGAAAGCTAGAAAGATGTGTCTAAAAGATTTGTATAAGCAGTAGAGTTCTCCATTTTTTGGATCAGAGTAGCATATGGGCTTCTTTTGACTCCAAATGGTTTAAAGTAGTGTGGGGACATTCTGCCCTTGCCTCGTTTTTCCTAATTCCTTTGAGATACCCAGCAAAGATACTGGCCTGCGATCTCCTTGTCTGGTATCTTTGTACTGGAATGATTTCCTCTACTAGGATCCGACGTGTTGGCTGTAGTGAGTGCCCTCACAGTGATTGGTGAAGGCACTATGTAAGAAAATTTGGCCCTTTTTTATGTTAGGAGATTGGTGTTTACAAGACTGCAAAAGAGGATATATTGATAAAAGTGTCCAAATGTAATAATTTTTCTTTATTTTTTTCCTGCTGGCTAGTATCTAGACTTACCAAAATATGCTTATGCTGCTTTTTGAAATTTCTTTCTCAGTAGCACTAAGTTCTGGTTGTTTCAGAATAAGTGATTATTTTTGTTGTCATCATAAATAACTGACATCTGTGATTTGTTGTCTCTGAAAAATATAGAACAAATGGTAGCATCCAGGGGGTCCCACCAAGGTTAGGATCTCATTGTGCTGTTTAAGTGTATCTGAAAAGACATCCCTTTTCTGGTGAATTGGCACAGTGAAGCCACAAATGTCTTTCTTCTTACGTTTGTTTTTTTCTCTCCAAATTCAGGATTGGGTCATCAATGGGCCACCTACAGTCTTTTGGCTCTCAGGATTCTTCTTCACTCAGTCTTTTTTGACTGGTGTTTTACAAAACTATGCCAGAAAACACGCCATCCCAATTGACCGTATTGGATTTGAATTTGAGGTAAGAAAATGGAGAGAAATTTTGTTTTTCTTGAACAGCTGTAAACGTGTTCTGGGGCAGCAAGGAATAGTTTTCAAATGAAAAGAAATTTTATTTAAAGGAGTAGTGTCAGACTTATCACTTACAGGATTTAATATACTCCAGATAAAAATAAAACCAAACAATGGTTTAATCATTCTAGGTGATGAAACAGGAGCACACAATGGAGAAAATTCCAGAAGACGGGGCTTATGTGAGAGGCCTTTATTTGGAAGGTGCACGATGGGATAGAGAATCCTTGGTAATTGGAGAATCACTTCCAAAAGTCCTTTATGATTCTTTGCCCATAATTTGGCTGAAACCTGGAGAAAGTTCCACATTTCTTCACATGAACATCTATTCATGCCCTGTATACAAGACAAGTGCAAGAAGAGGTGTCTTATCCACTACTGGCCACTCAACCAACTATGTTTTCTCAATTGAACTCCCTTCAGACAAGCCCCAGAAACACTGGATAAATCGAGGTGTGGCAGCCCTATGCCAGTTAGACGACTGAGAGTACGCAAGTCAAAAAACCCTTGCATTTTGTTATTAAAAGATACATTTTACTCCCCAATGGCTGCAGTCTTTTTTTATATCATGATTTCCTACTGACTTCAAAGGAGCTCCCAAATCTTTTGGTTTTTAGCCCTTCCCAGCCACTGAGCAAGAATGACTGAAAACAGAACACTAGAAACAGAAATTTAATTCAAAGGCCTGGGCATCCCCTTGCATAGATCAGAATGAACAGAACTCCCATCAAACTCTGTGCCACCCACGTCATTACAAATCTTGTGAAATCCTATTATTACCACCTAGTTGCTATCATAGAGTGTTTTTTTTTCCTTCGTTCCATGAAATTGGGCCCGAAGAGTTTTGCTGCTGATTTTAATGGGAATCTAATGCACAACTTATGTAATTAAGACTCTGTGGATTTGCCTACTACTTCTGTGTCCCAGGAGTATGTAGGGCAAGGAGCAAGGATAAGAGAATAGTCTGTTGTCAACACGTAAACCCAATCCTCAGCTAGAATGAACTGCCAGAGCTGTATTATAAAACTATAGGAACTGACACTCCTTGAAAGATGTGCCTTGGAATTTTCATGGAAAACTTCTAGACAGCACATGCATAGGGATCCTACCATTTCTCAGAGCGGTATGCTTGTCTCATATTTTCTTAACTTTTTTAATTTCAGTATTACTTACCTACATATCCCAGGTGCCTAATAAATGGAGCTCTTTCCTTTCTCTCATAGCTTTTTTTACTTCCTCGTCTTGCCCTCTTGCATGTTGGATTAATAACCATCTAAAATTTTCAGTTGTTTAAGCCTTTTCATCAGAGAAGCTCAAAGCATCTTGCAAACATTAATTAAAAATAAAGTAGCCTGAACATCTTCAAAGAGCTGTGCAGTCATTAACTAATCCCCACAGCATGCCAAGAAGGTACTAAAGATGCATCATTAGACTTGTTGTGTACACATTACAAGAGAAGCACAAAGATCAAGGCGAACATTTAAAAAAACCCCACTGCATAAACATCCACTAATTTGGAATCTTGTATTTTTTTTTCATTACCCAAATTGCAGCATTTTAATGACTTGCTCGAGGCCGCACAAAGTCAAGATATGCAGCTATAATTCAGCAATTCCTAGTATCCTGCTACAATCATTAAGTGATGCCGCTACTACTCGTTAAAGCATATGGTTCTTGTCATAGGATTTATCTGTTGTGCTTAGCTTTTCTGGTTGAAAACAGTATTCATTATTTGTTTATTAACCACTGGTTTGTTTTATACAGATACTCATAAAATAGTAACTTTTAAGAATGGTAAAAAACAGATAAGAAGTGTTACAGGTATGTTGTATAGTGCTACTCTGCACAAAGATATACATAGGTAATTAGTACAGTATCTTCATGTACCATGTGTACCATATTTGATGCCTCATTAACAGTACGGTATGCAGGCATTTGGTGCATCTTTATTGTTACATGGTGACTACAGCAAAGGTGTCATGTCAGGACACTTAATGGATATTTGTTTATTTGATAAAGGGGATAGAGATGTGCAGGTGTCTCAGCTTACTGATAGGAAGAAACTACTCTTAACAATTTAGACTAAATGATATTTGGCACCTATAACAAAAATAAAACTTGTTTATGCATGTTAGAGCCCAGTCACCCAAACTGACAATGATTTTTGAGAAGAGAATCAAGTTTCAGAAGATCTATAAATAAATTAAGATTAATAGTCCTTTAAAAAACCTGTCTTTTCTTAGCCTCGTAAGAGTAACATAGATACTTTGTACTTGTCATGTAATTAAAATTAACTGAAATTTACTACATATTTTACATTGTGGTAATTACCGTGTTTTTAAATGGTGGCATCTGATTTTTGTTGTTATTACATCAGCAGTTCAGATCAGTATTTAGGTCACTGTGGCATCAGAGAGCACAATCCAGTCATGACCCTCCTTTTGCAGATGCTTTGCATGCAGGCCAAAGGGGCTGGACCTGCCCATTAGATCCTGCCCTGTGGATTGATCAGATCAGTCACTGCTCTCAAAAGGATCTTTCTATTTAGATTTGAGCGTATGCATGCAAGTGACTGGTGACAACAGAGTAATCGTTCTTAAAATACTGAAATGAAGAGAAGTTAAACTTTGAGGACTGTTTCTTCATCCTTCAGATAATGCTAGTCTTGCAAACACAGCCCTCCAAATTAAACCATTTTAAATGAAAAGACAGATTCACTAGTATATGCTAGCTAAATTACATTTTATGAAGATAAGGAACTTTTAAACTGTTTGAAAATACGATGGGATAGCTTGCCATGTGGGTTTCTCTTTAACGCCTTTTTGTGAACGAGCACTAATGGATAGGTTGTTAAATGACACAGTTGTGGTTCTTGTGAATGTACAGCAGCTTTGGTACTATGTTGTGTACAATATCCTTGTTACTGTGTTGATTTTCTAAATGCTTCTTCTGTGTTAATGTTTAGATCTGCAATGAAGGCATCTCTTAGAATGTAATTAAAGATGTATTTCAAGCTTTTGCAGATGTGACCAAAATAGATAGGTAAGAGAGAAGCCTGTAAAAGAGAAAAGAGGCTTCATGCATCTGTTGCTTGCCCCTTCAGCAGGGATCAGGCATGGCTGAGTTGCTTTAGTCCATGATTACTGAAGCACGTGATTTCCTGGGCTGCCCTTACTATTGGAGAAAAAGTACTGGAACTTACTGTTGAGGGATATATATCTTAGAGATATTTTTCTGTGGTTCTTTGAAATGAGTTTTCCAACCTTATTTCCTGAGCATTGTCTGGACCTTCCTGAGGAATGATAAGCTGGTTAAACATTACAATTCACAATGTTTCTTGGCTGAGATGCATTTTTTTTTTAAAAAAAAAAGATAATTCAGCTGTTAGATGGACATAATAAAAATATGAAACATTTTTGGACAAATGAAGTACCTTGTAATAGTAGTAGTAGAATTCTTGGCTTTACGGGTTTAGTATTTCTGTTTCTTAATTAGAAGCTCTCATTAAACAAATCACAGAAAATACCTGTAATTACTGGAAATCATAGATACACAGCCTTGCTAATAACTGAGAGCATATGGCAAAAAATGCAGTATATAGACATTACGGAGCAAGAGAGATGTTTTCCTTAGGAACAGCAGAGAGATGTTTTCAGCTAGGGATGCTGTGAGACAGATAGGGTTAGTACATTTTCTTAGGAGATGGAAACCTTTCTCTTACCTCACCCGTACAAAAATCCATTCCAGAAACAGAAAATACTATGTCTGTTGATTTTAACACTGCTGGGCTGTTAAAGGGAAAGTTATACAATGAAAAAACAAAAGACAGCACAAAGGCCCCAAATTCTTCTACTTTTGAGTTCCTATGAGCTGGAATGTTTTGCCTAATCACATTAGAAACATTAGTGAAAGATGTAGTTCTCTCCTGTAATTAGCATTCTTGGAAATTAATTTATAGGTATGATCACATAAATGACCTTTCTGTCTATGGATAAAAGATGGATATTACTGATACCATTTCTGATGACTACACAGTAGGGCCCCAAGGGAGTGATGTCCATGCTGCTTATTTTCTCCAGATCTAACAGGTATTACAAGAACAAACTTCTATTAGTAGGAAGATAGATCAGATAATTAATTTTAACCTGTTTCAGTCCTGTGATACTTCCCTTGGAATAGATCGGGTCACTGTTGCAACTCAATGAGCATTTCCTCACTCCTAGACAACACTGAGGGGGCACATTCAGTAAGGAGGTGCTGGGTCCATTTCTTAAATGATTGTGCACTTGCTAATGTTAGTGTTAAATTTGGGTTTATAAGTGCATGGCTTCATAAGTTACAACCTTATTAATAATAGAGTTAGGGACAGAATTTTCAGAGAGGAGGTATTATTTAAGTATTCAAGGCCAGATATCATGCCAACACATTACTACTACTACCAGTTAGCGTGCAGGAGAGTTCATGCAACTCAGGACTTATTTCTAAAGAATATAAAGCTAATGTCATCCTTTTATTCTAAGTTTTTCTGTTACCTCCTGACTAGCGTGATAAATTGGAAAGGGACAGTATTTACTGGAAGAGGAGTAAGAGACAGTTAAGGAAGTGCAGGAGAAAGTGTACAGTGAGTGCTTGGATCTGGTGCATTACAAACTC
The DNA here is from genome assembly GCF_023634155.1 of Falco peregrinus. Taxonomy (NCBI): domain Eukaryota; kingdom Metazoa; phylum Chordata; class Aves; order Falconiformes; family Falconidae; genus Falco; species Falco peregrinus. Next base: position 81,488,435 of record NC_073725.1, on the reverse strand, counting down.
TCAAGAACTCAAAGTGTTTTTAGGACATCTTTTTGCAACTAAAATTAATGTGTAGGAATGACATATCGCACCATCGTTGGGATACTTCTTGACAGAAGTTAGAATTTAATACAATGAGTACCAGCTGACATCTCTGCCTACCTGTTGGACTGAGTTGCAGATGAAAATTTTTTTGTGAAACTCCCTCAGAATGGTAGTTTGCCAGTTTGACCTCCAAAACCAAATAACTCTATTTCAGTTTCTCCTTTCCATACAGAGTTTAACTTAAGCTGTGAAAGAAGGGGTTTGCTCTTCTGACTTGACAAAAGAGTTGGTTCAGTTCTTCCTTTTAGCTGAAGAGCCTCAGGTTTTAACAAATTTCAGTCTTTTCCTTCTTGTGCTGGAAAGTAATGAGGATCAGGCACTAGGTAATTATTTCTCAAACACTTATTTTGAAAAATTAATGGACTATCTAGCATGTTAAAGCATCTCAAATAATGCGATGCTGTTACTGCAGTTCAACTTAGTGGCTTGTCAGTTAAGCAAGTGGATACTCATTTGAGTTACTTAAGGCTACTTGAGCCTTTCAAAAATTGCTTATTTATACTTCCCTTCAGAAATAAACTCAGACTTGTGTTGTTATTTCAGTTTAGTGTAAATCTTCTGTAATTGCAGGGATGCTCCATTGAAATAATCTGCATCTTACAATACGTGCTCAGGACAGAGTTGTGACTATAATATAGACAGTACATTTAGCCTGCTCATTTACATAACTGTTTATTCACCTGATGAGTCGCAACATCAGTACCTTCATTAGCCACATGAATTTTAACAATCCAAAAGATTCACATGATAGTTTAATGGCAAAGAATGAGCCTAAGCTTCCATTCAAAACCCTTGTCTCTGCACAGTTTGGTTTGGCTCAGTTGACACGTCTCTACCCTGGTATAGCAGAATGACAGGAAAAGACTGTGTTTGGACTTCTTTCAGTGAAGGATTAAGCAGTGTATATAATCATGTTAGTTTTTACTGTCTTTATTCCATCCCCCTTTTGCTAGGCTAAAGGAGTTTTGTGTCTTCCTGGCAGCAGTAAATTTGCAAAGCTCCCACTGACAGGCAGAACAATGGCATTTTACATATTACTTCCCACATGAGGCATTCCCAGGAAATAATTATATGGGAATAGATACCTTTGTGGACTGGAGCCATACAGGGTAGTGAGAAATTGGGCTAGCCGGTACCTGTTGTGCTGACTCGCTGTTCTCACTTTTTTCCTCATACTTTCTCATCTGCTTGTAGTTTTTTCATTCTTACAAGTACATTCCTGGGGGAGGAACTGTCATTTTGTTCCACACATGACCAGTTTTAACTTATTTTTAAGGTAGACAAGAATATTTCTTTGCCATTTGTCTATTAGGACTTGGAGAGTTTAGGGTGAGTTGGAGAGCTCAGAAAATGAGATTTCATTGGTTTTGCCCGCTTTAACAGGAAATAATATCCACTGCATTTTCCAAATTTGCTTTTTTGTCATCATTAGCTTCTAGCTGGAATAGCTTGTTGCTTTTACCACCTGTCCTTAAACCCACAGCTGTTGGCTGTGCTTATGTAGTCTCCCAGTACAGTGTGGCTCTTGTCCACAGCTTGGTCTCAGTGGTACTTCTAGCCTGAAGGGCAGAAGGCTCCCCTGACTTCCCTGAAGAGAATTTGTAAACAGCCTGGAAAAAACAGAGGACTGAAAAGGAGCCAAAACGACTGGTGGCCAGTGAGGGGGAAATTAATTTTGTTTCACTTCCATTCACGAGGCATCTGCAAACCAGAAATACCCCGCAGACCTAAGAGACTGAAGAGATAGTTGTAGATACTTGAATAAAGTTGGGGGTTCTGTCCATAATGTAAGAGTTAAAACCTAACATTACAATAATTGTTGAGAAAGCCAGTGTGGTGATTATGTGGAAAAGCTAACCATGTAAAAACGCACCACGGACACCCAAAGCATCTTAAGCTCGCTCCCATCGTGATACCCTGAAGGGAGAGTTTTCAGTCAGTCTGTACATGGGAACCTGAGGAACCCAGGACTGGAATGTTTTACCCCAAGTTGTGTAATGGCATTCCAAACTTCGCGTTTCATGTTCACACCCTTTCCAAAGGAAAGGGGAAAAAAAGCTGACATAGAGGCTCTAGGCCACTCCTCTGCAGTTTGCAAAAAGCCAAAAGGAGTGGTGGCATTTCTGCTGTCTCTTTGCTACTGTCCATTTAGAAACAACACTTCACCATAAGGATACCATCAAACTGGAACATTTCTCCAGGGACAACAGGCAGAGCAGGGACAAGAGAGAAAGGAGTGCAGCTGCATGATGCAGTCACTGTATTTGCACTTGCATGTAGAAGCTCAGGAGGCACTGCGCTTGCTTCTCCTGGACTTTCTTCGTTTTTGTTGACCCTTACACGAGGCACTGTCTTGAATCACAATTGAGCATATATAATCCTCAGACCACTAGAGAATGCCGCTATAGATTAACAGAGTTTGAAAACATGCTGTAATTTGTCCTGATGTCAAAGTAATCTTAATATCACACCTCACTCCTTGAAAAGTGTTACTTTTATTGATTAGTCAGTGGTTGAAATGTAATAAATATTAGACCAACCTTATCCATCATATGCAATGTATCAATTAGCTTTTTGGCCTCAGGAAATGTGTCAGCAAGTGACCAAGACAGTTTCATTCACAGTTGTGCACAAAAATCACCTGGATTGCAGTCCACAGCTTAAATGAAGGGTTATGAAAGTTCATCATGGGATTTCAGGTATATTGGCTTAGAAATCTTCCTTAACTTTTCCTGATGTCGCAATGTACGGCCTTGTTTATGGGCAAGACCCATAGGAGGCAGATGGATCTGGAAAAGAAAATCCCACCAGTTAGGTGCAAACTGAGAAGCTACAAGAAAAAGAAGGCATATATACAGATTAGGTTTCACTGAGTTTTAAATAATTTCCTCACACTTTGGAGGGGGCAACTGTACTGTCTCTTAGAAATTAGATTTCTAAGAGGAGTGCTATGAGTGATTAGTGATACAACTTAGAGCCCCTAAATGTTGTGTTTATTGAAATCCTATATATTCTAGGGTTTGGTAACCTCGTTCTACAGCTTGATATCAGACTGTAATGATAAAATACTTATTGAAATAGGACTCCTGAAAATGTTCCAGAACCGTATGACCTAGAAAACCCTAACAATTGTCTTAAAGCACTGCAGTTTTTTCATACCTATCTAACAAGTCACAAAATAATCCCGAACTGTATGTATTGAAAGACTGCCTCCTTATTGGCATGGTTATATACACCATATTAAAATGCACAATCAATGTCATTGACTTTACAAGCAGAGGGAGCAATAGGTGACAGACTCTCCCTTTGATTGACAAAGTCTTTGTATTTCATCAGACTGTTAGTGGGAGTCAGGCAGCTGTGTTCCCCTTAAGTGATTGAAAAATGTAGGTGTTAGCAGTCAGATGTTATTGTTGCTGAGGCTGTCAGCCTGTAAGATAGCTGTTTAGGTGCAAACAGTGGTAAAAACACTGACTCAAGCGGCAATAGAGATTTCTAGAATCTGAAAAATAATGATTATCCAGTTTGTCTGAGAGAGCTGATCTAAGACTGATCCTTTGGGATTTTGAAGCCACTGCAGAGCATACATTTTAAACCCATTTCTAGGAGCACTGTTTGCCAGATGTGCAGTTATTCTGTATATTGGAGAAAAAGAAAAAGCTATTGTGTGAAACAGATGCTAACAGTGATCATATTCTAGTCAAGCATCTGATGAAGATACAATATAATTTTGACCATAACTGCCTTGATAAGGGAACTATAGGTGTGAAAATGTAATCAACAGGAGTAGAGAGGAAGTCTCTATGGGAGGCAGCGTAAAGTACTACAGACAGAAGTGGCTGGGCAGTGAGGAAACTGTATTGAATGATGCAATAGAAGACACTGCTGCAACTTCCAGCATGTCAGTAATCTTGGACGTGTTTTTCTCTAGGAACAGGGGGAAAGAAGCAGCAACATAGGCAGGTGGTTTTATAAGACTTGATTTTATAAGACCAGGAGAACAATTACCAGTAATGTAGGCTATGAAAATGATTGTATCTATGATAGACATATTATTCTCTCATTCTTTTTTATTATGTGGAAAGATTAACAGATTTGATTCCATTGCAATCTTTTTCTACATTTATCAGTCGGACAAGACTGCCTAAATATTCACAGGCCTTAGAAGTTTAGCTCATGCAACTCTATTTAGGCTTTCACTTCTTATTTTGAGAAGAAATTAGCCAATTTACAGCATAGTAAGATAGATGGAGAACATTTCAATATACATTTGGCTTATTTGGCTCTGATGTAGCACAGCACTTAAATATTGGCTCATCTAAAAAACACAGCGTGGTGACAGTGATGTGAACTTACAGTTTTATTGTCCAGTGAGAGCTAAGTGGATATAGCTTAAGACTTTGTGACTAGATTTATACTCACAGGTCTTGGGTAGGGGATGTTATAGTGAAGTCCAATTTCTATTCTTGCCTTACATTCTTCTATACACTGCTTAATCAATTTTGGATCTGTTACCTAAGATCATACAAACAAATTTTTTGTACCAAGTACAGCAATTAGCAATTGGAAGCTCAAGCGTAAATGATGCACAGCCACATGACTTTCTTTAGCTTTTTTTGGCAATCCCAAGGATACAATGATTGTATTTTTCACATCCATAAAAGGTAACATTAGTATTTGTGTTGACTCAACAGTTCTGGGCTTGATGGCACTGGATATTAAGGCCCAGAGGCTGTCATGACTGAGGCTACAGAAGGAAGTTTTTACCCAAACATGGTATTTTCTCTGTAAAAAGACAATACACTTGTAAATACTAATACATCCATGGAAAAACCACACTCACCCATTTGTCACTCTGCAAGGTAGCTAGAGGAGAAAGGGAAGAGACTCCTTAGTCTACATTCTGTTATCATCCTATCCAGAAACTCCCCTTGAAGTGAGAAATGTGGTGCTAATTGGGACTTAAATTCACTTCTTGATTTTGCATTACTTGCATTTAGTCCCAGACCAAAATAGGTATTGTGATCTTTAATTACAAGGAGGACCTTTGATTACCGTAGAGTCTGTATTGCCCCTTACAAAAGGGTTCTGAAGGTTTGAAATTTCTTCCTTAAGAAAAAAAAAAGTGCTTCTTTTAAAAGAAGTGCCAATAATTGCTGCTTTGGGGGAAAAAAAAAAAGTGTAAGAAGCTACTGAGCTTTGCCATAGCATGGGTAATGATACACTTAGCTAACTTGCTAAAAGATCAAAAACTGCTTCAGTTACATAGGCAGTATCTTTGGAATTTAATTTTTTCTTGGCATTTTTTTAGTGAAAGCTCTGTACCTTTTAGACTTCTACGTAGTTAATGAAGAGCTGAAATGGTTTGAGTTTTCTTATTACTATTTCAGGGGTGAAATTTGAACAATTGCCTGAATACACCAGCATTTAAGATGAATGAAATTTTGGGCAATCATCTCTTAAGTTCATATCTTAGTATCCAGTCACTGAGACAGTGCAAAGAGCAAGAGAGGAACCATTCAGAAATTCAAAACTGTAAGGACACTCACGTTTTTGTTTTTTCGGAATAATGTTTTGGCTTCATTTTTAATGTACTCTTTCTCTTTAATAGTTTCTTCTATCTGTCCTGATGCCGATTGCCATTTTTTGGCTATCTGGAATATCTTGCGGTAAAGGCCAAGAACTTCTTGTCGAGTAACTGGTGTCATCTAAAAAAGCAACACAAACCCCCAAACATATGCGTTAACATTTGAGTTGCTAAAAGGCCAACAAGCAGTACACTTTTCCACACAACTGAATTAGTTAAAAAATATTTCTACCATCTAAAGATATGCTGAGCTATATGAAAAAATCGGAAATAGCTGTAAACAATAATTAGCTGTTGAAAGCTGAAGACAAAGTCCAGCAAAGTATTTAAACTGATACTTAAATCTGTCTCCATTCAAACAGCTTGAGCTCTTGCTCAAAGTTAAGCATTTCCTTTAGCGCTCTGCTGAGTCAGAACCCTGGTACAAGAAAGCCCAGGTTGTATTTCACTGCTATTTTGCAACAGACATTGGGCAAGTCACCGAAACTCTGAGCATCCCCCTTCCTGTGAAGCTGTCATACCAATGCGGACCCTATCTTTGCAAAGCATCTTGAACTCTCTGAATAAAAATACATCATAAAACCACCATGATATTGCTGAAAACCAGTGTAGATTTCAGAGCTTATTTGTGACACCACTACAGTATGTAGTAATGATTCAGCTGGAGTTTGATGTGATGAAAAGGTGATGAAAGCTATTTTATCTAAGCACTGCAGGAGAGGCAGACCAGCTGTGGATTTACGAAAGTCCTGAATGTCTTGATTTTCAGAGAGCTGTGTACCTGCTGAGCCCACTGAATCAGCCTGCAGGCGCAGTAAGAATCTTTGTCAGAAATCAAGAATGAAATCCTATTCTTACTCCATGTAAATGAGTATTTTATCATGTAAGTGATGACACTGTTTCACGCCAGACCACAAATATCCCTGAAACAAACTCCACTGCTGGAGTAACAACACTTCTGACATGGAGTAGATTTGCAGAAACAATGAGTTCAACTTTAGGGACACCACAGCTGTCGCAGGTACCTCGTTGTCCAAATGGAAGATGCAGCAGCACTGCAAAGTAAGTACATGGATATGACAAGGAACAAGTGTCAGGGCCAGGACATTCTCTGACTGTCACAGGATCCATTTGCCACCCTGGAGCTCTAGTTACTGTGGTTGAATCTACCCTGAAATCAGACCTGTAGACACCCGGACCGCTGCGGAAAGCTTGGCAATGCGGCTGTCGCTCATCAATGTGCAGTCTGTGGCAATTCCTGTTAGTGCCAGTAGTAAAAGGGTTTTGGACCAAAGTCTTCTCAGGCCATACAGTTCTCAGGTGGCTGCCTCCACCACAGCAGCTCCACTGGTATTTCCTAACAGTCTCTTGTGGCTTCGGTCAGTCACACCATCTTTTCCTCACCAAAGTCAGAACTACAGATGCTAACCTGTAGGCAGGATTGGGGCTGTAGTTCGTTTTGCTAAAAAATCCCAAACTATTAAATCCTAGCCTTTTTTATCTTAACTGTTGCTCTATCTAAAGACTTTTTGTTGATTCATGACTCTGTTAGGGATCTTAAGAAGTACAGACATAAACTTGGTTTTCTCTGATTCTTAGAACATTTTTAATTTGCTCTTTGTATTTTAAAATGTTTAACCAATCATATTTTTTCCCCCAGGTATAAAAATGATTCTTCCTACCCAGCAGAAAGCATTTTTCGTAAATATTTATGGTATTTCTAGCAAACAAATATCTGCAATAAAATAGCTAGGTAGTCCCAACTCGTCAAACACTTTGGAATAAATGCTTCGCTTTATCCGCTCTACAGCTCCATTTTAGGCAATAAAATTAGTCACGCACAAAGCTACACATGTCTCTGTATCTGAAAAATCATTGCTCCCCTTTGTCAAGTGCATATTTTGTAAAGATAATAAATAGTTCCATTACAAGGGCTGACCTAGCACAGGCTGAGTCCTAAATCACGTCCTCACCTCAAGCCCCTCCTGGCCTCACCCCTCTACTTTTATTTGAAGGTGTCAGCTCTGGCGGAGCTGGTAATACTCTTTGTTCCCTGCTGACAGCTAATAACAGCTGACGGCACTAGAAACTTTCAGTTGAGGTTTTCATGTAGTCCATAAAGAAAACAAGAGGAATAATGTCAGGGAAAAAAAATGTTTAAAATACAGGTTTAAATTCTGATCTATGCATTGGGACAATTTCCAAAGCCACAACATGGGACAGTGCATGCCCTTTGCTCGGAGATGTAATCATACCTGTTGCTTTTGGATTGTAAACATATCAAGAACCTGTTTATAAAGATTTTGTTTAAAAGTTCAGAGCCAACAATATTTTTTTTCCCTGTCAGTTGCTTCTGGTCCCCCACCTAGAACTTTTTTTCTTTCTTTCATTTCTTGGTGTTGGAATTCATACAGAACTGTGTAGCCCTCATCTAGGTATAGGCTCCACTTCCAAATTATTGCTCTCCTTCCCACATATGCTAAATGATGTAAAAGACATGAAGCAGCTTTTCAAATATATTCAGCAACCAGCTGCTCCCATGGCTCGTTTAGTCAACAATTTCTAACATTACAGACCTGCTTATAAACCATTTCTGCAAAGATGCATAAATGAAGGTGTGAGGAGCCCTTCACAGACAGAGGCCCCCATCTATCACGGAAAAGGATGAGAGCAAATAGGAAGAAATTTAAATCCTGTGTCAGATTCTGTGTGGGAGTATAAACAGGGAATAATCCCACCAAGAGCAAAATTACTTCCAACTTAAAATGTTGTAAATGAGATTGGGATTTTTTTCTTTGGTATAAACAGAGCCCTTATCGACAGAAATGTAAGTGATGGTACAAGTCATGTATCAGGTGTAACTTCATCAAGTGACACTACTTGTATTAGTTTTGTGGGTGTGCAAAATGATTGTGAGTAGGACAGAAAGGAAGATAAGGGAAGCTTTCATGTCCTTGTAGTTACTCATCTTGCAACTTAAATCTTCGGCATTTAAATCATAATTATATTTCACATCTCTGGAATGCTAAATGGATGTTACACCACCTTCCCACTAACACTCATCTTGTGGTAGTCACACCCATTGTTTAACTTCTACCACCCTTCACTTTATTGCAGAATGCAGCCCACAGAGGTTAACCACAGGCGTTTCTGACAAAAAGTACAGGGCTGTTGTATTAGCTGAGCAAATTTCAGGTGTTTACTGCAACAAAACAAACCGGGAGAGGTCAAAGGTAGGTCTGGACGCACAGACTTATCAATGGGAAAAGTGGCAGATTGCAGGCTGGTTTTGAGCTGATTGTTCGAATTAAGCCTTTGGAGGGAAGCCAAGCGTTGCCTCCCCAAATAAGCATTTGCTGGATGCTGTGGCAGAGTTCTGACAATGCAGGGTTGTATCGTTCTTTTGATCTCCATGCAAACCCCTGTTATCAACATGCAGATCAAGCACATGAAATATCCCATTGTATCCAAACTTGCAAAGGAGGCTTGAGCAGTTAATGAGTTACTGCATGATGAAGACGCAAACTTTTTTCATCATTAATTTAAACAAATAATCCTTTAGACTATAAAATGTAATAAGTTTTTCTTTCAGGAAACAAACACACAAAAATTCATTTGGATTTTTAGATGGTTGACCTAAAAGTTCAATAATCTGAACAATCAGTGAAACACCAATTGTCTTTTGCTATTTGCAGATTTGTTTAGAATTTAAATTAAAAGTTTATAAGGAAAGGAATCTGTCAACTGCACTGTAACGCGACCCCAATAGTGCACTGTGAAAATGCAGTTAGGATGGAAGGCAAGTTGCACAGACTGACTACTTATATAGGAGCAGCTAAACTAGAGCTGCTTCCCAGCCAGGGATGCTTGGCTAAGCATGTGTGTCCAGTGCTCTCCTGTCTGCACCGCTCCTTTGCTGAAGCAGTAAGTCTGCTTTATTTCATCCTTTGTTTTTGAGTCAAGCATTAGCTACTCATTTTAAACATAAAATCTGCCAGCAGCAAGTACATAGAGGATTTTAGGAAACAAAGGGTGAAAGTAATAGCCCATGGGGAAAAAAAGGATATTTTAAAACAATAGATCTCCTCTTCCACATCCCAGCTAACTAGGGCACACATTAGTAACACACACTTAGTGCTGATGCTGAAACCATATTTGCTCAGGGGAGGAGACAGTGGGGAACAGAACTCTGTGTGAAATAATTTGAAAAAAGCAGCTTTGAACTTCTCAAGATGTAAAATGTTTTATTTAGGAGCAACACAACTTCTATTTGACAGCTGCTTTGCTACTGGCAAGGAGTCCTAAAGACACAATAACAAACTGCTGGGCTGACTGCCTTCTGAATCCAACTATGATCGCATTCCTGTTAGGGAAATAAATGACACAATTCAAAAGCATACTGTATCAACATTGAAGTATGGAACACCACCAGCTACAGCCTATATGACAATCTGTATCTCATATTTCCAAATGCAGTCTTTGCCTAATGTTTATTTAAAGAGATGCAAAAAATTGCTCGCATCTGGCCATTGTGGTTTTTTTTTAAGAGCTAAATTACACTACTTAGCTGAAGAGTGACTTGCAGTCTCTCTCCTGCTGCTAATGCGACAGATAATCAATCATTCCTTTCACAGCTATCCACAGCAACTAGAGGTCAGTAATCCATATTCATCTTTCGTGCAAGTCTGCCAAAATGAGTCTGTGGTTTTTAAGGCAGCAATGAATTTGGTCTGTCATTTCCTTGAGGGACAACTACTGAAACAATGAGTTCCTGTGGCACAGGGAAAAGAGAAGGGGTCACAGATGCCTGTGATAGCCAGGCAGGTCACGTGCCTTCCAGTGATACTAAATTTCAAAATCCAGTTTCCACAAAAGTAATTTTATCTTCCTTAACTCAAATCAAGGACTTAGTGCCCTGTGACAGCTAGTACCCTGCAAACATCGAGCACATGTGGCTGCAGTATGTACCTAGCAAAGTGAAAACTTGATTTGATTTTCATTCTTGATCGAACATTCATACTTAAGATTCAGCCAAAACCAAATCATAGCAAAACTTCAATCACAGCTAAAATAGTCCATCTTCACGTAGTGAAAAACAAACTAAAAAGAAAGATCATATTCTTCCATGATGGTGTTACATCCTCACTTCTACCACCGGTGACACAAGCCTGTAAATTTCAAGACATTTCCATCAAGGATTAATTTGACTCCACATGTTTCTCACTGTTTCCATCTACAAGCTGCAATCATAAATCTGTGCAGATTTGGTGGAAAAGAACCAAGTTACTATATCACTTTATTTAGTAATACCTGAAAGCAAGGGACTTTCACATGGTTTTGGATTTTGTCATGCCAGTATCTTTCTGCTGGCAAATTGAAGTGATCTGAAACCCTGATGTGAAGCCATGATCAACACCTCAACCAGCCTCTTGGAATAAGTCTTTGTACTTACACTGTTCATCAGCTGGGATGGGAACTCTGCCATCCTAGTGGATTTCTAACTGAGCCTGGATCTCTTTTAAGCTTTCTCTTCCCTACGGAGTGGTCTTTTGATCAGAAAAAGGAAACTGCATGCAAAGAGAATATAATCAAATAGTAAAAGCAAGGACTTGGATTTTATCGCTGGTTTTCCTATGTAATTTCAAATAAGTGAAATTGCAGAAAATTAGAATTCTACAGCATTCTCTTCATTTGAATAAATGGAAGTGGAAACCCTTAATTAGTTGCTTTTGATCACAGAGTTTTCATCTTCTTAGTCTGAGGTGGTCAAGGTGTTACGCAGTTTTAGTAGGACATACAGACTGGCTCTGGGAGTGCTCCTGTGCTGTAGTAGCATCAGGAAGAACAGAAATGCTGACTTAGACCGTGGAGAAGAGGAGGGGAAACAAAAAAAAAATTGCTTTATATATTTCCTAGCTTTCTCCTGAAAAGCAAGCAGTGTCCAGGTAAACTCTAAAGCTATATGAACTTGTCCCTAGTCTTGTGCAACAATATTGCTCATGCTTTCATCCATTTAGAACCATTTTCTCCTCCTTTGTGTTTAGTTTTCTATCCATTACAAGCAGAGAAAGAGGTTTTAATGCAGTACAACAAATTTAGCAGAGAAGATGAAGTCTCATCTATCCTGGGATGGCCTTACTTATATAATACAGAAGCATACAAAGATACAACATGAACACAAAAGCCAGTATGGATTTATGCACCTTATTCATATCTTGGCTTTGAGCCAAATGCAACTGAGTGCATGAATAGAAATATTTTCCAGCATTGGAAATGCTCCCAAACTCGAGGACAGGTATAAATATTAACGCTAGTAGAAAAACAATCCTCCCTAACCCCTTTCTTACTTAATTCTGTGGGTCATTTAATATAATTCATTTCATGAACCCACTGCTTCGGTTTCCAAACGCTTCGGTCCCAGGACATCGATAGATCGGATTTTTAGCCTTTGTTCATGAACTATAGCAGGGCATGTATTGAAAAAATGATTTGTTTTTTGGAAATCAAGTGTGTGAATCCCACTCACAATTTTGCCAGCAAAGCCTCAGACAGTGTTTGCACCAGACTCCCCCGATGGTGCATGGATCTGCCTTTGGGGCCTCCTGCTTCACAGCCAGCACGAAGGCAGTGGCATGTGGGGCCCGGGAAAGCGCCGCTTCATCTGCCCCTGAGTCTTCTCCCAGTTTCTGTGGGGACAAGGCCCTCAGGCCTGGGGGGGCGCAGAGGACACCTCCCTGATATGAGCTGCAGGCCCAGGCCAGCAATTGAGGCCTCACGTCGCACAGGGCCTTCCCCACACCACCCGGGAGCTGGGCTGCCCCACAGCCGCGATGGGGCTGGGCAGCGGAGCCGCCACCTTCCTCGCTCTGGGAGCCAGGCCTACACCGGCGAGGGCCTCAGCCAGCAGCATGCGGGCGGGCGCTGGGCGGCCGTGGGGCTTGGCAGTGCCCCACACGCTGTGCGCCACTGGGGGGAGCGGTGTTAAGATGGCGCTGCCCGCCCCACCCCCGTCTTTGCCCGGTGCCGCCCGGCCGCCGGGGGGCGCCGCAGGCGCGGGCACCCTGCTGCCCCCTGGCGGCCGGGGCAGCACTGCCCCCTGCAGCGGGGCGGAACCAACGCGCGAAGCAGAGGGGGTTGGCCAACGCTCCCAGCCGCCAGCCTCTCCTCTGCCCTCCCCTCCCCCTTCCCCGCGAGTGGGCCTGCCGGCTCCCCACCCCCTCGCCTTACCTTCGGGAGAAGCGCGCCGGGACCCCGCTCCCCGCCTTCGCGCGGCGGTTCCGCCCCGCTGGGCCCCGTCCCCCCGCGCCGGTGGGCGAGGGAAGCGGCCGCCCGTCGCCCTCCCTGCCCTCACCGTGCGTGCGGCGTCGGGCACGCTGCCGCTGCGTCAGGGCGCGGCGCCGCCAGCTGACTGCGCGCCCCCGGAAGTGATGCGGGGCGGGGGCGGCAGTCTCGCAGGGAGCCGGGGAGGTGAGTGATTTGGACCATGTCTCTTCCCGTCCGCGCCGGGCTGCGGGCGCCGCGGGCGGGGGGACGGCGGCGGGAACGGCGCGGGGCTCGGCCCGGTCCGGGCTGCGGCGCTCGGCCGGCAGGCTGGGCGGTGGCGGGGGCCGCCGCTCTGCCCCTCAGCCCCGCCAGGGCCGGCTGGGCGCCGGGGACCCCGCGCCGCCGCCGCTGCCCCCTCACGGCGAAGCCCCCCTCGGGAGCCGCAGACCCGGCCGGCCGCCGGGGCTGGCAGCCGCTGGGACGGTGCCGGCGTGCCCGGCCGGGAGCCGGAGCCTGCCCCGGTGCCGCCGGTCCGGTGCCGGGCGCTGCTGCGGGCGCTGTGCCCGGTGCCGCTCCGCGCAGGCCGGCGGGGCGGTGGGGCGGGCAGCGCGGCCGAGCCTGCCCCGAGCCCCGCTGCTGCCGCCGCCGCCCGGTTTATATTTTTTATTTTGCCGTGTGCCGCCTGGGGGTCCCAGCGCGTCCCCTGACACCGCCGGGCTGCGGGCGGCCCCGCGCTGGAGAACCGGCCGCTTTGTCCGGCGCCGCGCTGTGCCCGGGGGCCGGGCGGTGGGTGCTGGCCGGGGGCCGGGCGCAGGCGGAGACAGGAGCTGTAGAGCCGCTTACTCCCAGGTAGCTTCTCCTAATGCGAACGTACCACCTCTGCGCAGCCACTTTCCTTCTCACTCCAGTTCTGCTCCCTGCCCCGGGTGCGGTTGCCCCTCCCGGGAAGGCTGCAGCCTGCCCGGGTCCCCCCCGGCCGCCCCCCGGGATGGGGACAGCCGGCACGGCCAGTGCTCCCAGCACGCACCGGCGGAAAGAACATGCCTTTTCTATTAGTGCTGCGGTTGCTGGAAAGAATCATTGATTATCTTTTAAATAGTTAACGCTGCTGCTAATGCTGTCCTTCAGAACGTTACAGTGGTAACTGAGCGGTCCGATGCCAAGTTATCGGAATACGGCATCGATCCGCAGCTGGTAACCCCTTTTTTAAATGGCAGTGTCTGACGCGTCATTTAAAGGGGTGATCGGTTAAGTGTGTGGGAAGAAGGGGTGTAGCTGCACAGACACAGCACAGGGCTGCCTTACCCTTCTGGAAACTGCAGATGGGCCTCGCTGGCAGTGGCAGTTGTGCTGCCTGGTCTGGTCCCTTTTGTTGGGAGAACAGTTGATCAAAAGACATCTCTTCTAAACACACTCTTATTATCTGTGTGAGAGCCTCTTTGTTAAACAGTTAATGTGTAACTATGGTATTAGTGCTTTATTTGGGCTAGCAATAGGGAGCGAGAATGGCGGAGTACTGCTGTTTTTCGAGTGCATCTGAACGGCGCTGGGTGTTTTCCTGGGGAAAGATAATCCTTGGAAAAGGAAACATAGTCCCTTGGTTGAGATTTCATGTGAAAGTAGAGAGGTCTGACTTCATGCTCTTTTCAGTTCTGTAGTCTGTCTTTAAAATCTTTCCCACACAGGTGTGTTAGTCATCTGTGGAAAACCTTCGTAGCCCTTTACATGAAAGGCAGCATGCAGTCTAACGCAAAGATTTTCTGCCTATCAGCAGAAAAAGGAGAGCTTGTGATCTGCATTGAATTAGTTCAGATTTGCAAAGTACAACTGGCTTTACAAGGTTGCTGCAAATATCAGCTGTTGTAATGATTTCTAAAAATCTGATTATTTCGTAATAGCAGGTTATATGCAGGTATGAGTGGTTACAATCCTTAAAATTTCACAAAATTATTAATGGGGAAACTTACTGCTTTGATACTACTTGAGTGCTGGATGTGATGCTTTTGAAATTGCTTTCATCTTGAGACTGATAGCTTGCAATATGATCAGTAGTCAGCTCCTGGATCTTTAAGGCTGGGCTAGGTGCCTTCTCTGCACAGTTTCTTGCTTTAATTTGGAGTTTAACGTTGTTGTGTTCATAGCAAATTCTGATTTGTGTCAGTAGTTCTTATAATTTGTTCATCTTGGAAATTCATTCATAATTACATCTTGCTTTCATTTCTTATGAATTGTATTAAAAAAAAAAAGGTGATCAGGTTAATTGAACGGGTGGCTTTGAGAGAAAACTAAGAACAGCTGACCAAAGACTGTCATTGACATTAGTTAAAGCAGTATATATTGAGCAAGAGGGGCTGTCAGACAGTTTGACAGACTTCTAAGACAAAGGGACTTGTTCTGACAAATTTGTGTGTGGATGAGGAAGAGGCCTGGTTCTGCTGCTTTCTTTGGTTCAGCTTAAGGAACAGGAGAAAATCCAGTATGTCGTGTTTTGTATTGGGGCAGGAGAGTATAAAGTGGCTGGAAGAATGGGGGATAGATGTGACTCTTCTAAACTTGCATTTCCTCGTGGCAGAGAACGATGTACAGGTGTGCTCAGAACTGTCGCACACTGTAGCACTCCGTTTTCTTCATTGGTGCTGGGCAAGTGTTGATAAATACAATCTAGTGCCTTGGAGCACCTTAAAATCCGTGGTGGTGGGGTTGGGTGGTTTGTAAGAACTTTCAAAGTGCAGAAA
Organism: Falco peregrinus; assembly: GCF_023634155.1. Lineage (NCBI taxonomy): Eukaryota > Metazoa > Chordata > Aves > Falconiformes > Falconidae > Falco > Falco peregrinus. The sequence goes on along the minus strand of NC_073725.1, from coordinate 81,472,766 downwards.
CAATGTTATTGTTCCATTAGGCAAATGGGTCTGTAATAGTGAATGTAACAGGAAAGCTGTGCTCTGACTAGGAGACTGTAAAAGTAGAGGCATGGGGTGTTAGGAAAACAGTCCTTTCTTCCATCCTCATTCTTAAAAATAAAGAAGGAGCTGAAGATTGGTAGCCAGAATTCTTGGAGACTGAAAGAACAATCTGTAAATACTTGAGGGACTTGGTAGTGACAAGAAGATAAGAGGGAACCCCCTTAACAGCCTTCATCAGAATTCCCTGCCTGGGCTCCTTCTCTCTGGCTGCTTCTCCCTAGGGGTCTGCATCTTATCTCGCTGGCTTCCTTTCCTCTTATTTGCCTCTGACTAATAGGCTTTGTCTGCTGGTTACTGGAAGTCTAATAATTTCTTTTGTCTCTTCCCCCTTCCTCCTTGTAAAAATACTAAATTAAATGGCTGTGCTGTTTTGCAGATTATCTGCATTGGTGACATGGATTAATTGTATACTGAAAGTTATTCAGCAGTAATGACATAGTAACTTGACTTGAAACAATGGTAATTTCGTGGCAAATGTTCAAGACAAATGTTGCTTTCTGGTAACGAGCCACCTGCAATTTACCCCCTGTAAACATATGACACAACTAAACTGTCTGTGCTGGTTTTCTTGGTGTTTTCTATATAGTAAGTTGTCTCAAGTGTGTCTTTTGAAACTGTCAGCTATCTCTCATTTTTTCTACACGCACACACCAGCTTCTTTTGGCTCTAGTTTGAGTCAGATAATTACAGATCTGGGTTGAAGCCTTCCCAGGGAGTGATCAGAAAAAGCCAAGACTTGCAGACGTGCTCCCATTGTTCGCTTGTACCTTGTTTTCACCCTTTCACAGGAGGGTTTTGTGGACCCGCTCAGCTGTCGATAACTGGCCGTCGAGTGGTGGCTGGCAAACCCAAGGGGAGCTCTGCCTTCCCTTGCACAAATGCCAGCATTCTTTTATGGTGACATAGGGAGGTTCTCCTTGTCACATGTGGCTTTGGTGTGACAGTTTGGTGATGGTTTTACATTCTGATGTCCATGTTAATCAGAAGAGAGCAAACAGGGGGAGAGAAAGTGAATCAAAGCTTGCCTAAAAGATAATCTGAGAACTAACCCATGTAGACTTGTTATGTCTCCATTTTATCCATGTGTCTTGGGGGGCATCTCTCCAGTCTGATGACTTGCAGCTCGAAGGAAGCAGAAAACCTGGATTTTAGGTAAAAGCTATTTAATTGCAATGTTTTGCTACTAGAATAGTGATGGTTAGGGGACCACTTAGCTGTAGGTATTCAAGAACTCTTTCACAGAAGTAGAAATGCTGTAGAGAAACCCACAAAAGCATACACAGGTGATGAGACAGGATGCCAGTGAAGAGAATGAGCTAGTACAATCTTCTGGTGTCTCAGAAAGAATAGTTACGAATGTTGTTCTGTCTGTGACATCTGTTTTGTGAAAGACAAAACTTAGCAAAATGTGAGAATGCTGTTACTGACCTTCTGTCACAGTTTGTTATTCCCAGAAAGTCAGACTGCCACAGTATGACAGTCATAGTTACTTGTTGCCTTACTTTTCCTATTTAGTGAATGTAAGTGGTTTTTTTTTTAACCAAAATGGTTATGTCCCCCTGAAAAATACCAGTCTTATTTTTGCATCCACGTAGTAGCAGAAAGTGACAGATTTTAGTTCTTACTCTGAAATTTTTTAGTGTAATGCAAGTTTTCCTTCTGCACCTTTAAAACATCTAATGCAGTCGGTCTTATCCCTTTGTATTAAATTTGAAACGGAGAGAGAAGAATCATCTTCACGCCTGTGATTGAGAGGCGTGTGTAGCTTAGTAATAGACTCACAAACACAAATGTCCTAAAACTTGGTTTTGGTCATATGCTGACTGTTCAATATTTTCATTGCAAATGAGTCTGCACAGAAAGTCTCTGGTACTCTGGATCAGCACATAAATGGGTGGTCTGGAAGCACCAAAGGTCTGACGTGTACCAGCTTCAAGTAGTTACCTGTGGTTGGAGTTAGTGATTTATCTGTTGTGAAGCAGAGGATAGGTATGTATGCACCTTATGCCTCTTGTGAGACACAGGACATCAAGTGAAATCCAGGATATGCAAAAACTCATTAACTAAATGTGTGTGTGAGTTGAAGCTGCCACCAGTTTTCTTGAGGAAAGCTGAGGCTCTTTGTTGTAACTGATGACCTAAGCTCAAGTACTCAGAGGAGCTCCTCTGAAGCAATTGATCCAGTTAACATCCAAATACTGCAGCATCCTTTGTATAGTGAGGAGTGTCAGTGTCGTTCACTGTAATGGGGAAGTCAGGACTCAAATCAGTAAAGAGAACTAGGGTCTCTGCGGATGAATTTATGTATTTTCTGTTTTAAAAACTCCAATCAATTTAGAAATCCAAGCATACACTCTTAAAGCACTTTCAGACATCAGTCCTTTCACTTAGAGCAATTCTTTGTACGTAAATAGGATTCCTGTATTTACGTGGTCAGCTGGTGGGGAAGTTCCTACGCAGCTGCATGGAGTGAGTGATTCCTACAGCCGGCAACCTGTAAACTGTTACACTTGCTGAGGTGGCTGGCAGGCCTTCTGGAAACTCCTTATGAGCGCGTGATCTTACGAGGCGGTTTGGCTCTTGTCTTTAGACTTGTCCCTTCGCTGCCCTGTTAGGCAGCTGGATGGGTCACAGTTCCCACAGCTGCTTTGTACTGGAGATGGGACACTGTTAACCAGAGCTGCTGGAAGGACTTCCTTTTTTCCTGTGTGACTGGTGTGTTTTCCTCATTGTTGAGAGCAGTAAGAAATATAAAATTATTCACCTATTGCAATTAGTCTAAAGCTTATCTTACTATTACAGATATCAAGTGATTCCTGCCTGAATGTAATGGATGAAGGTGCTTCGGTTGCTTCGAGGTGAAGCCTGCTAGCTAACTTGATGCAAAAGAAAATCTGTGCACACCTAGCTCAGTTTAAATGTTTTTTTTCCGTTACAGAGCAGGTTGTAGATCAAGGTGTTTTTTATAAAGTTATTCGTGTTTGGCTATAGGATAGCTGCAGTTTTTCATAGATTAATTTACAGAACTGGCAGGCGGAGTAAGGTAAATATTTGTAGCGCAGCTACTTTCGGATGCTTACAGCAGGATGCATCTGTGTCAGATACCTGAGGGTCATGGTTTCTGTTGGTCCCATAATCTGCAGTTTTGCTGTAGAGATGTGAACCTGTTGTGTCTGAGCACAGAGTAGTTCTTCCCCTGGCATGTGCTGCTTTAATTATTCATAATACATAGAGGTGCTAAAGGTGTCTCATGCTACGCAAAAGGTACAGTGTACCCTGGAAAAATTCAGAAGGGTTATTCTTTTACAACCCTTTGCACATTAAAGGGAAAAAACCCACCAACCCCTGATTAGATGATTATTTGCTTTTTTTGTAAGTGCTGGACCTTGAAAGTTGAAGGGCCTTTGACAAGGGGATCTCGGGGGAGAGGGGGAAGATTGATATTTTATAAGTGGACAGAGATGAATTGTTCAGTGACTGAATCTTTGGTTTTTGAAGGTGATGGATTCAAACTCATCCAGGGCTGTGTTACGTGCAGTGAAATAAACGAGTTTGTTCATGTCTAAGTATGTACGAGGTAGAGAATCAGATGGAATCTGGTTGGGGTTCTGGTTTCAGCTTTACTGAAAACTGGTGGCATGATCTTGAACAGCCACATTGTCTGGCTGTCATGATTTCCCCTGTACCTGTTGTCTTGCTCATAGCCTAGAAAGAATTCTCAAAAGAGGTACTGCTGCTCTGTGAATTAGTTCATTAATTTATTTACATTAGAGAAGCACCTGAAGGCACCTTCTAAGATTATATGCTATTTAGCTAACTGGACTTTGGTTCACTCTGTGAAAACACCATAATCCTAGCAAATCATTCCACCCACCTAATAAAATAGAATGAAGCACATAATAGCAAAGGATTTAAAACTTTTTATTGGGGCCAAGTGGAAAAACAATGAGAAGTAATCAGTAAGTAAGGTATTGTGTGGTTAGAGAGTGTAAAAGAAAGGGAGGGATTTGAGGATGACGCATCGGTGTCTGCTGAAAAAGCTGCTTAAGGAATGTGTCTTTCATGAGAAGAAGTGGTAAGGTGCCTTTAGTCTCTCTTTCTCTATAATTTTTCACATTATTATTAATTTTTTCTTAAGCTAACTTTGTAGTTCACCAGCGCTGCTAATTATACAGATCTGAAACATCTATTCCATTTTTTCTTAAGGCTACTTGTTGGAGTTTGAAGGTGAAATGTGGTGTTGTGTCCTACGGCCTGAGCAGGGTGCCCTTCAACAGCGAGGAAAGCAGGCTGCTTCTGCCCAGGGTCTCGAATGGGAACATCTCCCCTGATGTCCCAGCCCTGGGTGTGAAGTGACAGCACACCGTGTCAAAGTGCAGTTGTTTAAGAGATTTTTGCTTGGTGACTGGGGTTTATTCTAGGAGCAGGATTGGTGACAGCTCTGGTTCTTGGCGCTGAGAGCTGGCCCAGCATTGTGGACTGTAGACCTGGTGAAGCAATTTCTGTATCTATTGTTACTTGAATTATTTTTTATTAGATATTTTTGTACCTGCCCCTGTCTTCCCTTCCAAACTAGTTAAGCCTTTCCAGTATGGTCTTTCTCAAAGAAATCTATATTTCATTTGAGAAAGTATTCAGGCTTCCAACATGCGCGTTGTCTGGCTTGGTTTTCCCATGGACTGCCATTTAGTGGCAGCCAAAACTCTACGTGGTACCTTTTCGTGCATCTGTATAACCAGCTTCTGCTCTGATACAGGTGCATTCTGTAGAGACAAACTTTACGCAGTTTGATCAGATTTCTAAATCCAGTTTGTTTCTAAAGCTCAGAGTGAGGCTAATCAGAAATAGTTTGTTACCCTGATTTGGAACAGACTGACAAAGTTGCCATCTGGATGCCCCCAAAATCATAACCTGGCTGTAGTTCATTGAAAGGTGCTTAAACTACAGGAAGCCTGACAAACTAATAATTCATTTTAACTAATTGCAGCAGGACTTTCCTGTTTTTAGACTTCCTCTTAAGTAACTTTGCATAGGTGTATTTCTGCAGCAGAGGTGCGGAGCAGATCTGCGTGGCTGATGGGTGCTAGCACAGTGCTTGGTTAGGGATGTGGTGAGGTGTCTGCTGGGCTGATGAAAGCCCGTAACGTGCCCGTGGTGCTGGAGTCAGAGTGCTTTTGCTGAGAAAGTTTCATGGCATGTTATGACTTGAAATAAGCAGTTTCCATAAGGTGATGGCTTTGCTGACCGAAGCTTCCTTTATGCTTTAACACTTAATACACCAAGTGCTTTGGTGCTGTAGTATAGAGGTCCTAACTGCACGGTAAACTCTTCCACAAGCTGAGTCAATCCTCTCAATTTCTGCTGCAGAGGGAAATGATATCACTAATGCTTCACTGGTTCCCCACAGAAAAGCAAAGAAAAGTTGTCTTTTGTGAGAGTGCCGTCAGCTCTTACCCCTGGAAGAGCGGCTGAGGACAAGTGTTGAGGGTGATAGCAGCTTTGGCACGGAGCGTTCTGCAGCGTGATCCTCTGCACCAGTGCTTAGGGGAGCCAAAGTCACAGGGGGAAGTCAGGCACAGGTGCAAAAATAGGCAGGTGAGCAAAACAAACGCCTCCGTAATCCTGAGGGTGCACACCATCTAGTTATTTTCCCAGTGGGCTGCTGGGTGGGATCACTGATGAGCGGTGCAGGCTGTGCTGGGGTGCTGTAGCCTGGCGCTCCCCCCGCACCAGCAAGGGCGATGCTGGGTGGTGGTAGCGTACCGCTTCTGCCTGGCAGCCCCGACCCCAGGACCGAATTAAAGCCTGTGCCATCAAAGTGTTGCTGCTTCTTTCTACCGGTGCAGCAGTCACCTGGTGTGATTTAGGATGAAGTCAGCCACAACACATTGCTGTGCTATGGTAGCCTTTAAATACAGACTTGAAGAGCTTGTTTTTTTTAACTGCTAACTCATGCTAACTTTTTATTCCACATCCTGTAATTGTGTTGTCACAGAAGTTTACACTTGCTACTGCATTAAAAATTAAAGAAAGGTGAAACGGGCAACTCGGTAGAATAAAAAGGAGTAAGAATGGGGGAAGAGCTGTAGCTGGCAGTTCTAACAGATGTTAAAATTTCTGGCTTCTGGCTCCAGACAGTGTGTGTGTACAGGTCAGCCAACGTGGAAACTACTTCAAACAACCTGGAAAAGTTTGGTTTTTGCTGGATACGGCTGAACTCCATCAGCTTCAGCTTCTTTTGAACTTGAAATAAGTGTCTGCTTCCAGCATGTGCTGTAGTCAGCTGGAAACGTAGATCTGGTGGATCATAGATTTCTTCCAAAGAAATACAAATCTCTTTGAAAGGTAGTTTGTTGCATAAAGTTGGCATGAATATGGTTTTGAACGTGTGAAGTGTAAGATGTTGCCTCACCTCTATTTAAGCAGGGTCACAGGGGGATGAGGCTGCACGGTGCCCTGTCTCCCTTCTTTCTCTTCTTTCCTCCCCTCCTGATTTATAAAAAGAATTACTTGGTTGCAGAGGGGTGAAGAAATTAACATAGAAGTGCCAGATGTTACATTTTCTTAAATTCTTGAAACTCATGGGATGCTACGATCAAATAGAAAGAAATCCAAGCTAGTACTGCCACCGCAGAGAGGCAGGAGCTGCTCTGCTGCCATACGCGCGGCTGCACACCCGCACAGCAGGAGCGTGTGCCGAGAGAGCTGTCGGGGGGGCAGAAGGGTGGCTGTTTGTGTGGAAGGTGAGGTTTGGAAGCAGAGGATATAAATCGAAAGTGAGGCAGACTTTTTGGACTATCCATCTCAAAAGTAAATGCCTAAAAAATGGTTGAGAGGAGACATGGTTTTGCTCCATGTCTGTTACGGGTGAGCTGTAAAACCAAGACGTTTTCATGTTTCTGTTGGTAGAGCAGAGGAGCTTTGCCAGAGCTTTCTTGTTTATCTTTTTTTTTTTTTTTTTTTTTTGCCTAGATCAGATACAAACAGAGGTGTTGACTAGGTGCTGTGGTTGTAGCTGTTGCTACACAAACCAGACATACCTTTGTCTGTCATCTCTTCAGAGCCTCGTAGTTATATAGCAGAGCTGGGAATTTGAGAGGTGAAGTTGAGCCAGCTCTTCTGAACATGGGAAAACAAACATGGAAAAGAATGTGCTAGAGAATGAAAAAAAGAGAATTACTTTCTGGACCCAAATTATGCTTTGCTAGGTAGCAGCTGTCTGGCATTCACAGATTAAACAGCCGCTTAGCTAACATGCATTGACAATGGTAGCATGTCCTCTATTTTGCTCTGAGTGCATGAAATGAGGAATTAACTCTCCCATACTGAAAGCCAGAAAAGTGTTCGGAAGTGTGTGTTTACTCCTAACAAACATTTGAACTTGTCCGTTGTATTCCGTACCTGATCTATGCTTTATATGACAATGAAGAGTTAATGGTGTTATGCTACTTTATAAGTCAAAAAGTGAAGTAGTTTTATAAAATGACTCTTTCAACAAATAGATTTGGGCTGTGAAGGGTTTTATTAAATGCATAGTTGCTTCTGAGCGCTTTAGTGTGTTCTATGGTTTTCATAGTTTCTTCTAAATGTAAAGATTTGTGTGTTTTTTGCCTCACAGTGTTCCATGTGGAACCCAGGGAACCTGAAGGAGGCTGTGAAGCTAGTGGAATGATTCCCTGTGTAGCTGAAACTATGTAAGTACTAGATGTTTGCTTACACGATCACTTGCCCAGCATCAACTGTTTGAGCAGCGATTGCTTCTGGTTCAGCAGTTGCAATGATCCTCTCGTGCCTCCCCAGTGGAAAGCTGTGTGTATCTGTTCAGAGCTGGAAAAAGGGGGGGCACCCATGATGCTGTTACCTACCCCCAGCTAGTTTAGAAGTCATGCATCCCAGTCTGCTAAAAGGTAAATAATGCATAGTGAAATTCTGTAGAATTCTTACAGGCTGTGCTTAAGGGTTTGTGAGAAGTTGAGGCTTAGTTGAGCTTTAGCAATGTTATCTTTGCCTTAGCTAGTTAACTTCTACTTGGGAAGGGATTTAATGGTTGGCTGAGCTGTGTCCCCTTTTGTTACGAGATTTCCTAAATATGTCTTTGAGTTGTTCTTGAATGACTGGAGGATTTTTTTTCCTCTTCTTTCTTGGTACTTTCAATGTTTTAAAACTCATTGTAAATACCTTCTGATGCTACACTATTAAATGGCGTAATGCTTGGCTGCGTTTTGTTATTGTCTGGATGTATCCAATAATTTCTATTACTGCAATAACACTGGTCATTAAAGAAAAATACAGGGTTACTTAAATATCTCCTTTGCATCTTGTCTCCTTCTGCCAGCTCTCCCCCACTTGAGTGCTGCCAGTTTCAGTTGTGCCATGGGGTGCTTATATGGCAGAGAATTGTTACTGAGTCACTTTGTTTTGCTCCCGTTAAATCTTGGGTTACGTGGTCTGGTAAAACTGGAGAAAAAAATAATTTCCTTACAGCACTTAAAAAGATCCGCACAAAAATCCCCCCAAAACCCCAAACAAAACCAACCCCCCCCCACCCTCCCGCCCCCTCTAAACAAAACAAAAAGTCCCACCAAGCATTAGCAAGGTCTTTCCGATATTTCCTAGTTTTCTGCTTAATGTATTGAGCAATTAGGTTCTGCACATCCTTTGCTCTTAGAGAGTGGCTTTCCTTTAGCTGGCTGTATCACCCAGCACTAGTCTTCCTGTGTTTCCAGTTGCTTACTCCCTTCTCAAAAGGAGCAGAGAGCATCCCTGACGATCTTTGCTTTGCTGTTCCAGCTGTGTGGAGGATGGCCTCATGGGCATCTTGGTGATTCATATTTACTGTAGGTTATTGCTCAATACTTTTCTGAGTAATCAGACTTCTTTGGGAGTGCTGCATCCTGTAGCACTGAGCACATTCCAACCTTAGCCCTGAATTTTGATCTTTTTTAGTAGAATGGCAAAACTAGTGGTCAGCGCTGCCTTTTGTGTGTCGCTGGTACATCGTACAAACCTGTTACAGTAATTCTGCTCTTGGGAAATGATTCTTTTGGGAATTGGTGCTTTGCCACCCATCCAGTATAACCTCTGGGTATGCGAGAACTTTATGCTTGTAGTTCCCAATCTAGCTGGGAGAAATATCCCTGCACATCCTTGTGCTCACTTGACTGTAATTGGCATGACCTAGACGTGACATTTGCTTTGCTCTACAGTTAAGTAAGTAGCTCTGTTCGCTTTCCTGAGAGTGCTTTTTTGTGCTCCTTGAACACTGATTACACAGTGCAGCTCCTGATACTGCAATTGGATCCTCTCTCCAGCCTTTCTTAACAAAAGGACTGAGTTCTCCCACTTGTTTCTATCTCCTTCCGAGGCTCTTGTTCCTTTCATGCCTTGAAACCTGAGTCACGTAGGAAGCGGAGGTGACTAGTAAATGAAGAGGATCCAGCTCTGTGAAGGCATTTTATAAAAGGGTAACTGATGGAGTGCTGAAAGACTTTTCTCTTACAAAACCAGATACATGCACAAACTGCCAGCGGATGCAGTCTGATTTTTTTTTTTTTTTTTTTTTTTTTTCCTCCCCCCAAGCTGGTTTTGCTATTTTTGGGGTAGCGTGCTTCAAAGTATCTGGCATGTGGCATCAAGTTTCATGTAGTAGAAAAGTGAGGAATTGCAGGAGCTTTACTTCAGTATCTTCTAGTGTTTGTTCATAACGAGTGGGATTGTGCTCCGAAAACCTCCTCGGCAGGGAGGAAGGAGGAGGAACTCCGGCACTGCAGGGAAGAGCAGCGCTAGCAGAGCCCAGGCGGTGGCTGTTGAGGAGCAGCACTCAGCTCCTTGTCAGGCAAGTCTGCTGGAGTACAGAAGGTGCTTGTTAGAGGGATACACCGTGGGGGACGTTGTTAACTTGCACTCTGTGTGTTAATGTTACTGTGGTTTTCGGAAACAGCTGTTGGGACACTTGCTCACATACAGGTGTTTGATAATGCCAGCTGACCTTCCCTCTGTGTATCAAAATGCTGTCTTTTCATGACCACAAGTGACAATAAATCCAGTCTGTTTCATCAGACTGCTGATGTCACTTTGTAGACTTCAGTATTAGATTGTTGACATCATTAACACAAGCCGTTGCTTAGGAAACGTGACAGCATGAATCACTGCCATTAGGAAAATTTATGGACAGATGATGTGAGTTAACTTGCAAACTGTCTTTTTTTTTTTTTTTTTAACTTTAAATTGGGATTCCTAAAGTGAGTTGGATTAATCTCTGTCTGTTAGGCTGTGTGTGATGGGAGTACTACCAACTACTTCAGAGGGAGGTGCCATTCAGTAACAGGCAGCTATTCTTTAACCTGCCCATAGGGAAAAGCTGTTCTGGATCCCCAGCAGCTAATAATTGCTGTTATGTGTTTGAACAATAAGTTTTATAAACTAGCTAAACTTTACTTTAAACTCTAATACTAGTTTCTACTCGGGATTTTTTTTTCATTTGGTTCCTTTACTTGTATGCTTCTCTCTAAAGAAAAACTTAGCCAAAGTAGTGCTAGCTGATTTTGAGAAACTGATGGAAGAACAGGAATTAGTATAGATTGAGCGTTTGAATTCTGATTAATTTAGGGGAGTGCAGGCACAGGGGGAGAGGGAAGGCTGGTATCTGGGAGTTAATCACAAAGCAGTAATTTACACTGCCTAATAATATCCTGTTTGTTTTGGTGTAATGAAAAAAATGACTGGTGTAGAGTAGACGATGTTGCTCAGATGCATGGCAGCCCAAGAACCAGTGCCAGGCTGTACTCTGCGGCTCACAAAGAGCTGTGAAGTACTAAGGAGCAGTGAAACTGTCTTTTGGATTATTTATGTGGAAATGTGTGTTTTAACAAATCCTTTAAAATACAAATTAGTAAGAGATTATGTTTTGATACATTAAGTTGTATTTTACTTGCCTGTAAAAATGATGCTACAAAGTTCATCTTTAAAGCAATCTGACAAAAGGATTTGCCAGATGTTTATTCCTTCTGCTGATTAAAAATAGGTTTTTGTTAGTTTTGTGGGTTGTGGGCTTAAGAGATTGGGGAGGGGAAGGGGAGCCAGGTAGTTGAAACCAGCATCTTGGCTGTTGTAGTTGTACTGGCAAAAATATTATTTTTGCTCATGAAACTGTATATGTGCTGTTTTGCCAAAACAGGTATAATGGCTGAGAGAAGATTTATGTTTGTAATCCTAATATCTGGAGAATTCCTCTGCACTCGGTGCTGCTGTTCCAAGTTAGTTTACAGCTTAAAAAGAGGGGTTTGGTCTCAGAAGAGCTTTATGCAAGAAGGAATACAGAAAAACTGATATGACATCTGTATCATGTCTTCATTTTCAATTTGTATCTCTTCTTTCTTGTTCTAATTCTGTAACCTGGAAGCAGTAAACAAAAGAGAAGGCAAACCCCATTTTTATGTTTGAGGCTTTTGCCTAACTGACAGCAGAGATGAAATGCAAATAAGTGGGTAAAGGAGGAATATGATAAGCAATTGCTTTCTTGGAGTTGATGTTTCTGAGAAATGGACTGTTTACGGCATGGCTGCATGCTGATAGGATAGTGTCAGAGTGTTTGGTTTTAATAGGGAAAATTTAAGAACTCTTTTCTGTGAGTGAAATACCTTTTCCAAGTATACAAGGCTTGAACATTGTGATTTATGAAAACAAAGTGTGATGAAATCATTTTGGCACTTTAATTTTGATTATTTTTTTTTAAACTGCACTAGAATTACTACATCTTATCTGCATGTGTGTCTGTCTGAAAAAGTTTCATTAAAAAGGCCCCCTCCCTCTGTCTCGTTACCTGAAGGGAGGAGCCCACTTGAAACAATGAATAATTCCTAAACGCCATCTTGCATGAAAAGTGACTGTTGCCCCCCTTCCACAAACACACTCTGTTTTAAGAACAAAAATCTAGGTTCCAAACTCCATTTAAAAAACCCAGCAGCCCCCTCTGCCCCCAGCAAAAAGAAAAGAAAACAAAAAAAACCCCAACCCCCTTTTGCCCATTTGCTGAAGGTCCAGTCTACATCTAATGCTGGAGTCTCTGCCAGGTTGTCCCAGCAGTGTCCCCGTCCCACCACTGCTTTGTTTCAGTGTTTTATTTTCTATATATAAAGTGTGGGTATAGTTTTAAAAACCATTTCCTTTAAAATATTTCTGGGTTAGAGTAGTCTGTCTTGATGAAGCCCGTACATGAATCAACCTCTTTGTAACCTATGTTACAGTAAGAATTTTAGGAATTTCCTTTATGAGGACCCGTTAGTATACTGCAGCCAGTGAGTAAGCTGCATTGATTTCTAGGTAAAACAGCCTGAAATTGCCTGAAATTTATGGCATATGCCAACCTTCTGTACACTGCTCCTTTTCAGTACGCAAAACTTAAATATCCTGAAGTCGGTCTCTTACTGGCAAACGTAATCCCGCATTTAATACTTACAATATTCTTTGTGGAGAAACGGTGATTGACTCTGAAACTGTTTTTCAGGTTAGTTGACTGCCGCTAGTGGCATGGTGAGATGTGTTGAAGAGCAGCTGCGAGGGTGTCTGACGGCGAGGGAACTGCTCTAGAAGCTGGGCTTGCAACATCATGGGCCAGTGTGTCACGAAGTGCAAGAATCCTTCTTCTACCCTTGGCAGCAAAAATGGGGAAAGGGAATCCGGCAGCAAGTCACATAGTAAGAGAAGCGCAGTTCACAAAGATGACCATGGTTCCGCTTGCGGGAAGTCTTCAGGAGATATACTCGTGAATGGGACAAAGAAAACGGACACTGCTGTAGAGTCTAGTCAGCCTCCAACGTTTTCTGGAGACACAAAGAAAGACTCTGTTTCCAGTGCAGAAGAATCTTCGCTCCAAAGGATTGGGGAGTTATTTAGGAGGTATAAGGATGAACGGGAAGATGCCATACTGGAAGAAGGAATGGAACGATTTTGCAATGACCTCTGTGTTGATCCCACTGAATTTAAAGTGCTAGTTTTGGCTTGGAAATTCCAGGCTGCTACCATGTGCAAATTTACAAGGTTAGTTCTTGCAGAACTTGTAATTATTTTCATATGTTAAAGTATATCCTGTCATCTGTATGTTGGAGAAACAGCCTCATTAGCTTTACTTACTTATTTCTTCTAACACTTGCCTTTTGGTCAGATTAGTTCCTCCCACTGCAGAAGGTAAGCTTGGTATTCTTCTTTCCCCTTCCCCTCACAGTGGGTTTTAGAATCAAAAATATTTTTTTTGGACCTTATGCGGCTAAGGATGAACAGTGTAGGGAGATTCTGTAGACATTAATTTATTCTTAATTTGCCAAAAGCAGTTTTACTGTACCCAGCATTATCTTGGTGATGAGATTGGACACTGGAATTAATTTTTTTGCTTTAAAGTAATGTGAGATTCCTTAGTAATTGCTACCAACTGTTATCATTGTGTGGAAAAAACACTCCTGCCCAATCGGAGCTACACTTAATGTCTTTTTCCAAGAGTAATCCTTTTCAAGCATAGCGAGGGAAGGAAATGTGAGGGTTTTGACACTGGTAGCTGTTTCATACTGGCTGACAAGTGATTGGTATTTAAAGTTCTGTCTCTTCTTCTGGACAAGTGGGTCAGGCAGCAGGCTTGTAGCGTGCTTGATGCTACAGGAAACAACAGAATGGCTAAAACTTAACAGGAAAAAACCAAACCTGAAACCAAACCCAAGACTAGAACAGCCTCCCGCAGCTTGATTATCAATGCCCAGGTAAGAGCAAGGAAAGACTTCCGACAGGGGCTTGCTAAGAGAGAATGATCTTCTAATTTTTTGGGGTCTGTCTAGATTGGTTTGAGTAATGCTGTTTATTTTCACTGGGTTTATAACTTCCAAAATCACGTCGGTGTGCTGAGCCTTGAACCAAGCTTCAGCTGTGCACTGAACACGGCTTTTCCAGCATCTTCAGAGCTTTTGCAGATGTGAGTGTGTGTCAAATGAATGAGTTACTCTGGAATGCAAAGGTGGATTTACTGGAGGCTGATGGCACAGGTATTTGCTAATGTGGTAAAGAAATTGCAAGTAGTGTCGCTGCACAAACACCATGAGCTTTATTAATGTCATTTTTGATTTTCTTGGAGAGGACAAATCTATTGGTGAGAGGTGACCTTTGTTTAAGGGCACGCTCCATGATACCAGTGCTGATCGACTTCTTCCGTCAAGGAGAGCGACGTGGTCTTCAGTTCTCCTGAGCGCTGCCCCGTCTCCTGCCTTCCCTCCAGCCTGTCCCGTGTCAGCCTGCTGGCTTTGCTTCATGTTCGCCAGCTACCGCACTTGCTCATGAGTGTGAGGGAAATCAGAGCTCACCATCTACCCGCTCGGCCAGATCACTCGTAGGCTAATTAGCATAGTACCGGTGCTTCAGGCAGTGTTTATACACTGCACTGTCGCCTCTGTCGTGCGATGCCGCGCTCTTCCACTTTTTCAGCAGGTGCCTTGCTGACCGTCGCTGTTGGCACCCTTTTGATTTTGCAGGCTGGAAGAGCAACCAAAAACCACAGGAAAGCCACCAGTGAACTGCCCTGTCCCGTGAGAACAGCTCATCCGGAGCATGGGCGTTTAGACACGGGCAATACCGAATCAAGCTGGTTTATATATGGCACTTCAGCGCGTAAATGTGGTGTTTTCAAAGATGTGGTATTTCTTCTGTGGTAAATTTTATTCGCTTTTTAATGTGAAAGGCGCTGGATGTGATAGTATCAAGTACTCAGAGCACCAGATAGAAAAATCTTGCAAATGCTAATGGTGCCCCGGCAGGTCCGAGGGGGGTGTGTGGTTCCCCAGGCCACAAGGAACTGCTGGGAACTCTCTTTCCAGTAGCTCCTGATGCCAAAATCGTGCCACCTGGGCTGGGGGCACGATTGTCTTGTCCAGATAACCCTCTTCTGGTTTGATGTAGCTGAACGGAGGTGGGAAGCGTTCAGCACGCAAGGTTGGTGCAAAGCGCTCTCGCTAATTTCTCTTCTCTTGCTCAATAGGAAGGAGTTTTTCGAAGGCTGCAAAGCAATAAATGCAGACAGCATTGATGGCATTTGTGCAAGGTTCCCCAGCCTCTTAAACGAAGCCAAGCAGGAAGATAAATTCAAGGATCTCTATCGTTTCACCTTCCAGTTTGGCCTAGACTCTGAAGAAGGACAGAGGTCGCTACATCGGGAAATAGCCATTGCCCTATGGAAATTAGTCTTCACCCAAAACAAGCCCCCCATTTTGGACCAGTGGTTGCACTTCCTAATTGAGAACCCCTCAGGAATCAAGGGAATCTCCCGGGACACGTGGAACATGTTTCTAAATTTTACTCAGGTGATTGGACCAGACCTTAGCAACTACAGCGAGGACGAGGCCTGGCCGAGTCTCTTCGATACCTTTGTGGAGTGGGAAATGGAGCGAAGGAAAAAGGAGGAGGAAACCAAATGTATTTCGTCTTCGGACACAGAGGGCCTGTGTGCAGAGGAACAGACTTAGCGGCGGCAAAGCGGCAGTGACGAAAGTGACCTGTTGCCCTTCATGAAATGTAAACTCTGGATGTTTCTGGAAATTACCGAGGCTCCAGATTTTTCTACTTTACACCTTTTTCTGCCTTGTCTTTGAAAGGGCTCTAAAATGCTGTATCATGTTTTAGGCACTTTCTTAATTTTGGTTATTCCTTTTACTCTTGCCCTGAAATATTTGACCCTGGCTACAAGTTAAGCGTTTTATGGGGTTTTTTTTTAAGACTTCAGATTAGTATAAGTAAGTCTGATATTTCTTGCACAATGTAGACCTTTTTAGTTAGGTTAAATTAACATTGCTAAATTATACAGTGCCAGATTAAGTTTTTTCATACTACATCTGTCAGGGCAGGTCTGTACTGTGTGTAGTGCTGTTTACATTGTTGAAATTTTAGGCTGTAATAATTTTAAGGTTTTATACCAAGATGAACAGCAGTGTTAACTGTAAATGCATTAATCCCCTGGAAATAAGGCTCTAAAAACCAACATAAGCGACAGCTTTTTTGTAATACGGCTAATTCCCATTTTAAGCTAACTCTTAGCGAATGAGTCCAGATCATTCCTTTTTTTTGGAGTTTCAAACTTAATGTTGGGATTGTTTTATAAAATTACTGTACCTGTCAGTCAACTGAGTGGTAGATGGCGATTTGTATCTAAATCTCTTACACATCATGTAATAAAAGAGCAGTACTACCTCAGTTTTATTGAAAGTGGACTTCTTGATGGACTTCCATTTTCTCTGGAAGTTGTATTTTTGTGGTTACATGAGAATATTTTTACTTGACTAAAAGAACCAAAGGTTCTGCTTCTTTAGTTTGCTAAACATTGACAGAAGCAACACACAAACCCTAAGTCTTCAAGGAAAACTGTGGTATAATTCTGCTTTGTTTGATTTATACCTGAAGTATTATCTTACTTGTCTGGCAAGCACAGTACTTCTATGTAAGGAACTATCTTTTGCATTAATATTGACGAACCAGTTTTTTAAAACCTATGTTTAATTGCTGAATTGCAGTTAATACTCCACACTTGCTGGAGTGACAATATCTGCATCTGATGACAAAATGAATTCTTAATGTGTTCTTAATGACAACAGTGTAGATGAGTCATTTTTAGACTGATTTGATAATATTTGGATAGGAGTCAATTTATTATTTTACAATGCCTGTATTGGGACTATTTGCCTGTTGAAACTGTTGTGACTTAAAGGGAGTTTTATTAACACTGGTTGAAACTTTTGGTTATTGATGCTACCTTTTTTAATTTTAGTATGTCAACTTTTTTACACCTTTTGGTAAAAGGGATGATTGCCAAGGCTTTCTATAGAGCTAAGTACTGGCTTAATGAATTTGATACATTTCCATTGCACACCTTTTATTTTCAGAGCTGCATTTCAGGATCGTAAAACGGCTTCAATTTAAAAACCAACCAAACCAAACCTGAACAGTCATCCATAGCATGTAATGGCTTTTGTGATACGAGGGTTTTAAAGCTAAAGGGGAAGCAGATTTTAAGCAGCGAGCTTGTCACTGGTTCCAGAATGGCGTGCTTTGCACAGCTGCTGTGCCCCAGAGGGGTTAGCAGGGAGAGGAGGAGGAGGATCTGCCTGAATCCTGTCACTGGCTTTGCTGGTGTGCAGCCTATGCAATAGCTGGGGTCTGAGGTCATCAATCACTAACAGAATGTGGGTATTCAAAACTGTTTCGAAGCAAACCCACAAGCCACAGATAGCATCTCTTTCATCTAATAAAAGGAGAGTTTGGTCCATGCTGCTTCTGCACGCTCTTGCTGGGAGGCATGTTAAGCTGTGGAGAACAAATGGAGCTGTTCTAGATGCAGCTGAGCCTGTCCCTTTGTGGGAGGGGAGCCCTGAACCTGTGCGTTAGAGGTGAATATCCCCAAAACGTTGTCCTTGCTGCTGTAACCTTACGAGCTATTGCGGCGTGAGCGCGGTTTGGCAGCAAAACCTTATTCTGATCCGGTGAGCGAAGCAGGCAGAGTCACTGGTGCTGGTATGATTGAATTTATGGCGAGACTTTTGCTGGTGCCGTTATTTTAAAAAAAGGGGGAAAAAAAATTCCCGAACAGAGGCTGCTTTGTTAGCAAAAGTTCCAAATGGAGACTGGTTTGACAGTAAACGAAGACTGTATTTACAAGTTTGAGACTACTCATTCAGCTCTTAAATGCTTTGTTCATGGCTTTTATTATTTTTTTTAAATGTCCAGAGTATAAAACCTAACTACTCGAACACACACAGAATCGTGGGGGTGGCTGCTGTGTGTGTGCTGAACTGCAGCTCCAGAGGCGAGGGACAGACCTCTGTGAGGGATGTGTTTATCTTGTGGTCTGAATGTGGACGGCAGTAAGGAAAGCAATTTGTAGCACACCAAGGCTTAGCCATCTTAGTGTTTCAAATGTAAATGTAATACAGCTGCTTTTTAAAGACGGTGGTGGTGAACACACAGGAAGGGAAGATCTTGTTTCCTGCTGGGGAAAGGACAGACCATTCTCAGTGGCTTCGGTCCCGTCCGTTCGGTGTAAGAGAGCAGCCCTGCTTTCAGCCCAGCAGGCGCAACTCCACCCGTTGAGTAGAATACTTGCAAAAACAGCCAAACGATCTATCTAGCGAAGTACCGTTTATTTTTAGCCTAACTTCAGGGTTTTAATGACCATTTACAGAACGCAAACCAGACCTGTGTCAGTCTTAAACACCTGAAACCAGGAGCCAAAGGTGCAATTCTTTGGCAGTGCTGAAAGTGAGAGTGGGTGTCCGACCTTCCCTTGGATTCCCTGAGGATTTTATGGTCCTGAGCAAGGATAGACTGTAATGCTGGTGTACCTGTGTGGGAGTGGGGGGTTGTACGTGTTTCTTAGAAGTCTTTTCACAATATTGGAGCCTCTGAAAATATGCTTGTTTAATGGTTAAACTGTGAGTATCTGTGGAACACGCCAAATACGTTCACTCTTCATTTTTATATCATTTAAATCTTTATTGTGTAGGGCCCAGGACTGTAGTGAGCAGTGATGCTAATGAAATCCTTGAAACCATTGCAACTATTTAAGTTCTTTTTTAATTAGAGTATGCATGTAGTGATTCTGCTGCAACTTGGGATAAATAACTATATATAGGTATAGTAATATACTGGAAAACTGGTCAGACATCCACACTCTGTGGCATTTTATTGCCTTCCTTTATATGCAAAGAAATACAACTCCTGTAAACTTCAGTCCCTAGTAATAAAACACTGACCAACCTGCACCATATTATAGTTTGCAATACCTTTAAAATTTGGCTCCCAGATCAGCTGGAGGCTCAGTTGTGCTAATTTCTACTTGTGTGGGTGCATTTCTGAGGTCAAAGACTATATATTGATTCAAGTAAAGATTTGAAAGATGCTGACCATAAAACACGACTGAGGAAATTAATTGAAATTGAATGCTGAATTATGAGTTTACTTGCTGCTGGTGCTATTCTATATGGAGAATTATAGCTTTTTAATGCTGTGCCATTGTAATGAAAGAACCACAGGAAAAATAAATGAAGGTGTGGCAGGTGGCAGAAAATCAGACAGCTGAAGCTGTGGCAGTTCGGTCTGCTGAGTGCCGGCTTCCCCGGGCTGGCACGGCTGATCTACTCGTGAATCACCCTCTGAACCACTACAGCTTTTCAGCTGAGCGTGTTTAAGAGCATGAAGCAAGTTCACCGCGCTCTGCTGGTGGGTGAGTGGCTCCAGGTTGGTCGGTAATAGACTCGGCGCCTCTTCCTGCGGGCAGGGGGGCTGTCAGGTGCGGGGCTCAGCATGCCGGGGGCAGCAGCAGCAGCTTTGCCTTTGTGACTTTTATTTTACTCCTTGCGTGTCTGTTGGAGCCTGAAGAACCCACGGGTGCCAGGACTAGCCTGTCACTTGTGGTTCCCAGACATAGCTGTGCACTGACTAGTGACCTTCGTATTTTCATGACACTGTCAACATAGGTATCTTCCTTACAGTTCTAAGCCTTGTTTCCAAAAAAAGCCCAGCAAAGTTAAAGAAATACCGTGGTAGTTAATAGCCACCTCAGTCATGATGTAATTTGTTGGCTGAGGTTACATCATTCCCAGATTGGAAAATAATGGTCATTGTGAGCTTCTGGGTCTTGCAGCCTTGTGTTCTGCAGGGTGATCCTTTTTTAGAAGATCCTCAGTAAACTGGGCACCCGGTTCTTCCCCTGAGCTCACTCTGCTCGATATGTGTGCATGTGAATTTAGCCTTTCATATTAAAAAGGAAGATGCTTAACCTGAAACTCAAAAATTCTTTAGGCTGGTGTTTCAATATACAGCAAAACATAAATATTTTTTCAAATATGTATTGAAAGCTAAGTGTCTGCTTAAATTTTGTTGTGTGCAAACAAAACCACCAGTGTTAAAATTTTCTCTCTGGACTATTGAAGACTGAATCTTTGGTTTTATGTTGTCAACTAAAGTGAAATACATGAGATTGTAAGACAGAAGGCTGCAACTCCTTCACCATGAAGTACATAGGTATCTCTACCTCTTGTTCTCAGACTTGAATAGTTTAAGGTTACCATCCTTTTCTCCCAGGATCTCATGCCCGGATGAATAATCTTTTCTTTCTTTTTTTTCCTAATTGACCCAACTTAAGTATTATCTATTTGCCATACTTTTTGGTATACTGCTTTTAATATGCATGTAATCAACCCTTCTAAAGGGAGCCAAGTCAAGCTGCAAACAAGTGTTGGTCCTCCTGGGTGCTGGTTTTGGAGTGCAATAGAGTGACCGACTGGAGCTACGGTGCACGTGGCTCGGGCTTTCACCATCACGCATTTTCTTCCCTGGTGAGGCTCCCTGTACTGACAATAAATTGAAGATGGAGCAGCTGCTCCCCAAGAGGGAGCCATCAGCCTTTTCATTTGCCCTTGAAAAACTTTAGGAACCCACATGATGCAGTGCCATGGAGTGTATTTTTCTTCTGATTAAAAATACTGCATTTTGTTCCATGTTGGACTGGACCTGAAACACCCAGCAAAGATGAGAGCTGCAAAAGTGGAAAGGCTACGAGCATCCTTTTCCTCCCTGAGGCCAGAGTCTTGCTTAGGATAAAACCTTTATGCCTGAGTAAAGCTGGAGTGTCCTCAAGTGTATTGGAGATGCCAGAGTGGCTGCAGTGCTCACACGTATTCCTTAGTGCATTTGGGTGGTGTCTCTTTTATGCAACACGTCTGTGTCCCTTGCGTTCCTCCCCCAAAGAAAACTACAACACAGTTACTGTCACTGCAAATCCCAAATAGATGCTGTGCTGTAGCAACTGTTGCTATAAGATTCTTCTTCCAGTTTGAGGGCTGCTTTTGGGGTGTGACCTCTTGCACTATCTGCACGGGCGCGTGTTTGGAGAGAGCAGGGGGCATGCGTGTGAGACAATAGGTAAAAGGAACGTGGATGTGCGTGCTGGCCCTGCTGACAGCTTGCCTTAAATCACTGACGTTACAGCGGTTCCTCGCTACTCTTGCAATCCTCAGTCTTTCTGTAGTTAAGTTTTAAAATCCAACAGGTTCTGGAAGTTATACAGTATTTTTTTATTATTATTTTTAAAAAGCTTCTGTCTTTGTGTAATTGCACTCTTCAGATAAGCCCTTTCTGGGTAAAATGTCATTTCACACACAGACAGAAAAAACCCTTCTGTCTCCAATGTTCTTGCTGTAAAGTGGGTCCCGCCCCCCCCCCCGTCCCCCCGTCCCGTCCCCCCCCCCCCGTAAATTATATTTGGTCTAAAGGTTGCCTACTGCTGAACCAGTGTGTTTACTTGAATGTTGCCATTTTATGCAGTTACAACTGCTGACTCTTGCTCTTCTCTGGGCCCATGAGAGGGGAGATCGTGTGACCAGAGGTGGCAAACCTGCACAGAGGATCAGTGGAGCTGAGGGCTGGCTGCTGTTTTTATACTCCCGTATGTATTACGTGTTAGAGGACTTCACAGAATAGTGCTTAATATTTTGAAGTTGTGACTTTTTGAGTCACGCTAAACATAGTTATCTTAAAAATATGCTTGCTTTCTTATCTATAAGTTTAAAATAGTCTTTTTTTTAAAAAAAAAAAAAAAAAGGTGGGCTGGAAGGAGTTGTTGGAGGGCCTCGTGCTGTTGGTTGTTGAGTAACTTGAGTTCCAAGAGCCATGGGTGCAACTGGCAGGATTGGG
This sequence comes from Falco peregrinus, assembly GCF_023634155.1. NCBI lineage: Eukaryota > Metazoa > Chordata > Aves > Falconiformes > Falconidae > Falco > Falco peregrinus. The sequence continues at coordinate 81,450,968 of NC_073725.1, read as the reverse complement.
TCCTGAGCTGGATGGGGTCGTACCGGCTGGTACTGAGGGCGTGAAGCCCCTGGGAGGCTGCGCACGGGAGAAGGGCCCGCCTGGGCGGGCTGGCTGGTGCTGCTGCGTTCCCGGTGCGCGCGCTTGTGGGTCTTGAGCCCGCGGGTTAGCCTCAGGCCACCCTCGGTGGAAGAGGGTGCATTCCGAGTGTTTGCACCCAGTGGGCTCATTCTGACTAAGGAGTAACGAGAGCGCACTTCGCGTGGCTGTCAGGGGCTCACCCGCGAGTACAGCTGCTCCATCAGTTCCTCAGTGGAGCATAAGGGTGGGTAGGAGCAAATCTGCCATTCGTGTCGGGAGTGGTTTTTGCCTTTTTGGACTTACCCAAGAGATAACCGATTATGATCCAATTTTCTCGCTCTGGGAAACGATGAATGTGTTGTTTGTCGTGGAGCAGACACGTGCTTCCTCTTTCAGACAGCAGTATCAGAAGTGCTGTGTAAATGTAATGCTTGAAAATGGCTGGAGTAAATTCTGTTTCACACAGATCTTTTTTTTAAAGGGATGTAGCCAAATTTGAAATCATCATCTAAAAGTGGGAGAAGTTCAAGATGATGCATCTACTGAGTCCCATTCGGTTTGTAGTTTTACAATTACTTTTCTTGTATTTAAATTTTGCTCGCTATTGTTGTCTGGAACAGAATGGAAACAGCATCTTATAGAATGTGCAATCTAAGGCACAATGCAAATAGGATGTACTACGAAGGTTGTTTTTACTTGATAGCAATCCTGAGTGCAATGTTTTTGTCGTGTCCCTTTTGGAAGAAAAGCATTAAGTGCAGTCTGAGGTTTTTTTCTTTTCTTATAAGCAAAGCATTGGTTTGTCCATTACTGACTTCTTGTGGAATTTGTGCCAGATGTATATTAAATATTTTGGTGCTTTTTCTAATCCAAGTTGCCATTCATTTACCTGTGAGATTATTGTAATTCTGTATATTTAAATGACCGATCCCTTAAAGGAAGAAAAAAAGAAAAAAAATTCCTTTAGTCACAATGTATCCTGACTACTGTAGCTTTGTAAATGTTCCAAAGCTTCTGGGTTTCCTGTATTCCGGTAAGGTCCGAGGGGAGGGCGGGGAAGGAACAGCTACAGCCATCTCATCCACTGGAAAGGGAACCTGCACGCTGTTCTGCGCGTTACTGGACAAATGGGTGATGTTTGTGGTGTTTACATAATGACACGTTTGTGTTCACTTTTTTGTGCTTAAGCTTTGTACAAAATGTCTTATTTAAAGCTGAAGTCCTTTTTGCATTTTCGATTAAAAGGGGACAAATTAATTATTTTTTCATGCCTATAAATAGGACTCTTGCTAGTTTTATTTGTCATCTCCAGAGTTTCTCAAGCAGGAATCCTGGATGCTTTCTAAATCCTGACTAGTCCTTGCAGGGAGGTGACGACATCATTTTTACGTGCATGGAAGGAAAACTAGCTGGGTTTTTTCAACTTTGCAGTGCAGGCGTCCGCAAGATGCTGGGTGACGTACCCTTACGGGGTGTGTGCTGAGGTCGGTCTGCCATGTGCCCCCTGCCGCTGAGCTGCCTGACCCCGTGGTCTCTGCTGGGCTGGGGGTCAGTGGGGAGCACCGGCAGCGCTGGGTGAAGGGACGCGACTCCCTTTTGCATTTTGTGGTAGCACCGATGTTGATGCTTACCTGTTTCCAATAGCTACGGTGGAAGGATGCCGGGCTCACTTGGAGTGGGTAAAGCATCTTTTTAGAAGAAAAAAATGGCTGCGTTCACCTTGCTTAGTAACATTTCATTTCAGGACTTTTGGAGGCTTTAGATTTGGGTGTGACCACCACAGACGGGAGCAGCTACTGCCTGCTTCCTGGGGCTGCCCGTGGGCTACTGCTGCGTTTGCCCTTCTCTCCCCGGCCTTCATGTTCCCCTGCTCCTCCACACAGCAGCTCCCAACTTCTGCTCTGTAAGCTGCTCTTTCCTCGAGCCCAGCACAGTGAACTTGGCAGTGGAAAGTAAGAGGCTGTAAATATTCTATCAATCAGCTGTATTTAGTAACTTCTGAAGTAACTATTTCAACTTCATCTCAGCCTATTCTAATTCAGATCAAGAAAATCCCTTTGTCTCATGTTAGAACCATGTAACAAACGTTTCCTTTTAATTTTGCTTTTTTTTTTTGGTTTTTTTTCCTGAGTGCCAAAAGCTCTCCTAGGTGTCCTGCTTGGAAATTCTGTATGTTAACAAGAAATGCTCAAGCAGCCTTTATTTTAGGTGCCGATGGCTGCAAAGCACAGGTCTGTGAAGCTGTCAGGTTGCAAATGGGCTCGTCCCGCTGCTGGTAGCGCACGGGCTTACTGCAACTGCTCCCAGCTAGTGTGACATTCACACAGGTGTGTGCTTTCCTTAAAATGACCCCTGCCCCTCCCACAGCCACCCTGTAATTTTTTTTTTTTTTTTTTTTTTGCATTTGAGGCATGTGGGGGGTGGTCAGGGAGGGAGGAGAGGGTGGGGATTGTCCAAGAAGCATGAATCACCAATTGTGCCTGACCATGGACTAAGTACAGCACTTTCCCAGAAAGGGGGCAGAGACTCTGCTGCAGGAGCTGGCACAGCACGCTTCCAGAAATCCACACAATTCCTGAGAACAGCTGTTAGCTGTGGAGCAGCTGCTGCAGGTAGGACACTAACCTGGCTTGCTGCCTTACGGCCTGCAATGGTTCAGTGAAGGCAACGCGGCCGGTACTTGCCGAGTTACCATCCTACAGGCTTTTACGCAACACTCCCGGGGCTTGTCCCCAGCTCCTCCCGCTCACCCACTGCCAAGGAAAACTGCCATGACAAGAAGGGTTAAATGGAAAAGGTTTTGTGCTTTAAGATGTTTTGAATAGCTTTTATTTTTAGACTTTGTAAAAGATATGGAGCGAAAGCCTATTGTTCTTATGGTAAGATAGCTTTACAAAGACATCAATATTTAAAGTAATTAAAAATATCATAACAAAAGACTTTGCTTAAAAACTTGGCAGTTTAACAAGGACTCCTCCCTCCGTCATCTTTTATTCCCATCAGACCAAGGCCAGACTGTGATCCACGTGTGCTGCAACACAAACAAGAGGTGAGTTATTTCTGCTCACACCAGCCTTGATGCATAGAAGCTTGCTGGTCGAGTGGTGAGAAGCCTGCAACCCTCAGGGTCAGCAGCTTGAAAACTTTATTTTATCCTTTTTTTTTTCCCACCCAACATTTATTCGGTGTTCTTTTTACTCAAGAGGCCTCCTCTGGACTGTCAGCCCTCTGGGAAGCGGTAATACAGGAATATCCTTTGCAAGAAACCTCTTCCAAGGCTGGAATGGAGCTCCCTTCCAACCCACGCAGCAGCCTGAGGGGGACACGAGCCAGGCTCTGTGGGCACCTGTAGGCTCCTTGTGGATCCAAACTCCTGAATCCACCTGTTCTGCCCTCAGTTCTGCCCTCCCCCGTGGCCGATGCACACCGAGGCAGTATGAGATACTGCGCTTGTGCAAGCACCATTGCCACACAGCCACATGCAATCAGCACAGCTAATAAGGTAGGAATTAATACTGTCTCATTTTGTATGCTATTCTTTGGGGTGCATGTGTGGGAAACAGCTTAATGATCTTTATTTAAGAAGACATATTATTTAAAAACCCCTAATTTTTTAAAAAAGTTATTAGAAACAGAACAATTAGAGCAAATGACAGCAAGAGCAGCCCTTGGCATGCAACCTGCCTGAAACAGCTTGTCACTGGCATTAAGCCTAAACACACTCTAGGCTTGGGATGCATCTCCCTTCTAGGGACACTGGTGCAGAGGATAATACAGCACCACCATCCTTCTCAGGAAGCTTTGCAAGCAAGAGAGGGGAACCTGGCCTGGCTGCCTAACCAGGCAGAAGAGATGCTGCTGAGCAATTCTGTCTCCCTGCTTCTATTTCAGGGCATGGCTTCTGTCCCCACAAGGAATGGTATCCCTTCTGTTGAAGGGTAACTGAAGAAAAGCAAGGGTAAACGTGACCTTTATTTGACTGAACAGTGACGCAGTGAGAGAACAGAAGGCTGCTGAAATAAGTATGTACTCAGCATCTAGCGCCTTGCCTGGGAAAGATTTAACCTCTGGTTAATAACTAAGCAGTGAATGACGGGCAGTTCAGGCCCCACAGCCTGAAATGCAGGAAGCCCACCGCATCTAGAAGCATCTCTAATACTAGTGCTGAAGCCCAGCTCTGCTCTAGACTTGCCACTTGCTATGAAAGCTGAAGGCCTCAGTGGAAGTGTTATTGTTTTTGCAGTTCTGTCCCTCACACGAGGGAACGAACCACCTCCTTCATCAGCTATGGCTGAAGTGTGTACATCAGGGTACCACAAGGCAACAAGGGGCAGATGGTGCCTTGGCTGCAGTAGTTGGGTGATTTTAAAAAAATAAACATACAAAACTACCCCAAAAAAGTGGCTGCTGTGGAAATTCTGGTCTATTGTCTCATGGGCACATAAAATGTACCTCTTCAACACTAGCGATGAAACATCCAGCAGGAGAAGGTGGGTGAACTGAGACAACCAGTATAATTCAGTGTACCTCAGCCTTGCTACTCTGGACCATCAGCTACATAAGTGGTTTCAGCACTTGCGCTTGTTCTGGATCAGACATGGCTTACAGGCAGAATTTACTGTTGAGGTTTTACTGGCTGAACATGAAAGTCAAACTGAGTAAGTCTCTCAGGCTTTCACTTCCTTGTGCAGGGCTTTAATTTTTAATAGCCAAATATTTTTATCTTATTCTATGTATTTTCCTTGTCTCTTTGCAAAATAGGTGGCAAGTTACCTGTTCACTCCAGGAAAGAGAACAATGCAGAGGGTGTTATTCTGCAGACTTCTATAAAGCTTTTTGATACGGTGGTCTAACTTCTTCACCTTTTTCCTTAGATCCAGCTCCTGCATAACAGAATATAAGCATTAAAATCCCCCAATTCAGCTGCAGACCTGTAGCAATCACACTTCAAAGTGCGTGTGGCGAGACTGACCCTTGGGCAGTGTCAGAGGTCAAACAGGTGAGGAGAGCAGTGATTCTGTTAGGGGCTGGCATTTGGCAGGGCAGCGGCTCAGCAGCAGGGAGAACCACACGCCCTACTCACATGGCACTGCAGCTTCCTCCGCTAAAATGAGAGCTGCCAACAGAGCTGCTCTTTCCTGTATGGCGGCACAGCTAGTCCTCTCTCCCTCCAACTCCCATACCACTTGCTACAACTGTACGTTGCTCTGTCTGCTCTCAGGTGGTACAGGCTTCAGTTCCTGCGTAGCATCACTCACTGCCCTGAGCAGCCAGGCTGCTTTTATAGAGTACCCTGCAAACACCGCATTTATCTCATGTGATACTGCTCCTCCAAACGGCCCCGTGGGATCCTTGGCCACCTCTGCGCTCCAGCAGAAAGAGACCGTTCTGTTACATGCAGCTCTGCACCCAGGTCTGCTCAAAGTTAGCACTCCTGGTTCCCAGGGCAGTACCTCCTCACTACCGTCAGCACAGCCCTACACTCACAGAGTCAGACAGTTGCTCTGTTGTCTCATGTACGATGTTTCTTCCTGGCTTCCCAGGGCTGTGATTCATTTGCCAAATCCATCTCCAGAGGTGACCTGAAGCAAGAGCGTTTCTACTTCTTAGTCTGCTACCCTTTGCCATCCATCCATTTATAACTTCAAGGGCCTCCACAGCACTCTCTGGTTTCTGGAATTCTGAAACGCAAAGAGAAGGGGAAGGTGCTTTGGCAGTGATGTTGCTGCCCTGTTCCTTGGCACATGTAGGTCAGGACTAAGGGCATGGAGCAGGACCGAGGTGAGAAACGGGAATCACTGCAGCAAGCAGATCCTCATTTTGCTACAGGTAAACATCAGACTATAGAAATGTCTGTTAACTGGAACAGCACTCATCCAGTTGTTCTCCTCACCTTTTTTTCTGGGCAATTACTTGCCTGTGTGAAGCTGCACAGTAGCTTCAAGTACCGGAGCAAATTAATTATCCTACAACTTTTCAAAGTAAAGATAATTTTTTTAAAGCAGGTTTTTTTTCCCTTTCTAATATTTACCTGTAAACTGCTCCTCCAAACAAAGCATGCTTTCACTGGAGTATTTTAAATACCATCACTTTAAGCATACACACATTTCAGTAGCTCTTGCTGTGTCTCTGCAAAGTCCCAAGGGCTGCTGAATGCGCTTATTTGAAGGAAATAAGCAGGCTGTATGTGAAGCTACTTACTGAGGAAACAGCAGTTCCTGTGCTTTCCACTTTGGAGATCCTTTGGCAGGAACAGTGTTTCCAGGTCTTTCAACTGGCTGAATTCTTCTTGCAAGTCTGTCTCCGTTAATGACTTCTTTAGGCCCGCCACATAAATCACGCCTTCATTTTCTACATCCAGTTCCAGTTCCTTTATCAAAACATCACAGTCCAGCATTGCTGCAGTGACAGGTCTCTGGACCTGGGGTGGATTCAGCGGGAACAGCACGTCAGCCCAAGCAGCTCTGTGCTCTGAGCTTCTATTTTGAAATATTTTCTCCCATTACCAGAAGTTGACAAGCTATTTTCCCTCCCTTGAAAAATATGTAACTAATGAAGGCTAACTTAATTATTCATGAAAAAGGAAGAGAGATCAGGTTTGTAATGCAGAAACACTAGAAAATTAACTATGCCATACTTTGTATATGGCATTTTAATACCCTGTTAACTTGGCTCTTCCTTTTAAAGCTGCAGTTGGAGGTCAGAATGGTTTCTCACCCCCTTCTGCCAGGAAAAAGAGGGCTATAACCATTTCCTTTCTGCCAGACACTGCCCAGATGCTATGCTGTGAGCAGGTGTTAAACGAGACATACTGGATACTGTTCCTGTGCTCAACATGAATTTGTTTTGCTATTTACATTGTTTACCTTAATGCAGGATCCTGCTACCTCTGCTCCGTTTAGGCTTTCCACAGCAAGCTGGGCAGCTTCCAGCACTTCGTACTGGATACAGACATAGGGCTTGAAAAAGAACGATAAGATACTTCAGGCTTATCAATAAGACACGTTAGCCCTCCCTTTTTAAAAGTCAGGTTTCAATAACGTTATGTTTTCTTTTAAAAACAGAATATAAAAAGGTTTGGGCGTAATATATGTAACACTCCATATACTGTAGCTGTTAAAAACAACCTTCAATTAGCTTTTCAATTAATAACATTTTTTCTTTTACATTAAAGGCCTTAGCATATCAGTTCTCTTGAGAGACAAAAAGCATCTCAGCTTCTCCAGCACAAAGTCCTCTAGCTTGAACAGCACAGTGAAGCTACACGAGCTGTGTTTATTCTTGTCATTGTGTGGACCAGCTTTTAGATACCCTGAATTGTTGCAGCTGATGACTAAACCACCAGAAAAAAACCCCAAACAGACCAGTTATTTCAGTGGTTCTAATCCCTGTCTTTCCAAGAGATTACTCAGACCTTCCATGCCTGTCAGCAAGTTTCATGCTTTGAGGGCTCCTCACCTGGTATGTTTCAGTTAGCACTGTAAGAGACTGGATTGGTCCACACCTCCCAAATTCTTTTTTCACAGACTTCAGGCAAATGCCTTCTTCAAAAGGACCTGCGTAAATTGTCAGCATGTCAGTCAGCTTGCCTCTCACCTGTAGGGACACAGATGAGAGAAGGAACTTCACAAAGCAAAGGAACTAACTACTTGGTGCCACCAGATAAATGTCTCTTTCCAAGCTCAGCAATAAAGACTATTCTCACAAAAAAAATTACCTCTTCACAAAGGCCAGCAAGAAGGTGAGATGCAGTGTACTCTGGACCCAAATTGAACTGAATGATACTGAATGCAGACAGGGGAACATCTTCTAAGGCTCTCTGAAGAATCTGGAGGGACAAGAGTACACAAGGCTCAAAGAGGTGCAAGACAATTGTACCGCAAAGGGTCAGAAACAAAACTAGTTGAACTTAATTCCCAACTTTAATTTTCATTATTGTCCAAGGAAGCCCTCAGGCAAAAATTCTTCCTTAGTGAGTCATGAAAGGATGTAGAGGATCAAAGCTTATTTCCGAAATGTTAAAATGGATTTAGCCAACCTGGTATTAACAGTATTGCTAACAGTACTGTCAGTCAGCCCTTTAAAATAGGACTCCTCTTCCCACCCCCAGAACGAGAACTTTGAACTACTCTGGTGCTTGCTTAGACCAACCCACTCTTAAGTCCAGTCACCTGTTTGTTTGAAGTGCTCAGGTTACTCTGACACAGGCCAGAAGCGTCCAGTCTGCCCAAAAGGAGGGGTTTTTGGCCAGTGACCTGCAGGCAGTCTAAAAAACTACCAGAGAGAAGAAAGCTGTGAGTCACAGTACTTACCAACATGGTGAATTAAAAGCTTTCAAGAAGTACTTGTCAGAGAAAAATGATACACTTCATTAAAGAAATCTGAAATGTATTCAGCATCAAAAGAAGCCTAGAAAATGCTTTGTGAAATTTAAGATACAACTTCTGAATGTTTTTCAGTGTTATGCTCAATTATTTGCGCCTCTCTGAAGATCCTGATGGCTTCTGAAAAACGAGACACTTGTTTGATTTTACTGAGGATTTAACTTCAGGAAAAACATTATTTGAGAACCTCATTACCATGGTTTGGATGAATGTGGAGGCTCATTCAACTGTTTCTGGACCCTACATCCTTGTTGCTGTAATGCAGCTTTGTTCTGCAGAACCTCAGCCAGTTTTTCAGTTGTCAGAAGCATCTCCAAGTTTAGTTCTGCTACCTTGGGGAAGGAAGAAGATTAGTAGCTGGCTTTCATCTCAGCTAATTGTAGCTAACCAAGAAGCATGTGCTTTCTCTGAGTCATGCAGGCAGACTCCGCAGTAGTGAAGAAACACAGGCATTAATTTCTTGCCTTATTATTTTCTGTTGTCATTTTCAAGCATGCGGCACTCACAGCATCAACCAGCAATCATCTCTGAAAAAGTTCTCTCAGAAAGCAATGACACAAGCAAGAGGCTCATAAACCCATCTGAATCACCACCACAACATACAAGGTCTGTCACTTCTTTCATGTGGAAAAATGACAGGCACTCTTGTAGGCTGGAAGTGTCTCGATCCTTCTTTACACAATGCCCCTGTTCACGATCAGTGCAGCAATGCGGATTCATGTCAGTGTTTGGGTGCTGGAACACTGGCAATGCTCAGGTCATTAAGATACCTGGATATGTGCTGAAAGTAACAAGCTGTCAAAATTGAGGCCTCTAGCACAGCTCCATTTTCTCTTTCAAATCAACAAAACTATGGGCAGGAATGGTTTGCTTCATAAGCACAACAACTTGTACATTCTGCAATTAAGGACAGAAGTCTTAATTAGACATAGTTACCTTTGCTGGTCCTTGCTCAATGAAGAACTGAGCCAATTCCAAAGCAGCTCTGGCATCTTCTACCGGATCATGCCCAAGCATCTGTTCACACTGGATCTCCTTCCTAGGGCATCAAAATGACACATATAGGCAGGTTATCTGTTTTTCCACACTGACAAACATCCCGTCTTTTCCTTTCTGGGCAAAATAGCTTTCCCCTCTCCAAAAAGGATTTCAGTTCTGTGCAGCAGCATTATTGTGAAATATTCCTAAAAGTTACTGCAAGAAATGTTTTTGCAATGTTGAGCAAAACACAAAACATATGTTTACTGGGTTTCACAGAAGCAGTGCTAATACTTGGTACTCTGATGCATGACTGTTAATTTTACTTCTTCCATGACCAATGACCCAACTCACAGTCTGCACACAGACAGCAAGACATTCAATACACTGGTACCGCTACACACCTGCAGAAAAGCTAGTTTTGCTAAGAGTCAAATCTGCTTGGGTCACAGCATCCCTGCTAGCCCAAAGAGAAGCCAATTTATTATGCTGCCTGATGTTTCAAGCAGGCAGTTAATTCTTCTTTATCATGTCTATTTGCACAGCCTGCTCCTTTATTTTGAATTTTAATGAAAAAAAATTGTAATTCTGATGCTACTAGTAGAAAAGCAAGACCCTATGACCTACCACGACAGTTTCTAGTATTTCCCATGATAATACAGTAATAATCTTACCCTAAAACAGCTTTGGCTAGAAATTTTAGTTTAAATCGTCGACCTTCATTCCTGGCAAAAAGCAATGAAGTATCAATAACACTGGGGTGGATCATCTGGAGGAGAGAAAACATCACCAGCTTAATTTAAGAAGAGCAGTCATTTAGAACTGGGCAGTAACTCCACTGCCTTGTCATTTCAGTTGCCAGTTTCTCACTGATAGATAACTGGTCCACAAAAAGCAAGCAGAGGGGAATAATGAAGCAAGCCCAACTCTCCTTTCTAACACTCTCTAGGGAAAATCTAGATTGGGTTAGAAAGTTCAATTATGATTCAAGCATTTTAGGTTGGTTAAATTAAATATAGGAAGGGCGTGAGTTCTTCCTGTGACAGAGCTATTAGAAGCATAGAAACATATTAGCTGAAGCAGAGAGGTAAAGCTTCTGCTGCAACTGTACGTATGTCTGGGCAGACTTCTCCCTTCCTTTTAGGTTCTGAACAGCCCCTTGCAAGTTTTATAGATGTAAGGAGAGTCTTTCTCTTTTAAATCCTTGCAGACATAAGGGTATTCATAATAAAAAGCAATTAACAAGTGTTCACTAATAAAAAAGGAGGAATGGTTTAGCGTTTTCAGGTCTGAAATGAGTATCACAGGGTTGGGAAAAATACTCTTAAAAGCATACTTACTTCCAAAGCCTGAAGATCAGCATTTAGAGAATGACCCACCAATACTGCATCATTGGGAAGCAATTTTTTTAGTCTGGTTTGGATGTCTGACAGCGTTGTTTTCACTGGAAGAAGCATTTTCTTTGTGATTCCTGAGAATCTTCAAAACAAATGAGGTGAAAGCAGCACATTAGCAACAGCGCCTACTGCAGAGTATTACAAGCAGGGCATGTAAAATACAAACTCAGTCTGACTCATGACAGAACGCTATTTACTGCTTTCTGTTCCAACATAAGAGAATATACTGCAGGTATATTGAACTGCTATGGTGCTACCACATCTGTTTCAAAAGTTTCTCTCTCTCATGTATAACTTATTCTTAGGTGATGCAGTGAGCATCAAAAAGCACAAGTAAGGAAATACTGCAAGACTGATGGTGGAAGATGCTTCCACGCAACCTGAGGAAATTGGCACATCACCTCCTGGATAAAGCTGGGCACAGTTTTGGAGAAGACAAGGCTTGAGTTTTGCCTGCTTTTGTTATAATCCTGAGCCCAGCCCTAGAGATGTGTACAAACTAATGAGCTGCTCTATTAATTTCTTACAGATGAGCAAACTTAGCTACAGAGCAGAGAGACGCAGACTTTGCTCCTGTACTCTTACCTTCCATCTTATTTTATAGCCAGCAGTGAAGAGTAACTTGTACTGTGTATCATTGATTTGTAACATCTTTTCCTAGACCACTGCAGAACAGTAATGCTTTTGCCTAGTAGCCACACGGGCATTATGCAGCAGAAAGTGTATACATAATGTTGATTATTCTAATCACATAGCAAGAACTTTATTCTTAACACTGAATGAAATGCAGTAGGCATCTGTGCAAACCAAAGCCTTCTGAAAGGTCCTGTGTAACAGGCTTCGTTTGGAAGGGCTGCATGAAGACAAAGAGATAAGAAACTTAGGTGCAAGTCACCTGGTGCGGTAGTTCAGTACTGTGCTTTCAGGTTTGACTAGCTCATTCAAGAGGCATTGACCCTGTGCATCCACCAAAGAGACACGAGTGACTTCATTCCCCTTTGCAGTCAGGCACTGTCAGGAAGAAGCAGAGGCAGCTGCCGAATCAGTGTGATGCTGCACTCACCTTAGCCAACATCTGCTTTGGCTGCAGCCAGCATCACTACTAAGGAGTTACTCAACTTAGATCGACCACTCATAGCTAGTTGTTTTATACTGTAGCACGTTTAATTGTAATTGTTAAATGCCCACCATCAGCACAGCAAACATAGAGGCAAGCACAGCACAAAGAAAACCATTATCAAGAAGTGCTGATTTCACAGAATCAGTCTGTGCTCCGCACTGCACAGCTGTCACTGACAGCACCTTCACCAGAGAACATGTACAACCTAAAAGCAGAGCCCAGGTTGTATCACTAGTTACTCAATGCTGATGCCAAAGAGGCATCTCTGCAAGGTCAAAACTGCACTCAAGGAGGAATCCTTGCCACAGCATGTTGCCAAAACTGTGATGGCCAACAGACAGATGGGTGATAGGGAAATACCTTCCCTTTCCCAAGCCTTGGGGAGGGCTGGGAGGAGGAATTCCACAGCAGTCTCAGGGGTTACTGCAGCATTGCTGATGGGCCTGCACATCCAGCTGCTGCTCTGACAGCCAATGCAGAACAGAGCTCTCTGCTGCACTGCTCAAGATAGTATTTCTGTCTTGTTGTCAGAATCACCTCCTGAGTCCCTCCCATGCCTGCATTAGCACTGGTACCATCAATGAAGGTACTGGCAGCAGATACTAATATGTCAGAAGTGGTTTACCAAATACACTTGATCGCTTTGGAATAGCTGGTAGAAGTTTGGTTGCTTGACTGTATTTTGTAAGGCCACACAGATTTATTTTTTACCATTTCACAATCCAGACCAAAGAGGGGGCTGCTGTCCGTCCTCTGCTGATCACACTCTGTATATATATAGTCCTTACATCCAGGGGAGCCTAGAATGAAAAGATAGCCATGAATAAGAAACAGATCGCTCTCTTCTAAAACTCATCATATATCTTATATGACCAAACATATCACTGTCAAAATTAACAAAAAAACCAACAAAACAAAACAACCAAACAAAAGCCCTCAAAAACTGACCTTTTATGGGATAGTCATTTTTTTCCTGCTCTTCTAAAGTTAGAGTATAGCTAGTAAGGCCCCGTTTTTTTTCTCCGTATTTCTGAATTATGGGATCACATTGCAAGTGTGAGCTTTCAGGAATACAGTCACTGCTGGTGGAAGTCAAACCTGTAAAATACACAAGCATCTGTCAAGTTCATGTAACACTCCCTACGTGCAGTCAGTTTTCTGCAATATTATGCACACTGAGAGGCTACACCATTTCAAAGGAAAACACTGCCTGGAACAACAAACTGGAGATATAGATAGACAGGCAGACAGACAGACAGCCTATCTGTCTCCAGTTTATTTTTAGATAAATATAATCTTTTGTGATTTTTTCTTTACCTTGACTTGCTGCTCAGTATAACAAAGAAAACCAAGAAATGAGTAACTACTTAGCTTGAATCTAATTTATATCTCTGTATCTTTTATTAGAATCTTTTTAGAATAAAATAATCACAAATCTCTCCCCCTCGTTTCTATATATAATATCCAGTTTCTATCTCATTTATTGTGTGTGTATATATATAAACACACAATATAGATTATATATACAAAATTATATATAAACAATACTATATATAATGTATACACTATATATTTATTTATTTATTTAAAAAATATACTTGATATTCAGGATACTTGAATCTTTCCCCCAGTGCAGCTACTGACACTGCTGGCTGATTCAGAAGCAAGTCACATCACAAGTCTCTGCCTCATGCTCGTTTCAGAAATAGAGAGAACAAACTTGCCTCGTAAACATGACAACATAATCATCTGTTACTTCATGTAACCTGTAAAACAAGTTCTCTTTTTCTTCTGCCTTCTCTGTGAAATTCCTTCCCGTAAGTATTAGCAGGAAAAAATAATACTCTTAAGTGTGACTGGCAAAGAAACAAGCACTGAGGTGACAGCAGAATCCACAGCTGTAAAAAGTTAAATTATCCTGTAGGTGATTCTCTGCAGATGGCACTTAAAAGAAAAATATACCTGACATCTCAGATCTGTGACTGTGCAGTAGGTTTACAGTCAGGATGCTAGAGGACTTTGTCAATACATTGAAAGTAACAGCTGTTCGTTCTCCCATTTAGGACTTGAATTCAAGATTCTTTGTTACACTTTTAACAATTTCAGTGAAGTTCGCATTGTAGACTCTTGCAGGTTTTCTACAAGCCTGTTGGATTATAATCACCTCTATAAAGAGTGTAAAAATAGGAAATCAATCGTCAACACACCCGTTCTTTACCTTGACTTGCTGCTCAGTATAACAAAGAAAACTAAGAAATGAGTTAACTACTTAGCTTGAATCTAATTTGTATCTCTGAATCTTTTATTAGATACTTCTTAGAATAAAATAATCACAAAATGGGTAACGAAGCATCAGAATTTTGGATTAAACATGTTAAAAACTTGCTCTCTACTTTTTGCATTTCCTTGAGACAATAAGCCCAGCAGAGTTACTGAATGACTTAGGGTAACCAGTCTCATGGTTTAAGCCACTGTTTTCCTTTGTAAACAAGTTTCCCATAGCAGCATGCTGGGACTGCACAGGATGCGAAGTCACGAATTGCTGTTGAAAGTGAATCACTGTGGTTGAAAGAGACAATGCAAAACCAAACAAGATACCTTGTGCAGTGTTTTGAGGTTTCAGGTTTGCTCCTTCTCCATACAGGCTGGCTAGGAAATTAGTGGAAGGTATTAATGTGAATCTCTGAAAAAAAAGAGATGTGTTAGAGCCTTTGAAACAGAAGCAGAAATAGCAAGCAAATGAGATTTTTCTTGATCCCCAAACCAGCCAAATTTAGAGGAGGCTGGGTGGAAATACGTTTAGTGTTTTCCCCATGTTAAAAAAAAAAAAAACCCACAAACCAAACCTTGCCTGATACAATCAAGAAGGCAAACCTCAAGACTTTCTTTGATAGAAACTAAGGCAAGTTCCAGACTTCGCAGTTAAGCTGTGATTTGCGTTTGCTGCAGTTCAGGGACAATTATTTCTCAAGCAGTCTGAGTAAAAGTGCTTCCTTCCTTCTTCTTTCAAAGACGTTGCTTGTAACTCAGAAAATTAAAATATTTTTTTTACTGATCTTTTTGGGAAATGGGAGAAACTTGACATAAAGTAAAAGTAAAATATGCAAAATAAAATGCAAATAGTAGAAGTGAGATTTTTCAACCAGTGGGAATAGCATAACTCTACTGAGAGTCTCCCAATCAGAGTGAATTCCAAAATTAACTGAGATATTTTTAATCTCACTGGCATCCTGAAGATGCAGGAAGCGTAACAGTCAGAGGACTGAAACATCAATACACATTTCACCTAGAGGACTGAAACATCAATACACGTTTCACCTGGTAAGGCTTCAAAGACATAAGGCTTGAAGACCTGCTTCTAATATCAAAGCCTTGGCCTTTGTTCTGAGCTGACAACAGCTACAAATAGATCCTCTTAATAGCTCGCTTTGAGAGTCAAAGATGGCCACTTCCTATTGGAAAATGCAGTAATTACACTGCAGCAATTAATCCTTGGGACATTGTTTCAGGACTGGAACAAGTTTAGAAGATGGCAATACAGTTTGAGGACTTACATGCTGGAACACTTTTCTGAGGTGTCTGAACTGCAAATAGAATTTGTAGAAATGGAGTTGGCTCATTTCATGTAGAACAATAACTACAACACCAGCCAGGTGGCTTTGGTGATAAATACGGCACCAGCTGCAGTTTAAAAAAAAAATAAAAGCAAAACAATTATCAAGCACTCTTAAAAACAAACTTGGAACCAGCCCAGCTTTAAATGAATGGCAAAGTGCCAAATTACTTCAATCAGAATAGGCTTTATAGCTTATCTCAAACAGCCACATATTCCTGGAAGCAACAGAATATGGGAGACAGAAAGAATGAGTTTTAGCAAAATCCTGCTGCTGAACCATTTCAAGATACTTACACCTCATTTATATGCATTGGAATGTAATACACGTGAGTAACTTCAGCTGTTATGATGCAGTCTAGTGAATTAATGCATCAAAAAAAGTTTCACAAAATAATTTTCTATTCACTACTAAAAACCTCAAGTGGGATAATTTTTGCCTTGAGTTTCATTTCAAGATTCATTACATTTCACCATACTTCTGCCATCCAAGGTTATATACCCTCCTCAGCCTTTCCCTTCCATTGCTAAGTTCCCCTGAGAAAGGGAAAAGGGATTAAAATGTTTTTCCCAAAACACTCTAGAACACTCTGTTTCAATTATATCTGACACAAAAAGTGTTAACATTTTTTGTGCTGTGTTAATATTTTTAACACGGTATTTTGTTTCTCAGTGTGCGAAGCTTCTTTGCTTCCACAAAACTGTTTAGCTTTTGGTAACTGCATAAAACAAAACTATGAAATGGTAGAATTTTTGTCAGAAGAGGAATTCTGGTCTCTGGCCAAGTCTAACAACAACTGTATCCATGTAATCAGGCTGTCATTATGGTAACCGCATTGCTATTCCAAAACCAGCATGGCCTATATGCCTTTCAGTATGGTTTTTCACAACACGTGAGAACAGGAGACAGGGTTGATTCCTGAACGTGAATATTATACCTCGGTTGTGTTGCATTGTGGCATTTTCCCAAAGCTGCATACTTTAACAACTCATACAGCTGGTCACGGTTGATTTCGCAGTCGTCACCAAATAAAGCTGCTGACAAGCGAGATGACTTTTTCTGCAAAACAGGAAACACTAGTAAAGAAAGGTTTAACGCAATCACAAAAGTTCATGGAAAAAAATTAAGTGAATTGTACAGTAAAAGGAAACTATATGGATACAATCAACTACATTTTAAATAACTTTTCCACTCATGATGGGCAAAAGTTTCCATTCAGGCTATACTTTAATATTAAATTTACTATCAATATTTTAGTAACCTTGGTACTCTAACCTCAAAGATTTATTAAATAAAAGTAATGCAAGTAGATGTAAGCAGTAAGGACACTTAAAAATTATGCAATTTTCAAACACAATGTTGTGCTCTCTCAACCCATTCATCCATTTGCTGCAGTAGAGCTTTGGGTATTTATGCAAGTGTTATATGTAGCCACTTCACGTCAGGTTTTGCTGAAACCCATTTACTGTATTTACATTATTTGATCTGTTCTGGCAGGTGGGTTTGCTGACCCCTGCAGGGAAAAAAAAAGATGGTGCCATAAACTCCAAGAAAACTGCAGAAAGAAAGCATCAAATGGATGAGATGGAGCAGACTGTACCACATAGTTCAACACAATGGTTCTTTAACCCTAAATGCACAAATTCTCCTAAAAGCCAACCAGCAAGTAAATGCATGATTTTGGAGACCTCCACTGACCATATGGCCTGTTCCAATGGTGTGCATTTGACCTGTAAAAATTTTAAAAATACTTTTTTTTTTTATCTGATGAAAAAACATCACAGCATACAGGGGAAAAGAAAAACCAGCATAAACAACTATCAGAAGCTGTGTTTTCCCCACCCACCATGCTAACAAGCCTTGTGCTCATTAATTTGAAAGCCTGCCCACGTGGGACTGAGCTGGTGCACTTTTGAAGCCATTTGTCCTTGGGTAAGAGAGCGAAACAGAGGTGACAACGCTGAGATTCAAGTGGTTAAGAATCATCTGATAATAATAATAACACAGGGTGGTGTAATTGCCACTCCCTCATCTCTGGTGCTATGTTAGACAAGCAAGAAACGACACTGCTGTTTTCAATACATCCTAATTAGAGCTTTGCAAAAAATCCCAACCAGCAGGAGTTTCAGGTCACAAAGCACAGGCTGCCTGCCAAACCCAGGAATTGCAGTTTGATCAGGTACCAACCAGACCGATCTCACAGGTCAGACACGCTCACTCCTGGCCCGTGTAACGGGGTGAGCGAGGTGTTACCATGAGGCTCTGAGCTGGGGCTGCTTTGCATCCTTCAGGTGTACTAAGCAGCCACAATGCTCCTTTGAAGACCTATTTGTTTAGGAAAAAACGGTATTGGACAGTGTGTTTACATTTTAACAAAATTCCTTGGACGCAAGGGCCTAACACTCCAAACGAGCGCACCTCCGTACTGCTTGGAGCAGAAGCCCGGCCGTTATCCGCGGGTGCCGCCTCCGGCCAACCCTCCCGCCAGGCCGCCAGAACAGGCGTGTGCAGTGCCCAGCACCCCGGCGCCGCAACGGCACCGGGACGCGGCGCGAAGAGCAAGGCCGTGGGGCCGGGCCCGCCGCCCCCCTCACGGCGCCCGCCACGGGCGCTGCCGCTCACCTCAGTGCACCGCCCGCCGCCGTCCGCCTTCCTCCGCTTCCCGGCCGGCTGCAGCCCCCCGGCGCCGCCGCCGGGCCTCCTGTAGCCGTTCACGCAGACGGCCTTCGCCATGGCCTGCAGGACAGCACGGCAGGTCAGGGCGGCGCCGTGCCGCCACGGCCCCTCACAGCGGGGGCGCCGCGCCCCGGGCCGGGCCCAGCGCCTGCCCGCTGCCGGGGCTCCCCGGGCAGCATCGGTAGGGGGAAGCGCCCGCAGCCCTGACGCCGCGGGACCGATCCCCGGCCGCACCCTCCTCCCCCGGTCCCCCGAGGAGGGCCTTCGGCCGCGGACCCCACCTCAGCCACGCCGGGCTCTCCCGCCGCAAGGGATACGGCCGCCTCGGCACGCGGCTACCCGCGCCTGCCTGCGGGCCAGGCCAGAGCAGCCGATCCGCCGACTGCGCGGGCGGGGCGGGGCCGCTGCCGCCGGCGGGAGGTTTGACCTGGCCGCGGCGCCGCTCGGGGCTGGTGGCTGCCCGGCCGCGCGGGGCTGAGGGCGGAGATGGCCACCAAGCGCCTGGCCAGGTACGGGGGGGGATCCCCAGTGGGGACCCCCGGCACCGGGGGTGGGCGGGGGTGTCCAGGCGGGCGAGGCCCTGAGGCGGCCGGGCCGCCCGGCGCAGCGGAGGGTCGGGGGGCGGCTGGTCCCGCTGAGGCGGTGCCGGTGGCTGCGCCCCGCAGGCGGCTGGGGCTGGCGCGGAGCAGCGGGCGGGCGCGGAGCGGCGGGCGGCCGGCGGCGGGGCAGCGCTTCGGGTACCTGATCGTCCTGGACTTCGAGGCCACCTGCTGGCGGGACGGGCGGCGGCGCGGGCCCGAGATCGGTGAGCGGGCGGCGGCCCCGGCCCGGCGGGGGGGACGGGGTGGGGGTGGGGCAGCCCAGGCCCGACACGGGGGCGGCGGGGGGACGGGGGACGGCCGGGCGGCCCCTGGGCGGCAGCTTTGAAGGTTGTCACTCTTTAAGTGACATTTCAACGTCGGTTTCAAGCAAACGGAGTCAATTCTGTCACCAGCTTCAACCTTTCTCCTTGGTGGTTTGGGTTTGTTGGGTTTTTTTGTTTTCCTTTTTTTGTTTTCGTCACAGTCGAATTCCCAGCAGTCCTGTTAAACACTTCGACGGGAGAGATTGAATCGGAATTCCACACGTATGTCCAGCCCCAGGAGCATCCTATTCTCTCTGAATTTTGTACAGAACTAACGGGCATAACACAGGTATAATTGCTATTTAGCATTATTTTATGCCGGTATAATTGTCATTTACTCTTTTATTTAAAAAGGCTTTTTAAAGAGCCAAAAACAAATGAACTTCAAATGAATTTCAGTGTATATTAGCACATACATACTTCTTGTTCTCTTTCATGAAGGATCAAGTTGATGAAGGGGTCCCTCTAAACATTTGTCTATCACAGTTCATGAAATGGGTTCAAAAGATGCAAAAGGAGAAGAAAATCATATTCACTACAGATATTCAAAGTAATGCTACTCCAGAAGCAAAAGCATGTACCTTTGTTACTTGGACAGGTAAACAAAATTTTCATTTTTTTCCGCAGAGTAATACACATAAAAAACTAACGTTAGGTGGCGCTAGTGAGATGGCGTCCTCACGTCTGGTGAGCCAAACCCCTGTCCTTAGATACTAAATACCTGCAATATTGGGGTAAGACTGAAAATACGAAATCTGTTGAAACCTGATCTGTTTGCTACATCTTTGTCTCTGGGGTCTGACAGTTACATTTTTCTGCTCTACATACAGTGAACTGTGTCACCATTCCTAATGTGTCTAAGTGATTTAATGAGGTCTCAGAGATCTTTACCCATCCAAAGTAATTTTTTACCAACAGGCATTCACTTACCCTGATGTCCCACTGCAGCAACCCTACTGCTTTTCATGTACAAAGACTTAATCAGCCTGTGCTTCCTGCCCAGCAATACAGGACACTGCTAGTATGCTGATGTTACATCCCTTTATGTAGATTTTAGGCCAGTTCTTTAGTGATGGATTATTTGTGGGTTTTCTCTGTGCAGATTGGGACCTGGGTGTGTGCTTGCAGTATGAGTGTAAAAGGAAGCAGCTACGAAAACCTGACATTTTAAATTCCTGGATTGATCTCAAAGCAACATACAGGGTGAGAAGACTGACAGACTGTGAAACATTTATACCTGTATTATCATCTCAAAGGCTAACTGCATCTGAGATTACAAGCCAACATTGTCTGTTCCAGTGACTAGAGTAACCCTTCTGTTTTCTTCCCATGCTGTTATCACTCAGTAACAAACCACATGCCCTAGACCTGTGTGAATTTTAATAGAAATCTTAATGCTATGAAAACTACCTGGTGTTCCTGTTAGATAAACAAATGATAATCCTAGGAGAATTTCTGAACTGCTCTTCCTTTCCTCACATCTTTTGCTCTGCTTGCTTCCTAACCTCCCTCATTTTGTGTGATCTTATTGCTGCCTTACATTGCTGTGTAGAAAGTAGTCATCATCATCATCTGTTTAGAGGTATGTAAAGGTTTAACATGTGAACTGCACTTGGACCACAAAGTGTATTCTGAATAGGGTGAATAATACTGAAAAAATGAATGTGTATTGTCTTACATAGTGTACACTGCAACAGAGTTCTAACATGCAGGCTAGCACCTAACTTTCAAAGGGTGATCCAGGAGTGTACCTGTCCTGACACTTAGAGCTTAGGCTCTTAACCTAGGTAGCGGATTAGGTCTCTAAAGATATACAGCATGACTATTTCCCTTTCCTTGTGATCAAATGAGATACCACAAGTGAGTTGCATTACCGTATTTTTCTGACTTAAAAAGAATTTATACCTATGCCAAATATATTAATGTCCATGACTTTGCAGTATGCAACAGTTTAAACATCTCAAGATACTATTTATAGTTGTATTCTTCAATGCTGCTCTGTTAAGGCCTTCATCAACGTAAGCCATAAAGTGCAAATAAATGACTCCAGAGCTAAGACAGACTGGATTAGTTTAAGACTGAAAGAAGGGATTCATGGTTCTTTCCGTTCAAATTTATTACAGTAAGTCACTTACAGTTTGACGATTATTTATCTCAACTGTAAAATGAAGATACCTGACTCGTACAATTGCCTTGTGAGATTTATTATTCAGAAGGAGATACTTCTGAAATGGTTTCCACTTCACTGTGAAGAGGTTTTGAAAATGCTTTTTTAAGCACCTGCATTTTTTTCCTTAGGCCTTCTATAATAGGAAGCCTAAAGGGCTAAGTGGTGCTTTGCAGGATTTGGGCATAGCTTTTGCAGGACGGGAACATTCTGGTAAGTATGCTATGATGATCCTCATTTTTATATATATATATATGTATTTCAATAAAGCTAAATAGCTACTATTTAGCTTCGGTTAGTTAAACTAAAGCAGCTAGTAATAGCTAGTTATTACTCTAAACAGTAGCTATTGCTTCCAGGTCATGCAATATTCTGTGCAGCAAAAACATCAAAAGAAGAAAGGCTAGATGCTTCAAAGACCAGAGTTTGTAATTTCTAACCTCATGCTTTCTGAAATCTCTCCTAGTGTTATCAAGTGCATGTTCAACACGATCAATTTCTGAATTGCTAGGGTGCAGAAGAAAAGAGGTGGGGGATGGATAAGGAAACTTGGTTTTACCTGATAGCTCTGGACAGCATATTAGTGTAAGAGAATACCAGCACAATATGGTTATTTTTTTGGGACATGATTAATAAAACAGAGAAAGGATTTTAAAAATTGTGGATAATATTCAGCTCTATGGATTGATCCTCAGATGTTTCAACACAGGGAATTCTTTGGAATTTTTTACTTCTGCTTCCCTCTTTTGAACTAGGTAACTGTCAGAGTTCTCTGAATCCCTGTCATTTATGTAAGGCTTACCTAGATCACATTTTTCCTCTAATAAGAACTATCCCCAATAGTAGTTTAAAAAGAAGACATTAATATAAACATACATTTGAAGGGTTGGATGATTCTCGGAATACTGCCCGTCTTGCTTGGAGGCTGATTTGTGATGGATGTGTGCTGAAGGTTACTAAATCTTTGGATAAGGTTAGTAACTACTTCGTGTCTTCCCTTCCACTTGCTTTGTAGCCTGGAATACAATGAAAGGTGAGCTATTCAAATAATAAAGACAGTATCTTGACTATGAATTGAACAGAACATCCCTAGGCTGTTACACTTACTAATTTTGTCCGTTGATTTCTAAAACTTCTGAGTATTCACTTTCCAAAATCTCCTTTTGTTTATGGACTCCTTAGGTACATCCAAAGAACAATTTAATTTCCAGAACATTGACTGTAAACTTCACTGACAAGACTCCACTGGGAAGTAACAGCAGACCTGAAACATCTAGAGCTGGAACTTGTAAAACAAATTCTCTGGCTGAGGAAAACCAGAATGGTGTTGCTGGAATTAAGATAAATTCTAATGTACAAACTGAGGAACAACAGACCACTTGCACAGATTCCTCTGCAGATGTCCACGCTGTACCTAGTGGCAGCTCAAGGACTGAGTTAAATGCTCAATCCCGAAGCTCTTCAACCGTATCTACTGGCAGATTTGCTGTTCTTGAGCGGGCACAGCAATCTCCCAATGTTGCTACTGCATCAGCAGGCATTTGGCAAGGACTGAGCAAAGGGCAGCCTCTGAGCACAGCCAGATATAGCCCTCCAGGACATGGATCAGGACTAGTGCTCTTCTCAACTACCATCTCCTCAGTTAATATCTCCAATGAGGATATCAGTACCAGTTCTGATTGCTTATCTCTGCTGACTGACTGGGAGGATGTCGCTTTAATACCAGAATCTCAGTATGAACAAAATTCGGACTGTGTTCAATTCAAAGATGACTCAAGTACAGATATTTTAACAGTGTTTGAAGAAAAAACAGCTTCAAAACAATCAGCTGCAATGAGTTCAGATAATCAAAGTTTGGAGAAAACTGTAGCACCCGTGGAACCTCTGAAATCGATTATTTACAAAAGTCCTGATACTACGATCTATAATGTAGGAATGGTACAAAAGCAGACTTCAGATTTTTCAGCTTTTAAGTTACCATCTGCAAAAGTAAATGCTATTCCAGCACAATCTGCATTAACTGGAAATTATTCTACTCCTTCGGAGGTTCCTAAAAGAAAGCCAACTAGTCCAAAAACATTCCCACCAGCAAAAAAACAGTCCTTTGCTATATATCAAGAGAAAACTGCATCTTTTGATCATTCCTTACCTTTAAGAAGTTCAAAGTTGCCCCAAGTGCCTCCTGTCGTTCCGAACTCTGCAGTCAATTCAAATCGGTCTGTAACAGCTGTGAAAAATGGAAAAGCAACTCCCCCTTTGTGTAAGTGCGGTCGAAGAGCTAAAAAACTGTATGTGTCAAGTGCCGGTCCAAATCATGACAAAGCATTTTTTTGTTGTCCTGTTGGCAAGCATGAAGGTAGTAAGAAAGGCTGTGGATACTTCAAGTGGGAATATGCATTTCTGAAAGAGAAATCTAATGGTCTCGCCGTGAATGCAGGTGCTTTGACCTCTCTTGGAACTGTTGCTAGTAATTTAGGAACTTCTTCCAATAAAAAATATTTGTGTCTTAGACCCTCTATGAGAACTTGAAAATTGATAATATTTTGTCCCAATCTTAAACTCAGTAAGTTGACCAATCTTAATACAATCAGGACAGTCAAATGAGGTCAGATACATGTTCTGAGAATGGGACAAAAATGACACTTGGTTAACATGGATACAAATGGAAATTGCTCAAGCATGCAAAAGTATGTATGTCATAAAGTATGTTGTTAATGAAGTGTGAGTGAACAGATAAAACTACTAAGTGCTAAAATTAAAGTATGAGCAGCTGTTGCTACAAAACTTAAATTTCCGCTTTATCATGTTATTTTAAATTCTTTACTAGTCCAGTCCTTAAATAATATTTTAATGACACAGATTTTATTTAAACTTTTTTTCTAAATATACTTGTAACGATAACTAAATTGTAAAAATGTATGTAGAAGTTGGCACACTTCTCAAAAGTGATTCTTGAAGCAATAGTGTTCTCTTAAACTCTGGGGGTTTTTATCCTTTAAATAACAATAAAGATAAAATGCTGGTGACGCTTCATTAAATACTTTATTTAACACACATCACCTGTTGCACTTGAGTACATGAGTTTCCCATTTTATTTGTATCAGTCTGTCTGCTTTTATACTATTAGCTATTAGTATAGCACCTGAGACAGCCAGGTGGTGGGAATCAGGTAAGAATTCATTCAAACCTAAACTAAGAAGGATATAGTATAATGTTTTTTACCCACCATTACTGTGTAAATCTGCAGTATCTTACTTTTTAAAAATTCCTATTAAAAAATAACACGGGCTTCTAATCTTTTCTCCACTCCCTCTGGTGCAGGTCATTCTTCTAATACTCCCACCAAGTTTTTGGCAGCTGTTGAACAAACTCCATCTATTGGGAAAGGGAGGAAACCGCAATACCGAACAAACTGTGTGTGCAGGATCTAAGAGAATATAATGTTGGTGCCTTTTGTTAAAGATACTCAACCTTGCTGCCTCTTCACTCCTTAACTTTGAATTATTGGTGCAGGGAACTGAAATTCTCTTTCATCTGTTATTGACACCTCTTTTAGTAACACCACCAAAGTGCTCCACAAACCCCAAAACATTTTCTTGTATACTTCGCTTTTAGACCTAATAATGGATGTTTGTAGGTTTGTGTAGTCAAATCCAGAGCAGAGTATATGATGAAACTCTTCCGATGCCAAATATGCTCTTCTTTTGGGGTACGTATTTGCAGCACTCACCACTTAACTAACTGGTTGGTTACTGCCTGGTGGACAGTACTGCCCCTGTGCAGTGCCAGGGGAAATGAAAACCTGGGCAAG
The DNA here is from genome assembly GCF_023634155.1 of Falco peregrinus. NCBI lineage: Eukaryota > Metazoa > Chordata > Aves > Falconiformes > Falconidae > Falco > Falco peregrinus. The sequence goes on along the minus strand of NC_073725.1, from coordinate 81,425,857 downwards.
ACCAGACAGGAAGTATAGTGCTGTTTGTTGCTTCACTTACCTCAAAGACAATGCTTGGGTCAAAGTGTGGCATCTTATGTACAAATGCACATGCCCTCCGACTCCATAGTGAAAAAACGCTGCTCCAAGCTGACTTTGCCTAGCCTGTGGCTGACACATTCCAAAATATATCGGAGGAAGTCAAGTCCAGCCAGTACCTGGTAACACAAGGAAACAATCCACAGTCTCTATTTGGCAGGAACAAGGCAAATACTAAAATAACAAAGAGATGTGCCAGTGAAGCAAATCCATGTCTTGGGTAAATGGCGATTAGAAAAGGCTGAATTTCTGAGCAGGACGAAGTCACAGCATAGTGAGGGTGTCATCAGGGTAGGCTGATGTTGCATTTTTCTAAGGGAAAAATTATTCTGACAGACAAGCTAACACCACCTCAGAACATGGTGTTGCATGAATATGTATGAGAGTGCTGGGGTTTTGTGGAATTTACTTTTAGGGATGAGGATTTTTTTTTTGTTTACTTCTAGTTTGGTATTTCTGATTATTTAATTCTTTACCTGTTAACAGTGAAGTGCACTGTCATATCAATTTTATAAACAACATTGCTTTATAAATTTAAAGATTCTGAACCATGAGCATTTTGTTCCTGCAGGAGCTGTGTCTAATCCAGACACACATGAATTCAGAAGCCTGACAGACCCAGGGTTCACTCCCTTTTATGGTGTGGACTTCATAAACTTGTGCTGATGGGCAATCTATAACTATACACAATGAAGGATTTACCAAAAGTTGAATGAATGTTAAAAAGAAGTTAGTGACTATATGACTGCTACCATTATAAACTAAGGCAGCTGGATTCAAACTGCCTTTTTTTAAGGAAAAAAACCCACCACTTTTGGGGATGTACAGCAACTGCTGCTTTTTGAACTACTGAAACAAAAGCTTCTGGTAAAAATCTTGTTTCTCTTCCTGCTGCTATGTGACCAGCTACAGAAATATGTCTGATTTAAAATGGTATCTGTACCTTCCGCTTACTGTGAGGCCAGGGCCATAGCTGCTGTGGGAATGTTCAGCCACTTTTGCAGATCCTGTATTTCCACTGGTAAAATACCCACCGGATCTTGACACTTCGTGGTCACACACTGGTGATCAGAAAGAGCATTTTTTTAAATAAGCAAAATGATTAATAAAGTGGTTTGAAAGTGTGACTTACACATTTTTAAAAATATTTAGCCAAAATAACTGCAGCAAACAAAAGTATCATAAACATTGATATTTTTCCACTGTGCAGGCCTAAAAGAGTGAAAATAATATATTGGTGTGTGCCAACATTTCCTACTCAAAACAAACAATTGTGCTTTTCTTTCTTGCTGTCGTGCTCTCACAGCGGTATTTACTCACTTCAGTAGATCTTTAAAAAGTTCAGCCATCCTTCTTCTGTGGCCCTTTGACCCAAGCAACTTGAATTTCAGCAACTGGCATTCGGCCCCCACTGAGTCTACCGTTGGTGCCATGGAATTATCAGTGATGACACACTTTGCCTCGGATTTCTGCAGTCGATGAAGAATGCCCTTTGCTGTCAGCTGCTGCGTGCCAGGAATCCAGACAGCTCCTGAAGGGAAGGAAGGGGAATGGAAAAACATTCTCAACATCTACGAATGACACCTGTACCTGCACGCAGATTTATTTTGTTCTTTTGAGTGGGACGGAGCTGTACTAAAAGCAGGACTTGGCCTTAAATTTGTAAATACACTGATTTCTTTGATGGATTAAATGCTACATGAGGATTAACACAAGCTAGCAAATACTCTGTTGATCATGGGAGAGCAAAATAACAGAATAACTTCCCTTTTTCTGAAAACACTGCCCCTGGAACATGCCATCTCTCTGGACTTGACTTCTTTGCTGGTAAACATAGCCATTGTCTCACAAGCCATACTGCTAGTGTTTGTGAGGCACCAGGATGCTCTGGGCTGTAAATGCTGGGGAGCCGAGTATTGAACAGATCCCACAGGGGAACATGTGAAACACTCTGTTAATTGTGGGCTAATTTCATTGCAAGTTAGCAAGAGGGTGCATATGTGAGGAATCACAAGTGCCTGGGAAGAGGAGAATGACAGAGGCACATGGCCTCACAGGGTTTCCTTAACAGCTAGAGCACGCATGAAAGTCCTAAAGGTACCATGAAGAAAAAACCTGGCACGAAGAAGAGTGGTTTTAACCAGCATGACACTAGTTCATCATCATTAGCATGTTGGTAGTTCTGAGTGTATTAAATGGCAGAGATCAGTTTGAGTCACAATTTCTGTACCTCCATACCATTTCTATGCTTTTACTGACCTGTTCTCACGCAAGCCAACTTCACCAGCCACTGCTCTGGGATCCGGGCCGAATGAGAGTAACTGTCTCCTTGTTGCATGCCGCAGGCATCAGAGGGTACATTTGCTGCTTTCCTGGACAGTTCCTCAAAGATCCACCTCAGCCCTTCTTCAGCACCATCTACCCACCATAACGCAGGGGGTTTAGTCTTTTTTCCCCTCCTATAGGACAACAGGGTACAGTACAAATGCTTCATTTTAGAAACACATTGCCTTTACCTTAAATTTGAGGAAGAAAAGCATTCATCACTTATTCAGTGCTGGAGAAACCTGTGAATCAACAGAAATTTGCCACTGATTCCAAACGACGCAGAGAATTCTCCCTTAGAAAGAACTGTAAATGTCATTTAAGAAATTAAATTTGTATTCTTCTCCCGAGTTCTTCATCTTACACTCTGAAGAGGTGATAAAGTAATCAGCACAGAGAAAGAAGAATCTTTCTGGTTCAGGTCATGCCAACAAAGCAGCTGATGAATGCGAGTACCTCTGGGTTGTGCTCAAGAGTCTCCTGAGCCCTCAGAGCTCATTTTCAACTTCATCTGGAATTGGGCCTGTCTGGTACTTCTGAAAATTAAATCACAGTTTTAAAAGCATAGGCCCACACAGTGTGACCTTTAATCTCACCTAATTTATGTGTGAAGTGATCTCAAATGGATGCATGCAATGTGCTTTAAAGGGGGCCAATGCATTTAGCAGTAGCAGTGTAGTATGTCACCTCCTGAGCAAAAGCTTCACTGGGGCAGCAAGAATATGACACCTTATTATTTGTCTGAAGGTAAAATAACCTAAGGTTCATTTTCAGGGGAGCAGATTTTATCTGTGCACTTCAGAGGGCAAAACACCTTCTCCAGAGGCTTGCTCCTTGTTCACAGCCTGCCTAAACCTGTTTTTCCTGCAACAGGAACAATTGTGTCAGGCAGGTGATACCTCCGTTCTGTTCTTGTTGCCAGGCTGGATGTAACTGCGTTTAGCACCACATCATGAACAGTTTGAGCCTGCAAAACCAGTCCAACATCCACAGAGCTCAGACCTATGTAGTAAGAAAGGTGATAGACCTATACTTTCTCCCCACCCCCCACATTTCCCTTCCTTGCATACAGCTTACATCTGGTTTGGGGTTCAAAGTTGTTCAGTTATGTAGATTCCAAGTCCTTGATGCAAACCTTTGGGATAAGTGGGTGAGGTTTGACATTACACTGTATTTATCATTCATTTTATAGGTAGGCAGTAAAACACAGAGGTCAAACGATGTCCCTGGCACATCCAGGTAGGGTGTATGTCATGGCTGATGGGAACTGATGCAAGGTTCAGAGTTGTTCAGTTCACAGTCTCATTTATGAAGCAACTATTTATTCATGCTCAATCTCACTGGAGTTACTGATGAAAGCAAAGAACTACTGGGACTCACGGACAGGACAGCATGTGGCCTAAGGGATTTACAGATTCAAACTGCATGAGATGATCACCAGATTGCAATCAGAACATAACCTCAGAGTCTTGGTTATTGGATTTGTCAGATAATCAGCATTAACAACCAGCATTAAATACTTTGGCATCAGAGAAGCCAAGTAACTGTTACCTTTTCCACTTCAGTCCATCTGTCCAGCACATCTGCAAAGCTGGAGTACTCTGGCACCTCTGGTCTGTACTGTTGTTTTCTGGCTTTGGAGAGATGTGAACTGGGCAGTGCTGGCTGCAAAGCTGGATAGATCTTCTCAGGGAAGCCTGCAGGGACATAGCACGTGGGATCTTCAGTAAAAAATTCACAGGAACAAGAGCCCTAATAGTCTCTTCAAGGTTATTCCTTACTGATTACCTCTCCAAGGAATGCTACAGTGATAGAGATACAAACCTGGTATTAGCCATTCCCTTTCAGAACAGCTTTTACTACTACACAGTGGAATACACTGGAACAACAGTCCCAGCTGTTAACTGGAGTAACTGCTGAGGAGAGCTCCAGTTGGCCATTGTCTGGTCCCTGCTCTCCAGTGACCATCACGCAGCTGAGATCCTCACCCTGCATTCAACCAGCAACACAACCTTGTCATTGTGGCAGCTTTCCTATAATTCACATTCTTTTCCTTTCTATAAGCCCCACTAACCTTGTAGATCACGTTTCAGTTGCCTTATACAGCAGAGAGGCACTGAACGCTACCCAAGCACTTTGGCTCTGCCTTCTGGAAATGAAATCTCTGACGCTGAGTGACAGTACAGAAGTAGCAGCGCACACCAAGACATTACACAGATAATCCAGCAATGGTGCACTAATTACCAGCTGACCACAGCGTCACTTGGTACAAAGATATTTACAGTTTTTCTAGATTATCAGCACTGGGGATATATTGGTTGCTAGGAATGAAATGAACATAGCAAAGCCCTGAAAAGATTCTAAGTATTGATATTTTAAACATAATTTTGATGTGTGATCAGCAAAAAGCATCACTTTATGAGACAGAGAAACTTTAAAAGACTCCCTGAATAAGGAGCCAAAATGCAAAGCCTTACTTCTCAAAGAATCAGCTTAGCAGGAGGTCTGAAAACTCTGAAGGACTTATTCTCATGCACTGACAACTGACTTTGATTTACAAATTAATATAAAACCTGCTAGTTTCTTACTGAATTAATAACTATCCAGCTGTGAAATCATGTGATTTTAGTGAAGCAAAGCAACATTTTTTGTATCTGTAACATTCAGTATGTGTATGACAAAACACAGGAGATAAACCCAGCCAAATGAAAGACAGAGAGGGGCAGAGAGAAGAGGGAATGTGGACAGACAGGAGGCAGACCAGCACCGCTCCCATGCCAGAAAACATCCTGGTCAGCGGCTTGCAGGGGTGGGTGGAGGGTCAGTTCCTTTGTCAAAAGGCTGTCAGTCCCAGCTCACTGCCCCTCAGCTCACACCACCTTGCACTGCCTCCACCAAGTGGAGCGCTCTCAGCTCTGCATGTGTCCCAGCTCTTGACTCCTTACACAGATCTCACGCTCCTGGCCACACGCCCGCTCCTGCACCATTACCGTGTCCAGGGACAGGCTCCTGTGTTCCTTACATGTACTTAGACTCACACAAGGGGCAGCCAAGTTCAGCACAGTGAGAAAAGCTGATAGGTTTCTGCAGAGCTCAGCGTGGAAGTAGAAAGTATGAGTCCCAAATCTCTCCTGTTTCCTTTTCCTCCCCTCCTCCCACCCACCAGCCCATGGAGGAACACAGTCATAAGACTTTGCTACAGGCAACCCACACCTGTTACGCTCTGGCTGGGGCAACACGGGAGCAACAGCCCTGTGAGATTGGCTTTGTGACTATACAGCTCAGCAGGTACCTCAGGAACCACACCAGTTCAGTTGTGACAACAGTGGGTGTTGATCCCTGGGATGCTGCAGCTGGTGCCTGCACCAGCTTTGTTCATACCTGGTGACTTGAAAGGTTTTGTAAGGGCTCTGCCACATGTTCAGAGGGCACACAGTTATGTGGTGCTCCAGCACTGCTGCCTCCTCTGCTCTGCTCCCATGGCAGAGGCAAGAGGGAACATGTGCTGTTCCCTCTGCCATGCAGGCCACAGTCCAGCACCACTGTGGGCACAGCTGCAGCATTGGTGCATGCCTCTACCTTCCGCCTCTCTCTCCTGCGAGGATGTCACTCACTAGGGACCTAGTGGCACTGTAGGTTAAATTGGAGCATCAAGATTCATAAGAGCTTGGCTGCCAGAGTCCTAAATGGCTCCTGCTGTATCTCATCCTCAAACCATGCCTCTCAGGTCAGCAGGGAGATTGCTAATACACATCTACATCTTCGGAGCAGAACAGTCCTCTGGGTGATGACTGAGGGTGATGCTGCAGCCTTTCCTGGCACATAGATCATGTACTTTTGCCAGAACTCCCTCCCGGGGATCTGCCACATCTGTTTGTCAACAGCACACTCAAAGGAGATGTTAACCAGCTCCCTGAAATGTTCACTGCAGCAGAAAGAAACTGATTCAAAACAGATTCCCCCAAACAACAAAGCTGCTCTCTGCCTAGTGGGAAAGGGAGACCTACAGGCAGTCTGCAGTAGTGACATTTTAAACAGCTCTTTGAAATGCATGTGGCGAAATCCTCCCAGAGGAGAGGCAGAGGAACAGCCTTAACAGGATTCCCTACCCAGAAGCTCACACCACCCCAGAGAAGAAACAAACGTTAAGAGAAAATGACAGCAATGGCTGTCAGTGACTGTCAGCAATGTGCCAGGAATACGTAGGCAAGGTTTCCACTTTAGGAAGAAATTCGCAACTTCCACAGGGACCTAACTTGTAACCTATTATTTTGGTAGTGCATACAACTACTTTCCTGAGCACTAATGGGCATTTCCAAGTCCCCCAGCACTTTTTACCACAGAGGTATCCCAGTTATGTTCTGAGTGGTTAATTGATTTCCCCTGCACCTCTCACAGCTGCCTGTAGAAATTCGTGTTTCAAACATGTCCTGACACGCCCCGCTCCAGAGACTATCACTGTAATTCAGCAGTACGTTGAGTCCTTCACATAACCCCAGCCCTGCAAAGATTTAGTGCCTTTTAACGTACGTGTGGTCAATAATCCCACCAATGTCTAACTCTGGCTGTAGAATTAGATGAGCCTCAAAGGCTTTGCAGGAACAAAACTTCAGATAAGATGTAAATGCCACCTCCTTTTGTGGTTATAACTGATAAATACTTCCATCAATTGCTTCCTTTTTTCCTGCTTTAGCCTGAGTGGATTCCGTGCATGTGAATAACACAATGGTCCTGCCCCTAGCGAGGCCTGCTCAGCTGTCTCCTCCACCACTTCTCACAAAATGCAGAGGAACTTAATTCTCCCCATCCTTAATTGCCCAAGAAGCTCCAGAGTTACTGCACGGAGAGGGCCCCAGGGACAGGGATGCACAGGACACCTTCCTTTAGAAGCTGCGCTATGGACCATGATTTTTTTCTGTCAGTGCGTGTTCTCTAGTGTCTCAGGCCTAAACTTACCTGTGTCAAGAGCTTCCGTTTCAGCTGGTCCCTCTCCACTGTGATGCCTTCAGGAGCAAGCTGGGAAGCTGGGGAAGCTCTCCCCCGTGGGGCCTGCGGGTTGGTGTCCGAGACCGGGCCCCACGGCTGCGGGCCCCGCGGCTCTGCCTGATGCTGCAGGCCCCACGGCTCTGGGCCCCGCAGCTCTGCCTGATGCTGCAGGCCCCACGGCTCTGGGCCCAACTCTGCAGACCCCACAGCTGCAGGCCCCACGCCACCCGTGGACCCACACCACAGCCAGCGCCCTGCCCCTCCTCTCCCCGGGCCGCTGCCTGTCCCAGAGCCATTCGCACCAACCCAGCCTTTAACGCTGGAGCCGAAGTTCGGGGGGAAGAGGAAGCATCAAGGGCTACGAGCGGCCGGAGTTGGCCACAGCTGAGCTCGAGTGCGGAGAACCGAGCCCGGGGAACGCCGACACGGCAGGTGCGAGGCCTGAAGCGAGCGGCGGCCTGCGGGTCGGGCGCGGCGGGTTCGGTTTTTGTCGCCTCCAGGGGCACCGCGCTGCCAGCGGCAGCAACCGGCTGCCAGCGGGGCCTGGAAGGCGGCCGAGGGGCGCACCGGGGACCCCACCCGCCGCCTGGGCTCCGTGCTTCCCTCAGCGCCCGGCGGCGGGGCTGTGCCAGGCCGGCTGCCGCGGGGCGGCGCTGTGCTGCGGCGGCGGGCGGGCGCTGGGGCCGGGCGGGCGCTAGGGCCGGGGCGGCGGGCGGCGCGGCTCTGACGCCATCGCGGAGCGCGGCGGCGGGTGGCGGTCGATGGCCGCGGCGGAGCCGTCGGCGCGCAAGCGGCGGCCCAAGGGGCACTTCGCGGCGGCGGCCGGGCGGGCCAAGCGGCCCCGCGGCGGCGGGCGGCAGCTGGAGGCCGGCATGCGCGGCATCCTCATCACCTGCAACATGAACGAGCGCAAGTGCGTGGGGGAGGCCTACAGCCTGCTGGGCGAGTACGGGGACCTGCTGTACGGCCCCGAGCAGGTGCGTGCGGGCCCGGCCGGTGGCTTGGGGCCGGGCGGGAGGCGGCCCGGGGCCGGCGGCGCGGCATCACCCGCCCTCTCGGGGCCCGGCTCCCGCGGGCGGGGCAGCGCTCGGGGCCGCCCCCCGTTCTGCACGGAGGAGGCCCGCTGGCGTTGGCCGCGCGGTGCTGGGGGGTCTGGGGGCGCCACCCCGTGCAGGCCGGCGGCAGGAACGGCCCATGCGGGCACCCCCAGCCCCGGGCGTGCCGGGGCCCCGCCGGCGGCCGCGGGGCTGCGGGCACCGGGGCCCGGTACCCCCGAACCCCCGAAGCAGGGACGTGCTTTGTGTGCAGTTCCCAGATCCCGAGGAGCGGCTGTCCGGCAGCGACAGGGAGGAGGACGAGGACGACGTGGAGGCGGCCCTGAGGAAGGAGGTCGGCCAGATCCGCGCCTCGACCGAGCAGAAGCTGCAGCGGTTCCAGTCGGTGGAGAGCGGCGCCAACAACGTGGTCTTCATCAGGACCCGCGGCATAGGTGGGACGGGCGCTGGTGCTGTGGGGCTACACCGCTCCCAGGGGCGCTGGTGGCGCTGGTGACCGGCCCTGGGACGCTGGTGATGGGCCACGGAGTGTGACTTCAGGAAACTCATATACCGAAGACAGACGGGGTTTCCTCTTTCCCTTGGCACTGTCACTGAGTTTTGCCATTGGCAGAGCCACTACTGGTAGAGGAATCTGCTTTGATCAAATAATCATGGATTATCCCATTTTAGTACAGTGAACCAGCTCTTTACAGAAAAGGATGTGTGGCTGACAGCAGTGCAGCACAGCCAAGCGTGCGTTTCCCCAGCCTGTTAATTAGAGGAAGGAAGATAATCAGGAAACGCCTTCAATTTGTTTCTCACACTTAGATGTTTTTCTTGCAGAACCCGAGAACCTGGTGCACCATATATTAAAGGATATGCATGCCACTAAAAAGAAGAAAACACGAGTCATTCTGCGCATGCTGCCAGTTTCTGGAACTTGCAAGGCTTTTATGGAGGATATGAAAAAATACACAGAAACGTTTTTTGAGCCTTGGTTTAAAGCCCCTAATAAGGGTACTTTTCAGATTGTTTACAAAGCGCGTAATAACAGTCATATGAGTAGGGAAGAAGTAATAAAGGAATTGGCAGGTATGTATGGATTTCACACAAAACTAAGAACAAGTATAAGCAGGCCACAACTGCATGCGTAACGTAGGTCAGATTATTAAAAGTGGTCTTAATGGGTGTATGTATTTGTGGCTTAAAATCTGTACGTTGAATCACAAAAGCTTCTATAAGACTTACAAAAGCTTGACATCAGTATTCCTTGTTGGTGTCAAGGTCTTAAGAGACAACAAGCAGAAGAGAGTACAGCATTGTGGGTAATTTGGAGTGTCAGTTATATGTGCTTTGAAATGACTGCTATCAGACTTTCTGGATGCTATATTGAAATAATGTGTCACTATTTCCATTGAATATACAACTCATAAAATAGCTCCACCTCACTAGAGTATTTTGTTTCTTGGTAATTGCAGTGGGATAGCGTGCAGTTACTTCAGTCTTACTGGTGGTATATTCTAAGGGTCCTGGTCTGTTGTGCTATTTTAAGCAATTATGAGTAATTGGTAACAAGGGGGATGTTGCCTTCTCTCACTTAACTTTTATCATTTCAATAGGGCACGATTTTGCTCTGAAGCATTTTTTTCCAGTGTTTTTCAAACTACCTCTTGTTTTACAGGAGTTGTGGGCAGCCTCAATCCAGAAAACAAAGTTGATCTTAATAACCCACAATATACCGTTGTGGTGGAAATAATAAAAAACGTCTGTTGCTTGAGTGTCGTGAGAGACTATGTTCTGTTCAGAAAATACAATCTACAGGAGGTGGTAAAGAGCAACAAAGACAGCACGCAACAAAACCCATCATGTCTGACAGAAGAACGGAACTCGAAGGTAGTAAAACCAGAAACTGAGGAGGAGGAGAAGAGCTCAGAAGAAGTAAAACAAGAGAACAAGAATCAAGGTGAAATACAAGCTGAGCCCAAGAGGAATGATGTGCTGACAGTGTAGAAATGTGGTTGAAAGGAAAGGTAAACACAATCAAAACCTATTAAAAAAAGTTGCCCTAGAGTTCTGAAAGGGCATTTTAAAGAGGAGAGTGGGTTTTGTTCTGAAATCTTATTTTTAAAATCCACATGTGTAAGAATTTTAATGCTGGTTGCAGGTGGAGCTGACGTTACAGCAGATGTGAGTGCATCACCTTTCTGGTGAAGCTTGCTGTCATTTTACTTCTGAATTGCCTTTACCTAGCACAAAAAGCTTGTGTGTGTGTGCATGCATATGTCAATGTGACCATCCTGACATATATTGACTCTCCTTTGTTACATCTGATGGCTACAGAAACCAAAAGGCAGTGCAGAATCAGCTCTATCGGGAAGTATTGGGAGAAGCGAGAGATCTGAAAAAACAGTTGCTTGCAGAGGATTTTTAAGGCAGCGATCTGACAACTTGTGTGGCTGCAGAACTCTGATACATTTTTCTGTATGAACAACAGAATGAGCTAAAACTGATAATTTCCTGTATGATGGAGGATTACACATATATATATATATACACACACACATTGCCCTACAAGGATACACTAAGTCTTGAAAGTGAATGGGAAGAACTGCTATGATCAAAATACTTGAATACTATGGGATGATTTAGAGGATAGATTTTACTGTTCTGGAACAGTCGAAGTACAGTGGAGGCATTGCAGGTGGCTTTAGCAAAAACTACATGTGTGTTTACATTAGCTGTGCATACAGCAGTTACTGGTTCAAAGAAAATATTGTATCACTGAACAGAATTCTTTTGAGTAATTTCTTGTAAATAGCCTTTTCCTGCTCTTTCCAAAGACTTAATCCTTGGGTGGCGTGGGGTGGGGGGTGGGTGAGTGATGAAGTCATGGGTTTTGTTTTAGTTTGGGTTCCCCCCCCCCCGCCCCCCCTTAGGTCTCCAAAATTTGAATGTAAATACTGCTTGAAAATTTATTAGGTAAAAATTCTCCATTATACTATACTGGTTAAGGGGAATGAAATTGAATTTTTTGGTAATAGTTTTAGCTTTACAGTATTAATTTTAGTTCAGGCTGAAAGTAATGTTAGTGAGTCTTTCTGGTGTCTGTTACAGCAGCTCTTTTGATATCCCAGTGACTTTTAAGAACCAACCAAATCCAGTGCAGCTATAACCTGCTTTCCAGTAGGGTTTTGACTATGCTTCCTGTACAACTGTCTAGCTTTAGCATTTCATTTCTAGCGTAAAAGCCCCTTCCTAACAGGAAAAGACTCATCTTCAAGCACACCACTTGCTGCTCGTCTTGGTCTAATGAAAAGGATGTGTTCAAGTGTCTCAACAGTTTAATTTATATTTTCCTCTAATCTCAGAAATTGTTATAGCAGTTGGAAAATTAAGATGACTTTTTTCCCTAGTCCTGTCTCCCTGACCACCCATTTATTAAAACTCTGCTTTCTTACCTCCATTGGTGTTTTTTTTAATTTTAAAACTTTTTGTGTGTGGATTAAACCCAACAACGTCTAGGTCACACATAGGAAAGAACCATTTGAGGGCAACTGTAAATGTTTATTGGTAGGTGATATTTGTGATCGCCATTCAAGACAGTCCAATTAACTTACTAAGGACAGAGTCAGGGATAGTTTCTGAGTTTTTGTTTGCATTTCTCCCCTTCCCTCTCTCCTCCCCTCCTCTTCCCCCTCATATTTGCTTTCCTGCAGGACCTAGAGTTCTTCAGAAGAAACTGCTGAATAGCTACCACTCATTTGTCAAGCCTATGTCTGATATTTAGATGCTGCCTATGCTGCAGTCTTAAGTATGTCTGCATTCTTTTACTTCCAGATTTTTCATAATTTGCATTTACTGAACACTCATTTTTAACACATTAATTTCTAAATCTTGAGGCTTTCAAGATTCATACAAGCACAGTGCTTAAATTGGATGCATGCAAGAGCTGTGGCCATTCTGGGGAACTTCATTATGTAGTACCATCGTTTCCACATTAGTAAGCCTCTTTTGAGTTAAATATCTGGTCTCGAAGAATGAATGTGCTGCTTCTTCAACCTGGTAATCACTTCCTTCTACTTGTACCCTAATTCTGAAAAGCATTAGGTGGCTGGAAGATTTGTTTGCATATGCCTTGCTAATAGGCTTGATTTTTGTTAAGCAAGAACACAAGCATTTAAAAACAGTACAGTTGGAGTTTTTAAATCTCGTGCCTTATTACACAATCACTGGCTAACAAGTGAAATATAATCCTATGTCAGTGCTTGCACTTGTAATAAAAAAGGTCAATTGTGAATGAAGTTGATAGGGATAGGCTTTTTTAGATTGCTTATCAAAACTAAATCCGTCCCCACTCCTTGTTCCTCAGTTCATTCCGTCTGATTTTCCCAGTCATTGTCTTTGGCAGCTGCTGGACAAATTCAATCTGATTCAAAAGAGGAAAAAAGTAAAATGAGCAGATTTAATGTATAAATCTTTTTCAGAACAGCATAGGTTTCCATCCTACTTAAATAAGAATTTGGTGACTGGGGAAATAATTCTAATTTGGTTTTAGATTGTGTTGTATCTCCTATTTTCTAAAATCTTTAAAATAATACTTGTGAATTTTCTTGCACAGTACATATTAGACTTTTTTTGATTGTTACTGTGTTTGAACTGAGTCTAATCTTTCTGTTTCTAGCCTCCCCAGGGTTAAAATAGGTATTTGGGATTATTTTTTGATTTTAAAATACACTCATGTTTACTTGCCTTTCTGGGATACTTGTATGGAGCAGTGAGTTTCTTGACGTGATCTTGCAATTCACAGGCCAGTTTCGTTGGATCTTGTGACTTGAAGGAAGGAGACAAGACCACAAAAGCTTTTACCACCTAAAAAGGGAAAATAAATAAAAAATACAGCATTAATTAAACTGGAGCAACCTAACAAATCAGGCAATTAAATGAGAATAGGTGAGTGTAGCCTGTGACGCAGGCTTGCTCTTATCATACCTGTGCAGCAGGGCAAAATTTGCTTTTGTGTAAGCAAATCTAAAATTAGGATGAAAGACTGTTTCTACCTTACATTAGTAAAGGTCCTAAGTGATACATGATAAAAGTTTCAAACTGTGCTTCACTTAAAAGTTCTTAGATGCCAGGGCCTTTTCTGTAAACATATGTTGTTAAAGTAAAGAATATATATCCAGGCAGTGGGTCAAAGTGTACATCAATTCTTACTAAAGTCACCTTTATAGTCGTCATTTTCATTTAAAAAAAAGAAAAAGGAATACAGGATACACAAGCTACTGCTCCCCTCTCTTTGGGTAAAGTGATGGAAAAGTTTGTATAGCTATATTAAGTCTTCTGAATTCAGTGGAAATCTAGTGTAAGGTCTGTCACACAAGGTGTTTTATGAATACGAGGGACCACTAATTACCTCCCCTCTGATGGGATCTGGGCTGCTGACCACAGCTGACTCAACAACAGCTGGGTGCTGTATCAGGGCACTCTCTATTTCAAATGGTCCAATACGGTACCTAGGGGAGAGGAGTTGAATGCTGAGAGGTGAAAGGTAGAGGGTTGTTTTTTAGACATTTCTTGGCATTTTAACTGAAATCTACAAACCCAGAGGAGATGATGACATCATCAGATCTCCCCATAAACCATATGTATCCATCCTCATCCATGCTCCCTCTGTCTCCAGTGATATAGAAGTTCCCACGGATTGTGGAGGCAGTTTTCACTGGATCGTCCTGTTGAACAAGCAACAATTAAATATTCAAAATCCTGAGAAGCCTTAAGCTTAGAGATGAGTTTTGCCTCTTGGGACGCTACCCATAGTATCTTTCACTACTTGTTTTCTGTCTCAAGAATGCAAGAGCTTGTGCTTGCTTCTAGAGGGGAAGATTTATCAGAAGGGCAGATACAGAACTGAAGATCACACAGCAGTTCTGCAGATGAATGGGGGAGAGAATGGAAGTTTCTTAAGTCAAAACTCTGTCAAGGGCCACAGCTCTTTGGTGTTGCATCTGCTCCTGTTGATATAAATAATACATACCGTGCTGCAGGCCTGAACTGTCTGTCTGGAAATTCACTATTGGCTTACCACGTATCGGGTGAAAAAAGTAAATGGCCGCTTGGCACCCATTTTGATAGCAATGTCGCCTTCTTTCCCAGGAGGCAGCACACTGCCCTTTTCATCTATGACCTGCAACAGAAACGGCAAATGGATGATTATAACTTTCCCATTTTAAGAGCTGTGTTCTAAAACTATTCAGCAGCCAACAGCTCAACCAAAAAAAATCACCCTGCCCTGGACACCACTGTATGGTACCAAAACTTGTACAGTATGTTGTACTCTTGTGTATTACTTCCTGTGAAATCAACAGCAAACAGAAAAGGGGACCAACGTACCTGAACATCATAGGGGGAAGCTGTCTTTCCCAAGGAACCTGGCTTAATTTTCATTCCTTTCATATTTGCACATATTATTCCCTGTCGGAAAAGACAAACAACGAGCCCAGGTATTCACTGTCATTCCTGAGGCTATTCTGGTCCTTGTACTATGCCCACTGCTGAGCTAGCATAAGATCTACATCTTCCATCTGCATGAGCCAAAACAAGTCTTAGATAAATAGGTCAAGATACTCTACAACTTAAGTAATCTTAGAAGCAGTATCATAACCAAGCTGTCATTCTAAGCAAAGCAATAAATTCTCTTGTAGGCAACTGCCATGCCATCTTTATTTTTGGTTAAATACATATGGCCAAGTTCTGTATTTACCAAAAGGAATGAGATACCCAAGTCCCCTAAGTGACAGTTGAGGTGTAACCCTTTACAAAAAAGCTGAACGAACGTACAACTTCGGTTTGGCCGTAGCCTTCGTAGATAGTCAGTCCTGTTTGGCTTTTCCACTGTGCCATCACTTCTGGGTTGAGTGGTTCCCCTCCAGCCAAACAGTGCTTCAGCGCCTTGAATGCACACCTTCATAGACAGAAGATATCGCTGCGTATCAGGGGACAGAAAGGGACACATCCTGCTCTCCCTGACGTCCGTATTTCCAACCCCACGACCTCAGGACAGACTGGACTCTCTTAGGGTTAGGGTTAGGGTTGAGATAAAGCCTAGGGCTCCAGCTGGTGTAGGGCTTGAACCAGGCTGCCAAAGCTGTGAACTGGAGATGTGCAGGGCTGACGGCAGCGCAACCGCACACGTGTCTTCAAGGGTTGAATCCCACCCTCCATATTTACTGCCTGTAACGCCCTGGGGCAAAATTGGTTCTGGGTTGGGGTGCCTGCAGGGTGGATTTCCACACCTCTCTGCAGTGCCAAGAAAAGGGCATGCCTCCTCGCAGCCCCTGCCTCCCACTCCAACACAGAACTTCCACTGCGCTCAGCGTTTTAAGTGGCTATGAGGGCTCACAGAAATCGCTGTTAACGAACCAGGCAACAGCTTGAACAAGCAGAGCACAGTCCCGTGTTAACAGACGTGTGGTACCTGGTGAGGTCATGCTGTACCAGCATGCGGTAGGCAGTTGGGGTGCTGCACAGAGTGGTCACCGGATATCTGCACAACGTCTGACAAATTATAAAAAAAAAAAAAAGGAAAAAAGAGGGTTAGGCAGCATTGTTTGGGGGAAAAAAAACCTTGCTACTATTACTTCCTATTCCATACTAGGATGCAAATTACAAGACCTCACTTTACACGGAAAAGTAATTCCATCACCATCAGTGTTCAGGAAAAATGTTACGGAGTGCCCCAAACATCAGCTGAAGAGGTCATACATTGACTGTGGTAAATCACTGGTGTACCTAATTTATCCTGATGTTCACCTGATGCACAAGAACCATCCCTTGGTGTAAGACCCTGGCCCTGGAGGTGCAATGTTAAGTTTTGCAGGGGACTTCTGTAAAGCCCACATCTCGCCCTAGGACAGTCAGGCACTTCAAAACGGACACACCTAAAATTACAGGTTTCTTTTGAACATTTTGCTTGTGCCAGTTTTTTATCTAGCCCTACACTTTCTGAAACAGACTGTCACAAATCTTTAGACATGCTGCAAGTCCCTCAGCTGTCCTGAGCTGTCTCCATGAGCTGTGGCTGAGTTGTGAGTAATGCTGTATTAAAAGGTTGATTTGGACTGGCAAATTTATATATCTTCCTTTACCTGGGACACAACACAGGGCATGGGTACCTTGCCAGAAAAATAAAGATCTCAGCTGAGTCTGTTTTCTGACACACCTTTACTTCTCACCTGTAACACCAGCAGATGATTCAGTCACTCAGGTAGAGTTAAGCCTTTTTTTTTTTTTTTTTTTTTTTTTTTTACCTTCACTTCTGCCTGCAATGAAAATTTGCTCAGGGAAGGGTACAGGCAGTGATAAATAAAAGCAAGGAGAAGACCCCTCATTCACCAACCTTCACTCCAGCCACACCATGGGTAAAGCAGCCTCTAATACCAAATTTGATTTTGTGCAGAGATGTAAAATGCCATGCACGTTGCAAGCAGGTGTTTGCAAGGCCAAGAAATTGAAACAAAAAAAACCCCCAAACTAGCAACTACCATTTTACAAAGGAAATTAAGTGGAATTAAAATCCCCAAATAACCCCGACATGTTAGGAATGTACACTTTTCCATGTAGGTGCTTTGAGCCATTTGGGAACAGCACTCTTCCCTTTTGCGATAGATTAAAACCTCAGATTGGCTCGAGAAGCTTGAAAATAATTTCTTTTAAGAACAAGCCCATCTCACAGCTTCAGTGTTTTCCACTCCTGGCTTGCCTTTCTTAAGGGTCACAGCAGCGTAATTAAAATATTAATTTACATGTAATTCAGCTCATTCATCATTTCAATAGTGAAATACAGTAGGGGAGAGGTTTAAGTAATACCAGTAACGCCTACTGATAGGAAGCAGCTGGTAATATCCTGTGCCCAGAAGAATCACGCTGCAAAATCCTTCCTGTATTATATTCCTGTTTGAAGAACAATCACCATCTTCAAACAGCTAATCCCATAAACCTAAGAGGCTTACGTTCGAGGCCTGCCTGGAAAACAACATGAAATATGAGTAACTGTTCATTGTCAGCATGGTGTTCTTACATTTATGATTGCGCTTGGATCAAACTGTGGCATGGCATGTACAAAAACACACGTGCCCTGGAACCACGGACCAAACACGCTCCCAATAGCTGCCTTTACCCAAGCAGTGTCCGATATGTTCCAAATGATGTCTGAGGGAGTCAAATTCATCCAGTACCTGTTGAAGACAAAGGTGGCTGATGTAAGGGAGTCTGTAAGCGGAAATTAAGGATGTGAGGGAGCTTTTTTGTTTTGTTTTTGTGGGGTTTTTTGCTTAGAAAGGCATGGTAAATTTGATATGAAATTCAAGAGCTCAAATAAATGCCTTTTGCCTAGCCTTTATACGGATGGCAAAGAAAACCAAACGGTATCCTAACTCATTATTTAGCCTGGATTAACAGACAAGTAGTTTCTAAAAAGAAGCCATACACTATATCGAACAAGATCCTTGCTTTGTGGGTACAGTTCAGCTGAAGAGACCAAAAAGAATGACACGTACAATATTTTGGAAGCCTCATCATCTATCCTAATTTTATCACATACACAAATTCTTCTGCTTACTTCAGAGCTGTAAAAGCATAATTAGTTGAATACTTTACCTTCCACAGAGAAAAAAACTGAGACCAAAGCTTCCATAGGAATGTTCAACCATTTTGGGAGAGCCTGAGGTGCCGCTGGTAAAGTAGATTGCCATTGGATCCTGGCTTTTTGTCTTCATGCAGCTATGGGCAGCGGGGGCAGCCCTTAAAAAATACGAAACAGTGGCTGGTGTTATTCAGCACACTTAGCTTGGATCCTCTGTGCCCAGTATATACAGGACTGTTTGGCTAGCGAGATGTGAGGGATAAAACTACTGAGATCCCCTCACTCTTGCACTCCTAGTTCTGTATTAAAGTGTTGCTGATACTGCTCGTTAACTGTTCTCCGTGGGCACCTTCTCCAGAGTAAAAACGCCGACTGGCTCTCCTTTATTTGCCTCCCTTACCAAGCACCAGAAGGCCCAGCACCTTGTGTTTGACCCCAGGGCCCTTCAGAGAGCATGTCTTCTAGTCTTAATGTGATTAGCTGAGGGAAGACCCACCATTTGTTTTGGTAGGTGGTCCCACTAGTTAATTATCGTTGCCATGCGTGGGAAGTACGGGGAGGCTCAAACTCCTGCTTGTCTGGCACATGACAGGGAAGTATTTCTCATCTCTTACTAGGATGAGAAAGCAAACCTGTTTCTTTTTCGCTGCCAGGACTGATGTCCACAAAGGTTTTGCTTGGCATGCAAACATCACCCATGCCTGCAAGGGCATGGGAGGTCTGTCTCCCCAGGCCAGCTGTCTCCTGGTGCTGGCTGGCAGGCAGGCATGCTGCCTGGGAGCCCTCGCTCCACAGCCCCGCAGCATCCCGGCCAGCCTAGCAGCCGGCTAAGGCAGCCAAGGACACGGGGAGCTGGGAAGTCTGGGCAATTAGCCCACGAGGCAGCCAGGCTGCCAGCGTTCTGGGAAGACAGCGAGCCAGGCAGGACAGCAGCCCAGCACTCTGGGAAAGACTGGGAGACTGACAGCTGAGCAAGATTGGAGCCAGACAGCCAGCACTTTGCAAGGCAGCCATCCAGGGAAACCAGACAGCCTAGCTGCCCGACCGCCACCGACAGCCTCTGCAGGACTGATGCAGTTCCAGACAATATTTAGGTTTTATCAAATCAATTTCACCCTCTACCATGGAACTAAGCCATGGAATATTAGCCCAGCAGGAAAGAGGATTCATCAAATTGAATGTTTTAGTAGCTCTAGAAGGTTTGGGAATGCAGTGTTACTGCTTCCTCTGTCTTCCTGTTTAGGGACTGAAATGGGCAATTGTTGGAAGGAGCAGATGGAAATACAGCGAGACTGTGCAGTCAGCTGCACAGGTGATGCTGGTTCAGACACCCATGGTTGTGAGAACACGTGGCACATCTTATAAAGCTCTTAAAGTGACTGAAGAGCTTGGATCCCACCTTGAAGGAATGGTTTTAGCTACATAGATGCTTTTAGGAAAATACCAGCTGGTAAAATCACCCCTTGGGCCCTGAGCAGATTGCAGCAGGGTATTTGCTTCCCTTCCACGCTTTGCCTCTCCACCCCTTCCACAGTCCCGTGCACTGCAGTGAAGAGCTGTCTGTTGGGTGCACTTTAGTAGCTGCTTTTCAGCAGTGAGGCAGATGGATTCCTAAACACATTAGGTTCATTTTGCAGTGCCCTCTTCCAGCCTTTCATAGTGAAAACCTATTGACATTAGCCCTATTATCATCAAGTTTTAGGAATGTGGATTGGAATAATATGTATAGAATATTTTTCTTCGAGCTTTAGAGGGTAAATAGGCCACAGCTGTCTATATGAGAGGCTTTTCTGTCTATTTTTCCATATTATTTCATAGTCATATGTAACAAACCTAAATATTGTAAGACTGTACTTATTTTTTAATTAGCAGTTTAGCTATTCCCAAATATTCCCTTTCTTCATAGAAAAGAAACCTAATTGTCCTCTCTATCACACTCTCAAAGGCATCTAGTTTATTAATGAACCACAAGTGCGCAAGTGTGTTTAAACAACATGAGATATTTTCCACTAGAGATGACTTTGAATGGAGTTAAGGTAGAAGGCACTTACTTGAGCAAAACACTGAAGTTGAGCCACTCAGCCCTACCGCTTTCAGACACAATTAGCTTCGTTTTCAGAAATTGGCACTTGGATGCAACTGAGTCCACTGCAGGAGCAAGCACATCAGTTGTAATAATGCACTTAGCCTTGGAAGCCAGCAATCTATAGCAAATGTCTTGTGCTGTCAGTTGTGTAGTCCCTGGGATGAAGATAACACCTGAAAGTGCAATAAAATTGGAAATTTATTAGGTATTTTTCACTTTCAGTCCTGATCACTTCATAGCTTCTGATTTGTTGAATACCAGCACCATTCAATCCAGAAATGACAAGAAGGTAAACCAAGACACCCCTCCCCCCACCTGAACTTGGATACAGATGTGCTGATCTGAAGTACAAAATAGCTTCTCTTTCTACAAGATCTTTTGCTCCAGGCACAATGGAAGGAGAAAGTATAACTTCTGAGCAGTAAACACTAACAGCTTTAACTTAAGCCTGTTGAAGTTACATCAAATTGATTTAACACAATCAACACAAGCCAGAGAAAGTGAAAGAAAAGTGATGAAGGTAAATCCACCAGTTGTAAGAGACCACCCGCACCAGCCCCTTCGATTGTCAAATGTTCAGGCTACAGAGACAAATAAGAAATATAATTGTTAAACAAATTGTTAACCAGCTTTTGGCACAGAAAGTGACAATCAATCTCCAGACCATTAGGAATGATACAATTCACCTGTTCGCATGCAAGCCACGTTCAGCAGCCACCACTCTGGGATTCGGGGCAGAATCACTAAAACTCTGTCTCCTCTTTGCAGACTGCATGGCCCAGAGAGCATGTTGGCCACTTTTTGGGACAGGAATCCCAGCTCTTCAAAGCTCCATCTAATTTCATCTCCTTTTCCATTTATCCACCACAGAGCTGGATTTGATGGTCCCTTTCGTTCCTATAAACAAGGCAAGTGTAAATAGCATGCTGGTTACTTCTGAGACTCCTGTAGTTCCTTGCAGGGTTTTGGGGATGCTCCAGGCAGTGGAATCTGATAGTGTAACATATCCTAGGGCAGGGATATTAAGCATGTTTTGTTTAAAGGAGCCCTTTCCCAAGGCATGTATAAGTTCCTGTGTATCTACCTCATTTGCAATGCTCATAAATTACTTGGGAGGCTTTTATGAACCAAGCACTGCGCACACTGCCGAATCCGTCACAGACACAAAGCACCATGTCCCCTCTGATGCTAAAGCAAATTCCCTCTCCTTTCTCTGCAATGTAAGATTATGTTAAAATAGAAATAGAGGAGGAAAATCTGGTCCCGCTGAAGCCGGTGATGGTTTTAGACTTGACTTTGGGGACAGGGACACAGTTTCACTAAAAATACTGCATCTATAGGGTCAGAATTGCTACCTTTTCTATTTGAGACCACTTGTCCAGCACATCACTTGCAAAATTAAAGTACTCGGGTACTTCCTGTTCACAACGACTGATAGCTTCATAATCTGAGAAATTCAAAGGTGCAAAAGTCTTGTGATACTGGTGAAGTAATCTGCAGAGTGTCTGGATGCTCCATCGGGACCGCAACACTTGAAATTCAAGTAAAATCTTCATGGCACAAAAGCAGATATATGGGGGCTTTTGGAGATGGTAACTATCAAAACTATTCTTTAATGATTATTTCCCTCCTACAAGAGACAGAAAAATCAATAACTGTATTATGATGTGCACACTTCCAGATGAGCTGTTGGCTCCAAAAGGAATAGATGTATACAGAGCAGCAAGTTACCATTTTATCCCACCTGTTTTTATGGGGTAAGCTAGAGCTCTGGTAACCCTCTTAAGTCTCCTGGTTTTTCATCTATCCACACGTTTCTCGGAGAATTCCACTTGCAGCTGACAATTCCTATTCTGTACAGCCAAAGTAAAGGCTTGAAAGTGAACAGCTGGATTTTTTAAAAAAAAAAAAAAAGAAAAAAGAAAAGAAAAAGAACTTGTCAGGAGTTGTACCGACTGTTTCCATGTTTTCAGCACCACAGCTGTCTCCCCCAGCCCTACAAGGCTAGTAATGGCAAACAGGTTTGGTTGCAGCATGGATGCCATGTTCTGTTCCCGGTTTTTGCCTCAGAATCCAGGATATAACCATCACACACAACTACTCAAAGACCAGCGTAGCCACCAGCCAGCAAGGAGCAAGGGTGAGGGTCTGTGCATTTAGCCAATATGGAAGAGATGCAATAAACATCCTTACTGTTTGTTGTTTTTGTTGCTAAAGCAATAAACATTAACCAGAAGTACATTCCACATCGCTGTTTGCTTTGCCTTCCTTTTGTCCAAAGAAAAGACTGTGCCTCCTCCTCCCCCCAGCATTTACCTTGTATTAGTTGGACAGCAGAGTATCGTGAATAACTCAGGTGGTTTTCTACATTGTGTTATTGATTTTTTTACCAGGCTAATGCTTTTGCCACATCTGCATTTGTCCTTAAATATGCAGAGTTGCATTTGGTTTCACAAAATACCATTTGCAGTTGTATATTACCCTGAAAACACTTTGCAACCGAGTGAATTAGCGCTGTATATATGGGAACATGGTGATCAGGATACATTCCACTTCAGAGACTTAAATATATAGATGAAGGCTTTTTCTTTTTTCATGTAGTCTACTTGTAATATATGGCTTCTTATCTCTGCCCTTAATGGGTCGTTAAAAAAAGCCTTATTCTAGAACTCACAGCTCATCAGTGAAATCTTTGTGGAATTTGCTGCTGTTTTATTTTTCCTTTAGATCTGAACGAGTGACTGCAGACTCAGACCTAGAAAGACATTCTTGCAGAAAGAAGCTACTTCTTCAGTCTGCTTGATACAAAACAGAAAAGCATAACTGCTCTGTGGTAGTCTACCCTCTTTCATAAAAGTGAGAACCACGTGAAAAAAGAGGAATAGAATATGGCATTACAAATATTTCTTTTTTACATTAGGAGATAGCATCTTTCATTTTTGAGAAGACTCAGTATTTGGACAACTACTAAATAAAAACTAATTGCTCAGGGCATTTAAATAGTTTATACTTACCTGGAGATGTTACTTGTGATCGGGTGAGATTTTTCAGCTTCTCCTCATGTATCTTGCCTAGTACTTACCTGGCAAGTATTGCCTCTGCCTGGCTTACTCTAGTTGTCTGAGCGGTTGTAGCCCTTCAGTAGTATTACACATCACATTCCATGCCGCGGATTATTTCTGCCCAAGAGGGCAGATTTCATTTCTCCAATTATCTTCTGAAGAAAGGCACAATCACTGAAAAAGTTGAGAGCAGATGGAAAGAACACTGAGTATGAATGGCTACATTTCTGGTCCACTGCCTTTGGAGAATAGATAATCCACCATACGTTAATATATAACTCCATTCTATGGCACCAGTGACTTTGGAAATAGCAACAGTAGGGCTTTATTTTCAGATTTCGGAGTTAAACATAGTATGAGAATCGGTATGATAAAGATATGAAGATTTTCATAAGCCTGGTGCCAATAAATATAATCTGTAATACCTGATGGACACTTCTGGGGAAAAAATACATGCAGTTCAGACATGGTCCATCAGCTCTGAGGAGGACAACGAAAACTCAAACTACAGTCTCATTGCTACGAAACAAGGTGACAAAGGGATGAGACAGAAAATCCATGCTCTGGAGGGCAGCAACATGATGCAGGAACTCCAGCAATTCAATTATGAAGACACTTGGTTTACGTGATTCTACTACAGTCATGGTACAATCTGCTGGTATTGCTACCACAGGTAGTAAGCCCTGCGAGGGGAACACATTTTTAAACTAAGACCTAGATAAATAAAGATAGCACATAAGCATATGCATAGGCTAAATAATATATAGAGACTGTATGTAAATACAGGTATTTGAAAGACATGTAGATGTGGCCCTTTGGGACATGAGGTCTTTTCCAACCTAAATGATTCTATAGAGAGGCAACAAAGGGTATAATTAAGGATCAGAGTCAGGAAACAGTCAGAGATGCTGTTAGAAACAAGCACGAATAGCAGCCATGGAGGTAACGGACTATGCAGAGACAGAACCAGGCTGGTAGAACCCACATGTGGAATCTCTGCAGGCATCAATGCATGGCCAGTCTTCCAGGAAAACTGCTGAACTGCTGTGTGTTAGGAGTATCTGAAAGCTTTCAAGTCACTTCTGCAAATGAATGTAAGCTCTGAAATCACTCAGAAGTAAACTATGCAATTTGGCATCGGTGTCTTTGCACGAGTCGTGTACAACCTCTCTCTGGGTCTTGCTGTGGACTCAGAGCCAGCTCCCCTGACCTACTGCTGCAGGGTTCACAAGCTGTTCGATGACCCTCCCCAGCTTGCCAAATCACACACAGTATTCTGAAAAAGCAGATACTCAAAGCTAAAGTAATTATAGGCTACCTGTCTCACTTTAACACTCTTTAAAAAGGGCATACAGCAGACTGCCTGAAGTGACAGTGTTTACTGATGTTAAGGTGATCTGAAAAGAGAATTACCCTGCTTTTCTGATTTGACTGCTATTTAACTGGTTCTGCTTCTCCTCTTACCATTTTTCCATCAAGATTGGGAGCAACGATAACTATGTCTTAAGGTGCCTGGAAGCCTATGTATTTAGTCAGAGAGACTAGAACGGACAGGGCAATGACAACCACATGGAATTCCCAGTGAAACCTGAAGAAAAACACAGTGCAGCACTCAGTTCTTTGAATTTACACTTCAGGAGCACATACAGTGAGATTCAGAACAAGAACGTTTGGGTTGGGGTTTGAGGAACTTCAAGCCTCTGTAACAGGGCACAAAATACTCCATCTCCTCTCCCCATGTTGCAGATGACTTCTCCCATTTTACTGTGGCTGCGAAGTGGTTTTCAAGCTGTGTAATACACACACACAAAGAGCCATGGTGCTTCTAGCCTGTGTACAAGAGAGGGAGGGTATGAAGCCCATCTTCAACCCAACGTGGAGAGACTGAAAGCAATGAGTGAGTTTGCTCACAGGTTTGCAAGACTGTCAGATTTGGCCCTTTTCCCAAGGTAAAACAGGGTAAATTCCAAGAGCACTCAGGGGTTTACGGCAACAACCCCTGGCTGCCTGTGCCATGTAAATACATTCTGAGACACACAACACAGCTGCTACTGTTTGGAAATGTCATTAACCATTATTCAGTGCAATAATGATAGGTGATAAAAACACAGATGGGTCAGCCTAATTTGTCCTCAAAGTTCTAGAGCAAACAAATAAAAAGTATGACAACCCCCAAAAAATGAGCATATTATAGCACCCTTCTACCAGCACACACAGAAAAAAGCAAGTTGACCAGTGATTTTCATGGCAGTAGCAATGAATTCCAGAGAAGTTTCTCATTTGCTTACCAAAAGGTAACCATCTGCTTCCAGAAAGTACAATTCAGAGCAGCTGTTGATGCAAAAGTAGTAGAGAACTACCCAAAGGCAGGTGAAGCAGTTACTCTCTGGCATGTCTTGCTTACTTCAAATAGAACACTTTGGACAGGAGGCAGCCTAAAGACTTTAGCTGTGGAATGAATCTCCAAAGGACTGATGAACAAAAAAAAGTCAAAACCACCTCCTTTCACTCACTTTTGTAATTTCCTCAAAAAACGTAATCCTCTCAGCATGCAAATACTCCAAAGAGCAGGGTTTATTTTTCATTGGGGGTCTAATTCTGCTCCTAAAGAACTACACTACTGAAACCAGGGGATAGTTGAAAATGCAAGCCCAGATCCATTTAGATTCATGTAATCTACATGGATGCAGCATTTTGTGCATGTGTTTTCTCTTTGTTTTTGACCTCAATTACGTGCTGTGTAGCTGGAGAGGAAAGCAATACATCCCTTTCAGAGCCCTCCTGGTACAGCCTCTCCTAGGACTTGTGTTTGTGAGCAAGTTAATAACTCAATTAGTTGTCCTGAAAGGTCATCAACAGCTTTAGTACACAGCACATTCGGTATTTTCCCAGGTTTTTGGTGCAACAGCAGATGTGCTCATGGGTACTGCATAGTAGGTTTACAGCAGAACCAGGAAATTTTGAGATAAATAGCTGTGGGCTTTTTTTGGTTCAGTGGTGTTTTTGTGCTCCCAGTAAATACAACCTTGGTCACAGAGTTCAACTATTACTTCTATCTTACGAAGCAAGAATAGAGAGTACACAGGCTGTGCTGTAGCAGCACTGTGTGAGGTGCAAGTACTACACAGGGGCAACAAGAAATGTGAGATGTGACCTAACAGGGATGATCTAAACCTCTGCTGCACCTGTACCCATGTAACTGTGCTTGACTGTTATGGAAATATCTCACAGTCTGAACTGACTACTCAGTCCAGGAAATCCTTGGTTATATTTAATCCTAAAACTATATGTGACCCAGCGCTGGCTAAAGCTGGAAGTCTGATCATCAATAATTATTTAAAAATATTCTCACAAAATAATATTTGACACATAGTTGCATATGTTGTGGCTTTCAGTGATAACAATGCACATACAAAAATAAAGGCAAAAGCTAAAGGCAAGTTTGACTTCTCTTTTATCATTACTTTCAAAACAGTTTTTCCCACATACATTTAAGATTATAGGGAATATATTGCTTTAGAAACACCCCAAAGCACCAGAACAAAAACTGGTCTTCTACTCTTATTCAGAAGGTGGTTCAGCACCTCTTAAAACTGACAGGGAACAGGATGCCAGAAGGCAGAAAACAAGTCCAGGATGAGCATGTTCTGGCCAGGAGCACAGCGGCAAAGCTAAGCCCTTCCCCACTCTTTGTTCCTCAGTTTCCTCCTTTGGATTTTCCCAGGGATCATCTTTGGTAGTTGTTGAACAAACTCCAACTAATCTGTAAAGAGAAGTAACTTTGCAGTTTGACAAAGCTGCATTCCAAGCCGTGTTCCTTTTCTGTGGCAAGCATGCAATTTTAAAAGCTACAGGGTCTTTTGAGGATGAAGTAGGCAGGCAGCACATCAGTCCCAGTGCACAACAAAAAGAGTGAGTTACCTTTTAGAGAAACAGAGCCCATCAGTTGAGTGACTCAGTGATTCCACAAACCAGTAGTGCAGGACAATCATGTGCCATTGAATGTGAGCACAACTTGAACTTCAAAGGGAGCAAATAAAGGGCTTTACCTGGCTGCTTGAAACCCTGGCCAGTGGGACAGTGCTAGGACTCCTGCCCACACTGAACAGAAATGTTTTGATTCACCTGTTTCTTCATTTTTTTTCTAGTCAGGTTCAGGTTTTGTATCCTCACAAAACTGCATTAACATGCTGGTGAGTCTGACTGACCTGAAGTATAGACAGAAAGTCTGGCCACAACAGAGAGGAAACCTCCGGAGCAAGACCTTCCCTGCTGTAACGAGCAATTTACACCACTAGAATGGGGCTCAGGGAAAAATGTGACCAGATCTGTTTAAAGCCCACCATAGACCAGTACCAAACCCCAAGACTCTGTTCAGGATTATATTTTTAAGATTGCTTTAAAAACAATTACTTCCCAAGGTCATAATTAGATGATATTAAAAAACCCTTATTACTTACCTAGAATAAACAGATTATGTGAACAATCTGATTAGTTCACTTCAAAGTGGATTACTTCACCAAAAAGTACTTACTCACATTTAAAATCTGAATGTGCTTAAAAAGAATCAGATTCTGCAATTGTGATCAGATGACATTTTTCATTTAATATGTTTTTATGATTGCACTTAAAAATCTAATCCTATTTCTGGTTATTCCACTCCAAAAATGGGATTACTTTTAAAATATACAACATGTTTTCCCTCTGTTCTGATTGAATCAAGGAGAGAAAAATTAGTCTCCCAGAACAAAGCTGTTACTCAGGAAAAGGGAAATTTGAACCCCTGTGTGACAGTTGTTGGAACCCTGTGCAGAAACTGAGGGAAGCCAAAGGCAGCAAAGCCTTTTCTGAAGGCTTTTGGTGGGAGGTGGCACAGCACTGCTTCAGCAGGTGGGCTTCTCCTGCTACTCCTGATCAGCTATTCATGTTTAACTCTGAACGGGGGTGCCCTGGCTTTCTTTCCAACCGTTCCAGATAGTCTGCTAGTGGAGTTTGATTCCTGCATCACCTGGAAAGGCTATAGTACTGTTTACCTCTGCACAGCCTACTGCCACCAGTAATGAGATGTGGAAATCCTGCTAAGATTCCCCCAGAGGTGCCATACCCTTTGAGCCTGACAAATCTGCAGCCAGTGGAAACTGAGACCATTCTGCTAAGGAACTTGACAGGCTATTGACTGTTGCCAGCTGAGGTTTTCACCCATGCTGCAGTATTCACACCCTCTGCTACTGTAACATCCAAGCATTATCTTTCTCTGTTCAGTTATTAATTAAAAACGTCTAGAAATACATTTATATTTTATTACTGTATTGAATTTGTAAAATCTGATTCTTTTGTTTAAAATAATTAGGACAAATTTACGCTCATAGACACAATTTGATTAGGTGAAGGACCATTTCATTTCCCTGTACATAGTCACAGTGAAATCTAATATAGGTTCATCTGTATTTTCAATGTAAGCAGATGACATCAGATCCCATCAGGACAGGCCTATGATGTTACTTAAGCAGTGTTTACTGATGTAGTTAGCATGGGGTCAGATTTAAAAGAAGTTCCACTAGAGAAAAAAAAAAAGCAGAATTCTACTATTCTAAAATATAACCTGATTAGATTTTGAATCTGATTACTGGGTTTGATTAGAGGAGTTTTAATTTTAGGGTGCATTGCAAGGTACTCTTTGTATATTCAAAACTCAGTGATACTTGCCTTTCTTGGGTATTTGTAAGGTGCTGTAACTTTTTTTCACATGCTGAAGAATTAATTTTTCAAGATCATGAGATGTAAATTCAGGAGACAGAACAATAAAAGCTTTTACCACCTACAGGAGAGAGCCAGAGTAAGGCAACACTCAGCAATCACTAACTTGATGAATAACGTTCAACAGAAAGACTAAGATGAATAACGCAATTTTCTACAATCAAATTTCTTTCAAGGCAGTGGAAATAAAAGTTTCCAAGACAGACACTGGATAACTTTCTGGTTTTTATCACTTGTTGAGCTCCACAAATAGGCCTTAAAACTACTCATAGTGAGCACAGTGGCATTCCCAGCAGACAGGAATTCTTCACTGGTGTCTGGACAGCCATGTGTCCTCACAGTGCTCAAGAAGAGAGGTGATTCAGACAGGCCACATCTACTTAACGGCCTTCCTAAGATGAATAGCTAGTGAGTGTCGCATCGAGGTACAGAATCTCACTGGAATTCAGAGAAGCCTTTGCCAGAGTTTCAAACTGGCCTAGGCACCCCTAATTTTTTTGAAATCAAAAGGAAGTTAGATGCCTCGTCATCTCCTCAAATGTATTTGAAAATGTCAGTCTACATCTTTACAATACAATGTTAATACAAGCCAAGATTTCCCTCACAGACATACCTACTCTCAATACACACATACATTAAATGTTTTAGGTAGCTCCTAATTTCAGTGTCCATACCTCTCCTCTGACGGAGCCTGGGCTGCTGACAGCAGCTGTTTCAGCTCCTGCTAGATGCTCCGTCAGGACACTCCCTCTCTACTTCAAGCAGCCCAATACAATACCTAGAGAGGAAATAAGACTTTGGTATTAATAAGCTGAGCTAGGCAAATAATTTGGAAATCTTTGATTCAGTGGTAATCCAAACCCGGCGCTTCCAAGATCAGCTATGATGCCTTCAAAAGTCACCAGTGAACTGAACTTATTCCCCAAAATGTGTTTGATTCCTTACGACATATCTAGCATAAAGACAGAATGGCCTTACTGGTTTGATCTGGATGGCAAGGTTGCCACCTTCTCCTGGAGGCAGAATGTTACCATTTTCATCTATTACTTAAAACGAAAGAAAGCTCGCTCACGAGGAGTTAGGTGATACGCTGTTGAACAGAGAACAGTCGTGCCATGGCCTTATCTTATTTCAGACTGAAATAACCGGAATGCTTTACACTCATCAAAGTACCTGAATGCTGCTTTTCTTAATGCTCCAGGCTTAATTTGCATCCCCTCAGGAGCTGCACATACAATACTCTGTAAAAGAAAACTGAATTTATATAGTTTGTTATTCCATACAAATGGGTAATTTTGCAACTAACAAAACGATCTACAAATCTAGAAGAAATACAATGTTAATTTAAAAACATTTTCTCACTGTGATTTTCAGCTCATTTATCTAGTGGTGTAAATCAGCACAGCTAAGAGAAATCCATACAACAGTACTGACCTCATCAGTAAAAGATCCTACTCAGTGGGAAAAATCCTGTTTTCATTCAAAGTGGTGTTACAGATTAAATCAACTGGGCTTGAAAGTCTTCTGGTTTAGATTTGCTTTACAGTAATTTGGCTCCACTTACTTCTCAGAAATGTCCTCTGATCTGTATCAGTGTAAGCAAGGCAGCAGAGCAGGGTTCTGGCATTAGTGTTAGCATTCTACTAATATTTCTTGTAGGGGGATGAGCAAATCCAAAAACTTGGATTTACGGGATTTAGAGTTTCTCCTCATCTGAACCACTGAAGCGGCACCATGGAACAGTCTGGTCTCGGTTAAGAATTTTCTCCAGAGAACTTCTACCCTAGCCATTTGTAATGGTATTTCCACAGGATATATTCACTGTATGCCAGTGACTGCAAACATACCGACTCAGTCTGGCCATAACACTCATAGATATCTAATCCTGTCTCATTTTTCTACTCTGCCATCACGCCAGTGTGGTTTGACTTCCCCCCACCCATGCAGTACTGCAGGCTCTTAAGTTTGTAACTTCATATATGTTGGGAAAAAAACCCCTCAAGAAATAAATGTATTAGAATCACTGAAGGAAAGATATGGTTTGAATCTATAGTCCAGCTGCATACAAGGAGAAACGGCAATTTTGCAGGTCCCCATGAGGATCCCAGCTTCTGAAATTATCACTCTCCAACAGTGCACGACACATTCTGTGTGGCATGGGACTAAGGCAAAAAGCTCCAGCCTGGATCTGGTGGAATACCTGGTAGGATCATGCTGCAACATCATGCAATAAACTGAGTGATGCAAAATGTAGACAGAATCTGGGCTTTAAAAAAACAGTTCTGTTTGCTGTGAACTTGCTGAAACTTCTTGTCACGGGCACTCCAAAAGGCAAACACCAAGCAAAAATCAAAGAGACAGTGACACCGTTATTTGGTGGGAACAGGCCATGCCTCAAGATAGTTTACAGTGGAGAGGGAGATTTCATTACTCGTTTTTACAAAGAAAAAATCTGTGGTATTGCATAGATCAATCCATGTCTGTGGGTGGCACAAAAATTGAATTTATGTTTCTGAATTTCCACTCTGCTGACAGCACTGTCTCCCCTCATGCCCTGCCTTAATAACCCACTAATGCAACAACTTCTGCTTTCAATGACCCACTGTTTTTATTCTTACATTTAAAATAGTTGCTGTGCAATACTGCAGTATGCCATGTGAAAAGATGCATGATCCCATAATCCATGGAGAAAATGAGGTGGAATAGTCACATTTTATCCAGCCTCTATTAGACACATCCCATAGTGCATCAGAGGAATTAAAATTCATCCAAAGCTGGGTAATGAGGAGAAAAAAACCATAAATGAAGCATTTAATAGGAAAAAAAAATTACAAATGGGGTTAAGCAGATGTGGACATTGTGAATTAACATAATCCTCTTTCCATTCATTAATAGGCCCGATTCCTTCAGGAATCTCTCAGGAGTGTAACTTTATGTCACCTAGTAGAAGAGATTTACCTTTAGTATCATTTTGCTGCAGATCATAAGCATGGTAAGAGAAAAAAAACTTGTGGAAGTATTTAATCTGATTAAGGGACGGACACAAAATAATCTCTGCTTCCTTCAAATTTCTGTTATTCCATTTACTAAGAAAATAATGCGCTCTGTCCAGAGCCAGCCAGTCTGAGCACAATAGTAACAGGCAGTGAGGTCTGAAGAATCCAGCTGTGAATGCCTAGACCCTGAACCCAGCACCTAATCTCACCTCTGCACCTGACCGCCTAAGAAGTACCACAGGTAAACAAATACTGATCGTTTATGAAAGCATCATAAAAGGCTGAGATAAACATTTTTTCTGAAACATATCCATATGCTCTATCACCCACTGGAAGGTAGTGTAAATACCCAAATTCAAGAGGCAAAGTGTGCTACCTTCTTTTGAGTCCATTTATCCAAAATGTGTGGCAGTCACAAGGCCTTAAAAAAAGCAGAGGAGCATGGTGCTGGCAGCTCCCCTCTCTCAAGGGGAACCTGACTGGAGAGAACGGAGCTGTGCACAGCACCGGCTCATCGGCCCTGCTGCAGCCGGATTTGACCACAACTTTATTTTGTTTGTTTTCTTCTGGTAGAATCCCATTCAACAAACTTCTTGCTTTCATGGGAGATTTCATTTTCTGAACTCACTAGAAGCACGTGAGATTGTGCTTGAAGATAACTTTAGTTTGGATTTTAGGACTGTAAAGGAATCCAGTGAGAAGCAAGCTGCTGCTGGACTCTGTCACTGCCACAGCTGATGGGAGCTCAGACACTGATGGGGAGTTCTGGTCTGCACCTTAAACCTAACACTAGAAGCTGAATTTGGCAAATTGCCTCTTCTCTAATTGATCTTTTCAATAATGAACTCTTCTCACACAGATATGCTTACATCCATTTAATTTGTAAACTGTTCTTTTGTAATCTTACAGGGGGACTATTAAGATTCAGATCAAGTATAGCACAATAATTAGTTTTACATCAACAATCTGAAAAGCCTTATGAATAACTGAAGCCAAACTCTGCTAATGGCTGCTCTGTTTTTCCTTACATCTTTATTCCAACTGTTTGTATTGTGGGAAAGGAGATGAAGTTGTCGATCACTTATAAAATGCTCCAGCTCAATGAACTGGCTAAAATAACATATGCAAAGTCACAAAAATCACCATCCAGCAAATCTGAAAGACCAAGTTCCAAACACATTCTGGAAATGTATTAAGGATTTCTAGACATAAAACTAAATATTAACTTTCTTACTAATGCAAGCAGAGCAATTCTTTGTGCCAAAATACATACACACTATTATATACACACACACAGAGTATATATGCATACATGCAACACTAAGCATGTACTATGAATTTCTGAAAGTATTAGTTTTCATGACGTATGATAGCATCATATACGAAAGAATTATTTCTCACATACTGAATATAATCTCAATTCTCATTCCATTTACCTCAGAGGGGTTCTTAAAGCAAAAGATGGGGTCTTAGTTTCATGTCTATTTCAGAACAGTCTTCAGTATAAATACAGGTTGCTTATGCAAGTTCATAGTTTATACTATGCATAACAACATGCCTCAGTTTAAAAACACGCCAAACACTCCCAACCTTGCACTGAGAATTCCGCTCCTGGCTCACTGTTGGAAGAGGCATGCCTTCAAAAGAAGGGGACACTGACACATGGTTCTCATCCTACCACCAAAAATGTGGGGTTTGAATCTTGCTGCAACAAAACTGCCAGCCCCCATCTAACCCAAACCAGAAAAAATGAGGCTGTTTTGCAACTTCATCACGATGTTGCACTATAGAGACCATATGTACCCAAGTCACCATGTCCCTTCCATAGGCTTGGGATGAGAAGCTAAACTCTCAGGAAATCATGCATCAAAATATATTTGATACAGAATACCTTTTCTGATGCAGGTATTACCTTTTCTATTGTCTTTCAGAATAACATCAAATTGAAGCTGGGCCGTAAGAGGGATGGTGAGGAGGTCTCAAAAGGAAAGGCTAGTCTATTGAAAATTTTATTTTTCAGCCAGAATGATACAATCCAATTAAGTTCCAAACTTGTGATTCCTAAAGAAAGCCATGTGCTAGAGAGCTGTATTTTGCTTTCAACTGCTTGTAGCTGCAAGCTTGTGTCTCTGAAATCATTCTGCATGAATCAGAGGAAATGTCTTGGTGATTCTCTGATCCTGGGCAAAGAAGGAGAATTAAACAAACCATCTACCTTGGACATGAGACAGAAAAGTGTGTTGAATATCAATGATAAGAGGTTGCTGCAGCACAGAGCAGAGCACTTCACCGACTACAGCCACAGCACATGGCATGAATAACCTGGCAGACTGCTCTACTGTGATCCCAGCCCATTCATGCAAAAAGCTGGGTACTAAAGCTCAACAGAAACCCAATTTCTAAGGTCAGCTATGCAAGAGATCACCGTAGGTGACAGTTCTAGAGTTGAAGCCTGGAGCAAATTATTCTAATGAGCCACAGTAGAATTTAGAGTGTCTAGAGTCATGACCCCACTGAAATCAGTGGTAAAACTCATGTCTTCAGTGGTTTAATTTCATTCAGACCTTTTTTTTAAGGCTCTGAACTTTCCCAACTCTGAATTTAGTTGCTTGATTTTTAGGTCCTTAAATTTGGTGAGGGAAGAAAAAAAAAAAAAATCAACCTCCCAGTCCTCAGACATTACTGGAGTTTAACTGCCCAAACAACAGCTAACTGCAGGGACAAAGATAATTTCCAGGAGCTCTGAATTCCAGTTTGTACACTTGCTTATCATTCCACTTTTTGCAGACTTTTTGTTGTTTTAAGACACCTTTTTTTTTTTGTTGTTGTTTGTTTGAAACCAAGCAGAAAGATGTAGAAGCTGTAGAGCCCCTGGATGGCCCAGGAGTACGTGACTTTTAAAGAAAACTGAACTGGGTATAGAAAAGAGCTCAAGGCAGTGACAAGCGGCATGCCCAAACAAGTGCATTCAAGAAACTAATGATTAGTTTTATAATCA
This sequence comes from Falco peregrinus, assembly GCF_023634155.1. Lineage (NCBI taxonomy): Eukaryota > Metazoa > Chordata > Aves > Falconiformes > Falconidae > Falco > Falco peregrinus. The sequence continues at coordinate 81,390,892 of NC_073725.1, read as the reverse complement.
TGTAATCTAATGCTCCTAGAAACCTTAGGAATGAAATAGTGAAAAATTTTCTGAAATCTCTGTGAAACGCTAAGGAGCATTACAAAAAATGAAGCTACTGTCAAAAAGAATGAAGTAAACACATTTATTGACAATTGCTTTCATTTCAGCAGTTGCTAGTACAGAAATTGTTGCACTGACATAAGCAAAGTGTTTACTCTTAAGAAATGAAATATTTTACTTTCTCAGAATTAAAATTCTCCAAATCTCACTTCACAGCTGCTATAGACACAGAACTACAGGCAGTGAGACAGAGCTGTAAGAGACCTTCTTTCCTGCCTGAAGATGCTATTGTTCTCCAGCAATTTCTTCTTATTTAATGAACAGAAGGGGACTCCAAGGCTGGAGATGTTTCTATCAAATAATGAAAATTCATGCCAGAAAATGAAATCTTTTTTGAGTACACAAAATTAAAAAAAACCCTGAGGATGAACAGCTAAGAACAGATACAGCCTTAAAGTTTGGCCCACTATTCCATGTGCAACTGTAAGAAGTAAGTGTGTGTACACTCCAGTACATGCTGCTTCATAAAGCTAAGAGTGAAATGTTAAACAGGTGTGACCATCCAAACCAGGTCAAGGGAGTTTTTTCTGGTTTCACCTTTAAGTGGCTGCAGAAATAGACTGGTCCTATAGCAAGTGTCTACTATGGCAAAGAACCACGGTCTGTTCTACAAATGGGGTCACCTGCCCAACAGCATACTTCATTTTAAAGACCACCAGAAGTGGTACAGGAGTTCTGTCTATTGTGTGTGAAGATCAGAACAGGGGGTGAGCAACAAAGCTACTTTGTACAACAGAATATTTGTGGATAAAGCATGGGAGAAGCTGGCACTGCCTGTCATCAACACATATGTCAAACAAGAAAGGTTTATGGAGGTCATATGGTGGTATCAATAAAGAGAAGTCTTTCCATCTTCAGTTGATTATAGGAGGGCTGTGCTGAGTTTAAACATGCTGCATTTAAGGACATAGCATTTGAACCACTCAAATCCATGCATGCCTTTTCTCCAGCTTGGAGCTTAGAAAATCAACATCAGCAGTATCTCCTCACTGATCTTGGATACCATCTAAAAGAGATGGGTCACCAGCCAAATTCTGGTGAACCTGTGGGCATTCAGACTAGAATGGAGTGTATATTTTGTTCCCTTTCCCAGCAGGGCTTCAGTAACTGCAACTATGGTACTGACATTAGATGCTTTGCAAGCAGGTACAAACATCACATCTTGGTGTTACCTATAGTTTTTGATGCACAGGCATTTAACAAAAACAGATCAGAAGGAGGGCAGTTATATAGAGAAATTTATATGGTGTTAATGGAGTGAAAGAAGTTCTGTTAAATTCCAAACAGTATTACATCCGTCCCCACTCTTTGTTTCTTAATTCGTGCCTCTTGATCTTCCCAGTGTTTGTCTTTGGCAGCTCTTGGACAAATTCCACCTAAATAAAGACAGAAAACAATGTAGCATGTTCTACAGAGTTGGTTTTCGAAAACTGCCTCTCAATATAGGTGGAAAACTAAGGACTGCTATCAGTAAGGACTGCTTGTCTACTGGATCCCATCCAAGCCAAATGAAGCCAGCAGATTGTGCCACTTGCGAAACAATTTCTCTGGCTATCTGTGTAGCTGCCTGTCAGCTAACCAAACTGAGCTGTGTAACATGACAGCTGTAACAGAAGGATGAATACCTAAATGGTATCTGAGGTCAGAGATGAATGACAAAAAGAAGAAAAAAGGGATGTTATTGGCATAAAGTCTTCAATGGTTCTTAGTCCCTACAAGTTCTACACAAGTGAACTGAGGCACGCTAGTAGCTCTTTTCCCGTAGTGCCAGGATTACTGAGAAACCTGAAGTGTATCACAGAATGGTTTGGGTTGGAAGGGATATTAAAGATCATCTAGTTGCAACCCTCCCCCGCCAAGGGTAGGGACATCTTCCACTAGACCAAGTTGCTCAAAGCCACATCCAACCTGGCCTTGAGGACTCGCAGGAATGGGGCATCCACAGCTTTTCTGGGCAACCCATCCCAGAGCCTCGCCACTCTCACAGTGAAGAATTTCTTCATTATATCTAATCTAAATCGACCCTCCTTCAGTTTAAAGCCATTTCCCCTTCTCCTATCGCTACATGTCCTTGTAAAAAGTCCCTCTCCAGCTTTCCTGGCACTAGAAAGCTTCTGTAAGGTCCCCTTCAGGCACTGGAAGGCTGCTGTAAGGTCTCCCCAGAGCCTTCTCTTCTCCAGGCTGAACAATCCTCCTGGGCTTTCCTCTTATTTATCAACTGTGAGGACCAGTAGATAAAAACTTATTCAAATTCAGCCAGGTACTACCCTAAGTCACCAGAGAGTGCTTGGCTGAAGATTAAATAAAAAGTGGAGAATTATGATTGTGAGCCTGACTTAGAACATGCAGATCTACCTAGGATAGCCTACAGAGCCCAGAAATTTTTGAGAGGTTTAAACACTTTACTCAAATGCATGATAAACAATGCAAGCTAATGTTACGTAGGAAAGATTTTGTGAAGCCAGTGCTCTAGCTGAATCTTTATGTCTGTCTTTCAGGTGAATCATCAAAATCCAAATAATAATTCTACTGAGATTTATGGAAGGATGCCCTGGTTTAAAGCTTTTCCTCGGAAGCTTTTACCTTTCTAGGGTATTTATACGGAGCAGTAGTTTTCTTGACGTGCTCCTGTAAGTCACATGCTAAGCTCTCCAGGTCACTGGATGAAAAGGTTGGGGACAGGACCACAAATGCTTTCACAACCTGTAAGGTAATATCAACAAAAGTGACCTGACACCATCCATTTTTAAGAGCTAATATACAGGTTACCAGTGAGCAGTACTGCTCACAGTCCAGTCATGACGTGCAAAAGGGAGGAACAGAGAAACCAACACAATGCCCAGCTTCTGCACATGCATGTACAGAAAAGAAAGTTGAAAGCACAGTTCTCCTGTCCTCACTGCAAAGCAAGAGCACGTGCTCTGTCCTCTCAGTGGGTGTCAAGAATTAGGAGTAATAAGGTGTCTCTGTAGAGTTCTCCCTGAAGCTGAGGGACATGTGGTTTCCCTCTCAAGCTCACACTGAGGACAGTAGGTCCATATCATCCCAGCACAGGACTGTGCTTTCTCCATAGGTGTAGCCCAAGTCTAATTCTAAGGCAGTTATAGTATAACTTCAGCTATACCAAGACAGCCAGAAAAGACAATTCCATTGTCTAGGCAAGTGCTTAACAACAAAGGGAAAGTAAATATCATTGTAATGTTCTCCACAGAGACAACCTTCTTGGGATGAAAAGAAACTAAGAAGAGCAAAGTCATGTAAATGGGAAGAGATTTTGCCCATCACTCCAAGTAGGATTATCCATGATGACATGACTGCCTTACAGCTGTACATTATTCATAAAGTAGGAACTGCTTTATATAGTTACACATTTAAACAAACATATTGCTTCCCCTAGCACTGCTCAGCATCATTACCTCTCCTCGGAGGGGATCTGGGCTGCTGACAACAGCTGTTTCTGCTACTGCTGGGTGCTCTATCAGGGCACTCTCTACTTCAAATGGCCCAATGCGATATCTAGGTAAGGAAAAAAAAAATACAGAATTTGGTTTTATGAGCTGGAAAACCAGTACCAGATATTTTTTAATTGTCATATTGCAGAAGAAATCCCAGAAAACAAACCAAACCAACAACCAACTACAGAAACTTCAGGCAGATTGGGAAAGTTGGCTGTGTTAGAACACGGGAGCATTTCATTGTGGTCACATGGTAAAGAATTGCTGGGGCTGTGGATACTTCTCTACCTCTCCCCTTTCCTTGTGGCTTCCTAACTAGAGCTCCATCCCATCCTGATAGCTGGGGTCTGCACTACCAGCTGATGCCACATTATGGTATCCCACCATAAAACACTAAATTGTTTCATTTCAATATGTTAAAAATAAAATGTTTCAAATGCTCTTTGAGTCCGATAGAGAGAGCCTTAAATTTTAGTCAAAACCCAAAGTAGATTAAAATCCCTCCTCTGTCAATGTAAGTCTTTACTCTTTGTCCAAGCAGATGAGATGTTGCAGGGGAAGCAGATACAGAGATGCCACTGACATCACCAAGATGATACTGCAGGTCTATGAAAGGCTAACAATAAAAGTAAGTATTCCTAAGTCAAGAGGTCAACACATTCATCACAGCACTATTATGTTAGAAGCTCACCAGGAACACATGTAAGATTATACAATGGCAGCTTTAGAAAGGAAGTGTGCAAACTGACCCTGAAGAAATGATGATGTCATCGTCTCTTCCAATATACTGAAAATATCCATCTTCATCCACAGTCCCTCTGTCTCCAGTGACGTAAAAATCCCCACGTTCAGTTTCTGCAGTTTTCTTAGGGTTATCCTCAAAGTGGTTTACAAACAGTAGTTTAGATTTTGAGCATGCTACAGTGCACATAATGTTAAATGCACTGGAACTTAATTTTTTAGTCAAGGATGTTCAAGAATTGTACCAATATTGCTATAAAATACAATAAAAAAGGTTTAGAAAAACATTTTTAATCTTTAAAAAGATTTTTAACTCAGTCTTGAGCAAACTCTTCTCTTCCCTTTTCTAACATCTCATTAATCCAAACAAACAAATTCCTCTAATAATAAACTGGTGAAAAATATTCAGCTTTTTGAACCACTATGAAATTGGAGACATTTTGGGGATATTAGTGGTGGTGAGGAATAAAATAAAGTCCTTACTACATATCCAGCGAAGAAACCAAGTGGTCTTACAGGTTTGCTTCTGACAGCAATTTCCCCCTGTTGGCCTGGAGGCAGAATATTAGCATTTTTATCTATGATCTAGAATGGAAAACAACACATATTTTAGTCCAATGGGGGCAGAGGATGGACCAAACCCAACCAACCAACAAACCAACAAAACAATCTAAAGAGCAGCCAACAAACCTGAACATCATAAAGGGGAACTGCCTTCCCCATTGATCCAGGTTTAATCTTCATTCCTTTAGAAACACAGCAGATTATTCCCTGTAAAAATCAAAACAAAGTTTTGCAATCGAAAACTGCTACATTCACATTTAATTCATTAAATGTATTTTCTAGAATAATATTGAAGTAAGGAATTAAAATTAATAGGATTCTATATGTCAGTGCTGTGTGGAACAGATAAGCAAACTCAAGAAACTCCCTGAAAGAATCCTGTCCCATTATTTGCAAAGAATTCATGCCCTCTGCTAACCAGTTGTCTTCCATAGATTCAGACTCTGCCCTCTTGCCTGTCACTGTCACTTGGAATTTGCTAAAGGACATTTATGGAAATATTAGATCACATCTCCACCCAACAATCCACGTTTCTGGCAGGTTCTGTGAGAAGAGCCATGTAGGGGTGTTCTTTCAGAGGTTTTCAAGGAAAGGAGATTATCAAAACATTCACAAGAACATGAAGGAAGAAACAGGCTGTGTTCTTTCAAAACAAACCTTAAAACATCATAAAGCAAAAAGGAATTATGAAGATTTCATAGAATATTGACCCCACAGATATACCGTTTCAGTCTGGCCATATATTTCATGGATGTCCAGCCCAGTCTTGCTTTTCCACTGCTCCATGACTTCTGGGTTGAGTGGCTCTCCTCCACTCATGCAGTGCTTCAGGTTCATGAACTTGTAGCTTCGCAGGAGTTAAAAAACAAGGAAGGCAGTACTTCAATCTACTGGGCAAGACAAGTGGCATCCAACTATAAACAAATAATACTGGAGAGCTGTTTACTAGGAGAGTTACTGCCATGAAGTGAAGAAATCTGAGGATTCCTGATCCTTTGGCTCCTGACACAGCAAGGATATCAGTCTGTGCTCAACACTATACAAATGAGTAGTAGTAGTCAGTCAAACACACACAAAAAATAAAGTAAAATTTTTGCTGAAGTCAGCTGGGATTTAAGGACATGCCTGTAACTAACCACACAGCAATGTGCTGAGCCAGGGCCCTAACTGCTGACCCTCTGCAACAGCCCAAGTGAGAAAATGCAAGAGGAGAGGAAGGAACAGTGGCTGGCAGTGAGAACTGGAGCAGGGGATGCTGTACAACTACCACAAGTCACTCCCTCACATTTATGTTGACACTGACTTCCTAGGATGACATTCCTTCCCAAAGCATGGATAATTAATGTGGTAATTGAAAATTATGATAAAGAATTTAACAGGTAGTCACTCATCCCCTCAGGGATTTGCTCACGAAGTTCAGTAGTGAAAGTCTCAAATTTCTGAGGGAAAGCATCAAGTTTCTCCATGTTTGATCATAAAACTCAGCAAAACTCACAATTTTTGTATGACATCTTTTCACAAAGGATATTCTAAACTAAATTTCTACCCTATTTTGGGTCAAGCAGCTAGATCTGGGAGCTCACTGAAGTTTAGTTAGGGTAAATTAAATATTAGTAAATAATTTCTTTACATACTTGGAAAGATCACTTTGCACCAGCATGCGGAACAATGTTGGAGCACCAACCAGCACGTCAATGGGGAATCTGCAGAGAGTCTGGCGAGTTAAACAACAAGATGGACATATGAAAAAGCACCATGCTCTCTGCTGCGAAGAAACCTTCCTACAGCTGGTGTAATACACAGAGATTCACAGTATATTTGATCGGACAAAATCTCACGCTAACACGTTTACGTGACACCCAGACGGCACCGTTTGGAGCACGGCCAGAATAAGGCTGTCTCTATCTGCATTACAGTGAGGTTTTCGCTTTCATCTTAGCCAGTGTGGGCAGAGCAATGCTGCAGTTTCAGTCTGCATTAATAACAGCTGATATTACTTCCACAGTCACCAGAACAAAAGGCAAGCAATTAGGGCTGCTTTTGGATGATTTGCATTCACGTGCTCTTCAGCTATGAGCAAAATGTATGAATGAACCGCAGGTTTGGCCCTTTCTGTGTACATTACAGATGCAAATAGGGGCTTTACACAATGGATACAGCATCTCAAACACAACTATGGACACAACCCTCATAAAACTTAATAGATGGTGTTAAGAATTTTCTTTTTGCACTCTTCCTTCAGATTAACACATCTCCATGAGTTTTTACTTACATTTAGGATGGTTGCTGATTCAATCCGTGGTAGCTTATGTATAAAGATGCATGATCCAAAAACCCAGGGATCAAAAACAGATGTCAGTGAAGCTAGTACCCAACCTGTGTCTGCTGTGCTCCATATCATGTCTGAGGGAGTCAAATCCAACCAGTACCTGATAAAGCAGAAAAAAAAATATTACTGATAAGATAATGAACAATTTTTGATTAAAAAAAAAGCCCAAACCTCAAACAGAAAACAAAAAAAACAAGCCCAAGATCTTCTGACAAGATGCACTGGGCATTCTGAGAAAGTTTATTTTTTGAGCTAGCTCTAGGACAAAAGGGCATCTAACTATACATTTCCATTAAAAAAATATATATATATATACACATCCATACATATATGATGTCAGTCATAACACAGGACCAAGTAAGGGGAAGAGAGCAGTCTGAATTTCAGTGAAGTGACTTTCCACTAGGTAGGAAGACAGGGCTGTAGCAGCAGCATTCATGGGTGCTGTGTTGGACACCAGGTATTTCAGTTCTAAGGCTGCTGAGGGACCAGGGTGATCTGTGCAACCAACATAAACTCAGCCTCTGCTCATCTACACATGTCACAAAGCTTTTGCAGCTCAAGCAGCATGGTATCTCTTAGTTCTTTGTTCTAAAGTATTCCCAGCTGATAGCTATCCTTTCAACAACTCTAAAGAAAGGGTAAGAGGTATTCATTGAAAAATGGTAACACTGGGGGTAATCCTACTCCCCTAGAAATCTGCTGGAGTTTCTAGTCCGATTTCAGAAGAAGAAGCATTGGGGCCATACATTGGTATTTCTTATCCAGTAATTTTTCATCAGTTCTACTACGCAGCTTCAATTATCCCATGTTCAACCAGGCTCAAACCTTTCATACCTTTCACTTAAAAGGGGTCTGAAACCAAGACTACCCTGGGAATGTTCAGTCATCTTTGGAGAACCTGTGGTTCCACTGGTAAAGTAGAAACTCACTGAGTCTTGAATCCTTGTTTTGACGCAGGAATGGTCAGCAGATTGGTGTCTTTAAAACAGAGAACGTAATCATGAGTGGTTGCTTTACACAGGCTTCACAATGTGATGAAGTATGGCATAATGCAGAACTCCCACCCAAAAGCTCCACAGAAGGTTTTCACCAGATTAGACTGAAATCATGTGGAGTTACACTTCCTCAAAGACAGACCCCCCCCTTAAGAAGAACGGGATAGAAACTTCCCAGAACAAGATCACCGTTAGTATGCAACTCTGATATGGATCAGCAATCAAGTAGTCACTATTACCACCTTAATGTTGGCATTTGATGAGTATTTGTAGTTGATGGATAGTTGTAAATGAGCACTTGTGGAGAATAGGTTTGCTTTCTGCATCATGACTGCGGTGTCACTAACATACTCACTTGTACAGGTGAGTGAAGTTCAGCCACCCCTCCCTTCTGCCTTTGGACACCATTAGCTTGGTTTTCAGAGACTGACACTGAGATGCCACTGAGTCCACAGCCGGAGCCAGTGTGTCATCAGTAATGATGCACTTGGCCTTTGATGCCTGGAGTCGATATAACATGTCTTTGGCTGATAATTGGGATGTTCCTGGAATAAAAACAATTCCTGGAAGAGCAATAAAGTCAGTATGGGATGTCATTTTTTATATCTGATTCTTTTCTAAGAACCTAAACTATTAACTATTCTCAAACTGACCTCTGAGATGAATTTGCCCTGACATTCCCAAGCCAAATAGTTATAGTGGAGTAATGCAGCTGCTTGTGCTCTCCTGTAAGGAATGAAATGTGGAACTGTCTTGTGACTTCCATGACTCTTCCCTGCCTTCTGTCATCTCCACGCCTGCTGCACAGGCCACCTGTCCTATGGCACCTACTGCGTATTCATTGATTGCCTGCATAGTTGGTAGCTCGGCCACTCACTAGATTATTACATTGCTTTTCCTTTATAAACTTTATAAGCTATATAAAGTCTTGATCCTCTCAACCAATTTGCGTTAGCCAGTTTTACCAGTCTCAGGTATGCTCACTGACCTGCTCGCATGCAAGCCACAACCACCAGCCACCATTCTGGGATGCGTGGCAGGATCACAAGAATTCTGTCCCCCTTCTGCAGTCCACATACTTTAGTCAGCCCATTGGCCACTTTCCGAGACAGGAACCCCAGCTCCTCAAAGCTCCACTTCACTTCTTCTCCTTCTCCATTTACCCACCACAAGGCAGGGTTTGATGGTCTCTTTCCAGCCTACAAAACACAGAGATTTAAAACCAAAACACAAATTTTATTCTGGAAGACCATGAAATTATAATGCACAAATATCTGCAGATTATGGAAAATCTGAGTATTTCACAACTGGCATATACATACAAGCAATTATTTTTTCCTTGTCCTTAATGAATCAAGATTTGCTATGGCAAGCTCAGATATTCCCAACAAATTCTCCTTTTCTGAACCTGAAATGTTTACTAGCCCAACTGTCTCCAGACTCAAATCCTACTGTGGATCCTATTTCAGTGTTTAAGCCTTATGCTGAGCATTAATGCTCCTACAAAATAATGGATGACATGAAATACTTCACATAATACTCCAGATATTCTGCAAGGAGTTGTGGAATACTGTTAAACAGAAGCAGCACAGGCAGAGGACAAAATCAAACAACAGGAGGACAGGGAGTCCCAGGACTCCTTCTAGTCTGACAGCTCAGGAAGAGGGGAGTTCAGTGGTCTCTGACTACAGGGCATCTGGACAAATGCAGAATGCACTTTGGAGGCAGGCAATTAAACATTGGTGAGAGGATTTCCCTTCGCATGCAATGTTACTGTTCTGTTACCTCTATTTTTATGATATGACTATCTAATATAGCATGCAGAAGGAATAAGCGCAGCCATTCTGAGGTTAAATCAAAGTCCAAAGGGATTCACCATTGCTTTTTCTGCCTACACAGGGAGCACCAAGGGTCAGAGACACTTTTAAAATCAAGCAAGAAAGAATGAGATTTTGTATAATTTCCTAATGCAAATTAGTTTTGGCAACTGATTTTTTTTGATAAAGAAAAACCCCCAACTTATTTCAATGACATTTCAAATCAAAGTATCTCATCTGCACAACAAAATCTTCTACCTTTTCAATCTCAGACCATTTGTCCAGCACATCACTTGCAAAGTTAAAGTACTTTGGTATCTCCTGTTCACCCCGCCTGACAGACTTGTACTGTGAATATACATCAGAGGCAAGCAGCCTGGGGTGTCCATGGAAAGTCCTATGAGGAGGCTTCAGGGTCCACAAGGATTTTAGAGTCTGTAATTTAAACAGCTTCATGGCAGAAGACGATGTACGTAGATGCTGTAGACTATATAAGAAAATCAGAACTCTTGCTATGAATCCTGCAACAAACAAACAAAAAAATAACCTTGAGATTATCCAAAGACAATTCAGTTATGAATTAATGAGTTATTAACTGAAGTCACAGCCAAAGTGATGCTTTTAACAGTTCAATTAAACGTGAAATTCTCCATCCTGCTTGCTTTCATTTTTTTTATACCACCAGATTTTTAAGGACCTAATGTGTTGTACTGAACCGGTATCTTGTGTGTAGCTCAGCTGATCCTTACAGATTCCCTATGTGTTCTTTGGGGCTGCTAATCGCTCACAACTCTCCTTAGACAAACATAACATCAGATGTTACTGTTTGCATTATAAGGAGGTTACTGGTTCTTACAGCGAAGCATTCAGTAGCTGATTCTCTATTCTTTCACATGGAGCTGAAGGATGTTTCCAGACTACTTCCATCAATATTCTCACTGGTTTAGCTTGAACAGTTCCTGACTGATATACCCATTCACCACATAGATCCCAAGAATCTTCACTTCAGTAATCAATTATATAGGTCCCCAAATTTGATTTAGACACTTCTACATTTGCTCGCTGTAAATGCCCTCTTACATCCGTAGTTATCACAATGATCCTAAAAGCTCTCCAGTCCCATTCCTTCCTTCCTTCCCATTGCTTCTCTTTTTATATTACTATTATTTTTGTTGTTATTATTTTCATCAGTCTAGAAGATTGCTTCAGAACTGTGCTCAACTCTAAAAAATTTAATGCTTGTTTGGAGGCTTCTCGTAAGTGCACAGGGAGATTATCAAACATGGGAAAAAAAATCCCTGGCCTGTGTCTGGAAGAGCCTGCAGTCAGAGCAGGAGCCAGCGGAGTCCTGGATACCTATGATAATTCCAAAACCTGCGTCCCTCTACTGATTTTGCTTTTTCAACTACTAAACACAAGTTACTAAACTCAATACAAGCTTAGGTGAGTGACTGTTGAAATACAGGTAAATTTTCTTTTCTATTCTTACAAAGGATGAAGCTATCCACAAACTAGGAGCAAAATTATAGGTAAACTCTTGATTAAATTCTTTTCCATGTGGAACTTCTGTGGCTTGAGCAAAGCTGCAAAGTTTTGCCCTTTGTCCCAGGTTTTTAAGTTTGTTTTGCATTCATTTACCACTTGTCCCACATCTTCAACCGTAACCACTTATCCTTACACCTCTGAGGCATGGATCTCACTTTTGGTCAAATTGTATTGCCCAAGAAAAAGTAACTTATTTAACAGTGGAAGTATTTCCTTATTCCTTAGCAGGAGCTTTTACAGTAATATTTAATCTGCCTATCAGGTGAATGAACTCAAATTCCTAGAACTTACACAACTTAAATCTTTTCACTGATATCTGACAGCATAAAAAATCTGGATGCAGATTTTTCCCCCCCAGAACACATATTCTGTCAAAACAAACTAATTCACGGTGTTCTCCATGCTACATGGAGAATATGGTAGAGAAATACTGACCAGCTGTAAATAATCCTATAGGATATGATTTGCTCCTGAGAAAGAATCATAGGACACGGATATAAAATTAGGTATTATTATGTCCCTAAATGCCACCCACTTCAGAAGCAGAACTACAGAGCAGAAACTTACTCAGATGGTACTTACGTTTTAAATCAAAACCTCTATTAACAGGGCCTGGTGGAAAAAAATAATCTGAAAAGGTTTTACTTGTTAAAAATAGTCTTTTAAATATTCCCTAAATACGTCCATAGAAAATGGATGTTAATAAAGGGTTTTAATGTCATATTATGGGATATACATTAATTTTTATTGCTTTTTCTTACTTAAGGAAATGATTGCCAGATTGCCAGGTTTTCATTAAATGTAACCTTTCTTTGAGGCTGTGACCACTGTTAATGCCAAACCCCATGGATCCACTTTCATTCCTTTAACAGAAAAGCCTCATCATTTAGATTATTCTTTTTAATAAACATAGCAAGATATTTCTTATTTCTTAGTCTGCTCTAATTCTATGATGTAGCTATAATCTACAGATTTCAGAGCACTGCAATGACAAAATCTATACAATAGCCCTTAAAGAAAGGAGGAGAGAAAGAATGTTAAGGAACAGTATTCAGGATTGGAAATGGTATTCAAGACTGGCAAGATGAAAAATGTTTTAAATCCAGGATTCCCTAGTAGTCTATAAAAAAAGTCTGCAAAGTTTTGCTTGAGAGCTTTCAACAGTTTTTAGCACTTCTTCATCCACAAACTCAGAGGTGAAAATGAAGTAAGGAAATTGAGGAAAAGTCCCAGTAATGGCAAAGTCCTCTAAACTGCTGCAAGAATCAGAAATTATTTTCCTGATTTGAGTAACATCTGCTTCTTTTCAATGATCAGCAACACTAGGAATTCAGACAAATAATGTTTTCCTGACCTGTTTGCTCTGGACAGCATAGATTGAGAGCTGACTAGGGTAGATCCTCTTCGTTTGGTTCATTCGGCTTTCAGGACATGCATATCCCAAATGAGGCACTGTAAAGCTTAGCCTTTATCTGCAGATGTGAAACCTGGATGCTCTGTCAGGAAGGATTTGGAATGAAACCCCTTCTGCTTTATCATTTGCTTCTCTCAAAACAAGGAGAACAGAACATAGCACAAAACAGACCAGGCAGCACAATTCTTTTTGTGAAGTAACCTTTTTCTTGTAATCATTTACACTGTTGTTAATTGCGCATAATTTGCACCTTAACCTAAAGCACTTTGTATCTTCTCTTTTCCCCCACTTGAACTATACAAGTAGATCACAAATTCATCAAGATGAAGAGAAGTAGTTAAAGAGTATGTCTTTCCCTCCAGTCAGAAAGAATTTGGGAATGTTACAGTGAGTTACTGAAGAGAGAATCACTTCACTGCTGATACCCACTACAGGACAAAGATTATTTTAATTAATTTCTCATTTATTTGTAATTATGAAAATGTTGCAGTTACACGTTTTTGTTTTTTTTAAGGAAGCCATTTATACTAATTCCAGTAAAAAAAATATTAAACCTTTGTAAGCTCCCAAATCTGTTCCTTCTTTCCCATTACTCATTCTTAATTACTTGCACTTTTGCATTCTGAAAATTTGTATGTTGATGGCAAAAGTGGTTCTAATATCACACATATGAGTATAATCTTTTTTCTTCTGTAGCCTGTTTTTCCATATGTTCTCCTAGTGCTCTGGGTCATGACCACATGTGAAGTGTAATGAGCTACAGCTGGTACAGATGAGGGCAATTTTCTCTCCTCCGTTTCCAGGTCATGTTATACTCTTCCCCACTCTTTGTTCCTTAGAACCTTTCTCTGGATTTTCCCAGTAGCTGTCTTCGGCAGATCCTGAACAAACTCCACCTGAAAGGCAAAAATAGTCACTTTTAGCCAAATACATTCTGATTAATCTCCCAGGTGCAAGGAAAGATACACTTTTATTATGGCTGGGATAAAAAAAATGCGAAGCTGCACAGCTTGGGGCTGGGATGGTGAAATTCCTTGCTATGTATCTTAGCTGTCCACACAGGCAGTACTTGCGGGGACAAGTACCACAACCCTGAAGAGATAAGCATGTCACCTGTCAGGACAGGGAGTTGTGTTTTTCTGGTTGTAAGGGATGAAAATTCCAACCCCTTTGATGCCAGCAGGAATTTCCCCTTTGCTTTGGCTGAGAGTCTGAACAGCGCTCAAGGTAAGAGCTGGATGCCTTGCCCATTTGAGTGGCTGTGAAAACCCTAGATTTCATAAAAGGAATACTGGACCTGGATAAAGATCAGTTACATTACGATTTCCTCCCTTTCGGTCCTTTCTAGGACATACATTGAACCCAAGGCTACTGTTGCAACAGACCCTGTAATTTACTTTCATTTTATTTTATTTAACTATGGTTGGAGTGTTTGTCAGAATGCAGTTGAAAAGAAGCCAAGGCAGAACAAAAACTTCAATTTTTGATACCCATCTTTTTGTGGAGTACTTACCTTCCTCGGATATTTATAAGGTGCAGTCAGCTTCTTGACATGTTGCTGAAGCTCACAAGTTAATTTTTCTGGATCATGCGATATAAAAGCAGGAGCTAAAACAATGAAGGCTTTGACTACCTGTGCCACAAAAGTTAAGGGACTCCATTAACTTCCAGATGTGGGAATAAAGGAATATATTTGTTGCCAAAACTGAGTATCAAAACTCACAATCCAAAATTTTGAGCTTTTTCTTTAATATTCCTTTTCACTGTCTGTTTATTACAGAATACAGTGTTATGAAGGATGTGTTTTGCAGCACAGGATTTTTTTTCTGTTTTTCCACTTTATTTTCTTCTTAACTTTATACACTACTAGACTTTCCAAAATTTTAACAGCAAAAAAGACAGCGGAAAATCTCACCCTCAAAGAAATGTTGCAAAGTTGAAAAATATAAGAAGAAAAATTAAACACTCTGGGTATCATTGCCACCATGCTTAGTGACAAAAAGATAAATAATCCAAATTCTATTTCTTAGACAAAAAGATGCTACAGTCAGTCAGAAGAGCCAAACTTTTTTTCTCCACATCAAGCCCAGCAAAGAGGAAAATAATTCTGAAATTCTAAGTTCTATCAAGGTATAGTTTAAAAAATTTTTTAACCCATTTTGTTTTCAAAAATCTGCAAAATATTTAATTCCAAGGAAGCCTGGTATGTATAGGGAGCCTGATCCTTAGAATAAAGTGCATTTTTATATATATATATATAATTTTTTTTTCTTTTTACCTCCCCTCGAATTGGATCAGGACTGCTGACAACAGCTGACTCTGAGACTGCAGGGTGCTGGATTAATGCACTTTCAACTTCAAATGGGCCAATACGATACCTAGGAGAAAATGCAGATATAATGGCAACGCAAGTATTTATGTAGATGCAGCTGTGTAGCAAGCTACCTATTCAATTTGCCTTTCCAGACTGAATTTTAACAGGCAAATGAGCAAATCTAAAAGCAACTGGCTTACCCAGAAGAATTAATTATATCGTCAGCTCTTCCAACAAACCAGACATATCCTTCTTCATCCATAATCCCTCTGTCCCCAGTGACATAAAAATTTCCACACACAGAGGCAGCAGTTTTCTCTGAATTACCCTGACAACAATCAAACATTTAAAAAAATGCATATGACTGTTAGTGAAATGTAATGCATTTACTTTGCAGTGGTGCTAAAAAGGGTCAATACAATTTTTAAGTTGTTCTCAAACTATGTTCAATACTATTTTATGTCTTCAATTAATTTTAATTAGTTTTGTGGTAGAAATACGTGAGGTGGAAAAGAGCATTTGTGTATATATGGATTCATGTTCTAGGGAAAAAAGGCCGTGCTCTATCAAAATGCCCATCCATCAGAAATTACTAAACTCTACAACCCGCTCTCTCTCTTCAGAGAAATGACTTATCATTGCAAAGGGTTGTCACAATAACCTCCTGTCAATGGAAAACTTTCACCCCTAAGCTTCAAAGCCAAAACACAAATGAGATGACCTAGAGGAAAAACTTCATCATCTACATTGATCTATCGGGTCTAGATTACACAGAAAAAACACCCTGACAAAAGAAGACATAATGAAAGCCTGAAGTAATAGTACTGAACCAAAAGAAGATTTTATCATATAGCAAGCAATTATTTCGTGTAAGTTGTTTGAGGATGCTACAAATATCCAAATATCATGGGGGTTCAGAAGAGTATTAAAAACACAGACAAGTTCCCCAAAGCTTATTCAACATGATGGCTCAAATGCAGTGGAGAAACTCGTTATATTTAACTGTTTCTTTTAAGTATGTACTACAACTCATTACCATCACAGAGTACTAGCTTAGATGGACCTTTGATCTTAACCAAAATGGCCATTCTTCTGACACTTTTTTTTTTAAGCTTGTTCTGCTTTCAGTGGGCAGAGCATTCCCATTCAAATAATAATGTTAGATTACGTCTGCCTCTACTTCTATGTATGCCATATGATCATCTGCACTTGAGGGTTTTGTGCTGTAGATCTTGTGCCCATCATCTACATGACAGGCAACTGTACAAATTGTTTCTCTGACACCAGAGATACGTGCATGCTGGAATGTGTCCCTTTTAAAGATTTAAAAGATCAATCTGGTGTACCTCTGACAGTGGTATGAGGGAATAAGATACATGGCTTTTCAGAAAGCCTCCCTGAGCTTCTGACACATTAGAGTAGTCTTTATTGGCCTCCTTCACTAATCCTTAACCAAAGGACCGGGTACAGGTCTGGAACAAGGTACCCCCGGTTCATGTTGCAGTTCTACCTGTTGAAGTTCTACTCTGCCAATCAGTCTGTTCCTGGAATAGCAGAACAATGGACTGATCAGGCTCAAAGCCCTCAAGCAACCTAGTGAGACCTTGTGTGGATCCTGGATGAAATTCTGCTCTTTGAGTAATCAACAGAACTTTGTCCTGGATCTCTCTTGAGCTCCTCAGCAGGCACAGACAGACCAACTCAGACTTACCAAGTACTCAGAGAACAGACAGAATGGTCTTGTTGGTTGAACTCGGACGGCAATGTTGCCTTCTTCTCCCACAGGCAGAATAGCCCCATGGTCATCTATGATCTGCAGAAAGGACATATTGTTACTGCTTTGATCAGCTCAGTGAAATATCTGTTATAGCACAGTACAGGACAGAGAAGGGACACAGACAATATTCCCTTACTCTTGTGCCCACAACTGCAGCTGAGCTCAGATGTGGCGTATCAACATACCTGCACATCATAAGGGGGAACAGCTTTTCCCAAAGAGCCAGGTTTAATTTTCATTCCTTTCATATTGGCACATATTGTCACCTGCATAATAGATTTTTTTTTTTTTAATTTGTGTAACATCTTGTCAATTTTATTATTGTTTGCATTAGGCACAACACCTCTTCATGACTGTTGTGACAAGAGCTGAATCAGGACTAAAGCATTGTGGTTCTCAAGCACATCAGAGAGGGGTTGAGAGGCATTTCAGGTCAGCCCTGTGGAACGAGTTTGCCTGTGCTCAGTCTGAGCCAGTGAGTTCTTCTGCAAACACTTGACTTCGCAAGACAGCAGATGTGGAATCATTACAGATCTTATTTCAATAATGGAACAATTAATTCGGGACCATATCAAGGGTAAGAGGAGAGAATGCGTGAAATCTGACTCTTAATAGCTTCGTTAATGTTCACTTACAGAGAAGTCTGGGATGTGAACTGATTTAATATTTTTCATTAAAATCTTGGACAGGCCAAATTGATACCCAGAGCAAATTATTTTTTTAGTTTTGCCTTTTAAGTAAAGATGATGAAGGGATCTACTATAACACTAAAATATGCAGCTAGTTGATTTTGGAACTGTATAACCATAATTATATATAGCGTCTTTTTTAAAAAAAGTTCATTCAAATGATTCTCACCTTTTCCATCAATTTATCAAGCATACTGTGCCTCTAGCATTGTTACCTTTGAAAGGACATACTGCAAGAAATAATGCAAACATACTGTTTCAGTCTGGCCATAACCTTCATAGATATCCAGCCCCGTCTGGGTTTTCCACTTTGCCATCACTTCAGGATTGAGTGGTTCCCCTCCAGATACACAGTGTTTCAGACTCATGAACTTGTAGCTTGAGAGGAATTGTGAATAAAATAGTTTTCTTAACTACTGGAAACAGCAGTGAATGATCTTATCTGAACAGTCTCCTTCAACTTCCGAAGTAAGTATGCCTAAAACTTCACAAGCTACTTTGGAAATGACAATAATCGTCCTGTTACACAGACCTGGACTGGACTCCTAGATTGCTCATGTTACCACTGAAGATAATGTGGTTTATCTGTGCCACTGGAAGTAGGGTTTTTTTTTCTGGAAAAAGAGTAAGCAAAGGTGTTTTCTAGGAAGAGCTGACAAAAAAAGGACAAAGTTCAATAAGCACATCAGATATTAATGGAAAGCTGAGTATGTGCCAACATTCAAGATGAAATAAGACACAGAATTTTCTAGAGCAAAAGGAAGGCTGAATAGGAATACAGAGCCTGAGCTCCCTGCTAAACCAGGGTTGGCTCTTGTCGGGATGAAAGACTTATGTAAGAAGAGTAAGTACCTTACTGAAGATGTCAGAACTCTACAAATCACACTCACTACTTCTCATAAGCTGAGTATTTTGCAGTGTTAACAAACTGGCGGGAACAGCTGCCGAATAACTCTCAGCATGTGGAAGTCCTCTAACCACTCACTTCACTCAGGCATATGGAAACAAATCCAGTAAACCCCTGATCCTGTGCTGCACAAAACCTTCACTTAAATTTAACTGTGAACTGTAAGTTTAGAGGAAATGACAACGTAAAAAACCTCACTTGTTTCCCTTGGGCTATCTTTTCAAAGGCCCATTCCTGAAGCTTGAATGGCCTAAGGTGTAACTAGTTATTCTCATATTTCAGAATGTAGCTTTCTCTTCTGAGAGCAAATCTTGCTAATTAGATCTCATTTAATTGAAAAAAATAAGCAACATAAGGAACTAAACAGTCAGCCACAGCATTATATCCCAGCTTCTCTTTGCAAACCCTGAAAGAAACAGAGGTGCAGTACCTGCTCAGATCATGTTGGACCAGCATGCGGTAGGCAGTGGGAGCAGTGCAAAAGACAGTAATGGGATATCTTGAGAGAGTCTAGAAAAATAGAAAGTTATTTTGTGGAAAAGAAAACGTAATGGTGGGTCTGACCTTGTAAATGTGCAGGTGATGAACACAACTTATGTGCTCACATGTCTGCAAAATGAAAACCATAAAAACGCAACATACATTCAACACAGAGAATGACTATGAATTAGTGATTATGAATCCTAACTGGAGCGGCTGAAACAGTCAGGCCCACTGCTGCAGAAAATATAGTACTTTCTGTCCAACAACAGTCACTCATGTAAAAAAATGACATTTGACAGTAGCAGCTCATTAAGATTTTCTGCTTCCCAAGGTGACTGTGTCCCAGGCTCAAGACTAAGTGACAATAGTGCACTAGGCCAAAGCTTTTCATATTTTGTTCTTGAGAAAGTCTGGGTCTCCTCTCCACACAGGTGGCCAATACTGAGGAGAACAGGCCAGCTGGCTGGTGGTGCAAAATGGTAGAGAGGAGGACTAGGCATTCTGGCAACTCATTGAAAATTCAGGATAACAGGGCCCCTATTCAGGTCTATGCCATACTCTGATTACTAGTCCATGCTCACTCTGAGCCCAGAGTAGCTGGAAATCTGAAGTGAACTTTAGGCTATACATGGGACAAGACTGCAGTGATCCCGAGTTCTTTTCATCCTGCATCTTTCACCACGTCTCCTCTAGACTGCAGCCATGTCACATGGCCTAGCCAGGAGGGAAAACACTTGTTCCTCTAGCTTACTGGGCACCAAAGGGAGGGATGTTCACTTGGGATGTGGGAAGTACTGCTACAGAGCAGTGGGTACTCATGCACTGGAGCCCAGCCTGTTTGCTTCATCTACGCAAAATGGGAATGAAACTCACAGTATAAAATGTTACTCTTACCTCAGCAATAAGTGCTGGTTTAAACTGTGGCATATTGTGTACAAAGACACACGATCCACAGATCCACGGTGCAAAAACACTGCTCCAAGCTGATTTTACCCAGCCAGTATCAGAGGTATTCCACATTATATCTGAAGGAGTCAAATTCATCCAGTACCTGATGATAAAGCAGAGATAAAAATAATGCTTCATAGAGTGAGTGACTCAGGCACAGGTCACAGCATAATTAAAGGGCATGAATTAGAAGATGTGGTGTCAGCAAGTGGGGCTGCTCTTTAGAAAGTTTGTAAGCTTTGAAGAATCTTAAACATTCTCTTATTTCCCTTCATTCCTTCCTGTTTAACATTTCCAGCATTTGCTTTTCTCCTGAACAGCACAAAACATCCTTGGCTTAAGTTGCAGAATCTGGATCTAGATCAAAATCTGAACAGATCATTTGGAGTAGGCTTTCCCCCCATTGTGGATTAGAGACATCAGCTGAATCACACCTTGTTTCTCTAGGAAACTAACCACATTACTTGTCTGCACTCTATACCACCAACTTCCAACTCTGAATGCCTTGGGAAATATATCCTTTGATCTTCATGAAATTTCTCACTCCTTGGGAAGCATAAACAAAAGATGTTCAATGAAAACAAATCAGTACCAAGCCACAGATTCAAACTGAACTGTAACCTTTAAGGTATAATGCTATGGTTCAAGGTTGTTTTGATTGTCAAGGAAGTTTTATATAATACTAAAGCACTAGACTTTATCTGGTTTTGCTATAAGGATGTTATCCTTACTGGCTACTCTGCAGCCAGCTCTCTGAGCAACAGAACACTGTGTTTAGTGATCTCAACTCAAGTCTTCAAAACGTTTTTAATAACAAGGGTTGCACTGTGAGGGGGAATGGTGAGGAAGAATCAAGATGCTGTACTCGTGAAATGCTTACATTTAGTGGAGTTTTTCTGGTCATATTTTCAATGTAATTGTGATCATGTCACTTACATCAGGACACTGGGAGCAAATGCAAGGTATACCTGCCACTGGTTGCAAATCCGATGCCATAACTGCTGTGGGAGTGCACCACCATTTTTGGAAAGCCTGTACTTCCACTAGTAAAATAGATCAGCATTGGGTCATGACTCTTTGTCTTGACACATTTATGGTCAGCAGATGTCACCCTTCAGAAGAAACAGTATATGACAGTTACTATGTGTAGTTTTTCTCAAAGGAAGCAGTATTTTTTAAGGTTTAGGAGATAAACAGGAAAACAGCCCAAAACTACATGAACTCACTAAATAGACAGTTGCATCAGACACCACAGGTAAGAGTTAGAGAGCACATTTTGCTAGTCACAAGTGCGCTCTGTCTGCCACAACTTTCAAGGTGTGAGCACCTACAGCATATTCTAGTGACTTTGTCCACAACTATTTTGCAAGGTGCTTGTTACAGAACAGCAGGTAGATGCAAAAGCAACTTCTGCCTCAACACATACTGTCTCCCAATCTGAAGTCAATGAGGGCCATATTCAGGCTATTATGATAAATAAGATGGTCTTAGACATGTATTATACCATTTACATTCAAGAGACTGACAAACAATTCAGATCATCTGGGCTACCAAGACAGTCAAGGGAAGAAATAATTGATACTATGTTAGCTGAGCACCAAGAGCTGACAATGGTTATCTTCTCATTGAATTCAAGAGGCATTAGGCTTGGCTCTAGAAGACACGCACAAAACAACTGCAAGATTAGCATCCTGCGTGCTTGTCTTGTGATCACAGTAGAAGAGCTTTTAAAAGCTGGCAGGCTGCTGAATAAGAAGCTGAAAGACCTTAATATAGTTCCCAAAAACTGTGTTGAAGGGATTAGTACTTAATGCAATGATTACAATGAGTTGGCAGAGGGATGCAAAAATGTAACTTATTTGTAGTTTGAAAATTAATCCCCAAACTCAGAAATGTCACCAGACTGACACTGCTTCCTTCACCTCACAGGATGATGGTAAAACATCTGGATACTCACGCAAGGAGTTCTTTGAGGTTCAACCACCCATCTCTGCTCCCTTTGGCTACAATTAGTTTGCTTTTCAGAAACTGGCACTCGCGCATGACAGATTCCACTGCGGGTGCCAGTGTATCATTAGTAATGATGCACTTGGCCTTTGAAGCCTGGAGTCGGTATAAGATGTCTTTGGCTGTTAATTGGGATGTTCCTGGAATAAAGACAATTCCTGGAAAAAAGCAACAAGCAATTTAGAAAATTGACCATTTCTCTTTATTATGTTCACAGGACATGACCCCAGCCATAGAAAAGCTGAACTACTTGCCAAAAACTTATGCTTTGGGAGGAGTCAAGTATAACTCATGTTTGAAGGCAGAGTTTGGGTGAATTTGTGGCCTAGGAATGACCTGGGATCATCTGGCTCTGAAAGACTTCCAAACCCTGAAACACGGATGTTAAGTTTTGTGTCATCCATATTAAAGGTATCTAGATCATGAGTAAGATCTAGATTTAGAGTGGTTTTGAGCACTTCCTTCATGATTTGTAACTCAGGAAGGAAGCGTTGAGATTACCATCTCCTTAATTAAGTATACATATAAGGATTATTCATTTGGATTATTTTCATCTGGAATAAAGCTATTATTCATTTAAATAAGAAATTAATAACTCGGGTATGGGATAAACAGATTGAGGTCAGGTAGCTTACATACACTGCTCAGTCAACAAATCCCTCAAGCTTGGATTCATTTTGTAATGTGAACAAACGTAAGTTTGGATACTGAGTACACTGGACTGAAATCATATTTTCAGGGGTGGAAATCAACTAAGTGCATTTCTATACCTCCTTTTCCCATGCATTTCAATAGACTTTACCTACAGACTGATTTCAGTCTTCTTGCACCTTCACAGGTGTCTACCAAATTTTACAGTTGGGAATCTGAGGCACTGAGACACTGAAAGATACTTCCACATCATAGTCCAGTAAATCCTGGATACAAAAGAACTGGATTCTCTGAGACTTAACTCCATTTACAACCTGCAAGAATCACAGAGCTTAGAAGTGGGACAAAAAACATTTGATCATGTTCCTGTTGATACTGAACTGTTCCATCATGGATGTTTAGCAGTCTAAAAATGCAATGGGTCAAATTCTTCCTAAGAATTTGCAAAACTGTAACAGCAGAGCAAAATAATATTGTATTGAATTATTAACCAGTCTAGACACATAACTTACTGCAATAAAAGTGTCCACACTGATAATGTATCTGGTCAAATCTGGTCTTAGATTGCAGTCATTCAACCTTCACTGGCTTCAACTGAGGATGCTGTTTAACTTGGCCATGTCTGTTCAGCACCTAGCACAATGTTGCATTCATTGGTTCCTGTGTGGGTGCTGCCAGTTCTCCTTCTACGCAAAAGCTGAATTGTACAGGGCACAGCAGCACATTTCTGCCCCATTTTTTTTCACATTAATTTAGCATATTTTTCGTATCTTCTGTTTATTTTCTTTCTGCATCCAAGAGATCAGTAAGATCACTTACCTGTTCGCATACAGGCTATGTTCAGTAGCCACCATTCAGGAACACGAGGCAGAACTACTTTAACTCTGTCTCCTCTCTGCAAACCACACACCTCAGAAAGTACATTAGCTGCTTTCCTTGACAGAAATCCCAACTCTTCAAAGCTCCACTTCACCTCCTCTCCCTCATCATTTACCCACCAAAAAGCCGGATTTGCTGGTTGTTTTCCATCCTAGAATGCAGCAGAATGTATTAAAATGAGATGACAAACCTTGAAAGGTTTCATTTCAATCCAACATAACTCCAGACCAGGCAAATCAACCCTGGCAACTACTCTCTTAAAGTGACACCTATATTTCTGACAAAGAAAATAAAATATTGCATTCTACTTCGCAGCTCATACTACCTAGTATCCATCAGGAAAACTGATTTGTATCATCTGAGATTTGTTCCAATGTCTATGAAGTAAAAGAAAAATACTACCTTTTCCAGTCGTGACCACTCATCTAAGACATCACTTGCAAAGTTGAAATACTCTGGCCGTTCCTTTTTGCACTGGTTTATAGCATCATAATATGAAATAATCTGAGATGTCAGAAGCCTGCTGCACCCATGGAATAATCTGCAAGGTGACCTGAGAATCCACAGACACTGAGGAATCCATGATTTAATAAATTTTCTCATGATAAATGATGTTTTATCAGACAGTGGGGCAAAAAATCAGATGCACACCTACAGGAATCTATCATCTGAAATGAAAGAAAACACATTTAAAAACAGCCAGGTATTGGATGCTGTCTGGTTTGTGATGTTGAATAAATTAACACAAATCAGCTTGAATAAATAGGTTGTTTGCACACCTCTTCCAGTTTTCCCCCTTATTTTATGTGATTCTTAAAATAAGCATTCTTCCTTTTCCAGCAAAGAGACTGTGCACTGTTTTTTCATTACAATCTTTGTCAGCTGATGAATGAAACGCATCTCATCTCTAAACTTTCACTTGAAAGTCCTTTTCTAAATCTCTCTCTCTTGATTCCTGTAAATTTTGTATTTTACTTTGCCTCTTTACAAAAATAAAATGCTGCTACTTAGTGCTTTGAGGACACTATTTATCACCTTGATTTAAAATGGTCTCTGTAATTATGCTATGTCTTAAATATACACTAGATGGCGATTCACACTGAATTTACACACCAATAAAACTCATCAAACTTTTATTTCCTTGTGAGTTCTCTTTTCACTAGGGGCATGGAATGAACACAAAATAAACACTAGGCAAGCAAACGTTAAATGCCAAAAACTTCCATTTCCTTTGCACTTCAGCTGAAGTGTGCAACTTTGAAAAAGATACATGTTGTAAAACAAACTTGCAAAGAAAATTCCAGCGCTTCCAGTTTCTCCTAGTCTTTCCTACGCTACATACAGGTACATGCAGAAGAGACAGAACGGATGATACTGCAGTTATTTAAAGCCCAGCTTTGGAAGTCAAGAAAACTGGATTTTACTCACAGATGCAGAATCTTCTGATAAACTTGTTTTGAGTGTAATCAATTCCTTAAGAATGTACCCGCCACATTAAATCTAAGGGAATCTTTCCCTCAATTCAATGGATCCAGCTTTGCTTTTAAACCTTTCTGTGCAACAACCTTCTCCTTATTTAATAGCCAACAGTACACACCGACCTCCCAGGGATAATACAGTTACTTTCACTCTAGCATTATGTATTGCAAGTGTAGATGTAATGACAGTTTAAAAGCGTTCAATGCCAATAAGTAACAGCAACTGACATGACTCTAAAATCATTGTATTTGTGAGGCAAACCAGAGAAATGTAAACAGAAGGTGCTCACACGTGAGGCATGTGTCAATGGCTGTCAACCACACAACGGATCTCCAGGGTGTGAGTGGTAACAAAGCAGAATGCTCAAGAATTACATTTATCGTGCATCCAACATTTCCTGTGGCCTGTGACTTCTGCAGAAGGCAGATTTTTCATAGCTCTCAAACAGTAAAGCACAAAATGAAAGAGCCAGAAGCAGTTAGCACTGATGAAGAAACGTGCAGAACTGTGACCTGATCTGCTGTATGCCTAAAAGAAAGAAAACACTGTATTCCACCAGTTTCAATTTTGTGTTCAGTTCTGCTAAATCCCACTCCTTTCCTCATTGTAAATCTGCCCTGGCAGGACTGACTGCTGTATGATCCTCCTCTTACTGCAGTTTTCTTCCAGAACATAGACATCAGAAGCCCTTTCCAAAATGATGCCTAATTCCTGGTAGGTTTCCAGAAGGGATTTGAATTGACTCCTATTTGTTTCAGTGGCAGACAGGAGAACACCAGCTCTCTAAGCAAATGGTTTTGTCATCCTACTTGTGCTCTGGCAGCCTCAGGCTGTGTTCTGAGCTTACAACCGGGCCTGTTCAGATCAAATGGGCCCAGTTAGTTTTTTTCCTTTACTTCTGAAAGATGCTTTTTAACCCTCCTAGGATGTTACTTGAAAGACATCTTCAGAAAAGAGCCTGTTGCGAGGAGAAAAAGACCACAAAGTCAAACAGCAGACTTATCTCTCTGCCTTTTTTTTTTATCTTTCAGTACCTGATTTCTGCATCTGTATTTACCTTCGATCTTATCTTGCAAGCAGCCTGAATACACAGCTCCCTCTGATTTCATTAAGCACTGCCCAGGAGTGCTAACAGAACACAGCTCAAGGTGCACTACAATCCAAAGCCTTTGAGACTGATAGGAAGGAGTTCACTTGAAACCCAGCCCCGCTCACACCAGGCATGAAAACAACCTAAATTGAAGGAATGTGCCAGCCAAGATCCTTCACCCTCAAGAAAATGGAGGCTACCACATCAACCACCATCACAAACACTCCCTTCCAGCAGTAGTGTCCTGATAACAGATTTTTCATCCTTTAGTCTAAGGGCATGAAGGAACGAAGCAGCACTCACCACTCCTCAAGCGGAAGTCATTACTGAAGGCAATTTCTTCAACTATCAGTTTAGTTTTACTAATCTGGACCCACATGTCCTCAAGTCAGCTCTGTCCTTGTCTGTGCTGACAAAACAACCACCAGAATACTTGGTCCCCTCTAGAGAGGCTATAGCTTTGGGTGTATAGTTCACAAATTTCAGCACAGTTTAAGGCTCAAAGATATTTCTGCTACAATTACAGAGTGGCAGATACAGAAATAATATTTTCTTAGTAAATTATGCCTTCTTAATCTTTTTGTAAGATATTTCTTAAAATGATCTGAAAAGACTAGCTAGTTCACACAGTTGATAGCTATCCTAAGGATGAAATAGTACATTTGGTCCCTTCAGTTTACTGTACAGGTATTAGCTGCATGAAATTGTGCTACCACTGAAAACCAATGGCAAAATCATCTGGTTTAACCCACAAAGTAGTATCTTGAGCTACAACTTGGAACTCAGGCAGAGATGGAAGCCTTACAGACAAGGCACTGAAGACATTAGAACTATATAAACAAAGCAGTGAGAGTTTTCCCTGACCACAGCATCCTCTGAATCAGATCCATAGTAATAGCTCCAGAAGTGCAACAGACAACCAAGTATTAGGCAAAGGAGCAGCCCTCAAATACTGTCCCAGGCATCTCACTTACTATTTTGTCTGAAACTCTGTGCTGGGTAATGGTGTCAAAAGCAGGCTAATTAGAGAAGTACACTATGAATGGACTGGTGCTTCTGCAGGTGTGTTTCCTTCTGCGCTCTCTCACCCAGGGTTCTGATTATTTACAGAAACAGTAAACCCACCAACCCTACGTATACTTTTTTCCCCCAAACACTGCTAAACATGGGGAAGTATATTAATCTTGTGGAAAGGTACAGTTGGCTCCACTGGTAGTAGACTCCTTTATCAACCTTATCACCTTCTTAGTTTGGCTGATAGAACAGCTGCCATTTGAGCAGCAAACCCTGCTGCTTAGTGCTCTTTTGCTTCTTTCTTTCTCGGTAACTGGATAAAGGCAGGACAAGATGAAGACACAACATTTTTTCCTTCTACCATTATTGTTTTTCACAGGTTTCCCAGCAGCGGACATCGTAAGCCCAAACAAATCAAATCCAAAGAAAGCCAAACTCCCCAAAATGAAAAAGGAGAACAACGTACTCCTGCTGAAAAAGAGCAACTTTGACAGAGCGCTGAATGAAACTAAGTATCTGCTGGTGGAGTTCTGTGAGTATCACTTTCCACTGCCTCTTACCCTGATGGCTCTGCAGAGCATGACTGATGCTGGGGCACTTGGGTATGCTTGTTTTACTGTTGCTTTGTCCTCTAGCAGTTTTGGGTTTCTCCATGTATGTAATTTAATGTAAAATACAGTAATTTACATTATGTAATTTATGTAATAAATTATGAGATTTATTACATTAAATCTCCATGTATGCAATTTAATGTACAATACAGTAATTTATTCCTTTTGGGGATGGTTAAATACCAGCCTGCTACATAGGATGGATACTGCAAATAAGATGGGTCCTCACACACAGTGCTGAGTTGGCATTCTCTGCTTCTATCACCTTATTTTGCAAACACATGTTTCGCAGCAGTGATGGGTGGAACTATAGGTATTAAAAAAAAAAAAAAAAAAAAAAAAAGAATCAGAGAGGGTTTTTCTCCCTCTTACCTTTTCATCATTGCTTTGTATGAGGTTTTTGCTGCCTGGCATTTCTCCTCTGTGAGTGTTTGGGCTTCAGGGAATGTCTTTTAAAAACACTGGTGTCTGTAATTGCATTATATTGGACTCTTTCCCTGAAATAAGCACTTGATTAAATGGAGGCCAGTTTGTGGTTTTTCTACTAGGTTCATGTTTGTTCCTCATGGGGAGAAAGTTAGTGGGAGCTTTTGAGTAACTAACTTTGTTAGAAGGTCTGGTCCTCTGAACGTTAGGGAAAGTAAACCAAAAAAGCAAAAGCTAAAAGGTATATTCTCATGATGTTACCCATCTAAAAGTTCAGACACTGCATTATTTCCCACTCCAGCAACATGGAGCTGTATTTCCTAGCAGCTTGCTGGTAGGAAAAACTCCTCAATTTGCATAAGACAGCAAAAGCTTTGTCTCTGCTGCTTGGGCTTGACCTTGCTTCACTGTGTCACACTTACTGAGCGCAGTGCACACACTCTCTTAGCCTTAAATTACACAAACACCTTGCAAACTAGCACTCCTTTGGAGGCAGGCATTAGAGAGAGGCACAAGCTGAAAACCCTGATCTATTCTGTATTTGGAAGGGATATGTGAAATTAAGGCAATATCCTAACTTTGCAGAAGGGCATGTATTTTGTTTTTTTGCCTCACTACCAAAATGTGGATGATGATGACAATAATGATAATAATAGTAATAAGCAGCAGTAGTAGTAGTAGTAATGTAGATTAATCTGAAATGAAAACACTTGTATTTTTCCACCACTACCACCTAAAATACACTAACAGCTTAATGAAACTAAAAACATGTTTGGATCATACTAAAAATTTCATTAATCCTGAACCAATGTTATGAAATTTTACATACTTTTAAAACTTTCAAAAGAATCACATTAGAAATATCTTGAAAACTTCATGTTTAAGATTTCTAAACACTTTTGAAAGTGTTGAAATTTAGCAAGATTGACTTCTAAATTGTGGAAAGACAAAGGCTATTTAGCAAATTCAGTCTCCAGTTATGAACTGTTCTGATCTCTCTGAAGGTGCATTAATTTGGTGAAAAAAATAATTTACCAGAAAAACTTTAGGCAGGCTCTATTCTCAGTTTTGTAAGAGGTGACTTAAAGCACAGAACCTTGATGTCCAGGTCAGAAGAGTTTGCAGCCAAGCTTCCTGAGTACTTGCTGAGCTGATCATAATGAGATATTGCAACACACTTCAGCATTTCAACCTAACACCAAATGGAAAGACGACATGAAAAATTTCATGAAGAGATGAAGAAAGAAGGCCAGCAACTTGGGCACTCAAAGGATACAGGAGATGTAAGTTAGGATTTCTTCCCCCTGCTTCAAAGCAGAGTCCTGGACCTCCCTCTCTGATATCCCACCACCTTCACAACCAGCCTTCTTCAGAAGAGAAGGGCAAACACACTCTTCCATTCAATACTGCATCTTCTGAAAAAGTCAGAGATGAAACACTGCTCCCCAACCACATCTTGCTGCAGTGATCCTCACTGCCTTCTAGTTTGGATTCAGGGTCACCATGTGTATCTGAAGGGCTTGCTCAAAACTTGTGGATTTCCTTTCCCCCACAAACCATCAAGGCATCTAAAGTCCCTGGAGAAAATTACAGAATCGCTCATGAGCGATGAGCTTCACAGCCCAGATACATTATCTGGAAACCACTGGCCTCAGTCTCAATAGCTCCCTTTGAAGATGTGCTACTAAACAGCCTCTGGGGCAGTGAAAAACTATCCTGCAGCAAGGCACTGCCATGGGGTGTGACAAACCTGAGTTCACAATGCTGAACCAGCTGGCTCATTAGCTGTAATCATTTGCATTGCCACAGCACAAAGACTAAAGATGGGACGTGCACATTCACCTGTACAGAGAAGCCATAAAGCCCTAATATTTTATGTCTTACTCCTTAAAACAGGCTATCTAAATAAACAATCTACGTGAACATGGAACTATTAAGGGAACCTCGATAATGAGAGACAAAGCAATATTACCCCAATCACACAGGAAATCTGTGGGGCTGCCAGGAATTAGCTTCAGAAATCCAGAATGAATGCAAGACCTGAGACCTTTCTCTTAACCCATTCTCAATCACAGAGAGTGTCAGAGAACGAGAATGCTCTCATGCTTTCCAGAAAGTGGGATTTGTTCTGGTGCTGTACCAACATGGGGAAAAGCTCAAACTCCAGATCTTGACTCAAAACGCTAGGATCTGCCTTAGGCCTATCTATCATGTGAAAACCCCAACACTTTCCCTGTTACATACCATTACCTACTTACCAGACCCACAATATTTATTAGGAGAGGCCTGCTTTGACGTCTTCTGCCCAGCGACTCCCAAGTCCTCCTAATGCCCTTCAATTCCACCCTGACAGGTCTGCCTTCTTTCAGGCATGGTTTGCTATAAAAACATACACTGACTTTGTGCCAAGCAGTATCAGGCTACCCTTAGGAGCTGAGCAAAGTACACAGGGCAAGTACCCAGCATGAAAACAAAGTAATGACTCAGAAACACGGCACTCTTCTGCCCTCATCCCAACTGCTTTGTGCAACAAGAAAGTAGCTGAAGGGGCGGCAAAATAGGGGTGAGGAAGGACACGGGAACACAGCTTCCAGCTTTTCTTTGTTTTTTGGGGGAAGGTACAGAGAAGAATGTCTGAAAACAATGCAAGGAGCACACAGCAATGTGCCTAGTCTCCTGTGGACGCAAGCCCTGCTGCCTGCCCAGCATGTGCTAGGAGCACCTAATTTCAATGCTCAATTGAAAGTGCTCTTCTGTTGCAGTTTGGGGCATCTCCCCATCCATGTCAAACTGATCCAAATATCACACAAATGCCTATCAGCACAGGGAATATAGAGCACCTGCCACCAGCAGAAGGTAGATCTTACATCAGTGTTGCCACAGGAGAGTTTTACTGTTTACACTATACATTAGCTGAATATAAAACCCTGTGTTGACTTTCATTGCAGAATACTGTTGCTTTTAAAAAACAGCCATAACCCAAAAAATCCCAAGCATTCTAACAAATATCCTCATCACAGGGAGAATAAACTTTGTACGCTTGTAAACACAAACACTAAACCCACTGTTGCTTACACTGCAAACTGTAAGCGTTGAAGTCATGTATTAGCTTACTCCAATCTTCACATGGAGAGCAACTGTCTGAACACAGCAAAGTGCATCTCCTATTTCATTTCTCTTCAAAAACCTTTCATAAACCTTTCCAATTTTCTGTTGTGAGACTGGTTTCCACAGGACTTTGCAACTTCCCCATGTTTCTCCATGCAAGAATACTCCCCAGATCCCCCAAACAGAATGGTGAATGCCATTCATGTTTAAGGCTTTCCCAGGCCAGAGGCAGAAATAACCCACAATATGCTCCAGGCCCAATGGCAAAATGTAGCACATCAGCCCACACCAGCAACTGACCATTCTGTGACTGAGAGAAGACATGTTACATACAACTACACTGTTTCTTCAAAGAAGCAGGTATTAAACTGCTACTCATTTTCACTGGCAATATAATGGGTTCAAACACGGCAGACATCATAGGCAGAGATTAAGACAACTGTTTATATGGAAGGCTAATGATGCACTGGAGGATCATGCCTAGGGTAGCTCTTGTATCTCTATTCATAGCAATATTTAAGGCCAGATTAGTCAAACAGCTGTCAAGATTGGTTTAGATATGGTTTAACTTGCCTTAGGCCAGACCTATGACCTCTCCAAGTCCCTTACAGCTCTAGTTCTGTGAGTATTTACCTTGGCTAGTGGCATATTTAGGGAAACACAAAATCGGTGTAGAGCACACGCTAACACCACTTTTTCCTGCCTACCAGAAGAATTCAGGAAAGGCCCAGACCCACCCCCGTGATTGCTTGACTCCTCAGATCTCCAAGAACGCCTACTTGTGTCCATTCCAGTGAAAAATTTTCAGTTCCTAAACAAACGTGTGGATAACCTAAGGACAAACACACAAGCGGTGCAGACCTTGTGCTGATGCTTTGCATGCTATGTGTACTATCATTTATGAAAAAGTGATGTTTACCTTTCCTAGCAGAACATTTGTATATCCAGTGAGGCACCAGGTCAGCCATAGGATTCCTGCAGCCTGTGACTGACTGACTGACTATGCTGAAATAATGACATTTAATAGGCAAGATAAGGATTACTCCTAAAGAAAAACACATCCCTTTCAAGGCACAAAAGCTGAAAATTATGCTATTGAAAAAGAATATGCTGCTTATGTATATATAGTTCACAAAAATGGGGATTTCTAGAAAGCAGGGTGGGCATGACTGCTCTTAAATCAATTACATATCAGATAGTCAGCTCACTTATAAAGCCAACATCCAAAGCATACTCACTCCTGTGCCAAGAACTGTTTTCAGCATACAGTGGTCTCCTCACTGCAGGAGGTGAACACAAACAGTTCAAAACCACCCAGAACAGGTATTTCTTACAACTAAGCTTACTACAGGAACCTAGTGCAGTGTGAAAGATAGTGGAATGTGGATGCCTCATTCCTGTAGAGTTCTTCAGAAACCTGTGTCAGTCTTTTAGAAGTAAATCTGAAGTCATTTGTTTGCCAATTATACTTATAAAAATGAGCAGGACAGTGGAAACACGTCCAGACAGCTGCAAGAGTCACTAGATGATGTTTTAGTTGCCTGCTGCACAGACTTACTGATTAGCATGGGTCCCTTATTTTATTGAATGCTTTGAATAAGGATCCAAACTGTAGAATAATTACTGATGTTTGCACAGCAGAAGATCAAGTGAACGGCAAACATCAGTTTAAAAGTACAGAGGTCAGCACAGGAGATTATGGGCAGTATTCGCTGTAGAAAAGAATGGGAGAATTCAAGGTCATACAAGAAAGTTTGCAACTGCAGCAAGATTAACGTTCTTCCACTCTGATACGTTAAACATGAATCCATCCTTCATCTCTAGAATCTTCTACAGAGAAAATTATATACCTGTAGTGAATCTGTAAAAGCAGCCTACGCAGAAGGTGAAAAGTGGGACTGCTAAAATGATTTTCTGGCCATGCTGGAAACTAACAGCTAGGAAACGAGTATTTAGCATGACAACAGGCACATTCACAATGACTGCAGCAATCACCAGACAATCAATATAGACTGCAGAATGAAACTGGAGGCCACCAGCAATTAGCTAAAGACAGAGAACTCATCATACTTTCATGTATAGGGTCATTAAACACATTTATGTATCAGCAAAAATTTTCTCTGTCCACATTTCAATATACTTTAGTTCAGTAAGTGGCACTATGAAAAAAAGTAGCAGCTTATTCAGGTTACTAATGTGCTCAAGAGAAAGAGTCTCTCAAAGTACGAGGTTTCTGGCTCTCTTCTCACTTTTGCCATATCCATTTGGTGTGGCTTTGGGCAAAATATACTGTGACTAAGATAGAGATGATGACGTGTAATGATACCCACGTTGTTCTTCATCGTTATGTAGTCACGCTGTAAATTCTTCAGAGAGGGAGCACTGGTTTCTCACAAAATATTTTACATTGCCTAGAACAAGACTGCTAGCGGCTTGAGCTGTAAAAATCAGCATTTTTGACTGTCTGATTTAAAATCTGTATTCCCTTTCAATTTGTCTGGCTTTGCTTTCAATGTACATGCAATTTCACAATAACCTAGTTTGCTCGTTGTCCATGGAAAACAAAATTGACAAAAACTGAGTTGCTGACATATGAGAAAGTAAAATATAAAAATGCATTTAAATCCACAAATAATGTAGACTTTATTATGGCGTATGACATGGAAAATGTGGCAATCCATCCACACCCAACACCCGTCCTCTGAGGAATGATGTGTGTAAGATTTGTTCTATGTGACCTTTAGAGGGAGGCATTCTTACAAAGCAGTTCCTAAAATCAGGGAAACTTCAGTCATCAGGGAAGGTGCTGAAAAATGCAAAATGTTGTTCTTCAGTGTGGAGCTTTTCCTCACAAAGGCAACATGCCAATACTGTCTGAGCAAAGTGGCTGCAGAAATGGTGCTACAGTTTTCCCCCTGCAAATGATTTAAAAAGGTGACTGGCTGCAGCTAAATTGTTATAAAAAAGAAAAGAAAGTGTAGAAATTCAAGAGGAAAGCACACAGGTTCTTTTAACTCTCCTAGTTCTGTGGCCCTTTTTAATTCTTCCTCTATCTGAGCCAAAAGGCTTGATTTGTTCTTAGACGCTGGACAATGTATTTCATGATCTGCTACACCCATGATCAAATGGTGGCAATCTGTTAACATGCTCCTGTGGAGGTCCGCATCTGTTTTGAAAAGGATACTTCACAAAACAGCAATGACACAGGGTGGGAGGGAATTTGCTGATATTGTCAAAAGACAGGTCAAAAACACTTACCTGGGAAGAAAATTTAAAAATCTCAACAAACCCTCAAATTATCCTTCTTGTTATTTACAACACAGCTAAAATTACTGATAATGAAGACGTCCTCCTGTCATTAATACAATGCTGTTCCTGAGCTGATGGCCTTTGGAGGGCTTCTTGCCTCTAGCAGCTGTGGCACAGCACACTGGTTTACACTGGCAGCCCACCACCCACACATGCCTTCACTGGTGACCTTGCCACCACCTCTGTTACCTCTCACCTGTTCCTGCCCTTGTACTCTGCTGTTGCTCAGCCCTCTGAGTCTGGAGCCTGTGATGCTGTGTTAGCCTCAGCAGCTGCCTCCTCACCCCAATGCCTGAAGCAATCTGTATCAATAAAAACCTAAAACAGAGGAAGCTAAACAAAAACTCAGAAAAAGCCTCAGAAAAAAAAAAGGAATCATGATTTCCTGCAACACTCAAGTGACTTAAAAAATAAAGCACCTGGGAGGCAAACAGAGAGTAAGTGGAATGAAAAGGAATTGATGGAAAGCTGAAGAGTAGTCTAATCACTCAGGAAAGCAGGGGAAAGGTACATGATGGATGTTTCCATGTGCTTTCTAGGTAGTCAAGGAAACAGTTTTTATCTGTCTGATGAAAAAGGCTGTTCACTCCCTGAACTTTGGTCTTGCAGTTATCAGGTTAATGGTGCTTGGATCTCTCCTGGTCTCTGAGTGCAGTGATTACTTTTTATGGATTGGAGTCCTGTATTCTTCCCAGCTCCATCAAGGAGCTACTAACTCTACCAGCCCTCATTATCTAAGCATGCTAGTTACATTACTAGTTACCTGCGACTCTGCCTATTCAGGTCATTCAATGATAAGAGATCATTCTTAAAATATCTGTTCAGAATTTAAATATTTCAAAGAAAAATGCATCCTAAAAACCCCCAGACAACCTACATACATGTCTAATGTCTATAAAGCTTATTACTCCTTGTATATTTGGGAAGCTTCTAAGTGGCTTCAGCTTCTGTGTCTGGATGCCACCAACAATTTCTTCTGCCCCTTCGCAAGGGTGTCCCATTTCACTCCACAATAAGCATTTGATCTTCCAAATTCCCAGTTGTGGTACAACAGCTGTGCAACCTTAGGTTATTAGGAAAAAGTCATTATACTGTAACTGCCTGTGGTGTAAAACATTGCCTTGGAATTAGCTAGAAGGTGCTGGACCCCTAATTGTTATGTGGCTTCCTGCTCCTTTTTCCGACAGCACTCTGTCCAGAGCCATGCACCCTTCCTCTTGGAGAGCCCAATAACTCAGTCTAACTGTTCTTGGCTAAGGCAATGACTGCATGTGGCAGGCTATCAGCACTCTTAAATATCAGCATAAGTACTCCATATTTTATGTCAAAGTCCGCCTACCTTTGCAATCATTCTAAGCAAAGATTTTTCATAAAGGCTCAATGCAGTATCCCTAGAAGCAGCAGTATTTTTATAGGGCTGGCATGCTATTTCTTATGTTGACAAGTCAGAACTTCTGATAGATATCATGGTTTTCTGCAGTTACCCCTAGACCGTAACGAGACACAACTGGAGACACTACTCCCATTTTTTTTGTGTGTTAGGAGATAACACATTACAAACTTGTTGGGAAAAAGGTTCGTAACACCATTTTTATAATTTGGAAAAAGGAAACTGAAGTTAGGACAAAATCTCTTTGAAAATACCTCAGTAATATCAAGTAAGTTTATCTGATGATACAGTAATTTTACAGGCAATTAGAACACAATTTGCTTTGGACTGATGCCTTAATGCTGATTTACTTTATTTAGAGAAGCATCTTCTATTCATCACCATGGTATCTGCATGCCCCCTGAACAGACACTAAGTGTTGTTTTACTAACAAGAACCCCCTTTGGCATGTTAGCAGCTGTTACAGTGCCAGGGTTTCTGTTAGCCTAAGCCAATATGGGTTTATATGTGACAGAATCTGGAAGGGCCTATCACATTAATATTTTGAGAAAATAACATTATTTAATGCTACTCTTCACACTCCTTGCTGTAGCAGTTAGATGGAAGAAAATGATTGATGGCTGGGATTCAGAGCAAGGATAATGATGAATAATGCAAGAAATGTAACTCAGCACTGTAGTTTTTCATTTATTAGACCTCATACAGAAATGTTCATTCACTTTTTGCTTACAATTACGTTAGGCAATGTCTTCAGCAGGTAGGTGGTAGAGAAGCACATTTGTAATTTTGTGAAAGAACAAAAGACAGTTATTTTGTTAGATTTACGCATGTGTGTGTGCACTTTAAGTATATATCTGAATGTGTCACACACATATACACACACAAGAACATACATAAATGTATGAAACCAAGCTAACTCTATGTTTTTCATCTGTCCTTATCTGAAAAGTATATTGATGAAACTAAAAATTTTCTATGCAGAATCTAAGAAAAAGGTTTTGCTCTTTATAGTAAAACAAATTTAACAAGATAGGGTATCTCAACTTTATCAAAATAAGGTAAAACTCATTTTTTCAACCCAAATTGCAAAACTGTAAAGCTCCAGGCCTTTACCTCTTATTTGAGTTTGAATACAGAGCAGCTGATGTGTGACTACTTTCTTTCTCTTGTCTTTTTTCTTCCTGTTAATATAACTTACAGCTCCGGGGCCCAGGCTAGGAGGACAGCCCTTCTCCTTCCTCCAACACACAACTGCTATTTGAGCTAGAGAAGGGCTGGCACACAGCGCAGCATGCAGGAATATGTTGCCAGTCTCTAAAAGACTGTACTCCATTCCTCTCCTTCTCCACATTTTACCTGGAAAACTACTTTCTGCATTACAAAGGTTTGCCTCAGTGAAGTGCTTACAAAAATGGTATCTTATCAAAGAGTTCTAATGTAATATCTAACTCTACCCTTGACCTCCCTTTAAATCATACCCAGCACAGTCAGTCAGTCAAACTACTTTTTAATTCCACGTCATTTCTTCCAAACAGAAGACTATTGCAATCTTACTAGTTGTTCACTGTGACTGATCCAAGGACATGTGGAGTGGGGAGCAATCAGCATCAAGAGAAAGCAGTAACTGTGTAAAAATAATTTCTCATTTATTTCTGAGTCATAAAAGACCTTATTCAATCCCTGCAGCTACTACCTGACATAACAACCTTCACTAGAAAGTTTCATGCTGCAACCCATGTAACACATTTGCTTTTGGTTGATCCTTTCCAGATGTTTCTTTACCTCAGTCATCTCGGAATTTGTCTGAAGAATTCGCTAAGGCTGCACAACAGCTTAAAAAAGAAGCTCCAAGAATCCAATTTGGCAAAATGGATGTCACACACCAACCTGATTTGAGAAAAGAATTTAATATTCAAGAATTTCCTACGGTGAAATTTTTTGTGGATGGCAGCAAGAAAGATCCCATAGATTGCAAAGGTAAACTGTCGTATGCATTGACAAGAAAATGATATGTAGTGACAGGATGTACCTATCTAGTATGCTGCCGAGAAGAAAAATGTAGATGCTTAGATAAAGAATATGCAAGGTAGCAAACTGGTTTTGCCCATGGTCCTAAATATACAATTACCTCTGTAGCAATACAAGAAAGTGGATTTGAATTGATCTTCAGAGTGTATAACTGAATATGCTTCTCTGTGCTTAGTTCACACAGTCGAATTATCTGCTGGCATAATTCCACTGAGGACAGAGAATCACCCCAACAAGACAACTTACAAATGAGTTATGCCAAACGAATTTGGTTCCAAACCTGCTCCTTTTGCACTTCTAGTTCACTGCAGTTCCCACAGGTAGCATGCCTACAGAAGCAGGCTGGAGCAATACTCTGCATCTGACAATGAACTGTGAATTTACCAGGTTCTTTAATATACAGGTATACTTCCTAAGACAAGGAAAAGAATTTTGCAATTTAGCCATCAGAGGGAGCTCATATGTGGCTCAGAAAAACCATGGAATAATCAGAAATCTTTTACAGAAAGTTATTAAGCAAAGACAATATTGGAATAGGACTGACTATGAGCAATCCTGGGAAATCCAGGACCTTAAGAGTTTTTCTTTCACTGAAAGTATATACAAGAAAGATATTTAGGGTGGGTTTTTTTCCTAAAATGATGAACTTTTACAAAGCTGGCAAAATTTGCATGACTTGGCCAAGCATCTGCTAGTATACTCTGAGCAGATATAGTTCAGTCACAAGTTTAATACAACCAATAAAAAAGGCACCTGATGTTTGCTTTCTGAGCCTGTACACCATCCAGTGCTCTGATTCTTTAACTGCTGAGCCCCCTGCGGCTGCTGCTTCCGAAAGCTGGCTGATCCTCAGTATTTTTAGAAACTTGCTCCTCCTTGCTATTGAATTTCTTACCAAGTTCCCATCATCTAGACCTGTGCAAACAGCAGCTTCTGCACAAATGCCACTGAAAGCGTGATTTGCCATACTGAACTTTTATTAGTGGTGCAGATACATGATAGCAAAAGCACCTACCTTCAGTCTCTGATTAAATCTATAGCATTGAAAAGAAAATCTTTTTTAAACTGGTAAGCCTCTTTGACAGCTATGCTTGTGAGAACCTGTGAATACAGAGTATCATAACAACACAAACATAACCACCCTTCAGCAGAGAGCTGCTATTTAAGACACACTTAAATTAAGCAATGCAAAAAGTTAGGAAACTGGCTTCTGCTCTGCTATTCGTACAAGATAGCATCAACCTTTCAGAGCCCATGTACCATCAACAGCGACTTAAATTACATTTCCTTGATTGGTAAATGCTTATGTACAACAAGTAGTAAAATTTCACCTACCACGTATGACTTTTAAACCACCAAGAACTGGCAACTGAAAATGCGCAGTGACCACCCAATGACTTCTCATACAGAACTTGGTATACACATCATACCATAAAAGAAATCAACATAAAAGAAATCGCTTCAATCAAGAAATCAACTCAAATATTTTACGGAGAAGGAAATTTTTGAATGGTTGTCCTGGCAATGGACATAGCATGAAAGCCAAACCCTAGGCTTTGTAAAATCATTATTTACAGCTCCAAGGCCAGAATTTGGCCAGCAGAAACAAGCTATGCAGACTGTTTAAAGCAACCAAATAGAAAGATTAACCACATGAAGAATATGCTGAGGGGTTACGTCACTAACACAAGCTTCAAGACCTCAATTCTGCATTTAGACAGCAAAAGTCAAGCACTACATGGCCACTAGATACTGCTCTGTGCTTTTCTCTGAAGCCTATACAGTCCAGGGCAGATGCCTGTCTGCTTCGCCTTAAAAAAAATAGTATTTTCAACTAGTTGCACTGCAGCCTCCTGCAAAATGACTTGATGGTAGTAAAATGGTCTGACTCAATTTTGATCTTGTCATATTGCTAAAATGCACAGTACCAGGACTTGCATCTTTGATAATCCACTTGTACTGTACATCTTGATTCTAGTGCTTCACAGCACACAGACTTTTTCTTTTTCATATATAATTTCCATTAACCCTTTGCTGGACTCTTGTTCTGGTCCAACAAGGATGTCAGACAGAGATTAAAGTAGCACTTTACAGCTGAGATTTTCATCTCCTAAGCCTCAATTTGTGGCTTCAATTCTTCTGAAAACATAGCTAGACAGTGTATCTTACAAAGAGACTCAAGATTCCTAAAACCCCTGAAAGCTTGAAGAAAATTCACCAAATAAACAGACTGACTGTAATCTCAGTAAAACGGTAGCAATAATCTGCAATCTGAAAGACAGAACAATCCAGAATTAAAAGACAACTTTAACACTTCAGCTTTATTTCTTATGTCTAAACTGAACAGTGAAGCTGCAGGACCAGAGAGGAATTTTAACATGCCTCTGTGCCTATCAGATCCCTTCTGCAGCACTGAAGGAACAATTTTGACAGCTAATTTAATTGAACAGACAGGTCAATAAAATCTGCAATTGGTTTGAAGTAATTTTGGATTAAACCTCAGGTCTACAGCTCTTTATAGCTTACTTTGATTTTGGGACAAATGAAATCTTGCAGAACAGGTTTTCTACTTGTCTGAATTTCCTCATCTCTGTTCTCCATATACGATTAAACAGTTAATTGGACGTACATCCATTTGCAGAGGTCCCAGAAAACATAGCACTGATCCACCATTGATCTTCTAGAGTCAGCAGTAATTTAAATGGCAAGTAGAACCTGAGGCTGCATTTGGATGCCCCAAGCCCATTTTGAATCAACTTTGACCTCAGTCCTAAGGAGCCTAAGTCCATTTGTATTCAGCATCCTTCTGCACCTCCACTATCCTGTGATTGCACAGAAATTTCTGTCATTCATTTAAGATGGTCATTTTAACTCTCTTCCTTCCACAGGAGTCAGACAAGCCTCAGCCTTTATTACATGGGTGAAAAGAAGAACAGGACCTAGCACTGTTTTAATCAACTCCACTGATCAGGCTGAAGCCATCATAAATGCTGACGATTTGGCAGTGATTGGCTTTTTTAAGGTAATTCACTGGAAAACTCAAAAGGCTGGCTTCTGTTTCAACTTCGGGATACACCGCTTGCTATTGCCACCAAATCCCACACATCCAAAAGACCTAGAACGCATCTGAAAACTCAGGCTCTCAGTTTTCTCTGCATTTTTAAAAATTGTTTCAATCTACTTTTCCATATTTCTAGATAAGCAGCCCAGGCAGAGAGAAGAGTATCTCACACCACAACACTTTTCCTGAATAGGTACCCAGGTGCAGAGACCTACCATTCTGAGAGCAGCTTCTGGGCACGTGACACTACAGCAGTGTTTGCACAGCCCTGGTCACAGCAGACTTTCCTGTGTCCTCAGAGCAAGGGCTTCTGCCAAACCATCCCAGATTTGGTGTCTGGTGTGAAGAGGGCACAACTATTAACTTACCTATCCTCACTTAACTCCAAACATTTCTCTGGAGAGAATTAACCCATTGCTGGTGTGCATTATCTTGCTACTGGAGCATCCAAATGCAAAAAGTTGTAAACCCTGCCCAGAGTCATAACTGATTGAAAACTGTAGGGTTACCTGACCACTGCATTTCTGTTCAAACATGGTATAAAATCATAGACATGAACAGTTGCAGTTCTGCCAAAGGAATGTTCCCTTCCTGCTTAAGCCCATAAAAAAAGGAGTAAATACTGTCTAATATACTGGAGTGCCTTTTCTTCATCTTTCCATTTGATGATTTAAACAACTTCAGAGAAACTCAGGGCGGCACAGCACAGCTCCATGAATATCATGCTTAACTGTGGTTTTGGCTCCTGGCAGCTAAGAAATCTGAACGGATAGGAAGTCATAAAATATTACACTGTATATGATCTATGTAGTCCTTTCTCAAGCAAATTCCTACTAGTTTCCAGAGCAGAATAAGGTTCTTAAGATTTGGGGCTGAATGATACAGAACAATAGTCAAACAGTGCAAAATAAATTTTAGCTGTCAAGGCATGCAGTCAGAAGTCAGTAAAACAGGAATATTTTTTTCCTGCTTTTTCAATGTGTCCTTGAAATCTTTAACATCTGAAATATTCAATCAAGGATTTTGTCTCACTAAAGAGACTTTACCCTGGTATCTCTGCTCAGTTAAAAGCACAGTGTCTGGACTCATACCTGAACTGATAAAAGTCCCAAATGTGCTGGCTACAGTGGATAGTCCAAGTTTTACAGATGTAGAAAACAGGATTCATTACCAAAATGCCCCATAGTAACAGAGCTGGTGAACACATTACAGCATAATAACAACAAACTGTGAAAATGCTCAGTGCCCAGAATGTTTCTTGCAGCAATCTGCTTGCAGCCATTTATGAAGGCAGTTTTCCAGTGCTGGTGCCAGATTGAGAAGCCCTTGCTATCACAGTGATGCTGGAGAGTTCCCTGAACCGTGCTGATAGCAGATATTGCCTGCAGATGTGTTTGAATGGACTCCGTGATGTCATTTGGGGCTGAAATGACAATAGATGAGCATGAGCTAGGGCACGTCAGAAATTTATTGGGTGGAAGCCAACAAAATGGTGTCCAAGTAAATCAAGAATTTTGTATTTGTATTTTGTATTTGGCCTTCTATTAGTCACAGATTGCTTACAAATGTGAGTGCCAGGATGTGTTGGGAGGTCTCCGCATATAAATTACTATTCATCTACCATGAAATAATTGTCTGATTAAATCAAATCTGGAAGCGCTGTTGCCTTTCATCATGCTTATTTACTGTTAGTTTGAGGGTGGACAGCACAGTGACTATTTGACAGATGCAGGAGTCAAGGTCCCTGCCTGGAAGAGCACTCAGTCCAAGCACCAAACACATCAGTCAGGTCCTCTTGCAAGCAGAGAGCCCTCCTCTCTAATCCATCACATCCTTCCGGCTGTGCAGATGAGCCGTGGCAGGGGTGCAGCTGTTGGCATGATCCTTCCCCATCTGCAGAAGTCTATGCAGACAGAGCGTGGAAATGCCAGGGGAGTGCAGGGCAGATGAGATTAGCACAGGAAGGACACAGGGGACCATACATCATCCATATTGACCCAGGCCAGCCAACACTAGCTGGAAAGGTGAACATACTAGCAGTGTCACAGCACCCCTAGGATCTCCCCTGTTGTGAAGCTCTCCCCTTGGAGGTAATCATAGATTTACAGAATGGTTTGGATTGGAAGGGTTGTTAAGGATCATCTAGTTCCAATCCCCCTGCCATGGGCAAGGACACCTTCTACTAGATCAGGTTGCTCAAAGCCACATCTAACCCGACCTGGAACACTTCCAGGGATAGGGCCACCCACAGCTTATCTGGGCAATCTGTTCCAGTCTCTCACTGCCCTCACAGTACAGAATTTCTTCCCAATACCTGATCTAAATCGACCCTCTTTTAGTTTAAAACCATTACCCCTTGTCCTATCGCTACAGGCCCTTGTATAAAGTCTCTCTCACCTTTCTTATAAATCCCCTTTAAGTACTGAAAGGCCACTATTAAGTTCTCCCTGGAGCCTCATCCAGGCTGAACAACCCCAACTCTCACAGCCTGTCTTCAGAGGAGAGGTGCTCCAGCCCTCTGATCACCTCCATGGCCTCCTCTGGACTCATTCCAACAGGTCCATGTTGGGTTTATGTTGGGGTCTCCAGAGCTGAATGCAGTACTCCAGGTGGGGTCTCACAAGAGTGGAGCAGAGGGGTGGAATCACCTCCCCTGACCTGCTGGCCATGTTCTTTTGATGCAGCCCAGGATTCGGTTGGCTTTCTGGGCTGCAAGTGCACATTGTTGGGTCATGTTGAGCTTTTTGTCCTGGCATGTCCAAGTCCTTCTCCTCAGGCTGCTCTCAATCCGTTCTCTGCCCAGCCTTTATGGATAGCGGGGGTTGCCCCAACCCAGGTGCAGGATTTTGTACTTGGCCTTGCTGAACTCCACGAGGTTCACACAGGACCACCTCTCAAGTCTGTCAAGGTCCCGCTAGACAGCACACCTTCTCTTCAGCGTGTTGACCGCCCCACTGAGCTTGGTGTCATCAGAAAAACTGCTGAGGGTGCATTCGGTCCCACTGTCTGTGATGCCGACAAAGATGTTGAACGGCACTGGTGCCAGTCTGGACCCCTGAAGAATGCTACTCGTAATCATAGCAAGCTACACCCACTTTACAATTACACTCTTCTCTCTACCTCACAAGCCTTTAGGGGCCTGCCTCACCTGTAGTTGTCACTCCTACACATCCTACCAGGATGCAGGACACAGTCTTAACAAATACTCTTTCTGGGACTAGGAACTTCGCAATGACAGTGTGGAAGTTTTCTGTGAGACGGCAAGAGACGTGCCAGAGATGCCTTTTGGGATGACAGCCAGC
This sequence comes from Falco peregrinus, assembly GCF_023634155.1. NCBI lineage: Eukaryota > Metazoa > Chordata > Aves > Falconiformes > Falconidae > Falco > Falco peregrinus. The sequence goes on along the minus strand of NC_073725.1, from coordinate 81,346,454 downwards.
GAGGACATCCATGCCAACTATGGCATCCAAAGGAACACTCTTGTTGTGTTTAAGAAGGTAGGAGTACAGAAGCCTAGCAGGTAAGGTATACAGTGAGCTGCTGTGGCAGCTTTGCACTGTGGAAAACAGTTTGGGAATTCTTCAGCTTGAATAATTTCCTAGTTGAAATTTGAACAGTTTAACATTAAAAAAACATTGCATTTAGAGACAACAGAGACAAGCAAGAGGCAAACAGCAGCCTTTGGACAACTGATATTTTCAATCTGGCTGCCCACATTCAGGCTCCTAATTTATACTTAAGGATCTAGGTAAAATAGGCTTGATTTTCCAACCTACATTTTAATCAAGATGCTGCCAGCGAGTGTTGCAGATGTTCACCTCTTTTCCTTTGTGTTGCCTCTGGCCAGGAATCTTCTTTTCTTCCAATCCACAACAGAAGTGGCCAACAAGAACAAAACTACACAGAAGTAACACCAACATTTAGGCTATGAAGTAGTCAGACCAAGGACATCCTGAGTGAGCGTATGCCACAGAGTGTGTGTATAGATACAGAAAAGATCTTCCAGTATGTTAAGATTACTGAGCAAATTAAAACTGTCAGCTATTCAAACTACAGCTTGAATTTTAGCTACAATCTTTTTCTGTATTGTAGTTGTGACATTTATTTTAAACTTTATGGAATTTCAGTTATTGAGGATCATAAAATGGTAAAGCTGACAACAACATTTTAAAGTAAAGACAGTCTCTTTGCTCCTATAGTTGATAAGGCTAACCACGTCACAAACTTCACTATCTGTCCAAGGGAAAACCTGTGCATAATGAAGTGCTTGAAGATGGCAGACAGAACAAACTGGATCTAATGAGGCTAATCAAAACCTTTAGCTTGGACTTGGTCACTGAATATAATCTTGAGGTATGTTTAATTCACTGTATTAACAAAAGCCACTGGGGAAAGACAGGAAAGAGATGAAACCATGCAGAAAGAGACCTAGGGAGCTATTCTGCTCCTTAGCGTTAAATAATTTTGTTTTGTTTGACTAGGCCACCCCTAAACACATCTAGAAACACCAGCAGAACCCAACAGGCAGTTCTCGATCTAACCCAGGCCAAAGGATGCTTTCCTCTGCGCATGACATTGTTTCCTAGATGGGGAATGGCTGGCCAAACAGTGAACTTGCCTGAACATGCAAACATCTATCTCCTGTGGAGCCAACACAAAAGCCTGGGCTGCTTCTGCAGTGACTAGGTGGGGTTGAAGGTTGGAAGGTCAGTCCCTAACCCTGGCACACCAACCCTTCCACTCCCACGGAGCAACTGGGTCCTCTGGGCCAAGGCAAGGAAGAGAGAAACCAGCAATAACTATTGCTAGTGCAGAAAGGAAGGGAAAGACATGGAAATCCCTGCTTGCTTGGGGGACATCCCATTGCCTCTGATCATGGAGTGGCAAGAGAGAGGGCAGCTTTGTGTAGGGAAGGAGATGTAAGCTGCTGATGCCACCCAGAAGTGAAGGCAGAACCCCAACGAGGTCTAGCTTCTGCAGCTGTTGCAGTTGGGCTTCCCTCGGTAATACCACCTTTTACTTTCAGCACATCTTTAGCATTAATTCTTCAGTGTGTGTTATACAGGCAGACTAGAAGATCAAACAGTCCCTTCTGACAGTAAAAATCTATGGGTAACAATGAGGTTTTTCCTGAAACAGAGAAACCACTCAGCAGCAGCTGATTCTTCCCACTTCATCTTCTTTAAAACAATGAAAGAAATCCAACAGTTATAGGAATGATTGGGAACCAAGTTCTAAAAAGTAAAATTTTCAGTAGCAGAACTGAAAGATACTGATATGCTGGGCCTCTGATTCACTGTTCTGCTTACAAAGAGTGGAACAGATACTGAGTCTTTTGTTTCCCAGACATCTGTGAAGATTTTTGATGTCCCTGTTGAAAACCACATCCTGCTGTTCACCCCAACGAACTCTGAGACATTCAGTGCAATTTATGAAAACTACAAGTCTGCTGCTGTGGAATTTAGAGGAAAGGTTTGTAATGCTGAATCCTGCTTTGCAAATATGAATGCCAGAAGATCAATGGAAAAACACTCACCAGTGTTACTGGTAAAAGTACACTGCTGTCAGTCCACCTTCTAAGTCTACCAAGCCATTGTAAAACAGTTTCAGTAACTGTTACTTGAATTTGTTAAGGACACAAGCTGAAAAATAAACTTCACTTGAAAATGATTCTTTAAAATGCAAAGATCACACAAACCAACACGAATTCCAGCTGCTCCAAATAAACCTATTTCTGATTTTACAAATGTGACTTTCTAGGATCAACTTCCAACCAAAGATAGTTTTAGCAATTTCTGCCGCTGCCAGGAAATGCCATGAGGATCTCAGAATACTGCCTGAACCAAGAGCTGGAAGCAGCTACAAAACCTGAGAAATATTGCAAGGCAGATGCATAGCCTTGCTTGCAGCATATGTGTTTGCATGTAAATAAACACATACAGGCAGTCAAACAAAGCACTTCATTTCTCCATTGTCAATCACCACAGTGCTACTCCTGCTCCAAGTATGTGAGACACACACACAAAAAAATCACACAGTAGTATTGGCAAAGACATATGGATTACAGGTGTTTCAGCTCTTTTGTCCTGTTAAAATTTATTAGGAAGAGCAATAAGAATTTTGAGGGTTAATTTAGAAGCGTTACTAAAATAGCTGACATCAAAGCACTGTGAAAGGACAGAGGGAAAAGCTCCATTCTTTTTGGCTGCTTTAGCATGTTATTAACTAGGATCAAGGTATAATAAAGTCCACCGATATGCTTGGTTGTTGGGCTGACACTAAAAAATGGTTCTACACAATTCCTTGCTTTTAAGGTTAGATCCTAATGCACTGCCAAGCTCCATGGTCCATTTTCCTAAAATGGCTAAACCAAAGCTGGAAAACTCAACCAGATGCATGACTCTCTCTTTATTATCAGATAATGTTTGTCTTGGTGAACACTAATGAAACAAGGAATGGACGAGTTTTTGAATATTTTCGCATCAGGGACGTTGACATTCCTGCCGTGAGAATTCTAAATCTGACAAGCAATGCAATGTATAAAATGCCCGCAGATGAGGTGACTGTGGAGAACCTAAAAGAATTTTGCCAGAGCTACCTAAATGGAAAAGCAAAGGTATGTCCATTACTAACGAGATGCCCCTTTAGTACACCAGCTAAAACACTAACAAATTTGCAAAACATCCCTTTTTAAGTTAGAACAGTGTGCTGTTCTGATCATCAGTTTATTAATTTACTCTTGCTCTGATGCATTCACCTACAGTTGTTGACAGAGCATTCCTCTCTATTTAACAGCTGAGGCAGACTATGAAGTTTTCCAGTCATCCCATATAAAAACTGGATAAGTCATTTGATAGGCCAATATTTTAGTTAATTTCAGGTGATCTATTTTAGTGGATTAAAAACTCCCCATGACTCAATCTTTCCAATACTATAATGGAGATATTTCACTCCCTTAGTCGAGAGAGATGCAAACAATGATGGCAATGGATTTTGAGGTTACAGAGAAGTCCAGTAAACAGAAAATTGACAGTTTCAGGTGGAGTAAGATTTGGTATTTGTTTTAAGCAAGTTAAGCAGAGTGAACTTTCACAGGGGGTATAATTCCAAAAGTAAATATTTCTTGTCATGAGGCATCATCCTCCACGCTCACATGAAAAATACATTAAAATGTTTTGTTTATTCAGTGCTCTTCATTACTTTTGTTTCCATCATGAGGAGAAAAGATGTAGTCAGCCTGACAACAGGCATAATTTAAGAGATTCAAGTAGTAAATCCCAATTTCAGTGTTGGAGGGGGGCAGAAGGACAGAAGCAATGGGGATGTTGCCTCTTCTGTAAAAAGACCTGCTTGAGTGGCACATTCCGACGAGGGAACAGCTTCCATGGGGAATGTGTGCCTTTCTACTACTTAGCTATGGTGTAAAAGAAGAGAAATTGCCAGCTAATATACTGTAAATTGCAGGAGTCGTGGGGACTGTGATTGGTGGTGAAGGCAGATATTTAAGCAGTGATGCACACCTTTCTTGTGAGTTTTACATGAAAACCTACAATAGATAAGCTTTTAAGTGGTCTAGCCTCTGAACACTGGGCAACAAGAGTTCAGGACAATGAATGCAAACATGTTCCAAAGTGTAATTTTAAGGCAAACTGCTAAGGAGTCTGTATTCAAGACAGGGACAAGTAATTCTGACTACCAAACTACACAGGGTGTGAGACCCCAGCTCCCCACTGAAGGGAGAGAAGGTGGTATCATGTAAAGGCTAGCTAGGATATAGAGATATAAAAAAAAAAAAACACCATAAAAGGGCACATTAGGTAGAGAAATGTCCCATTGGTCTCACACTAACTTGAGCTGGAGCAGTTTCTCAATGCTCCCTACACTTTCACAGCAGTGTTTCTGTTTTCCCTTAGCTACATCTCTCTAGTGAAGAAATTCCAGAGGATTGGGACAAGATGCCTGTCAAAGTGCTTGTTGGGAAGAATTTCAACAGCATTGCCTTCAATAAGACCATGACTGTGTTTGTTATGTTTTGTAAGTGTTATTATTGTATTCAGATTTTAAGTTGCTTTAACATGATCAATTGAAAGTGAAAAATGAAAGCTCATGCTTACATACCAAACTAATCTTTGCACCTTACAGACCCTGAACTTAATGAATTTCTGTTGTCCGATGAAAGCATTGAAGAAAAATTTGTGCCATATCTATGGAAACACTGTGATACCTTTGCTGACTTAGGGCTGCACTGAGTAACACTGGATCTCTTCAGTAAATATTTGTCTAGGCTGTATCAAATCCTGGTGTTGAAAGACAAAATGACACCAGAACATCATGTTGTACAATGGAACATTGCAGCACGCTGTCCAGCATGAGTCAGGCCATCTTCCAAGGACAGAGGGAGAGTTAAGTGAGGTTGTCTGGTTATAATGCTCTAGGATTAAATCCCAGAGAGGAGCTGTGGTTTAGCAAATCCTAACTGCTTTTTTCTCCTCTGTCTGCAAGACAAGTGGCTCTCCTGCTTGACTCTTCCCAGCAAGGAACCACTGCCCTATCTCTCTAGCAGCCAGCAGGGATTAGACTGTGCCTTAGTTACTTCAGTAAAGCAAACATGCAGCATTAATATAAACACAGACAACTAGCTGTACTGCCCTGAATTTCAGAAATTCTTAAAGGTAGTATGTTCCTGCGATCCTCCTTGTTGGCCGCAGCCATTTTGTTCATGCAAGCCATTTTTACATTTCAGTGTAATGAACTGATCTAGGGAGGAATTGAACCAAGTCCTCTGGAAATGAAAGGCTGGTAAATGGGTGTAGTATATTCAGGAAAGTGCCCCAGAAATTTTAATTCCACCTAAACTGGGTATGAGCATTGTTCTCATGACTGAAGGTTTGCAATGGTGTTGTATGCTATTTATACTGGGTTCTCAGCAGTATGCCTTCTTGCTAACCTGCGTAAGTGCAGAGCTGAGTCAAACCACCATGACACCTCAAAACTCCTCCTCTTAGTGTAAATATAGCATAGTTTATGAACATAGTTAATTGTCATATGCAGAAAGCATTTTTGCTTCTGGCAAGTATTCAGCACAGGAATGATGCAAGACTTAATTGGATCGCATCCGTTATCTGGCATGCCTCTCCAGCAAAGTCATACGACAAGTGTCATATGTTTGTTATATACATAAAAGGCTAAACAGAGCTAAAGCAGCACTGCTATCAGAAATGCATTAGTTATCACTACATGAAAACTCATGAAATTCACGAAGGGTAAATGTTTTCATGTAGAGACTGACCACAACTGAAATCCAAAACCCTGTTAACTTGAAAGGCTACGTGGGTCCCAGTGATTGCACCAGTGCGTGCTCTTCTGCTAGACTGTATCTTTCTACTTTTATTTTAAAATTTGCAGATGCTCCTTGGTCCTATGACTGCAGAAAACTCCTGCCAATCTGGGATAAGCTAGGAGAGCAATATGCAAGCCACAAAGACATAATCATTGCAAAGACAGATATCACAGCAAATGACATCCTGTCCATTGGATCAGGTCGCTATCCGTTCTTCAGACTCTTTCCGGCTGGACCAGATCACCAGGTGAGAAGCTGTTGGGGAAGAATGTGGAGACACTGAGGAGGGAATGTGTGTGTGTGTGTGTGTGTGTCTTTGCACTCGTGTGCTTGTCATGGTGAGAAAGGAGTCCTTTAAGCAAGAAAGCTTTGGTCCTAACCTACTCAACATTGGATTCATTGCTGTCAAGAACCTGAATTAAAGAAGAAACCCTTCTATCACCTTCTCCTGTGTATGAAGCTGTGCCAAGAGCCCATATAATCATTTACCAGCTTGGACCTACAAGTCATTACAGCCTTACGTTCTGCTGTTTAACCACCCCCAATCTGCCTGTTGGGTTTTGCAACAGTCTCAACTCAGAGTGAGCTTAAAGATACCTCCTAATCATTGCAGTGCCTTTGTACTTCAAACCATGACAAGAGTCATACTGCCACAGAACTACCCTGTGCCAGCTGTTTCTGGAGCAGGTATAATTACAGCACCTGAAATGCTGGTACTACTCTTCTTATACCCTCTACTTTTTCACTTTACGTGAATGTTTATGTCAGTAATTTTACTTTATTCCAGTATCACAGCCTCAATTCGAAATATTTGTTGTCAACACCAGTGATCATTACAATATGCTACCTAATGCATCAGCTATACTACACAGCAATCAGAAAATGCTGCTGAAAGAGGAGCCAAAGAAAAAAATTAAATAGTTACATTTCTCTATCTACATAAATAATCTAATTAAAAAGAAAGTATCTCTGAAGCAAAAAAATATTAAGCTCTAGGATACTGTTGTAATTAAGACATTACTAAGCTTTTCATTTTTCTTCTTACTCCTAAACTTAAATCAAATTCTAAGACATTTGCCCATGTCCTCATTTAATCTTTGAGGGAGAGATTTGCCTCTCCGATGTGCATGTACAGCTTCTAATGAATTGAACTGCAGTCCTGCACACTCGCACCATGTTTAGTTTTTATGCAGAAAAGCAGAAACCCATTAAATGCTCATAATCTATGTCATTTTATCAAAAAATGTTGCTAACAATTTTCATTAACTATTAAGGGATTGTTTCACGCTTACAAATACCCTGAAATTAAACACTATTTGAAATCTTGAGTTCTTCCCTGCACACCATGGTTTTATACCAGTTCCCTCAACTTCGAAGATTTTAACTCATACTTGACTACCAGTGCAGATGTCTTGTAGATGTCTGCAGCCTTGCAGACCCAAGTGCCTTCTTTCTTATGGCACTATACGAACACTTGGCCACAGACATCTTCACTCACTACAATCATGAACAATTCTAAACACACTCAGGCCATTAACGCTCAGCCACTGCAACAGCTCTAAGTCATTTCCTACCCAACCAGCAGTTATACTGGGAGTTTTCCTGTGTATGCTTGTCCTTTTCTAAAAGTTAACCAAAGTCAGAGCACAGGATAAAAATGTAGTATCTCAACATGCCTATGCTCAGAGTATCTACTGTGTTTTTCACTGTATAGGCATTGCCTCCAAAAATACAATCCCTACTCCCTTATTCTGGCCATGAAAAGAGCAATAGAAAGGGCTTGGAGCCAAAGAGAAACTGGTATATTCAGAATGAAGAAACAGGAACAGGAAATTTATACAGTCAAAAAACACCTCCTGATGCAAGCTTGATTTCACACCGACATTTCTTTTAGCCTTCAGTATTTTGCTAGTGTTAGAAACAAACACACAAGCTTTCTAATTACCTCTACCAATCCTTCATATTATTTAAGGACTAAGGATAAACTGAATACCAGCACAGAAGCAGCAGGAATCTGAAGATGAAATAACTATCAGAAGACTCTAGAAAACACATCAAAATGCATGTAAAGAAGTCTGAACCTGCTCCTGATGAACCAAGGGAAACGTGGTTAACCTAACACAACCCAAAGCTCTTTCCCAGAACTGGGTTATCATGTTTTCTGGCCAGTACAGACACCCTTACACCTCCTTAAAGGCAAAGCCACGGGCAAAACACATTACCATGCAGTCCCTTCCGAGCACTCCTACCTGATGAGATCATATTAGACACTACCTTCCTCCGACCAGAAGTATCTGCTCAGTCTCCACACTATGAACTGTCTTCTTTCCAGTGGATTGTCACAGTTTAGTCTGTTTTAAGAACAAGTTCAGCTTTTCCTGAAGTTAATGACAAGCTACCCTCTTACTTTAATGGATGCAAAACTAGATGCATGATGACATTTTTAAATCAGGAGCCACTGTGGGATAACTGGAGTTAAGTGGAATTGGATGAATGAAGAGACCTAGTTCTAGAGCTGAGTATATATAAGCATGTGCCTAGTTTTCCAAACCACCGAATGTTTCTGTGCTGGGGAAACAATTATGGCCAGAGCTGAAGGAACAAGAAAGTGAATCTGATTAATTACGTGGAGGAGAGTGACCAGCCATCATTTGAGCTCCATCTCTACAACTCATCCCTGCACCACCCACTCCAAATTTAAGAGAAAAAACATGCAGTCTTTCAGATGGATTTAAGATGATTCTATTTGTTTCTCTGGGTTAAGCGAGGAAAATAATGTTTACATAGTCTTATGCACCAATTACTCTAATGAAAAATGTTGATACATATCTTTAGTAACCAGTACTGGGATCAGCTGCTTCTCTGGCTTTACAGGTCTTTGGGCTCTGAGAAATCACTGTTCCAGTCATCAGAGTCAATAAAACTCAAGATTCATCCAAGAATAGTAAACACCTCTGAAGGAATCAAATAATCTTTCTCAAGAAACTTAAGCTTGCTAACATAAAAAAAAAAAATAATAAATTCAAGGCTGCCACAGTTTTTATTACAAGAGAATACCTTACTAAACAGAAATATCAAACCTGTGTATACTTTTAGTGAATTCATCAGGAAATAGAGGTGTTGTGTTTAGAGTCCTTTGAACTCAAATCAGGCATTAGAGTAACGAATGTAAAGTAACACAGCATTCTTGATCTCAGTGGGAGTAAGTGAGCTTAACTCAAGCAAGAATAGGCATCTGCCTATTTCTAAATGTACTCAGATAACAGCAGACAATCCTCAATGTCATGCACATGAGCTTCTACAACCTTTTGTTAAAAGACTTGTTCAAGATCCTTTTATACTTCCAGAGAGCAAAGGTATCGCAGGGGTGTGTGTGGGTGTGTGTGTGTTTTAAAATACAGTTTGGTACCTAGCCCTAACTCAGAGAATCTGAAAGCTCTAAGCTGAAAGTGCTTCTTCCATTAAATTTCTTCAGAAGAAAATCTTCAGTAAACCCTCACCTTAAGGTGAAGTACAAGAAAATTAAAGTCACTGCTCATCTTCCTCCTGTTCTTTCAAGCTGTGCAACAGTTGCTACTTCTGGATTGTGTATTTCAAAACTTTTTCACAAGCTGAATTTCCATCAAAATCTTTAGACAGCTCTGAATATCATGGCTGGACACTTAAAAGACTCTGCTCTTCAAGATATCTTGCAAATGTTTATTGTTAAACACAGAAAAGACACTGATGTCAGTAATTGGCAGGATCCCAGACTGGTATTATACAGTAATGTTTATGGGTTTTTTTAAATACAAATCCTTTTCTTCTTAGGCATATCCATCTATTCTTTACACTTGAGTTTCAGATGACACTGGAACCTGCTGTGCCTCTGCCCTCTGCTTTCTAAAGTGAGCTGAAAAGTCTGGAGTTTGTTCAGTCTAAAGAACTGAAATCCTCCAGCTGATTATGGTGTTATTTTCAGCATTTTGTGTACAGACTTAAATACTTAACCTTGAAACTCTTTTCAGGAGGTTGTCTACACTGGGGAACACACCTTGGAGGCATTTTCTGAATTCTTAGAAGAACAAAGCAAGAGAAAGGCAGAACCAGGAGAGAAGGTAGGCATTTGATCCGGACACTGACTGATCTGGTGTGCAATCCGAGGCATGTTCACACCTTGTATAAGTATACCTGAACCAGCTACAGCAGTCACACGTATGGCTATGTAAATCTCCACTTGTGACCACCTCCACTGTGAAAACTGACCATTTACTCTGATGTTCTCTTTTTTTGTCTTTTAACCAACTATTTATCTTTGCAGGAAGCTTCCCTTTTTAAGCCTTTGTTGTTTAGATAGGTTCAGGATCCCCTAGCCTAATGTTGTCCCTGTGGGACTACCCTCTAGTTCCAGTCCTTACTCTCAGTCCCACCATCCTTGTCAGGATTATATTGAACACATTCTTAATTGCAACCTAGCCAGAGCTCAGGTTCAAGTGCACCAGGTTCAAATGGTAGACTTGGTAGTGTTAGGTATATGGTTGGACTCAATCTTAAAGGTCTTTTCCAACCTAAATGATTCTATAATCCTATGGGCTTCAGCCACTGCTCATTATGTCAGTTCTTAGGTGATTGTTACACAGCTCTTAGCTTGTTTCAAGCTCACTAGCTTGGCATGACCACCCTAGCTGCAGTCATACACCACTGCCTGGCAGGCACAAGCCCACTCACATCCTCATTTGCATCACACAAAATCCTCTTCTCCCACTGCTCACGTTATCATTGAGTCACTGTGCTAACACTCTGGCAGCAAGTATTGCACAGCAGAAAGGAAACTGCACCTTGACAGGTACAAGCAAAACTTTGTCAGGATTTTAGCTGGAGAAAAGAAGCCCCTGCTAAGTTAGTTTCAGCTATAGCTGGAGTGGTTCAAATATCCATTGCCCACCTCATCCTGCCACATTCAGTGCAGCTTCGCTTCTTCACAAAGCAAGGGTACCACAGAGCTGACAGTGTCTCCTCTTGGCAACCTGGTTATGATTATTGTCCGATTCCTCAACCCCTTCTACTCCACCATAAACCAGACCAGATAAGCATTAGCTATCCCAGATCAGCCTGTTATCGAATCCCGGACACTTCACTGTAAAAAGACATACTGTAAGCGAATAATGTGATCAAGCTCCACGCAGAAGGCTCCAAGCAACAGAAAAAACACTGACACAGATGGAGACACTGTCTACCCAGTATAAGAATCATGGCCCCATTCTGCCTGGAAGTTAAGTAGATCCACAGGGTAGCAATAGTTATCATTAACACTCTTTTCAACTAGTAGGGAAGCTGTCTGTGGGTGGAGAAACAGTTTTGAGTACTCAGACTTATTTCCACCAAAGGCTTTGATCTGCTCCTGAATTCACTGCTCAAATAGGTGGTTACAGATGGGAGACAGGTGACTGAACTAAATACTAGGACACAAAAATCTGCAGTGAAGGATCAGACATCCAGCCCTGGCCCAGTCATTGCACAATTCTGTTTTTGAATACCCAAAGCCTACATTTTGGTGCCTGCCTCTGTTGCATGTTCTTTAGTGATGTGTTCAGCAGATGTTGAGTCCTACACACAGTATTTTACATACAATGTTAGAGCTATGTATATACTGTCATCTCTTCTTCGTGATTTATTTCCCGTTAAAGAATAAGTGAAAAAGCCAGTTCAGGAAATAGCATTCAAAAACATATTCTGTGTAGCAGAAGGTGTAATTGGCATTTGCTCATCTGTTCACATTCTCCATCCTTACCTGACATGCACCAAATTTTCCCAGAAGACTGCAGTATTAGACCATTTGCAGTACAGTGCTTGATGTGAAGTCCCCTGTTGGAGTAACTCTTCATCCTCCCCTCAGGGCATTCACAAACACAAACAAGACAAGATAAGTTTCTTTTGAGATTGCCTAGAAAAGAGTCTCTTATGCTCATCAGCTTACAAAACATGGTTTTCCAAGTTCTTATTAAACCTTCACACAAAGCCTCATCTAAGCTTTGCCATAAACCAGTATAAAGGTTTGAAAACAAACCCCATTTTAGCAGCATCTGCACTACTTCTGACCTCATTAACAAGCCCTCAAGTTCCTTGGTTGAAAAGATGAAAATCTGCATTTCATATAATCTCAAAACATTTTTTTAAAATAAAGAGTTACTAGAGCAATTCTTTTTGTAAACATCTGAATAAGCAGCTTTGCTCTTGCATTTCCTTTTTTAAAAGGAACCTTTGGGAGGAATCAAAGAAGATCTCAGCCAAAGAGAGACTGTAATAACAGAGAAAGAAGAACTTTAATAGTACAGAGAAAGAGCAAATTTCTGAGGATTGTGGGGAATCATTCCTGGAAGGAACTAGCTGGAAGAATGAATCATCCCAAGTGAACACAGAGGTGGATCAAAAAATATATAAGTAAACAATTCTGTATCGGTGGTTCGTTATGTGTGACCTCTCTTCTGAATCCAATTTAACTCCTAGTTTTACTGGGATCAGTTGTCATGGGTTGTTAAAATATTTTCAATTTTCCTTAAATAATGCCCTTATTAGCAATAAAACTGCTCTTATTTTGAAAGCTATGTGCACCAAGGCAAACAGATCAAGATCCAAAATTCTTCTTTCTGAACAAAATCTGCAACAGGTTTGCAACTTTTTTTATTTACCCTAAAACAGTCCTATTGTCTTCAAGAGAGATTGACTGCTCCCAGAAGGATGGGACCAACATTGCAAAGAGCATTTCTATAGTGATATTCAAACGAAGTAACTGAAGCTAGGGGCTATACCCAAAGGGGCAGCTTGTGATATATATTTTTTTTTATTATCAAGCAGTCAAAAATGCAGAAATCAAGATGTAATTTAATTCCAGTAAGAAAAATATCATACCTAACACACAAAGCCACAGGTATGATTCATATTTTAGTCGTTAGGTCCTCTAACCACCACACACGTTATAAAGGCACAGCTGGTGAAACTGTTGGACAACAGTAATTTCCTGCAAGGGCCAGATAAAGCAGAAATCATTTGTAAAGTTTGAAACCTTTTCTTATGCAATTAGAGAAGGAAGATCACTTATCAATACTTCATTTCAAAAGCAGATTTCTGAAGTCTTTGTTCCCAACTTGTTAATGCTAATAAGTTACTTTCCTATGTAAACAGAGGCAAAAAGGTGAAAACTTACAAAATGAAAGAACACCCATTTGAATGGCAGAAAGATTAATCACTGTAGTGAAGAATACAGCACTGAAAGAACAGTGGAGATCTCCTAACGCTCACCTGTCATGCAAGTCAACAAGAGATGAACAATTTTAAAGTGCTGAACCTCTTACATTTTACAATTATTTGCTATAAAGCACAGTTCATGACAGATGGCATCTTTCCTATCCAGTCTACAATACATAATCAAATACACACACTAAAAGTTTTAAGATGAAATGTTAACTTCTCTACTTCACAATTACTGCAAATAGTACTCAGGATGTAACACACACCTCAGGAGGCCATCAGCTGGCTTTCATTGATGAGGAATTAACAAGAAGACACAAAGTAAAACAGTTTATGTCGATACTTTGCGGGCACACTTCAGTCTCTGCTGGGGCTAATGTTCATTTGGACTGCAACTAAATCCTCTTAATGGAAGAGGATTCTTGTGGAAGCATGTTCAGGAAGCAGATCTAGCATGGATGCTAGATCACCATCCCTAATACGGTCCACCTGGGTTTTGTAGGTTTTGGATCTAACTTCATGAATAGTTTGACTGTCTGAAACTGATGAAGACCACTTCTCAGATGGGCTCCACTTGTTCAGGTCTCTGCCAGCTGCAGCTCCCTCCTCTGTCCCAGCAGTATCACCTACAAGGGGAAAAGGAGCTTAAAGCTACATAGCAAAACTGGCTTAAAAGTCAGGATGGCAGATCTGAAAGATGCAGCCCACTCCACTCCTAATTGTAAACCACAGCTGATCTATTATTATTTAAAGCAAAATTCTTCTTTGAAGATGCCAAGTAAAGTTTAATTCTCATGTTTTTAGGACAGAACAAATTTTTGATAGAACTGCAATACAATCCAAATCAAATCAAAGCCTCAGTTAGTGGCAAGAGGAAAACACGGGATCCCAGGTATCAGAGTGCTGGTTTTAATGAGGTCAACTGAAGTTTGCTGTGGGTGGAAACTCCCACTCCAGCTGGACAGCATGGGATGCAGTTAACAGTAAGTGCTTCTCAGCACCCTCCCTGAGAGGACTTTGTTTACAAATACCACCCAGAAATGATGACTTGTCAATTCAAGCAATGAAGCATGCCAAAACTGTTTCTCTTCTACGCAACTGAAGAAGTCAGTTCTCCTTTGGACATCAAACATGAGGTCTCTGGGACACTGCCAGAAGGACCTTGCACAAAGTAAACCTGATCACTGCTGGATATTGGGTTTCATTTAACTTTCATTGAACATCAGGCATTCATTAACAAAGAAGCCCTCATTTGATATCCTGGGAGATCAGATTAGAAAGCAAATGAGATGAACTGAATCCCAAAGAGAGGGGAGTGTCAGCAGGCTTTCCCTTTGCTGCTTGCAACATGATGAAATTTGAATGGCAAGCAGAGCCACCAATATATTTTGAACAACTATTAAACACAGAAGCTATAATCTTTTAATTAGTTTCCTCACAGAAAAATGGAGCAAGCAATGCTCAGCACCACTCTGTATCTGGCAGATGGGTTTACCATTCAAGATAATGAAAAAGAAATTAATTTTCACTGCGCCAACCCACTGTATACAAGGCTCAATCCTGAAACAGCTATCTATCCTATTATAAGGTGCAAGATTACTTTTTAATGAAAACATGTGCCATCTTGGCAAATTATGTTCTCATTTCTATTCCAGCCACTCACAGATGTTGTGTAAAGACAAGGGGCCAAATGCAGACTTGCATGCCATGCCCTGATGCATGACAAGAGTTGCGATTCTACTTCATAAACCATCTGATAAAAGCCTGCCTGAGAGGCAAGTCTTCCTGTGGTCAAAAGTCTGCCTTGTTCCTGGCTGGGTTGGGTTCCTCCAACCCTCAGCCATGGCAGGACGTGCCCTCTGGGCCACACAAGTGACCTTGCACATTGTCTCATTTTCCCTCTGATCCAAGTCAGTTCCAGAATATCTTCCCAGAACAAAAACTGAAGTGTTTTAACCAGATTCAGGTAACCCACCACCAACTCACTTCCCCTATCATGCCAACTGCTGTCAGTTTCATAAACAGAACTTGTCACACTCTGTAGTGGCTCCTCAACTGTCACAAGCAGACTTGAGCTCTAAATGTCTGAAACAGAGTAATTTCCTCAAGCTTTGCTAAGTCAAACACTACTTCTTTTATTTTAGTCTAAACATGAAGTGAATCTGTTTAAAGAGTATTATCATAACTGTGCTCAGACATTCTAAAAATTATTTAAATCCATGAAAAAAATATATCAATGTTTATTAGTTAGATTTGTTCCTGTAAATGAATACCAATATTTTGAATGCAACAATCATATGAAAAATCTCCCCATGCACAAAAATAAGCTCTATCAATTCTCTTAGGCCTGTTGGTCTTAAGAGATATCAATGTGCACAAAATGCAGAGCTGGTTTAATCTGCAAGTGGCAAGATGGTTTGGCTATCAATATGAAGCAGTGGAAGCCACATTCCCAGCTAGGAACCTCATTTATAATAGGACTCACCCACAAAATGAGGCATAAAAAAGTTTAATACAAAAAAGGGGGTAAACCTGAAACATCCCCAGGAAATGCTGACTTGTTTTTTACTAAATGACAGCCTATTCTGCCCTAAAATACAAGCTTTGAGCACCTTACAGATAGCAATTCATCTCATTAAGTTCTTTTCTTAAATCCTGTGGAAGAAAAATGCTGTTCAGAGTGACAATCATTCATAAATGCTCAGATTCACAGGAAAAATAATCAATCCTAAAGAGAAATGCAATAATTCTTTTATTCTGTACAACAGTTTCATCTTAGCTTAACTCTCCTGGAATTACTCTCAGCTGGCATCGGCATAACAATAGAAACAGAATCAAAATACATTAAAAGAGATTAATAGAAATACACAACAAATGCATTGACTGTTCAAAAAACCCTGAGGTGTGGAAGGGGCATAACTGGTATAAATCAAAAGGTCTGGCTTGGAGGTTAGAAGTTCAGGTTTGGTGTATAGATATATATATATATAGACACACACACACGTATGTGTGTGTGCTATATGCTTGAAGACTCACAGGCTGGCCACAGGGAGGTAACTAAATCCACTATTTTAGGCATTTAATTCAAACACTTGAATATTCAAAATTCATGTTCGGAGGCCTTTAAATCCATCTTGCCTTTCTCTCACACTTACTCCTCATAGCAAAGAGAGAGAGTTTGCTCTAAGGACACAATGATTTTATACAGCAATATTAACAAACAGCAACAATTCACTAATAGAAACATGCTGTTGACTTAACCCAAGTGGAGTTTGGTTGATGGAAATTACTCAGCTCAGATGCTTGAGAACTGTGCTTGGTATAATCAACTGTGACCAAGGGAAGGAGGTTGTGATCATTTCAAACTGATTTGGGAAATGCTTCAAATCCATCTGTCCCCTGGGCTTATGGCCATGCTATTGCGTCTGTGTATCAAGAGTCCCACACAAGCTGTCAGTCATTCACTCAAGTTCATGTCCAATTCAGAGGGCTTCCAGGTGCATTTCACTACTCATGTTTTGTACTTGATTCACTACATTTGGGAACTACCGTGACTGAAAGGCCAAGCCAAATTCAGCTTTTTCATTGGTTTCAGAGGAGGCAGCTGTTTCTCATGGCACGATACTGGACCAAGAAGAACACGCATTGCCCAACATGTCCTCAGGTTTCCAGTTTCTGAGAATCGCCTTTGGAAATACTTGCTTTATGTAAAACATTGACAGAGCTAAAGCTGTGCCAGACATGCTGCCCACCCCTCTCGCTGCTGAACAAACACGCAGTGGCTGCCTTTTCACCACAGCTACACCTGGCCCTTGGTGGGGAATTTACCAAACAGGAACCCTCACTGTTCACATGCTGGATCTGTATCAGCACTTACACACCACGCACTGAACACAACTAAAGAATCATTTTCTCCTCTTCCCCGGCAAGTAGAGCCTTGCTGCATTTCACTTGAGCTCTCCTGGGCAAATGCATGTTACCAACAACTGCAACCAGTGAATAATAAATATTAATAAAGCATTTAATTGGAATCTTATTGAAAAGCACTTTTACCAGCACAGCTGGCAAGAGCCCCCTTGAACAAATGCTGCCTGCTTGCCAAGTACAACATAGGTAGAACTGTAATTACTTAGCAGAGGCTAAGGACTCTACATGTGTAAACATTACTGCTGAAGCCTGAGCTTTTCAAAGCATGTATTTAATAGACTGAAATAACCTGGGAATTCTGCCTAAATTTCCCTTCTCTGGCCTTGCCATTTTTGAGCAGGTGCTGGTTATTTCTTAGCACACATACTACATGCTAACAGACTCAAACCAGCACCCTGGGAAAGCATCCCCTCATCTACAGTCATTAGAAAAATAGTTGTTTAAGACCACTAATGGATGAAAGGGTTCCTAAATATTGGTAACTACCATTTCCCTTTACTTAGTTTGACACGGATGGGTCTCTTGCCTGCCTGCCTTTTCTTCCAAAGGATTGCTATTTGCCGAGTCAGGAAAAAAATCCACCCTGTTCTACCACACCCTGATCCTTTTCTTAAATGGCAATTTGCCGAAGTCTAGTAACTTCAACAGACCAAGTCATTCACCCAAAAGTCACAACTGCTTGGAACACTCCAAGCACATATCAAAAATCTGTACCACTGTTTTGCACTGGCTGCACAGCATCAGGTGCTTCTTGGAATACTTGGTTTATGGGTGGCACTTACAGCCTTTGTAAAAGCTAAGTATGGGATTTAACAACCTTCCCATTGGCACTAAATATATGCCTCTAGTCTAAACCATTTTTGTTCTAGTCATTAATTTCCCACATAATCCTTTATTAAAACTCATTAAAAGAAGATACTGGACACTTTTTAGTGTGCACTTAATTTGCTGTAAACTCATCTGTGTATTTTCCAACTTGAGACCCCCTTGCACTAAGATGCTTCTTGGCATAAGAATGATTTGGATGACATCCTCAGCGAGCACACTGTTGTTGAAATGTGAAGAATGTGCTCTCCCAGCAATCAGAGGACTTCACACAGGACAAGATGGCCTACTATTGAACAGCCATTGGTGAAAGTGAACCATAATTTGTGATACATGAAAAGAACACCAACTTGGATAAATGAATGCCTTCATTTTGAAATTAGTATCATTTTGCAACCTGAAATCTTCTCTTCCAACTGACAGCCAGTGCGGTTCTGAAGCAAACAAATTCTCATTTATATTGGGAGCATGCAAAATACTTTTTCAAATATGTTTATTCTTCTACAACCTTGTTCTAGTCATTTATCCAAGCCTAATATGACAAGATGTTTCAATCATATGGTCAGAGATGAGAAATAAGGCCATATGACTTAGGAAAATCACACCGAGTGGTAAACAACAGTAACTCAGGGCAATCATCCCGCACAAGGTTTGAACGTGTCAGAAAAGCTACCCAGGCACAGTCTAAGGGGGTGAACTGGCAAGAAAAAAGGTAACATGAATAAACCGAGCTTCTCAGGAAGTCAGTACCACTAACTTCTTCATTAGCGATGCCCACAGCACATCTCTGCCTGCTCCGTTAATGCCACCTGCTGGCAAATCAAAAGACCTCATTCTCTGTGTTGGCTCCTTTGGGAACTTCCTGAGCTCGGGGACAGAACACGGAGCACCAACAGGGCCAAAGAACATCATATTTGGGAGAGAAAAGACCTCATGGGCAATGCCTATAGGGACCCTAAAGATCACAGACCCATCCACGTATCCTCGTGAAAGAGAATGTTTGAATGAAGATCTACTACATCCTTCTTCACACCTGCATGTAACATACTCACAAAGCTCTGGGGCTGCTAGAAAGATCAGTTAAGTGCCAGTACATTTCTGAATGAATGCAATTTAACCAGGGACTTCCAATTAATTAACACTAACAACAAGCTATTCAGAACAGGAGTCGCCTGTTGGAATTGGTCTGACAGATCTGACATTTTTTTGCAAAACAAAACATCAAACAAAAAAAGTACAAAATTTCTGAAACAAAGAAAAACACTCAACCTAGAAAGTTACAATGGAAATACCTCAACCTCCATCCTAGGCCTTACTATGTCAAAGTTATCACTGTACATCAGTGCATAAAATCACAGCAATACCTTTTTCAAAAGCATCAAAACATTTTACCCAATTTTACAAATATGAAACAACTAATTGAAACTTAACACATCAAAATGTGTTACATGGAACGTGCCAACTGATTCTAAGATTGGTCGAACTGAACTCCTCACATAAAACCACATCACTACAACAGAGCTACCATGTTAATATTCATTGAGAAACTGCAAAAACATTGCTATGTCTACCATGAGACCAGACTGCAATTTGAAGAACATCTCCCTGGAAATACAATGAAGTGGGTTAGTGGTGTTTACAGAAAAGACAGAGTTCAGCCATCTATACTAAACCATGGTCCCAACAAAACAAATTTACAGCCAGGGTAATATCCCAGGATAGCTTCCTGATCCTACTGATCCTGATCACTCTTTCTAATATCCCACTGGCTTATTCCTCCAAGATGTTCCTATTCTGGATGACTTCCAAGATCTGCCCAGTTCTTCTTCACTGTACCTTCATTACCATTATTTCCTCTAATCCTTCTTTAGCATCCAAGCTCTAGTTTCTTCAGTTCTTTCTATTCATACAGATCTCTCAGGACTTTCACCTACATTCTTTCTGAGGTGAAAACTTGTCTCTAAAGGACTATGCACTAGTGCTTACAGAAGGGTGATCTTCAGAGACAGTGATGTACTGACATAAATGTCGAGTACTTTAGAGGTGACCAAAGATCACCACTGTACAAAATAAACATCTTTGTATATGGAGAAAAATCAAGTTCAGACAGCAAAGATTTTGGTCTCTGCACTTTTCAAAGCTAGGTCAAAAATATAAGAGTTTCCTCCCAATTGATTAACTGATTGATTGTCAGTGTTGAAACACCACCTGCATTCAATATCAGCGTGGGGACTTCCCATTGCCACAACTGTCATTTGAACGTCACACTCAAATACATTTACACATTTGTCAAGGCGACTGACACACAACCATTCTACCATCAGCATAGCTCAAAAAGTATTTGAATTAACACTTAAACTGATTAAAAATAAGACCTTTACAAGTTCACATAAACACTACGAAGCCTGTTGTATGTTCACTGTTTATATTTTCCTTACCTTCACAGTTTCTCATGCACTTCACTTTCTGGCCACCACAGCTGCAGGACTGTAGGGAATTCTCCTCCTAAACCAATTCCAAGAGAATCTGAAAGCATGGAAAAGTCTTCATAGTCTTACATTTTGTCAGATCTGCACTTCATAAATAAAAGGAATGGAGACAGTTTTTTAAGCAGTAATTTCAAAATGACCTAAAAATACAGTCAAATGCCATCAAGCGTTTTCTAGTAGAAAGATCTATAGACTCTACAAACATCACCAGACACATAACTGAGGCTTGATGCATGTGGTCGAAGCTTATTTCAACAAATGTATTGGGCATGACTTCGAGGAATAGAGCCTCTGGGAACTGGCAGTGCAGGCATTTCATCTGGACCCCCTTCCCAATAGTTTCTATGGTCCCAAGCCAGCCTGCTTTCTTTGACAAACCCTTCAACTGATGCCCTTTAGCTTGGCCAGGTGGCCAACTGCAACCCAGGCAGAGAAATCCCAGGCAATGACTTTCCTAAACAATCCCGAATTTCAGGGGCATGAGTGAAAGCAGCTATGCCAGGGAACAATCTGTGAAACTATCAACATAAAAGTTACACAGAGAATTACTCAATGAGAACCAGACCTGCACTTATCAATCAAAAATTTGTTCTTCATTCTCTGACTAGCCTGTCCTCATGGCTAATCACTCCAGTGGTTTTATACCTAGAACGAACCTGCCCTTGTGCGCTTTCAGCTGTTCCTTCAGTTTCTATGTAATTTCTCCCCTTCAACACAGAGACAGGAAAAGACAATGATTGCTTCGAGACAGTGGTAGAGCAAAGTAATAGTGAGCAGTGATGAAGGAATGTGGATGGGAGGTGTTACCATGGCAACAGGGGGACAGAGCTTTCCAGGTTTGGGAAAGCAAGTGCGTTTTTCATCACATTCAAATACCCAGCTTTGGTTTACACCAAGCTCTGCGCAGCCTTTGTGACTTTGGGGTGGGGAACAGGAGTCAAAACAGCATTTGGCCCTGGGGAGCTGCTACATTATGGCAGAGAGTAAAGGATAAAGAGCAGCTGAGCAAGTAATGAGGAAATTCAAACTGGTGTTCAGGTCAATGTCTTCAGCATGAGTTCACACTACTGAATTATGCAGTGGATCCATAAATCCATCATGTTTCAGAAGAACTTCTCATTCCTGTCCTTTTCTGAAACAAAATGTTTAATATCACATTCCCAAGCACTGGCCACATTTGACACGTGTATGTCATGTAGGCACCATACGGTCAGTATTTCCTTGCCAAAACTGACTTTGAGAAGCAAGAGCAAAACACGACGATAGCCATGGAAGAATTGCATTAAAAGCAAGGCATACAACAGGTCTGTGACTATGAGTAAGCACATCTATTGATGGTCCTTTAACAGTATTTACTTTGCCCCCTTTGGCTGGTACACCTTTTCAGATGAACAGTATAGCGTGTGGGATGTGCAGACAAGCTACACATGTGATGACACAGCATAGTTTGAGTACAACATATTCTCTGTCTTTAACAGACATAACAGTGATTATATATTACTCACACCAGCTATCATTTACATTAACTGTTGTTCCTAAAGAGCCCAGCATAAGCACAGAGGCAGCCAAAACCAGAATCCCCTTTTCCCCACTAAAGTTACCAAAAGATCAAACAGACTGACCAGCTAATGTGGCTGTACTATAAAAGGGAGCACCAATTTTCATTTAAATGTATAATGAAATAGCAAGAAGGCTGCAATACTTTTCTGAGTTAAAATGAAAATCTCACTGCGAGGGTAAGCGTATGTGTGTGCTTAAATATAAAGAAGCTGTTAGCCTAAAGGATGAACCACACAAACTCTGCAAGTTGTCAGAAGATTTTACAGAGGGGCAAAGCTGCCAATTTACAAAGATCACCTCCTGGGGCATGCAGTCTACGGCAGTTATAATTTCTGAAAGAGACTGTGGGAGTGCTATTAGAGGGAAGTGTCATTTGGAGCAAAGGAACAAAATGCAAGAAATTATAGTTGAATGTGTAGGTCTGCTGATGGTAGATGTCTCTGCTGGTCAATACAAATACATTTTGGAGGAAACAATGGTAGTTCTAATGTCAAAGTAAAGGCTGATAACAACAGCAAGAAGATGCAAATCTTTCACTTTGAGGGGTGTGATAGAGCTGACAGTGATATATGACATAATCCCTCCCCCTGCTTCTTAGGGAAGCTGAGCATGACATATAATCTTGCACTGTTTTTTAGAGTAGATAAATCCACCTGGTGAGCCATGAAGACCCTCACTGAGGCCACAGCAGTTTTTGCAGAATGTTGTGTTACAGCTGCAGTCATTTGTACTTTCCAATTTGTTTCTGACTCCCTCCGCAACCAGACCTCAGCAGCACACGGAATACACACTTTAAAAATATAAGACAATGGCCTAGGAGCAAGAGGCTTATGGTCATCAACCCAGCATCAGCAGCATCCAGTGAGGCATGCAGGCTGCTGCTCGCATCAAACAGAAACCTACAGATACAACTATGTTATTCCATCTGGCCCACAACTCACCTAGGGCAGGAAAAAACAAATCCCTTCAAACCTGTAGCCATATACTACTTTGCACTTGTGGGGTGGGAAGCACTGAAGGAACTGAAGGACTGAACTGCCTGGGAGCCCCACTGACAGTGAACACAGCTGCGATCTCCAGGTTTTCTAAAAGCAAAGGATGCTCCAAGCTGTCCCTTTACAAGTACGGTAAACACTGCCCTTCATCCCCCGCCCCTTTTTGTTTGCCACCTCAGCTGCTGTGCTGGTTTTGACTGGGATGGAGTTACTCTTCTTCGCAGTAGCTGGTATGGGGCTGTGTTTTGGACTTGTGCTGGAAACAGTGTTGATCACACAGGATGTGTTTGTTACTGCTGAGCAGGGCTTACACAGTCAAGGCCTTTCCTGCTTCTCACCCACTAACCCTACCAGCAAGACGGTGGGAAGGGGGAGGGGGGGGAGGGGGCACAAGAAGTTGGAAGGGGACACAGCTGGGACAGCTGACCCCAACTGACCAAAGGGATATTCCATACCATATGATGTCATGCTTAGCATATACAGCTGGGGGAAGAAGGAAGAGGGGTATGTTCAGAGTTCCAGCACTTGTCTTCCCAAGTCACCATTATGCATGATTGAGCCCTGCTTTCCCGGGAATGGCTGAACACCTGCCTGCTGATGGGAAACGGTGAATGAATTCCTTGTTCTGCTTTGCTTGTGTGCACAGATTTTGCTTTACCTATTAAACTGTCTTTATCTCAACGCACAAGTTTTCTCACTTTTACCCTTATGATTCTCTCCCCCATCCCACCGAGGGGGAGCGAGTGAATGGCTGTGTGGGGCTGCATTGCTGGCTGGGGTTAAACCACAACAGCTGCTCTGAACTGTGCAAAGTCTGTGATGAGTCTTTGCAGGTCTTTGGAGCAAACCCTATAGATACAAGTACTCTATTAACATGACGTACTCAAAGAAGCTCTGTTATCAGTACATTCCCAGGCACCTTATACATCTCATTTCCCACATCTGGCCTTTGATATATTCCACTTGCTGGTAAATGTGTAATACAGCCAGGGGAATGGCCACTGTCAGCTTCAGTCAAATATGCAGAAAAAAGATTACGTTTCCTGAGAGAACACATCCTCACCCGCTGATCTAAGATGAGGGGAAATCTGGAATGACAGATGTCTCGGTCAGATGATACAGAGACACTTCTATGTGAGCCTAGATGTCCCTCTGGGAAAATGAGAGGGCACAAGTGGAGTAGCTGTAGACAAATGGATATGATCACTAGTTTTGTATCTCCCACTTAAACCCCAGACATGTTTCCTGGATGTGTATTAACTCTGAGGAAAACTGAAATTACATGGTCTGAACTGCTACAAGCAACCTTATAAAAAAATATCCCATCATACCTAAAATGATGACTTTCTTCGACAAGCAGAGGACTCCTTTCCCTTTCCTCTATCACCTCAAATGGTAACCCTACAATTTAACAGATGATAGCACTTGCAGAAGTGCCTTGTTTTCACTTATAAAATGGTCCCTGACAGTTCCTGCACTCTCATTAAGAGCATTTTTACATTCACAGTGGAGTGGGTACCTCCTAAACCGGCAGGTTAATACATTACCAGACTTTAAAGTCAAGATTTTACTTTTACTTATTCAAATCTCAGTCCCAAAGGGGATTTTCTGTTACCAGCCTGTTAACAGTGGTCTGGATCAAAATAACGTGGTGACTGCAGCCATATGGTCTAGCAGGAGGATTTCAATCAGCACACGCAGCAGTTTCTGTGGAGTGAGGACTTCACTTACACCTTACAATCACATGAGGGAATGTTACTGTGCTGCCTAAATGTATGCATTTCAGGTAGAATACAGGTGAGGAGGCATTGGCTGAGACCAAGAACAAAACAAAGCACTATAGATTAGTGTTGGCGAGCAGTAGTATTAGCATTGGTTTATCCCCAGCTATGTTATACTCAGGGCACAATCTACAGCCCAAACCAGGTACACTGCAGTGATGTCTGAACAAGTAGCTGCCACCCAAGCACCAAAATCAGAAGCCAAAATAATAGTACTAGCATGGTGCTGGGCCAGAAATCATTAAGCCCTGCTGGCTGCAGCTGATTTTAACCAAACCAGAGCAAGGGGACACAGCACCACAATCCACCCACTCTGACTCCTCTGTATTTCGAGCCGCTATGAGTTACTATGAGCCACTGGTTTGCAAGGTGGGAGGTACTGATGGATTGTTTCCTAACTTCTCCAAGCCTGGCAGCACTGCAGTGGTCACCAGGCTTCCCAGGATGCGAGAACTGTTCCTGCCAAAGGCTTCCCTGCAGCAAGACCATGCTGAGGATTAATGCTTGGTAGACTTTATCCTTACAGCTTGGAGTTGATGTCTCCAGGACACACCACTGGGTCTGGAGACCCACATATCTGGAGATACCACATATTGCTGATATTGCTGGTATGGAATTCCTCTCATTTAGGAACATTGGGCCAAAGATGCCCTTGTAGTGTCTATGCTACAGAAGAAGCCTTACAACCATCTGCCCTCAGCACAGCAAGATGGGGCAGCTGACCCCTTACAGGGCATCTGGAAAATGTCCAAGAAGCAAACTCCTAGGGGATTACAAGATGTTACAGTAGCAAAATGCAAGAACACAGAAGTTTTAGATGAGGGATTCTGGTAAGGGCAGGGGAGCAGCAAAGACATCCAGAAAGCACTTTCTGAAGACTGGTTTGCAGAACAAAGATGATGGACAAATGGCTGGAAGTGGGGAAAAGTTCATTAGCTCTGCTTTTGAACCTGAACTCCATTCTTAATTTCTGCCGATGTCACAATTATGAACATTGACTGCAAGGCACCAGAAAACTATGCTCCAGGCAGCAAGCTGATAAGTCATTGCCTAAGGTGGGTTGGAGGTCTGAATACCTCAAACCTGAACAAACAGATGATCATCAGGTGCTTCAACAGCTCTTCAGCTGGCATGAAAAAGAAAGGAGAACTGTTTCTTACTTAGCCAGGCTACCAACAGAGTCACATTTCCAAGCAAAAGTAGTGATGCTGAATACATTTCTTAAATGCCTCACTAGCTCTTCCATATGATATCATGACAACAAATCAAAGCAAAATATAAGCTATGGTTCCTGAGCTCTTTCATACAACTATCACCCTCCCTCTTACTACAGAAAAAGAAACAAACACTAGCATTTTTATTTGGGGAAAAAATACAGCAATGGGAAAGGAAACAGAACAGGTACAGGGGAACTCTGCCATATACTCTTCAAGACTTTCAGGGCTTAACATGGAACAAATACTGAAAGCAGAACACAAAGTTTCTGCATTTTCTTTCAATTTGCCTTAAAATACCATCAATCACACCTCAGCATACAAGCACACTGCTAGCATCTCCACCGCACCATTGGAATCATCTCCATCCTGAGCCAACAGAGGTAAGCAAATGTTTTGCTTTCACAGTGCTTTGGAAAATCCTGTAGATCTACTGGGAAAGGAAAATTCCCTGTTCAGGGGTCCCTCAAGCCATAAGAAAACAGAAAAGCCTTAACAGAAGGGGCTCACCTTCAGCTGTTCGCACCAAATGCTGCAGCAACACTTCCAGGGCTGCAGAACACAAGTTTGGGCTGAGCAACAGAAATGCCTTATGGTCCAGATTCCAGCTTGTTCAGTTAGCACAAAGGTCAGGCCAGCAGACAGATGGGCGTTCTGTCTCATGGCCTTCAACCCACTCATATTGTGGGAACTCTAGGCCTCAGGAAAAAAGCAAAAAATATTCAACTTAAGAACATGATATCCAATCTTTATTGGCCCATGGGCAATAGTACTGAGCCAGCAGTAACTGATGAACTGTTGCTGCCCATAACTATGTTTTCTCTCCCTTTTAACCTAGGCAGCGGCAGCAGCAACAGCTTCCTACAGCCACAGGCAGTGGCTGACAACATGAGACTGGGAAAACACTCAGGTGGGAGTTGGAAAGAAGACTAGGGCTACAGCTGGTGCAAGTCTATTGACATTTCTTCTCCTCCTGAGCTGATCCAACAACAAAAACATACACAAATGGGAATCACAGGTAGAAAGGTTAAAGTTAGTATTTGCTCTGGACCACAGCTGCACCTTATTACTGATGCAGAAAACATTTACAAGGTAATCTTGAGGAGGCTGAAAGTAGCTCTTTTTTACACCACTAAGTTAACAAAGAGGATCATCTGTAAAGGAGTCAGCCAGGGACAGAGTATTTTTCATGAAGCAGTTATGAAAAATGCACTCTAACTTGGGAGGAAAAAAACCCTCCAGAAGCATGGAACTATATTCCAGTTCCTACTGCCTTTCCTGCTTTATTCCCAAGGCAGACACCAGCCAGGTTGGCAGTCCTTCCCCCTTCCACCGTTAAATAAGCCTCCAGGTAAGAAGACACAACAGTACAACAGAGCAGCACACTGTCAGAATTGATTCCTCCCAGGCTTCAAGCTGACTTCTTGACTTTGCTTTATCCAGTTACTGCCTATGACTATAATAGCACAGTTACTATGTGTATTCTCTTTTGATCTAAACTTCTCTACATAATGGTGAATTTAGGCTCCTTGATGGGGGAAGAAAAAAGAACAACAGCAAATAATTTTATTTTTACAGAAGAATCTATTTGCAGAAGAGAGCTGGTAAATCGCTGCCATTTTACTGTTTTGTTTGAATAATTTTCTGCAGGAGAATTTTAAATGTCTTGTGTATCAGGAAGGGGCAGCTGCTCCTTTTTCCAGATGGGTATTATGGTATGAGGCACTGATGCAATTTGGAAGATGGACTATTGACTGTTGTGAAATGATGCTGAAAATGATGCAATCAATTTAATTCTCTAATGGCCTAAAGAAAGAAGGGGAAACTTTCTGGGCATTGTTTGACCTGCCTTATGAGAGGCTGAAAATCCTGTTCTGAGTAATCAGAAGATGGATCTTGTTTTATATAACTTTTTTTGATTCACTAACTGAAGGAGGAACAACTGAATCTCAATTTATAATTCTTCTTCCTTCCACTATTACTCAAAATGAATGAAGACTATAGTTTTTGTTCCAAAACCTAAAGTGCTTCAAGCCTTTAGATGACCTTCAAGAGAACTGCAAGATATTGTTAACCATTGTCCTCACAACTTTTCTGGTTCAATTGGATCTTGTAGAAGTGTGCTATTGTATCAAATATTTTGTGGCAATGAATTAGTTTGACCTCTTATTTTTTAAAAAAATAAATAGGGAGTGAGATGGCTGTATTGTAGGACAAAGGGAGACATCAGTTCAATTCCCTGTTGTGACCAAGTCAGGGATATCTGGGATGAAAAATGACCTAAGCACAAACCTCTGTATGCAAGTTAGAGGGTGAGTGTGAGAACACATGCATCTTGGTGTCCCACACAAAACTGGAGTTTCAACCTGAAAATGTAATTATGGCAATTCACATAAAAAAAGGGTTCCTATTGCTCCACAGCAGAATTAACATCCTGAAAAGCTGCTGAAATTGGAGTTGCTGCTCTTTCATCAATAAAATACTGACATCAAAAAAGAGGAAAATTGTTCACATCACAGAATGGTCAGGGTTAGAAGGAACCTCTGGAGATCATCTAGTCCAACTCCCTGGTAAAGCAGGGTCACCTGGGGCAGGTCACATGGAACTGCATCCAGGCAGGTTTTGAACATCTCCAGAGGAGGAGACAGCGCAGCCTCTGTGGGCAGCCTGTGCCCGTGCTCCAGCACCCTCCAGGGAAAGTTCTGCCTCGTGTTCAGGCACTGAAAAGAGCCTGGCCCATCCTCCTGGCACTTGCCCTTAAAATATTTATATGCATCGATATGATCCTGTCTCAGGCTGAACAGGCCCAGCTCTCTCAGCCTCCCCTCACAGGGGAGATGCTCCGGGACCCCATCACCTTCGCAGCCCCCGCTGGCCCCTCTCCAGCAGCTCCCTGTCTCTCCTGACCTGGGGAGCCCAGCACCGGACACCGCACTCCAGACACGGCCTCACCAGGGCAGAGCAGAGGGGGGGGATCCCCTCCCCCGTCCTGCTGGCCACGCTCCTCCTCGTGCACCCCGGGACACCACTGGCCTTCTGGGCCACACGGGCACGCTGCTGGCCCATGGGCAACGTGCTGCCCACCAGCACTGCCAGGCCCTTCTCCGCAGAGCTGCCCCCCAGCAGCTCAGCCCCAGCCTGCACTGGGGCGTGGGGTTACTCTTCCCTAGGTGCAGGACCTCACATCCTCTTGATGAATACAGGTTGCTTCAGAGAACGCATGTACTACAGAAACAATGATATCTGTTGCATCATCCTGTACAGTAGAAGCCAAAGATCATGCTTCCGTTTTATTCTTTTTTTAAATGAAGATTTTTTTTATAAGAACCGGAAAACTACAAAAGATAGTTTTACCTCATACCTGGTGAGTTGAGGTTCTGTGGACACATTCAAAATATGTATCATTTAAACTAGCCCTAAGTTCAGAGCATTGTCTGATGCTCTACATCTAAAGCACTCCTGTGCAGCTGCAAGATCTCTCCTGAACCATACCCTAGGCAACACTACTGGGATGGCCATGGTATTTCTCTCTAATTATTGTATCATGAATTATCACTTTATAACAGTCTTCTGACCCTAGACACATTAACCTGAGCTGCTCTCAATCACAGCAAGATTCAGCGAACAACTCTAACCCAAAGTCTGCCTTCATTAGCTTGCTGCTGTCTACAAAGGACAGCTTGGCTGTAAGGTACAGTACTAGGATTCACATGTTTTCAGCTCCCAGTTCCATTGCAGGATTCCTGGGCAGGTCATTTAATTTCATTAGAGCTTTCACCTAAGCACTGTAAGCATATGCTAACTGCTTGAACTGTAAATTACCCAAGAGCAGGACCACCTAACTGAGCACCTGTAATAGCTGGCAGCGTGGGGAACAAGTTGCAGCTGGGCTCCAGTGCAATACGGCATTACAAGCATTAAGATACCAAGCAAGCTCCTCCCAGCCAGTGCACCTGACTGGGCATTTCTCCCACTGTTTCACTGGCAGTCCCAGGCTGAACATGCAGTAAGTTGCTCTGAACAAAAAGTCAGGCTCGCAGCTTTGGGAACTTGCCTTTCTCATGAGGACATGTAAGGCAAGTATCCAGGACGTGATGCAACCTTGCTGGTTCAGCCTGCCCTGTATCTACCACATACTCCCTTTATAACGAGCCTTCAGGATAAACAATGCTTCAATGTTTTTTGATTAAATGCTTTTCAAGCTCTTAAAGTCCCTAGCAAGTGAGTTAGTTTGGTCTGTGATGTTGCATTATACAACAAGAATGATTGATTGAAACAAACCTTTTCCCCTTTCACTCCAAAGCTATTTCCACAAGTATTTTTGATTCTGGCAAGAAGTATGACATTATTGATTTGCTCTGCACTGCTTGGTCTGGAGCCTCATCTGCAAAAGCATTATTCTTTATTGCTTCAATAATTTCACTGAGTGCAGAGAACTCCATTGTATTTTTTTTACTTGGTGTTTAGTGATTCTTTAAATTTTTTATGTGCTCTGAAGCTGCGTATCAGCCATTTGCAGAAATGCACTGGAAGGTAACCAGAAATTCAGATGTCTCTATAGACATGGGACTAGTACTCTCACTGATCCAAGGTTCCCCAGAAACATTTTGCTTGGTGTGGGGCACTGATAGTACACGACATTTATGCAAGAATTTAAGTGATAAGGAGGACTGAGCAGGAAAGGGTGATTCTGAACTGAAGACAGCACCAATTTCTGTGCTCAAATGGCTCCAGGTCAGTAGAAGTAAAAGTAGTGTTTGATGTCTGAGCCAGACCCACAGCAGGTCCTAGCAAGGGGTCTCAAAGCACCTTAATTTTACCCCTTTCCCTTCCAAAGCTCTCTGTTTATGGTGCTGGATGCCCAGCCAATTCCAGACCACTGAAAGATTCAAGGGCACCTTGAGTGTACCTTTTGGCAGATTTCCAACTGTGGGTCTGCCCATCTAGCCTGTCAATGTGTGAGGACCCTCATTTGCACAATATGTAATTTAGCTGTCTGCTGTCCCCTTTGGTCTCCACATTGAGGTAAGCCTCATGAGAAGACCAGACTGCAGCTGATGCACTGATAGCAAAAGGTGCCAAAAAGGTGCCACTTGTTTGCTCAGATAAAGGCATTAGCCCAAACTCTTCAAAACCCCTGCATGATCTGAGCATCTTTTGCTCTTTGACAGGTGAATTGTAAATCCAATGGGATTGGAAAGTGGGTGCTGTGAGGAGCACCTACAAAGCCAGGATGAATGCCCCTTAGCCTAGGAGCCACTGCCACATGAAGGAGATAACAGACTGACGCTGGGCTCACAAACATGCTGGAGCTCCAAGGAAAGGCAGTGCTGTAGCCCACTCAAACTAAGCAAAGCCCAAGAACACACAAATACGGCGCGGTGTGACTTGAAGCAGCTTTGGTCCAGTGGTTTTATAATGGGCCAAGACCTACCAGAACCACTGATCACTGCTTACTTTTACAGGCTGTTTCCTTGTGTTTCAGCTATGTGCTGAAACCCAGCTTGCACGCTGAGGACCAAAACCATTACAGTAAGACAGAAAACCTCCCACTCTCATTAGAGATGTGAATGAGCTGTGATCTTCGCATCAAGTAGCATTTTAAAGTTTCCAGGATACTGCAACATACGGAGTTATTTAGCAGCCTGAAAAGGTCACATCTACTCTGCCTCCCACCACTGTTTACAGAGCACAGTAGGCATCAAAAACAATAGGTCACGTATTCCTGTGCTATGGATTTTGAGGGTAGATTTTGAGGGAACAGAAATTAGAAAAAAGAACATGTTTGCAAAGTAACAAAACTGTGAATGGGACAAGCAGACAGGAAATGCATCCTGTCATGTAAAAGTTCCCTTTCACTGGTCTTAAGAGGAACACTGAACATTTTCCACAGCTGAGGAATCAGACTTAAGCCTTGAATATTGAGCTGAGAATGAATCCCTAAACTAAGATTTCATTATACACAACATCTGCCCAGAAGCCATTTTGCACCTCAGACTTTGCTTTATGGCCAAAGAAATTAACGTCTTCATGTAATGTGTCAGCCAGCAAGTTTGTAAAACCAAAACCCCAAAGCTTCTCTTTGTCAAGCTGCTAACTTGTCTATTTTGGGTAGTAAAGGGTGCTCCAAAGAAAAAGACAGTATTACACCCCAAGATATTGCACTATGACACTTTAAAGATGTATAGTCTTAGATTGTGTGGTAATTTTCCCATGTAGAAGATACATACATATTTAGAGGATATGTTTAGAGGAAGGAGAACACTATAAAATGCGAAATGCTGCAAGCATATACTGAAACTCAATACATAAACCTTTTCACATGTTTTCTCTCTCTCTCTCTGAGAAGCTGGATGATCTGATGCAACACAGCTGACTCATTCCCATCACCACTACCCTGAACTGTATTTCCACACAGGGTGGAGGCAGAACATTGTTCTAATAACTGACCTTACACACATCTCAAAGTGCTTCACTAACCACATCCTTCCCTACTTCAAAAGTAGATCTCTTCTCAGAGCAATGGAAGTTCCACCCCAAGTCCTCAAATAATCAGCTCTCTCACAAAGGCACACAGACCTGATCCAGCTCGAACGCGCAGAGCCCAAACTGCCAGTGTAACTACAGTCCCCCAGCACAGCTCCATTGCATCACTTGCTGCAAACACACATGCAGATGCGCTACCGAAAGGTTCAAAGCTACATTAACACACTAAGTTCTGGTGTTATATGAGTGAAAACTGGGTCAGCTCCAGTGAAACCAGTAGAACACTGTCTTTCTACACCAGTGAAGAATTAGGCTCAAAACTAATTTTGTCATGTTTCTAAAAGATTGTCCCAGTGGTTTTAAACCTATTTCTTTGGTTGTACATTTATTGACCTTATTTAAGAGACTTTTCAGTAGTTTCAATCTGCATATCTCTTCAATGCAAGAACAGGGCAATTACAAAAGCAATTTCAAAAGACACTTCTAGTATTTAGGACTGAGATTCTTGCAGGTGACAGCTGTTTTGCCACACTGCCAAGTCCACAGCAAGCTTTGTATCACACCCAGAACATCTCCACAAAAACAATTTACATGCCACAAGTCACTGTAGTGATGTGGAGACTTTGTCAATGGATAAAACATCACATGGTCCTGCCAGGGCACAAGAGGGGGCTCACCTCACCTCCAGCACTGCAAGCTCTATGGCACTGTCCTCCTCACATGCCAGCACCTCCATGCTTTCTGGAGCCAGAAAGCATGCCCTTTCTTCCAGACACATTTGTCACAAACTGCATCCTTCCAGACACCACTGGGAAAAACTGAAAGGGGGGGGATAAGGCAAGAGTGCATAATTTTTTTCTTGTTTTTACCTTTACAGATTTATCCTAAACCTTTAGTTTAAGGGGTACACTTCTGCTGATTTCAGGGAAATTTGAGCTAGTTTAAATAATTTAAAGAAAAAAAGTTACATTAAATTTCTTTTTCAGCATTTAATGCAAACCTTGCTGACAACCAACTGTCATTCTGCAGAATGCCAGCCAACATTGAACTGAGTGGATTCTTAGGAAGATGCTGCCTGCCCTACTGTAGTATCTGGTACTCATCAGACCACACCTACAAACTGGGATGTGCTCTGGATCACAGCTGCTCTCCAATGGTCCATTAATATCTGCACTGCTTTAAACAAGTCTTATAGGTCTTTTTACAATCTTATGAGGAGCAGCTGAGGGAACTGGCGTTATTTAGTCTGGAGAGGAAGAGTCAGGGGGACCTTATTGCTTTCTACACCTACCTGAAAGGAAGTTGTAGGCAGGTGGGGGCTGGTTCTTCTCCCAGGTAACAAGGGATAGGACAAGAGGAAATGGCCTCAAGTTATGCCAGGAGAGATTAGACTGGGTATTAGGAAAAAATTCTTCACTGAAAGGGTCATCAGTCATTGGAACAGGCTGCCCAGGGCGGTGGTAGAATCATCACCCCTGGAAGCATTTAAAAAACATGTAGATTTGGCGCTTAGTGACATGGTTTAGTGATGGACTTGACAGTCCTGGGTTAACAGTTGGACTTAATGATCTTAAAGGTCTTTTCCAACCTAAATGATTCCATGATTTTACAAAACTC
The DNA here is from genome assembly GCF_023634155.1 of Falco peregrinus. NCBI lineage: Eukaryota > Metazoa > Chordata > Aves > Falconiformes > Falconidae > Falco > Falco peregrinus. The sequence goes on along the minus strand of NC_073725.1, from coordinate 81,312,433 downwards.
TCTCTTCTGATTTTAATCCTGAAGGCAGTCAATGCCATTATGGTAATTGGATTCCCTGTCCCTAACCCTGCTTATGCTGTATTGAATTGTGAACTTTAAAACCATCTTTCCAACTGACTGATCAAACCTTTCTTTACTGGGTGAGCTCAGGCTTTTAATTTTGTATCAGAAACAGGTTAGGTCCTTTAGCCTGTTGAGAATAAACTAAGTTTCCTGAAATATTGTAAGAGACTCTTTTCCAAGAAGTCATTGCAGCGAATCATTCTCTCTGTAAGTATGCAGATATAGCTCCTATGAAATAATAAACATTTCCTGCTTTCATTATCGCTGTACAAAAAGTATGCTGTAAGCTTTCTAAGCTAACAGGTCAGTTTAAGGATCTACATGAAGCTCAGATGTTGTAACACTTCCGTATCTAATTTAATATTTACCAGTATTCCAAATGTTGTTCACAGGCTATTTTGACTTTGGATTTGTGAGTTAAAGGAACTTATCTGCTCATTGTTTGCAAAGTCTAACCCCTCCACAAGTGCAGTAGTAGTATCTAATATATTTAGCACAAATTGGAATACACAAAGTTAGGTGGGAATTTTGCTCAGTCTTTGTTACCATTTTCCTAATGGCATTCCTCACTGACCCCCAATCCTAAACTGTACTAGCTGCAGGTAGCTACCCGTCAGACTCCTATCTAGAGGCCTCACTATTGCCAGTCACAGAAAGCTGACAGCATTTGTTGACTAAGTCCTGTAAAAAAGAACAGCTCCACAGCTAACAGCAGCATCTCTTCAAAATATGACTGCTAATGCAGTGGCTTTAAAAGCTCTTGCCTGACATTTAAAAATCAGATATGCATTTACACTTTTCTGTGAAGAATATACACTTCTCTTGCTATTTCAAACTGGGTTTAAAATGAAGAAGGAAGGTAAATTAATTACTCGTGGGGCACATATAGGGGACCTGCTTTACAGGAACACAGAAAATCAATGCACAGCACTGGAGAACAATACAGCCACTCTCTCACACCAGAAAGTCAGTTGACTGAAACCACCATTTACTATTCCATTTGCATAATCTGAAATGAAGCAGTGTACTAATGTGCTTTGTCAAATAAGAAATGGTGGAGATCTGTTTAGCATTTCAATAAAAAGAGGAGGCACATGTTGACTTCTGAATACAGTATGTAGGTAGCATTCATTACTTCCCCCTGCTCTATAGCAGGAGGGCAGGCTGGGGACTCTCTATCCCCTGACAAAAGTCTTCCCTGGCAGTTGCTCATTTCTCACAAAAACTCATTACCTTTAATAAGACAGGAGCAACATTGTTAGACCACAGTGAGCAGATTCATCACCTTCTATGCCAGCCTGTTTTCCCCACAGCCTGTCCTTGTTTGGCTGTTTCCCCCCCCACCCCCCGTAAAGGATAGCAAATTAAGCCCATCTGAAAAACAGCAGCCCTTGGATACTTTTTTTTTTTTTTTTTGACATTTGGATGACTATTAAGAGGGTCTGCTTTCACAAGTTCAGTTCATTCCTACTACACTTGTGCTTTTATTCACAAGTACAGCACAAGCTCCTTCCAACTCTGCATTTTATCTGACTTCATGTGTCATTTAGTTAGGAAGAGGTGCCAAGTGTTACATTTTCCATGGCTAAATATTTTATAAAGTCTGTATTTCACCTAGCCAGGACACACTGATCCATCCAAAGCAGAACCTCACTCTTGTGAATGGTCCGTGTTAAGAAAACGGGAACAGAAGACCCCATAACTACACTAACGTAGCACTGAGCACTTTGACAGTAGAGTGCTCTGGGGGCTTGGGTAGCTTTTTTGTTCTGTTTGGACTTCAAATCAAAACTCTTTACAGTCATTTATGCTAACCTGATCTGTAAGGGCTAGGATACACCTGTGCCAAATGACTGAATTTGGCCCCAAGAATACAGTGAGATATTCCAGGATGTTTCTGTATTAATTTTCTCCAATAAGTTTGCCAGATGGTTTGAAGCAATTGAGCCACTTTTTTCATCTGAGGTAGGAGATTAACATGTGTTCTGTCAACAGTTTATGTGTGTTTACTGCATATCCAACTCCTTACTAGACTTGGAGCATGTTACACTCAATCTACCAAAGTCTGACTTTCTATCTGGATCTGTGAAGGAACACAAATCTGGTGAATTATTGCAGATCCATTTTTCTTGAAAAAAATCAAATTTTATTTTCATAGATTAGTGCTGATTCATAAAGTAACTGAATTTTAAAGAGCACATTTTCAGACGTTTTGATCTTACAAGTGGTTTTCAATTCAAGACATTCATCCACACTGGAAAAGCATTCAGAGAATACACAGAAAAAAGGGCATGGGAATTAATTAGGGTTCAGTTCCTGACAGAAGCTGAGCATATAGATCCAGTTTCTACTGGGAAATAAATTTAAAAAAAAATCAAATCCTAAATTAAATCAACTTGTATTACAGGCACTCAGAACCATTCACGACTGGGCATCTGTGATTTAACTTTAACATAAAGATAATACTAAAGATGTTCAGTTAACTGCTGTAAGCAGCTTTTTCACATGAGTCTTAACATTGGTGCTGCATTAGCACTAAGGAGTTTGGGACGGCTTCAGAGAAAGCAAGAGCTGCCTGTTAGCAGTAACTTGTATCATGCCCAGTTTTGATGAAGGACTTAGGATATTTTACAGTATTCCATACCATAATCAGATAAAAGTATGAGAATTACTATTAAATGCAGCTGTTTTCCTAACAGAATTTACTTCCTTGTCAAGACACAAATTAAGTTATTGGGATAAGTTTAATACAATTGTCAGTGATTTAGTGAATTCTAACGTGATTCATTAGAAGTCACTTTCCTTAAAGCCTTCTATACTGACTTTCAAATTTTCTCTGTTGCTTGAGACTTTCCTGTGATCTCTCCTCTCCATAGTTTGTATCAACAAATCCCCCACAAAATCATCTTTGTGGTTTATGTTGTGTGTTAAGGACACTCTCCCATCTGAGCCACTCTAGTCATTAAGGGGACCCTGACAGGCACATACTCTTCCCTCCACAGAAGTATCCTGACATGCCTTAGAAAAGATGGTAGCACAAATCCATGTATGAATGAGGCTTAGAAGATCATTTAAGGAAACAGTTTTTTTGTACCTTTATGGCAACATTTATTTTATACGTATGGGATCGACAATAGTCCATGCAAGAACCATTCTTGGTAAAGACCAGGTTCACAAATACAACACCAGTTACCCAGAAGATGTAAGTATGAAAGCTTTCATTTCAGAGGGTCATTAGTTCTTAAGAGCAGAAAGGAACAGACAGAAGCTTTAAGGGTGATCAAATTTTCAATGCATAGGCAAGCCTGCAGGCAGGCTGGTGCTCCAGATTAGGAGTACCATGCTAACTGTGCTGTCAGCATGGTGCCAATACCGATGTTATTGATAATTTTAAGTGTCATTATTATTAATTAGGTTCTTATTGACCTAAAAATGCCAGCAACTATTTAAGACCCATTCAGTAGGACAATCGAGTCTACTTGTATTTCCCTATTAATTTTAGTAGATCTCGGTTTGTGTGCAGAGCTTGGAAAAGAATTTTTTCTCCAAAGCCCTGGTCTTCAAAATTCTGTCCTGGATGGACAGCCTTTGCTTGTAACATGGAACTCATGTCTCAGAAGAGAGAAAAATGAATAAATTACACAACTCTTACTGCTTTAGGATGCTACTGTTGCCCATTCATCCTTTTATCCTCTGTTTTTTTAAAAGGCAAAATCTCTCACTAAGTAGCCTGTTGATAACCTTTTGGCATATTCTGATATGGGATAAGAAAACAAAATTAATAGGGAAATACACACCATTACCAATTGCTAATTAAAAAGGATGACAAGTTAAAAGTCTACAACTAAATCTGTCACATGACTGAAACACTACAGGAGGGTAACTAAGAGCAAACTGCAACATTATCACAGCACTAATGCAGTGCAATCATATGGGAATACTGAAATCCCTGAAATGTGAGAAGAATTTAAAAGCCAGCTGATAAGACTGTAAATCACCACTCAGTGAGTGGGGCTGCAACTATGAATTGTGTTGAAAATCTGGAGGGTGGTGAAGCTCCATCATGAATATCTTCTTTCCCCTTCCATCCCTCCCTCTTCCCAATTTGATTTTCCAAATTTCTAAAAAAAATCCATGTCCTTTTCCATTTAAATGGACTATTCTCTTCGGTATGAGAACTGACTCTTGCTTTTTCACCGCCTTTAATAATATACAAGGCTAATTAATTATTTTGCAACAGATTGACTTGCAACTAGAATACAACAAAGATACAGTGCATGCCGTCTTGCCAAAAAGAGAAGTTAACAGTAAAGATGATGATCAGTTACACAGCCAGGGGACAGGCCCACAATTCAGAGCAATTTTTATTACCCTTAATCAACCACAACTACCAATTAATATGTAAAATGGATCCAAGAGCTCTACAAAGGTAGATTATTATAATCTGGACTTGGTCAGAAGTAAGAAGTTGAATCAAGTCACCGTTTTTGTGAAGGTTAGAAAAATCTTACCTGAGCACAAAACAAAGATAAAGTACTGAAATGTCAGCTAGACTGGGAGACTCTGTTCTTTGCAAAATTAAATAACTGTAGGCTTCAATGAATGTTTAAGTGACTAAGTTGCACCTACTTCAATACAGTTCTGCCTTTCTAGTCTGCACTCCTGTACTTAGCTGTTCCTCCCACTTCAGAGATATTTTATGGCCTTCTGGAAATAGCTATCTGGGCAGTCAGTGCTTGCAAAAAGCACATAGAATTCTGGAATCTCTGAAAAAGTGAGAATGTATAAAAACATCCTATGCAACAAACCTATTCCTACTGTACACCAAACTATTTTCCACACCCTCTTCTATCCTGCCTAAATGAAAGCTTTCCTTTCAGAGGGTCATTAGCTCTCAAGAACAGGAGGATGCTCTTGAACTTAGATAGGAGTTGCAGACTGACAATCTGGCAATGGTGTGTTAGACCTGCTGTTCATGATAATTTGTTTACAAGGAATCTGCAGCTGGCAGCCAACAGCACGGTAACAACTGGAAGCATTGTAGCCAGGTTTTTTCCATTGCTACCTGACATCTCCCCATTTGTCAAGACCAGTTTCTTACAGGTAACATTTCTTCATTCGACTAACTGACAAGTTCTGTGCCAGTCTTTTGCTCTCTGTACCGGCCATTCCTTGCCTACCACAGCTAAAAGTGGTTTCTCCTTTGTCTGCTTCAGGAGCGTAATTAATAAGGGGCACAGATCAAATCATCATCTACACCACAAAAATGACAGGAAGTATTTTCTCAACATGAGGCTGTAGCTTTATTTTTTACCAAGACACAGCCAGCACCCTGAGAGGTTACTAACTCTAAACCAAAGAAAAACATCACTTGTCAGAAGACAGGTTTCGGGAGAAGTGCCATCTGTAGCAAAAGTCTGCACAGGTACTTGCAATCAGTGAATAACAGTCTGCACATATACAATCTTTTGTGAAATCTGGACCTAAATAACTTCAAAATAAAACATCCACTGGACTACGGATGTATCACACAATGCTGAGTACATTTTAAGATGCTCTTATTTTCTGCCAGCATTATATTAGAATACACACACAATTCATAAAACAAGAGCACGGCAGAATCATGGGTTTATTCAAAAGTTTAGTGGCATTGCAGTATATTACCAAATCCACGTTCCCACCAGATCAAACATACCACACTTTAGACTGGCATTTAATACAGAAATTTGTAGCCTACAGGAGTAATAAATGAAACTAATTAAGTTTAATAATTCAAGAGAACCTGGCATGCTTGATTGCTACATAAAGGCTAATTATCTTTCTCCTTCTCTTCCAAATCTCTACCTCCCTCAATAAAAATTATTCTGAAAACTTCATAAAATGTAAATACATTAAGAAAGAAAAAACCAAACACAATGGCAACCCCCTTTCAACACACAGAAAACACCCTGGGACAGATTTACAGCTGATGCAGGCTTGACTAAAACCCTACAGGCTTTAAAAGAGTAATGCCTATTTTCACAAGGAGTCAGGCTGGTCATAAAGAAATTTATTTTCTTGTATGTCCTCTCATCACAGAAACAGGACCCAAAAAGCTACCTTAGACAGACCTGACTAAATCCAAGTCATGAACTACGCTGCAGCAAAGACTTCAAATATTGCAGTATCTGTACCACTTGGTTCATGTGTGTTGGCATGCATGAAAATCTACTTCATTCAGCAGTGGAATGTTTAAAAGCATGCATATTTCTAGAAAATTATTGCTCTTTCCCTACATTTCCAGTCAGAGCTATTATCAAAAAAACAAGTGTAAATTAACTATTTAAAACCTGTTATAGTATCTTAGACTGACAGAAAAACAATTCATCAATTAAGAGAAGATAAAACTGAGAGGTTTTATCAGAAGCATTGGACTCAAGAGGGGAAGTATACAGGTGAAAAGTTTGCTCTGGATACAAGTTATTCAGAGTGAAGCACTCCAGACTAGCAGGTACCCATACAGGAAACACTATGAGAGTGTTTCTTTCTAACAAAGAATATACCACCACATTTAAAAAAAAAAAACCAAACAACCCACCAAACAAAAAAATCCAAGCTATAACAATTCATTTTCCTCCAAAATCCATTTTGAGCCAATACTCTTTTGACAAGGTGAAGAGTTAAAGAAAATATTCTTTAACAGATGATTAATTTCCTTTGCAGTACAATGAAAATCTTTAGAGCCAGAGGTTGACTTAGATTACCTTGCTAACTAATAAAGAGAGCAGGTTTTTAATTAGGTCGCCTAAAGCTCATTCTTCCTTCATTATTTATGATTCTTCTTTTGCACAATGTAATTACTATCACTAACATATATATATTTATTTTTTTAAAAAAAGAAACTACACACACACATATATGGGTACACTGAGAGAACATCACGTCAGTGAGCAGCAGAGATACGTCCTCCTCCTGCACAGGCATTTCTACCTAACAGTAACTGTGCAAAAAGAGACTCGGCATGTGCAGACATCAACTTTGCTCTTCTTCACATCCTCTTCTCCTGGGGCTTCTACAAGATACATTTGATAGGCAGGCTGCTGGGGCACGCAGTGTAACTATTACCACAGCAGTTCTTCTCATTGCCTGTATCCATTTGACATCCACAGTTTGACTGGAAGCTCTTCTAGGCAAGGCTGTTTTCTTTTATACTGTGCCTAGCACACTGGGCCCTGACCAGCAGCGATGGATTCTCAGCAGCATCATTAAACCCACCATTTTTTGTTTGTAAATTATGTTCAACATTTGCCTAATAGAATAACACTGAACAAGGCTGGCTCCCGTAATCATGTTTGAAATTACTGGAGATGGTAGGTTTCGCATGTATATAGTATGGGATGTGCAGAGAGCTACAAAAAGGCTGTGAATTACTTACACATTTACCATTACTTATTTCAGATGAGTTGCCTTTGCTCACTAAGTCCCATGTCTGCTCATTTACTATGAATATCAGGGAGACTGTGTTAAACCAGCAAACGTCAACCCAAAGCATGTGTTAAGACTTGCATCTCACAGAGGACTAGATGTACAGCAGCACTGAGGCTGGGGGAAACGGTGCTGTGACACACAAGAGAGGTACCAAAGCCAAGCAGCTCATCTTGAATTTCAAGCTGTCGTCATTTTCAAGCAAAGATGGCTACTGACTACAGGCAAGTAGAATATAAGCCTACACACCACTAAAACAAATTTACTTCCCAAGCTAAAAGGCTTGTTTGCCAAGTCTTCAACTGTTGCAACCATTACTTATCCCAAAACCTGCAAAAGCTCCACACTTTTTAGTTTTCTGAGAATCTTTGGGACAGGCTTTGTTATTTTATGTATTTCACCTCATGGTAAGTTCTGCTGTGCAGGTTTCTTCCTTTTCCTCAGCTGTGCCCAAAGAGAGCATTTAAGGCCAGTAATTAGATATGCACAGCACATCCTCCTTCTATTGTATAGTATGGTTTTTCAAAGTTTAATAAGCCTCTGGGGGGAAAAAAAAAAAAAAAAAAAAAAAAAGATCATTCCTGCTCAGTTGCATCTCAGTGTAATGAAGCTGGGTGGGTTTTTTTGTTTCGTTTGGTTTTGTTGTTTTTTTTTCCAAGAGTCGGATTAATTCACTCTAGCACCCTGCCTGTGCAGATGTACTGCTACCTCTGTTTGGGTACAGGGTAAAAAAAATTGTAGTATTATTCATTTGTGTTGTAGCAGTCCTAAAAGCCCTGTCATTGACCAAACAATGCCTCTGTACCCAAACAGATAAAGAGCAGCATCTCCAGCCATTGAGCTCATAATCTAATCTCAAAGAGAAGTTTCTACAGAGTTTTTTTAAAAAAGTCTTTGGTTTGGGAAAAAAACTGACTAGGTTCAGGAATGACTTTCCTCCATGTACTTTGCATGCACAAATCAAAAAACCTGATGTCAGTCCACAGAAAAAGAAAGCCCAGGAGGGGGGAAAAAAAAGAACAAACAAACCACATTTGCTTTTTGCTTTAAAGCATATAAAAGGGGGAGTAGAAGGCAGGCAGGCAGGCTGGCTATTCGAGTAGCTTATAAACATATGGTACAAGAGCTTCCCAGTAGGAACACATCAGTTCAGTTTTCTGCTCAGATACACTGGCATACAGGGTCCCAGCTGCTGGAGGAAGGACGCAACTAAGGGCCATTTCTTTGCAGCATGGATGCAGAGAAGCCACTTAGGAAAATCAGCCCCACAAAACAGGCAGCCTCATAGCTACAGTGGAAAATATACTTAGTGACTTTTCTGTACGTACCCACCAAAAATACACACTTGGGGATCCGCACAACATTCTCATGGCTCTGGCTATCTGCAACTGAAGACCTCTAGGGCCAAAGGGACAGGAACAAATTACTACAAATCTGTGCCAACTGTGATGCAGGACCCTCTCTTTTGTTCAGATCAGCATATTTAAGTTCATTGTGGGTAATGGACAATAGAGAGGTCAGACTGTGCAACGGCCAGTAACAGGACAGACATACTGTTCCCAGGAAATATAAGGAATTGCTAGAGATCCCCCTGGCTCATGCAAGAGAGCTTTCTCCCCAGTGGGTTTACAAGATTAAATTACCTAATTCCCAAATGATTCTTGTCAACAGTCTTGTTACTTGCCTTTTGTGAAACTATGATACAAGGTTTCACTGATTCAAGTGGGTCAGATCTTCATGCAGAAGGTTTTATGTCCCTACAGGGAATATTCAGCAGAAGTTTGGATTCTCAACAGAATTACAGTACACTCAGCTTTTCCATCACTGATTCTATAATAACAGGAGCCCTTGCCCTTCTTTTGGCAACTTGCCTCATCCTGCTAGTGCTTCCTCAAACATTTGAATTTTGTATTCCTAGAAATTTGGTATTCAGGTCTTCGAAACATGCCACCTCCCCAGAACACGGAATGTATTTGTGAAACAGCAAGAGCCTTCTCCACCCAAGTCTGATATGCTAGACCATAAATTCTTGTTACAGATACTTACTGCCATGTGTTGCAGGCACACTTCAAAGGAACAGACACAAAAACAGTTAACAGAATTGTATGACCCACTGAGATACTTCCTATTTTATTTTGTTCATGAGTGGCCCTGATAAAGAGCTTGTGATGACCAGCAAGTCTTTCCTTCCTCGCTGAGCAAAGATAACCAATACAGAAATTTGCACATGTACATACATGGCTTTAAAGCAGGAAAGATGTACTTGCACTGTTGAACTCCACGGACATTCAATGCACAGTATGCTCTTGCTACAAGCATTCAGTCATGTGCTTGCAGCGCTCCTGGCAATGCTTATAATTGCCCTTAGTTGATTTACATGTCGCATTTTAAGCACTAGAGATGAGTGCAGAAGTTGCCTGCAGGTCTGAATCCTTTTGAAAACATTGTATATCATGGCAGGGGAGGTAGATGAAACAGTTCTCTGACAATGTAGCAGCAGGAAAAAAGTTCCCTCCAGTACTTCTGCAGCCTCTATTCCATACATCAATGACTAATTTGGACTACTATAACTTCACTTAGGCCAATACAGTTGCACTGGTAGGAAGAATTATGCCACTCTGCCTATACAAAGGCCTATTCCCTGCCTGTTGCAAAACCAAGTGCCTCTTATATATACCTCTATATGTGTGTGTCTGTGAATTCATATTAGGCATGAGGAATATTGATATTCTCAGCCAGCTAATGATAACAGGACAGATTCCAATAGCATTACTGATTTGGTTTTGATAGCCTACTACTTCAGTGCGGCTACTGTATGAATACTGTATGAAGCGTATACTGCTCAGTACAAGTAAGGCTACCCAGAACCTAACCTTGTATTATTTACCCATTAAAGTGCCAAAGGAATATTCAAAAGTAAATACATATGCAGAGTTATGGGTATGATCCTGCCAAATACTGGCATACAGGTTTCACTTCCTATACAGGCTATATCATTTGTAGGATCTGCTTAACTTTAAACACATGCTTAAGTCTCAAAGAAATTAGTGAGAACTAAATGCCACTCTGAATAGATGCTTCCATCCAGCAAGTCTGTTGGATCACAGATCCCATATTTACCAAAATGCACATTATTACTTATCGACTCAGTAGAAAAAAACTAATTCCTTCAATACCTCTTCATGCAAATTTTAATCACTTTTTCAATGTCAAACCTTTAATTAGGCCGTTCCTAGGAAGCAGGGTGAACAGGCCATTAGCAGTGCAGTCATAGAACAAAACTCTGTTAGGAAAATGACACTTTCACTTCAGTAGACTCAGACATATACCCATGTAGTTAATCTGACTCTTCAATTTTAAGTAAAATCAAGAAGATACTGCAACAGTACTGAGTTCTGAATATCCTCAACAGTTGTTCATCAGAGCCTTAGTTTGTAAGTACGCTACTGTAGAAGTATACAGAAATGCCAAGGAGGAAGTCTAAGTGTACTGTAAAGAAGATACAACACTATTTAATTTTTGCCACTGTTACAAAATTTCTCTCAGAAGAAGCATTTTCTTCATTTGCATCTACTGCAGGGAAATGGGGATTGCTCCATGTTACTTAGGAGAGCACTGGGGCAACTTGTGGAACAGTGAACTTGCAGTGCAGAAACAATGAACAAGCAGATGAACCACAACAAGAATTGCTTACATTAATTACAAAATTGGCAGGCAAGTAACTGGACTCATTCAACGCATACACTAGTTTGTAGTACCTAGCAATAAATCTAACCAGTATTATAAATAGTGCTAGCCTCTTGGGTACTGGGAACTGCTATCCTCTTACATTTTTCTTCAAACACACTTGAGCAGTCTCCAGGGTTCAAGCTGGATTGCAGAGAATTCAAGCAATATACACCAGCATAAGGGTATAGCAAAGCAAGAAAGATAGCAAGCAAGGAAAACAATGATGAAAAGAGGAAAACCACCATTACATTCAAGTTATAAAAGGATGAACAGAAAACAGATTTTAAACAGTAAATGGAAAAAGCAAGAAAGTTATAGCACGAGATTAAAAGAGCACAGCAGCTAGACCTTGATGACTTGAAGAGTTAACTGGAAGAGCTTGAATTGAAACAAAAACTCCTCCATTTGTATTTGCAATGGAACAGTAATAAAGCCTCTAGGCAAAATATGAGAACAAGGCACATCAGAACTGAAGTGCAAGATGTGAAAATTTTATGCTCAGTCTTAGAAGACAAAATGTTTTTATCTGAGGAGGTTAGTGTAAACAGTATTATTTTAGGAGTTGTCCTTTGAGAAGCTACTACACAAAAATGCACACAGAAGAAAGCAAAACGCTTTCCTCTGTTTGTCTTAACAGAAAAAATGCTATGGCTATTTACTGAAAAAGAAAAAATCAGAAAGCCAACAGCTCTTAAAGTATGCCCACACATTTCAGTGCTTTTATACTTTTAGTAATTCAAAATAATCAACTGATATTCCTATGAAACTTATGAAGAGCTGCTGAGTCATACTCTAAAGCTGTACGCACAACCGATGAGAGGTCATCTTTGCTTTATACATTCAGAAACATGGATGAGTTCAATTCCAATGTTAATACCCATAGTTTAAAAAGTCTGTGACTCTCATGCACAAGAAGAAATAGTCTCTATGAATCTTCCCTTTCTTCCATAAGCAGTAAATCGCACCTTAATTTTTTCAGAGATTGATAATACTTGCTATTTAAAATGGCAATGTGGAAATTGCCAAGTAGCAGAAACGCAAAGACACTAGACAACAGGGTGCAGTGAACTTTATGGGCAATGGCGATTGTCATTTTTAGGAATATTAAATTTCACAAGCATCAGTGCTCTGCTGTGACTTTGGGGCTAGCTGGAACAACAAACTAGCTCTTGCTAAAGATGACAATACAGAAGGTTAATCCAAGTTCACCTTACCTATTTACATGACCCCAGTACAGAGACTGCTCATACTCAGTTCTGATATTTGGGAGTCATCCCAAGCCTAAAGCACCAGTAGAAGATAAATGCTTCTTATTTAATGACCATTTTAAATTCACAAGAACAGACTTCTGGAACCCTATTCCCCTCTGCTTCCCATCTCTGGTAGGAACTCACCTAGTGTGGTACTGGGATCTGCAACAAGAGTCAAGGCCCAGGCCCAGGGTCATGCTTTCTCTAAAAGTATCACCTGGCATGTTTCTCATCTCTTCAGCAGGCTATCTGACCAAGCTGAATTGCATCACAGCAGAAATATTGTTCATGGATTTTTTTTTCCCCACAGTATTTAATAATTAATACATTTTTTTTCTGCCATAGAGACCTGCAAAAATGCTCCACCAGCAACTCACCTTTCTCTGCAATCCGCTCTAACTCTAGCTTCTTGGTTTAGTCCAGCTAAGTCCATGAAATAAAACGGGAGCTGAACATTCCCCTCAAACATCAGTATTGCACATTAGAAGAAGTTTCAGAACCTGTCCCCAGCCTGGGCACTGGTGGCAAAGACGAGCCACCAGCCCCAGCCGAGGCCACACAGCGTGGTGGGGGCAGCCGCGGCACTGACAGGGCTGTGCCCAACAAACACCCTGCAAGGGTCTCGCCACAAACAGAAACCCTCCAGGGAGCATGTGCCAGCAGCAGCTTGTTAATTTGTCGTGCAAATCGCTCTTGGCTTTTCCTCTCAGGTGAGATAAAGGGCCAAAGGGGGAAACACCTTGCACAGCATGCCTGTTGCAGGGTGGCCGGTGCTGGCGTACAGCACTTGGCTTCTGTAAGGCTACGCCCGGTATACGGCAGCACCGCCAATGCCCACAGGTGCGAGAGAGGCCACCTTACCTCTACCACGCTGAGCAACCCCCAGTCCAGCTGCCGGGCCGGGCCGCCACCTCCACACGCGGCCTCGCACCGCCCAGGCCGGCAGACGCGCCGCTCCCCTCAGGCGCCGGGCGCGCACGGCCCCGCCCCGGCCTGGGCCGCACCTGGCTGGCGGGCCCTTCCCGGCATGCACCGCTGCGGGGGGCCCCAGCCCGCCCTCTGCCTGCCGGTGCCGTGGGCGCGGCTGCTGAGGCGATGGCTGTCGGCCCGGCCGCGGAGCCACCACGGGCACCGGCCCCCGCCGCCCTGCCACCGCACCAGGGGCTGCAGGCCCCGGGGAGGGGGCGCCGGTGGCGACTGTGGCTCCTGTCTCTGCCCAGCTTTTTCTTATCATCCCCCTTTTAGCCCTTAACGGGCTCTGTGCTCCTCCTCTTACCTCATCGCCTTTACCCTCTTCACACCGTCCTGGTTTCAAGAAGCCCAGAAAACAGCAACAAGCTGAAGGCAGTTCAGAAAAAGATCAAGCAACAAGCCTGGTTAGGCTGTCCTAAAGCTTAAAAAAACCAAACAAACAAAACACAAAATACACTGATAGGTAGCAATTTCCTCCTGACTCCCAGATCTCTGGATGCTTTGGGCTGTGCTCCTGACTACACCGGTCCCTAAGTGCCACCGCTGATGGCAGCCCCAACCCTTGCCTGAGGTCTCAATGAGTGGAGAGCCTGAGCCAGACCAAAAAAGGGAGCAGAAACATACACGTTGATGTAAACTCCAGGCCCCAATGCAATTTTCATTTTCTCAAAAGAATGAGAAGATCCCAGCAATGAAAGCCGCACTGGGAGAGGTCTTCTCCGCATACTCACCTGCCACTTACTGACTTGCACTCTGCAGAGGGTTTGCTGCCCCCAAATATTCACGGAGGTTTAATGACACCATCCCGCTAACCTTTCCGATGTACCTGGGAGGATGCTGGTGTTCTGCCCTTGACAGTTCTCCTCATAAGAATGTTTTGGTTGCTCTATAGGAGACAGCAATAAATTCAGCGATGTACTCAGCATGTACGGATCCTGGAACAAGTGTAATTTTACTGACATGCATGAAGTTACCTCAGAATTGATTCACCCCAGTTAGAGTTTAACTCGCTGTCTGCATCCTTGTTGCCCTTCAAAAGCATGTGCACAGCCAGCCCGCAAGGACAGATTCATTGCTTGCTCAAACTCAAGGCCCCAGACATGCTCCCACAGTCAGGGCCACATGCCCAAGTTCACCCGCTGCCGTGGGAGGTTGTAAATGCTGTGTTGAGGGGCTCAGTACACCACCATGGCACGCCCAGACAGGCCAGGCAAAGCTTCGAGCCTGCCACAGAAAGGCAGAGAGCACATTCAGCTATTTCTGAATATGAGCTGTAAAGAAATAGCCTCTGGATTAGATCTGGAGCTCCTATGTCACCATGAGTAGGAATTAGTGACCCAAAGGATCTAAATAATTTTGGTGGGAACACTCCTGAGAATCACCGATTTCTTCTTCTGTCAGATGAGGATGGAGATTGACTTTCTGGAAACTCTTTTCTTACTGGCAATGTGGGAGAGTGCCCTTGGCTTCTTGTGATCAGTGGGACATTCAGCAGTAAGCACTCTTTGAGTCTCATCGATATTTTCAAGGGTAGGAGAGAACTTCACTCCTTTTGAGTACCACTCAGACAAAGATGAAAAGCTTGTGAGGGTGCCAATTACATAACCTGACTGAGCTGCCTTGTCAGTGAAGAGCTTTGCAGGATGCATTCTGGCTTCGCAGGATGGAAATTCAGCTTTTATTCAAGAAGTCTGATTTTGTGACTTTACTGTTTAATCCATGTAGCCGCTGTGATCAGTCAGAAGCAATAACTGAAAGGGAGGTTGCTCAGGTTAATTCTACCACTATTTTACTGTTGACTGTTCTGTGTGTCTTGGGTAGCACGCCAGTGAGGCCATTTAAAGAGAAGAGGTGATGCATGCTGCACTGGAGACGACATATGCTTACACTGCATGACAGAGCCCAAAGCTGAGGTATTGGACAGGCCCCAGGTAGGTTCCTACAGTGCAGTGGGCAAGCCAGAGCTGGCCTGGAAGTTGCATAGCCACATTCATGCTGAATTAAATCCAGATCAGTAAAACCTGTCTCCTGGCTTATTATTGTGTGCTCTGTACCAAGTCATATACAGCCATACTGTTCCCCAGCCTAAAACGGTTTGTGTGCAGGTGACTGTCACTCAGAGACAGCATTTCTCCTCTCCCTGATCTATGGACACGTGGACTGTATTAAGATGCCCTACATGGCCAGGCCTTTGGGACACAGACAGTCCTTTGCTTGTCTGGGTGATACCTTCCATCTTGTTGTGGTCTCACTCTTGAACACAAACACACAAGTGCTCCTGCAGCCTGAGTAATGACAGCTCTTCCTTTTGTAGCAGGAGGACAGAGCAATAAAACTGCTGCTCTTACAGAAACAGAGAGAAAAACTATCAGCAAAATGTATCTGAAAGAAAACCAATGCTGTGCTTATTAGCCAAGTTGCATGCAAGCTTAATAATGTATCAGAATAGACTATAGAGTTAATTTATTATGCAGTAGATTTCCAGCTCCACTGAGCTTAATGGGATTTGTTATTCTGTTAAACAGGCTTTTCCCTCAGAGCACCTTGTTTCATTAGATCATTTAACAGAGGTTTGGGTGAATGAGGTGTGTAAACACAGCCACACCAGCTGCCCCTTTGTTTTGCACACTGAAGTGCTGACTCCTCTTGCAGACTGAGTGCACGTGTACTGTACTCCATGCATGAGGCAAGGGGAGGTAGTGGGTTTTCTCTTTGTTGAAAGCCAAAGAGAAACTGCAGGGACTTTACAGATCCCTTGAGAGAAGGCTTTGACTTGCTAATGGTCTCCAGTGTGTTTAGAAACTGGAACTATCTTCTTTGCACTAACAGTGTTGACAACAGGTTCTCCAAGAGCCAGCTAACACTTTGGGACATGACAAATGTATACAGAACTGTCTGTAATAACACTGATTCACAGCAGGACTAAGGGGACCTGACAAAATCAAGGCCCCAAGACTCCCTCTGTTTCCTGTAAACTGTCTAAACCCTAAGTGTCAGCACAGAAAAAAGCCACAAGGAAGGCGAAAGATCAAGCTCCATTTCATGGAAGTGAAACCAAGGCATGGAAGTAGCATGTGAGCCTGGCAACAAACCCAGGAGTGAACCCAAGTCCTGCTCATTCATTCAACACCTGAATGAAACCCCTTCTCTGATGGTCCTCACAGGGTCCTACCCCACTGTGCCCATACTACATGCTGTTCTTCTCAGCGTCCATCTCTCTGATGAGAAAGGAGATCCTTCCACCCCAGGGCTAATCAGAAAATTAATTTTCTACCAACTTCAGTTTTTTAAAAGAGATTTTTTAAATGAGAGTTCTTTGCTATTCGGACCAGTAAGTTGAGGGTAAATGCTGTAACCCTTAGTCAAGCAATGCATCCATTAAGGGGGCAAGTGGCACATTTTCATGATACAATCTTATACTACACAACTGACTAACCTCCATATTCCCACTGTTCATAATAATTTAATTTTCAAACATAATATTATGATGTTTCCCAAGGAAAACTTAAAAGCAATTTCAGCAGCTATTAGGCATTGTCAGTGAAACTCCATTTATGGTGAAGAACAGAAGAAGCCCCACAAAACTGCCAAGGAAAACAAGAAAGTCAATGCCTAAATTCCTGACAGCATCAGTAACAGTAAATCTAGTGTGAAATGGCATGAGTTTTCCCCAGATACCCGTTTTGTTACTTGTATAGAATAGGAATCTTGTTGAAAATAAAATTAATGTACAGAACAAGGACTGAACAAATTAATAAAAGCTGTGGGACTTGAAAAGAAATGTTTTCTTTCTCTGTCGCTTTCATTTGTGTGTATTCATGACTGTGTGTAAATATAAACACATTCCCAAGCCTGAGGGCAATGTTGATTCAGAAACCCAGAACAAAAATTAAAGAATCAATGACCTGTTGAAATAAATGGCAAAGCTCCCTTGACTTCAGCAGAGACAGGATTTTGCTCCAGATATTTGTGCCAAACTTATCAACAGCCAGAAGGTAGTAAATTTGGCCATTGCAATGCAGTGAATAGGAGGAGGTAAATGGTCTTTGGATTGTCCATCTGTTCAGTAAAATTTTCCTGAAAATGTTTCAGACAATGCCCACAACTTGCTTCCCTGCCCCCACCTTGTCATAATCTGGTGATGCCTCTTTCTCCACTACCTCTGGGGTAGTGTAAGAGCCTAAAGTAGGTGTGTCAGTCTAGCATTAGTTGGAGTAATTATGTAGCTTCATGTGAGATAGGCCATATCAGAATTTACTTTCAAGACGTGACAGATGACCTCACACTTACTTTGTGTTAGCAGTGTGCAGTGGGGGGATCAGTGCAGCCTAGCTCAGGTGGTATATACATCCATGGCACCATGCACTGCCTGCTCACTTCCACACGGAGAGAAACCTACGCTGGTTA
This sequence comes from Falco peregrinus, assembly GCF_023634155.1. Taxonomy (NCBI): domain Eukaryota; kingdom Metazoa; phylum Chordata; class Aves; order Falconiformes; family Falconidae; genus Falco; species Falco peregrinus. The sequence goes on along the minus strand of NC_073725.1, from coordinate 81,294,548 downwards.
CAGTGACTCCATCCGTGAAGTTTTTCATCTTCTCACACTTAGCATTGCAGCTGCCATCCTGAGATACAGAGAACAACCACGATCTCTCATTTCCAGATGGAGGTACTGAGAAAAAGAGACACCATAATTCAGCCTCTTTAATATAGTTTAACTGGTTTCAGAGCCTGAGTTACAGAGAGCATAGATGTCATGAAGTGTGCAACGAAGCCTGCCAAGATAATTGTTGATCTCCCTTGGTGGCCCACCAATGCCTGCATAAGAATGGTGTCCTTGCAATTTATGTCATTGTAGCTGCTCTGGCCCATGCACTGAAACACAATCTGGATGTCATCAGTGGCTCCCTCGGAGACCATGAAGCCTGGACAATTTCACTGATGTTGCCTGTGCATCTTGTTAAAGGACCATGTTTGGAAGATGGCCTCAGAGGTCTCAGTCACTGCCTTAACTCTAAGGACTTGCCACCCACCCCAAGCTACCCAAGCACAGACGGACTGGGGCGGCAGGCTGCATAGGGACAGCCATTCTCTTGAACCTGGGTGTGGGTTCCTAAAGTATCCTGTGAGGACGGTGACAGCACGGCAGCAGCTCCCCACAGATCCTATATAGTGCCCTGGCATTTATAGAAGTTTTGCACCCACGGCTGGTGGTCCAGTGGTCCCCGGCCAAGCTTTCCTGCTGCACCCAGACCCTGTGGCATAGCAAAGGGCTACTCCACCTCTGCTGCACTGGGGAAACAGAGGGACAGCAGGACAGGCACTGGCTCGTTCCAGGAGGCTGCCTGACCCTACAAATGAACCTCCTTTCTATTGGCATGAGCCCAGCTCTTCTCTCTCCTTGTTACTGTGATACAAAGCAGCAGTAACACCCAACAGCCACCAGACAGGTAGGATTTAACACCGCTGTTATAACAGCCACAACCGTCTTCAGGCAGAGTGGAAGTCCCTGCAGAACAAAGCCCTAGCTTAAGGTGGAATGATGCATGCCTGGGACTACACCTACTGCTCTGATTTTTCTGGTATTTATGTTTCATTAGCTAGTGGTTCAGAATGGCTCTGGGAGTAAATCCCTCCTGGATGAGTCCCAAGTTCACTTCCATAGCTGCAGGATGGAGAAATGCACTGAAGCATGGCCACTTGATAATCTTTTGCCTTGCTCATGCCAATTGAATCCTTTCTTCTCTTGGACGAACTTATCCTGGAGCTAGCTAGACTGTAGGCCGCTGTTAAATAATGATGATTATGTTCTTTTTGCTCGCTGCCGACAAAGAATTATAGCCCCTCATTTAGAGCTCATTTCAAAACCATGAGATACTGTAATTGAAAGTGGCTGAAGCTAATTTGATAACCCAGTTCTGAACACAGCTGACTAACTACTTTCCCTTTGTCCTTTCAACAGTAATGGCCTTGTCAGGAAAGTCTTCTGTGCTACTTTTAAGAGGGCAATTATGACAGAGGTTGAAAACTATTGTTCTGTGACAGGCTGCAATTTCAACATTGCCTTCAGGTCCCCAGCAAGGGCAGCGGCATGGCAGTAGGTTCAAATGCCCTTCAGCCACATCCACCCTCTGAAACACGCACCCAGCGCTCACTCTTGGGCAACTGACTATTGTGCTCACCCGGATGCAGAGCTTTGTCTAGGAGAGCGTCTGACGCTTCCCCAGACAACAGGGATATTTGCTGTGTTCCCCCGGGGATGGGAGGGAGAAGAGTGTCTCGGTGTCCATATCCTGCTGGCAGCTCCCACAGACACACTGGGCTGTTGACCCTTGCTGGCTAAAATCGTATCAGGAGACCCTGAAAGCTCCTCCTCACTCACAGCTGCCATCAGCTGATTGTACGGGAGGCTGCACTAGTCCTTAGACAAAGTGAACCCCCGTCTTGTGCTTGAGAGGTGGGTAAAATTTCGACAGCACAGGTGGGAAGGAGAGGACCACCCCAGCCCACAGCCACACGCAGACAGGCTACAGCACGTGCTGCTGACTGCGCTGGCAAAATACCTTCGGTTGGGAACACGCTCACATGCAAGCAGGATACCCTGGCAATGCTTCCTTCCCTTGGAAAGGTCAAAGCAGCCTAAACAGTCAATGCCACAAAGGATAGGAAATAAAACTTAAATGTGGTGCCTGCCTAGTGCTCTATATGCCAAACTGCTGTCTCTTGCACTGCGTTGCTCTTGCAGTTAACAGCCCTGATCCCTGAACATGTCATGGGTACAAGCAGCAGTGCAGGAAGCCCCTTCTACCTCTAATTCCTGGTTGCTTCCCGTTCACATCTGGCCCTGGCAGTGCAGCCGGGTCAAGAGATGGGAGCAGCTTTCCTGAAGCCTCCTTCGCAGCGGTCACCAGGGGAAACTTGCCGATTGCAAGATGCACATCTTCGGTATCTAAGCAAATTTTTCCTGGTATATTTTAGATTCTGGGCCTTCCCCGTGGTAAACAGAGGAAATGTAAATAACATGGCAAACATTTCACTAGCCATAGCCTAGAGCTGTCCTCAGAACTGCTCTGGCTGTTGTAGTAATTAGCATAAGCAAATTGCTAAATTGTGTGCTGTGATAAAATGATGGATTACAGCATGGAAGAAATCATTAACACATTGATTAGCAGCACATGCCTTCAAAATCACTGTCTAAGCAAATTCTGAGGATTGTGGGAGCTTCGTAAATGTTGCAAGTGCTGCCTTCCATAAGCAAGAATCAGGAAATATTAATATATAAATCACCAAAGTACCAAAAATACATTTTAACTATTAAAGTGAATTTTCAAACGATGTCTGATACATACTGTAGCTGTTCACTCCTGTTCTGTGCCTCCCTGTACTCGTACTCACAGGGAGAGGGCTGGAACAGTGCCTGCTTGAGGCAGGGTCTGCCACATCGGGAGCTGCCTCTGGGTTTCCTGGTGCGTGTCCCCCTCCTTTTGTATCTCTGTCTCTGCTCCATGTGTTTTAGGCATTACACAGCAGTGGATGCTGCAATGGTGTGTTCATACCATGCAGTGTATACCACCTAGGATAGAAAAAGGAACATTTATATAGTTAGACCGTGAATAGTACCGACTTTTTTTTTCTCTTCCCAGAATAGTTTTGCTTTGAATGTAGTGGAAATCTGATTTTCTTCTTTTTTTTTTTTTTTTTTTTTTTTTTAAAGGAAACATTTCCCTGCAATTACATACTGAAAGGATCTCCTGCTCAAAGTCTATGTGGTTCACTGGCAGCATCTGCTGCTAGGTATTCCCTCATGGTAGCTTTAATAATCAAAGCAGCCTGTTATTGCTAAAGCTAATAGCGGTAGGCTTCACTTCTTATTCAGCACAAGTGCTTGGTAGTTTATAAAATTACTCATTTGAACGGGTTTCCTTATATTAGCATTAGCAGGCCAACCCCATCCCTCCTCCCCACATCTCCCTCCTTCTTGTCTTAAATAAGACGAGACACACGTATTGAATTTTAATACATCATTGTAACAAAAATGTGTGTGTCAATAGTGACTAGCTGCTGTGAAACAGGAATACAGGAGCCCTCCCCATAGCTCTGTGTCAGCACACATACCTAATCCCACAGAATTCCCAAATTCATTATCAGCAGAACAAAAAATCAATACAAGGCTGTGATTTCACTTACTGACTTGGGTACTGCCGTGGCAGAGAAGATTATACCTGTAGGCCTTGCTGTGGTGTTTACTGCCAGAAAATACGAACACTCACAACCTCCGGCAGTGGGGAAGATAAATCCATGTGCAGGGTGCTGAGGTGCAGGGCCACAAGAGATGCTCAGCTCGCTCCTCCCTACCTCCAGCCATGCTCAGCACCCCTAACCAGTGCGGCTAAGAGAACCACACCACACACACCCCCGAAAAAGGCCTGGTTATCACAGCTTCGATCTGGGGGGGGGGGGGGGGGGGGGCAGGGGGCGGGCTCTGTTCACTACTGTGCACCCCTCTGCCTGTGTCCTCTGGCATTTCTGACACTTCCCTCCCTGTGCACACCGACTGATCTGTGCCAGCTCCTGTGCCTCCCTGTGCTTTTTCTTTTATTTCTGACACCATCCTGCCTTCTAAAATGTGTTGGTCCCTCCTATCAGCTGTTAGCCCAGCAGGACCACAGGCTTAGCTGTTTTGACTGTCTTACAGATCCAACAGGTCATTAAATCTGTTTCTGGGTCCTACAGTGGTTTGGATGGGAAGAAGAAAGAGATCAGAAAAATGTTTGGATTTGTTTTGCCAGAGGTGAATATCAGCGATTCCCTCTGTTTTGCTGTCAGATTAAATCATGGTCATGGAAATTAGTGACCAATGATTTCAGGGTCTGCATCTGGAAGTGAAAGAGAGTTTCAATAAGAGGGTAATTTATTTCACTTAATTAAAACCACTGATTTGTGGTATGAATCCATTCAGTAAAATGCCCTTTTAATAAGTAAAAGAATACCTTTCAAAATTGAAAGATTTTCAGATGTGATCTTCAGTTCCTACTTCAGTTCCTGCTGCAAAGCAGTTCTCGGAAATCAGAGGCAAAGCGTTCTTCTCCAAGGAGAGTCCATTTTATGAGTGCCTGGTGGCGTACTCAACTGCTCGCCATTTCTCTCCCAAAATCTAGTATCTCATCGGAATTCTTTTTTTTTTAAAAAAAACTAATTAGGCAATTTTATACATAGTTCCAAGAGTACATCTGAGGACAGCATTAATTTTAATAGCATCTTACAATGACAAATTCAATATACACCGCTAACAGTGAATATGTGTAGTTAATAGATTTTCTTCTTGCTGCACTTGCTTGGCACTACATTTGTCATAGCAGCGGTCCTGTTTGGGCACCATTCTCATCCATTCCTCATGCACTGATTTTTATATCATAACATATCTTTCATTAGCAGTACAATTTCTGCATTACTGTACAGGCAATGTCATGCACTTAACAAACTCTTCATAAACATTTACATCAGCAGCTGTCTGTGTTAGACATCAAATGTTCTTTTCTGGAGGAGTCTGCAGTTTCACCTACTATTATGGTAAATCATCTCCCAGAAACAGTCTCAGAAATATCCATCACAAATTTAAGTGTCATAGCTTCCACGAACAGCCTTCACCTAATCAGACGTAGGAAATTGTCCTGGTTCTTCGTCAGCCATAAGGAATGTGCAGGCTGCAGGCAACTGCTGATGAATAACGCAGCAGCCAGCCCCTCTGCTAGATAGCCCCTCTCAGGCCAGCCAGACTCACTGTCTACTAGCACAAGTTCCTATTTTCCTATTTTTAGTAGGATCTTCCCCTTCTTGTCTTTCTTCAGGGAGTCTGATGACTTGACATTGTTTGTGGCTGTTTGAAGAATACCTGCTGTTTCGCAGTGATGCAAAGCAGCACATTACTTCTCTTAAATTTGTCTTCAAAACCCTTTGCATTAGGAAAACTGGTTTGTTAAGACTCGACTTTTGGGTACTTATTCAAACAGAGTTTGCACCCAAGAGCTATGCAAGAGCAGAAACAGTTTTGTCATTAGTCCTGGAATAATGTAGACGTTGAAAATCTGAAACCCAGGAAGAACAGTTATATTTCCCAGTTACATTTGAGCAATTTCATCTGAGCACTTACACACCTTTTTTTTAGTACTTCATGCTGACAGTAGCCAAGAAAAGCACAAGACTGACGAGTCGAAACTACTTGCCGTGCACTCCAGAATACTGTAACTATTTGGTTATCTGCTAAACCACAACACTTGGGTCCCTTCTAGAGCCATCTAGAATTTGATAAATTGAAGAAAAGGAAACAGAACCATTGATAATTCCTTTACAGTGTTTAATATATATATACACATGCATATATACACATAAAATATATACAGCAATTGCTTCAGTGTTTTACTTAGGGTTTTGTCTCAGTGGAGCCTGCTAATAAAGGCTGCAACTGAAAACCTTATGCTGCCCAGCTGGAGCAAGGGGTAGGTATGAACGAGGGTGCAGGCTGCAAAAGCACTCACATTTTCTGGCCTATCTTCTTGCTGTTAAAAGAGCATGGGGACAGTGACATGGAGTAAAAAGGGGAAGGAAAGCTGTTTTGGCAGGTCTGGGAATTAGCTCTCAGGAGGGCCAGCTGAGAGAAGCTGTCCTAGGGATCCTTGGAGAAACCGGAGCGGAGGACCTCATGTACAGAAAGAGAAGATCTCTGTAGGTTTCATGAGAGGGGGAAGAAAAGCACTGTCCTGGATGCAGAAAATGGGAGGAACGCAAAGCAGCGAGGGTCACACTGGTCTGCAGGTTCCCCCCTCCTGTGCTGTTTGCAGCACTCCCCAGGCAGCACCTGACAGCAGCTAGCTACCAGGAGCCAGCTAATGCCTACCCCAAAGAGAAGGATTTCAGTACACAGCCTCCTCCTTAAGCAAAATGCTATAAAATTGTGGTGTCTTAAGCATTATAGTTGATGAAATCCTCATTCCATTGACGGCAATGCCAAAACTACTTCTGACTTCCATGGAGCAAGTGTTTTTCCCGTCCTACTGTCTCTCTGATCAGATCTCTGTTTCCTGTTGTCACCCATTCTATTTTTTCTGAAGGTTTTCCAAATGTTTTCAGAGGAAATGAACTGATTTAATCTCTTCTAGTTTTAACACTTCTGTAATATAATTGTATTCTTTGTCCTAAAAGGAAACTCTGACAGTATGCTTTTCAGGTTTTCCATCTTGTACAGTTCATTTTTGTAAGAATCAATAAAGGTCATGCTATTTAAAAATTCACAGCCTGAGCAGAGTGAAGACCACAGAACTGCTCAGTGTTTCCACAGCGATGCATGTATTTTTTTTACATCAGCAGATGGTACGGCCGAGATCTGCAAAACCAAAGGGCACAGCTGGGTTACATCTCAGGTTATGGAAAGCAACAACATCTACTACGTGTCACCTGTTTGGACTACATAATTCATCTTTCTCTGAGAACAAAGTGCTTCCCCTATGCATATAAAATGACTGCCTGTTTCCTATTTATGACAAAAGTGATGCCTCGTACCCCAGCGGGGACAGAAGAGCAAGGGCCTATAGTATTAACAACCAGGTATGACATTCATAACAAGAAGCAAAGCTACCAACCTTCAAGGTGTTTTGTACACTCTGGAATTAAAACCCTTTTCATGAAATATGTTAAGCTAAAAGCAATACTCAGTATTTTGATAAAAAAGGCAAGATCTTTTTCCGTGGTAAGGCATACGTTTCAGTACTGCGCCAGTTTTTAAAGCCATGGCGATGTTTGCATTGAGGATGGATGCTCACGTGGTGTTGGCATGGCTGGAGCACTGTAGGGGCAGCGAGGACTGGGGGAAAGGGGTGCCCATGTGCCACATGTCCAGGTGGCACCAGCAAGTGCCACCACTGCTCTTCCCAGCAGGTACCTGGCTGCAGGTACTGACAGTCATTCAACCCAAATGGAGAGGAAAACAGCTTTTGGTCCCAGGGAAAGAGTTAGCAAGCAAACCTGAAGAAACATACATTAAGTTTCCAACCACTGAGCAGAAACTGGTGAATTTTAGATCACACTAATTGTATTCTTTCTGGCTGTACTGTCCAGCATTGCTGAAAGGGCTTTTTATAGCTCTGTTGTGATTCAGTCTGTGCCAAGTGCTTCCCAGTCTGGATTCCACCCCAGGTATTTACTTCTGTGCATTACTTGAACGTACTGACCCAATATACAACATCACAGATAAGGGACATCCATGGTGAGGAGTATTCTTGAACAAAGAACAAAAATTTGATGCTGTCAGATGCTCTAATCTCTGCACCAGTTCTGTGCATTCAGAGCAGCTGATAATGCAATTTGGTGTTTCCCTCGAAGCAGGCAGAGGGCATGCACTTTCAGAGGAATACATGGCATGACTGCAACAGCACCCCAAAGTTCAGTCCCACCCCCTTATTTGTACTGTATTAAAGATACTCTGAATGTGTGCTTTCTGTCAGGGACTTTTCTGCATGCTGGTGATAATGTTGCCTTGTTCAGAGGGGTCAGCAAGAACAGTACAGAGTATTTTCCAATTAAATGGTCAGAATTACTTAGCTGAGTCCTTTTATTTAAAAAAAAAAAAAAGGTTGCTTAGCATCTCAGCCAAAAAAGATCTCTTTGGCTTGATTCAGGCTTGCATCTGAAAACAAAAAGGGCAAGAGTGTGAATGACATGCTGTCCTTGGAGTGGGAAATAAACCCAAAAGTGCAGTTACGCCTTTCTTAACGATCTCCAGATTTTAACTCCTGATGTCATAGTTCAGTACTGAGGTGCTCGTGCCCTGAGCATTTTTGATTTTTCATCTGATGTATAGCATAGTCTCAGCAGTATAGGACTTCACAGCTTGATGTGAAACTGTAGGACAATTTACAGCTTTCAAGAAGGTCCACAAACTCCCACAAAATAGCAATGATAAGATACAAATAATTCACACTAAGGCAGTCCAATCACTGCCTCGTTATCATTTTATATATAGCTAATATTAGCAACTATCAAAAGGGTAATGCTATACTATTAGACAATTGATCTCTATCACCTAAATCAGAGAGACTGTTGGTGCTCAGCTCATGGAGGCTACTGATCAGGAGAAATGACAAGGAACAACAAAGCAGGATTTTCATGCATAACTCGTGCCTGGGGGTGTCTTTGGCCTCTAGACTTTGGGAAAGCTCTCCCTATTCTTACTTGTCAAAGCAAGACCTCTGCAATTACAGCACTGAAACCTGGGCCGGGGGCACCCTGGGCACCTTCTCAAACAAGAAATCAAGCCATTGCCCTCTAATCTCAAAAGAAAATGGAATCGTTGTTAGAAAGACATTATAACTACCATTGGGAGCATCTCAAAACTGAAAGGAAACCATGTATTTTAGCAGCCCAGTGACTTCGGAGCCAGCACTGCCTCCAGCAGTACCGGGAGGAAGGGCTCCAGAATTGCGTCCTCCACAGTGACAAAGCAAGACTCTGAATTCCCAGGGACAGATCAGTGGAGTGACCGACACTGCAAGGCATTTGAAGAAGTGCAGAGCCGTCTCTAGCTATTCTTCCTGTTTTCTCTGTCGGATGGAGAAACTTTACCAAAGCAACTGAGACTGTGCAGTAGATGGATGATGGCTTACAGGGTGGGATAAGAGCAGAAAGCAATAAACTGTCTGGCTGGATTAATACTATCATTAAAGTATAGCAATATGTATTTCAGAGCCTCATTTTGCAGGGCTCCAGACCTCTCATTTTGTGCTCCTGATTCACTCTCTCCTTGTAACAAGCCTCTACCTCACCTTGTGTTACCCTGCCTGACGTTCTTGAACACTCCTCTTTCTGCTGGTTAAGAATGAAGAATAATGGACAACTAAGTGTAACTATCTAGTGCGATGCTATCAGACGCAGCATGGATTTAGCAATAAGCATTATGTACCATCAGCATTCATTCTGTTTGAAAGGCAGGGCTGCCTTTGCGGCTCCTTGCCTGCACTTCTGCAAGAAGCCTGCCAGCAGGGCTGCTGGGGGAAGGCATGGGAGGCTTCACCCAACATTAACACTTCGTTAGGAGAACAGTTCCCTGCTAAAGGCAGGAAGGCTGTTTCATTGAGGGGGACACCCTTTCTCTGGCTTTGAAGACAAGAAGGTGCTCCTGCTTGGCTGGTACACAGCAGCTCCTTGGCTGCAGCCACTGGATAATGCAGGACGGAGGGGAACAGGGCCAGTCAACAGCACCTTTGCGGGCTGCAGCAGCTTTCCCCAACCTTGTCCTCACCCAAGTGGGATGCAGGAAGGGGCTCCTGCATCTGAGGAACACTGTGAACTAAAGGCCATTTTTCAGCTGGAAGCAGTGAGGGCTGCGACGGTGGCTCCTGGTCTCTGCCTCTCCCTAAAATGGCCAGTGAACCTGTCCTGAGGTGCCATGCGTGCAGCACTCTTGGCTGTTTCCCTTCTGCACAGATTTAACTGGACCTGGTGCCCACCATCCTTCCTCCTCAGCTCGCTGTAAAGGGCAGGGAGGTGCTCCTGACTCCGAGCACCACATAATCATAATAAATGCATTTGCTGTAAGGAATTAAACAACAGGTGTCCTTCAGAGCCTTCAATGACTGTTAAAAGAATTTACATTTGTGAATAAACAGCAGTAGAAATTATTTATCTGACAGCTTCTCGTTATTAAAATTAAGACCCCGTTTAATCCTGCCAATGTCAGTGGGACCCAAGATGACCTGCTAAGTGCCTGTCACAAAAGTTAATGTTGCTTAAGGGAAGTTTTAAAGGAAGCAGCCCATTTTTTTAAAAAAAATACACTATAAAAATATTTTGGAGCTGTCTTTGCAACTGTTGACCTCAATAGCAAAATCCTACAGCTTTCAGTGAAGCAATGAAGCAGAACTTTTAGAGACCATCTACAAGTGCCCTGCGGTGCGCTCCACCAAACAGTGCCCAAAGCAGAAGCTGCACATCCACATGGAGAAAATCCCTTATCCAGTACACAGCCTTCCTATCACCTTGGCAGACCTTTTTTTTCCCTCTGCCTGCACAATAAGGATGCTAGTGGTCATCTGTACTTCTAATGTGTTTTTAAAGTTTAATACACTTGTAAAGTTCCTCCCTAGCATTGTTGTCAAATTACCCAATTTGAGGTATAAGAGATCCCACAATGCCATAATTTTGAGAGAGACCTTAAACTCAAACCCTGATCACATAGCAGACAGCACATACCACATAAGCTCAATGAGGCTTACTGTGAGCAACATTAGGGAAGATAGGGAAGATCTTATGCTGACCGGCTTTTCTCTTTTTTTGTTTTCATATATATTTGATTGCTATTCAAAAGCCAAGGATTGATAGGTAAAACAATGCATTTGCAGGAGATTTGTCAAAAAGAAAAAATATTGATTTTTGAAGAAGCTTGCCCACAGTGTAAAAGTAAGTCAAAGTTAAAATCAATAAGGATAAATAAACATTACAATAACAGGGCCTTTAGTGTATAAAAATCCTGTACATCAGAAGACAAAAATAGTTTAAACTTACTTTTTACTTAAATTTTAAGAGGCAAGGTAAAACATCAATTATCTGCTGCTCTAAATTTTCAACAGTAGAGTATATTATTTCTCCAGAGATACTATTTTTCCAGAGTACCAAGAGTCCTATTGATGCACATTATCATCACACGGTCACACTCAGCCTCTGCCGTACCAACACAGGGCTGTGCAGCTCCTTCCTGGGGGAGAGACTTTTGTCCCAGGAGCACAAACACCAGTCTGACACATTTTATAACCTGTTTTGTGGCCACCTCCAAATGCTTTTCACCTGCCTGCAAGCCCTTAGCTCAAACTCCGGAGCCACATCCCACACATTGAGACACCTCTGCAGAGCGTGGAAGGTGTCAGTGTCCAGGACTCAGCTCTCCTGATGGAGTTTCTCACCTAGTGCTGTTCACCATTGTGGTTTAGCAATGGAGTAGCTCTGTTCTGCACCTTTTCACTAAATTAGATGCTACTGTTAGGATGATACGTACTTATTTACTTTCTCCCTCCAGGTCGCATGGGAAATTGTCCTTCAATTACATCTTTGCTACTCCTGGACCTGTATTACACCTGCTCCCATCTTGTTTCCCTCTTCTTGTTTTTCAGCTATTCCAGCAAGTTTCTAGCATGGTTCCTTGCTTCATCAAGTTGTCCTCCTGCATTTCTCTCCAATTATTTTATCTTTGTCATATCTGGCTGAGTTAGGCTAGAGGCAATAGAAGAGGAGGATTTCCTGAGGAGGAGCAGACACAGCTGCAACTCTGACTTTACTCCACGTTTCCTAGAGATTTTGGCCTGATAGCTTTAAATGCCTCCTTGTCTCAGCTAGAGGATAGCGCTCTCTCAGGCACCTTTTTGTACCAGTATGAATTATATGAGTATTTTTTTATTTATGAAAATTCTGCTAGGAACCTAGAGAAACACTCTGGATGTTTGGGATCATCCCGTGACTGGCCACAGAAAGGGAACATACAGGTGATCAGCCTCGTAGTTGGTCCAACAGCTCAGGTGTGGTGGGTGTTTGTAGGAAGAGAAAGGACGCAGGTCCACCTTCCGAGCGGCTGCCTGCCTTACCAGCAACCTTACGTTTGGCCAGAGCTTGCTTGCGAGAGAAGGCTGGCAGCTATTCCCCCTGGGTCTCAGAAAAGATTGTTTTAAATACTTAAGATGGGCTTTCAAATCATACATTTTTTGCAGCAGTTACCACTATTCATGAGAAGTTGCTCAAATGAGACTTTTCAATTGCTTATGTGGGAGGAAGCATTTGGCAAGCGGACAGAGCAAAACAGATTTTTTTAGGAGATGCTTTATCCCCAAAGTGCAATTGTTTTGTCACACATTTCTTTCACTCTCTCAAGGTTGAAAAGTTTTTGGCATCAATAACTGTAGAGCTTGCAAAAGACATGGTTTCCAGCACGGTGTGTCAGATGAACCTAATGAGACAGATCCTTGGAGGCTGTGTAAGAGGGTACAGCTCCGCTGACAACGGTACAGCAAGACTGATTTACACCTGCAGAAGATAAGGCCCAATATGTTTTAAACTTTGAGGCTGCAATTATAGCTCTGAATACAGCTTAATGGCTCATGCCTTTACTCTGTTTCAATACTGTGTATGATGCCATTTCCATGAACTGTGGTAACGGGAAATTATTATACCATCACAATAGTTTTGGTTGGCGGCTTCTTTCTCCTCATCTTTTTATTGGAAAATTTTGTACAATTGCACGTAAATAGATTTCTTTCACAGCTCTTGATGTAAAATGACTTTTTAATGGTATTTTTGTTGCATCTGCTCCAGCTGATATTAGGCCTGAGAATAGGAAACTTTCTCTAGTACACTTTCTTGATTTGAGGCTGGTAATGATCCTGGTGCTTAAAGGACTGGACATATGCAAAAGTTGAGACCATCAGCCTGATCCGTATAAGTGCAAGTCTACTATTATGAATGCAAAAAATACATTCTCTGTTGCATGCAAACCGTGCTCTCTCAAGCAGCAAGAAGAATATTTCCCTCTGGAATAAATGAGGTTTTACAGCCTGTGTCACACTGGACACGATATCACGTGACTGTGGGTTCATCTTGACCTGATAGATAGAGAATCTAAATATTTTACTCAATATAGTCAACATTCACACCCATATACACACACACACATATATGCAAAACCGGCAATTTCCTCTGCAGGCAAATTTGTGCATGCTGGCAAATGCAGAATTTGACAATGCAGCTTTGTGCTCCCTTCTGCTTTCAACAATGTATACGAACAGTTGTAAACAAACCTAAACTGATAGGCAGGAACAGTATATGCTGAGGTTTTACATAAACAATAAGGGATCTGGGGACACGCTGTACAGGTCCAGTCATCCCGTGTTACACGCCGGTAATACATGCCTAGGAAAAGTGCGCTCCATGGCCTGTCCTGTGTACCTGACAAGGCAGGTCTCCCATGGTCATAGCTTTTCCTTAGCAGCAAGGTAATAATCAGGTCCCGAGTGTTAAGTGGAAATAAAAATCTGGTTTTCATATTTATTAAAATTCCACAGTTTGCAGGCTCTCTAAAGAGTCATTAAGTGATGTGTTCTTTACACAAAATTTAATTTAACTAATTTCCTTCTAAAATTCTCAATACAGAACTTCCCAAAATGTTTACAGGTGCAATAAACCATTACAAGGATTGTTTTAAGTCATTTGCCTCCAGACAAAATAGACATTTTGGAACACTTTTTGATTTCTACTGTCTAATAAATGAAGTGCTACAATTCTAAACTTAATATCAGGCATCATCATTACTTTTCCTTGTTCTACATCCTTCCTAGAGGTTCACCACAACATAAAAAGATAAATTGTTGTAATACTTTCTGCACATAGGGAAACATTTATTTTTTCCTCCAAGTTTGTCTTTCAAGATGACTTACTGCAGGTTGCCCTTCCCCCCGCCAAGTATGTTTAGTTTATAAAAGCTTGACCTCTAATTAGAGGCTAACTCACTGGAGCTGAGAAATGTTCTGTAATAAATCAGAAGTGTGGATTTTTGGACAGAATCCCACTGACTGTGAAGGGACCTTGTCCTTGAAGAGCCTAACAGACTTGACATTTCTTAGTTCATTTAAAACACTAATGCTTTTAAATTTGAGCTAATTTACAGTTTTTCTTGTATTTGTGATTATTCTAAATGAAAACTTGCCAATGTCTTATACTATAGTATAAACAGTCCCTATCATCACCCAGATTATTTTAATTGATGCAGCTGAGAATCATGTCAGTTCTTTTCGGACTGGACACTGGCAGCTCATTGTTATTTCACAATTGACCAAAGTACTCCAGTTTACCATCACCAGCTGCTAAGTCTGCTGTTTGTAGCAAAAATCCCTGTAGTCTCTGACACTGTGCCCATCTTGTGGGACACAGATGCTAATGCCTGGGACACCTCCTCATGCCTGCTTTGGAAAGGACCCCAGTGTTTATCATTCATTCCTCATTTCACTCCAACCCTTGGTTGCCATTGCCAGCAACAGCGCTGCCAGTGTCAAAAGACATTTCAGCTGGATCACCAGCCGCTGTCAGTGCCAAGAAACGTAAGGACTCTTTGACCTTAAACTAGGGTCAGTGAAACAGGCTGTAAAAAAACTCCATTTCATGATCTTATCGCCTCTTGCCAGTCTTGCCATCCAAACGCCAGCAAAAATGAATGCTTCATTTCAGACATGGTTCCTGTGCCTCTCTTTGAAGGCCTATTGCTATGGAGCTGTTTAGCCATTCTAGCTGCATTCATTCATTCATCACACGTTATGTCACTTAGCTTCTTGAAGCATTACAATTTTAAGACTCATATTGTAGGAGCTGTAAATACATTTGATGCAGTTTCCTGCTATTGAAAATAAAACTAAGAGTTTGGAAATGGAAAAACACTAAGCTCAAGCACACTTTGTATAAATAATATCATGCTATACCAATGATACTCTGGGAAAAAAAACCCACAAAATTTAACTGAGTTTCAGTGTGTTCCCACTAGGTACATACCATTTAAGAGTCTTGCTTTACAGGGAATGTAATATTTCAAAACATTAGTTAAATGAAGTTAGACTATTTTATATTCTTAAAACCTAATTTATATCTATTGCAGCTGATTTAGGTCATCCCTCACTGAAAGCTCCTGTGTGAAGATTTAAACCTGCTGTCTCAGAAGAGCAAAAGCACCCTGGTTACCCAGAATCTCAGCCTGACGGAAGGTTACACCAGGCTTTCTGCAGTCCTACCTACGCTTTGCAGAATAAGTTTGCAAAATACTTCACAAGAATGTGCAAAGCCTAATTCCTGATCCATTGCCTCCTCCAGTACCATCCTCAGTTTTAAGGAGATTTTTATAATTCAACAAGGGCTGTGTTAAAAACCTTGCTGAGTCTGCTGTGATTCTTGCTCCAAAACGCTCCTAGATTAGATATCATTGTAGACATTATATAGACATCCCAAAGGAGGGAATGGATGTCTAGCTACACCCCAGCCCTTTGCTAGCACCTATAAGATGCTGAAACCCAAGCCCACTCTCAAACCTAGAGTCACTTACCAGCCACACTTTGCATACCAGCATGCACTGAGACATAAACTCAGGCTGAGCTCTCTGGAGGGATCAGCCTGATCACCTCTGTCACCTTTGTGTAGGCTGCAGGACTCACTCCTGTAATCTAGGAGTAGGCAGACACAGAGAAGCGTATGCTGCACCCCAATCAGACTAAGCCCAGATGTAAATGCAAACCAGGAACAGAAAGTGTATGAGCTATTGGGCTTGGCACGCCTGAGTCTGCCTGCACACCTACTCCCCGCTTAATGTTCTCCAAAGGTCACAACAACAGGAGAATCCCAAGGACTATCTTGTCCTTGCCACTGCTCACCTCGCTGCCTCTCCCCCACATACATTTGGTGGTTTTCCAAGCTCTCAAATTCTCATGCTCATCCAAACTGTCACACCTCTGACCAGCTCACCTGAGCCAGAACTTCCTGAGTTTTAAACATCTCAATGTCCACGAAGTCCTGTGACACATTTAAGTCATCTGAAGACAACTTCAAAATCACTTTTTCTGAAAATCCCTCCAACGCAAGGCAGCAAAATCAGGTCAGCCCCTGCTCCCACGACAGACCCGTGGTGCCCAAGGGTGAGCGATGTGCCTGATGTTCCCCAGCCAGCCAGGAGCAGCTCCAGCATCCGTGCTGCCATAACACCCTGCTGGCACCGCTTGCTCTGCCATCGCTGTTAGCACAATACAAACACTCTCAAATATAGTTTGCTCTCCAAAATGCAACTCTGACTCCCTGGAGGTTTCAAACAGCTGGTAACCCGCATCCAGGGCTTTAGGCCTTTAGCAGAAGAATCAGAAAGATCAACGGCTTCTCCTGTCCTGTCCTCCTCCTCAGAATTACAAGGATTTTCCAGTCTCCTGGTTAGCAGGGGCAGTGTACATCAACCCAAACATCCATCAGGCAATAAAAACAGCTCAAACAAGACAAAACCTATTAATCTACACAGAAGATAAGTGTCTGGAAGAATTATGAATGATATATATTGAAACCATGAAGACCTGCTGATCTACATCAATGGGTCCTGAAGGAATTTAAGTGTTCATTTTGTACAGGATTAATATTGCGCTGGCTATACCAGGCTCCGAGCAGAAGTTCCTCCCTGCCCACAAAGCCTGCCCAGTTCCTGAGTGACCCAGCTGAGGAGCACCAGGAGCACCGAGGCTCTCCCAGCTCTCCTCCTGGCATCTGCACATGCACTGGGCCCAGCAAACACTGCACCGACGGGGAGCAGAGATGAGGGGCAAGCCCCCCAGAAGGCGTCCACCGTGGTACAAGAAGGACGTGGACATCCAGACAGTAAGGCAAAATCTAAACTGAACTTTTACTGCTGTGAAAGGGCTGGGTGTGCCACTGATGCCTGAAGATGCGATAAAGATGGAGAGTATCCAGTGGGAAGGGATCTTGCCAAGGCACATGAAAACGCACAGCTGCTTCTCCCGAGCTGCAGCGTGGCAGCAGTGCCATTGAAGCTGAAATGTACCACAATCAACAATAAATTTTAACAAACCTTTAAGCACAGCAAATAGTTACCAAGTTAGAGCCATTCTTGATCTTTGCCTTTAACCATTTGCCTTTCCAGAAAGTCTCAACTCTTAAATGCTACCAGAGTACATCCCCAAAAAGTTTCTCTATCCCTAACATGCTGTAGTCCTGAAACTGATACTAGAAATCACTTATTACTGTGAGTTTCAGAGCCGCCACATCAGCATTTTATAACTTCAGCAAAATCTAACCTTTCTTAACAACAAGTCCCAATACTTACCCATAACAATGTCAGCTCTCTCACCAATCTTTTAATTCAAGATGGATTGTCTGCCTCTAGATTTTGGGATTAGCTTGACTATACACACCAACACTATCAATGCATAATCACGGTTTACGAAGCCAATTTGCCAAAAAGTGATTTTATACAAACAAAGCCAATGTTTGCATGCCTCAGTATCTGGTATGTGCTCAGCTGCACTGAAAGTGGGTTCTGAATAAATGTGGGAAGGAGACAGCAAGAGCACCAGTGACTGAGTCATGCAAGCCCTAATTGTGTTTGCATAAAACCCACCTGATTGCCCCCCTAATGACGTACACCTCGAGTTTCCACTGATTGTATCTGCTTCTGCATTCGAATCGGAACATGCAACCTCAACACCCATATTTAGAAACCTTTTGGTAGGACCTCTGGATAGGATGTATACAGCCTGTTAAAAACATTGAGTTTCTTGTGGGACTGTCTGGGTCCACATAAACCTAGGGATGTTCCTGTTCCTTCATCCTGGGAAGCTCTCCACCCCCTCTGCCCCCTTTCCCTTTAAAAGCTCAGTCGCAGCACCATCAGGATGGTTTTTGTAGGTCTGTCTCAACCAAAGGTCCCTGTGCCTGCAGGCACAGCTCCCTCCACAGAGCAAGGACATGTCCTGGAAGGTTTTGCACCTGCACCGTGCTGGCTATGCCCACCCTTTGCAGTACCTGAAAGAGCAGCTCTTCCCTTTGTCTCTGTCGTGCCAGTATCGTCACAGAGATGAAATAAAAATTAAGAGGAGAAAAAAAATGTCAAAGCTCCATTTAGAGGATCTCAACTGTGGTGTTTGGCTCTCAGTGGTTGAGCTAGTGCAGAAAAAGAATTACATCCAAGTCAAGGTCTATCTTCTCTATAAGAGAGAGGAACGCTAGCCTTCGTATTGCAGCAGTATAATGAATAGAAGAAAATGCATATGGAAGAAATTAACTTGAGCCTGTGGAATTGCTTTTATTTTATTAAAGACTTGATTTAACTCACTGCTTTCTAAATAGATTACGGTACTGTTCTTGTACCTAGGTAGTTTTTTTGGCTTTTTTTTAAAGCCCTTCCACTGTCTGTAACTATAAAGTAGTCCTGGATTACATAGGAAATGTGTCTCATCAGAATGCTAATAAAATGATGCAGTGAAATATTTGGAGACAAGAGATTAGCTCATGTTGTGTGGTAGGGAAACACGTGCAAATAACAAACTCACTGTCATTTGTCATATTGCTAAAAATTCATTAGTACAGGAATCTCTGAGAATGTCAACACTCTCCCCAAGCAGGGAACAGTGAAGGTGTCAGAATTAGCCAGTTTCTATTATTTCTGCTTGATTAAGTAGATTAAGAGCTGAAGAGCCGCACACCACAACAGTGCTCTGTATTTTCTAATTCTGCAAGTAAGATCCGACATTTACAGTCTGCTGAAGTACAGGACCCAGTTCTCATCTACTGTAAACTGGTGCAACTCCACTGCAGTCACTGACTGCAGTAGAAAGTACTGGTTTATACCATATAGATGTCAGGATAGGTGCTCACTGGAATCCCCACCCAAGCACAGGGCTACTGATGACTGATCTTGTCACCTTCTCATTAGTATTAGACAGCTTTATGTAAAAGTTTCCACTTTTTTTGCCTCTCAGGTTTTTCTAGCTTTGAAAGCCTCCCTTACAGCTAGCAATATATCATTACGGTTATAATATATCTTTAGAGAGTAGCAGTACCCTTGCTCAGTATTTAGGATTACACTAGGTCAAGCGGACTTTAATTTAGGAAAATTAATAGAACAAATATTAGTTATTAATTAATTTTACCCTTGAGAATCCCACTGCAAATCTGATACAACTGTCTGGGTGGATCATTAATCAGGCATCTTCCTTTTAACACTGTTTGAAAACTACTACTAGAGTGCAAACACAGAAGACAAGATCTGCAGAGCATCATTCCTCACTTTCAATAATGTTATTTACCAGCTCATTGTGCCACCAAAACACCATCCAGATGTTACTGCAGCCCTTTCAGATCTTTATACATTGTGTCTCAATGCAGAGAAACTCCAGCTGAATACGTTCCAGCAATTACAAGAGCTGTTTGCAGCATTCCTTATTCCATTTGAAAATTCTTCAGCTATTCTGTTTCAGGTTTGTTCATGTTCTTTAAACATGATTTGGCACAATAATTACAATTAGAGAGCAGATGGACACTCTTTGTCATAATGCACTGTCTTTTTTTTTTTATTTGAAGGTATATATTGCTCCCTGCTTCGCTGAATTTCATTTCCGTGTTTTGGTATTCATTTAAATCTTGCACTTCACATCTTAGTATTAATCTTTATTTCTTCTGTCCTTGATCAGGAATCCCAGAGTTAAAAGATCCTCTAACCTCTGCGGCACAGTGTCCTCGTGCTTGTCACATGTGTTTGATATCTGAGAAGTACAAAATGCTCCTTCCCAGGAGAAGGCTGCCTTCTGCTCATCGTTAGGGCTTTTCTAAGGAGAGAGGGACTCCTTCGGTACGTATTCAAACATACTTTGTAGATTTGAATCTCATTCATACTTCCAGAATACATATCAAAGCAATCCTTCGGGTCAAAGACACAGAGCACTGCACAGCCTCCTCCCGTGGAGCCAGGAGATGGCTGGATACCCCACAGCCTCCCGAAGGGATGGCTCGCAGCACTGAAGTGATGCTTCCCGTGCGCTGGAATTCCAAAACCCAGCATGAGCAACAGCGTAAGCACAGCCCACTCAGCCAGCCTACGCCAGCACAGTACCGCCAGCCGTCTGTGTGCCTCTGCACGCTGTTACTCCACACTGTTTACACTGTTTACTGGGGTAAATGCAAGTGATGCAGCAACAGTATGAAAGAAGGCAGCCGGGTTCAGATGGGGAACTACACCGGGTCTGGCTTCACGCATCGAGCAGCGGAGGTAACACTCTGGTGGTGAAGTTAATGAAAGACACACATTCCTCTTCCTTCAACAGACCGCACAGTCTGTTCACCATACTCCAAAACAGCATGCAAACTTTTCACCACTCCAAGGGCTTAATTTGGAACATAAAATATTCCTGACCAAGGTGCCCTGAGACCTGTCTGCCCTGGATGGATGCTGGGGAGAATCTAATGGCAGAGAATCAGAACACGAGCAGTGAGAAGATGTAGACTTCTGCACCTACATCGAATCTGACCAAGGAGTTCAGATTGCAGAGCCATGACATAGCACTGAGCAGGGGATTTATCAGAATTTAACTGAAAACGGTCCATCAAGAGGGAGGCGAGTAGGTTAGGGTGCCTTCCACCCATTTCACTGGGATCACAGATCTACTGTAGGGCATGCCTTGATGTTGACAAAGGGATTATCGAGCATACAGCTGTATGAAGAGATGGTAGCATACTCAGATACCACAGAGCCCTCAACTAGAACAAGTCTTAAAACACTCTCTAAAAAAGACACTCCTAGCATACGTTTCCGAGGACAGCAATACCCTTCCCCTCTCCAGTCTCTTCGTTAGCCTTTACCTGTGCCTCTTGCTACCCTGGTCTCAGCTACACAGATATGTCAGGTTGGGTTTTTGCTCCTTGGCTTTTTCCCATTTGGAACCATGACATCTGACATTTTAGAGCACTCAAAACAGAATTTAAAAGAACAACAAGCTGGTTTAAATGCAACAGTGGAAGCAACATAGAACAAACGATCATGACTGCTGTAGCCAGACTAAGTGAATGCCTGCCTTTCCAGCAGCCATCTGACCACCTACACACTGGCAGCTAGGGTTTCAGTCTGCTTCCTAGTAGGTTCTAGATGAATTTTGGTCTCATTTTCTGCTGTGGCAGTTTCTTTGTTACTCGTTGTTCCTTTTTTCCCGTCACCTTAATTCTTCCACTTGCAGGTGGGAGCTCAACAACAAAATACCACTTAGTCAGAGCTAACCCTTGCAGAGGAACAAACCCCTTCCACTGCTGAACAGGGGATTTGCCTGTTCCGTCTTCAGCACAGCATGCAAACAGCATGGCTGTCATTATAAAAGGAGCCCACGCAGTAAAGGGCACGAACATATAAAAGGCAGAACATGCAGTGTTACAGGCAGCTCCACAAACTTCTTCAAGTCTCTAAAAGCTTATAGTCTAACACAAATACATACCTGATCCATCATTCTTGATGTCCAGTGTTCAAAATGTCATCTTTGGGAAAGTCCATGGAGGAGAATAGGAGGCAAAAGGAAGTCACTGCCCATCCAAACATTCCCAAAAGCAGTTTGTGGGTGTTGAAAGCAGCTGTAAGTACTTCCAGGTGCTTTTTGGTGTGTCTGTGGTGCTAGGGCCCATGTGCTGTAAATCACAGAATAAGATTAACTAATTAGCTAATGAGAATGAGATCAGCTAACATATATTTTCTGTATGAGTACAGGGTCACAGAAGTATGCGGCGCTTCTATGGTCCAAAGTCCTGCAAAAAATCATAGCCTGTAGGGAGTTACTTTTCTACAAGCACGTAGAATAATTGCTTTGTAGCCAGAATCTCTGATTTGAAAATGAGGTTTTCTTCTCATTCCATCGTTCCTTTTATTAGGACACACACTACTCTGTCCCAACAGGCAAAGGTATGCGGTTCACCAGAGGTGACCTTCTGGGAGTGACCGCATTTACTCATCTGTCTGTTGTATAGGATGTAAGAACTGGGGAGCCTACCTGCTGTTTTACAGAAAGTAGCATTTATCGTTAAAAAGAGAGTCTAATTATACTAAACCATGTTAATAGCACCCTAATCGGGGGAAGAGAGGTAGCAGGTAGTTTGCTGTCAGCTTTCAGTTGAGGAGCTGAACCTGATGGCAACCGGGCCACTCGTAGGGTAAAGTTTTATCACTGAAACACACAACTTGAGTGACTTGGCTCTCAGGATGAGCAACAACGTATCTTTATGCTGTCTAGTCGTTTTGACCATAATGACAAGTGAATGACATTATCTGGTGATGATCACACTTTCTTCTAGACAAATCTGAGCGCTCGGCTGAACATTAAGCTAATTTCATACACATTGATTGAGGATGAAGCTAGAGACAGTCATCTAGTTTCTCTGTGCTTCAGCTTCCCATTTGTAAAATGGATATAATGTTACTTCAGGGGTGATGCAAGGACAAGTGAGCTCAAATTTGCAAAGATCTTCATAACTGTTACTGATGGGCATAGGAACAGCTCTGATACAGCTGTGATGCTGACCGGGACAGCATGCAGTGCAGCCTTCCCGTAACACCACGCGCAGTGTGCTTCAGGATGCGCTGTGCCCACAGGGTTAGGCTACAACCCTGTAAACCCCACCAAACCATATGTATTCTAAGAGTTCTTCTTTTATACGATTCTCATTTTTTCTTAATGCTGTATGTACAACCATACCTGAGAACTACAGGTACAGGTAACTCCAAAAAACACAGCCACCTTTGTTGTACAGCACAAAGCAATTTTTAATTTCGTCTCTGGTGCTACCTTAATCCAGTATATCATCACAGTTCACATCATTCCACATTGGGGTTCTCTGTCTAGATAGGTTTTCCAATTAAAATTAGACTCCGTTCCTAGCTAGTGTTAGAAGAATAGATCCATATTTACAGGTTGGTTTACTGATTCTCACAAAGATCTGATAACACAATTTACCTCTTGATCTCCTGAAACAATATTTAGCATACAACTAACACCACCCATCTCACTGAAAAGGTAAATATATCAACAAATAGACACAGAAACATGCCTGTAAGATTCTCTGTTATTAGGTCAGTGCTAACCTACCTGCTACAGAGTATTTCCACGGTACATGAAGGCCCTTAACTTACATTTAGATCTTCAGAGAATGAATCAACATTTAATTCCTACAAATAACCGGGCAGCTCTAATAACGGGAATTATTTCAGTAATGTCAGTGGAGCTGTCCCGAGCTGCACCAGCTGATGCATCAACTCCCTGCAGTTACTTATGGTTGTAAAACTGCTGAATAAAAGGCTCCAGAGATAAATGTCCCAGCACATTACTCAATTATTTAAAAAGTAGCACTGTAAATCACCAAGGCTATCTACACTGGATTTCAGACTGAGCAACTGAGCAGATTCTTAGTTTTGTGTAAGTTCATTAGTGCCAGGGAACAGCTGAGGTGTGACTACCCTGTGTATTTACTATACTTTGGAAAAGCATCTTATATGCTGCAGATTAACATTGCTCTGTAGGCTAGGTTTTCTAATAACCAGTTTTGCTTTGAAAAGATATATTAGAGCTATAAACAATGGTAATACCTGTAGGTTCATCTTCTATTATTTTCCCTTCATAGCAAAGCAGACTCAAGCATATGAGTATATAAAAGGAGCAATAAAAATGGGGAGCAGAACACAGGAGACTGTTATGAATCAAATTAATAAATTCATGTAAATCAATGCCTATGTTGTTATGCTGATATATGCAGATTTCTTTTGTTCGTTTACAATGCCACCAGGTTACTTATTGGTATCTAGACTAGGGTATCATCCCTCACCAGGTGTTATAGATTTGCTCAGGTAAATGTTGCAATCTAAACAGAGGCAGCTGCAATGATGCTCACATCTAGTTACTCCAGAGCACAAACTTCATTTTGAACTCCTGTCCCAACAATCTTTTGTCACCACAGCACTCACCCATCAGACGTCATGACTGATGCCACCTCCAGGCGCCCCAGAAATGGAGGCAAAATTCAGTTTTGCATTGATGGCAGGAAGAGAAAGGCAGGGGGTGGGTGGGGTGAGAAGTCTCATTCCAAGATCCACGATTTTCAGAGTCTGGTTGGATAGAAATCAGGATGTGACAGTGGGGATGCGCAAGAGAAGCGAGTGGCGGTGGCAAGAGCAGGAGGGGAGATGCCAGGAGATTTAGGAAGCTGTTGGGAGAGGAGGGCTGGGAGGGATGAACGGGATTATTTGAGGGGGGCTGCCGAAAGGTCTGGAAATAAGTGAGGCATAGCCGTTCCCTGTTTCCAGATCCTCTCCTCCTTCCCCCCGTCCCAGGCACAGGATGTTTCATGCTGTCAGCCTTACCCCTGGCCGGGCACTGCCTGCCAGCACCCTGTGGTGAGGCTGGGGGAAGGGACACAGCCAGGAGGGGACAACAAACCAGACATTTCTGTTCCTGCTGCCAGGGAGGATGGGGAAAGGGATGAAGCCAGCGCTGGCAGCACCAGCGAGAGCCCCCCACTCCTCTCTCCTCCAGGGCAGAGGGCTGTGGGATCTGGGAGCAGGGCTGAGCTATTCCCAGCCCATTCCCCAGAGCCCTGGCTGAGGGCAGGTGTCCCCTGCCGCCTGCTAGATCCAGCTCCTGCCTTGTTTGCCCCAGAGCTCTGGAGCAGCTCTGTCCTCAGTTCCATCCAAATAGATAACTGAATTCATGTCTAAATTAGCCCAACATCATCAAAGATTAAACAATTGAACTTACTATTGCTCTTCTATCTAATCCAGGAGGCATCGTAATGAAATAGCGCGTCTGGAAGAAATGGAAACAACTGAGCAGTTGCAGACAGGTCCAGTGGCAGGATGAAACCCCAACATGGGCGCTTAATGAGCATCTGGGTTACCACTTCAAAGAGCCTCATTTTTTCAGGCTTCTCGGCTCCCTCGGCACCCTGCAGACAAGACCGTTATTATCAGTTACCAAATGCTGGTTGTAATTGTGAAGTACCAATTAGTGCAAATGTTACACCAGTGAAGCTGCGGTGCTGGATCCTTCCCATCTGTGGGTAAGGGCCACCCCAGTGCTCTGAAGTGACGATGCTTTGGGAGCTGGGCAGGAGAGATGGCCCTTCCTCCTAAGCAGCTCAGCTGCAACCCAGCAAAGCCCGTAGAAGACTTCAGCTTTCGGAAGCCACTAGAGCACACCTACACTGCTGCAGTCCAGATCCATACGGGAGTTGCTTTGATGTAACTGAGAATATTCAGTGATAAGGAATTACCAGTGAAAACGCTTCACCTATGGAGAATGCTTTCCTCCTTTTTCTGCCAGATTTTCTTGGCATGTTGCAACTCCTGTCTTTTCTCTCAGGCATTTTGGAGAGGTGGTCATGTAAGGACAAAGAGGAAAAATCAGTAATGTGCTACTTTGGCAAGGCTCTGAAGCTCACCTTCATTTAAAACCTGCCAATAATCCAACCAAATACAAGTAAGTTTTCATTAAAATATTGCCAAAACACAATTCATGCTTTTAAAAGATCATATCCATGCTAAAAAAGAAACAAAAAAAATCGATGCAGATTTGTTAGTGAAATCTCTACATCTCAAATGGAAAACTAACACATCTATTTCAAATTTTCTAGAAATCTGGAGGAGGCTGGATTAAAATTCCTGGACCAAAATCCCTCTTTAAATCTGTTAGTCTGTGTAGCACTCAAACCACAGGCTCTCATCACCAGCAATGATTAGATGCAGCCCAGGCAACAAATATTATTTGCATAGTTGGCATCAACAAAACCTGAACCTTTCCTTTTAGCTCATGGTTAATGCCACATAAAGCTAGTGCCGAGCGTCAGGCTCCTTCCTCTACACACTGGTTTGTTTTGGTTAAGTTTCATCCTATTATTTCCCACAGTCACATGGTATAATTATCTGATCTATAATTTACGCTGTTATTCAAAGCAGTATAAATAGTTTCCTTTATTGCTGCAGACGCACACCATGTCCAGATGACACCGATATTTTATTTATCTCTGTTTATGTATGCATTTGGTTATCTAGGTGCTTATTAAGTATGGAATTGTTATAATAGCTGAGAATAAATAGCAACTGAAAAGAAGCAAAAATAAGAGTGGAAACAAAATGCATCTGAAATGGTGTCTGCTCTTTCTCTCCCTCTCCTACCGGCCAAGTATCTTAAAAAGAGAGTGTTTTCCTGGTATTTCCAAACACCTAAACCCTCTGCATGATATCAGAGAACGGATGCATTATTCTCATTAAAGTTGTCTCTCACATTTCCAAAAACTGTAACAACTCAGTCTTAACTGGCAGGTCTGAGTTGAACTACTTGTATTTTTAGGGTTCTTAAAAGCAAACGAGATCCTTAAGGGTGTCGTTTTTAATCACCAATTTAAATTCCATCATCTTGACAGTGATAAAAAGTGACACCCAAAATTCAAGCAAGAAAGATGGTTTGACAGGTCTCCTTGAGTTAAAAGGAGCTTCATGCAGAGAGACATGTTTACAAGAAGGGAAACAACTTCCTAATTTATTAAAAAGTGACTCGGGTAATTAAACAAAAATTGGAAAATTCTGTGTTGGCTCAATTTTACTTTAATACAGCAAGAGCATTAACATCTCCAGTCTTCTGACACAGTACATGATGATGGTAGCTTCTGAAGCATTTAGCTTTTAATGTGGATTGCAAGTTAAGTGGGCTAAATACACGCTGAAAGTAGCAGAAAATTTCAGAAAGTTTACAAGCCTGATCCTGCATTGCTCGTGCATCATGAGTTTGAGCAGATCCAATTCCATGTGCAAATATATGACACAAATCGTTCAATCATATTTACTTTGGACTATATAGAAGGAAAAAGATTACCCTCTGATAGAGGAGGGAAGGAAGACATAATCAGCACTCATAACTTGCTATTCACTTGCTCAGTTGTCTCATCAACACAAAAAATCAAAATCTGTGAATAATGATGCAGGTACAGAACATAAACACAATCATAAGCATATGATTATGTTACAGTCATATACCCTCTCTCAAAAATCACACTTTTCCCTTTTACATAGAGAAATAATTTCTGACACCTAATGATACTCAAGCAGAAATTGTAATGGGTGAGTTCAACAAAACTCTCCCTGCAGCTGCTCAAATTTTGTCAACTTTTAAGAGAGAATCCACAGGGTTTTTTCACTTTTATAGCTAATGGAGAAGTAAGGGAGGAAAAGGTGCAGATCCAACATTGTAATGACAAACCGTACTGAACAATTTGAAGTTGCTTGCTCAGCCATGGAGTTGGTTGAAATTTTGAGCAATCAACTCATTATTTAAAAATCTAAATAGATAGTAAAGAAATGCAAAAAATCCACTTCTTTTAAATTAATTTTTCCCTGGGTCTTTTCCCTTCCACACCATTTTCACAAGCTTCCCAAAACCCAATTCACTTCCCTGGCTCTCCAGGTACATTGTCACAGCTCTCCTGTAGTGGTACATCATCTTTCCTGCCACTATACAACCACCATAAAGACAGCATCCCTTAGTGGGACTGCTGTCATGATGTGATATAAATAACTATAAGGATTGCTCAGAAAGGAAATTTCAACTCACAGCCCCTCACCTTCTCCTCAAGAAATAAAGGTGGTTCTGAAAAATGGAGTAACATGATTTATGTGCAATGCTATGCTTTTTTTTTTTTTTTGCATTTTACTCTGATTTTTCTAATATTAGATTGTAGTGTTACTACAGCCTATGTAATATAAGGTGCTTAAAGAACAAATGAGTACCAAAGGGAGCAGTTTTTTGAGACATATATATAGGCTTGTGCAGGTAGCTCATCATTACTACAGTTAGTATTACATAGTTCCCATCCCACTAGAATATTCAAGTACAAAGTACTGTAGGCAGCAAAATAGCTGCCCTGCCAGCAGGCCATTAGTTAGCTCATGCCAGACACTACATACATTATTTGTGGCAGGCTTCTACTTTAAGAATAATGATAAAAAAGCTTCTGATGAGAATAAACCCCAAATGGTCCATCACTAGGAACTGCACGGCTTTTGCAAATAATTTGGTCAGACAGCCTGATGTGCTGGATTAAACCTGACACCAGCTGGACAAAATACCAAGGGCTCAGGCAAAATAATGTGATTTATTTAAAGAAAGATATTGTTCAACTTTAATGTCAGAAAGCTTCAGAGCAGAGGATGTCTTTGAACCCAGGCTGAAAGACTTCACCACTATGAGCTGCACCTTGGTCTGCGAGTAGATGAATTCAAGTTGTTCTTACCTGTAGCCTGGGCATAGTCAGGAGCCCCAGCCATGAATAAATCCTTCGTGCAGTGGGTCCTCCAGACCCACAGAGAGCAGAGACACCCCAGTCCACTCTGCCTGGATTCACTCCAAACCCAGAAATGCTGGTGCAAAACCATCCCAGTAAAAATTGTACCTTTAGGTTGGGAAGTTGTCTGATTGCATCCATAATGTCCCCCCCACGTACCTGCACTGTGCACACAGATGCACAAGCACACGCACCCAAAATCTAGAATTGTCAGTACTGAAGCTGGGGCAGGGAAGGGAATTACAGGCTCTTAAAACGATTACAGGAACCGCATCCTACTACAGAAAGCAGAGAATGTGTAGAAAAGCAAAACCCGAGCTTCACACTTCAAGGATTTTTTCAGGCGCCCAAGCAGAGCTCAGCCCCTGCACAAAACAATGGTGTTCAGACTGCAGCAACAACTGCCACACAATTGATGGGCTCAAGAATAACAAGCTGACAAGTGGATTTGGCATCCCCACAGCCAGAGCCCAAAGATTTATTGCACTGGAGTGGTGCACGTCAGTTTTCTTTATCACTGGAGTCCCACAGCAGATTTATACATGATGACGTTAATTGAAAAGGAATAAAGCCGCACATTCTCCTAACAACTGGAGCTCACTCAGCATCTCACCGTCCAGCCTGCCTGGCAGCCCAGCAGTCACTGCTCTCTCGTCAGGGGCAGGCACCTGGCACGGAGAATGGCCCTACAGAGAAACGGGATCACAGCTGGGCTCTTTGTTGAAGGATGCTCTAACCCAAATGCCAGCTATTGCCAAGGAATCTATTACTCTTCTACAGCTCTAATGCAGTCATTAAATGCATCCCTTTTCTCGCTTCTCATGACCCAAATGGTTAATGATGTCTCCTTTATATGCCTAAGAGAAGATGGGCTTCCTCCTTGTAATTCAGTTTATCCCACAGAGAAATAAGAGAGCCCTTCCCCTGCTTTACAGCAGTTCTCGTTTCTGTAACATAACCTGGCTCCGGTCCGGTTGTTTGAGCCTTCCCACCACCATTACCATTACTATCGGAGAGTCACTCCATGTGTTCTGTTTTCTGGGTCATTTCCCATGTTTGTCACAGGCGCTGACTCTAGAAAGCAAACCCTAACCCCAAGCAGAGTAGAGGAAACAACCAGCAAACTGTTCTCTCTCCTGGGTGTTCAAAATAAGTGGGAGTTGTGCTTGATAATCTTGCATAAAATACAATTTCAGTCTTGGAAACAGGCTAAAACTTTGGTCTGCGCTCTGTCAGTGAGTGAACCCCGTCCTTAGGCAGGGACCCTAGCAAAGGCGACACTGGGAAGCATCTCTGCAGAGGTGGCCCCAAAGGAGGGCTCTGCCTTCCTGCTCCTCCACACCACTGCTGCCTGGCCAGGGAAGCAGGTCCCCAGGGTGGAACACGCCAGCAGCACCCTGTTCCCTTCGAAGCCGCAGGGATTTGGCTGGGAGCAGAGGGAAGGCAGCTCCATCACTGCTGAAAATCCCACCGGCCGGCCCAGGTTCAGGACTGGGCTCACGGGCTCTCCTGGAAGTGACTGCTTTCCCGAGCTCCTCTGCAAATTCCTGACTTTGAGGGCGAGCAGCTGCTCATAGCTTCTGAGAGGTTTTTTAGGGTTATTCTGTCCTGATGGATACCTGTGATCCTGCCACTGACTCAGCCTTCCTCCCCCGGTGCCAGGGACTGGCCAGCTCCCTGCAGACAGGGACAGAAAATGCCATGCCAGGCAAAGGCAGTTTCATTAAGGAGAGAAACCTTGTTATTTCTTCCCCAGACTTTATTGGCTTTTTGTTGCTTCCATTAACTTTTATGAGTTTAATAAACATGCCCGATTTTAAAAAATAAAGTATTTTCCTGGCCTTGGAAATTGGATTTTCCATCCAGTCCAAATGCAACAGCTGTTTTAAACTGCTCACCAAGAGAAATCACTGAAACAACACTTCTGAGCATTTTGTATTATTTCACTGTGAGCAACATGTAGATGATTTGGAATATAGCCACTAAATTAATTGTGTTCATTGTTGTATAAACCTAGTGAAAGAGCTAAAACAGCAGAGTAAAAACATCTTTACCTGTGTGATGACTTGACTTAAAGCCTTTTCTGCCCAGCTACTCGCTGGCCAAATCTTAAGCACAGTGACTCCATTCATTAGCGCATTAAATCTCTTTTGTGATGGTAAAAGTCAGACTTAAAAATAGCAAGGCTAATGTGGCGATTTGATGAGTCTTTACATAAAATCAGCTGGAAGTGTTAATGGTGCCCCTGTCTCAGAAACATGAAAATGATGGCAAAGAAAAGGTATTGTGCCCAGATATAATCTAGTTTCCCTTCCAGTTTTCCTTCAGAGCTCACCAATCTCACAATTACTGGAGCACAGTGGTAGTTCAAAGTCACCTTTGTTAAACCAGCCAAGCTTCAATATACACGTGTCCCTGAAGCCCCGGCTCTGCACCAAGGTCTGCCTGAATTAAAGCAGGTGTGAACCCTTCTGAAAACTTGAAAGGTCTTTGCAAGGACTAAAAATGTTACTTGATTACAAGTAAGATGGCAGCTGAGACAAAAAGTCAAGCTAATTTAAGGACTGCGGGACCTGAAAGGCAGTCCAGTTGTCCAGAGGGCTCCTAGAAAATGAGGTCAGATACAGCACACTGCGTAATTACTCCCAGTGGGCTAAATGCAGACATGAACATTGGGTCACTATTAAAAGGCAACTCCACTGACTTTTAATAGGTCCAAAAGTGAAATAGAAAATTACTAAAAACCTGCATTCCTTATTGAAAATGTAGTACAGATGGAAATGCCTTTCCAGTAATCCCGGAATTATGATTTAGGAATACCTGGATTTTTATTTAGACATTGTGGAATCCTACTTCATCCATCCTCTTCCAAAACAAACCTAATCAGTTCACAGTTGCTGCAAGCCCCAAGAAAAACAACAGCCAGTTTTTGACAGAAATTGAGCTGCTTTTCCCCATCACTCCCGTATCACTGCAGCGGGGTGAACTGTAATGAGATATGGGCAGCAAGACGAAGGGCCTCCCCTCTCCCCAGCTCATGTTCAAATTATGATTATAAAACCATTTTCCCTGCAAAACCGTATTTATTTGGCCCAGCCCTTAGGGCAAAAATTCTCTATCTGATGTTTAAATAATGACAATCAATTTGCAGGATACTGGTAATCTTAGATCAATTGCCCACAAGCTGTTTAGAAAAATATTAAACCCCCTTCTCTGCACACTACTCGGCAGAATGGGAGCGGGCTGCAAAGCAGCGGGAAAGCTGCAGAGCAGGGACGAAATAGAGAATCAGACCAAGGGGCTTTATGACGCTGCAATCAGCAGCTGCAATCCAGAAGAAAAAGCTATTTAAAAGCCTACTTCCAATGAAAATATTTGGCTTTACACCTGTAAGCTATACGCAGTAACTAGCTTTCTCCCACTATACTCTTCCTCTGGTTTTTGTCTTCTGGATGAAATGTTTGGGTTTCAGCTTAGCAGGAACAGATCTCCTTTCAGTCCACTTCTTCCTAAGTAAAACAGGACACGGTGTGGGAGAAGTGGCTCTGAAGTGGACCCTGAACGGCGTGGCACAGCCTCCCTTTGAGGCAACGGGACTGGCGCTAACCATACCTGTAGCGATTAGGTCAAGACAGCACCAGTCGGTCTGTAAGGTCAGGCACAATTGATTGCATAGGAAAGAATCCTTGCACAAGACAAAAAACCAGGAAGCCAAGAGACACTGCTCCAAGCCCCAGCTGCACCCACCTGGTGCATCCCTCGGGGTGCTGCTTCCCTGTGCATGCTCAACAACAGGCAGCACCAGCAGGAAAAAGTGTTTGTATGAAGCTCTTGAAGAAATAACAATAGCCTTTCCCCCAAACTGTAAAAATTCCAGCAGAGTTCCACCGCAGAGGCAAAATTCTCCATAAAAATCTGTATGGCATTTAAGTCATCTCTGCAGAGCCCTCTTCTCTTCAAGCTCATTGCAATTTACAGGCTGGGTACTTATAGATAAAAAAAAAAAAAAAAAGAGCACAGTAATTTGGTTTTGCCTCATAAGCAAGAGTTAGTTACAAAAATACTTGGTATTTTTAGTACAATCTGGGATATTGTAACTGGGCTACACAAAACATCTCATTTTCTAGCTTCCATTTCTCAGCATTAAGATTAACTCTGTCCTTCACTCTTGCTGTAGGTTTCTGCGGCCAGCAGGCCATTGCCGAGTCCGTTGGGAACTGGACACTTCGGGGGTTTTCTTTCTGATCACACCTGATCAACATAAGGTTCTGAATTCCACAATATTCTGGTAACCAACATAGCATACTGTTCTCACCAGGTGAAGATGAAGTGGTGTTACAGACCCGCTGGTGCTGTCACCCACTGGCACGCCTGGCTAACAGGAGCCTTCTGTCATAAAACCACATTTAAAGGGCTTGATCAGACCCCAGCTGCAAGGAAGAAAATCCAAAAGAAACCTGCTGATTTCAGTGACACTTCAGTGACTGAGTCTAAGCAAGACGTGAGTGTGGAGCTGTCTCCTGACGGCCCACGGCTTTCCTCCATCCCGAACAAGACATGCAGTTACACCACCTAAGGTGGCCTCTGCCAAGGCTTTTTTGGTTCCTGCTGCATGTCCCAGCCAAAGCTGGACCTTTTTCTGGGGGAACAGAACAGCCCCAAGCGCAGAGCTGTAGGATCCCTCCAGCAACAATTCAGCCTCGCTGGAGACAGCCAACTTAATGCAATCTTAATGTGATAAACTGCTAACTTGATTGGATTCAATGAGATGTAAATTATTAGATTCAATAAGTACACAGAGACCGTTTCACCTTACATTCTGATCAGGAGGATTCTGCCTCCAGTCTCTTCATCATTCCTGTTAATTATATCACAGAGATGGGAATGGTTTGGGACTTCAGTTGTCCTCTGACTCCTTAAAGCCACCACAGCGTTCCTGCCTGTAGTAATGTGTCTTTTATCGATAAAGAACTTTTTTTCAGAATAGCTGCAATCACTTATGGACACAGGTTGATCTTCAGCATGATCAAATTTGAACTAAAAAGCTCTATTCATCCAGATTTCTGCAAAATCCCCATGTGCTTAAACCAGAGAATAACTTTGTGTGTGGATTGATTTTTAATAACTAAAAACTTTGTGGCAACAAGTAGACCTTTGTAGCTTCTCCTTCACTGAAAGATTTTTTAAAATCTGTTCTGCTGAACACAGACATCACTGCTACCATTCCAAAAAAGGGGGAAAAACATGGGACACTATGGAAATATGTACAAAGGTATTCACAAAGTATGAGTCCAAACCAAAGTGTCTCTGAGCTTATAAAACTCAAGTGGGATTTACATTCCCCTGTGGTTTGTAAACATTTTGAAAACATTTCTTCTTATAGCCTTTTTCAGATTCTGATTCAGACAAGTGATGTTTCTTAATTTTATTTAGCTGATTTTCCAATCAGAAAAAAGCACTGGTTTACGCTTTGTGCACTCTGTGATGCTCACCTTCTCTTCACCTTAAATTTTCCCTGTCTGCCATTTGGCCACCCAACCTCTTCACATGGTATTTTTCAGACGTTTCAAATTTACCATGATATAATTCATAACTACCACCTTTTTTGACAATCTTTGCTGTGATGAAGGCACACTTCCACCTTACAGATGTTGCTTTTTTTCACTGAACAAGTCCCATAGACTTTTCTTCTTTAATATATAGCCCTTCGTTTTAAAAGCCTTTGAGAAAATAACTTGAAATATATAACACATGATCTCTTAGTCCTATCAAAACCATCATACTGTACTGCTTCTTCAGGCATCTCTGAAAGGAATCCTTTAAACAAAACACTCCTACTTGAATTTGTTCAACAGTTTTATACTGAGTAACAGTCTGTCAAAATCGAAATTCTGATTGATGTTTCTAAAGGATTTGTTTAAGAATTAAAAAACCAAATCAGAATAGTTAATTTCAGGCTCCACATCTCATGTTGACTTTTTCATTTTGCCTTAGAGTGTTGGAGAGATCCCAAGTGATGTTCAGAATGTTCCCCTATAATTCCCCAAACACAGCCACGCAGCACGACATTCTTCATGTCCTCTACGATATTATTACGTCTTTCTATGACAAATGGTAACCGAAGAATTATATATGCAGAATGGATCTCTTGGGAGAACATCTAGTGAACAGAGCAAGGGATTTCCAGTTCACCTATAACTCGACAGCCCCCAGAGGAGAAGCACAAAGCCTAAGCAACCCTCCTGCAAGCCTGCAGCAGCCACGTCACAGCTCCTCACTGTCCTCGGTGAATTTTCTCCTGGCTTGGCACGGATCAGAGCTGGTCAGGGTCTGCCATCACTGAAGCCAGCTTTTCAGAGTCCCAGCTGATACCACACCAGGGACAACAGCAGCACCACAGCTGCCGTGGGCTGGCCCCACAAGTGTTTTACAGCCTGATAAGCAGGTGGATTTGCCTTTTCCGTCTGCTAAGAATCCACCTTAGGTGTGAGCGGTGGCCGCTGGGTTGTTCACCCAGCCCTAGAGGACTGCAGTAGCACATATGGTCCTTCCTGTGGTGTTTTCCAACTGAAGCCTAAAGCAGTGATGCCTCCCACTTTGAAGATATCATCTCTGTTTCTCCTCTTCCAACTTAACACGGAGGTTTTTGGACATTTTAATGTGCAGTTGCTAAGCAGTGGCATGGCTAAGAAGCCAGTAATATCAGCGGTACCTTTAAAATGACACTTCTGGGCATGCAAGAGCTGCTCACACTGCTCTTTCTGCTCAGAGTAGAACTGTGTTTCACGCTCCCTGCAATCCTCAAAAAAGCAGCCTGCTGGCTAGCTTCATTGGCATTCTTCATCTCATTTATTTTCCTACATTTGCAGACAGGTGAGCTATTTCTAGCTTATTACTTGTAAATAATGAGCAATTGCATCCCAGATTACAAAATCCCTTTGGGATCTAAAGCCCCACATGCTGCAGTACGGACATACAGATAATTAGAGACTGGTTCAATGCAAAATCCACTGAAATCAAGAGACAAGAGTGGGGGAGGTATGGTGAGTAATTGCTACCCAACAATACAGGTACAACTTCTGCAGGAAACTTGTTGAAGCACCTCTGAAATATTTATGGTATTGGATTTTGGAAAAGAAGGCAGAAAACCAAGGAAGAGATTGGGAAATCTCTTCAGCTCTCAACAGGACCTCTACAGTCATCATCTCATCTGACGGTGAAGGAAAATGGGAACCTTTTGAAGACACCTGGGTTGAGGAAGCACTGCAGAGCATTTCGGGGTGTGAGGTAAAGCCTGGGAAGGCCTTTAGCAGGCAGGATCTTTACAGGCTTTGCCTCCAAAAAATGTCATTATCATCCAGAACAGTGTATTTCCTTCCTGACTTGGCGCTGCCATGTGCTGCTCTGAAAGGTCAGGTAGAAGCATTAGAGCATCGTTTTCCCACAAATTGTTAATAGTCAGTTTTAGGAACCCAAAAGGAAGACATAAAGCTCATTCTGCTATATTAGTATGAACAGGCACTTTTCTTTCCCATTGACTTATGTTACTTAGCTGTATTATCACCAAGTGTCAAGGCATAGCCCAAAGGATAAGATTTGAGTTCAGCTTTAATTAGTTTACTGTAATGAGGTAAACCACATTTTGCCTTTCCAAGGAAGTCATTATCTGCACTCTTCCTGCTTTTCAGTACTTGCACCACCTTTTTCATTTGCAATGGGGATGAAGCTGTTTATTCAGAAACGCAGCAGAACCCATATATACAGAAATGACAAGGAAATGCTCCTGAAAATTGAATGATGGAGCAAAGGTAAGTGAAGGGTCAAATCCAGTGACAAGACAAACTGCTTTTACGACATGCCACCTGATTAGTGTCCAGCTTTGGCAGTGAGGAGGCCAGTCAGCTGCCCTCTGGTCCTTCAGTGGGGCTTCCTGCATCCCTGACACACTTTGCGTATTGAACATAACCATTTCCAGCACACGGGACACAAGCCGGGGCATAGCGAGCTCTGCACCATGCAGAGAGGCCGGGGGGAGATGTTCATGGGGCACAGCTCATCCAGCACCGTGGCGCAAGCCTGCAATGCTCCAGGGACAACTCAGGTGGAAGGGACAGGCTTAACGCCACAGCTCTCCTGCCCTTGCAGGAGCGCGGGAAGGAAGAGTAACATGGGCCTACAGCAGAGCTGGTGAAAACTAAATTAATAAAAATGTGGACTTTTTGCCACTTCACGGGGAATGAAACAGGCCAGTTTCCCATACCTGGGGGAATAAAAATAAAAAGCTGGTTTTATACTAGGATCCAGAGCACAGGAACACATTCCCTCTTCTGAATGCAGTAACATGAAGGATCCCCATGCTGGGGCTTCTCTGCATTGTTTTCCTTAACTCAGAAAGCTTACAAGAGTTTAAAAACAAAGTAAAATCGGAAAGCCACACCTTAAAAAAATATTTGGGTATCAATTAACATAGAACATTCAATAGAGTTAGGGATGAAGTCTGCTAAAGGGAAAGTTTTCAAATTTTACAAAAGAATAGGCAAATAAAATATTTATTTTTCAAAAGGGGGACATTTTTCTTTGAAAGTGGTTTAGATCCTGCCTTCATGCAATGCTAGTCCCTGCAGGTGCTAAGATGGAGCAGCTCCTGCCCTCAGGGGAGCAGAGACCATGGCTGCTTTATAAATAGGGGGGTTTGTCTCCATATGAAATAAAGGCCCATTTTCAAAAAGTGTTCACAGGGGGCTGTTGCTAAGTGATTCTGAAAATCCCAGTTGTTGGTCTCCTCTATAGACATTTAAATATCTTCTAAAAATTTTTTCTAAATAAAAATTGAGTGAGACCCCCTCCGGCTCAGTGTACTCTAAATAAGCTGTACCTGGAGATTTGCATTATTTTTTTTTTAGAAAATATTGCTGCTGCAAAAATTTATCTCAGGTTTTAAAACCACCTCAGCTATAAAAAAGGATAATATTAAGCAAGAGAGTCATGAAATAAGAATGATCAAATACTTGCAAGCCTTATCATCAATAAAACTGTAAAGTTAGCTACACCAGTTCACTTCAGGGCATCTGCTCACATTTAATTGAATGATTGTTTTAATTTTTCATTGTTTAAAACCACTCAACCACTTGTCAAAAGCCAGGGCTGCTCTTAGAGCTGAGCATGAAAACTTCTCATTCAACTCCATGAAAGAGTCTGTATTTTTTTAGGAATCCTGGACCCTGTGAGAGCTGCAGAAATACAATGGCCAGCCCATACCCAGAGGCTCCCCAGGCAGAATACCCTAAGTGGGATCAGATCATCAGACATCTCCTTGAGACCACTGCTTGCTTTTATCAGAGGAAAGTGGGATGCTATTTCCTCCCCCAAACTTCCAAGAGGCTGTTTTCCTCTCCAGTGTTTTGCTCCTTTAAGGAATCTCAGAGGCTGAACTTTGCATGAAATAATGCAGATAAAGGATTGGTGTCCTTCTCCAAACAGGTTTAATAGCTGGATCATTTTCTCTAGGGTCAGGTATTTCCAGAAAGCCTGGGGTAACAGCTAAAGCAACATGTACCAGTATAGCACCGGGAACATACCCGTTATCTCGTTAATACAAATGATGCCACCTATGAGGTCTGAAGCCCTCAGCTCGTACTGGGCACGGGGCACAAAAGGAGAACTGACCACCCCTGCCCCAAAGACCTTCCACCCTATAACACTGTGGCAAAAAGAAGAGAAGAAAAGCTTTTCTGACACACACAACTAATACCACAGATGTTGCCTCTTCTGCTGGCCAGCATTAGGCAGGGCGATGCCATCTCGGGGTGCCGGCAGAGATGCACAGTGCCGTGGTGTCTCCCCTGCCACGTACTGAGAAGCATCAGCTGTGCTGCAGGAAGGGGGGCACAGTCCTGCCCCCTGCTCCAGTCCCCCCACTCTAGCCATAACCCCGGGTGAAGCCTGCGGGGGCTGACAGCCCACGGGACAGCACGTGAGGAGCAGCAAGAAGAACCATATTCCAAGTAAGCGTCGCTGGACTTGACAAAGTGATTCAATATAACATCAAAACTTCTTTTGAACCAAGGCTTAGATGCGTATTTTACCGCCCTGCTGATTACACACAGGAAGGTGAGGTGTTCAGGTGAACTCGGTTTGTGGCAAGATGAAAAGGCCAAAGGAAAGGAAGTCCATAAGACTTGTACACATGCCAAAAAAGCTTCTGCTGTCTTTAGGAAAGAGGAAGCCAGATTCTGAGGAGCACTGATTTTTCTCCATTGGTACTAAGGGCACAAACCAGTGCGCCGTGTTTAACATCCAGGCTCAATTTATTTTTCCAGGGCAGCTTTCCCTGCAGCATTCGTCCCCAACAGACTAAAAACTTGCCAGTCAGATCTCCAAATTAAGAGTTGTGAATATAATGGGTGTATAATATATCAAATCAAACTGTCTGCACCTTCCAATTTTTTTTGAATCATCCTCTATTTGTTTTGTTTAATTTACGTTTTTTAGTAACAGCTCAATTCTGAAATGTAAATACTGTGTCAAAGCAAAAGCTAGAGTGCTTGAGAAAAATAATTCAGCTTCTCCAAAGCAAATGTTTCCAGTTTTCCTCCCAAAGTATTTGCTGAGTATCATCTGAATTCACAAAAAGCTTCAGATCTGCTGAAACTGCCGTTGTTGGGTTTGGGGCTTTTTTTTTTTTTTTTTAATAATAAAACTTAGCATTCATTGAAAGCAACATCCCATTATGAGATTGGGATTATTGTGAGATGGATTCTAAAATCCTGAGATATTAAACAAGAAATGTCAGACTCTTTAGTCCACCGAATTGTGAGTCTTTCCTAGTCCCTCAGCTCATCTGCGCAAGCTAATCTTTGCTGCTGTGCAGTACAGAAACTTATTTTTTCTTTAAAATGAAACTGTGTATCTTATGTAATTGAATGACTCCAGCATCAGGTACTGTGATACAATCTCAATTTACAAAACTTGCAACTGCAGATGTCTTAGGGCGAATCCCCATCGTTTCCCTGAGTCTGGCCTGAATGTGTAGAATTACTGTGGGCTTTCCTCGGTACAGCAGATGGTGGAGGCTCTAGGGACTCAGTTCCATGTCCCTGATTCTCCTTCCTATCCATGCCCTGTACGACATAAAAAGTCCACTATTTTGCCACTGGCAAGAAAACTACCAAGGATATACAGAGGAAACGGCTTCTCTCATGCCACATTCCTGTGCATGAGATTCACCTTGTACTCTGCAAAGACACCAGCCAAAGTGCAAGGGCCACATTCTCATGCAGATGCTCACTGCAGCCTTCCTCACACCACAGAAACGTGCTGGGGTCAACTTGCAAACAAAAATTAGACACTTGCCCTCCCCCACCTGGCACAGACAGGCTGGAATCAATGGCAACAGCCCACCTGAGATGCAAGCAAGGGCTGAGAGGCCCCCAAATTATACCAGACGGATGGCAAAATTGAGGCAAGCTGAAAATTCATAAAATTATGAAACCCCTAGGGCCCAGGGCAAAGCTAATTGTCTACATTAAGTCTTTCAGTGCAATTACCAGCCCTAATGGTTGCAGGGACAGATTCCAAAAGAATGCTATTTAAAACTTTCAGAACTGGAGGGTTTGGGATAATGCTAAAGCCAAGCTGATAATCTCTACAAAAGAAGAAAACAAAATTGCGATTACAACTGGGCCATGCTCACCTGGTACTTTAAATCAAGTGAATGTTACACCAGGACACAAAACCTTGAGAAGGAACAATGTGGATTTTTTTTGCAAATGCTGTTGGTGGTTGATATCCAGACATTGGTCATTAGATCTAGTTTTATTACAGCCATAAAAGAAGTGAGTCAACAGCTTAGTCACATCAGGCAGGATATGCTTCAAGCACAGCCTGAATGAAAGAATTAAGTTAAACACTGAGAAATACAAGGTAATTAAAAAAACACCCCTAATGGTTTCTTCCCTAAAACAGCAAGAAGCAACATACAGGATAGTCTTTGAGTAAGACGGCACAGCGTGCTGGGAGGGAGCAGGGTATGGATTTAAAGGAAACAAACTGGAGACATCAGCATGTATATCAGGACAGCAGCTTGTAAGCTCTCACTGCCAACTTCTGGCTTTCAAGAGTATCAGGCATCTTTGTCTTGTAAAAGAAATGCAAAAATATGGAACCTGGTCCTTGCCCTACATCTGCATAAAATCTGCGGCCGCTTGACTCTGTGCAGATTATCTAATTACCAAAGGCAGACACTGCCGATGGGAAGCCTGTAAGATAAATAAGAGGAACAGCTCAGCAGGCGCTGGTAACTTCAACATGCCGTGTGAGTATGGAGTGACCTTTCAAGAGTGATCCAGTCTGATGGATACCTTAGAGCATTATTTATTTATTTTAAATTAAACCAGTAGCTAAGCACTGTGACCGCAGGAAGAGAGGGGGAAGAGAGCAAGAAAATGTATCTTTGCAGATAAGTAAAAAAAAAATGTGTCACTGCAAGGACTAGAAATAAGTCTCTCCCAGGCCGTACAGCAGATTTATGCCACTCCAGGCTTGGCTCCAGAAGCTGGAGTGAGCTTTTCTGAATTTCATTGTATTTCAATGTGGGTACACAGCTAAGACTCAACACTGAAGGAGTTTAATGACACTACATCCTCAAGGGAAACATTAAATATACAGAATCACATATGACCTCCTATCTGATGGCAAGAACTAGCATTTTCTATTGCAACAGAAAATGTGAATGGAATTAGTGTCCTGTGAGTAATACTTTGAAGACCAGCTCTCACAGTAGGTGGGGTGAGAGCCAGGGGACTGTGGATCTTCTCCTGAACCCCTGGGGGCCACCAAAGGTCTGGATGTTGCTGATGTTTCTGTAGGCAACTAACAAGGCCTCTGCACAGCTGGTTTGTGCCACGTGCAAATAATGACAACTTCTCCTTTGGGATCCACGGATGAAATGGATGTTATATTTGTACATGCGGATTAATATGAGGAAAAGTGAATATGCCAGCAGAGGGCAGTGAAAGAAACGGGTTGGGTTTTGTTTGTAAGAGACAAGTTACAAGGATAAAACAACTAAACCAGCTAAATTCTATACCTGTGTGTTTACAGACATACCTCATGGACTGATTCACTGATGGGTTATATCAGTTTGGTGTTGGAATGGCTTGGTGAGAGTCGGCGGAGTTGCACTGATAAAAAAATTGCTTTAAGGAAGTGCCCAGTCAGTGCCAGTGTGTTGGTAACTGAACTTGTGTGAGGCGGTGGAACAACCTAGGGGAGAAACCTCCATCCAAATACACAGAAAGCCAAAAGCTTCCAGCTGAGGGAAAGCCTCCTCAGGTACCCACCACGCATTATCTCAGTCATGTAGCCAGGGACCCATGCAAAGCAGCTGTAATGCTCACAGATCCTCGGCCAAAGTCAGAGGACAACGATCTCCCCCCAGGGCCAGAGGCATTTCTTTGCCCTGCCCGGCTGGGACAGACCATCACCAAGCTTGCCTCTGCAAGGGAGGAGCAGCAGGACATACCGCCATCAGCCCCAAGGTCTGTTCTGCATCTGGATTCTGTTTGTGCTCGTGGGACACGATGACTACAATCACTGCTCCACCTCTCCAGTCCCCTCTTGCTGTCAAAGCATCCTCCACCCAAGGGAATATTCTCCCTACGGACTGGGAGGAGGTGGGAGCTGTGGCTGCAGCTCTGCTGCGTTACTCTGCTTTGTCCTCAGAGTGCAATTACCTGAAACGCAGAGTCATAAGACACAATTTATAATCCCTACAGCTTTTTGGCATCCCAGTGTATTGGCTTACAGATAGAATTTGTAGTAGGATGCAGCAGATAGACAGAGCACTCTAATTACAGATTTACATTAAGAGGAAGGTTTAAAAGCTAATAGGACATTATTAGAATAATGATCCCTAGATGTTCTTCCAGTTGAACATCTGCCATTATTAATTAAAAACAAGTTAAAGTCAACCTGTTTAAAGAGAAATCAATATTTACAGAAACTAGATACCACCCTAATGTTAGATGTGATGCCGACCTACAAGAACCTTCCCACATGCCATACCAAATCAAGGATTTCAAAAAGCACATTGGTTATAAATCAGTGCCTGCGCAAAAAAGCCTTTGTAAAACCGAGTCAGAAATTTGACTCATATACAGCTTGTTTGTCTCCTTCATTAGTCAGATGCCCAGCAGTTTTAAATGGTTGCCACAGAAAATGATACGTTACCCACTTTCTGAGACTGGGGTGTCTTTTTTTCCAAAAGCAGGTTAGAAATTACATTTTGAGTAGCAGATGAAAATAATCTTCTTGCAGGTTCTGTCTCCTCTGTCTGCATGCCTGATTGCTATTGAACAGAGTGTCATTTTGTGGAAGTGTACAGAATCTGCCTCAATCTAACTACACGGGAATGTAAGAGTAAATCCTGGAAGTGAAGGCATACAGTTACAGAGAGAAAACAATTAAGCCAAAAATTACAATAGCAAATAGCTTTGAAATCCATTAGCTACCTCAAACTGAAAAACAAATGCTTATTT
Source organism: Falco peregrinus (assembly GCF_023634155.1). Taxonomy (NCBI): domain Eukaryota; kingdom Metazoa; phylum Chordata; class Aves; order Falconiformes; family Falconidae; genus Falco; species Falco peregrinus. The sequence continues at coordinate 81,251,662 of NC_073725.1, read as the reverse complement.
CGTCGGTCATTGTACAACCATCACAAAACAGAACAAACCCCTGAAAATGAGGAAACACTCAGCTGTCTGATCCGAGGCGTATTTTAAGATCTACCGCCAGTACTACCGCCAGTATCATGCAAGAGCACCAAAGTTCAGAAATATGCAGGTTCATTCAAAGTCTAAAAGAAGAGCAACCAACCCACAGCTGCAGGCAACTCGTTGCTAGCACAGTATTCCATCAACGCTTGCATCCACAGGAGCTTAACAAAATTAACAGGGGAGCCACCTGCATCATCTGGTGCAGGAGCGCTGGCCAGTACCAACAGAGGAAGAGGAAAGGGATGAAGTTCTCCCGATGGCTTGCCATTCTTTCCTCTCACATAAATCCAAATCTACTGAAAAAAATTAAAGCCAAGCCTGAGCCTGGAATTTAATCCTGCTATTGATCTGACAGAGCTGTTGCATATGAGCTGTCAGGAGCAGGTGCACGACTCTTAACTTCAGGCCTTATACTGGAAATGTTGACCACTGACAGCTTCCACTGACTCCAGGTGAAGATCAGTAGCCCCTTTGGAAAATACTGTTCCGTTCATGACGCATCTGGAAGAAAACTCTGTAGCCTAGTAAGTGCTCTAGTGTTCCCAGGCCAACAGCAGAGGAAGAGAAGAGTCAATGTCAGAAGAGTCTCAGCTTTTATAGCAGTGGCCAAGTTGGACTTCAGGGGCCGATAGCAAGCACTGTGTGACCTTGCGTTTGTGATTTCCATAGACTGTATTATTAGAGACTTCAGTTTGGTGTATGTTTTTGCAGTGTGGGAGCAATAAAGAGCAAAGGCAAGAAATAAAGAGCCTCCGGGTGCTGACATAAAATTAAATCCTGACTCCTCTTTCAAGTTCAAGGTAGGAAAATCACAGCCATATGTCTTTGTCAAAAGTGTACCCAACCACTAATATCATCAAGGACAGAAACTTTTGCCGTGTAATCTTACTATGCTCTGTACAACATCCAGAGCCCCTGTGGACTTAGGTTTAAAATAAACTACTAACCCTCTTTAAAACATGCTGGCAAGCAGGATTTGGCCCCATGTAAGTAACTTTAGATTACCGCTGCCTGATCCACAGGGAGAACGAAGCTCCCTTCAGGGCAATATCTGATTAGAGAAGAAACAGTTGTTGGCCTCTAGGAAACTGCAAATCATTTTTTTATTCAAACCCACAGGGATTTTTGCAAGGCCTGCTGAGCCAATTTAAACAGAGAAAAAAAATCTGAGAACCCCGCAATAATATTCTCTGCAGTTTTCTAAAAGCCAAATCCTGCTCATCCTACTCAGTGAAGCAATCTTACTGAAGTTAATGAAACTGGTCCCCACCTAGAAGACAGACTGACTGCAGCTCCGCTGCTGCACGGAGAATTGCCCAATTGTCTCTGCTGAGTTGAACCGCACCAGTTAGTTTGCAGTTACATCCCTCTCCCTGCTAATACTGACAAGTTCAATTTTTGGTTTGTTTTCTTTCTTCCCCCTTTCTTCAGTGATCTGTTCCAACACCTTTTCGTCCTGCTGTAGAGAGAGCTAGGTGAGCTGCAGAATAAACATAAGGATATCAGAGCACTGCACCTGCCTGTAAAATGACATGAATTTAATCAAAAACATTTCTAGTTTCAGGGCTCAGACACACGACTGGTCTTGTTGCTCTTCCCCTAGGCAACTGCTTGTTGTGCCCCTAGTGCAGGCTTGGACATAGGTTTGATATCACCAGCAAGTGACTAAGCGGAGAAGCAGGGATGACTGCATTATTTGATTTCTGATTATGTAGAGCTTCCTTCTTTCTGTGCTGCCATTGGCCCTATGGATTACAGTAAAGCTGTAGCTAACCCGAGCCAGATCCTGCTTATGCCTCACTTATGCCAAGGTAAATCAAGAGAAATTGTGGCACAGTCAGTGGGACTGGGTGAGAGTAAGATTGGGTACAAAGCTCATTAACCTTTTTAATGGCACTGCTTTTTCAACACGCACTAACTCTTTTTATCTAGAACAATTAAAAAAAAAAAAAAAAAAAGTCAAGCCTAAGCATGAAAATATGTGTCCACTGACAGACAAATTACTCTTGCTGAAAATGCAAAATAAGATTTTTTTTTTACATCAAGGAAATAAAAGCCAGACGAAGACTAGCTTTTATGGCTGCTTAAAACGTGCAGCTGCAGGAATGTATTTTTGCTGTATCTGCTAAGTGTGGCACCTATAAATACTCACAATACCTAGAAAGTGAGGAAAAATTAGTCTTTTGCTTCTGATATGTTTTATAATGGTTACATCTAATTCAAAGTGTATCAGACAAGAAAAGAGGAGTTCAAGGAAGCCAGAACCTTTAATCTAGTTGATTAATAGAGGGGATAGTATGTGAAAGCCTTATGTAAAATGAGAAAGTAATCTTACTCTGCTCAGGCAGGCTGCTCATTTGGTAGACGGACAGAAGTTAACAAGAGGCCTTGCAATCTATTTAATTGGCCACAAGATCAGTGTGTGCAGCCTTTTGCCCATGGAGCCCCACTCTTCCATGCCTCCTGTCCCTCCCCACGGAAGATGAAGGTGATGCTGCAAGACCTTCCTGTAGTTCTACCAGGCTGTCAGAAATCAGCCGCATTCAAGTCGGTGGAAAAGCTGCCTTCAGCATTCAGGCTCCTGCAGCTGCAGGGACCATCGCTGTGCATGCCTGTGACAAGCACGCCGATGGCAGAGCCACGACTTCTGACAAGCCACTCTCTGTAGGCGCCCTGTTACCAGCCAGTGATGACTGCTCCATACAGAAACCATGCCCAGCTCTCATGAAGAGGCACATTGATTTTGCTAGCGCTCGTCACATTCCAGTAACACAAGGCATCAACAAGTAAATATAGAGAAGGATCATATATTTTCTTACAGTGAAGAAAAGCTCCAAATCTAAATGAAAACCACATAGCTTTATCTGGAGATACACAGGGAGGATTTAACCAAACCAGCTAAACAGGGCATTTGTATGGCAAACCCTAAACTACAGAACAAAGTACATAACTTTGTGACTTGATCCTGAAATGAGGTCTAATGAGGTTTAGCATGACAAATTGGAACGCGCTGTTACATTGTAATAATATTTTTTTTCAATAATTAGTAAAAATAAATGGTACAATGATTTTAAAACAAGTGCTAATCTAACCTGTTTGCATCCTTTTTCTTGGCATTCACAGGCTGGACACAATTCCTGCTCAGTTATGGAGTAAGAAAGTTTCACCTCTGTTTGTTAGCATTCCACTGCAAGGTCTAAGCACACCCTACCTTTTCTACAGATAAACCATGTGGAATTTCCAACCCGAGCGAAAACTTAAATATCCAAGTACTTCATTATTTAACTTCTAAAAATCCCAATAAAGCCAACACAGATTGTCTCTGGGACATGAATCTCATGTACTTTCTTTTCAGTTTGGGGAGAATATTTTAGAAATATTTGTCAAGCAGTTACATTTTAATCCTAATTTATTTACACCCAGCAAAGCACTTAAGCATACGTTTATGTTAAACATATGAATCAGCCCATTAACTCTACAGTTAAGCATCATACAAGTACATCATACAAGCTCTGAGGGATTCTCTTCACTTCCTTATCTTGCAGAGAGAGTTGAATTTCTATTCTAAATAATGGATTAATTTTATCTGAAACACCACCTATACTCTGATTGTTGCAAAAATAGTATTAATTTGTCATAACCATTGCAAACTGGATTGGTCAAATGAGTTTATCTTAACACACATTTCTGCCACATGTTTTCAATGTAACCTGAAGAGGGTATTATGGAAAATCAGGTGTATCACCCTGATCAAGGTTAATCGATCAAGGTGATTAAATGCAAACAAAACACAGTTAGACTCCTTTGTTTTGTAACGCTTCTTTAAAACAATAGATGCTAGGTTAAATCTCATGTTCAGGCATTTATCACATCTGTTTTCTGTTCCCTTGGAAAGTATACTCAGAATAGCGCTCAAATGAATTACAATGAGATCTGTCAGTTGAAACCTAAAAGGGAGTTCAGGGAACAAACATTTAATTTTAGACGGAAAAAAAAAAAAGAAAAAAAAAGGTGTTTAAAAGCTTTAAACATAAGTTTTCAGACAGTTCAAATAGGCAAAGCTCCATTTCAGCCACTGTTGTAACCTTCACGAGGTCTCCAAGGAGATACCAGACCAAAGAAAGAAGAGATGAAGAGGAGTCTACAGGCGTGTGGAGCCTGAAGGTGCACAAGCTGCAGAAGCCAGCCGGTATTCTGGTCCCGCAGCCTTCCCCAGCAATCACCACCAGCGCAAGAAAAACTTCCCACCTTAACGATGAATAAATCTTCACTGTTCTCTTGTAAAAGTGGAGCCTGCCTATTCAGAGGCACTGAGGAGGCTCCTGTAAAGAACTTTCAGCATCACATTTCTACCTTAACGGCTTTTATGAGAATGCAGAAAGGTCTCCCTCCCCTTCCAAGCCTGGAGCAACGTGCAGAACGGAATTGACAAAGACAGTCCTTTAACTCAGAAGTAGTAGAATTTGACTCGATTATTCTGTGGGCTAACAGTAAGGAAAGATAAAAAAAATTGCTTTCATGAGAAGGGTTTCATTGCAGCAAAATTATATACAAGCATCTAATGAAGTATAATCTAAGACTTGTCGTTCTTATAGGTATCATTTCCTCTGTAGCAGCTCTGAGACGAATTCCCGCAGCAGCACTACACAGGTGAGACAATCTTGATCAGGCCATAAAGTTCTCTTGCCAATGCCCATTGCCTCTTGTAACTGTTACACCCCTTTTTTTGGCCAAACGGTAACCTGTTCCTTTGAAAGACTTCTCTGCCTTCACACTACTTCTCCCAATCCCTCGTACATACTCTATGCATTAGTCTTCCAGTTTCACCTTTGCTGTCTTCCATGCCTGTTACTCATGCCAGTGCCTTGCAACACAACATTGAGTTCTTCCAGACCTCTTGAGTCAGTGACTCTTTTCTCTCAAAGTCACTATTGGTTTTTTCCACCGCCCAAGTGGTGGGGGTGTATGTGACTAACATGTCACTCGATCTTCCCTCCCCCAGGACCACTGCCTAGCAGTTTACAGGGAGGCTCGGTTCCTCTGAAAAATAGAAAGTTAACCAAGTTCAAGTGGCTCTGGAATTTTAAAAGCAAAGTACAGCCACCTCTTATGTAGTGCATCACACAAAGAATACACTGCTCTTTGGAAAAGAATTAATGTCGTTCATTGTCTTGAGCATGTGGCTGTTTATAAGATGAGATTCAGAAACCATCCTCCTCAAAGCTCCAGAGGCATTCTGCCTTCACTGTTAATTCAGGAGCAGACCAGCACTCTTCTCGCTGTGAACCTGGTGTTAGACGTAAATGTCACCCCTTTAGAAAGTAGCTAGAAAATAGAAGTTTAAAAATAAACAGCTTTAAGTAGAAGAAAGCATTGTGGTTAGTTTTGAATTGGCTTTATTGAAATTTCTTTATGTCTAAGGTTCTGTTTCTGCAGAATTCAGAGAGGTGAATAATCAAATTCATTTCATTTAGGCCAAAAATTCTTTTGAAGTTGTTTGAAGGACAAAACCCCCTCAAAACATCTTTTACACACTGAACACAAGAGCAATCTTCAACATTTAATTCGGGTCTTTAATTCTGATATATTGCCAAGTGTTTCATTAATTTTACTTCAGTGAAGCAAAAGCAAATCAGACCTGGAAACAACAGTGCATCCTGCTCTTGGTGCGGTGAGGCAGAAAAGTTCCTCGACAAGCTTTAATCAAGCTAACTGTGGTACCAGGAGCAGATTAATTTTCTCTGGCCTCTCCATTTGCAGGGCAGGCCAGAGGAAGTGCTAGCGAATGTGACCAAATTTTCCAGTTTTTCCCTTTGTACAACGGGAATACATCAGCTATGGCAGAGCCGCCTACAGCGGTGAGGCTCTAGTGAGAGCTCCAGGTGGGAAGACAGGAAAAGATTCTTTCTCTTATGACCAAAAGCTCTTCTCAGCACACAAGCAGCTACCTGAACTGCACACCAGAGATAACTTTAACTCTGATGAAACAAATGCTACTATTATAGCAACATCTCCAGGGAAGTCCTATTGCTCAGGATGTTTAAATCTAGGCCAGACAGAACAGTGGCAGCAGCACAACAGAAAATGGATGGCAGAGGCACTCCCTTAGCCTCCAGCTTCTGCAGGATTTCACTGTTGTTAATCGGGAAGTTGAGAGACCCAGGGCTGTGCAAACTGGATGTGAGGCTTTTTAACCATCGCTTGTCAAGCTGCTGCTCCACTGCCATCTCCTTCTTTTTGCTGATAAACTTCACCTAGCTTCAAAACAGCCAGTCATGCTTTCAGCCCTGCTGATGCACCTACTCCACCCAAGAAAAGGTTCCAGGAATCATCACTTCTCTTTTGGAATAAAAAATCTCTCTCCTCATCAGGTCTGTTGCAGGAAAATGAGAGGAAATCACGGTTTTAATTTTAAAATAAGAAAATGTGTAGGTTAAATATCTGGGGGAGAAAAACAGCCAGAGCTGAATTAACAGGGCTTTGTACTGTATAATCACGCACACCCCACTACTTTACACAATTATGTTGGTTCTTTGAATGAATGGGTTCAAAAGCTTTCTTTTAAAACAGAACACATCCACTTAAAGGCTGTACTAGCAGACTCCAACCATCTTTAAGGCTACGTTCACAAAGATACCAATTGAAAAAGCAGAGAAAAACCGTGTGTTTTTTTCCAGTGTGTTTAACCTGGGAAGCTTGACAGCGCTTTCCATGCAGTTGAATAGAAGAGATCTTTTTTAACGTTTAAACATGTGAATAATCTCCCTGAGCCTCCCAGCAAAGTAACCTACTCAAGCTCTTGCAGGACCAGAGCCTTGCTTTCTCCTTGTTGCATTTCCAAACAGAAGCTAAACTGCTTTTCCAAGATCATGGGAACCCAAAGACATACATGGTCCTGGCTTGGTCACCTTGATGGTCTGTCACAGCAGTTGCCCTGATAGTGCCTTCCCACCTGTAACACTTGTTATGCTATATTATTATCCATGCTAAACAGCCGGGTGTTTTCAGACAGCAAAGACCACGTCTTTCAGCTTCGTAGCCCACCCGCTGTACCTTGTGCGTGCCCCCCGCCCCACCTCACACGCCCAGCCCCTCGGCCTGCTCCAGCAGCCACAGGGTCTCCTGGGTTCCTTTTTTTTTTTACATGCTTTGCGTGAAACAAAGTCTTTTCTGCTCCATCCAAGCGCCCTGTAACCAAACGTCTGTTTTACCACCCAGCCACAGCCCCTGAGCTGCCACCTGCCCAGCCGGCCCCGCGGTGCCCAGGGCACAGGCACCCTGCGGTAACCTGCGCGCCTCCAGCCCTCGCGAGGGACACCGGAGGCCACCTCCTCAAAGGCGCACCGGGAAGGTTTTTGAAATGCCCACGGTCCTTCTGCTTTCCCTCACGGACCGACCGGCACGGCTGCCCCCAGCCGGCCACCCCACGCGTGGGGACATGGCGGCAGCGTGGCCAGCCCGGCTGCGCGGCAGTTTGGCAGATAGAAGCGCTCGCTCTGCGCTCGCTGCTGCCCTCCCCGCACGGCGCCATGCACGGCGCGGGGCCGCCGGCAGGTACCCCCGCCACCTGGCCCTGCCCGCGGGCTGCCAGCCCACCGACTGGTGTGTCCCCCGGGGGACATCCCTGCCCGCGGGCTGCCACCCCACCGACTCGTGTGTCCCCCGGGGGACAACCCTGCCCGCGAGCTGTCACCCCCACCGACCGGTGTGCCCCCCGGGGACCACCCCGCGCCCCAGCGGGATAGCGGCGGTGCGCCGAGGCTGCCCTCACGGCCGGCCGCGGGGCGGGCCGAGGGGCGCCGGCCGGGCCCCCCGCTGCTGCCAAGCGGGGCCGAGGGGCGCCGAGGCGCGCCGAGGCGCGGGGTCTCAGGCCCTCCGCCGCCGCGCTCCCGCCCCGCACCCCCGGACCGCCCGCGCCGCTCCGCCGCCCGAGGGGGTGACGGGGGTGCCCGGGCAGGCGCCGCCGGGCGAACGGCGGCGAGGGGCGGCCTGAGGCGGGGGTGCCCCGCCCCGCGGCGGGAGCCGGGCTGGTCCCGCCCCGCCGGCTCCGCCGCCCCCGCGCCACGTGCCGCCGCGGGGCCCGCGCCGCGCTCGCCGCCGCTGAGCGTGTGAGGGGCGCGCGGGCGGCCCGTGCGGCGGAGCGAGCGTCGGCAGCGCGGCCGCGGGGCGAGCGGGTCCATGGAGCACAACCACCTCCACCTCCACAACGGCTCCCTGCTGGCGCACCACCGCTATGGCTGCGGCTTGGGATACGCACCTGTCGTCTACTACAGCCTGCTGCTCTGCCTGGGGCTGCCGGGTGAGTCCGCCGGGGACGGGGCGCCCGGCCCGGGGCGGGCGGGGCGGCGGGGCTGCGCGCAGCGCCCGCCCGAGCGTCCCCTGCCCGGCGGGGTGCGCGCCCCGCGGCGGCGGGGGCACCGGGGACGCGGCCCTGGGGGGATCCGCTGGGGCGGCCGTCCCGCACGCCGCTGCCCTCCCGCCGGGGCTCGTCCCCGCAGCGCGGCGGCCGCTCTGACTTTGAACTTGACATAGGGAGGCGCAGCCTGACGCGAAGTTTCTGCCATTGTCGGTTCGGCCGTTTGAAGACGAAGCGGTGCCGAGGGCAGCCGGCGCCGTCCCCATCCATCGCGGGCCGGCAGTAAGCGGCAGCGTGGCTGCCGGGTGTCGGCTGGCTCCCCGGGGCAGGGCTGGCCCTTCGGAGCAGGGAGCCCGGCCGGGGGCGGGGGGAGCGCCCTGCCAGGAGGGGGCCGAGGGGGCTGCCCTGCCCCGGGGCCCGGCCCTGCGGCTGGGGGAGCGGGACAGCGGGTGGCCGGGGCCAGCACCCGGTGAGGGCAGTGGCCATGCTGATACCGAGATCCCCGAGCGCCGGTACGGGGCTGGGAAAGAAGTCCCAGCTCACAGCCACCATCCTTCACACTTGTATGACCCTCAGCGAAATTTCCTACTTAAAAAGGGGACAAAGACAGTACAGAGATGCTACGGTTGAGAAAAGCGAGAGAGACCCCAAATGGGGGAGGATAAGATGTTTCGGGCTTGGGTGCGAGCACCTGTGAGGCAGCGCTGCCAGCACGCAGGTATCCCCAGCTCAAAGCATGGTACAAGCATCGCATCAGCCTTACGGAGACGAGGACCCAGCCGGTCTGTCCTCCCGGTGGGTGCTGCCTGAGGCTGGCAGCCGCGGCACGCAGGACCACAGGGAGCTGTTCATGCAGTGTCACTTCTGCAGTTGCAGGCTGGGCTTCAGCAGGCAGAGCTGCCACCCTGGCACAGCCTGGGTGGGCAGACATCGCGGCTGGCTCCCTCGGTCGACACCTCCATCCTCGGAGTAGCTTGCAGCGATACCAAGGACAAGGGAATGAGTCGGGAAAAAGTCAGAGCAATTGGATGCACCAAGGTTAATGGGTATTTCGAGGGTGCAACACAAGAGTTTGATTGTGTCGGTGTATAGCGACGCATTTAAAGTGCCACATAAAATGGCAAGCAGCAATGATAGTTAAGTCTACGATTTCTAAATGTTTCATTTCCCTTAATTATTTCTTCAAGCAATTAATGCATAGAAAATTTTTTAATCGGACACGAAGAGAAGCCTGTCTCTCAACAGCACACATACAATTACCATTCTGCATATGAATTGATGATATTCTTTGTATTCAGGAGGTTTTGAGTTTGTTTTTTTTTTTCTTTTCTCCCTGGCTTATAATTATAATTTGAAGACTGGCTAATAGTTCAGAGAACTGGAAAGTTAAGTCCTGTATTTACTCACAGAGGATGCGGGGCATAGACAAGTGTCTCTGCTCCACAGCATCGAGAAGTCTCAGCCCTGACCTGAGGAGACCCAGCCAGCAGGGATGAGGAGGTAGTTTCCTCTTCATTAATCCCTTAGGGGCTGCTTATATCTTCACAGTAATGACAAGTTCTGATTTCAACATCTGTCCCCTAGGACTGACCAAGACCCTCTCAAGGTTATCAGGTGAAGGAGTTGTGAAGCAGTCTGTGGTTAAGCTTGCCTTTGCGTGTCTCTGAAATGGGAAAGTCTTGTGTGCACAGGCAAGAAAAATCACTTAGTGTTCTACACATACTTGCACCAGCTCCCTAAGGATACTGCATTGTAATTACAGACCTAACACCGTCATTCTAAGAACATGGATAACATCAGTGCGTGATCCAAATTAGCAATAGTGACATGCATTTCTTGAGGGATGAGACATCAGTTGATTAGAGCAGCGGCATCAGTGAGAGCACTTAACAGAACTAGCCAAAGCATTTGTGGTGTGCATTGTTGCTGAGTTCAGTAGACTTCCCTCAGGTAGGAATGTGTCAGCTTGTTCAGTGCATGTTATCGGAGGATAACGTTGGCACCAACACCTTAAAAGACTCTGCATGTCCAGTATGTATGCTGAATAAATGCACAGTATGCTGAGTGCATGAGAAATTTATGCTTCTCCCCCTGAGACTGCACAGAGATGAGAACAAGCTGGATATGTTTAGGTGAAGACTGAATGGCCAGGCTTCAATGGGGGTGTGATATGGGGTGACAGCAGTGCTAAAAAGAGCTTTTCATGTTTTAATTTGAAGCTGCTCTCCAGTTTTCTAACATTAGAAAATTGTAAAGGTAGCACACTTACTACCTGTTAAAGCCCTGAAGTCTGTGGGACCTGAGTGGGTAATTAGCTTTGCATGGTGCCAGTAATTTAAGAGAAACACTGTCTATTCTGTCCTCAGATGCAGCAGCAGTGCAGTGTTTTGCTGAGACTGAAACAGTTAACTCCTTACCACAAATCTTGGAGAAAGTGTGATGAGAGGAGAAACAAGTTAACTGTTTCTGCCTTTCCTGCTGTAGTGTCTGAAGGAAATTTCACTAACTCAACAACTCCACTTTGAGGCCAAGCGATGCCAGGCCTGATTGTGCCTGCAGAGAAAGCATCCTTTCCCCTCCCTTGTATAACCCAGGCACCTCAGCAATCCTGTTCTCAGCCGTGGCTCTTTCTCCCTCCCTGTCCAGCCAGGCACCAGAAAGTCTGAAAAAGGCAGATGAGAGACAGCGAAGTGAACTGCCTTCACCCCTGCTCTGGCAGCCGTGCAGAGAGGCAAGTGCCAGGCTGTGCCCTGCAAAGAAGGGCAACCACAGAGGCACCGCTGCACACCAGCCCTGCTGCAGCAGCTACCATGTGCCCGGGTGGCCACAACTCTGCCAGAGGTGATGTGCCTTTCATCAGCTGGGACAGGAGGTTTCCTCCTTTCCCTCTAAGCAGAGGCTGGCAACACAGAGACGTTTTTTGAAATTTGTTTTGAGTGCAGATGTGCAAAGGTGTCCCGTGAGCGTGCAGTCCTGTTACCAGGAGTGTGAGTGCCCCAGGAGCAGGCTGCGTGGGACAGGGAGAAGCTGCCAGTGCAAGGGTGGGGAGCAGAGTGAGGCAGCAGTACTGGAAGTAGGGTCAAGCTCCCATTTAGGGAAGGGGTTTTATAATTTTTGGAGCCGTTCTGCAGCCCCTGCTCTGCCATCCCTGTACTCCCCTTGTCCATCAGTCAGGGAGGACCTCTGACGCACCTCCAGTTAGCTAGCTAATGGAAGCATTTCTTGCTTTAGCGAGAGAAAAGGCCAGAGAGAAGGTGTTGTCAGGTGTGGGGGAGGGGAGAAATTGCTTTGATTTGATCCGGGAGGGGGCAAAGAGCAACAGGTACCAACTCTCAGCCCATCCCTTTGCCAGTGAGAGCTGCACAGGGCAGCTACACCAAAGAGCTCCTGCTATGGTGGTGCCGGCAGACATGCCAGGAAGGTCAGGCAGAGAAGCAGCGGTGCTCACTGCAGACACCTGGCTCTGACCCCAATTCCTGCTTCATTAGAAGGTGCAGCAGCAACTGAGTTGCCTTGCATGCAGTCACCTTCCCTGTCGGGAGTATAGCGTGTTGTGGCTGAAAGGACAAAGTGGCAGCATTTCCTAGACCAGGGCCTGGCCCGATACATGCTTCCAGGGATTTCCTCCTCCTGACAGTGCAGAGAGGCACAGTAGAATCTGCCTTTCTTACTGCGTGATCGCTGCTTCCACTTTGCTCCCCAGTCAGTCACCTGCCTAGGGAGTGACTCTGCCGCAGGGGTCATCGCATCCCAGTGACACAAAGTATAGGCCCGTACCCAGTACCTTTACAGCATCTCTGGGAGGTAGCAGACTCACACCAATGCCCCAGGGAAGTGCCACTCCAAGCTTTGAGAGCCTGTTCCACAATGTTTCTTGTATTTGTGCTTAAGGCTTCTGCTTAAAACTGACCACACTGATCTAAATGTAGATTCAGGACTTTGCAAGCTTGGGAAGGCAACCTGGACACCCTTGGGTGCTGTCAGCTGGAGGGTGAGAACAGGTAGTTTTCATGTCAGACCTGGTGCTGAACAAGGTATCATGGAGATGGAATAACCCAGGTCATTTAAAGGGCAGCTCTGCAGAGTTCACACTCAGCGGGCTCCGTGCAGAGGGAGAGAAGCTGTAGTCCTGACCTAAAGGAACGTGTAAGCTCAGCAAGGGTGCCTAACCTTTTCAACACACTGTGAAGAGAGGGCTAGGCTACACGTTACAGACCCTCGACTACCAGGTGACAGACCAGCTGTCCTCACACAGCAGGCCAGATACTTCCTAGGGTGTTCAGCTGACACACAGGTGTGTAACATTTGCACTGTGCCTGTGCAAACTGCAGAACAGTCACAGGTAAACTGAAACGATAGAGCAGTGGTCCTTCTGGAGCCTTCTCCTGGTATGCAGCTTGGAATAAGGCGGCTATTCGGGAGGCGTACAAGCCAGGGTCATTATCCCGGCAAGGCAGGTACTGCCGGTGGGCTGCGGGCTGAGCATCCCTGATCTAAGGGACATCCATGCAACAGCCCAGCTGTGCTCCCTCTGCTCCCCAGCAGTGCAGGGGGCACGAGACCTGAAGAGCATTGCTATCTCTATATGCTTACAGCTGCATCCGGGAAGGGGGACAGGTAGCAATGTTTGTTGATGACTCACATGGCATGTAATACCTAGTAAATACCAAAGCAGGCAGAAGGTAGGTGTACATACAGCACGCAGCAGTACAGAAGTGTGTCTGACCTGTTCTGGGTTCCTGCCATCTACTGCCTAGTATATTCTTCTGCAATCACAGTACAGACTTCTGATTAAAGAGAGCATTTCCAACACCTGAATAAATAGCCTTTCTCATAACAGCACACCTGAACAATAGCAGTGCTAAAGGGAGATCTGAAAATACTAGTGGGAGAATTGTTACATGCAGTTATGACCTTGAAAAAACAGCAGTCTTCAGCTGTCAGCTCATTAGATAGAGTTCACACAATGAATAAGAACTGAACACTCCTGAGGCCTGATTCAACCCCCCTTTTATTCAAAGACCATACTTTCCCTGACTTAAAATCTGAATTGGACACAAAGCCAGTACATTGCATCCTGCTTAAAGGAGGACAAATAAATTGGCAGAACTTTAGCTCAGCTGTTGGAGCAACCGAAGGGCACTGCAGCACATTACAGTAGCACTGCTAGACAGAGGGGAACAAAACTGCTGCTAACATGTTTAAAATGAGTCACTTCCTATTGTAAAATGGATGCTTTTTCTTTAAGGAAAGAAGAATCATTATGAAAAATAATAGATTCATTACAGTGTTCCTGCACAGAACTGGTGACAGCGAGGCATGCAGATGGGAGCCATTTAGTTTGGTCAGTGTGTCTGGAGACTGTGGCCGCTAAAGCCTTGCAGCCTGAAAGGCAGCATGTGGCTGAATCCGTCCTAACGCAGAAGAGGACTTGATTGTGCATCTTTGAATGCCACTACAGAGTACAACTGCTAACTTTGGTTTTCTTCTACTACATCAGCAGAGAACAACACTGTCAAGGCTGTAATGATAACGAGGTGCAATATTTGGAAGGCTCAGTAGACTATGAAGTGCACAACCTTGCATGGCAGGCTGCTAAAATGGATTGGGAAGGAAAAACTCCAAAGGAGATTTTTCCTTGAAATGATGACACAAAAGAAAGAGCACAGTCAGTTTTCACGGTAGGTGGGTAATGCAGAGCCCCCAGTTGTTAAGTCAAGCCATTCAGAAGCACTAGGCAGTCTAATATCCTGCTGTTCTTCATCCACCCCCTTACTTAGTTCTCTCCTCCTCCTCCTCTTTCTGCTCCCCTCTGTAAAATGGGGGTGAATCAGCAGAAACAAGCCAGCAGGAGAAGGCCTTCAACAGCATACGTCAAAACAATTTGCTGTAGGCAAACAAACAATGTGAGGAGATGTCCTGAAGTGGTGCTGGTGCACACTCTGCTTTCACATGCTAAATGCAGAGCAATCCCTGGCCACAAAAGCTTTCACCTTCTGTTTCAGATGGTCTCTTTGAGCCTTTAATCTCTTTTCCCATTAACTTTGAGACACCAGAAAAGGAAACAAAGCCAAAATTAACCCCTTGAGCACAGGAGACCCTTGCACACAATTCTGTTTTCGTTCTGCAGAATAAAGATACATATGTAAGGATCCTGAACCCCAGTGTCTGGAGTGCTATTGGTGCTGTTCTGGGGGTAACCTGATGGGAGGTAGTGTCGGGTTGCCCTCCAGGACACCAGTATGGTTGTGCAGAGGGAATGAAATAGAGGCAACCAAGTAGGACCAGAATTATCGGTACAGAAGATGGCCAAAAAGAGTCATATCCCTTTATCTATGGGAGAGAAGAGAAGCCTGCCTACTGAAACACTGAACACATCCTTTTCACTGAAATTGTTCTCTTCTACCACCCGAAACAGAGAGCCCCTGGAACGTACAGTCATTCAACTTCCCTGTCTTTTCAATCATATGGTGCATTGACTGTGCAGATAGGTGCACTAGAGGTTGCTTCTGGTTTCAAGACAAATTGCCTGTCAGTCAGTTACATCAGACTAGGATATTTCACAAACATTTGTTCATTCCAGGTGCATTTTCTTCAACGTCCAGACTAGCACACCAAGGAGTGATGTATCTAGTGTGGATGTGGTATATTCTCCGTGGGGGAAATAAAGCCAAACTGCAATGGTTTTACATAGTCTGTAATTTCCTGCATATTGTGTAAAATTGGCATAGTCTCTGAGAAACCTTGGCCATGGGGTTTGCAAGCATGAGCTCCTAGTGCATTAGCTAATGCTTTAGGAAGACATAAAGACTTTGTTTTTTTAGCAAAACCACAATCAAAGGTAAAATCCTCTTAATTATTCATGTTCAGTAAAGAATTTGTGCCAGCACCCTTATGAAATCATGTCTCCCTCCATCCTAGTCATCCCATCAAATACCTTTGGCACCTGCCTCAGTGCTTTGGCGTTCAGTATCAAAAGGGTAGAATGTTTTTGTCATCCTCAAGCTCAACTTACTCAGCTTGAGACCTCTTAAGCTTTGCTGACAGTCCACATTTAGAAGCCACAGACACCTGCCAAACGAGACACCCGAGTTGCCTTGAAAATCTCCGTCCCGATACATTGCCCGAATAACCAAATTCCTTTCATGATTCCTGCATTATTTTGCAGATTGCTTTTTCTCCTCCCAGCACCTACTTCCATTAGAAAGCTTTACTGCTCTGGTAGCAAGATGTGAGGTTAATGATTTTGAGGTGTGAGTTTTAGACATTTTTATCCTTGTGTAGGTGCCTCTAAGACAGGCTTCAGGGGGAGAATGTCCGAGAGTCATTAGAGGCTTTCTGCACTGTAGGTCCAGCTCAGGAGAGGTGGACAAGGAGGATGAAGATGCCAAGAGGAGAACCAGATCCCTGTTGCATTTACACACGTGTCACCAGTGAGCACCTACTGGACCTCTCCACACCTTAGCCTGGCATTCCTTCTAGCCCATTCTCATGTTGCAGAAATAAATAGCCCTGTTTTATAAAGACCAGGGAAAAAAGCCTACTCAACCGTCTAGGAAAGCCAAAAGTAACACAATGTAATTGCACCTGTCTGCCAGAGAAGTTACTGCACTTAAGCCTGAGCGGTTGGCAAGGCTTGAAGTGAATACTGGCCGATGGCATCTCCACGCCATGACCACATCTGTGCCCTCCAACAGTGAGGAAGTGCTTTTGGCCTGATTAAAACCCTCCTCTGGCCTCCATGACCCACTCACGGCTGGTGCCAGCCGCAGAGCAGAGTACCCCATTCACCGTGTCCTTCCTCAGCTAATAAATACTGTCAGTGGGAAAAGCAGCCCCAGAGGCCAGATTTCATCAGCAGAATCTGGCCTCTGACACTAACTCTTTAATTCACTTGTCACTTCTAAGTGCAAGGCCTTGCCACGTTTTCTCTGGCAATCACTAACCCAGTCTCCTGCATATGGGGGCGGGGGGGGAAGTCTGAGTTGTCCTGGGCAGGAGCTTCATCATCCTCTGCCTCCAGGTTCACTTTCCCCCTCAGAGCTGGGTCTGCTCTGCAGAGCCTGTCCCTGCACATGGGATTTCTAAGCACAAGCCACACAAGAACCTTCCTATGAGGGATGAGATCTCTTCCAGTGGCAGTCCCGCATCCGTGCCTACCATAGCTTTTGTGATGCTCATTTTTTGACTTAGATCCCTCTCCATCCCCTGGGAGATAACGTGGGCACCAGCAGAAGGGGCTTTCTCTTCCTTTCAGAAGGACAGCTCTTCCCCCCGCCCTGAGGGTGGGTGGGTGCCATTTGCCAGTGCTCAGACAACTGAACAAAAAAATAAATTTATTTTAAAAATCAGTCCTCACAGGAACTCTCAGGGAAGGAATAACCTGTACTGCACTAATTATCTTCCATAAAGTATCTCTTTACACTTCACAACGAGTTAAGGAAGGATCACAGAACACAATAATAAGAAATAGGAACAAATTTAGTTGTGAGCAGGTGCCGTTCGCAGAAGTTGTCCCCATGTGCTGTAGGGTTGAGTTCAACCCATACCAGCAGTAAGAGGGAAACATGCAGCTACCCTGTCTTCTTTTAAGGGCAAAACAGCATCCAAGGGTCATCTTTAAAAGACCACATCACCAGCTGTAGCCAAAATCGGTAATAAACATGCATTTACTTTGCCACAGCGTATTTTTTTTAAATAATCCCTGTTACGTACCCTCCATCAGGAATCACCCATTGTCATCATCTTCTCCAGAGGGCCGCCACACGAAGCGAGGGCTGAATGCCATCCTCGTCTCTGTAGGTGAATGACTGCGTTAGTCACAGTGCTGGGATCTGGCTGCTGGACACGGCCCCTGTCTATGTTTTAATATTTCCTCCTAGCTTAGAGGAAATCACCTATTCCTGTCAAGGCAAAACATCGCCTTTTTTCACCATATCTTTTTGGCATATTTTACTTGTAGTCTCAGAGTTTCTAAATCTAAAGAGGAGGTGTTACTAACATATTTTCTAAAGCAATTTAACATTACCCGTTCATAAACCGCCTCTCTCTGTGCCAGTCAGGTGACTAATGCAAGGCCTGCAGAGTAGTTTCGTACATTGCGTGATAATTTGTGGGGATCCTAGCAACAACTGTATTTGGTAAAAGGTGTCCATTATACTCGGTGACCTAGTGTTTATCACGCTCAGTAAGCAACACTGGTGGCTACTTCGTTCAGGTAGTTTATGGTGCCGAACTACTGAAGCACACAGCAGGCCCTATTCCCAACACAGCAGCACTACCGCGTGTGTTGTAAAGACTGTTTGGCTGCACAGGCTGCTGCAGACATGCAAAATGCTCTCAATAAGAAAAACCACCAAAGCCCAGAAACATGCCTATTTCTTCTTCAGACAGATA
Organism: Falco peregrinus; assembly: GCF_023634155.1. Lineage (NCBI taxonomy): Eukaryota > Metazoa > Chordata > Aves > Falconiformes > Falconidae > Falco > Falco peregrinus. The sequence goes on along the minus strand of NC_073725.1, from coordinate 81,233,829 downwards.
CAACTGCTCCTGCTTAAGCTCACATGCAGTGATAATAGCCAGTGGAATGAGGTCTGCGAATGCCCCGCGAAGGCTGTGGTTAGACAGGCGCGGTTTGAGCTGAGACTGCAATCCATGAAACAAGAAGCTAGGGGGGAAAAATGTGCCTTCAGGTCACAGGCACTGCTTTGAGGAGGCACTGAAGACTGCCTGGGCTCCGCAGGCAAGGCAGCACGGCTTTGGTACAGGGAGCAAACCCTAAGCCACTTGAGAACCAAGGTTACTCCTAAAGGCTGATCCCTCTGGGATACATAGGACCTCCAACGGCATGAAGTTCAGTGCTACAATTTGTACTCGGAAGCTGATAAAGTCAGAGGAGGTGTCAAATGAGAAATGTCAGTGTCCCGTGACAAAGCCCAGCTGAGTTAGAAGATTGCCGTATTTTGAGCAGCGTGGACTGATGGTGTTTGGGTGTCAGAGACCTTCAGATGCTGTGTCTTAAAGGCATCCTCGTAACTAAAAGGAAAGAAGGGAAACTACCATTTCTTACAATTGCTTTTCCTCATCTGCTAGTGGCATCTCAAGGCTTCAGCCAGCTAGTCCCTAATCAAGCCCTGGTTCTCAACCAGATATTTATAAATTCAGAATACTGCACTGCAGCAAGTGACGCTGGCATAAATTCCCATCTGTCATCCCCTAATCAACTCCCAGCAAAGTGATCGATCTATTTCAAATTCAGATGATCTTAATTACTTAGCTTCTAGAAAAAAAAGAAACACTGCGAGAAACGGGCAGCATAACATCCAAGACAATTTAGGGTCAATGACCTATCCAGCAGCTGTAGCTCCATGCACGTTACAGTACAGACAGGTATTTTTATATCTCCAGCATCATCTCTGCCATAGTCCTCACCACTGAATACAGTGTTAGGGCAAGAATTAGGGTAAACAAGGTTCAAATGTGGTTGCAAATGCTCTTCCATCACCTTTTACTTGCAATAGGTAATATTTCCCCCCTGGAGAGCTTGTAGGGCACTGAGTAGGCACCCAGGAGTCACCAGGACACTGGCACAAGAACACAACTGTTCACACGCTGTATGGGGGCAGTGTTCCCACACATTTCCCATTTTACTAAGCTGTAGAGAATGTTTGAGGACACACCAAGGACCACCTTAATACTGGCTAGGAAATGGGTGAAGGGCTGAGACTTATCCATAGCTCATCTTCATTTTCCCTCTACAACATGCAGCAGGAGAAATACTCCCAAACCCTGTGCTGAGATACTGGCATAACTGGCAACTTTCTGCTGCACCCCAGTATATCTCTGTTTTCACAAAGTAAATGATACTACTATATTTCGTATCATCCAGCCAGAAAAAGCCCTAATGGGATCCCAGGGAAAGCATTTCCAATACAAGATACTGTAACCCTTGCAGAAAAATTGGATAGAGCTTGCATGTACTTTGTCAGATCAATTTTCTAATCTGGCTCACCAAGCAAAGCTCGCTGGCATTAGACAAATAACTTGCATTTCAGTACATGCTGTTACTACCGTTGCCGGGAACCCTAAGAAAGGCATCAGGAGAAGGTACAGAGGAAAGGACTGACTCATAAATCTGCTCCTGTAGGAAAATGGGGTTAGAACCGAGCAGCAGGACCCCTGTGCCTGGATATGGCATGGCTTCAGCATCCTCACAGGAGCTCCTCTGACAGCCAGGCCAGAGTCACCAGCAGGGACCAGCGTCCTCAAGCATCCCCCACGCTGCACGCTAGCTCCAGCTACTGCCAGAGGAGTGAGTCAAATCTAGAAGATTTAAAGAGGAGGTGAACCCCATGGGTCACATCCAATACCTGTGAAGCCAAGCCACTCAGCCCGGCTGGCCAAAACCAATAGTGGCTGCAAGTCATGATAAACACTCCAGCTTGAGGATTTCTTTGACAGTGCATCACTCACTGTACCTCCAGGGCTCATCAGCAGGCACAGAGGCATTTCCTAAGCAAGTAAGTGAAAAATGACACAGCAGTCCTGACTGTATCACCTTGTGTCTCCCACATCTGTTCTGAGCAGAAATCAATGCAGTTGCATCCATGTTAACAGAGGATAGAATTGTGAAAATTCCCCTGAAGGTGATTTGAGACAATACTGTTGGAATTGGAAAGATCAAGCCTTTTTTATTATTATTTGTTTAGGGAAGGAGTCAGTTGGCTGTCATATTTGGTGTAGTTTGTTCCAAGATACAGAATTAAATATAGTAAGTTAATACCAAAATAGGTGACACTTATGAGGACTATTACTCAAGATCATTCACTCTGCTGCAGTTCATTTCCCTGGTGGCAGAAATCTGCTCCCAGACAGCAGGCTTTGAAGGCATTTATCAAGGAGGAAGTTTTCTCCAGTGCCAAGTAAAACAGTTAAAAAAAACAAAAAACAAGCATCTCCAGTCGTAGGACATATATCCTAGGTCATCATTACCTCAATGTCAGCAACTTCCTTTCTCTCTGATTTAAAGGAATCCTTACAATTATTGTTGATTTGTTTTGGGAAATCCATCAAAGCTGGCAGAAATGTTTGAAGCACTGAATGCACAGAAGAGGTGATTTATAGAACACTTATGAAAATGTCAAATACAAACATTTGGCAGTCTCTTGCACAGTAAACCAGATCTCTGATTTTTAAGTACTACTTCAGGTATTCTAGCCAAGTAATATAAACTTCTGATGGGAACAATCTCGCCTGTCTCGTTCCAGCCACACCGCTAGTAGGAATAATAGGATTTATATTTTTTTTTGCCTCTCCAATTCAAGACTACACAGTAAGTAATAGTAAACTTGAGCAAGTAGTTAAAGTTTGGCTACACTTTAGTGCTCCAGGAAAGCTCTCAAGGACTGCAAGGGCTGTTTGTGTCCACAGTGGGGAGTTCTGCCTGGCCAGGGGCTGTGGGACTGAGCCCTTCCTATAGCATCCCTTATAGCACCGGTTCAGACAGCCGCTAAAACATATGTTTAAGTTGAATCACAGCTCTACAAGACCGAAGCAAACCAGGCAGCGAAACAGCAGAGACAGGACACTTCAGCACTTTGCCACAATATTATTTAAGTGTCATACTATGCATCTAGGTGTGGTTTAGGTGGTGGGAATGTATTGTGGCCGGAGCGTTAGAAGCAGATGCTTCTTCAAGAAACTCGGGGATGTTTACACTTGGGCTGAATCAGAACATCCATCATGTCTGATGTGACCAGCAGGATTTCCTTAGAGGCTTAGAAGTATCACTTCAGAGGAAAATGCCTTCCAGTTGAAGGATTTCTAAAAAAAGTAGCTCTGGATAAGCAAGCAGGTCTTTGTGGAGCAAACGGGTTCAGTGGTGGGAAGGGAGATGCTTCCCCAGACTCCACCTGTAGGACAGTGGGTCAGACAAGTGAATTTATAGGATTTGAGTTATAGGAGACTCATCCTGGGCAGAGCTGAAAACTTTGAGTGCCACAAAGCACCTCCAGCTCTCGGGAGGAGCTGAGGTTGTGTGTTTCCCTGGAAGATCTCTCGATTGGGATCCCACTCAGGCAAGAGAGCATTACCTAATCCAGATGGCTTTGACTTCAGCTCTTTTTAGATGGAGTTCAAAACTAAAACAGGCAGGCACCATGAGTTGAGATGAGGAATAAAATGTCTCTGGAGAGCCCACCCTACCCTTCTCATTTGTCACTTTTTTAAAACAAGTGAGAAAAGCAAAGGGGGTAGTAAGAGACAGCATGCATGTGTGTGTGGTACACACTAATTTTTTCTCCTCCTGCTGCCTCCTTCTACCCCTGCCTCCTTGTGCATGGGCAAGGGTCCCAGCACCCCTGGCTCAGGGTGATGATGCTGTGCGCCAGAGAGCAGCAACAGAGCCAGTGCCATGAACTCACCACTACATCAGCTCTGGAAGGATGGCAAAGGGCTGCTGGACACCACCTAACCCTGGCTCTGGAGTAAAGGTCCTGACTTTCCCTCTGTCCCTCGTCCTGGTCTGCCAGGACACTGAGTGCCAGCGTTCACACAGGTGGGAGCAGGGCTACATGCTCCTGTCATTGCAGTGGCTTTGCTGAGAGACCCGGCCATAGCGTCTTCCTTTTGCTTTCCCGAACTTCAATAAAGGTGGTCACACTGCCAGATGCTCAAACAGAGCTACTGCAAGTGCTCAAAAAAGTTAGTGTTCCATCTTAATAGCCTAACTCTGCGTTTCTGTCTCCACAGCAAATATCTTGACAGTCATCATCCTTTCCCAGCTCGTGGCTCGCAGGCAGAAGTCCTCCTATAACTACCTTCTAGCTCTAGCTGCTGCTGACATCCTGGTTCTCTTCTTCATCGTCTTTGTTGATTTCCTCATGGAAGACTTCATCTTGAACAAACAGATGCCTCAGGTACTGGACAAAGTCATTGAGGTCTTGGAATTTTCTTCCATCCACACCTCAATTTGGATTACGGTTCCACTAACGATCGATAGATATATAGCTGTGTGCCATCCGCTAAAGTATCACACAGTCTCCTACCCTGCTCGTACTCGAAAAGTCATCGTAAGTGTTTATATCACCTGCTTCTTGACCAGCATCCCATACTACTGGTGGCCCAACATCTGGATCGAAGACTACATAAGCACATCAATGCATCATGTGCTCATCTGGATCCACTGCTTTACTGTTTACTTGGTGCCATGCTCCATCTTCTTCATCCTGAATTCCATCATCGTCTACAAGCTGCGGCGAAAGAGCAATTTCCGACTGCGAGGGTACTCCACAGGGAAAACAACAGCCATTTTGTTTACTATAACTTCTATTTTTGCCATACTTTGGGCACCAAGAATAATCATGATATTGTATCACCTCTATGTATCGCCTATAAACAACAGCTGGGTGGTACATATTGTGTCGGACATCGCCAATATGCTAGCACTGCTGAACACTGCAATTAATTTCTTCCTCTACTGTTTTATTAGCAAAAGATTTCGCACAATGGCAGCTGCCACACTGAAAGCCTTCTTTAAGTGTCAGAAGCAACCTGTGCAATTCTATACAAATCATAACTTTTCCATAACAAGCAGCCCTTGGATTTCCCCAGCCAACTCTCACTGCATCAAAATGCTTGTTTACCAATATGATAAGAACGGAAAGCCTATAAAAATATCACCATGAAAAGGGCAATAGGTGGAGTTTCTGGGTGCAAGTTCTTTTCAAGTGGTTACATCTCCAGGATGTAATTTGCTGAGGTAGCTGTTTTGAAGAGTGGTCATTTGATTTCATTTCCCTGGGAGACCACAGGCAGATCAGACTGTTGGGAGGGAACAGGAGCACTTGATTTTACACGGCATTTTGAATATGCTTCAGAGTTCAAGTCTTAGCGTTCAGTCACGCTCAAGCGTTTTGCATCCCAGCACCAGTGCAGTCCAGCGTCATCGGACGGGGGAAGCCACAACAGCGTTTAATTACAACCTTTTAAAACACAACAACAAAACCTTACTTGACCATGCAGCTTGCCATCAACAGAGCGAACAGATGCTTTCATGTACTGCGGAAGGTGCCGTTTCTGGTGCGTGCACTTGCCAAAAATGACGTGTTGTTTCTGACATGAGATACCACCACATGTGGTCTCGCTGTCAAGACATCCTTGCAGGAGGCAGCCTGTGAGACAAATGGTGACAAGCCCTTTTTGGCTCATCTGAACAAGGCCGGGGGACCGATCTAGTACCTGTTGCAGCCTTGGCGTGGAAAGCAGTCCTGCAAGCTGCCAATATTCATACGTTTTAAGTTGTTATTTAAGAACATGACCGAGACAGGGGAGCTCGAGGGAGGGAGGGAGGTTTCTAGAGCCAAGAACAAAAGCAGCATCTTTTCCCAGCTATTTCAGTTATGGCATCTAAAGACTTTCAAGTGTGAGGCCAAGTCCTGCCTGATGCAGAGCTCCTATGGTAGCTGCTCCTGTGAGGTTTGGAGTGATCACAGCCTTCAGGTTCCATCTTAAGCAACAAAGATTCTCAGTTATCCCCCATATTCTGGCCCTTGGGGATTAACATATAAAAACCTCAACCTAAGAGTTTCTCCTGGCAGATTATACCATCCTATTGCAGATTTGCCATTTAATTGCTAAAAAAACCCCATACTTGTGAAAGAAATCCATTAAATACCCAAAGCAGTAAAAACATAGATCAGCTTGGACTAAGGCTTTTAAATATTTACCTTATTTAAAGTAGCTTAACTTCTCTTCCTTCACACTCAAAAACCAGCATCCCAGCAATGCTGAGTGTAGAAAGTGAGGAGAGATTTACAGGAAGGCTGAAACCGTATTTCTTTTAATTTCTCTCCTTTTCATGTCTTGGCACGCGGTCTCTCAGAGCCATGCACCACAACCTTCTTACATCTACATCGGGCACTTACTGCAGCCTTACCGAAGCGAGCGCAGACTGCCTCGCACGGTGGACACAAGCACAACGTGGCCAGCAAATTCAGCCTCCCAGTAACGGCAGAGCACTAGTACTGCCTTTGTGCCTGTGCCCTGCAGGGAGCCCGTGGTGCATCGGGAACTAACACATCAGAGGTTCCCTGAGAAGGGATCCAGGCAGTCCCCCTTTGGTGGGATCAGGATGCTGAAGGCATCTCTCAGAAACCCATGGATGGCTCAGCTTTGGTGCGTTTCCCCTAAGAAATGCCAAATCTGCCAAAGCCCCACTGAGGACAACAGCCTGGTTCCCTTCTGCCACACAGGTTGCATTTACACACCAACTCGTACCGGTGTCCCACAACAGCAAAGCGCATGGCAAGCCCGAGCGTGCCTTCCCCAGGGGGGAGCAGCAGCAGGAGGCACAAGCTGTGAGGAGCGGGGCCCCCGGCAAAGCCAGCTCAGGCATGGAGGGGATTTCTCGGGAGAGAGCCAGGCTGCTCAGCTGGTCAGGAGCACTGGGACGGGGTGCCCAGCACCTCAGGAGGCACACACCACCCAGTCCTCTCCCACCAGCACAGCATTTGGGAGAGCTGCTCAGCACTCCTGCGAGGTGCTGGAGCACCCCAGGGACCACACTGGTTAGAGCAAGGAGAGGCACAGGTCTGCGGAAAGGGGGAGCTTCCAGCAAAAGCTGCCCCTTCCCACTCTCGTCCACCGAGGGGATGCTACCCCCCTAAACCTCCCCAGATTCAAAGGGAAATGAGACCCCCCTCATCCTGTAAGCTGCTTGTCCCTGTGATCTCGATAAAGCTCCACACTTACTTGCAATAATGAAGCTCAAGAGGGATGCTCAGCCTTGCTGTATCTGTCATGGCAAGGTTAAAATTCCCTTCCCCCGTGTTTTACAGAATTCCACTTTGTGGCCATGCCTTCAACCCTCCTCTCAGAAACCTCTCTCTGATCTACGTCAGTCAATAGTAACCAAAGTTACCTTATGAGAAAGGTACTGTTTGTTTCATTTTGGGAAAACACTGTATTTATAACTTATTTTTATTCTGATTTTGTTATGAGGAATGCTTGTCTGAGTTACATGTGAATGAGTCCGAAGTGCAATATCTATGTAGATAAGTGGTTCATTTTTGAGAATGTATCTATTGAAAAAACTATTTATACAAGAAATTCACTATTCTACTTAATATAATAGTAACCTTACAGAAAATAGTGAATGTTTAGGGCTTTTATTTATTAAAAACATTCAATTAAGTGCATGGCATATGCTGCCATTCACATGGTGTGATTTATTAGTTTTTGTAACATAATGTTTATCCTGCAAACTAGCAGTGTCATCTGATTTTTCCCGTCCTGACAATGTATTTTTGTAAATTACCATATTTAAACAGAGTCTTTCTGTGTGAATATTTTATTTCCCACTAAAAATAACCCATCCAGTTCCTGTAACTTCATTTGAAAAAACTTGCAATCCTTTTCCATATAATTTTAGAAATGACAAGGTGCAATTTTCATGTACAGTGGATTGGTCATTTTATTTCTGATAATTTAGGGCTTTAAGAGCTTACTTCCAAACCCCCTCTAAGTCAAAGGGAAGGTTGCTTGCGGGTTTTGTCGTTGTTTTTTTCCAATCCTCGTCAATTTAGGAGGGCTTTGGATCAAGGTGTATCTTGTTAACAGACATTTGAAGCCGCCTTAGAGTCCAGTTTGGATAATAAATCCTTGACTTTTTAGTCTGCCATACGGGAGCTGCTGTTGATAATACTTGCCTTATTTTTGGTTGTGCGAAGCATCTTGCAATGACTGTTGCTAATTAGCCAATGTCTTGCTGTATTATTCGTACCTCCTAATTTTCCAATAGTCAAAACTTAACCAAGCACATATAGCATCATTATTTAGGGAAAAAGTATCCTGGAGACAAAACCATCTTTGTTGTCGAGATGGTCTTTTGTACTCTATTTAATTTATATTTCAAATATCTACAATTAGAAGAAAAATAAGCTGTGAATGGACAGTTTTACAATTACTTATAGGTATATGTCCTTGAAGACCACAGCTAGGAACAAAATACTTTTTAGATGAGTTGCTGGTATATAAGATTATGGGACCTATCACCTATTTAAATTGTGAATATTGATATTTTCATAAGTAGACAATATATTGTGTTTGACAAACATGTTTGTATTATAATAAATTATGAGATGGTGCATAACTTACTACTGTGTTTGGAGCTACTGTTTGATCTGTAGATTCTTCTGATATAATTTTGATTTATAGGTACTTAAGATTACTACAAATAAGACCAGTCCTTGGCAGCTATTCGTCAGTAAAGCGTGGCCTTGGATTATGGGTGTTCATTTGTTGGAAGAAATTCTGAAATATAAGAAGTATAAATTATTACTGGCCCAATTCTTCATTTTGAACCACAGTCCCAGCTGCTGTGAGTTTAGCTGTGAAAGTCCATGGATCCCTATCCCTAATACCAACAGGAATGTTGGACCTGAAACTGTTGACCCATCCAAAGCAGGTGTGACACCAGGACACAGGGCTGCTGCCCCCATCACTGCAGGTGGTGAGATACCTGGGCAGGCTGGCCCACAAGAGCAAAACACGTAACCCCAGTTCCCACCACCGACCGACGACAGCTGATGGCATAGGCTTTCCTGCAGACAGGCTGTGTCAGTCACAGGAGTTGGGGAAAATGGGAAAAGCGGCAGTTGGATTCATATTTGAGATATTAAAACTGAGCAGAGAAGGAACTGATCAGTGTCCTGGAGATCAAGAAATGTAGGGTTAAACACGTGGGAGGAGAGGGAGATCCAGGTGATGCCCGACCCACTTGCCAGATCTCCCTGCTGTAACAGATTTTGAAGGACAGCATCACAGAGAGACAAGCCAGGGGGAAAGGGGCGCTGCTGGAAGGGGCAGTGTCAGATCTGATGGAGCTTATCAGAGTTGTTCCTTACAGAAAGAGCCTGGGATCTGCCTGTCTCAGTACTTTCATTAACAGACACGGTGTGAGAAGTACTGATGAAGTGTACAGATTATTAAAAAAGGCATTGTACTGCCAGCAGAGGACTGAAGGAAATGTATTTAATGTAAAAGCCAGGTGACCTTGAAGACTGAGGTGATAAAAATGGGATGAATTCAATAGTAATAAACACAAGGCTCTCCGCTTGTCTGCCTGTAACAATACATTTGCTATAAAACCTCAGTAGTCAGAAACAACCCAGAGCCCAGTTGTGCCAGCTGGGCTTGAATGATGATGAGTCACCGACAGAAAGCAGCTGAGAAAAATCCCAGAACTGAAATCACAGACATTTCTAAAGATACAGCACAGCATTCATTGCATTTTACAAGACTTCATGTGCCATACGCATAGAGATATACATATAAAAGGGGATAAACAGCAGTAGAGAAGAACTCGATAAAGACACAGTGCTGGAACAAGAATACGAGGTTGTGAACTTTCCTGGGGTAAATTTGCCCTGGAAGTTAGAAGACAATATCTAACTACCAAAGCAGGGAGGCTCAGCAAAAGCCTTTCCAGCAGCCCAGATCTCCCCGCTAGTTTTAAGTGGAGCTTGGTGGGTTCACAGACAGGATTATGAGACGAGGCAGCAGGTTAGATCGGGACTGTGCATCCTCGGAGCTGGTGTTCCCACACCACTAACCTGCACCAACCCCCAGCACCTCCAGGGCAGCTCGGCAGGTCCCAAACTCAGCTGGAAGGGCAGCAGAGGTGCCCCTGAGTCTGTGCACCCCACTGGGGCTGCTTCAAGGGAGATGGCCAGCACGATGCCATGAGAGCCACCAGCTGCTCAGAGCAATTCCTGCGTGTGGCCACAATTCCCCCAAGCAGCACTGGCTGGGGATGCTACAGACAGAGGAGCACTGCTAATGCACTGAACCCATGCTGACTTCTGCCTCAGCTGTTCAGTTCTTTAAAAGCCTCTTTAAAGCCACCAAGCAGAGCAGAATGAAAAGCAGGCTCACACAGACTTGGGCTGTTAAATAATAATCCCACTATTAGCAGGCTGGGGCTGGATTTGCAAGATCTACCTTTCTGACAGCATGCAATTAATTCCCAGGAGTTGCCAGACACAACAAGGGGGTTGAAAGGCTCCAGCATTTTGTAATAAATAGGCATCACAAATGAATTTACTATTAGCTTGCTACAGTGGACCAAAGACACATAAATATTTATTACAATTACAAAATTGTGTCAAAAAAATAATAATTAAAGGCTCATGTTTTCCTGCCTTACCAACAGGCTAGAAACCCTGCTCCACCTATTTCTCACTCAGCCCCTTCTTTTAGCAAACTAAATGGACGAGATGAACCGCAGGCAAAAGTATGATATTGAATACAGTCAGAAGATTAATTTGCTGTAACACAGCAAACCGAAGACCTTCAGCCAAGTGTGGTACCTCACGTTGACTGGTGCTGTACAGCAGCATAATGAAACAGCCCCTGGCCCGAGGGCTTTTCAGGGACCTACAGCACCCAGGCTAGCAGCTTAGTGCTCCAGGAGGACCATCAGGTGCAGGTTAGCCTTGGAAACTGGTCATGGGAATGGCAATAAAATAACATGGAACCGAGAGAGGCACCCTGCAATGCTGTCCTAGCCATGGCAAGGAGACAGACCCCAGGACAGGTCCCACTGCCGGAGCCTGACCCCCAGCTGTGGGCGCAGCACCACAGATGAACGATGGCCTTCACATCCCCAAACAAAAAGCAGCAAAGAGTTAGAATCACAGATGGATCAGCTTCTGGTGGTTTAAAACACCAGGAGCTGCCACCCTCACAGCACAGCCAGGGAGCCCAGCCTTGGCAGAAGCGCCTGGTCCCCTCGCCATCCCCACAGACCTGCCTTGCAGGGGGGGTTCACCTCGCAAGGTGGAGATACGTGTTGTGTAGAGAACCCTTCATCAGCCACTCAGTCAACCAGAAGAACAAAACTAATCTCAGCTGCTAGAAGTGCCCAAAGCACAGCAGAGGACTGCTGTGTGCCATGGCCCTAAGTTCCTGCCTTCATCGTATGAGTGAGGGCAGACGAGCCCTGCCTCCACCAGCCATGTTTCCCGCTTGGAAAAGGGCTTAGAAAAAGGCTACAGAATTTCAATGAGTCAAGATTTTTCCCTGCTGGATTTTGTAACGGAATTTGCAACCCAGCCTCAGGACAGCCAGGTTTTCTAACACCAGGATTAGAGACATTCAACCTTGTGAATTAAATATCGCTATAAAGCTGGTGATGGGCAGTGGTTTCCAGCAGTACCTTCCCAGTCATCTGTCACAGTCATCTTTGTAAATGTAACTGATTCTGCTGGACTGAGCTCTCACGAGTTTGTCCTACAGGTACAGACCTTCAGCATTACTATGTTTCTGGGATAAAAAGCAAAATAAAAGTCTAAACCTGAGATGATATGTTTGTGAGGAAATCCATCAGAGCCTCTGACTAGCACAGATCTCAGGTAGTGGGGTACCTGGGACCACACATGATGCTAAAACCACACAGGGATGCAGCCAAACCAAGTTGTGCATTTCAGGAAACGTTGCTTAAAATGACTTTTGGCAGAGATCCCTTTCCCTGATATTCTATATGTTTTTAAGGCCCCCTGTCCCCATCCCGAAATCCTTTACCAAAGAAGAGTGTGCACTGTGGCCTCCTTTGTCTGTCTTTTATCTACTTCGGAGTTCAACGAAATGCTACCTAATTGAACTGCGGGCAGTCTCAAGGAAGGGATAATTATGCCCAATAACCCATGTTATTGGCCAGTAGCAATAACAGCAGTGGCAGAGGGCTCATTAGTGTTACCTCATCTGCCAGCTGTATCACTGGGGGGCCCAGTTTAAACAGAAACTACCCAACCCCCTGTGTCATGTTACGAATCCTAAACAAGCTCTGCTGAACGTGGGTCAAATGACATTAGATAAACGCTTTGCTCAGGTTTAAGACCAGAAGTCCACATAGGTGATGTTGAACTACAACACGCAAAATGCCCAGCTCCTCAGCAGCTCCTGCTCTAAGCTACCAGCCCTGCTCCTGCCCCAGGCTGGCCCTGGGGGTCACTCACAGCCGCCTGCTCACCCATCCCCATCCCTTCTCACCTGCACAGCCCCAGCACCCCCCACTCAAACCCCCTTTCCTTTCTCACCCTGTCCCCCAGGGGCCAGGCAGGGCTGCCTTGCTGGTGCAGAGCTGCTGGGCTCACACATGCCGTGTCCCCCCAGCCTGTCACCACACACGTTTGCTACACGATGTGGTTTCACATCAGGGTCAATGGGGCAGTTTGGGGGGTGCTGCGACAAGCAAGTCCCTGCTGCTGAACAGGGGAGGGCAAAGCACTACACAGAGCCCTAGGGTGCAGGAACCAAGGCCAAGAGATGCAACTATTTTTATTTTAAAGCGCAGGTATCAAATTAATCACATTGTCTACATCTCTCTGCTCTGATCAAGTAGCATCTTTAAAACAGCACCTGTTGTTATTTAGCAGAAGCGTTAGTAGAGGTTACGTGGGAAAATTCATTTGAAAGCTGCTTTATAGGTTACAGCTGACTCAGATTAGAAAAGTATGGCTTAAGTAAAGAAAACCAAGGCACTTCTCATAGGTCATGCTCCTGACATGTCCCAATAAGTGTTTGAAATGAGTCCCCCTCAGCACCCAGCACAGCCCACGCACCCCAGGTGAACCCGAGGTGGTTCCTCCCGTTGTGATGCCCCACACGCTGGCAGTGTGAGCAGCTAGAGCCCCGCATGCACTGTCAGGAAGCGCTGTGCCCAACCGATAAAAAGTACCACGAGTCTGACTGAGCCAACAAACAGGCTCAACTACAAGTCATCCAAACCATCTTTCAAAGCTGCACGCATCCCAGAGGATCCCTGGAAGACATCTGGCCACAGCTGGCTGCTTAATCAGCTGCCTGCAGGAAGAGCCACATGCATAATACACCAATTTTCATTTAAGCCAGTATTGCACTGGTGTGACCTTTTCCAGGAGTGCGTATGTGTAAACTCCAGCAATCAACAGCACTAAAGCTCAACAGCTGCGTGCGGGAAGGCTCATGCCTGACAACTCACCCCTCCCAGCCAGACCCTGCGTACACCGAAGAGGAGAACAGCACTTCGTGTTTGCGTCTGCGAGCAGCGAGGGTAGTGATGCTCGCGGGGTGAAGATAAGGATACACATCTGCAGCCTAGCTGAGGAGACCTGCTTAACATGCACAACTACCATGCTCTCTGCGAGCAACTGCACCAGTGATTCAGAGAGGAGAATGAATAGGGAAGGGATGAAATCTGCAGTTTAATTAAACTACTAGGAATTATCAAAATGGGAAAAACTGAGAAACAGCACAGGGGAATCTGTGGGCAGACGGCATTTTGCTAAGTGTCCATTTTGCTAAGCTGTCACCTAATACAGGAGCACATTAGTATGAATCTAAATCTCAAAAGCATCGGGGGTCTCTGGAGTGAGAAATCCAGAAGGCACAAAGGCAGGAATTAGGCCACCATACAGTCATTCAGGTTGAAAAAGACCCTTAATATCATCAAATCCACCTGTAGTCCAAAGCAGCAGAAAGGCCAGTGTTCCTCCAGATCACTAGCTCCAGGGGGTCCTACCAGATCCCTGCAGAGAGCCAGGGTGATGCAGACCATGCAGGAGGTCTCCTTCAGGGGCTGCCCCACAACCTGCCCCAGCCGGAGGGGCTCAGACAGTCTCTTCTTAACCAGAGCCAGTAAGAGAAAAGCACCATGGAGGAAAGTGATGTTTCCATGGTGTATTGGGTTTGCATGGCCAGGCTTTGGTGGGGGTGAGGGGGTGTCTCTGTAGAGACAGTCTCCTGTGAGACGCTGCTAGAAGCTTCCTTTACGTCCAACAGAGCCAGTGCCAGCCGGCTCCAGGGCAGACCCGCCACTGGCCAAGGCCCATCAGTGATGGTGGTAGCGCCTCTGGGATGACGTATTTAAGAAGGGGAAAAGGTTGCTGTGCGAGAGGACTGCAGATGGAGAGTGTGAACATGTGAGAGCGACAACCCTGCAGCCCCCCAGGTCAGCGCAGGAGGAGGCAGGAGGGGCTCCATGCGCCAGAGCAGAGGTTCCCCTGCAGCCTGTGCTGAAGCCCACGCGAGGCAGGCTGTGCCCTGCAGCCCGTGGAGGTCCGTGGTGGAGCAGATGTCCACCCGCAGCCCGTGGAGGACCCCACGCCGGACAGGGGGATGCCCGAAGGAGGCCATGACCTGTGGGCAGCCCGCGCTGGAGCAGCTCCTGGCAGGACCTGTGCCCCCCCCATGGAGAGAGGGGCCCAGGCTGGAGCAGGTTTGCTGGCCGGGCTGTGACCCCGTGGGGGACCCAGGCTGGAGCAGCCCGTTCCTGAAGGGCAGCACCCATGGGAGGGACCCACGCTGGAGCAGGTCATGAGGAACTGCAGCCCATGGGAAGGACTCGCCTTGGAGAAGTTCATGCAGAACTGTCTCCTGGGGGATGGACCCCACACTGGAGCAGGGGCAGAGTGTGAGGAGCTCTCCCCTTGAGGAGGAAGGAGCAGCGGAGACAGTGTGTGATGAATGGAGCACAGCTGCCATTCCCCATCCCCCCCATGCCACTGAGGGGAAGGCTGGAGAAAAGCAGGAGTAAAGTTAAGCCTGAGAAGAAGGGAGGGGTAGGGGAAACATGTTTTATGATTTACTTTTTATTCCTCGTTATCTTACTCTGATTTGATTGGCAATAAATTAATTTCCCCAAGCCAAGTCTGTTTTGCTCATGATGGTAATTGCTGAGTGATCTCCCAGTCCCTCAAGCCTTTTTGTTATATTTTCTCTCCCCATCCAGCTGAGGAAGGGAGCAATAGAGCGGCTTTGGTGGGCACCTGCCATCCAGCCAGGGTCAGCTCACCACACATGTGCATCCACGTGGCACCTGGAGGCATCTCAGCAGCTTCCCTCCCTCTGCAAGCTGCACCCTGCAAGCCCCCAGGATGCTACAGCACCCAGCAGGTCCCTGCCTCTGCACCACGGCAGTTAACTGGGCTACTGCGGGTTGGTAGCTATAGCAATGAGTGTGTTGAAGAATCAATAGGTGTAATTATAAATAATAAAACTGCAGGAGTTAACCAGACAGTCCTAAGGTTGGAGTTTGGTATTTGCTGGTGCTGTTCCTTTCGCTGCTTGCCAAACCAGGTGTGCTGTTCATTTATTTATTTACTCCATCTTTACTCTGACTGCAGCATTGTTTCCTCCCCTTGTGTCTGAACCAGCCCACGCCTCCCAGACTTTGGGTATACGTGGGCACAGCCAGCCTCTGGGTTGGACAACACTGGAAACAGTCACATTGTTGGTTAGCAAATAAATACCTTCGCATGATGCAAGATTTCAAGCTCTCATTTTACAAGCCTCCCAGGGCTCCCGTAGGATTCCTGCTCTATGTTTACCGCTGTGCTCCTTCCACTTTGCCAGTTCACATCTACCAGCCCTGCCCTGGTGAAGGGGCACCGACGTTTGCTCACCTCCCTGCATCCCACCTGGGCCAGAGTCCTCTAGTCCACCCCAGGCTGGCAGGGGGTCAAGCACACCACGTGCTCAAGACCCAAAGCCCCAACACAAATGTGTCAGAAACCAGAAATCCTGGAGAAGAGCAGGGATGTTAAAACACCTCATCTAGACCTCTGGAAAGCAAGCAATAGTCAGCACTCACAACCCACCATCCTTCAGTGCCTGATCAGCCCTTTCTCAGCATCCTCTACATAGGAGTCTTGTCTGGACGGAGTTTTTGGCAGCTTTTCCTTGGCAACAGCCCTGAAACCAGCAGTAGTGTACAACAGCTTCTAGTAAATGCCACACCACCCATCCTGCCCGGGAAAGGCTGCTAAACAGGCACCGGACAAGGCCATCCATCAGGTATGTGTTTGGGTGCTGTCCCTGCTGGAATAAACACTGAGCAAGCAGCCCCAGCACCCAGCCCAAGAGAGGGAAATCAATTAAATCAATCTAAAATTAAAAAAAAAAAAAATCAATTAAAGAAAGAAAAAAAAAAGGTCTCCTCAGCTCTGCTGGCCCGGCACCTCCACAGCAGTGCCAGGTGTTGCAGCTGCTCAGCCAGCACAGGCAGCGAGAGCTCAGGGAAGCTGCTGAGATGTCAATCTTCTGTTTTTGTCCAGCAAAGCAACCTGCAGCCAACAGCTCAAAGGAGCCCTTTCTTCCCTTGCATTCTCAGTGTTTTGCTATTATGTTTTAAAAACCATAGAAAAGGGAATCTGAACTGAAACATGTGCCAAAAGGAAAACGTTGGGACCAAACACCCATAAGTCCCTCTGGAGCAACAGCCAGCAGAAGTACCAGGAAAGGCTTTGCTCTTCTCCAGGCCAGAAGAAACCTCAGGGAGGGACAGCAGTTTTGGAGACTAGCACATCCAAAAGGCTTGTGCAAGCGTGCCCTGGCTCCTTGTCTCTGCCCACTGCCGCGAAGGGACTCCGTGCCCACAGGACTGGCCCTGAGCAAGGGCAGCCCAAGCCTGCGCAGCAGCAGCACTGCCCACACCTGGGGTGGCCAGAGGAGCTACGAGCCCATCTCCTCTCTGCACCCACCAAGGAGCCACCAGCCTCCCGCGGCTGCAGCCAGCCTCCCCTGCTCCCCTCCCAGGGCAGAGGGAGCTGCCGTGCAGCACATCGCCTTCTGAGAGAAAAGCACATTGAGATTAATTTTAAGGCTCAGTGTATAATCACAGCCATTAACTGCATCACTTAATAAAGAGAGAAACTAAAGCTTCTTTGGTAACCACCCATGTCTGCCAAAAGGCACAGCAGTTATGGCACCATATCCAGCTGGCGTGCTGCAAGGCACGCCCCAGGCACGGATTTGGCAACTATCTAGCAGGTAATGGCAGTGGCAGAGGGGACAGCTAATCAGTGCTGCTAATGAACATTAAAAAACCCAGATCATTCTCCACTCAGGCTCCTCTGCACTAATTATCCTCTTCAACGCCATAAGCGGCAAAGTAGATGACTCCTCCCCACCCCCCTTTTATTTTTTACAACTGAGTTTGTCATCATATTTCCCTGTCAAAGTCTTGGGGAGATGTATGAGGACATGTTATTTTTCTCAGCAGTGAGTCATCCCCAGCCTTGCCCATTTAGAGAGGTATTTGATTTGTATCAGGGAGAGCTAACCCCAGATGGTGGAAGATGCTGCCCATCAGCACCCCCATTGCATCCCCTTCAGCAGCACAGGACCCAGCCACCGAACGACAGACAGTGATACAAGACCTTGGAGAAAATAATTTAGACAAACTATCCTTTACCCTACGCGGTCCATGTGAAAGGGCACAGTGTTTACATTGATTATTATTTTTATGTCTGCTAACATCTCAGTTCCCATGCTTGCAGGGGAGCCAGGGCTGTACTGAATTGTTACTAACATCTTCCTCCCTCTCTACACTGAACGAACTCAGGTGAGTAACTTCTTTCCAAAGCTGAACTTGCAAGTTGCACTTAAAAAAAAAAAAAAAAAAAAAAAAAAGAAAAAAAAGAGCAGCAGTTTTGCTGCTTCTGTTCTAGCATTTACAATGTCTGATACCAGGTTTTAAAGTTTTAAATGTTCCAGGAGATGGAAGCATTAACTACTAAATGGATTCAACAAAACTGATCTTCACATGCTTACAAGAGACTAGGCAATTAAAATCTACATTGTGCACATTTTCTAGTAATTTCCTGGAAAACAAGCTGATACGCTGAGTTAAAAGACTCTGCTAATTTTCCCTTTGTCTATTTTTCTAACAGCAAAGCTCAGTGTGCAGCTAGCCTTCACCATATGTTCCTCCTGAATCTATGGCCACCATTCCTCCTCCCCAGGCCATCAGACAACCTTCTCAGTTCACGAGCTACACACCCACCCCTGGCCAGCCTGGGACCGCAGCACCCCCTCCCCATCCATGCCTTTAACGCATCAGTGGTTCACCAAAAGGAACACAGACCCCTTTCTTGTCAATCAGCAGCTTTTGCAGCAGTAGATATTAGATTGGGAAAACCCAGCTTTGGCGTTCTTACAGAAGATAGTCCAGCCTCGTCCTTATGAGCAGATTTGTACATCCAGCATCCCTCTGGGCAGCTACCACCCTTACTCAGAGCCACACCAGCCTGTTCATAGTAAACAGTCCAACTGACTCAACACGAACCTCCTGGGCTGCGAGGGTTTGGCAGGCTCCCACACGGCTCCCGCAGTACGGGGAAGGCAGGTGGAGGAACGAACACTGCTGTGGGCTCTCAAACCAGCCTCCCACCAGCAATAAACACCATCGCCCCAACCTCGCCTCCTGGCAGCGCCACATCCTGCACCTGCAGAACCCCATCCCCTCAGCCAGCACCTGCCCACCAGCCACGCCACGCTCTGCGATGAAGCTCGTGCCAGCTCACACACAGCGCTCACAACGTGAGCTGCTAACGGCCAGGGAGCTCCCAGCTAAGCAGCGGGTGATCAAAATAACTATCCATCAAAATACATCACGAGCAGCTCCTCTGAATCTGCCTTTTAAATCACACAGTCCTTGCTGAGACACCTCAGTTTTACAATTCCTAAAACCAGCCTCTCCTCCACGTAAGTAAAGCAGCAGGAGCTGAAGGCTGAGTTTGTACAGAGTGAAAGGACGCGCCGGTGCCCACGGGCACACCAACGCTTTTGAGCACGGTGTACAAGGAAGCAGGCTGGCCTCGCCGCGGGTACGGGGATGTGCCTCAGGACCCGGGGTTAGGACAGGCAGCTGCTTTCCAGGGCTGTGGGGATACTCCCCAGTGGCGCTGCTTTAATTTTTTATCTTTTTTTTAATAAATATTTTGCTTTGAGTACTGCACTGATACAGAAATCTGCTATACGGATTACGGCAAATAGATGACCCGACATTAAACAGCCACTTTAAAGCCAACGCTTGATTTCCAGCAGACCCCTGCCCGCCGTCAGAAATCCGTGCTGTATGCCCTGCACGCAGGGACCGCTGGGCTAACGGCAGCGTCACCTAAGCTGTACCAAGTTGAACCAAGTTGCAGGTGGCTCCATCGATACTAAATGTTCTTACACTGTGTCTGCTCACCTGGGACAAGTTTCTGTGGCAAACACACCTGATCTCACAGCTTAACTGCAGAGGAAAAGCTGGACTTGTTGGGGGGGCTTTTTTGGCTGTGAGTTGGTTTCAGGTTTTCTTTATGATTTAAGGATTCAGGAACAAGAAACTTACACATTTCCAGGGATCGGGTACCAACATCCAGGTCAGCAGTTCAGGTCACACCAGCCTTGTTACAGTGCTGTCTTCTGCTCCGAAACAAGCAGGCAGCTCCAGAGGACAGTGCTTTAATATGCATCAAATCAGGTCATTAACAGGGAGAGCCCAAGAACTTCACGCTACGCTTTTTGCACGGAACGCATGTGGAAGTAGATATGAAACACTAGAAGTTACAAATGGGCAGAATGCTACCAACTGTGAAAAGAAAGACAGGGCTGTAAAATCCAGGAGACCAGGACACAGTGTACTTTTCCAAGATGGCTATTAACACATTCTAGTGGTTTCTACCATCTTGAAATCCCTGGGGAGACTGTGAGGGAGAACAATCTTGCAAATCATGAAAAAACATAACATTCAAGGACAAAAATAAGGTCTGCAGTTGCTTCCCATCTTAAAGCATCATTAAGCTTATAAGAAAAAGCCAGGGAAACCAACCACAGTTTTAAATGTTCATAGGGCAATTCTAAATTCTCACACATAAAAAAGGAGGGGTTGAGCTTTATTTCATATCAAATAAGAGCTGTAGCCCTCTCTGCTGTTGCACCCCACCAGAGACAACTATGGTAAACATAGCAGGTGAGCAAGGAAGATGGGTTGTCCTTCAGGAGACCATCTATCATCAAAAAACAGGTGACTGACTATTCAGCTCCCCCTTTACTTTTAGAAAAAAACCCTCTGTTTCTGAGCACAACAGAAATTTGTTCAGTTCCAAGAACCAGTGCCTCACCTTAGTGTAATTACACCGTGTGAACAACTCACACAGAGAAAAGGCACTCTCTGCAGGGAGTTGGGCAGGTGTCAGTACGTGGAGCAGATTCCCTGTGGCATTGCTACATGTGAAATGATGAAGGGATACCAGCTTAAAGGTGTCAGTGAGGATTTCGATCTCCAGTCATGGTTCCCAACTCTGCCACTGACTTCTCAGGTAACCTTGAACCTGTCCTCTGAGCTCTTTACCTCCACAGAAGCCTTTTAGGACACTAGTTTTCTACACACGCTCAAGTATTTCACTTCTGAGATGTAAGTACCCCAGACATGAGAGAGAGGTGGGAAATCATGCTCAATTAAGTCTTTCAATCATCAATGACTTTGCTTCCTGGTTTCTCAGGACCTTTAAGGCACTCCAGCTTGTTGCTCATCGCTGACATCCCTGGCTATGTTTTCTCAGCATCTGACTGAGGTGCTCAGTCATCTCAGCCCAAAATACCCAAAAAGTCACCTAAAGTTTCAAGATTAGGGTAGTCAAAAGCTGCTTTCCTCTGCTGCAGATGAATTTTCCACAGCAAGAGTGAAACTTGGATGTGTTGGAAGTAGAACTGTTGCTGGGTCAGACTGTGGTCATGGTGGATCTCAAAACCATCTCAAATATCACTACAATTCACAACAGTATGCTGTGAAACTTCCCCATAAGTTATCATGTTTTGATGACCTACCTGTGGATCAGACTCTGCTTCCCAACATAGGAACTCACTGACTGCTGATTAGATGCACAAAGATATTGAAAAATTGCTTCTATAGGTGTTTTAACAAACATGCTAGGGATTCTTCTTCTGAACAAATGCAGTCTTATTTTTCATTACATTTCTGTTGCCCATCTGAAACCACTACCAAGTTATCACTTGGAACTACTGTAAAGCCTGCTGAAACGAACCTGGTCATTCCCAGAAAAGAAATGGCTTAAAAACAAAGTGATGAGCTTGCAGTTTAAGTACTCAGGAGTTACAGCAATAGGAGAAGCAGAAACCTGGGAAGGTCAGACCAGTCAGAAACAGGACAGCACAGTGGTTCCCACCAGCATCTGGGACCAAGCACTCAGGTATTAGCACTGGATGCCTCTTGTCCTGCTGATCTTTAAGGTGTCAGCTGGGATTTCTAAGCCTCCACTAAGACTCTGCATGTCCCTTCACCACATTTTGCATAGGTTTTCTGAAATATCAATTGTCAGTCCCAAGAAGAGACTGTATGGGTGTGTCTTGCAGCCCAGCACAAGATGGGAGATCCACAAGCAAGCGTGGGACATCTCAGCCACCCAGCAGCAGCGCAGTGACACTGATGGCAGCTCTCAGCCTGGACTGTGTCCCAGACCTGGCACCTCACCCAGCTCCTGGGACACAGGCAGTCAGATAATCTTGTAATCACACATAACCAGATGTTATCACGAACTCTGCTGTCATGGGAATAGCCACAGCTGGAGCAGATATACCCCCACATCTGCATTCACTAGCTACTTGCTTGCAGTATGTTGCACATGCAGAAGCTTACCACCATGCTTTACCTATACGTGTGTGTATATGTGTGTGTACATACACGTTTGGGAAAGTTGTGCTGCCAAGTACGCTGTCAGTGACTGCTACAGTAAAGAAGCCCAATATGAGACATCATATTGCAGATCTGATCCTCCACGTGGGTGCTGGAGCAGAGTGCTCCAGAGACCTTCCAGATGGCACTTCTGGCAGTGCTTTATTGTATTTGCCAGGGCCACCTCAGAAAACAGTATGCAGGCATTGAGTTAATACAACTAGCTGCTAGGCACAAAGGGTTAACAGTTCATCTAGAAAGATTAATTTATGCTCAAAACCCATTCCGTTGTCACTTACCAAGAGAAAAAAAGTTAAGCACTGTAAAATGGGCAGCAATAATTGCATTTCCTTAAGGACGTGTCTGGCAGGAGGTCGCTATCTGTTCCACAAAGTACGTGACCACGATACTGTCATTTTGACAGCATCAATGTATGTAGCCATTAATCTTACAAGTTAAAAACCCATAAATCTCTGTTAAACCCACTGTCATTGATTAGGAATTACATTACCACAATACACAGAAGCCTTTTAATTTTGTTTTTCCTCCAAAATGAATAAACAGGTCTGTTTGGTTTATCTTCTCTTATGCTGGAGTGATAAAGGGCACAGCCATTTCATGGCTATGCATCACTGTTTTGGAACAAAATCATATCCAAGAAGCTTGGAAGAGGGGGGATGAAGAAAAATGGGTTTTCCAAGATGTAATTTAGCCCAGCTACCCAATATCACTTTTCAAGAGCATCAGACACTGAGGCAGAATTTGTCAAACCTTGCATCTTGTAAATTAGGTCAATATAAACCCAGTGAATAATCCAGCAGAGGTCTCCTCACGAGAAAGACAAGCATATTTGTTGTGTTGGATCTTTATCTGCTTGCCTATTTTTTTTAGTGCTCCTAGCTGTTGGAAAAATATTCCAGATTGATCAGTTATCCAGTGAATCAACCTTCCAAGGCAATGTAGATAATTACTGCTCATTACAGTAATGACTCAATAATTCACACAAATGACTAGGAAATCCACTGCTTTCTACTGAATTTTGACATCTGGGTGCTGCTTTAAAATGTAAAAGCAGACATGAACTTCAGCATGTATGTCATTCCGTTAGGGTCAGGGATGCGCTAATAGTTCAACACACAAATGCGCTACTAGACCAGCCTGACTCCATCTTCACTACAAAACACCCGCAGTTTTGGTGTGGTCAGGTCACCACTTCATCTTGTTCAAGTGTTTGATGAGCATGAGGTAAGGGAGGGACGCAAAGCATGGTCTTTTTGGTAACAAGCTATAAAATTGGGGACTAGCGTTCAGCTTTAACCACCTATCAGTTTTATTGTTGGGAGGGTACACATGAAAGACAACTTCTGAGAGTAAGGACTCACTGATAAGAGTTTTCTGGATGATGTTTCTGTGAACAGCCAGTGGGTACAAGAATGGGAGAGCCAGCACCCATGGATATGCTCCCAAAGCAAAGCCATCATCCCAGCGGCATTCTAGTAGCTCCAGCAGGAAATAAAAAAGGGCTAGCAGACTGAAACTTGTTCAACTCTTCTACCTTCATCTCTTCTTGCAATGCTCATCTCCTTTAACTACCCACTGCTTCAAACAAGGGGAAAAGAAACTCAACCAGCTTGTCGGAGTTTGGATACAAACACCTCAATGGAGGGTAATTAAATATAGCATATGTTCTCTTTTAGTAGTTATTTACAGCTGGAAGATCAAATGGTTTTCTCAGGCTTTGATCTCGATGCTTCTCCTCAAAAAAAAGCACACAGACAAGTTCAATGGATCCTTGTTGCAACTTCTTAAGGAGAAATGCATCCCATCAAACAGCATCCCTAACAGAGCTGCATGTCTTCAGGATGGGGACACAAAGTCAGTTTTTCCAGTCTGTAAGGGGAACATACTACCGGTTCAACTAAAAGGGAGTGGAAGTTCAGGGTGCAACCCCCGAAAAGGCAGCTTAGGAGCAGAAGTTAAAGCAACAGCCATTTAGTGTCATCCAAACCTCAGGGCTGTTCTCACTGGTGTGCCAAGAACCGCTTCCTCCCGCTCCGAGGTGCTGGCTGACCTGGCAAGGGATCAACCACACCACCACCACCGCCACTGAGTGCAGTGGCACTTTTTTTTTAGTAGAAAAGGACAGATATTTTGTGTAGGGAATCTTTTATTGGCACAAATGGGCCTTACATAAGAATTTCATAAGAGTTTTAGGTAGTTACCATCAGGAAGTTTTTCCTGATTTTCTAGCTAAGCTCCTGCTCTAAGGACACTAGGCAGGTTGTGTAACTTAAGTAGTCCCCAGGACCCAGCCCAGCCAAAAGAAACTATGGGAGACTAACAATAGCCAACAATTTAATTTGCCGGAGGGCTAGAAAGTCAGAGAGTAGTACAAGATCCTCTGAACGCCAAGTGGCCTTAATAAATAGCTCCCTTTGGAATCGTTACAGCTGAATCTCACTTTTCACTGTATTACACAGACACCAGGACTCATTTAGGAGCTTGCCAGCTCTCAAACTGGCCAGCAAACCAAAGTCAATCCAATTGGAATTGGAACAGAAACATTTGCCAGAGTGAAGCGGACCACACGAGATCAATAATATAGATTGTGGGACAAGGGAAAATTACTGTGTCTGAAGGAAACAAATTAAGAAAGTCCCAAATTACTGCCAAGATCTGAGGGGGAAATTAAATAGAACATGGAATAGCAAAATGGTAGCTCTGTGTGTGTGTGTGAAACGAGCAGACGTTAGGGAAAATACATATTTACTGGTTTATATTTACTGCAGAAGAGTAACTCCCACTCAACATTTACACAGCTCCTTCCATGGCTCCATGGCCCTTAGATACAAAGGGAAACCAGTAAAAACCATGATAAAAGATGGAAAGGTTCATTCCTACAGAGGCACCTTTCCAAAGAGCACAGACTGAGCAACAACTGGGGCTTTGAAGAGAAACACTACCTCCATGTGCTGAGTCTACTTTAAATGCTAAATACAGGATTTGATAATACATTTCCTGCAAAAATATACAGATAACAGGTAACAAAAGCAGCAGCCAGTGACCCTTAACCATCTACTAGCCAGTGACAGAAACAGGTTGCCAGAAGATGGGCTTTTGGTATGGTTCAATACAGTAACCCCTACAAAAACAAGGTATGAATAAAAATTGCAACTCTGTGACTAGGCCAGACAGATTTCAAGGGATATACATACGTTAAAGATACCCCCTTAATTACCCAGCTATGATTTAAAGTGCCTAAAAGTGGTATCCACTATTACGTATTCAAGTCTACAGGATCAAATTTCAATAGTTTGCCTTTCAAATCACCTAACGATGATGTCGCCTGCCAGAGAAGAGGGCAATGAAATTCCATTTTGAACACTGTTCAGTTTAGACCACAAACAAATTACGCATTTCGTAGCTTATCGCAATGGGTTCAGCAATTTTTCTATAGGTATCATCTCAGAGAGACCTGCCCTTCCAGTCATAGCAACAAGCAAAAGTTTTCATTTGCTCTCTGTGTGGTTGAGTTAAACTCACTGAAGTGATGGGGTATCTCATCAGAGACTGCAATATGGTTTGGAAGGGACCCTGGCAAACCAACGTTTTGCCAGTGACTAAACCCAGAGTTTTTCTGTTTGCAGATTAGTCAGCTGCTAAAGGCAGTTCCTCTATGAAGTTTAGATTGCCAAGGACTCCATCGTTTCTAAGTCACCAGACTAATCTTGCTATCTTTCTATAGCCAGATTTCTAATGATTGCAGCTTCAAGGCCCATCTCTTCTTATTCAGACAATTCCCAGATCACTCGTGTGCCAAATTCAAGCCTTTGCACTTTTGCTTACATTGGAGCACAGCCTGCACTGCATATGGTGCCCTCCTTGTATTTCCTTGTACGTGTTCACGGAGGCAACAGGATTAATGGATGCTTTCCCCACACCAAGGGTGATTTCCACACACAAGGCACATGTTTAGCAAGCATTCTGGCAATGCCTATTTATCATCCGTAGTGTCAGTGCAGAGATGAGCATCCCTCTTCAAATACACTCCCTGAAACCGTGCCAACATCAGCGAGACTGTGTTGCTTTGGCCACAGCCATTTGCAGAGCTCCTAATTTCATTTACATAAAGTTCAAAAATTTCAGCACATTTTTATATAAGAGGATTTATTAGAGCATAAAAGCTGCTGCTAAAAACACTGTAGTAAAATTTGGAACTAATGGGTGCCTCAAATAAAACTACCAACCAGTAAGTTAGCCTGTGTACAGCCAACTAGCCATAAAGATGGGTCTGTGACATCAGACACTCGAACATTTGCTGGCACAAATCACAGCAGCTCTATGGAAGAACCTAAGGCAGCTGATGAAAAGGCAGATAAAGATTTGAACCAAAACTTGTGTCTAGAGACAGCTTGCAGAGGTGGAGAAAGACTGGTGGAATTAAGAGCTTTAGCTGCTTTAGAATGATGAAAGAAAAATTACTTTGGAGCAGTGGCCCACATAGAAATGCAATGTAGCACAACCTCTTACGTGTCTACCAGTTCTGATATGATCTCAATAGAATTATTTGGACAAATAAGGACTAATTCAAGTCCCTGAAAACAGAAAAAAAAAAGGCTGAAGCCTTAGATACCAGGCATGAAACTAGTACAAGTTATCTTAAATTGAGGCTGTGCCCCAGCGAAGGTACAGTGCACCCAAGACACCCAAGATGTGGCACCTCTCGGGCAGTGCCACCAGCAGCCCCCTGCGCTCCCAGCAAGCTGCTCCAAAGCCGGGCACTGCCTGGGACAGCAGCAGCAGCCTCTGCCTGCCCTGGAAGAGGGCTTCTCCACCAGGACAGCACAAAGAAACCTTAACAAGACCTCTCCTCTCACATGCACCACTGTTCCTCAGCGCCGTCTGGGCTCACATCCACACCCTTCAACCTTGAAGCCACTCCATGCACTGCCCAGAGGTGGGGGATGCCAGGCACGCTGCTGCCCCAGGGCTCCCCTGCAGCAGGACCAGGGTTGATGGTGAGGGTTACCAGCATCCACCCCGTCATCTCAGAAATAACGCGGAGGCCAAGAGCCAGGCAGCACGGCTGGCTGCGGGAGCGGTGGTACAGGGCAGTGCTAGGCAAGAGAGGAAGCCATTGCCCAGATTCAGGTTTCTGAACCAGTCAGAGCTCTGCCATCAGCGCAGCCCTCAGCAAGCGGGGAGAGAGATGCAGGGACAAACTTGCAAGTTTACTGCATCACCTTTGGTGATGTGGATTTAATTTAAGACAAAACCTTCCTATGCCTCTCAATGCCCCCTCTTCAAATACTGAGCCTGAAAGCCTCAGTCCCTCTTCTCTCCCCC
The DNA here is from genome assembly GCF_023634155.1 of Falco peregrinus. Lineage (NCBI taxonomy): Eukaryota > Metazoa > Chordata > Aves > Falconiformes > Falconidae > Falco > Falco peregrinus. Next base: position 81,206,525 of record NC_073725.1, on the reverse strand, counting down.
TCAGGGCTCCTTCCTCGCTCCACAGATCTACACCACACCTCGGCAGCCTCTTGGCCAGCACAGTCTGCAGCATGTATCCTGACTCATGCTAATGTTGTTCTGGAATTAGTAGGACAAGCTGCTCCTTGGTGTGTCTCTAAATCAATATTTCACTGTCTTCAAACCACTTGGCTGTCCTTCTCCAGAGCAAAAGCCCATGTGAAGCACCCAGTAACTTCAGCAGGACTTTGGTGAAGGCCAGCAGCGCAGATCCTCCACCTCAGGCAGTCTGTCCCTGCAGACTTCAGCTGAGCTGCACAGATTTGCACTAGCTGACAATCTGGACCAGCACCTTTCCCCAGTAGGAGCCTAAAGAAGCTTTTATATCTTTTTCACATCACCTGTAAAAGCAAGATCTGGGGACATCTGCAGAGAGCAGATCTGCAGCGGTTCATCTAGAGCAGTTAACAGCCCACACAGCAGCAAATCACCACTAATGTCTGGTTCTCACCACACAGGGCTGTAAAACAAAACCGCCTCTTGATTAAGAGAGTTGCATTCAGAAATGCTGCAGCTGGCACTTCAGCCCTGTCCACAGAGGTCAGATCTATACTGCCTCCAAATCCTTCCTCGCCTCCCATTGCAGGTTCTCCTTTGGAGCAGAAGTAGATGCCTCTTTGCAAGGGGCTGCGGTGGTGGTGGTAGTCACCCAGACAGGGCAGGAGAGTATTTCCCACATCCACGTGCAGGGCAGAGCCTGTGGCTGTACAGTTATTTCCCCTCACACCGCTGCCTGGGATGGGCAGGAGGTACCGAGCAGCTCTGGGCATCCTGCATCCCTGTGCCATCACGTGGAGCAGAACAACATAACTCTGCCTTTACCACCCTTGTTAAAAACATGTGTAGGAGAGAATCTCTTATCTACTCAAAACAGACATTTGTGGGGTTGAACAAAAAGGTTAAATAATGACCTAAAGATAATTTTGGCAGAAAAATAGAAAAGGCAGAAGGACGTTATTTTTCTCTTGCTCTGGCAAGTCTTGTCTTCCAGTGGTTACCCTGGCAGACAGCAGACCAAGACCTCTGTCATGGGCAGATGATTTCCAGCAAATTGGACCTTGGCACTTTGAGCTTTAAGCTGGGAATATGTATATCACTTCTCCGCTGCAGTTCTCCATGGATTTTATAGCTCTGTGGAAACTGGTTGAGAAAGCCTAAGGATTTGTGAGCTTCTGTTGGCAGCTTTGATGCATTTAATTCCTTTTTCCAGGCTGCCAAACTGACTTGAGTGAGCGTTTTGGGAAATGGGCACAGTTTTCACTTCCTATTCCAAAAGGAAACAGCTATGGAAAGCCAAGCACCCCTGTCAGAGCTAACAAGAGGTGGCCAAGGGGGTCAGCCTGCACAAATCCCAGGCTGCAGTCACTGGTGTCACCCCTCCTGTGCCCCCCCAGTCTGAGCCCACACCATGTGGTCAGACCACAGGACACATTCCCTGCCCACAGTGTCACCTTGCTACTGATCTCCAGCAGCTCCACCAGGTCTACCTTGCAAGGAGACCATTATCCCATTGCCCAGCAGAGGTTTAAAGACAGCCTAAGGCACCCCACAGAAGAGGTAAACCACCAGAGATCTTTCACCATTAAACAGCCATTACACCCTTCTGCATCGCCTCGAGCTTTTTGCAGCCACTCCAACCCTCTGCAAAAGGGTTCTTTTGCCTCAAGATACAAACATTTCACAGGCTTTTTCATAGCCAAAGCAATAGCAAATCTACAGGCAGTCCCTGCTGGCCAACACCTGTACCCAAAGGAGTGGGGACAGCCAGCCCTGCTAGGCCAGTTTAATGTACAGAAGTAACATACAGTCACTCCAAGTCAAAACTTCCGTAGTTCATCACACCTCTGTCTGGCTGAAGCTTTATTCTAGTCTGAGCATTCATCATAGCAAAAAACCCAAACCTCTCCCCAACAGAGTGCAGAAGGAGCTGTATTCTCCAGCGGAGGTGTGCAACCAGGCAAATTCTTAATTAAGTGGAAAGGGCAGAATCCACAAAATGATTAAACATCTGCCAAGTGCTCACCCACTTGCCTGCAATTCCCTGCAGATGGCCAGCTTTTAACCGTGACTCACTCTGAAGGCAGAGGACCAGCTTTGTCTCTTCAGCTGACACTTAAAAGACATTACTGAAACACACCCGAGCTTGTTTTCTCTCCTACTATGCATCGTTAGATATCCTTATGCGCATTCATTTAAAGAGTTAATTGCAAAATGGACAAATTCACTGGAAGATGACTGCAGTGCCCAGCTCCAGCACCAGCCCTGCCTGGCTTTGCTGGGGATGACCATGGGTATGTGGTCCCAGCTCACACCCTCAGATCTGTAGCAACATTATATATATATTTATATGTATAAAGTGCCTATCACCATATTGATAAACATTCTTTGGAACAACTCTTGACGGCAGAGGGAAGAACAGGAGTCAGTCTGTTAGTACCTCAGTATTTCTGTTTCCAACCAACTGGCTGTGCCCAAATACCAAAGCTCTCCCCACTGAAAACACCAGCTTATCTTAGGCCAGCAAACCCATCCACATGCTGAAGGTGTATTGCAGGTCAGAGTCAGGACCCCGTCTCAGCTTGTTCACAGCTGTGGAGGAAGCAGCAGGAGGTCCGAGTGGTAGGTCTGGCCGTGGTTCAGCCAGAAACGCAACACACTGCTGCACCCAGGACAAGCCTTCCACCCCGACACGAGCATCAGCAGGGCAAATTAGGGGTTCAGGCTGCACCCCCTTCACACCTACCCAGTGTCCCAGCCAAATCCACACAGCACTGGGCAGCAGCGCTGTATTTAAGTTACAGTTGAGACCTCCAAGGACTACACCACGCTTTTGAACATCATAAATATTCAGAACATACCCACCTCACGGTAGCAAACCAGTAGTTTGCCCTCCTCTATTTGTTCAAGCCACTTGTCCGCACTGTTTCCAGAATAGCAGGAGGCACCGCAGACCCCTCCGCAGGTCTGTTTGCTCCTGAGCCCGGACTGTACCAGAGCACCTCCCGCACTGCCTTAGTGCTCAGTGTTTGCCTTTAGTGCCCTAGCCTGCCTCAAGCCATGCTGGCTGCTCCTCCGTCTCTCTAGCTATCTCGTTACACATTATTCTGTTTACACACAAGCTGTTAGCTCTTCATGCTGCTCAGCGCTGTCTTTGCAGAGCCTCTTCCCTGGGGATCAAGGCATACCACACAAACTGCTTTTGCTTTACATCACTTCTTTTTGCATTCAGCATGGTGCACTGCCCCATCATCTGCCAAGGAAGGGCTTATTCAAGCCAAGATGCTCTTGTACACCAGCACAGCAGCATTTCCACTCTTGGTTTGCACCAGACCCAAGGGTTTAACTTCAGGCAAAACCACCACAGCAGGAGCTCGGAAACAGGGTCCTGAAGGATGATCCTGAAAGGAACCTACTGGATCAGCAGATGAGGGCTGACTGCTGGAGGCAAGGGGACAGCTCCTGACTTGGTCAAGGGTGGCACAAGATTCACAGCTAGGTAAGTTTGCTATTTAGATGACTGCCACACTTTCCCCCAGAAATGGTCATCGCCAGAGGAGAGCTGGCTCTGCAGTGAAACCCTGTTCCCTCCCAACACCATACTCCTCATATCCGAGCTTTCCAAGGAGTTGAGAATTTAGCACCAAATACTCATTTAAGCACAAAGCCTTTTGAACACCCAAGGGCTCCCCTGTACTTCAGGGTTTAATCCTAATCTCTTACATTCTGCAGTTGACAAAAGCAATGCAACCTGCTGCCCGAGCACACCGGCACATCACCACTCACCCAGAGGGTCTGGACAAAGGGCGGTGAAGGAGGAAAGCAGAATGTCTGTCTGTAGCTGTCATTCCTATTTTCCCTTCCCTCTGCTCCCAAGACACCAAAAAGCCCTGACTTCTGTCTCCCAGCAGGGTGGCCAGCCTGAGGAAAGGACAGCAACTTCTTCCAAGTTTTTGTGCTCTGAGCATGAACATTTACTGTCCGTAAGTGGGGCTGATTCATTTGTTCTTCCCCTTCACCAAGCGACGAGTGAAAAGCACTGGTCAGCAGCAATTGCTCCCCAATAACAAATGCAGCTGGCAATGGGACTGCTAAGGCTGGTAAAGAAGAATTTGTTCACTTGGCAAATGTATTCTCAATCAGCACAGGTCAAGCACTGGAAAACATATTTCCAAAGGGGAATGCTTTTACTGTTCAAGCCTTATTATTTCTTCACACAGAGATAGTCAAAGGATCCCATCAAGAGGCTCTTAAGCAGTATTCTGTGCTAGTTACTTCAGAAGAGAAAGTGATAATTAAAGCTTTTTCCCAGAGATGCTCAGAAGGTGAGCTGTAATAAATATCCTGTCAGGGACTATGGATCTGCTGAGCACCCCTTCCCCTCGCCCTGAGCAGGAGCTCACCCCACCCCCGAGCCTGCTGCTCAGCTCCCACCAGCGACAGGGAACCAGCGCAGGGTCACGCACCCAGCACACGTGTCCCATCTGAGACCTGGGTGCTCTCATCCATGTCAGCCTGCCCAAAGGTTTGGAAGAGATGGGAAACAAGAGAACATTAGGTAAGAAAGAACCAAGTGCTGAGCAGTGCCCGGGATCCCTTCGCCATGCTACGCTAGCTCAGGCACACACACGGAGCTAAAGCCTTTGAGGGAAGTCTGCTGGGCAACTGAACAGCTCTGGAAACATTCACCACATTTTATGTGTTCTTCTCAGCAAGGAAAATATTCTAGGGAAAACAAGACACTTTTATAAGCCCCATGTAACAGTGGCCATGGGTTTTCAAGGCATGCGTGTATTTCCCCAGTCAGCATGAGACGTTGCCCTCTCCTTTGTGGGGGGCTTTGGTTAGATGCTGCACCCCAAAACTGTTGCTGAAGAGAAAGGACAGAGCCAGTGTATGGCAGAGAAGGACTTCTGCTGCTGCTTTTATTGGCTTTCATTCAGTAAAGTCATCCCTATTGTTAAAGTACAAGATAGGCACCAAAATACCTTTCCAGTTCAGGTCATTATGAAGACTGTGATTTACAGACCTAAATGTGAATGAATTGTGTTCAAGGATCTGTCCTGACCGATATATGTAAAGGTGCCAAGGTGTGGGCTCTACAGCAAGCTTATTCCTCCCACACACTATGTGTCTTATCCTGCAGCCAGCTACTTCAGTGTATACATCATGCTAACATTTAGGTCAGAAGCAATCAAATGAAATCCAAACTCCATTTGAATCTCTAGTCTTTCTTGTGGTTATATATTTGCCTTAAAAGAAGCCTGGTTCTCCAAGTCCCAGGCACCTACTCCATAAATTGGGGCACTTACAGTCTCCAGCTGGACACCCCAAAACACATAGAAGGAAGCCACAAGCACTGCAGATGAGCAGAGCTCTGCTAAAACAACAAACGCTTCCCAGCTCCCAGACGGTAGAGAATTTGGGTATTCCTTATTTTTTAAAAATGAATTTACTTTAATGAAAATAATTTGGCATTATTTCAGCTATACACAGCATTCATGTTATAGGCCCTGCTTAAATTATTTTGGCCAAACTAGTAAATCTGATAATTCCAGAGTGAGTATAACCAATTCGATTTACCGTATGATACACCATAATCCAATCAAGCAGTCCCAAAGGATTTCACTTGTTAGCATTTCAAAAGCATAGGAGGTTTTTGAATAATTTATTTCTTTCCAGCTCATCTTTGTTAATTCATTATGTAAAGATAAGGCAGATGTTTTACAGAGACTTGTGCCATATTTTAACTCATATTAACCTGTTTCCAAAGACCCACCTTGGACAGACAGCTCGGCTGAAAGTAACAGGTACTGAAAAAGCTTTAGGAGGAGCTGAGGGTTGTGGCTTTCAAAACCCAGGCCCAGAGATGTGGGGGTTTCCCTATCCCTCTGCTTTCCGAGAAAAGTTCTTGTCACTTACTTCTCCCTGGCTCCCCGCCTCTAGCCTCTCCCACCCGAGTTTAACTTTAACACACCCACTCATGCTTCTGCTAGAAGCTACATTTCTTGCATCAAAATCTCCAGAAATAGAAACATTAGCTGGATTTAATAAATCTACACAGCCACCGTTCAAGCTGATCAAGGCATTTTTCACCCTGCCTACTAACGTAATTTGTGAGCTGGCACTTGCTGGCCCTGTTCAATGCCAGGCAGCACAGTCCCCTGCTACAGCAGCAGTTGCTTCCTGAGGGAGATGGCTTTCGCCCTTGCCTGCATCCCAGGGGGATGCCTTCCACAGGTCAGTTTTGCTTTGGTCTTTTCCTGCCCAGGAACGAGTTATTCACCAGATGTTTGAATTCCTTGAACCAGCTTTACTGAGTTCACTTGGGAAAGGGCACACATTTGTTACCTGAGCTCTTATCTGGGAGCCCAGGGCAGAAGGAAGGCTGCCCGGGGCTGCTAAACCACAGCTTTCAGCACAGGTCCCTCTTCTCCTGCTCTGAACTGAGCGGTGGCATCAGGGTGGCCCTGTACACAAAGGTACATGAAATTAAATCATAAACTGCTCTTCCTTCACAGAGTAAAGATGCCAGCTTCCACAACCCACACGAATCTGACCACTTACTGTAACACATTTTTACCCGGATTCCTTTTACAGCTTAAGCCAGATACAAAGCGTATTTTTGTGTCACTAAACTGTTTTTAAGCAGTCTTACCCAAATGTAACTGCACTTTTGGTAACAGATTTTCTTTTTGTAATGAACATTCTCCAAAAGAACATGTCCACAGTATCAACCTGCACATATATCTGCATTATAACTCCCTAGATATGATTTTTATGTATATATTATGCTGCTATTCTGATTTTACTGTAAAGAACCAGCTACCTTGGGTAGTACAGCTGGGTGCTGACCATAAAGTAGGTCTCAGCACAGAAAAGGAGGGCAGCACTGGGAACCAACCCAACCCACAGCACACTCCTCGGTGAGAGGTGCTGCGCCCCACTTACTTGATGCATGGAAGGATGTTTGGGTCAAACATTCATATCAGGAAGCAGATATGAGCATCCTTCCGAAATACCTGTTCTATCTGAAAAAAAGCTTCCGACAGCAAATTTGGAAACACTTCTCATTCTGGGAGCCTACTGCAGTCTTAGGGATTTCCTGATGAGCTGACAATCACCGAAATAAGCATGCTGAAAATAAAGCTCCAATTGTCAAGGCAGGCTAACAAGCAGCCTGCTTTCAAGGACAACCTCTGCAGAGTCCCATCCATCTAGAGTGCTTCTTGGTGTTTCCTTACTGCCAGCATTAAAAGAGACATGATATTCCTCAGCTGCACCAAGGGAGGATTTGTCTCCCAGTAACAAGCACTTCATGACAAACACCCAAATCTACTCGCAGGTTTCCTCACCTCTGTTGGCTGGCACAGAGTAGAGAACACCAGATAACGCAGGGTTTCTGTTCTCGCCCCTTTCACACATCACCACCACCAACCCCCAAAGAAAAGCATCATTAGGCTGTGATAGAAACTGTAGTATATTCAATAACCTGGCTCTGTTTTGATCATATCTCTGTTCAGATGCCAACTAGTCACCAACTGTGGTCACCTGGAAGCGCAGGGTATAATCAGCCTCACCTAACTTCAAGTGGCAAACAGTTATCGCAGTTTAAGGCAACAGCTGCAATTCAGTCACTTCCTTTGGGATACGATGGATCTGGAGCTGTCTCTGTTGGCTATAGAAGGAGGGTAGACAACTACATTAAAATTAGCGATGTCTAAACTTAGGGTGATATGAAAGCCACTGTTCTTCAGCTAGAAGAGTGACTAAATTCTGCAAATTCTGCACATTCACATTGCAGTTGTCCACAAATAGCACTGCTGATGTATGCAAGCAAGATTGTGGTCTTTCCCACGGGGTTGAAAAAGGAAAGAAGAAATTATGTGGAAATTTCCTAGAAGATAGAACACTTCTGCTACAGAAGTTGTTCAAGTATGCCAGGTCAAGAGATTTAGACATAACTTGGATAGATGTTTGCTGGAACAAAAAGGCTACTTGAAAGCAAAAACATATTGGTGAAAGCTACAGACATGTAAATGAGAACCCAGCAGGCACACTTCATGAACAAGTATTACTTCTTGAAGCGATGGTTGAGCCCATCTGAGGAAGTCCCTGCTGTTCCCAGTCCAATAATACTCTGCTAACCCAACAATCCTTCAGGGAAAACACCTATTTAAGCATCCTTTGAACCAAGGCTGACAGCACTCCCTGTCACAGGTCATGCCAAATGTCTTCTCCATTAAGTCATTGGTAACTCTTGAGGGTCAGCAGTTAAAATTTGGCAAGGCTACATGAGGAACATCCGCACCAAGCAGAAACATCTCTGTATGCAGGTACGCAGTAGATGGCGTTGTGACACATACCTGCAGGGGTGCTCATGTGCAATATTGATCAAAAAGAGATCCAATGATAAATCTGGAATGTTCCCAACACTCAATACTCTTCCCTAGTGGTCTAGAATAATTCTTTTGAAACAATAATGAGCTTTGAATTAACTCAATAACTAGAATGCAAATTATGATCCAGGAAGTTGTATTTTATCTTGATTCCAATTTCAAAACCATCTGGATGTAAATCACACAGATTAGCTGATTATTTTTGATACTAGTTTTTACTAATTATGGTATGCCGTGCCATTTCTCCTACCACCTGCTAGTGATGACACAATGTTACTCAAGAATAAAGCTTGATAAGCTTGATGAATAATTTTAGACTATTTTCCTCAGCCTGCAAATGATCTCTGAGCAGATTTTTCTCCCCCACCCCACCCCCAACTTGTTATTTAAAATTAGTCACAATGGGTTTGGTGACTAATTCCTGATCCGTAACTTGTTTGTGAGCACTGTGCTGCAAGTGTTTGAAATTTGAAATTCAAATCTTTGGTGCGCAGTTTAGATTTGATATGTAACTCAGTAGTGGTTTGCTCCCTGACTAGATAACACCACAATCACCATCCCAGGATGAGTATTTGCATTTGTAGACTCAAAATTCACTTTCTACCAACTTGTAATGGTTCCTTACAGTTTGCTGCACCTTCACAGACCATTCAAAGAGCTTAGAAACCACGCAAACATTAAGGAAGCTTGCAGGCTGGAGGGAAAGTTGTGAGAGGTAAGGAATTGCCTGAGATGACTGCCGTTTTTGAAGCTACTCCTGTAAAGCCAGAAAGAGTCAACTATTCCTAGCAATGCTTCCAAACAATGTTAACCACTACATCAACATAATGTGAGACTTCCCAAGCACCTGCAGACCTTCTGGAAACAACTGTTCATCTCGCAGCCACCTTCCTGCATAGCTAAGAATGGCCTCGTTGCAAAAAGCACACTAATCCCATAAGAAGTCACACGTGTACTGCTCACTGGTGAAGGGCTTCAGCTTCCTCACACCTCCCTTCTTTTAACCTCCATGACATGAACCAGTTTAATTCTGAATGTGGACACACTTGCCAGCACAACATATAAGCCAGGTATGTTCCGTTATGGGAGGCAGCATGCTGAAATAAAGTGGGAGTATTTCTGCAATCCTCCCAGCTGCTTAGACCCCAGCCTGCACTTCGGGGGGCTGGGTATCATGCTGAGGGTCTAAGGAGACAACACAGGCCCCTTCCCCTGTAAGCCACTTCCAGTGCAGCGCACAAAGCCTCCCAGTTTCCCATCCAGCCCTGTGCAACCAGAACTACAGCCCTCACCTGAGTTTCTAGGCATCCTAAGACAGATCTTTTTCCGCGTGGTTTGTCTTTTTTTTTTTTTTTTTTTTTTTCCCTTTAAAAAAAAAAAGATATTTGCTTCCTCTCAGTCAGGCTCCCATGGAAGAGTTGAAGAGTTTCAAGTCAGCATGGCCAGGAGAGCAAAGACCATTACGATTTCAAAACCATTCCTTGCTCGCTGGCTGACTCCCTAGCCCATGTTTTTGCAATAGCGTGCTCCGTGCCAAGGAGCAGTCAGCACAGGGCTGATCCCGCAGGGCAGGATGAGCTGGGACCTGAGGGTGACCCCAGGGCAAGTGTCCTCACCCACCACCACACAGTCCCACAGGCTCCAAACACAGTGAACAGAAGCAGGTGCTGGTATCAGCAGCCATCAGCAGTCCCCAAACACACTTCATTGCCACTAGTACCAGTCAGCCCAACTACGCATCTGCAAAGCTTTGGAGCAGATGACTTAGAAATAAAAGTTGCCATCTTCTAAGTGCTTTTCCTTGCCAGACCATCAGCTTTGCCCAGGGGCTTTCCATCCATCCTCAGACTGTCTTGCAGAACCTGATTATTACAACACCCGGTGCTTGCCTTACCTACATCTTCACATACTCCTCTTGTTTCCCAGGACATTCTGAAGGAAGCGTTAACGCAAGACAGGCACCTCCAGGAGAAGTACTTTCAACTTATCCATGTGGAGCAGAAAGCTGGAAGAAATAAGTGCTGTGCCTGGGATCAGGGAGCTGCGTACTGAGAAAAAGCATAGCCCCTGCAAACCATGGGGACCCACACCTACTGCCACCCAGCCCCCACAGGCAGCGGCATGGCCTTGGAATCAAATATTTCTGGAAACTAACCTATAGCTCAAGGTGGGTAAAAAAGAAAAATCACCAGAGAGCATTCTCTGGCCTGTATTTTGCAGGTCTGCAGTACCCTGAAGGGATGATAAATGAAACTTTGGAGAAAGAGCCTGAACTTCCAATATGAAACAGATTGGCTGAAGGGCAGAAGAAATAGCTTGTGAAGCATCTGCCCCATCAGACTGTTGGCTACACCTCCTGTAACAACACGCTGCACCAGAGTGCTCCGTGCCACTTACATCTCAGCCCACTGATCTTATAGGACCGGTTATTCATAACCGCATAAATGTGGTTATAAACCATAGGATGGACAAGCAGATCATAAAGGTCCCAGCCTGAAGTTTATGGCTGTGTCATCACAGAAGTTTCTAGAACTTCTATGTTCTCCTGACTGCCCTGCCACAAGTACTTCAGAGCATGCGAAGATGTGCCATAACCAATATTAAAATTAATTATTAATTAAAATACTAGAGAAGAGTTAAAGTTCAGTTTTAATTTTGTCCTATTAATCACTATTAAAGTACTTTTCACAACTTGCCAGTAGCATTTTCTTCATTAACGCAGTAATTTCACTCATTAGTTTTCATCTGCAAGTCAGCCTCACTTACACCAGCACTTGGGCTTGCCTTGTGGAAATAAATGAATAAAAAAGAGCAACCAAAGCCACCCTTTGTGATGGAAAGTTATCCTGTGAGTCTACTCAGGAGGTGGATTCAGCCATATGCTCCCAGTTTGCAGCTCTGTCCTAGGGAGTTGAAATGCATGGTCAAGGTCAAATTGTTTAATTGAATAAGACAGCACTGCTTTAATGGAAGATTTGACTGATAAAGCAGGGGGAGAATCCTAAAAGATAGCTTAGCACTGCAGTGGTTGCTTCAGATTTGCTCACATGTTCTGCTTGTTTCTCAATAGTGTTCTTGCTTGGAAGAAAAAAAAATCCAGAGTTTTTTGTCCTGGCGTTCCTGGGATGAAGCGCTCAGGTTTCCACCTCCGTGGTGATGTTTCCCAGCAGTGCACGACACCTTTAGCTATCTGTCAGGGTGACTCACACACTTAGACTTCTGGAGCCCACCTTTGAGCCCAGGGAAGCTTCAGAACAGCAGGTTGAGGGCAACATTGTCCATCCCACCTGTTAACCCACTCAAAGGACCTGGCAGAGAGGGGGGACCGCAGCAGGGAGGGTACAGCTCTCCTGAAACCAGCATGGGCTGGGAGTCCCCCAGGTCATCTCATTAAACCCAACGTTTAGCATGGGGGACATAGCCTGGGTCAGTGAAACCTAACCCAGGAGAAGCCACGTTGGTCTGATGTCTAGGCAAGAGAAGGCGGCAAGATGGGCAGCTAGTGCCGTGGTGGCACAGCAGGAGCACAGGGAGCACTGGGCTACCTCCCGTTTGATGTTGCTCACCAGGAAACTCAAAGCTTCTGCCTTCCTTTGTAAGGCCTCCCTATCCCCAAATCAGAATTTATTATGTTCTCCTTACCAAGGAAAATTTTCTTTAATGAAGTATAAAACAAACTGGGGTTCACAATCATTTTGGTAATAAAATGCTACACCTGGCACAGTTAGGCACTGCCAGCACACATTTTACTGGCAGTAGCAAGTGGCTAAAGCAAGGATAACAAATGGGAATGGATAAAACACAAAAGATGGGGGAAGGACCTTGGCACCAGGACCACGGGCTGTAAATTTGTGTCCTGTTGCTGTGTTTAACCCCCAGAGAAAGGCAAAAGTGAAGAACTGGGGCTTGGGTGACCGTGGGACTGGGAACAGGACACAAGCTGTTGCCTCACCAGGGCATGGCCACAGGTTTACTCCATGCAGCACTGGGGGAACAGAGGGCAGGGGGCACGTCTGGTCCCAGTTCAGTTCCTTACACACCTGCCCCTAACACTGCTGCTGTTAGGGACACTGGGACCTGCTCTGTACCTTCCTAGCCAGCCCTCACCACCACCGCCTGTCCCCAGGCGTGTGAGGGCTCCAACATCAGACCATTAACTGCTTTAAATAAACACTGTGTTCATTTAAATCATTAGGGAAGGGCTGGGTTTCAATTACCTTTTCATTTCCCTTCCTATGAGTCTCTACTACCCCTTTTTTTTTCCTTCTCCATGTTGCTCTTTATGCTGGTACAAAACATGTTTTATCATCTTATTTGCTAGTTCACATTTCTCTGGGAAAATAACATTGTGCTGGAATATTTCCCTACTTTTATGGTCTGTTTCATACAGTAAGAACTGCCAGACAACAAAGCACAGGGGGTACCATACATCTTGGGCCAAGACACCCTCAGGAGGCACAAGGTGAAAGGATCTGGTCTTCGCCATAAACTGCAAACTACTGTAAAAGGGCCTGAGGGGGGAAGGAAAGAGGAGGAGAGACTTGTCTAATTTGTTAGACCTTGCTACAGCTGCCTAACTATTGTTGGCTTGGGAAATTACTGTCAACACACCCTGCTCTCCAGCCAGCTCCTCAGTGACATTGCTCCTGCTGGCAGCGCTCTCCTGGAGCTCAGGAACCATCGGGGCTGGGGGCACCCCCACACACACCCCCACAGCTGGCCTGCAGGGAAGGCCGGTCACTTCAGTGAGCTCAAGGCAGAGTGTCACTGGCCACCAGTGGAGCACCATGAACGAGTGCCTGGCTTCAGAAGAAATCCTTCCCCATCCAGACCAGCTCAACAGTTACTGTAGCCTAAAGCAGACACTGCAGCGCCAGCTGAGGCTCGGCAAGAGCAGCACAGAGGTCAGACTAGGTGTCCCTGCTGCTCTCAGCACAGCAAGGATCCAGCAAAACACGCAACTGGACCCAATTTTTGTGTGACACCATCTTCAGCTCCATAAACGCCTCATTTTGTGCTGGCCATGCAAAACACACAAGCCCCCTGCAGCTTGCTCTCCACGCACAGACCCCACCACCAGTTAGTGGCACCTGCAGAGCCACTGAAATGGATACAGACAGTCCCACACGAGAGCTGTGGCAAGCCTGGGACAAAGAAACCCACAAATCAGTTCTTGAAGTACTTTGGCTACAGTTGTCAGAGCAACAAAAGCCCACCTCTTCACAAAGTAGCTTAGGGAATTGAAAGGAAAGCCAGGAGGGAAGGGAAAGTAAAACACCATGGAGAACAATGGTTGAGTGTGGAAGAATCAGATGAGAAAGCAGGTCTTTGGCAAAGGAGGTCTCAGCTTATCTCTGCATGAGCCAGTTCCTGCTGATGCCCTGAAAACCACACATATTGGAGAGAGGAGGGGATGGGATGAGGGGAAGGCCACAGATCATGAGGCCAGAAGCCTTGTTGATGCCTCCAGCTTCAAGGGCAGCTAACCCACAGGACAGGAAACACTGCAGATACCTGCAGATCCACCCACCAACACCCACCCTCCGCTTCTCCCCCCGATGACCTGTCCCTCTCCAAGATGAAAATGGCCACTTCACCAAGCTGACACATGCCAACACACTGGATCAAGTACCTGCAATGTTTTCTGTGTGATGCTGCACTAGTACTCACAAGAGGCATGCTCTTAGGCTGCACACAGCGCACATACAACACATCACAAATAAAATCACATGTCTCTATTTTACATGCACATCACATACCTTAAACTGTATGAAAATTGCCCTGTACCAGAGACAGCAACTGTGATCTCTTGCATGTCAAGGCTACAGAAACAGGGTCTTTTCCTCAAAAGCACATGCTCAGAAACAACCTAATTACAGTTTCTCATTTTCAGAGTAGCTAAATTCCCACACACACCTTTAAATCTTAACCTGGACTTCTCCAGGGTATTACACAGAGGGCATCTGAAGAGCCAGAAAATCAGAACAATTTGTTCTTGGGGGGGAACAGCCCTGATGCCATAGGAGCATCCAGATTTCCTTAGCACAACTCCCATTCACTTAAGAGCACCACAGACCACCGATCTATAAACCACGCAGCCATGCTCTAAAGACAGTAACAAAGCCTGTAGTGCTTACAAGCCACAAACATCAAATTGTATGTAGTGTTTATTTAAAAGCATCACAAGGTTCTCATTTGTGTGATTAACTACCTGCTCAGTGCTATAATCAAATGAAAAGCCCGGATCTCTGCTGACCCTAAAACACTTAAAACAATCAGTAATGGCTAAATAAGAACCATCCTCCATTTTACTTTCCTGTTTTACCTCTCCATAGAGCTCTCTCCCCTACACAGCCCCCAGTGCCCCAGCAAGATGACATAAGTCTTTCCAGGTCCTTAAAAGCATTTTCACAGACCTATTTTTAAGTCTACTAAAGTCACCTTGCGAATTGTGTCTCCTTGGCTTCCTCAGATGACCACTGCCAAGGGTGACTTCACTTCAGGGAGGGGTTTGAATATGTGGATATTCACACAGCAAAAAAGATTAGCAGAACAAATGTCTCCAGACTGAGTCCTCGTGCTTTATTACACACGGTGTTAATATCAGCAAGGTTGCATTTTGGAGCTCAGGACTCAGTGAGCCCCTGTATTAAGGAAAACTAAATAAACACCCCATGCTCAAGGTGATGCTGCAAACACGGCATCTCCCTACCATCTTCCTGGGGGGCAGCATCCATATTTGCCAGGTTACCTTACACTGGCTCGCTGCTGCTGCAGCCATGCTGCCAGCAATAACTCAGTTGGCCTGACAGAGCCCACCGGGGGGACAGCCGAGGCCACACACCCCTCTGATGACAGCTCAGCAGGTCCCACCATGGCACTGTTCCCTATTTGCCCTCAAACCCACCATCCTGATTCATTGTGTCAGCTCTCCATTCATCAAGGCAGCTGGGCAGGAGACTATTAGATCTGTTTGCTTGCTCTCATACCTACTCCTCTGGGAAAGTTTTGGGCCTCCTAACTCTTTATGCCAGCTGTCAAGATAATTAGACTTATTGTTTATTGCAGCAAAGCACTTTGATTGACATCCTTGTAAAAGTGCAGAGCTACCATCCTGTGGCAGAACTGAAGGAAAGCCTATAGTGCCATTGGTTTCAAGGCAGGTAGAGAAGAGCAGGGACATTATTCCTCCTTTCCCTTCCCCTTTACAGTTCTCATTTAGCAGATGACAATGCACTTTCGCGAGTTCAGCTTTACCCTAAGTGGGTCAGACAGTCCCTGACTGCTGTTTCTTGATGTTACATCTGGAGAGGGAAGCACAAAGCCAAGCACAGCTGGGTAGAAAGATGGGATTAATACACCTTGATAAAGGGCCCCAGCACCAGTCGCGGGAAGTGACACCACAGCTTTTCTGACTCCAGCCTCAGGAGTTTTGCTAGGTCATTCCTTCTCAGTCATACGTATTACAAAGCAAGAACAGACATGAACAGCTTAAAAATACCTTTCCACCAGTCAGCATTACTCCTTCCCCTAGGTTACATCTGAACTTTCCTGGGTTTTATCTGTATGAATCTGCTCCCCAACTAATACTCTGCTATGGCACACAACCCACAAGAATAAAATAGGAAGTCTTCAGGAATGAGGACAGACCTGCTTACATAAGAAAATGCAAGAGAATAAAACTTGACTTTTCAGCTAAGAAAATAATGCTCTGAAAGACTACATTTGGAACCAAAGTTGTAGTACCTGCTATGGTTTAAAGAATGTTTAAGGTGATGCAAGATGTAGTCAAGTGGTTGTGTTCATCCAGGACAGGCACAGTTTTACCTTAATCTCAGTTCTTTCTTTTCCATGCAGAAAATTAATACCTTTCCCAAAACGCAAGGTGACATGGAAATTTTCACCTGAAATGGCTCAGCTCTTATAAAATTACAATGAACACCAGCCCTACCCAAGAAACAGACAGCATTTGGTAGCCCCGTAGAGTTCTGCTTTTCAACAGATGTGGTGGCATGCAACATCTGACCCCTGAGCCCAGGATCAGGCTCTGACAAAGACAGAAAGTCCTGAAAAAGTCACAGCCCTGCTCTACTCCATTTCCAATACACATTAATGGGAAAACAATGCCCAGCATCTGACCTCTCCAGATAAGCTATTCTAATTTGAACGCACTATAAGTCTCCAGCTTGGATGCATTCAGCCTAAAGACCTGTCAAACAGCTGCTCTTCTGCCACCTTTTCTCCCACTCACTCAAGTACAAGGCTGATGGAAGTGCATCTTCTAAGTATTTTTTCACCCTAGAAAGATATGGAGGAAAAAATAGCTTTCATTTTAAGAGGCACCCTCATCAGCAACAAAGAGATCTCTGTTCAATGGATATTAACTGTTTATAAAGAAAAAACAATAATTGGTTGGTCTGCGCTATGCAGATTAGAGATTTTTTTCAAAGGTTTAAAACTGAAGCTGGCACGAACCCAAAGACACTGTAGTTATTAAAATTCTTCCTACTTCTTGCATTTGAACTAACAGAGGCACCCTAGTCCATTCCTAATTAACCACATGATGGCATTCACACTACAGCAGGGTGACTTTTAGCAGGGGTAGGGAAAACACAGTATTAGTAATAAGTATTTATATCTTATTTCTATTTACCCTTGGGCTCAACATAGCAAAGCACATCCAGAAAATACAAAGGAAATACCAGAGTTCGTTTATGTTCCAGCAGTTTTTGCACTCCCCATTTTCTCCCGTTCCTCTGCAAGGTAACCCAGAGCTCTCTGATGTGGCACCATCAGCCGCAAGCTCTACACCTCCCCAGGGTGTCAGAAGGACCAGCAGGACACAGAGCTGAACTTCTGCCTGGTAGCTCTGAGCGGCCTACTTCCCAGCCACAGCACCAGAAGCATCCAAGTCCTCTCTCTACATTTGCACTGAACTCTTCCTATAATAAAAATAAAATAAGCCACATGACAACTAGCAACAGCCAAAGCTCCTCCAGCGCTTTTTGCCAAGCAAGGAGAACAGGAATGCAGAAACCTTCTGCTTAATTGCATCCCCACACTGTGGTGACCTGCCATGCCCTGCTCACATTGAAGGCAGTGGGGTAGCTGGATCCCTTAAAAGATACAGGCTCTCAGTGCAAGATGCACATCTGCAATTAGTGGCACGTATCAGTTTCATCCGTCTGCAGTGCCCAGGGAGCTGACTGTCAGAATAGCTCCAGCTGTTTTAATAAAGCTCAAACCTGCTGCCTAAAGGTCAGTCCCCCTCTACACCACACTTAAACACGGGCGGTAGCTTGGCTTTGGGGGACATTTGCACCGAGGACTCTGCTTCTCTCATGCCTGTGCGATTTGAGGGCACAAAGTGAATAGAGGCAGAGCTGGTGGGGGCAGCCCCGCTGCCCTCGGAGGGCATGGCGAGGAGCAGCACTGCCACAGCCATCCAGCAGCCTGGGAACACGTTGCGAGCGCGCTGATCCAGGGTACCGAGAGCAGGATGGGTGACACACTGAAGGACAGCTTACGGGCTGCAGAGGGAGGTGGGAGTGACATGATGATGGCAAGAGCTGCTCAACACCTCCAGCAGAGCAGAGGTGGGCTCTCCAAGCCACCTTCCCTCCCTTCCTGCCTTCCTCCTGGGCAGGCCCACCCCAGCTCCCACATCCCGCTCAGTGGCGCAGCATCCACGGACCTGGAGAGAGTGCCCTGCCTGGGGACCAGCAGCTGCACTGACACGGCCTGCCCGCCTGCTCAGGGCTGACTCTTCTGGCTCGTCAGTTTGTGGCCAAGCAGAGGAGCAAACAGCAAAACAGCGGGGTTACATGGCTGCATAGCTATGCCAGACCTGGCCTGGGGGGCTCAGTGAGGGACCCAGACCCTGTTCCTAGAGCTACGTCACCTACTGCCTCTGACATGTCTGCCTGCAGGAGGGCAGTTCAGGGCAGCACAGGCAGAAGTAGTCCCCTCCCCCCTTTCCAAAAGTCACCAGTTTCTTGTTCTATCACAAAACTTCATTAGCATAACATTGTGCCACTTCATTAACGTAGGATTCAATGCCACCAAAACCAGCCTTTAATGACTCCTGCCAGCAGCTGCCCTCCAGCACACAGTCTGTTCATTGGGATCCTTTGCCACCCTCCCTCTAAACATCTCCTCATTGTCATCTTTAGGTAAGTTTATAATTTGTTTCTAGGTCTGAATAAAATACCCACCCGAACAAAGCTTGAAGAACACACCTTTACTACCTACTGTAAGGGAAGGGCCGGCAGGGTGCAAAGCCACCATTCACTCTCTGCAGGCATTTCATGGCAGCCCAGATTTGCAGAAACAGGGCAGGCTAACGCAGCTAATGGGGAGGCTGAGCGGGCTGCACTTGTAGTTATTGACCCAGCATCGCAGCAGAAGAGCACAGACACCTCAGGCTGGCACTCTCTGTACTGGGACCAAACCCAGTAGGATCAAAAACTGCTCTCAGTATAACTCTTGCATATATACGTTGGCTTGGAGCAACAAAACTTCCACTGACTTCTAAGGGTCAGGGCTGAATTTTAAAAACACAATCAAATCACTTCCACTGTAGCATCCTATAAAGGCTGGCTCAATGGATAAAAAAATAAAATCAGAAGACAATACTGCAGTTAATACTAATGACGGACTGTACAACACAGAACAATACTTAGCAAATTGGTGCACGCTGTAACAACAGAAAGTCTAACCAAGTTAGATTAGAAGAGGGAGCGGGTGGTGTTAATCATAAAACAGCAGTTAGGTGCAGCCTTTCAGTGAAGTACCATCCTCCCAAAAACGGGAAGCCCATCTCATATGTCAAGCATGGAGCATTCATCCTAGCTCAGACCAGACAGGCCCTCAGTGCAGCATTTACACTTCCCAAGGTCTTTTCACCCATTTCCCACATTTCTGATCTGAAAACAGACACTATTCAAAATGAAGAGAAGTGAAAATGGGACAGCATCTTAATGCAGAGAACGGGGAACATCTGCATAACCAGAGATTGGAGAGGCTTTCGGCAGCACAGGCTGTTTCTGGGTAGATCAAGGTGGCCGCTGAACTATCGATTTCAGTGCATCAGAGCCTAAGTGGAGCAAGACTGGACATTTTTGAGACAGTGGCCTTGACAAGACCATTATTTCTTTTTCCTTTACACTGAAACACCAGGCCACACACACTGTGCAACATCCTGCTGAGACTAATGCAGCTGCCAGACAACGACACCAGCACTCCATGGGACAGCTGACCTATTTGTGCTCTCCTTGGAGCCTCCATTGCCAGACTGGGACAAACCCCTGGTGCTTTGCATGGTTTTGGTAAAGTACCACCTGCTGTCAAACCTGCCACCCTCGAGCAAGGCCCCAGGGACCTCAGGACAAGCTCATTTAACTCAAGCCTCTTTTGTACAGAGCACTGCAGTGCACCTCTCCAACAACACACCGGTGTCCACCACTGTACACTGGCTTCTTCAGAGTGACCTTCAAGAAGAGTATCTTCCATGTGCTCTGTGCCTTAGATGCTAAAAGATCACCTTTCACTCCCTGATGAAGGCTGAGATGGGGAAACAAGTTTCCTTGGTCTATAGAAATGGCAGAAAGCTTTTCATTCAAGTGGCTCCAAGGAGCCAGGACCTCCCTGGGCTTCACCTCTGCTAATAAAGGACCACATATTAAGAACCACCAGCAACTTACCATTGCTAGACACTCACTGCCCATGCTTCTCCTGGCCAAGGGAAACTGGCCCGTGACTGATGTTGGCCATGTTAATGCCTGGAAGGCTCAGAAACTAAAGAGATGCATGGACACAGCACAGGTGCCTGCACAGAGGACAGGTTACAGGACCATCCCCTGGTAAGCTCATCCCGCTTCCCAGAAAACATGGCAACAAGGAAGCATTCCCAATTTTATCCCCTGGCGTCTCATTAGCTAAGGTTAATACCCAGCAATGCGTTTGTAAAGAAAGGAACTGCAGAGCAGACAGGAGAGCTCAGGCAAGCTTGGACAGGGAGGCAACACTCAGCAAACCGAAATTCCCTTGGAAAGCAGCAGCTACAGACTCGCCAGCCAGTGTCACTGACACCAGGCAGCGCTAAATACTGCCTCTGGCATGCACAAACAGACAGAGTTCTGACTTCAGTGCCTCTGCTGCACTTCTTAGATGAAATAACCTTTCGGTATAAGGATGGGTCAGTCTGTTTAATCAAATAGGGGTTAAGCAAAAATCTAAATGAAAGAAAGGATGAACAAACAGTGCCGATTATTTTTTCTGCTCATTTCAGATTCTCTCCATCCCCATCCAAGTCTCTAACTCTATCTCTTGCAGCTTCTAGCTTTTTTACCCACCATCATGCATCACTTTTTTATCACTCCTGCCATTTGGTTTCTCAAGTCCTCCTCGTCTAATCTGTGAAAACTTTATCTCTCTCCCCAAAACAAAGTCTCAGTGAACTATTTCAGAAGAGATGCCAAGAGCATATCTTTCTGCTGACAGGCAAAGTCCGAGAAACTGCCTAATCACGGTCCTGATACATTGAATAGACTGTCATATAGGGTATTAACTGAGACTTTATGGCATTAAAGAGATAACATGAGTTTTTAAAAAAGCTCCCGATGCCAAATCTCAGGCAACTTCTTTAATTCCAACTGCCAAAACTTGTGCTGCTCATCCATTGTTACTCCCTGCCACACATTTTATGAATGGGAAGTCAAAAAGCTGAACACATTTTAACCTAAATAATCATGTGCTGACATCAACAGCAGCAACTGCTCCAAATCACTGACATGTTTTATATTTTAGGGGAAAATTAGGGGGTTTGCAGTATTTCAGCTGCTGCCCTTCCCAAGGAGAGGAACCAGGATGGGAGCCAGGCAAGGCTGGGTCGGTGCTGAGCAGGCAGGAGCACACGGCAGGCAGACCAGGAGGGAAGAGCTCAGAGTGATTTTCCACAGAGGGACAAGCTTGAACCAGAGGTAGAAAAACTTACCTAAGCATACAATGACATATTATTAGTATATACTTACAGAATTATAATGGCTAATAGCATAATATATTTATATAATAAATATAACCACCACCTAAGCTTTGAGTAATACTTTAGCAGTAACTATAGGGTTTTCACACCGCATTCTCCGAGTCAGCCCAAGATCCTCCCTGGGCAGCTCTGGGGCCGGTCCAGCTCAGGCTGCAGCCAGCAGCACAGAAGGGGAAGAGGTATGGAGTCTCCCTTCAGATCACCTTGGGTTTCCCAGCATGATGACTGCTCAGCACTGCTGCAGGGACTATCTATGGGGGCAGCTAGGCAAACACACAGACTTCTAGCTCCTTCAGGGAAACACCTAATCCCGCTATCACAGCACTCCTGTCTGCCACACGGCCTCTGCGGGTCCCCTTTGACAGAGCCCCTCCTGCAACGAGGACACGGGGAGCAGCTGCCAGACTCCCCAGCGTTTAGAAACCCTGAATATCCACCCTAAGGAAACTATTTCCAGCTGAGGCGGTCTAGCAAGTCCTGTGGCACTGGACACCAGCACCACGTATCAGACACCACGCTCTGTTAGTAGGAGCACACTGCACAGATCAGCAGCAATACTTGTTGAAACACAACTGTATGCATGAAGATTTGGTTCTCATCCAAACCAGAACACCAGCTTGGACAAATCCAGACACTGGGAAAAGCTCAGCCCTGGATTTTGCAGCTCGTTTCCACCTGGGTTGTCAATGTAGAGCCCCTCTACACTTCAGGGCACTTATGTACTCACTAGTGTAGCGGCCACCACTTACCTTTGAGCCAGCCCGCAAGTACTCCCAAGCCTGAGCACAGGAGTGGGACAGACTCACAGGCTGTTGGTCCCCCCACAAGCTGCCGGCTCTCCCACTCTTCCTAGGCTGGGATTATAGCCAGGCCTAGAAAGTTGTTCTTAGTTTCCACCAGTACGGATCTGAGGACATTGAGCCCTGCCACCCAACAGGAGCCTTGTCAGCACAGTCTTTAATGAACCAGCACTGAAGAGCAGCATTTTCAAGATGCGTCCAGCAACACAGGCTGCAGCCGATTCCCAGCTAAGGATGCTCATCGATGCACAGAGCTGCAAGGGCAGCCCACCACTGCTGCTACCACAGGACTTGCTGCAGGCTGCTGCACTTTGCAAGGAGCCACAACTAATCCTATCCGCTGCCTGAGCATCCCACAGAAATATAAGCCCCGTTCCCCTCTGGCAGCAGGCTAGCACAGCCCCATTCCACTGGGATTGCTCCTGGTCATCACAGTGTTAACAAGGGGAAACAACTGTGCAACAATAATTTTGCCACAACAAAAGAATGGTTTACATATGTTTGTTCTCATAACGTAATACCAAATTTTAATCAATCGCTATTCAGTTATAGCAACCTCTTAATTAGTTTTGATAATTGGTCTCAGATTTTCCGCGCATAGTCCATTATTCCGCCCCACTCCTGGCACCATTTTTCCATTACTCTACACTTGAGTTCTACAGCAAAAGCGTGACATTAAATATTTACAACTAAAATATCCCCAGAAAGTGCTGGTTTCCAGTTACAAAAACTAGATGCTCTCATGAATGCTTTGATTAACATTACATTTCAATAAAAATCTTGTAAGTAAACCACCTTTTTGGAGCCGCTCTCCCCTCAGCCATCGCCGTGTCCCTGCCAGGGTGCGCACAGCAAGTGCCGGGTACCCGCCGGCTTGAGCAAGGTGCTGCTTTATAGCGAAAATGCCGGACCAGAACAGGGTCAAAGGCCAGAAATGGAAAGATGATAAAGAAACAGCTAACAGACCCCCCCCCGTCCCTCCCCTGCCACCAGCTGCGGGCGGGGGGCGCAGGGGACGCTGGTGGCCCGTGACTGTGAGCCGGGGAGGGGGGGGGACACACGGACCCTCCGCACTAGCGCGGGGACACACACAGGCTAGAGCCGCGGTGGGACTTACCCCCCAGCAGCTCCCCCGGCGCGCCGTCGCTGGCTGCCGGGTCCCACCGGCCCCGTCTCGCCGCTCCCGGTTCAACGGTGCCACCTAGTGCCGCCAGCCCCGCCGCGGGACAGCCCCGCTCCCGGGGCACCGGCCCCCGCCGGCAGCACCGGCTGCACCGCCGCGGGGCACAGCCCGGGCCAGCCGCGGCGGGGCTCTCCCGCAGGCAGCCTGCGGTGGGCTGGGGCTGTCACCCGCTGTCCCCTGGCGAGGGGGATGCTCGAGTGGAGGAGCCACCAGGGGCAAAATCCCTCCGGAGCTCTGGGGTCCGGGGTGTCGGGGACAGCTCTGGGGAGGGCAGCTGAGGAGGTGCTCCTGCTCACGGCCAGGGGGACCGTCATCTGCCTTCCCCCTGCTCCGAGAGAGGGATCTCTGCCCATCACGCAGCTTGGCCAGGCTTCCTCCCTGCAGACCCCCACCACTCGCAGCCCTCCAGGAGGATCCAAAAAATCAGATCGGATACAAGCACCTGGCTAAAATCCTACCTTACAGGCCTGAAAACCTGCAGAACACCATTTATCTGTCAGACACCCCCCCGTGTCACAGTTTTAACACCTCTAACAGGGGCTGCAGGGCTGGAATTTTAAGGCCAGCACAGACATGCTGGGCCAAAAGGAGGCGAGTTCACAGTTACACCAGCAGAGACTCTCTAAGAGGCCCATCTGGGATGTCCAAATGTGACAAATAGTCATCCACCCAGATGACTGCAGCAGCAGACACATGAACAATGATGCAGTTCCTCCAGGATTGCAAACATCATCAATCCTGGATGCATTAGCCAAGATCCTGTCCACTGAAGCCTGCCCAGAGCACCAGGTGTGCGAGCAAGCCCCAGGGCTTTGGTGCTTTGCATGAGCAAGACCTTGCGCAGGGAACTGCCAGATTTCAGTGCTTCCCTGTGCAAGCAGGGGCCAAGTCCTGGAAACCAGGAGACAGATTGAAACCTCAGCTCCACTGAGACCAAAGCCACGGCCCACCAATGCTGCTGTAAGGGCACTATGCAAGAAACAGGTTAAGAGGCGGCAGCCTGCTTCTCCTGAAAGCTGTAGTATGTGACAAAGGCTGGCTGAGGCATAAGTTACTGCTCCATACCCCACTGAGCAGATATTTTCCTCTGGTTTCATTGTGCTATGAGCTGGAGCTCAAAGGCCAAAAGCAGGAAAACAGAAGAAAGGAGACTGGCTGCCTTGCTGAGCTTTTCACCTGCCACACAAAAGTACAATAAAACCATCACTGCTACCAGGGCTCTCCCACCAGGATGGTACTTCAGCCCAAGAAATTAAGGATAATTTTAACAGACATTTGTTTAAAGGGATACAGTATTCAAGTACTTTTTTCTGAATCCTATAAGACTGCATCCACTGGGAAAATATTTGCATGAGAATACAGTCAAAGCGTTCTTACTATTTCAAAGTGCCAACAGCATCACCCAAGTAATTTCAGCTAAATTAGGGTGAATTGATCTCAGCATCATTCCCTCTACATGGAGGTGGGGATGAAATTTTACTGTCAGCATTAATTAAGGGAACTGGTCACTTTGATTGCACATTTATTCAAGGGTTTCCCCGGTTTTCTGGAAAAATCAACCTAGTCTCTGCTTTTCAGGGGTGCACAAGACCTGAAAAGGAATCACTTCATTTCATAGCCTTGAGATACAAAAGAGCAATCTCAGTTTTTGCCAAGCAAATGAAGTTGGATCTGAAAGATGGGGTGCTCATTTAGATCGAAGTCCTGGCCAGCCAGCACACTGTTGTCAGCTCACAGATCAATGTCCCAGCTGCTTTTTGGATCTCTTAATAAGAGGATCTCATCAATGCTTTGAGAGGCTGTCCATGGCTCCAGTACGCCTCATCTCAGCAATGCTTCCTGGCGACAGGAGCCACACAGGCTTTGCAAGGGCTTGGATAGCGACATAATGAACTACTGTATAAATCTGAATATTCAATTATTTATTTAAATGTATTTTCGTATTTTTCCTATTGGATTCTTTAAACACTATTACTATTCAGCAACAGCAAATTGTGCAGTGCAGACAGACTGCATGGACATTGTGCCCAGATAAAGCAGCACGCAGGGAGCAGGAGGAAGCCACGTGAGCAAGCAGGTTAGTGTTTGTGCAGGTCTGCACTCGGGCAAACAGCAACCTGAGCAAGGCAGAAAACATCCCTCTGCTGCTGCTCCCAGCACCACCACATCTGCTGTCTCTGCAGTACCACCTCACCAGGATTAATGTCACACTAATTCAGCGTCACTCCACAGCAAGAGTAGACATCAGGATGCTCCCGACATGTCTGGGGCTAGGGAGAGGGGCACAGACCTGTCAATCCCACCCACAGAAGAGCCAGGAGTACTTCTAGGGACATGTGGCTGTCACAGCACAGCGTGCCATGGGACAGCCCCGGTCAGCAGCTCCTCGCCCTGCTAGACACAGGCATTGCCCCAGTCCCACGCAGCACACCTACAGTGGGCTCCCCAGGGCAGACCCCTTCCTCTCCACCCCCTGTGGCATTGTCAGGCTGCATGTACTCCAGAGCAAGGCTGAACCAACAGCAGGCTCCATTTCAGTGGGAGGGAGAAAGGCATCCCCTTCTTTCCAAGCCAGGGCGAGGGAGCATCTGGCTGCCAGGGCAGGATGAAGGGAGCGAGGCCCACACACCCCTGCCTAGACCACAGCCAGCTTCCTCGGCCATATGCTGCAGTCTCAGTGCTTAAGCATTAAACACAACATTACACCCCCCCAGGCTGCAGCACTCTCAAAGACACACGGTCCCCTCCACTGCCAAGGCCCTGTGACAGCCGGCAACCCTTGCCCTGCACCCCACACAGCAAACCCCCCCTTGCTGCTTCACGTTTACCAATATTATCTAACCAGCCCCCCCTCTTTAGGAGGCAAGCCCCCAAAGCATGTTGCTAGCCCTTCTGCCTGCTGCCAAGAGGTCGGGGCTGGTGAGACACAGAGCACTTGTAGCCTTCACACGGCTGCGTGTCTCTGCACAGGCACGAGAGCACCAGCTCTGTGCAGGACTGGGGGCATTAACAGGTAACTACTTGCTTCTGCTAAAGCCAGCAGCAACTCAGCGCAGCTACAACATTCCTGCTAGCCAAAGCTGGAGAAACATTAAATAGCAGGGTTAACGAACTGCTGGCTTCACCTGTGCATTCGCTCAGACAAGCACAGAGTTCAGCCCTTATCAAAAAAAGCTCAGTTTCAGTTTGGTTTCCCCGGTTCAGCTTTTGGCAACCCCTAAAGATTACTTGATCTGTTTGTGAAGTGCTTTGAAAGTATCACACCTTTCAGAGGAAGGGGAATGGAAGAAGGATATCAATGTTAAGCGGAGAAGATAAGAAGCAAACTTAGGTTGACCACAACAATATTCTGAAACCACAGACAGCTGATGTTGCACCAAAAGCTTCCACGTGGGGCTCCTGCAACCACCTGGTGCGGCACTGGGTGCTCAGCCCAGCCCAGTTCCTCCCCCACCAAGGGGGAAGCTCTCCACCACCCACAAATCCTTTATGACTTTTGCTCTCTGGCACAAATTTTTCAGATCACATCAGAGGGAAACTGAGTTTCTAAAGTCACGCAAAAAGAGGCGTAGGTTCAGAGAGGGGCAACAGATGGGCACCCTGCACCTCCAACGAGGCCAAGAGCAAGGGGACACTCAGCTGCTCAGGCACAGCTCCCACGAGTAAGGGCAGTGGGGATCAGGCAGGTGAGCACCAACAGCACACCCATGGATGTGCTTTTCTCCCCTTCCCCAAGCCCTAATTAAATCAAACCACCTCCTCCGCACATAAATGGCTTCTTCTCTTGCCTGAAGCATTTGCGGCATCCCTTGGGCTCAGAAATAGAGCACAGGCAGTGGCAGGGCACAGCAGGGCCAGCTGCACCCCCAGGGCCAAGCGCGATAGGGGCAGGCAGGGCAGGGGGACCACCCTGTGGTTGGTACCTGAGCACGGCGAGCAGGGCAGGCACAGAGACCGCTGCCAGGGTCCAGCGAGCACTGAGGTCACCAGGCAAATTCACGAGGAAGCAGCTCCTTGGCCAGGCATGGCTGTGGCTGAACTGGAGACTACCACCCTTACAACATAGTTGAGGAAAGGGCTAAACTCCCTGGGATGAACTCAAAATAGAGCTCCTGGCCCACAGCTGGGGGAAGGGGAGGCCCCAGGTGAGGCCAGTTGGGGCCAATTAAGACCTATTAGTGCATTCAGGCCCTAACAAGCAGCTGGCAGAAGAGGCAGCCTTTCCTTCAGCTGCAGGTGGTACGAGGCCTTCCTTACTCCCCAGTGGCTGTAGAGCCAAAGAAATATCTCTTGAGGAAGGTCCATGCAACAGGATCTTACTACTCCTCCAGTATAAGCAGAAGATTTAAATAACTTGGGAAAGAAAAGCTAGGACACAAGAAATGTCCTTCCATGTGCCAAACCATCCAGGCAAGGATGGCTCCCTTGCCAACATAAGTGCTCATCACAGCTTGATGTGAAGACTCCGCAGCTGCCATCCCTAAAACCCATGAGTCTTCAAAGCTCCAGGGATATCCAAAGCCCTGCCACTATCTCAAGAAAGAAGAGACTCAACAACACAAAGAACATGTAGACAGGAGGGATGGCAATGCTAAAACACAGCTGTACAATGTGGCAAGGGGCTCCTATGCTGGTGGCATGTGGCATCACTGCTTCCACGTCACTGGGTGGGGACGGTTATGCCCACACCAAGCTCACCATATGTCTGTGGTGGGTCACAGCTCACCTGCAAAAGCAGGTGGGTTAAACAGGGTGACCAGAAAGAGGGAAGATCTGCAGGCTGGCTCTAGCTAGGTGGTGTCCTGTTGGGCTGCTAGGGATAAACACTGAAGCCAGGGAAAGTCCGTGCAAATTGTGGGGAAAACAAAAACTGCTGGAATTCAACTGGGAAAGCATGAGGAGTAGGGAGCCAACCCTAAAACCTCTCCTGTACGCCTGCATTTCGCTTTTGGTGGCATCGCAGCACCATCTGTTGGAAATGCATTCAAACTGGCCAGCCTGCGCTTCCCGGCTGATGCAGAGACAGACGCAGACCATGTCGTGCTCACCTGCATGAGCTGCCAGTTTGGGGACAGAAACGCCACTGCCCCAGTTCACCCTCGTGGTTACTAACCCGAAGCTGGTAAAGGTGTGTTTTCCCAGGGAAGGCAACCTCCTGAAGCCCCTCCAAACCTGAAGTCTACCCCACACCTGGGTGCTCCTTCCCACTACTGAACCTGGTGACTGCAGCAATGTGAAGACATAAACCTGGTCCTCAGCAGTGAACTGTGAAACTCGGGAGTCCCCCGAAGAAGACCTGCGTCACAGAGAGGTCGCTGCACCCCAAGCCTGCGGTGCGAGCTGCACAGGCAGCGTGGCTCTCTGGGAACTGCACAGCAGACTGATACATTTGTTCTAGGGACAAAATTTAGCCTTTGGTTGGTCACAGTCAAGGGCTTTACACCTGGAAATGTTGACATATGTTAAAACACGTGAAGTATATATGCCTTATGGCTTTCTCATGGGAGATCTCTGATTTCTTGCCTGCAATACAGCAGGACAGGCCAGGTGGCACAAACCTCTATCCTCTCCCCCTTCCCACCAGCAGGCACAGTGCCAACACACCAGTGAGGCAGCGGTGATGCCAGAGCAGGAGCATTACCTATAGAGAGAAGTGAGCGTGCTCCAGTGGTGAAGCCCTCCTTGTATGCTAAGAAGAGCTCGTGTTTGGATTTGGGCTGATCACCCGCTGCCTGCCCAGACAATTTTGAAGTTAATTTTCAATGAGAGAAACCTTTCTCCACCCCATGTGCCAGCTTCAGGGATTTCAGAGCTATGGCTCCTTCCCTGGGGACTGAGCTCCCGCAGCCAGAGCATATGCTGCACTGGGCATTCCTGCCACCGTCCTCCCTGGGCTGTGCGCACGCTGCAGCACCACACCAACACTAGCACTTCTCCCCGCTCCTACCGCTGCAGAACTGGCCGTGCCATGTGTCCTGCAGCTCACTGAAGACATTTCTGTTAAAAACGTACCAAAAGAAACAGCTTTCCAAAGATCACATCTTATTAACTGGGGTGCTCCCTGGCCTCATTCCTCCCCAGTGCTTACAGAGGCATTACCATCTGGTTGCCGATGGCTATCCGATGCCAGTGCTGCAGTGGGAGGATTCCTGCTTCTTGCTCAAAGCCAGCAGCACCTGGGGATTACTGGACAGGCCTAACCACGGTGAACCTGGTGACTCTTCTTCCACTTCGTTCCCGTCACCTGCGGTGACACAGGTTCCACAGCTATAAACAGACTCCTTCTCTGCATTCATTTACTGCCTGCCTTTCCAGTATTATCATTTTATGTAATTGGCCATGTCAAAAGAGCCCTTATATAACCACAGCCACCCCAGGCACATGTCTTGAAACACATGTGCATGCCTCCCCTCTCTGTCAATTGCAATCTTTTGCACATGGATGGATTCAATCCTTCTCCAGGAAATACTAAAAATAAAGAAAACACACTTACAAGCATCAGGGACTCACTGAGCTTGGCGTAACAGTTTTTCATGTCTCTCACAGACAGTGTCTGTACACTACAACATAAAGAGACCTAGAAACAACATATGCCAGTGGGAAAATAATAACTTGCTTTGCTCATAGTCACCTTCCCCGTGTTCAAGCAGAGCAAGTTCTCTTAATGAAAAAGCATTTTTTTAATCCTTGCAAGTGCACAGATCTGTGTGCAACCCATTCATACAGACCAAGGACCTGTACAGAGGCTAGAAACACTTTGGACAAGGTAATTTTAATCATCTAAGTGATTCCATTGATTTTCCTGAGCTACTTGCACATCTAAACGAATCTGAACATTTGCATGACTGCTGCCCAAAAGTTTACTGGCTAAAAGCATTGGCACAGTAACTGCCTGTGAGATCAGCTTTACCATTGGCAAGGGAACCATACTGCCTGCCCACACGGATGGTTTGCAAGGGGCAGAGTATCCCTCACGGACAAAACAGGCTGGAGCCTGTTGTGTATAGTGAAGTCAAGGAGCGCTTTGGCACTGACTTTAGGAAAAGCAAGATCAGGGCCTAGATAACTAAGGTCATGATTTGTTTGCAGAGTGAAGAGAGATTTATTCCACCTGATTAGTCATTGCAACCTTACTTCACTCTGACAGCACGACTTTGTAGCTTCTTTTTCTCTTTCTCCTTACTCTGCTACTGCTTCCCATGTGTCCTAGGCAGGTGTGCCTCCTCACCCCTGCCATCAGTACCTGCAAAGCCACTAACTGCAGGTACATGCTGAAAGGAGACGGGATCTGATCACATCTGTTAAGCTGATTCTGGCCTCACACATGTTCCTGTATGCTGAAAGGCAAGCAGTTGTTTCCTCCTTTTTATAGTCAGCATTTTATTTTATGAGGCTAATTACAACAGCCCTTCAATGCCCATGTAGACTACTAAAGTGTTGTCTGGCCTGAAAATCTTCTAATTTATGACATGAAGTCAGAGCCTTGGAGCTGTGAGGCTGTGCTGACATCAGTCCAGCTAATGATGGTCTTTTGGGAAGGAAATTGTTTTACTTTCCTCTTGGGCTATGATCACAGATTGTGTTAGGGTTCTTGATGGTGACCAGAGTCACCAGGTAAAGGTCAATAGTTTACTACTCGTTTACTTACATGAATTACTTTTCCAGCCCAGCAACTCAGCTGGCCCAGAAGTGACAGTGGCTTTCTTCTGCCTGGACGTGGGTAGAGCTGGGCTTTGGCCAGGCCTGGACATCAGCTCAGTGTCTGCCCCCAGGCACGGCTCCCTTTCAGCCAGCAGCTCACACCGCGGGGCACCAGTGCAGATACCCAGCACTTCAACCACCAGAAAGGCCAGGAGAGGGGCAAGTTGGAGACAGGAGATGCACTGACCTGCATAGGCATGTTTTATTTTGCTATTTTTACTTTTTAAGGTACGTGGATGTGATTTGAGTATAAATAAGTCATAATTTACATTGCCCACAGTAGAAAAGTCACCACATTTGGGCAAAGCTGTTGTCATCCTGGTGGAAAAATTCAGCCAAACATGTGTTCAACAGCCCCACCTCAGACCCACGGATGCCCTGCTTGGCACCTGTGGCTGATCCCTGGCTCCTGTCTGTGTAGACACAGCAATAACCCGCTTCTTTGGGGTAATAAATGGCTGAGGGGAGGGACACCTAACCCCAGCCCTGCCTCTGACAGAAACCACACCATCAAGTATTTTGACAGAAAGTTTTCAACCAGCTCTAATGAAAAATCAGAAATCCCCACGAGCTGCACTTGGCTGTCATCTCCCCACCCCCTCCTGGCTTTTTTTCTCAGGAGAGCTCGCTGTCTTACAAGCATTAATTAATTAAGCTTCTCACACACTTCAGTTGCTTGCTGTGAGGTAAGTAAGAGATTTCTGGATCACTTCACTCCCGGCTGGAGCGCAGTCAGCCATCTGGAGAGAAGCACGGCGGCTGCACGCCCAGCTGCAGAGATGCTGCGGGCAGGAGGTGGCCGCGGCGGCCAGGGACCCTCTGGTCCTGCTGCAGCCACCCAAAACATCTCGCCCAAGCCAAGGCAGTCCCGCCAGCGGGGACGTCAGGAAAACGTGGGTCTGCACCCAGCCCTATGTGCTGGGAGACCTGGAGACAGGTGGCGCAGCCAGTAGAGTTCACCTATGCCCAGTACCTCCCTCCTGTTGAGAAAAGTGGACAGGTTTTTTTTAAACGAGCCAAGATTCCCAGCACGTATTCTATCCAGACGTGTCTGCAACACGTCGGTGGTCTGAGATGAGAGATTTTCTGGGAGCTTTAGCAGCTCACTGCTCAGGCCCACCAGTAAGCTTGTCTGATAATATAATGCTGACAAAGTTATTTTACTTTAAAAGTTAAACTCTCCAGAGTAGGAGACATTCTGAAGGACCAGCAGGCTGAGCACTAATCTAAGCATTTTCTTCTACTGTTAACATTGAGAGAAGACACTCCATATGAATTTCTTTTACGTTTTTCCAAAGATACAATTTGCTCACACTAGGTCTCAGTTAAAGCAAAGCAAATGCTTTGGGACATGGTTTAGTGGTGGACTTGGCAGCCCTGGGTTAACAGTTGGACTTTATGGTCTCAAAGCTCTTTTCCAACTGAAATAATTCCATGATTCTATGATTCTAAACGTGGGGCAGGGGTAGGAAAGCACAACACAGTGCACGCAAAGCACAACTCAACACAAACTAAACCCCGCTTCTCTCCTGAAAGTCTCCTGGCTCCCCATCCTCCCCATCTCTGCTCCCAAATGCCCAGGACTGCCATAGGAATGAGTGCGTGAAGAGTGCACGAGCTGAAACCCAGCTGTAGGTAGGACCGTGCAAGCAGAGCAAATGCCCTGTCATAGTTACAGAAAAAAACCACATAGAATTGCTCAGATGAGGGAAACCTGGGCTCACATAGTTTCATATAAGCATATAAGTGGGTTTCATATAGTATATAAGTGAGTTAATCTCCCACTTCTTCCTGAGGCATGACGACGCTGCCCACCAAACATGAGCTTACCTCTGAGCCACCTGTCCACGTTCCTAGATGTCAAAGTCAGAAACCAGTGGTGGTCTGATACAGAGTCTGTTATGCTCTGCAGTACCTCCCCGTGCAACCATGCAGAAAGGGAAGTACATGAGACATTAATACAAATACGCTCCTAATGCTGGGGTGACGTGGGGTAGTTGGTTACAGACACCAGCTGGAACAGCGCTGGAGGATGGGCTGGGTGGGAGACAGTCTGCCGAGTTCAGCACAGGTAACGCAGCACGTGCTCCTCACGCTCCCATTACCTGGAGCTATTACCAGGTGATCTCTAAATAAACAAACAAATTAGTAAGCAAACTGCACGGTTTGGGGAAGGCCCCAAGTATCAGATTTGGCCAAAATTCAAGAAAAAGTAAAAAAAAAAAAAATAATTACTATTTTGCTTTTGTGGGTCCAGAAAGAAAATTTCTCCCTCAAATTTCAATGTCCTGCTTTTGAATTGAGGAAAATTTAATTTCTAAGGCATTTAAAAAGTCTAAAAAGAAACTCAGCTTTTGTTTTAGTCCAAATGCTTCATTCACATCAATTTTTGTGTGCGTTTCAGTCTGAACAGTATCTTCAAGTTGAACAGAAAATAACATTTTAACAAACTAACCATCTTCTGTGGTCAGCCACCAGCCTCCCCGTTTACCCTACACATCCCACCTGCTTACTCCATCCTACTCAATTCTGCCGTGGGATCTTTAAATCTGCACTTGGGCATATTATTTTAACATCTTTATTTCCCACCTTCCTTTCCTTTCTTGTGGAATCGCCACCATTAGTTCAAAGCACTGTGATGCTCGGTGGAGCCATTGTGAAATGAGGAGCCGGCTGGTTTAGAAGCCTTCCCCAGCAAGCCTTGCCAGCCTCCCCAGGCCTGGGAAAGTAAAGCTGGGTCGAGTCAACAGCACAGCTTGTTACAAAGCATCCATCTCCGAGGATAAACAAGTTATTTGCATGCTTTTCCACCCTTACAGCATCATGCTCTCCGGCCAAATGTAACACTGTAAATAGTAAAACAAAGCAACGCTTCATCCCGCTGGCTGAAGACCTTTATCTTCTGAGGTTGCAATGACAAACAACAGGCAAACGAAAACACTTTCCCAAACCTAAACAAAACAATGGTGAAACCCAGATGTCCTTTTATTTCCATATGGGTATACAAATCCACCTGCCAGATGAGAAAAGTATAAATATTATGGCTGTACATAGCTGCGTGCAGCACCTGGAGCTGTATTTGCAGCACGGGTCCAGCTGGAGGCTTCCTGCTCAGGTCAGCAGAGAGGCTCTTCAGTTCACCAGGGTGTAAAGCCAGAGCTTGAAAATACTTGAAATGCCACGACACCTAAGGGGCTTGCTGCCTGAACACAACACTACTTGTACAAATATTTGCAAAACCGAGGTATCTTCAATGCGCTTAAAAATTCAGCTCCACCGGGCTGTGGCAGCCCAGCTCCTGCCCTGCTGCAGAGCTCCCGGTGCCGCCGGCTGAGGCGGGTGTACCCAACCACCTCCCCCCCAGGGATGCCGCAGGCACAGCCTGCCTGCACACACCTCACTCGATTTAAACCAGAGCCTTTCCGCAAGTGCAACACCTATTTGGATATCATTCTTGAAGGCCAAGGAGTTCATGAAACTTGATCACAAACATTTCTAAAACTAAGTTTATAATTTTCTTCCTGTTCCATTCCTTTAGATCCTAAAGACAGAAAGGGCCTTTTATTCCTCCCTACTGCAATATAAAGCCCCAGGGAGACTAGAAACCAGGAGGAGCCTGGAGGAACGTGGCCCTCAATGGCCAGGACTCTCAGCAACATCAGAGTTTCTCCAAAGCCCCTTTGAATATCAGCCAGATTTGCTGCCTTAGCCTGAACCTTAAAACAAAATTCCTCTGTACCATGTAGGAGGAAGACCAGCTGGCCGAAGGGAGGGGGAGGAAAAGAAAAAAGCCATGTTTTCAAAGCTGTATTTGGTAGGTAGCTTTGCTGATAATAATTTAATAAATAGCCTCACCAGTCTGGCTGTGTCTGGTGGTGCTAAGAGACCCTTCAGAAGCTGCTATGTCCTTGCAGGCCTTAGACTCTTCACTCTACCAGGTGGCTGCAGCAGAGGACAACCTGCCTGACCGTTAACTCCAGGGAGGCAGAGGAAGGACCATGAAGTCCTGCCCAGGAGGCAGGAGGGAGTGCTCCTGGGCTGCCCTGGTCAGCGGGGCAGTGGCTCCGATGAAGACATCCTGCCAAATGAATGTCTCTGCCCTTTCACTGCCTCCGAGAGTGTGACAGCATGGCATCCTCCATCAAAAAAATGGGGCTGGAAGGTCCGGAGCTTTGAATTAGGTATGCCTAAACCTCTCCCTCCTGGTGCACTACCTGAAGAAGATCAAAAATCTTCTGACCTCGAACAGTCAGGCTCCATGCAAAAAAACCCCAACAAAAAACCAAAAAAACAAAAGAAAAGAAACTTAACTTTCTAAAAGAATTCAAAGTCAAACTATCAGTGACTGAACATGCAGCTCTCTGCCTATTTCAAGGCTTGGCTGCAAGTCAGTGACTTTTTGAGCTGCAGCCAGCTGTGCCTGTCCAAGTGGATCCCTGGGGAGCCCCAAGCCTGGCTGCCTTCTGCCCCCTCCTCTGCAGTTTGTGGAGCTCTGTGCCCACACTGTTCCTGTGCTCCCTGCCCAGGTCTCACATCTTCTCTCTGAACGTGCTCCATAGCACCCCAGAGAAAGGGCAGCGCACCTTCTGGGCATAACACCAGCGCCAGCCCTGCCTCAAGGAACACAAATGTAACTGTGGTAAAAAAACAGGGAAAAAAGACACTGTTTGTGACAAAGGGCATGAAAGATCCCCCTTTGAATCTCATGACATCTCCTGCACTACACTCCAGGCCAGTCCCGCTCATGGCATGAGATGGAGGTGACTTCCAGTGACAGGGTGGGTGCTCTGTGCACATTCCCAGCCATGGCTGATTTTGCCCAGCAGGCAGCACTTTCTTCCAGGCTGCACAGCTCAGCTTGCAGGGTTCCCCCCTCTCCGTCCCAGCCAAAGGCAACACCCCTAAGGGCATCTGCAAAGCGACCATCCTGCATCCCAGAGAGCTGCTGCAATAGCACAAGAGCTTATCTCTCCTTCCTCGAGAACCTCAGTCAAAAATGCTTCGCCTTGACCAAGCCCCAACCGCAACAACTGTGCCAGCCCCAAGCGGTGAGTAGATGTTCATCACGGTAACACCAAAATATGAGACCCAGGAGGGAGTTGTGGTAACTCCAGGGCTGTTTCTTGAGGGGAGGGACAAGAGCCGGATCTACTTTTCTCACTGTGATGGCCCTGTCATCAGAAATATCACTGAGTCCAGACAAGCTTTAGGTGACAAAAAATCTAATGCAGCACGAGGAATTTATTTTTAACCTTCAGTTCCCCCTTTTGCTAAGATACATCATTGCGTTTTCACAGCTTGAGCAGTCTCTCTTTGCTGGATCCATTTGAGACACATAATGTTTTTGCCCAAACTCCATTTCCTTCCTTCCAAAGCAGTAAGATCTCCTTATGACTCAGCCTTCAATAAAACACACAGCAAGGACCATTAAAATGAATGCGCAGTGCAGGGATAAAATTCATAGGGTACATTTTTTAAGCTCAAATCTTCATCAGCCTTTATTTCCCCTCAAAAACAATATTAACTCATGGTATGTCTCGATGCAAAGTAAACCTACCAGAAAAAGAGTAGGTTTAAAGGGAATCTTTCTCCAGTGATGGGAAACTATCTCCACGTGATAAATGAAGTGATAGCCGGGACTGAAAAGGCTGTGATGGCCAGGACAGCCCACGCTCCCGAACCTCCATGGCGCTTAGAGACAACACTCCCCAACCATCTTCTGCCTAAATAAAGATCCCACCAGCTCCAAGGAAATGACTTACTGATAAATGTGGGCGGATAGCAGAGGAAGAAGCCAGGGGGATTCTTTCCAGTTTTGCATTCACAAATCTGAAAAGAGAGCATTTCAGGCAAAAACCTGTTCTCTCAATGAAGTTGGAAAGGCTGTGGATTTTTCCCTGCTGATGTTTCTGAGACCTGGCCCCAAGGTCTACTGGGCTGTGAGCCAGAGGTTTCCAAATCCTCTTGACACTGAATGGCCTCAAAGTGTTTTGCCCTTTTACAACAGTGCACAAGAAGTGAGTAGTGAGGTAACCTGCAGGGGAGGTAAATATATTATCCTTCCTGTACAGTGGGGGACTGAGAGTCAGCATCCTATATTAAACCACCAGTCCAAAGCCTCTCATGAAACACATTTGAAATCTGATTCTAAACTCTTTGAAATGACCCTTTTCACTGAATTTAGTGGAATTTCACGCAGACTCTAATCTCTTTGGCTTTCTTTTTAAGCAGCCGCTTGCTTTCATAAGAGAGACATCCAGGCACCCAGTGTTCTCTGACAACAATAAAGCTTCTAAGTGTCCAAGCACAGGAATGAAAGGAAATAAAGAAAATAATGCACTCATTTCACAAAAAAACCCTAATAAGAAATAAAAATACGGCCACTTTGCATAAAGTCAGTGCTAGGGATTGACTCCAGACATGGTCAAAGAGTGTTTCTGAAGTACATTAAATCTACTTTTTACAGATGTGAACTAAAAGGCATATGAAAAACATCCATAAAAAAAAATATCCTCTTTAAAGTTTCAGTACAACACACAGCAGTGAGCTTGAGGGTTACTTTAGATGTGCTTTCAAGCAGCAACACCCTTGTGCAACACCAAATAAGCTGAGGATACTTGTCATGAGCCAGCCTCTATGGCACTAGCTTTCTTTTCCTATCAGCAGTCCTGCAGAATGCCAGTAATACAGGTCAATTACATATAAGAAAAAAAACAAACAGATTTTAGGAAGAGCTATAGAGAGTGATGCTTCACTGGAATAACCAGCAAAGATGCAGTTTTGCTGTTTGGCACCTGTTGTCCAGCTCAGCAACCCATTTCTGTGCCTTAAACAGAAAAAATCCTGGCTGAACAGTGCATTTCAGGCAGCACATTAACCTGTGCTCAGGTCCAGGGAGGAACAGGGGCAATATTCTTAAAACAGGGAGAAAAATCTACCCTAAGGGCCATATTCCAGCTATGAATTCAGACTTGCTCTTGTTTACACCAGTTGAGGTTCTGACCCAAAGACTGGCAGAAAATGAGCTAGCAGTGACAACAGATATGAGGACAGGACAAGGGCAGGGCTAAAATAGCTTTTTGGAGCAATTATTCTCTTTTCTGGTAAAAGCTGTAGCATAGATCTTCAGTAAGGGTCCTTTGATTCCTGCTGAACTCTACTGGCTAACACAAAGATGTGGCCCTTTCTTAAGGTCATCTTGTGCCCATGGTCTAATGTGACAAATATCCTCTAGAGACAAAATAGCTGGTCCTATTATTATCACTATTATTATTATTGTTGTTGTTGTTGTTATTGTTTTTGTTGCTGTTATTATTGTTATTATTATTATTATTGTTATTGTTATTCCTTTCCCTTGAGTGTTGGTTATGGCTTATTTTGCTCTCGTTAAATTTACTGGAACTAGCAATTCACATGCCCGCTGTGATGCGATCCTGGTTTCCTTTCCATTAAAACTCCATGACATCTGGACATTTTACAAATGAGGAAGCTTCCTGTATTCCTGATCTCCCTCCACTTACAGAATTACTGTTTACAGTTAGATCAAACAGGAACATCTCAGTGTAAATGCTAAAGGCAAAGCTGCATATTTCATTCACCAGACCCTGAGCGGCTCTGTGGCCAGTAGGTGACAGTCTCAGCAACATAAAAACCTTGGCAGCTCACAAAGAGGGGGGTTTGTTCAATATTCTGCCAGGCTATAAATGTTATTTATTTCTTCTTAGACACAGAGACAGTCCACAACACGGGGCAATATTTTTCACCAAACACACCAATAAAAAGGAAGGCCAGCAAAGAGTCTGAGTGTAGTTTCCTACCTCCCTGAGGAGATGTGACAGATGAGGGCATTAATGACACTGTGCTCAAGAGGTAGCAGCATGATGCCTAGCAGCATTCAGACAAAAACCTTTACATCTTGTGGAGGTGTGATACTAGCAGATATAAATAAAAACCCTTATAAATCAAGCCCATCTGAAACGTAAGTATGTTCAAGCATGGCACAGTTACACCGGCCGATACCTTTAACATTTTGAGGAGGGAAGAGGATGTAGAAAATCTCTATGTGTGTTTTAGGTGATTGCAACATTTTCCTTGCAGCAGCCCTAGACAGGGAAGCATGCACAGCCTGGAGCACAGCCGCTGCCTGTGAACGCAAGCATGTGGTTGCAGCACAACTGCTTGTGATGACCAAGACAACCTTTGCAGCAAAAGCTAAGAAAACATTTCCTTTGTTCATCTAGACACAGACACACTACTTACTGAAATGGCTGCAGCTTGTTTTAAATCTAAACGAATACAAGAACTGCTTGAGGGGGTCAGTCAGAGCCAGGATGTGTGATTTAAGGGAAAAACGAGAACTCACAGTGGGCAGAGGGCGGTTTTCTACTCCACAACCATTTTATGTCATTCTGTGCTGTAGAGCTGTCACTCTAAGAAACCTCACTGCACCCACTGCCATCCAGAGCTGGTCACTAGAAAGAAGCTCCAGGTTCTCCAGCAGAAGCTGCCCGCCTTGGCCCGGGTCACTGGCTCCCTGACACATGCAGTTTTAAGGAAATGTTCTCATGCCAGGAACTGAAAGCCACAAATCGTCTGCCTGATCGAATTTATTTTAACCCAATTGGGACTCTGCCTGAGTAAAGGTCAAGTATAAACTTTTTAAATTGAAATGGTTCGGCTAGTTTGAGAGGCATCCAGCTAGCTAGAGCCTCAGAGGGTGCATAACAATAGCTCAATAAACCAGAGGTATGTTGATTTAAACATCTATCTCTGTTTTTCCTTGTGAAATGATGATTTGAAGATGTGCAAGTTCCCAGTCATAAGAATGTTAATCGCGTGTGCCTTGTGTCACAGACCATCCTGATACAAATTGTGTTTTAATCAAATTCTACCAGCTACATTAGATTTTAAAACTTGTCTGTGTTTCTCTGCAGTTTGAAGTAAGCATTTATGCATTACTAGTGTGATAAAGAAATGTGTTGAGAAAACAAGCATATATCATGTTTACTGCATTGTAAATCTTGCCCACGCTGCTACTCTTGTCCTGGTGTTGAGAGCTGTGACTCACCAGTGGAGACGACTCACTGCCTCTCCATAAGGCATATGTCACGACAAGTGACGGGGCTGTCCACAGGACGGGTTGTATTTATTACCAAACAGTCAAAGAGTTATTAGGAGGTGCAGTGCTGTAAAAGGTGTGTTCTTACCTTGGTTTGTCTAACCCAAGCTGGAAAAAAGGTACAATTTGGATCTGAACACAGACATGACATCCAACATTACAGCCATTTACCCACAGTATCCATCATGAGAGCACCTTTCTTTTGTGCCATGGATCCAAGTTCTTCTGGATGACATTTCTCCTTAATGTTTCAATAATTCTTTATTTCTCTCTCCTCCGTGTGTCCATCTCCTTCCTGCCATCCATCTTCTGCTTCATATGGACTTTAAGAGTCTCTCCTTCTCTCACTTCTTCTCCCCCTCTCCTCGCTAACCACCTTCGGCCACTCAGAGCCATTTCGCAGCACTGTGGAGAGCAACGTGTGAAACCCGCTGCAGCCACCGCGAACCCATCTTGCAGTGGTCACACAAATCTCGCCGTCTCCTCGTCTCCTCGATGCTGCCAACCAATGGGAGCATCAGGATTTGTATCCTGCCCTGAGGAAAAGCAGGGCAAGTATTAGGCAAACTAATCACGCTGCAGGGATTTGTGTCATGACAAGTACCTCTGCTTGGGGGTCAGAAACATGTAAATCAACTGCACACCATTGCTTGGGGGAAATTCATCTGACATCTCCTCATTCTCTTCTGTCATGTCCATTAGTGGGGTGCCTGAACAACCAGGCAGTGACACCACAGCCTGATATCCCAAGGATTAAGGCACACGGTTTGTCTCAGGGTATTCTTTCAGTGACTGCTGGAAAGCAAACCACGTTACAGGCTGCGCTGCTTGCAGGAGGGCTGGCCTCTGCCCGGGGCCTCTACACGCTCCCCAGTGCAAACAGGAGTAATGCAGGCTGAACGATTGCTGTCATTTCCATGTGCCTACTGCTGATCTCTTAATGAAATATTCTATTTAAATTGCACTGGCACAAGCACAGTTCCACCGAGTGAAAAGGTTCTGCAGGACCTGCTGTACAATAGGAGAGCTGGGGGTGAAACACTGACAGTTTTCCTGCCTGCTCTTGCAGTAAGTGTGACACCTTCCAGGCTTCCCGGAGGGAAAGAAAGAGAATAGAGGATGGAAATTGCCTTTATCTCAGGTTGGGACACAAACAAAATCCTGAAATGAGGATGACAGTCTGTGGTAATAAGGATTTGGCATTTTTTGATGGG
Source organism: Falco peregrinus (assembly GCF_023634155.1). Taxonomy (NCBI): domain Eukaryota; kingdom Metazoa; phylum Chordata; class Aves; order Falconiformes; family Falconidae; genus Falco; species Falco peregrinus. The sequence goes on along the minus strand of NC_073725.1, from coordinate 81,165,032 downwards.
TGAGTGCTATCCACTCAGTGCTGCTGTAACACGCTTGCTCTCTGCTGTCAAATCCTGCTAGGAGCCCTGCTGCAGAAGAAAAAAAAATGGGGACATGCAGACTCACACAGACTGTTTGCTTGCCTGTTGTCATAAGCAGGAAACCAAATATTGGAAAAAAAAAGCTAAGAGTCTGTTCAATGACCGAATGTGTGTTGTAGGAAACAGGAATAGTAAAATTGCTGAAAAGTGGTGTGTTTTTAAAATTGAGCATACTGTATGCCCAGTCTAAAATAAAGACATAGATAATGTATGTATTCTTTGCTATTTCAGAGATGAACAAAAGCATGGACCTTACATCTTTTGAAGTCATCATCTCTGGGAAGTATTGCATGGCACAAGCAGAGTTCTCTAAATTTCACCTTGACTTTGGCCTTGCATGCCTTGCCCCTTCCTAGTCTCCTCTGAGCAGTCCTCCCGTGCAGACAGTCGCTGGCTGCAGCTGCTGCAGGGTCCCAGGAAGCAGTGTAGGAGCTGGGAGCACCTCGTAAAATCAGGGAATTCATGCAGTTCACCTGGGTCATAGCACCTACTCCATCCTTCTACCAGCTTTCAAGGTGAGGAAATGCTGAAGTTGCTGGTGAGCTAGCAGGTGACCAATGGAAATACTTTTCCCCTTAATCAAAGCATATTTTCAGAACATATTTTCAATTACTAAGAAAAGTAATGATGTAACTTAGTGCAGCTACTCTGTGAAGTCCTTGTATCATTTCCTTGGTGATTCTGTGTTCTGTCCTACACGTTTTCATGCCAGCTGACAATAAAAACTGCTCCAGCCTTAGCAAGGACGCACTGGTAGGGGCTGAGAGGGGCATTCTCTGCCCTGTTGTACCACCAAGAGGCAAAGGGGAGGCGGTTCCTCCCCTCGTGGTGTACCACGGGTTGTGTCACAGACACACAGGAAGAAGGGAACAATGACCGAGATTTGCATTTGCTGAAGGGCTCAGTACATTGCTCCCTTGTGAGCGGGCCAAGACCTTCAGCACATGAATTCTTGTGATTCATCCCTCCCTCTGGTCTACCTCTCTGTATCCAGCATGGGACAGAGAACTCTGTGTGTTTACTTATACACAAAAAGGTCTTTGCTCGTTCCTGTAGTATTGGGGTGCTTGGCTCAGGCAGGCAAGGGGAGGGGGGTGTCCATGCTGGTCTGGTGAATCAGGATTTTCTCCTCTCCTGCCAGACTGCTGAGTGACCTTGGGCAGCTCGCAGCTGCCTCACCTCTCACCACCTCAGTTTCTGTAAAATTATCCTGTTTTACTTCAAATAGCACATAGGTATTGACTGATGCAAGGGCAGGGTATTATTGCTTACGTGTGACTCAACACCAATGCCCAAACCCCAGAATCAGCAAGGCAGAGAAACTGAGAGAGAAAAGAGCAGAAATGTGAAATTGTTCCTCTGCCTCAGCTGCTCCCCCTCCCTCCCCCGCTGCCCTGCCTAAACACGGGCAATTACAGCCCAGCCACACCACCCAATTTACTCTGCATCAGCCATGCTGAGAAGTTCAGGTAACCCCCCAGGGCACAAGAAGTGACATCTAAATAAGCCCATGCATGTGAGGATGGGTCTGTTTAAAGGTTAGGGTTCTTCTGTGCTGATGAATGCACATTTCATTTCCCTTTGGAAGGCTCTGGATACAGAAACCTGGCCGGGAAGGACAGGCGCCAGGCGCTCCCCACTGATAACCACAGCGACTGTAGCTGCCCAGTTTCTCCTCAGTGGTTTAAGCGCAGACATAAGCCCCCAGATGCGTGACACAGCGCGGCTACCACTCATGGACGTTCATGCAAACGTCCTCTAACCAGTTGAAAAGGTGAACAAGTTTCTGCTGCTCACGGACATCATGCCCTGGAGTTGTCTCTCCCTTCTACTAGTAACTTCTCCTGGAGTTTGTAGTAAGCCCTGTCCTGTCCATAAGGGTTACGGCTGCCTCAGAGCTGAACTGCGGAGGAGCTGGGAAGCAGGAGACTAGCTGCAGGTGGGGAGGTGGGAAGCAGGCATCCAATGGTTCCCAGCACGGCCTCTGCAGGGCCTCCCGCACCCCCAGGGCCTGCTCCCGCTTTTCCCTGCAGCAGCAGGCTGAAAAATGGACTTGCAGGACACAGAGGCACTTCACATTTTTCTCTTCCAAATGTTTAGCGGCTGTCTGAGGTAGCAGCAGGCTGAAGCACGTCTTCGAAGCGGATTCAGTGAACATATCCAGCCCATCGCAAAGTCCCCAGCTGTCACAGGGCTGCAAAGCCCCTCACCTCCGAAACCCCCGAGCGGGCCATAGGTGCGCACGGGCAGCTAGGGTGCCTGGAGGGCGCCCCTCGCCCGCACCTCTCCCGCACGGGAGCCCGCAGCAGTGCCCGTGCGTGCCACCTGTGCCCGGACACCGTGTCACCTTGTAGGAGCACGTACAGCTGCCACCATTCTGTGTCCGACTGTGCCTGCCTGCGCTTATAGGGGTACGTATGTCCGCCTGTGCAGCCTGCGCTCATAGCGGCACATACGTGCCGCGCCGCACACGCCGCTCGGTGTGTCCGTGTGCCCGTGTGTGTGCGCGCACACCGTGCCGCACGGCTGCCCCTCTCCGGGGGCGCAGGGGGCGCCGCTGCCGGGGGCGCGCTGGCCCCCGGGGTACGCTGCCGCGCCGTGCCGAGCCCTGCCGTGCCGTGCCGCGCCGAGCCGGGGCGGGGCGGTGGGAGGGGGCTGGCCGCGGGGCCGTAGCGCAGCGGGGCGGCGGGCGCAGAACGCGGCGGGCAGGGCACCGCACCGCACCGCACCGCAGCCAGGCACTCCATGAGCCGCCGCCGCCGCGGGGGCGCTCGGCGCTGCGCTCCCTTCCCGCCGCGGAGCCGCCGCGCCGCCGGTGCCGGGATGTGACTTGCGGCGGGCTGGCGGACAGAGCTGCCCCGCCGCCCTCGGCCGCAGCAGCCAGCGGGTGAGTGACCGAGCGAGCGGGCGGGGGGACCGGCCCCCGGGACAGACCCTAGGGGGCAGCGCTGCGGGCGGGGGGGCACAGTGGAGCCGCTCGCCCGGCTCCGCTCCCTGCGCTGCCCGCGGAATCGGCCCGGTGGCCGCCAGCAGACAACAGGCTGGCTGGGGGGGGGGGGGGCGGATTAGAGAGGATATAGGGCAGGCCCGGGGGGCGGGAGCAGGGGGCTGCGCAGCGCGGCGGGCAGCGGGGAAGGAGCCTGGCGGGGCGGGCGGCAGAGTTCGGAGCCAGGATGGGGAAACAGAGCCTGGAGGAGGAAAGCGAGGAGGGAAATGAGGGAAGGGACAAAAGAGAGAAGGCTGGAGCGGGATGGGCACCGGGAGGAGAAGGAGGAGGAGGCGGCTGCAGGCGGATTACGGAGAGCCCGGAGCGGAGGCAGCTCGCACTGGCCTGCCGGGCTCTGCACCCGCGCTGCCGGGGGGCGCCGCGGGGCCGGGGCGGTGGGTGCGCAGTGCAGCCCCGCGGGGCAGAGCGGGGGCGGTGGGTGCGCAGTGCAGCCCCGCGGCCGGGCTGCGCCGCCCCGGCGGTTTTCGCTATAGTTAATGAAAAGCCCCGTGTCTGTGTCACCTCTTCCCCGAGCCGAACGGCGGTAGGATTTAGCACTTATGTGAGCCCTTTGTTTACACCTGAGCTAACGCTTATCCCGAGGGCTAACAGGATTGATTCCTTGTGCACCCCGGCTGGCTGCCATCCCCGTACACCCAGTGCCTGTCGGTGCTATGCTTGCCACTTACCAGCAGCCCCCAGTGCCGGTGTTGAGGTGTTCTCTCGCTGCATGAGAAGCAATCCGGTGGAGAGAACTCCTTGGTCAGGAGGCTCTGACATGAATAGAAACAGTCTGAGAATTAGCAAAGAAAAGAAAAACATTGATTGCTATAATTGATTGCTGTCAGTAGCGTCATGAACGTCAGCCGTTACAATCAGAAGTAGCTAGGCACAGGTGATACACAGAATCTGACCCAAGGGACCTGAGCACCTACAACATTAGAAAGATCATTTCATATTCCGTTCAGCATTGCAACATATTTCTAAATGAAAGCAGCACTTTTTCTACATGACCTCTTTGGAGTGGGGTTTTGCCTTCTGTAACCGTGAGGCTGTACCTAGCAGGATGCGTGTTATTCTAATGAAGGGGTTGTCTAAATCATTGCTGTGTTTTTGCATACAAAGCACAATTGCACTATTAATTATTATTCTGAAAATACATCTCTTGAGTCATCTGGTCTCGGCTTGGCTGTGGCAGCGCTGTTACCAGTCCTGAAGCTCATTCTTCAGATCTGATCAAAAGGAGCTGGCAGAGATCCCGTGTTGTGATTAATTCCTCACTCACTAGCGTCTCTCCACAACACTTCGTGGTGGGGGCGGTTTTCTTTGGGAAATGGTACAGTGAACCAGTCTTCCGCCTGTGTGTGGCAGAGCAGGTTACTATTTGGGCTACTCTTGCTTTTATTTACTAGATTGTTTTTCTTCTCTGTGATTGGATGCATCTTCCTGTATCCATTGATTAACATTAGGACTCTAAAAAGGGGGACAGATAATACATCTAACCAGGAATAGCCTAACCTTAAATCTTCGCATGGTTACAGATTTATTCTGTCTAGACGTTCCTTAGCAGCATGGACCAGTATCTATTTGACCAGCTAAGAGATATTTGCAATCCCTGGTCAGAAGACTTTAGCTATGAAAAGCCTCATTGATTTTTAACTGTGACAACTTTTTGATGACAACTGTGAGATTTTCTGTTTCTGCTTAGTTGCTTGTAATTGTACTTCATACCCGCTGGGGCAGCTGTGTGTCTGCAATTTCTGTAGAGATTCTACACCAGATAATTTTGGGTACGTCACTCTGTTGAAAACAGTCGAGTTACTACTGTTGTCATTGAGAGCAGATTTTGGACCAGAAAGTGAGGACTGGATTTGGAAGCTGTCCTGCTAGTTGTTTGCTGCTTTTGCCTGAAATGTGTAAGGCTTATTGATTCATTTTACATGCTCGGGATTGCTCTGAGTTCAGGTATGTTGGCTTAACAGTTTTAATGAAATATAATTTTGGAGGGGGATCTGGGGAAAAAAGAAACAAACCACCTCAAGCTGATTTCTTTCGGTATGAACAGTTCCATTTCGGCTAGGCGGGGGATGTACTGGTGCCACTTGCTGTACCTGTGGTGGAATGTTTCTGTGACACTTCTGTATTACAATTGCTGTAGCTCTCCGGTAACAGAAGAGAAGTGCCAGTCAAACAGTGCTATTGTTACGCTGCGAGATTGCATAACTTTGCTAAGAGCTAGTCTAGACATAGAGAGGTAAAAATACTATTCCTCTGTAGTTGCTGATTAACTATGAGTGATAATGTGCATACAGAAGATTTTACTACAAAGTCTTGAGAGAGACAAGACTCTGCCATTCTGCCCACAGCACAGGCTTGAGGAAACACTATCTTAATAAAAAAAACATATTGATATACTTCTCTTTTCCAAAACAGCTTTCCAGTTTTCCCTTATATTTATTGAATCTATAGTTTCAGCTGAAGTTGCGGTATTCCCTTGCCGAACTGGTACATGCCATGTTTTCCCTTGTCTATGCAACTGTCTTGAGTTCTGTGCTGAGTTCCAGTGTTGGAAAGAGGATTTTGGCAGGTATCGTCACAGTGACTTGTGTTAACGTTGCCAGTTTTTACCCAGTAAGGCAGAAATACATATTAAACAGGTTGCAAACGTACAGCCATGTATTGATAGCAGTGGTGAGGAAAAGATTCCCCATTTGGGGATTTTGAGCCCTGCTTGCAAGCTTTGGTGTGGACAGATCTAGTGTTCAGTGAGACTTGCTGACATTTGGTAGGAATACAATGTCACACCAAGAATACCTGTCAGCAGTCCTGGGGACTTCTTGGTCAGTACTATAGCTGCCTGGGAGCTTTCTGAGAGAGCCCCTGTTGATCTCCATCAGCTCTCCCAAAAGTAATTTCACAAATGGAAGTAACTTGGGAAAACTCCTTTTGACTTGAACATTTCTGCATTTCTGAATACATATTTTGTCTAAATTCTCAATATATTTTGTCACAGCTTAATTCCTCCTTTTCAAAAGACACTACTTTTTCATGGAGGGTGAAAAAGTCAAATTTATTAACCCTCCCTTCCTCCCCCCCCCCCCCCCCCCCCCCCCCCCCCCCCCCCGCAAACACCTCCAAATAGGAAGAGGAAACAAATGATGGGCTGACAATATGACTGCTTACCCATGCAGCACAATCTCCATGGAAACAGACTGTCCTAGAATAGCTCAATCACATGAGGGTTACATGACATGAATAAAGTAACCAGAAAACTGGAAAATATCTTAGAACTGGGGATACTTGCACTTAATTTATTACCCCCTAGGTCTTTGGAGAATAGCAAATAAAGTTAGTATTGAAACTGATTTAGTACATGCACATTGTAATTTGTAAGTGATAGGATAGTGCAAAATTAACATGATCCTCACTTAAGGGCTGTTTGTTTCTAGTTTGGGTGGCATTTAGAATGAATTTTGAGTAATTTTCCATATGATGTCCTGCTTCTTGAAATTGGAACCAGTGGTTTGCCGCATTGCCTTAGTAGATCCCAGTGGATTGCCTCCCTTTGTGTCAGCAGGCACTGACCATTTCACACTTCTTAGGATATTCTGGATATTCTGTAGAGTAAATGCACTAGTTGAAGTAGGAACTGCCTATGCATAGAAGGAATTGCAAAATCACTTTCAGAATGTTTCCTTCTAGTTAATTATGTACTCACAGAGCAAGGAGACTTATTGAGTGAAACCATATTCAATACAAAAATGAATATATTTCACTGATGATTAGTTTTATGTCTGTAAAGTCAGTGTTTTTAACATGAGTGTTGTGACAGTCATTGAGAAACTTGTTATACCAATCAGACATAAACAAGTAAATACTCCCTCAATTCACCATAAAGTAAATTAAAGCTAGGTAGGGGAAAAAAAATCATTAGTCATTAGCTGCAGCTCATTGCATCATTAGAACATTGTAGCCCTTTCAACGGTGCAAGGATACTGTAATTTCTATGGGTAGGGAAAGATCATAGATTACCTTTTTCCTGTTTGTCCAGTCTCAGATCACATTATTTGTCACAGCTTCCACTTCTGAGATGAAGTTTTGTAATAAGCTTTCTTGTCTGTTGCACGAATGAAGACCATAAAGTCATTATGCATTTATATTAGCACATTTACTGTCTTGATGCCTCTAATAGGAAGCAGTATAATTTCCATCATCTGTCTCCCGGCAGAGGCTGAAAATGGGCACTGGTCATTATGCAGTGAAAGGGGAATGAACATGAGTTTGAAGATTGAGATCCTCAGGATTTAACTTTGGTCATTACAGGACTGTAATGCACAGGAAGAAACCCCATCGTTCTCAGCTGTAAGAGACTCTACCATTTCGGACAGTCTATGTAAATAGTTTTTGTATTGGTTAACACTGATCCTGTTGATACAACATTGTACTGTCGCTTTATAGCATTTTCAACTCTCACTAAAGTTTTTTATGTTTTCATTAAAAGCATTTCTGATTTATGAAGTATCTTCAGATAGGGCTGTTTGTCTACCTTACGAAAGAGCTCCCAAGCATTTCTCTGCTTCTTGCTTTCTGTCTTCAACGTGGCATGTGAGCTACATGAGGAACATTATTGCCTGTTTATATGGTGCTTTTCTTCCATCTGGACATACCATACAAATGGATGTTTTACTCCACATTTTCACCTAGGCACTTTGCTCACATCAATGAACATAATCCTGCTGGAACCGGCAGCACTAACTATGCAAGTGAAGGTTAATAGCGTCAGGTTTCATATCTGGTACATGTAGTGTTCGCTTCAGGCTGCCTTTCCAGGGCGGCTATCGCTGGGGCAGATTGTTAAAGATGTAACCTTTAAATGAACAATCTCCTTTGCCCAGCTTTGCTTAATAAAAGCAAATGCCACAACATATATCTTTTTAAAGTACCTAACCCATGTTCTTCCTAAAACTAAGTGGGGTTTGTCCAGGCTTTTGGTCCTCATGGTTGGGTGGGACATGTTGTGTTCCTAGAGTGTTTACCATTGTTCGCTCTCTGGAACAGGGAAAGTGATGCTCTTGTTTTTTGTTGTTTGTTTCCTTTGAATAGCTTTATATTTGCTAAGAAGCACAATGAGTCATTCATTTTTGATTAGTTGATTGATGACACTGCATGTATGCACTATTGTCACAGAATATGGGATTTCTCTAGCCAACCGTTCCCATTTGCAAATGCAATCGAATACCTGGGCTTTGGAAGAGGATAAAAGGAGTGAATATTATAACTGCCTATTGACTGAGCATGAAAAGAAGTTCTTCTGTTTAAAAAAAAAAGCATAATGTTTATTTTCTTGGGACTGCTGTATCCTTAAAAAAAAAAAAGTGGTTTTGACTCTGCCTTTGTCCCAGTAATAGGAGCAAGGCTGTGAAACAGTCTAATTTTGATACAACTTACACTTGCATCAGGCCCAGTGCAATTTACACATACATTAAGCACCTGAATTTGAGCAATAAAGTACTGTAGATAATGTATTATTTTGCAACAGCATACATAATTTCTTCTGGTTGTGTTTTAGCATATTTGCAGGCGCAGTGTTTGGAAATATTTTCAGTCTGTGCAAACACAGAAATGAGTCAGTTTTCATTCCCAGTTCAGCAGGCAAAAGCAGCTTTCAGGGAGGGCAGCAAAGGGGACTAGGGGTGGGCTAATGCCAGCTGCAAAGCCAGTGCAAAAAAACAGTAAACATGGGCTATTGAAATGAGCTGTGCTTGCAGTTGCTGTGAAGTCCTCCAAAGTGAACTGTCGCTAAACAAACGAATATTTTGTTGTCTCAGACAGAAAAATGAAAACCTATCCAGCCATTGGTTTCTTCCTCCTCTTCGTGATCAGCTATGGCTCTTCTGAAAACTCCAGTACGTCTAGAGGGTGTGGACTGGATCTTCTCCCTCAGTATGTTTACCTGTGTGACTTGGATGCCATATGGGGCATAGTTGTGGAGGCAGTTGCGGGGGCAGGTGTGCTGACCACATTGCTGCTGATGCTGATTTTGCTGGTGAGGCTGCCCTTCATCAAGGACAAAGAGAAGAAGAGCCCCCTGGGAATACATTTCCTCTTTCTGTTTGGGACTCTCGGACTGTTTGGGCTGACATTTGCTTTCATCATACAAGAAGATGAAATGGTGTGCTCCACCCGAAGATTTCTGTGGGGAGTTATCTTTGCTTTGTGCTTCTCGTGCTTGCTAGCTCAAACCTGGAGACTTCATAGACTAGTTCGACATGGGAAGAGTCCATCTGGCTGGCATCTAGCTGGTGTGGCAATCTGCCTGATGCTCGTTCAGGTCATTATCGCAACCGAGTGGTTAATACTGACAATTGTCAGAGATAACAAGTTGGCCTGCAGCTACGAACCAATGGATTTTGCTATGGCTTTGATTTACGTTATGTTCCTCATGGTATTTACCATGGGATTTTCTCTTTTCACTCTCTGTGGAAAGTTTAAGAAATGGAAGAAAAATGGAGTATGCCTCATTATAACACTTTTTTTTTCCATTCTGATTTGGGTAGCCTGGATGACTATGTACCTCTTTGGTAATGCTGAGCTAAAGAGAAGAGACAAATGGAGTGATCCCACTCTTGCTATTGCACTGGTGTCCAGTGGTTGGGTGTTTGTTATTTTTCACGCCATCCCAGAGGTCCACTGTACCATCCTTCCATCACAGCAGGAAAACACTCCCAATTATTTTGATACTTCACAGCCAAGGATGCGTGAAACTGCTTTTGAGGAAGATATACAGCTTCCTCGGAGCTACATGGAAAATAAAGCCTTTTCAATGGATGAACATAATGCAGGTAAGAATTTACTAAAGAAAACTGTATTTTTCTGTAGTAGCCAAGAAAACCATCTGTATGCATTGTTTTTCAGGTGTTCAAAACAAGGGTCATGACAAATGCCATGTTTTGCAAACTTACATATTGTTCCCTTTTACAGTTTTCATTAAGATATCATCTAGTGGAGGGCGGAGTGAAAAAATGCAGTACAGAAAATACATGTGTTTGGTTAAAGTGATTCTTCTGCATGTAGTTTGTTCATGGAAAAACTTAACAATTTCAAATGCAAAGCCAACACTGAAAGCCAAAAAGATTCACTGTGGAAAAAGCAGCCTCTATTTTAAAATAGTTTAAATGACATTTTTTGTCGTTATCAGTTAACAACATTTAATATGAAATATTTTCTGAAAACCCAAGAAAAAAATCAAGGAAGTGCTCTATGTTAGAAAATGCTCAGCCTCTTGATCAGCAAAATTATTACTATTAAGTATAGTCCCATTAAAATAAGATTTAGTGCCACTTTGTGACACTGGGGGGGAAGAGTGCAAAGTGGCATGTAGACAAGTTCAAAGGCAGTCTTTGTTCTGAAGGCTTTAACGTCTGAACAGAGTATGCACAGACAGAGGTTTCAAGTTAATGGTTGCCTTCCTTGTCATAGCTGTTTAGTGACACAGAACAGTGTGTGATGACACATCATTAAAATTTGCAATGAAAACATTTTTCAGTGATTACTGAAAGGGCCAGGAACAACTGGTTGCTTAAGAGATCCAAACCATTGCTGAACGTTTAACCCATCTCAGAAAATACACAGGGATGCTTACGTGACCAGCGATGGGAAGCACGAGCCCGATGGTGTTATGTAGCACAGGTGCAGTCTGGTGGTGTCCCACAGTTCAGTAAAGGATTTTGTTCCTAGTCACGCTGCTTTTCATTCACTCTAATTTGAGAAGTGGACTTTGGTATCCCAGCCAGTAGTTGCCACATTGCTTTGGCTGCCCCAAAAGAAGTCTTGGGGCACACTGTCCAGGCACTCCACCTTCCTATTAATCTTTACGTATCTTTGATTTCCTCTGGGGTTGATATTTCCTCTGGATATAGATGAGACATGGAGGGAAACAGCACTCTTGTTCGGCACAGGGTCAGGTCAGGAAGGCATTTTTCCTCTTAAGTGTTTTAGCAGGAACTTCAAAGGTCTCCTTCTAGTATGGAAGCTTTGAACAGAAAGGAATGAAGTTCCATGAGTATATACCAAGGGCAGTAGTAAAACAAATAAAAAATCACATGGATAAAAGAATGGTTGTTTATTACTAATGTTCCAGAGCACCAAGCAGAGAGAGGCAGCTTTACCGTGGACTGTAAAGCAATTTTTGTTGTTGTTGTTGCTGTTTTTTAACTGTCCTCCATCCCCCATTAAATTAATTTCATACTAAGGTAGCTTCAGTGGCTTTGGTGGAGCTATTTCTGACTAAGGCAGATTTAAGAACAAAATTGGATCTATTCACTTTGTATTATTCCCATTCATGCATACATTTTAAAAAAGAACTGGAAGCTCCCTTTTGATGTAATTGTTCAGTGATTAATTTTTTTAGTGAAATGGATAGATCTGTGATAGCTGTACAATCATTATAGTGTCTATTATAGTGCAATTTATGTTCTTTTTTAATCTCTCTGAATCTTACACAGTACAATACAAAATAGATTTCCTTATCTGATGCTCTTATTAATATTTATCATAATAAATGTATGTCATTCTATTCCTGTGGCATGTGGGAGAAGGATACATACATTTTTAATAAATCAAAACAAATTCCTTATTCCTTTGCAGCAGTTCTTTTAAGTACAGGCTTAGGCCAACAGGGTTTGGAGACAAAACTCACTAGTATGGTAAAGACTTAAAGTAAATACAGGTAATAATACTCAAGTCACATATTATGGCTGCTGAAGTGTTAATTGAAGTCAGATCACTGTACTGATGGTTGTCAGTGGCTAAGCACCTGGAATCTATTAGCAGGTATGTAGAGAATGTTCTTCTATTCATTTAATTAAACTCAATTCAAGAATTCATCATTAAGAGTTTAGAAATTAAAGGAAGGGTACTTTCTTCAGTTATACTTATTTGGATATATATGTACGCATACTGATATGATAGTTAAGAATATAAGATGCACTAGCTGTAAAATTTTGGAAGACTTCATAACCAGGAAACACCTCTTAGTTCCCTAACTGCAGTATTTGTTTTAGTAAGTAGTTAGCTTGAAATAGAAAACATGCTTGGATAAACATATTTTCCATAAATTCTTGTTATTTCCATTAATACTTGTATAAAGTAATTTAGTAATTTTGCTCTTCTTTTAATCAGCATTTTAAGGATCTGAACAACCTTTAAACTACAGGTTCAAACAAGCGTATGTTCTCCTAATCTCAGTCTTAGCAAAATGTAGCTCCAAGTTACACATATAGAGAACTGTTCTATTCCAGCAATATCATTAAGCATTAATAAAGGAAAACTATTTTAAAGTAGTTATTTAAACAACATACTAACCAGAGATTTTAATATACATATGATAGATAAGTTGAAATATCTACTGAAAAGTTATTCTCATACCTGTGTCTTGTAAACATGTTAGTAAAATATTTAGAAACCTTGGAAAAAGGCAACTTGAATGAGTTCTCGGTGCTCTCCAGAAGTGAAGTGCACGTTAGTAGGGCAACTTCTGTAAGGCAGAGAGAATTTGCCTCATACATGAAAAATCTGGATGTGAAATGTAGAATGCTACAGCTGTCCAGAAACCCAAGCCTAAGCAGCTCTGGTACTTGCTGAAATTGATTTAATAACTTAGTACTACAAGTCACCCTCAGAGCCAATGCCTAAAAACAAAGTTAACAACATTTAAAATATGTATTAAAGTAGAATTTGACACATTTGCTCAAATCTTCTTGGTGCTTTTTTTTTTTTTACCTATACATACTCTACACAAGTAGATGTATTTAATACTAAGTAAGAAAAAGTACAAGGAAAAATGGTAAAACTGGTATGAGAAAAAAAATCCCAAATGAGTATTCTGTCCACAACACATGTTAAAAGAATTTTAGATTTATTGCAACAATAATAGGGCAGGAAAAATCAGCAATATGAAATTAAATCTACTAGCTCTTTAAGATAACTTTGAAATGACCATGAAATTTTGTGTAACTATTTTAATTATAGTATGCATTATAAAGAGATTTTTTTCTTTACGTGTACTAGCAAATACCAGTGCAATCATTTGTGTTTAATATGCAATAAGGAGCCAAACTACAAAGAAAAAAGACTACTGACCCTGAGATAGTTAAATATAAAATAAAAAATACATAGTTCAAATTTAGGCATTTTAATCTTTTGTTCTCCCAGTGTTCTGCAAAAAATTGCTGATTTTAAAATACAGAGCAAGTGAGGGTCTTTGTGTATCTGAAGTCAACAACTGGGCATTTGCAGGACTGGGTTTCTGAATTTCTGTGCTAAATCAATACTGTCTTCATCTCTCTGCACAACTCCCAAAGAGAGAAGTATCAGTGGATAGAGGACAGCATATGGCAGTAGGATCCATTTAAATCTTGTTCCACACGGTGCAGCTATATTAAATCCTGGCTTCATTAAAGTCTGTGCTGAAATTCTTGTAAACTTCAGCTCATTCACGATTTCAGCCAGAGAGTGTAGAACTGCAATTTGAATTAAATCGAAGAGAAATTCTTGCCCCAGGTGCCTGAACTGGGCATGTTTCTATTTACCAGCTCACAGATGAGTATTGCCCATTGTAACTACGCACGTCGCATGGATAAATGAGCTCTGTTCCCTGGCTGCATCTGAATTCAGTGAAGCCATTATTTACCCCCAAAGTAAAAAGGAAGTTTGTATGTGTCCAGACTGGTTTAGAGAGAAAGAAGCATATCCCTAACTGTGCATATCTCTCAGTCAGAATATACATCTTGAATCCAAACCTGTGCTAAAATTAATGGAGAGGCTGATGTATTTCTGGTATAAGCGTTCAGAAGGACAATCAGTATCTTCTCTCTTGCTTCAGTCCTTTGCCATGTTTAAGCTATTCAAAAGCAGTATTTACTTCATATTTCTAGTTTCTCAGAGTAAATATAATCTGAAACATCTGGAAAATCCTTATATGCTAGTCACGCTGAAGTAATGCTCAGGGGGGGTGTGAGCATGCTTACTGGCTCGAGCAATGTTTTGGATCCCTGTCCTCTGAATTTGATAGAAAGCAAAATGTAATATCATTTTACTTAACCCCACAGTATCCAGAACAATACAGTAAGCACTTTGCAAAATACTTTGTGCAAGATACATCAAAGGTTTGGTGACTGAACACATTTTGCTCGTATTGAAATGAGACTAAGCAAACTTCAAAAATTTGATTCCAGTATTTTTTTTTCCCATTCCACAGCACTGTTAATTTTATGTAAAACTGATTTTTTTGACATCCATCCCCAACTATGTAAGAAAAACTGCTGTACAAAAGCAACGTGAAAACTGGTACGGCAGCATGGAAGTTAAAATCAGTGGCAAAGCTCACAATAACTAAACTGGAAACAAGATACTTTTATGCTTTCAGAGGAGATGCACAGCATTAATTGTGTTCCTAAAAACTCTCTCTCTTTTCTAATCACAGCGCTAAGAACAGCAGGATTTCGAAACGGCAGTTTGGGAAGCCGACCTAGTGCTCCTTTTAGAAGCAATGTTTATCAGCCAACTGAGATGGCAGTTGTGCTAAATGGTGGGACTGTAAGTATCAAAATGTGACAATTTAAGAAATCTTCCATATACACTGATACATACAACCACTACTAAGTGAAAAACCTGCTTTTAGCTTATTCACAGCAGGGGGGAAGCTATAAATGAAAATTTGAGCAGCAAGTATGCATGTAATACTTCACTGTCCTCTAGAAAATACGTAATTATGAAGTATTTTGTGTTTCTTTACTTGGCCATTCACATTTTGCAGTGTAGCTGGAGTGAACCAACTTCTTTGGTGAAACTATGTAGTCAGCGGCCTTTTCAAATTAACTATGAAGTGGCACAATTTCTAACCTGATCTTTTTTCAAGACGATGTGAGTCACACAAACGTTTACAGGCCAGTGCGTTACTATAATTAAGAATCATTGTTGCAGACAGTTGTAGTCTCTCACACACCTTCCGTTTTCCTGTGAAATGTATGTGATTCTTTGTAAGTTACAGATGTGTGTGTCTCTGGGAAAGAGATTCATAAAAGAGGAATACAGAATATTTTAATGTTAATAGCGCTGATTTTTCTTTCTTAGACAATAGTTTGGCATGTCATTCTTTGATAGACCTGTTTTTCTGCAGCCTGGTTGTTATAAGAATGGCTTAGTGATCTGATGCCAAACAGACTTTCTAAATGTTTTTCACGTGATGTGTAATTTACATTTGAAGACATTTCATATAGCAGGCATACTGTTGAAAAAGAGTAATTTTCATACCCATGTTTTTCATGCATACCTACATGCTTCTTAAAAATCTACCCATTAGCCAGTTTATACTCATGTGAGTTGGGTTTTCTTTATTTTGAATCATGAGCTGATTCCATAACTCAACCTCTACATTTAAAACCAAATAATGTGAATTGATTGCAGGTCTTTTGTTTTTGAATAAGTAAAGTTTTGGTTGATTTTAGTGAACAAGAGGGACTAGATAACAAGGATTCTCCTGTGTGGGTAAGACAGAGGGAAACATAACCAACTTGAATAAAATGAAAAGGCTGGTGCTTTGCTGTCAGTAATGAATAGCATCCTTCTGATGTTTAGGTTCATCTGTGCCTGATGCTTGGATTCATCTATGCCCATGTTTTCTGATACCAGAATATGCAGCTCAGGGAAAAGGCAGTTTAAGGATGAAGAAGCTAGAGAATTTGCTTTGGGGTTTTTTTTTGTTTGTTTTGCTTTGTTTTGAGGTAGATAGAAAGCTGAATGGAGAACATCAGATAGTAAAATCAGATTAATGTGTATATACAGTCATGGTTTTTACAGAGAGGTAAATGTACTGTATGTGTGGAAGATGAGTGTCTTTGTATCACTTTGCTCTGGAACTACTGTCTGGAAAGCTGTCATGTACATGTAGCATGATAACTCTGATTTTTGAACAGACTAGATCTCTCAGTTACGGGTTTATTATCCTTATTTCCAGATACCAACTGCTCCGCCAAGTTACACTGGACGACACCTCTGGTGAAAGGCTGTAGGCTGTAGAGAATAAGAATCCTTGTTGCAGATGTTGTTCCCTGGCAGTGTGTCTTTGAGGGAGGAATCCATAACAGTACCAGAACAAAGCAACAAAACATCCAGGAGCTTTCGAAATCCTACAGAGGATTTTGTCTAAATGTGAACACCATCGAACTGATAATTGCAAAAACAAAGTTGTAAACCTGAAGCTGAATCTGACTTAAAAATAGAAGTAGGCATACCTTAAATTGGAAGAGGGGGATATTGTACTCTGAAATGTAAGATACCCTCTTGTCTGTAACTAGTGTGCGAGGCAAGCCTGTTTTTGTTGGTTGCCAGTTGCTTGCAAAATACCCTCCTCTCACTTAAACCTAATTCACGTTGCCACAAGAGATTGCCACTACAGTGTGAAAACATGCAGAATTTCTTTCCATTTTGCTCCTTTTCCCTTCATTTCAACTGTCATGAGCAGTACGTTGTTTGCTTCATTATCTAACTGTACTGTACAGTCACGTAGCATCATGTGTAGTCAAGCATTGTCACTCCGTGGCAACTAAATTGCCATTACACTGTAGGCTGATACTCTTCTCTTTAAAAAGCTGGTGTAGGAAATGCAGTTCTGGAGGGATGAAAGGTCCATGCAGGTTTCATGCAAGTTATGGAGCTTCTTGAGGCAGAGAGAAAAAGTGTAGGTCTACGGAGAGGCAGCTCTCCTGGGCCACGTGAGATCAAGTCCCGTTATTCCAGCCTTGACCCCGGGTGCAAGCAAAAGCCATGCGCTCTCACGTCTCCTACAGCCAAAGCCATGAAGTGATACTCTGGAGGGATATACTTTTGCAAAGATGTAGCAGGGGAGAAAAGGTGACTGGTTTGCCAGAAGGCGTTGGTTGTGATGGTGGATTAAAGGCAACCCACAGCGCTGCCCCAGCCAGCCTGCTCCGTTGGGCTGCTCTTGCCAAGCAGGAGAGCGGTGGCGACCGAGAAGTGCTGACCACCTCGCAGGAGAAACTCAGCAGCAGTAGGGTCAAGACCTCCCTTTCCAATCCCTGTCTGTAGGAGTCGTCCCCTTGACTGCAGTTGTTTGTGCATTTCGATGTGGTTGTGCATTTTAGTGCCTAGCGAGTAGAATCTCCGTGCTGGAGGTGGTTTGTTGTTGTTTCTGTTTGTTTAAGGTGGTTTCTTCCCTACTCCTCCGCTCCCCTCCCCTTTTTTGAGTTGATAGAAGACAGACTTTCTCAAAGCTTTTTATCTTTGTTTTCTCCCAGTTATTTAAAAGGTTCCCATTGCCCATTGTTTGTGCCATGGTTTTTCATTATGTTTAAGCAATCATTCCTTTATTTAACATTTAATACATATCGGCCATTGAAAACATCATTGTATCCTCACTGTTTGGCCAATGTTAACCTTAAGCTTTCCTCGATACTAAAAGCTAATTGTTTTTACTTGAGGGCATAGGAAACATATAACAATTAAACTTTGCATATGCTGTAATAAAAATATATATTTTCAGACTAAAAAAATATAATGTACTAATAAATGAATAGCTTGGTAGCTTCACAGAAAGAAGTTACTTGCTATATACTGCAAAAGAAAGACAAGCTTTTTATTTTTCAAGAGTCTTCCTGATTCTTCATGTACCTCCATTTTTACTGAATTAGGAACCTAGTCCTGCAGACTTGCACTCCCACGAGTAGTCCCATCGACACCAGTAGGTCTACATACAGGTACAGAGGCTGCAAGACCAGTCCCTAAGTGTTGCACAGAGATATATATGTGTATATATATATGGGAAAAATATATATTGCCATTCTTGCCATGATCATCTTATGGGGTTTTATTTCAAAGCCCTTCTCTTCCAGAAGCAATGTTTTTGTCCTGCATGAGAAAAGGAGTATGTTAAGTCCCCCCTGCCCTTCCCTCCTCGAGGCAAAGGAAGCATGTGCTTGTTTTAGAGATTGCTTATTTTATTTTGTAACTAACTAGATGGCCTTAGTAACCAAGTAGGGTAGGGGTGGATATTGCATGCTATCCAGCAACTTAGAAATACAGTTTGCTTGTTTTAAGCAAAGCTTTGATCAATTAAGATAGTATTTAAGATGATAGTTACCCAGAAGATGCATCATTTGGAACAATAAAAAACCTATTACCATCACTTGCCTGCAGAATTTTGCTTTTAAAAAAACTAATGAAACTCTATTGTAAAAACATATAAGATGACCATGGCATAAATGGTAGGACAGCTTTCTTTTAAAAAGTTTATCATGCTACAACCAAGATTTATGAATTATAATACACATTCTACAGACCTTGGACAAAATCTGTATAAGATATAGTTATCCTAAGAAACGGTTTTTTTCTTTTTCTAGATGTGACTGAATTGATAGAGTTCCCAATCCTGCTTCTGATGAAGTTTTTTGGAATTTGAGGCCTTATACAAAGATATGGCCAGATCCTACAAACTGCTACTCACATGACTAGTCTCACTGGGTTAGTCATGTGGACTATTTATAAAATTAAAGATTAGCAGGATTGGGTTTAATTTGTGGTGGTGAAGGTGTGGCAATAGATTAGGAGGGTCTTTATTTTACAACTTTATACAATTAGTAATAAGCAACTTTTTCTTTTAAAGTCACTAGTCTGTGATGTTACATGCCCCAAATAAAACTGTAATTGAAGAAAGGCACCTTTATGTTAACTTATATTTTTGTTACAGTATTTACTTTTGCCTTTTATGAAAGTTATCTAGAATGTAGAGCATCTGTGAACAACGTAAGTAAGCAAGCACAAGCCTTTCGCAGTTCAGTTAATTACAATTAGCTTTTATACTATAAAAGCTACTATGTTGTCCCTTGATGGTTATGTGCTCATGGTGTTTCCATGCATAAAAATGAAATTGTAAAGCACCTGAAAAAAAAATTACCAAAATAAGATTTATAATAACTGTCTTTTAATCGATGGCTGGAAAAAAGTTCAAAGCCATACTTTACAGATCCTGTCCTGCTTTCAGATGAGTTGAGGGCATTTGACACTTGCCAGAAAATATGTAGCATCTTCAGAAGAACACTCTCAATACATACAGTTGTTTCTATAAACAAGGTACATGAAATACTATAGAACTAGATGTTTCTGGTTTTAGTCTAAACACAGGCATCTTGGTTGGCTTTGTTTGAGCTTGATGCCTTGGGTCTAACCAAAGGCCATGCAAAAGGGAACATTGTAGCTTTTATAATAAAACAATTAGACTATTCTGCCAACTTACAGGATTACAAAGCAGGTGCTTTTTATTAATTGATGAGAGCTAAAGCTCATTTTTGATAGATAATATATATTTATTAAATGTATTAATGTGTGTTTTATAACGTACCCTTTTTTCCGCTGATTGTTGCATACTGGTATCTTATTAAGTACATCTTTAAAGGATTTTCAAGACAATCAATGTGTACCACGATGACTGTACATAAGTATACAAAACTACAAAGGTTGTAAAGCATGGGCAAATGTTTTATTTTCAAAATGCTGTTCTTAACGAGAATAAAGGCTTTACTATTTACTTACAATGTTTGTGTTAACTTGCTGTTAAAATCCACTTAAAATTTTTCCTTTACAGTAAACTAATGGCATGCTACAGACACCATTGTCCTGTGGTGACATCGTGGCAATTTTGCAATATAAGCTAAGTTAAACTAAAGGAAACCAGCTCCTAGAGTCATGGGGCACACTCTTTCACCTTTGGCCACATTCCCAAATTCACCCTTAGCTCTGACACCTATCAAAGCCACCGTGAACCAGTCAAGGAGCTTAGCCACCAAACTCCTAACACTACACATATTTTTTTTTTTCCCCCCAGTTGGTTCAGCAGTTTCCTGTACTGGCTCAATTGCTAGTGCTTATGACAAGGGGGGCAGGGGATAGGATCATACAGCTGGGGTTGAAGGATGCAGGTTGAGAGATTTTTCTTCAGCTGGTTTGATTTTCCTGACTGGGTGCAACAACCAGCATCATCAGCCAGGACTGAAAACCACAAGGGGTGGGTAGTGGTGTAACAGTGAAGACAAAGGCGCTATGGAAGTGATGGAAGAAATCCATGTTGAACCACAGCAAGAGCTAGAAGGTATCTGTGTTTTATCAGGCTTTCATTCGAAACAACTAGGCCTTTGTTTGACTTGCATGGAATTGGTAGTAGAACTGCAAATACCTTCTCTAATTATGAAATTATAAAGGCCTAAATAGGACTATGCTTGAGCCAGAGTTAAAAAGATGAGGGCTCCTTAGCAGGGGGGCCAATCTGATTTTTATTCTGCTTGCAATTTAAGTAAGTATGTACACATACAGTGATAGCACTTTGAGCAATCCTGTGTGATCTTAATTTTACACTTTCTCAGCACATGTGCTAAGTGATAACAAAAGGGCCTTTGACTTTTTTTTTCTCCTCTGCAGAAATGCAGCGCAACCCTAACTCTTACTGCCTTCGGTTGGAATTGCAGAGGCACAGCATTTCTGGCTGTTATGAACAGAGCCTGGACTTGTATTGATGCCAAAACGGCACAGAGTAACTGCTCAGAGACAAATTTTGTCTTTAAGCAGCAAAGGTATTTATTTTGTGCAGCGTTGGGGAGCTAGCCGATTCGCACCGGACAAATTAGCTCTGAAGTTTTCTGTGAAAAGTTAGGTATTCTATACAGTTTTTGTGAGAGATTAGACACCATCTTGACACACATAGTCATTTGATTTTAACACCTAATCATTCCATTCACAATAGGTGGGATCTAGGTGGACTAGACCTTTCAATCTTCTTTGTTCAACGATTTCCTGACTTGATGGCCTCCTTATCTCCTTTGGGTGTCCACCTTATCTTTTCTAATTATTCAGAGTACATTCCTTTCTAAATGCAAACAGAGCGTCACCCAGAGCACTGTACCAAACTCGTCCTGAGTCATCTTTTTAAGACCTTGTTCTGTTTCAGTATACATTGTCACAGCTCTGCAGAAGTCAGTGAAGCTACTCCAGTTTATACTAAATGAAGATTTTTGCCTTAGTTTTTATCTTTGCCTACATGTGGGTGTAACCCCATTTATTTCATCCAGAGCTTTGTCCCTGTCAGAAAAGCTTGCAACTCAGGAACACAAGATAAACACAGACTCACTATTTTTGACTAAATGTGCACAATTCCATCTGTTTTAACAGAATTGTGCTTACTTACACTAGGACTGATTTTTGTCTTAGCATGCTGGGTCCTTACATAATCTCCCTTTGATTTACGCCACCTCACATGTAAAACTAATGCTAAGAGTGTTTCTATATCAGTGCCACAAAATTTAGCCCATGAGCTCTGTGTTTTGTGATACTGGTGAGAAAACTAAAATGGAGATGTTGAATGATTTTGTGTGTGTACTTCTGAGCCTTCTGATTTGCTTCCCACTGCAACCATATAAAAGAAAACATTAAATACTTCCCAAAACATCCACAGAAACAAAAAAGTAAACATCCTTATTTCCACAGCAAATACGCTGTTGTTCAATAAATAAATAAAAATCCCTCACCCAACCCAAAAGACCTGTTTCTTCTATGGTATTTTTTTGTTCTGACACAGCTTCAGTACTCAGATACTTGTACACAGTTCTCGGTGCCATCTGTGGGAGTTGTTCATGGATAGCTGAGGGCAGAATTGTTTGCTAGTAAGAAGTTACTGGATTGCTCAAAAAAAATAATAATGAAAGCAGCTCTTTGAGGTTTTTGCTTTGAAGAATTTTCAATTGAAAGCCAGTGATGAAGTCATACAGTTCACCTAGTATATAAATATATTTTTGTCATTTAGGACAACAAGCAAGGTCAATAAGGAATAGTTTTTCTATGTCTCAGTGGAAAGAAGAATGTTATCCATGTGATTGCAAAGGGTCTGCCAAATGGGAAAAATCAGTCAAACAAAGAGCACAGGGTTGCTTGCTGGAGTAAACAATTCTAAATGAACAAAAGCTCTACATAAAAGTGAAATGTCCCACCCCCTTGTGAAAGCTGTTTTCAAAGCTCCGTATTCTTTCAGAGTGCTGTAATACAGATTAACCTGATGTTTTTCTTCTGCTGATACAACAGTCAGGTTCCTCAGTCTAATTCTGTGATTTCAGCTGCCATATGCTGTTCTTAATATTTGAATATTTTACAAACTGTCTTTTAACTTATAAAGATAAAAATATGTTTTTCTACTCCCTGCACTTCAGAAGATGCATCTGTACTGTACACCATCCATACCAAGCAAGTTTGTTGGGACATTTATATATAAAAGTTATGCTAGAGGCAAAGAAGGCCAAATAAGCCCAAAAAATCCCCTTTTGTACATACAGTTTGAGGAGAGCTTAGTTACACTTACAAAGCATGTAACTGAAAACCACCAAACAAAATCCTCGTCGTAAGTACCCAGAACACTGGGCTGCAATAGGCCCATGTGCTAATTTCAAGAGCTCAATGCATTACCAACCTGGAAGATCTCAGCTCATAGAAAACACACAGGAAAAGTGACATATGATGATGAGGAACACAGAAAATACCTTAGGAACTCAAAATATGACCACAGTGGCAGGATATGCCCTGTGTTCTACAACCATCAAGGCAATATGTGCCCAGTGCCTTGCTGGCACAAGACACTTCTGGATTTTAAGGCTTTTGTTTGTACAGCTGGTAAGGAGAAAAAAATCAAAGTGGATTAAATATCTCGTGATTATGAATGTCCCATATACAAAACACTAACTATTGTGTCGAATTTTATTTAATATTCCTTGATGTGATGAGGCTGGCCTTTGCAAATATTTCATAAAAATTTCAATAAGGCCAAAAACCCCAGGTCTCTCACACAGTTTCACGTTAAAATGAGCAGGGGTTTTAGGTAGCTGCTGGCAGTGCTTTTAGTCAGTAGCGTCCGTGTCTTATCATAACCTGTGTTACTTAAGCATAACAATTCCAAATCAAATCACACTAACCAAGAAGCACAGGTTGTCAGCATGATTCTGCATTTCAGGCAGTTATTTAAATAGTTTTCGACATATACTTGCTTCCTATGCAGATAGAAAAGTAAGATGTCCTCAGGATTCAGATAAGCTGAAAAGATGGAGAAAGGAGCTGCCTGGCTGAGTCTTTTCACTAGAAATTTCCATTGGAAAAATGTATTTTCCAGGCTGTGACACCTCAAACTAAACTTGCTGGAAATATTTTGAAACACCTAAGGAAGATGTTTAGTTTGTATATTAGCATACCTCCCATGAAGTTTTGAACTGATAAGCCAGCACCTTTCTTTCAGACAACACATATCTAAAAGCAATGAATAGTGTAAATGTCAATATGAACAACCAACTTACAACCATGCCCTTCATACGCTGAATTTTAACCACTTCAGCCTTAGGAATCCTATCATTCATTCAACAGAGCAAGAGAAAGACCCATTTCTATTTTCAGTTGCATTGAAAAAAAACCTGAAGTTGAACCTTAACAGCACAGTTCCCATTTTATCCCTCTGTGACCCTAGTCACTGTGTGCTGTTACACTGGCAGATTGGTACCACTGGAGAACTGGGATTCTGCTGCAATGGAGATCATCTCTTTTTCTCTACAGAGATTTCCTGCACTCTGGGGAAAGGTGTATGGACATAACTGGGCAGAATGAACTGCCTGAGGATGCCAGTTATGCAGTGGTGATTGCAACTGTGCACTGCTGCCAGTCTCAGGGCAGTGCCAAGAAAACCATTCTCACAGGAGGCTGGATTCAGCTCCCACAAAAATTACAAACATGTTAACTCCCAAGATGTTTTTGTAACAGAATGTGTGAAAATTAACTACAGAGAATGCATAATCACTAATTTAAGGAGGTGCAACGTAAGATTTAAACAGAAGTAACACAACCATCATCACTGGCAGCACAGTCACAGTATTTCATGTAGTTTTAAAACACCTGCTCCTGTTTTAAGTCCTAAGACACAGAGCAACTGAGGCCCTTAAGTGCTATGACAGTGTAAGTTAAAAAAAAATATCTCACATCTCACTTATATCCAGTATTACAGTTTATATAGCTCACATGGTTTCTACTGTCAGGACAGTTGAGTTTGTTAGCACTATGTTTCAGTCTCATTACTCTTATTTTTTAATACAGAGTGAACCCGATTAAAGTATGCTTTAGTTGCGTGCATATTCTAAATCATAGGACGCTACAACCATCACTACAATAATAAGCACTAGTGGAGACTGTGATTGATTTACTTGGATGTGAGGTGGGGGTTGCTCTGAAGAGATTAGCACAACTGTTAACTTATTTTTGACTTGCTACTCCTACTACAATAAAGTTCTCTACTAGTTTGCCTGCCACGTTCCTTGGAAATGCAGCTCGTTTGACACAGTTATCATGCACGTGTTGCACTGTTGAGGCAGGGTGGTG
The DNA here is from genome assembly GCF_023634155.1 of Falco peregrinus. Lineage (NCBI taxonomy): Eukaryota > Metazoa > Chordata > Aves > Falconiformes > Falconidae > Falco > Falco peregrinus. The sequence goes on along the minus strand of NC_073725.1, from coordinate 81,140,500 downwards.
GTGAAAGGCAGCACTGGCTTTGGATGTATTTGGATTTACTGTTTCAGTTAGCCCCTGGGGGTAGAATACTCAAAAAATCTACAAAACTCCTATTAGACATCTGAGGACCAGCCTTTGTCCTATTTATGGATGCATTAGTGTTCAAACGTATTTACCATCTATTTTGTGTAACAGACACAATTTTCCCTCATCTTAATGCACAGGACTGACATTCTGGTTTGAGACTTGGTTGTTTCGGCATAACAGCGAACAACCTATGACCTACTTTATACACTACTGTATAATAAAATTGGTTTGTGACAGTAGCTTATGAAAGGTTTATATACCTACACTCTTTATTTTGTTTAAAACATAAGAACTATGAGAATTACATTTAGTAATTTAAACAGTTGAAAATAGTAATCAAAAATACCATAGACTCAGACTGTAAGAAGATGAAAATCCATTAAAGAAAATCTATTGGAATAACTTATTAGCAGGAGCTTAGAGTAAAATATATATATAGAGAAAGGAGTTTCACCCTAGCCTCCCAGTGAAATGCCAAAGAAGCCTGAACATGAAACTGGAGCCACCAGCAATCTTGCTGAAATAAGACCTGACTCAAAGAGACAGTTCTTTATAAAGTGTATATAATTTTAGCTTCTTACTATTGAAAGTCAGCATGTACACAATTATTACTGAAACCTTTCACTTCAGGAAATCTGCAGTCACTAGTGATAGGAGAATGATGTATTGAAAAAAGGTACATTAAACAAATAAATGGAAATTATGCCCAGACATTCCTGCTACTTGTGAATCTGAAACTGTCAGAGGATCACTCATCAGAAGAAGCTTCTGCAAAATGGATATATAAAAGTAACAGGACAAACCTAATCCTCCAAATCAGAACAAAGTTTGTTAAATGCTTAGTCTTGCCTCCGTGACTTCAGAGAACAAACGATTTCAGGGCTTTTTTAACTTCACTTAGGATCAGATTAGAGAAGCAAGAGCTGATGTACAGGAGACTCCCAAACACCAACATCTAGTAATGGAGATAGAAAAAAAGGGCTGAAAGATCTCTAGCAGAATGTGTCTGTGCAATCCACCATGCTTTCCTAATATTTTGATAGAAATTTTAAGAATTCATTTGGATATATCTGGATGGCATTTTTACAATTCAAGGTATAAAAAGAGAAAAAAAATACTGGAAGATACAAACTGGGCAGCTTCATGAAAACTGTTATTTACACCCATTAGCCCCTCTTACTTCTGAAATGTTTCCTACTTGCAAAATATGATACGTTCTGTCAAATCACCAAATTTAAACTCTTACACATACTAAAACAAATGATCAGGTTAAAAGAAGAAAAAAGAAAAAAAGAGATAGAATAGACAGTTACATTAAAAAAAGATATCCAAATGACTAATACCAGTTTAAAGGGTTTAAAGGGAACTCTGGGGCAAGTAGCAATGTTCTGCAATCTGTCACCCACTTTGCTAATCTCTGAATCATATTTTAAGACTAACAATTCATGGTCTTTCTATCCCTGCCTTCACACCCCCCCCCCCCCTTTTTTTTTTTTTTAACTAGGAATGTCTTCAGTCTAGGTTTTCTGCAGGACTATTTGGAGGTTTTACTTTTTAACTGGTGGCAGCCTTTTCTCCAGGCTTTTAATGCTTCTCAGTTATAGAAATTTTGGGTTTGCTAACTAAAAACCACCAACTAACAAAAAACACCAACAAGAATTTTCAATAAAAATGCTCCATTTTTTTCACTATTATCTTATAGAAGGTTAAAAGAAGAAAAATAAAAAAAAGATTGGAAAACCCATGAAGAATTTCTCATCTCCTTTAAAACAAACAAACAAATTATATAATCACAGAAAAATCAACAGACTGCAGTTGTCTTTTTTCCATTACAAATCATTATTAAAAACTGCAGAGTGATGGGTAAAAATACAGCTTTGGTACTGGAGGATTAGTCCAGACTTGCACTAGCAGATACACTGCTGTGCCTGTCTAAGCACAGTTCAGAAGATCACGTATTTTGTAGCTTATCTAAATTATCATCTCTCTTTTTTTTCCCAAACATTCCCAACGCGGTTTCAGAAATTAAATGTTACTGTAATCTTTATAACTTTTCAAAGACATCTGACTCTGGGGTGTGGACCAATAAAGTGGAATCTGCATCATGAGTCTTATGACTTTTATCACTACATTCTCAGCTGTTAGTGCCAAGATTAAACTTTCAGAAACATCTCAAGCATCTTGAATTAGGCTTGATGAAAACCACCACATACTCAGCTATCGGCACCGCTTTGTTCTTGGATTTTAGTTTAAAAAAAGGAAAAAAGACGATGTTTTAAGGTCTTTTGTGTAACCGAAACCTTATATATGTCCTTTTAAATCAAAAGCAATCACATATACGAACTCATTTTAAACTATTTGGACTGTAGCACTTTTCAGAAAGAAACAACAAAATACCTGTAAATACTGTAACGTTTAAAGAAAAAAAAACAACCAACAGAATCAAATTCTTTTAATCGCAGCGTCCTACCAACAGCAAGTAGCCTTCCACTTTTAACTTCTTTATATAGCTCAGTTTGAAGCAACATAATTTGAGAAAATACATTAAACATTTGAGATCTTAACATATATGTGTTAATATATGTATTATATAACATATATTCAAAGTGTAAAACCATGGAATATGGGGAGGTCATCACTTACAAGAGCTTCATAATGAGATTAATTAAAGAATTATAGCTACAGTAAAAGACAGCAGATGGAATTAAAACCAAATAATTTTGTTTAAAATCTTCTTAAAACATGACTACATTTCAGTCACCCTTGGTGAAAGTTGGAGGGGGGGAAAGGCAAGAAACTTCTCACATAAAACTGATGAATTCCTTACAATTTACCAAGCCGATTTTTTCTAAATAAACCACAGGGGTGCAGTCTTAAAGAAATCCATTAACTATTCAGACTATATCTTTTCCTAATCCAGCATTATTACCTACAGTACATTTTAAATATTTTTTAAAGCCTAGTGTAAGTCATTCCATATATCTATCTATCTATATCTATATATCCCCTTCTCAATATTTTCCTTGGTACTCAGTCCTGCAGACACGTATGCAATTGTAACTTCATTTATGGAACTATTAATAAGGATCCATTACAGCACATGACTATACTCATGTTTATTTGTTTATGGAATAAATTCCAAGAAGTTTCATAGTATAGCTATTTTTTCCTGGGTACTGAATTTAACATTTTTTCCCTTCTTCAATTCATTCTGCTTTGATGTGATATGATTATTTACTTTCATACAATTACATACAGCCATCCTTCAAAAGTACGCAGATTAGACTTCCCCAGTTCAACTTAGTAAGCATATTTCGCTTTTGAATCTTTCCTCATAATTCAGGTAGAGACACATCACAGCTTTATAAGGAGTGAGTGACTGCATTTCCTTGCTTCTTGACAATTTGCATCTGTTCCTACTCCAGCAATGCTAAAATATGCAGCCTGTTCTACTCTTCATCTGCAATCTCATTCATATATTCAAGGATTTTTCCAGTGACAGAACACCTACATTCTGAGTTCTTCAGCACATTGCTGGTTGCATCTTCCCAAGGGAAAAAATTCTTTCTGTGAAAGAAGTATTTTTTAAAAGCTCCCAGTATAGATGAGTAATAACTTCTATTGCCAAAGGAGAAAAACAGCTTGAAAATGGAATGGAATGCATAGAAATATTCCCTCCTGTATCTGGAAATCAACCCCTCTACCTGCTGTGAAGATTACTTTCTGTCTCAGTTTGGTTTAACTAGATTATTCACACACGGTGTATATTCACTGTTACAGAAGTACCTTGCAAAGCCAAGGCTACAGTTGATCTGTAAGAACTGCTAGCTAATAGGGCCGCAATTGTTTTTTGCCATTAAACCAGGAATATTTATTTCTTTTACTACTTTCCTTAAGAACAATGCTTTTTTAAAATAAAATTTTATAGATTTTATGCAGGTAAAAAGAAAAAAAGAAAGCCCTTAGGAAATAAAATAGCTGAAAGTACTAGACAAGTGTATACAGAACCAATGGTCTTTCCAAAAGCACACCAGTAGAGAAATAACCATTGTAACAGTGTCAGTATTATTTACGTAAGTAATGAATGAAGATCTAGGTATATTCATTAAAAAAATCAAGTATTTTCAAATTCCTTTCATTGTAGGACAGGTTCTTTTTCATTTCCAGTGATGTCTCATCAGTACTGCATCTGCATAACACACTGCTCAGAATCATGACTAGATAGGGACTTCTCCACTGCATGGAGGCACAAATCAAATTAACCAGGCTGTTAACCAAAAAGCCAAGGCCTATTTCTTCTTGGAAACATTAAAGCAAAAATACGACTGGAGCTATATGGGATACCAGATAGAAACCAAAACGATGCAGCAAATTATGTCCCATTTCAAACGGATGATTTAGGCTACAGATATTGACAAAATCGATAGGGACAGGCCTAGATAAATGCACGCTGGGAAAAGAAGTTCTCCTAAACAGACACTCATGGTAGTACATCAGTCTCATGAAACCAAAGGCAGGTCTTGCTACGTGCATGCCACTGTGTCACATCCTGCCAAACATGATCTCAAATAACACCCAGGTTATTAAACCACTTATTTGAACACATTTACATTAATTTCAGCAAATTGGAATAATAAAACTAGAAGGGACATCATCTTCCATCTGCTATTCACTCATATCCTCTGGAGGTTGCTTTCTTATTAGCTGTGTTTTCTGTAGAAGGTAATATTTTTACAAAATTCTGTAAAATATTCTGCAACAAATTTATCCCACCAGCTCTGCTGTATTGGGGATAATTCTCTTCTACAAGGCTAAAGCTGTGAGCCACTAAACTGAGCCATGAGTGCTATGCTACATTTTCGGTCTGAAGGTAGAAACTGCTAAGAGTAAGGACTATCACACCCCAAATACAGCCCATTTTGTGGAATGTAACGTTACAGCAGTGGAGCAGTATAGCAAATTAAATGTCAGGTAAGAATGCCATTGCTTTATCATTTTCAGTAAAGGCTGAGAGAAATACACCTTTTTCTTTGCGCTCAAAAAGAAACGTAGCAGGCACATGCATTAAAAGAGGCCAGCAGTCCTGCAAGATGCTATTAATTTATAAAGCAATTTTCATGCAAAGTTTTCATGTAGAAAACTTTTCTTTGAAAAGTAGAACACTTTTCAAAACTAGTAATAAATAGTATAAAAGATACAGTGAAAGAACAATAAAGAATTACAAAGAAGAAAAAAAAAGATATACTTTAAACATGCAGTGAAACAGGTGGATAATCAGTGGCTTATATGAGGCTGCATTATACCTTGGCCTACCAAACCAAGCAGTCATGTCATGTAGGGTATGATTTCACATGACACAGCAGGCACAGGACAGATGAGCTGATCTGAAAGTGAGCAGCCATCACAAATGGGCCGTTTTCCTTCCCTCTATTACTGATGGACCATTTCCCTTATGTTAAATGTAAGGACTGTGTCATTACCAGGCAAGTCAGTTTATCAGGCTGATCCAGCAGAAAACTAACCCAAGGGGCAGCCGAACAGAACTGAAGAGCGGTTCTTTGTCAGATCAGCCAGCTGGACCAACCATGAAGCCATAATTGCTAGTGCCAAGGAAAGGAAAGGATGGCAAGAGCCGTGGCCAAGGAAGCACAGGACTGCCTTGTTAATGAGGAAGTTGCTGGAACACCTCAGCTGCTCCTTAAAAATCAGACTTTTGGTCCCTACTTAAGAAAAACTCGAGAAGTCTTTTGTTCTGGTTATGTTTTAATGAAAACAAAAACTTCATTAGTTTCAATAATAATCAATGTGTTTTAACACACAGAAAAATAAATTAAGAATGCCTTTGGATTTGTTAATTACCATCAGTTTACATTTCTAACTTCCTCTTAATATCCATTTTAAGAATCACACTGGTGAAGATTATACGAACACGCTTTCATAAAATGGTATGTCTTTGCCTAAAACACACCCGTGAAATAAGGTACACATAGCATTGTGCTGAAAGCCACAACAAAGCAGAATCTGACAGTTAGCTCACACTAACCGAGTCTTTGGCTGGTATTTCCACGGAAGGTATGCTGATCTTTCTAGTAGTGTCAATAGAATCACATTACTGCTCGAGTCAGCATTTTCTAAAAGCTATTTGGCAGCTCACCATTCATCCCCTACAGTTAGATTCAACACTGTTTACAGCATCTAATAAACAAGGTTAGAGTCATACAAATTTAAGAGATACTTCATTGTTATTCTTAATGTAATTAACTTCATAATAAATTGCCGTATCTATTTAAAAATGTTTTTCTTTTTCTTTTGATCCTGAATCTTAATGCTTTATTTGTAACATCTGAGTTTTTAGTAACAATAAATGCTTTGTCTGCTTCATGTGAAGAGCTTGGTGGTTTAATTAAAGGGGATTAATTGAATTAACAGAATTAATTAATGCAGTTAAACCAAATGTGTAGAAAGACAAGGTTATAAGAAGTAGTTGTGTTATGCAACTCATTTTTATATGAGTGCTCACAATCCACTTCAGAGCAAAGTCAGCTGGGTTAGATTGAATCACTGGTAAAAGCGCTTTTAACTAACCTTGCTGGCTTTACAATGAAATAGAATTTAATGGCATTAATAAACAGCAGAATAATAATAGATGAAATAAGAGCAGCTGGAGCACTAACAAAAATTAATTATGGCATCACAGCTGAGACTGATAATGAAACCTCTGGACAGTAACGTCTCAAACTAGTACAGCTGTTTCCAAATAGCCATCTGTCTGGGCCCCACAGCTATTTTATGTATGGATACTCTTAAATTAACTTAGCAGAGCTCAGTTAAGGAATTACAGAAACAATGTGATAACATTGAAAGCTAATGTGACATAAGCAATATAAACTTGCACTGGTTTAAGTAAAAAAAATGAAAGGGGGCAATTTCACAACTTTCTTTGAAGTGGTGAAACAGCTGTGTCCCCTAGAGTCCTAAAATTGATTTGATGATGGGAAACCTCTATAACAGTGATTAAAAGGAAATTTGGTTTTCCTTTTGAAACAATCGGCAAAGGCAGCAAAGGAAATGTTATCACTACATTAGTCTCCAAAACAACATAAATAATAGTTTATGGAAAGATTCAATTTCTTCAGAGACAGGAGTTTTTATAATCTATTCAACTGCCAAATGACACAGCCCACTCCACCCTTAGGCCTCTGCTTTTCTTAGCTGCAACATTTTGAATACAGTTTCATCTTGTCCTCTGAAAATGCATTTGTAATTTTCACTTTAAGATTTTATGTGCATGAAGACTACCGTAAAATATGTAAAATATGATTGCATATCTAAATATGATCTAGTATCATATACAACCTTTTTCACAATGATATGTTCTAAATATATAGGTTTATTTCTTAGAAATAAGTGGGAAATGTATGCATTTGTAACTCTTACTGGTATCACAGACAACGGAATGTGTGAAAAAACATGCCTTGATGAGATGCTGTAAATGCTAACAAATCAAAAGCAAGAGGCCAAAACACAAACATTAAACTGCAATCATTTAAAATGAATTAGCAAACCTGCTAGATCAACTTCTATAGTCACCTTCAGGAATGCAATTTTTCAACAATTAACACTGACAGAATTAAACATGTATTACAAAGAAAAGAATTTGTCTTTCATTTTTTAAATTTAGAAGTTTAATTTTATCATAGTAAATTTGAATCCACTGTTTTTAGATCTTCAAAACAAAATCTATTTATATCTTTTCTTTTTTTAAAAAAAAAAAAGCCCCAAACCCAAAAAGAACCTACTACTTTTTTTCAAAGTAAACTCCTAATAAACCATTGTAAATAGGCTATGAATTCCCACACAGACTTGAAGAAAACCTTGGATGCCAAGGTTTTCTTTATTAGTCAAGTCTGCTGGAAGACAACTTATAATAAAAAATAAAATCCATGAGACATATTTGTACACAGTTACTAGTTACTATGTTGTTTAATCTTCTAGCTGTAAGCTACTAAAGCCAAGAATTCTAATTCACTGACTGCATACAAACACCCCATACAGAAACGCAGTTTTCCCCTGTTGTGCTGTGTGATTTTGCTCGTCAGAATGAATTCTTTTCAGCTACAGACTATCCCTTAGGCAACCAACTGCATGGGTTGGTAAATCAAACCTGAGCTTTTGTGGATTAAAACTGCAAAATAAATATGAATAAATGTTTGGGAAAATCTAGGCCTTGTAACAAATGGCTATCACAAAAAAAAACCCCAAACACCACAAAAAACAACCCCAACCAAAAAAACAGTCTTCCAGTTTTGGTATTCGTACTATAATGTATACTGCCCTGAAGAAAATTCTTGTTCTGAACATTTCATAATCAGGTGAAGCAGAGATCAAAAGGTCCTGCACATAGCACAGTGCAGACACAGAAAAGTGTGTCAGCTCATAACACCTTGCAATATATAACTGCAATAGCAAGGCAACTGAGGAGGCCATGATACACAAAGGAAGATTCTGAACACAATGTCTTTTGAAAAATTACTCTTTTATGACAGCTTTGATATCAGCTGATACCTAACTGCATTTATGATTTAAAAAATTCTACCCTGAGAATTCTGCAGACTGAACTCACACTTAAGCCTTCACAGCTGAAATACACCCGCAGGAACAGCTTTCATTGCAGCCCTGCTGTTGGTGTAGACGTGCAGAACCCATCTGAGGTTGTCATTCATTACTGTCTTTGTTAATTATAAGCCTGCCCCTCAACGTATCTAAATATCCACTCAAAGAAATCTACTGCTATTTGTATTGGTATCAGTACCAGTATCAATGCAAACTTTCTTATGACAGAACTCCTAACACTGGGAAGGAACACTGGAAGAATGTCAAGCATTTTGAAGCGTATGCAGAACACCAACTAATCTTGCAATTGGAACTGGAAAAGTAGATTTCTCCACTGCATATTTTCTAACGAACTCAGAGTGTAATACATATAGCATAAATCTTGCAATATTACAATGGAAGCAGATTTTACTGGACAAATTCTATTAAATAGCACAATGCAGCTGAAGCTAGAGGGCAAGAGCTTCAACCCAGCTCACGCATTTTCCCTGGAGATCATGAAGAATGGCTGTTTGGGCAGGAAAAGTACCTCCAACAGGAAAATACTTTTCCTTGCACTGCACTTGCAAACATGCAAACTGCAGAACTATCCAGTAGCTGCTGCTGCAGTCACCATACCTCATCATAGGGCAAGCAGCAAAACTGGAGAGAGACTTCCCTTTGTGCAAGAGCTTTGCCTAGCATAAGCAAGCCAAGAGTTGCTGAGGTTCTCTAGGCCCTGGGGAACACGGTGGATTCAGTACTTGAACGTGATTCTCTCAATTGTGAACATGAAATCACCCTGTGGTACCAGCTTATGCATGCGACTGGCAGGTGAGTGCTGCAGAGGATTAAAGGAGGCAGCACACAGAGGCAACTTTTTAAACAGTCAACACTGTCCTCAAGGATGAGAGTTGCCACTGATTCGCTTCATCTTACCTGACGAAATGTGGATTACTTCAGAAATCCAGAGCAACAATTTAAAAGTGTTTGCCTTCAGTGCTGCCTGGAGTTTGCTGCACAGCTCTTGTGTGAGAGTGGGTTTAAATACTCTTCTGCTTCACCCAATAGAGGAGAAATTGTGCTACAATAGCACCATGTAGCAAGATACTTATTGGAAACATTTATACTATAACTGAACACTGTGTTCATTAGACAATGCCCAGTGAAAATACCTTATGTATCCAAATCTGATTGCAGAATTAGTGTTCAGCATACACATCAGAAGGCTTGACAGCAAGCTTAACACAGCATAACTGCAACATTACCCTGACTAGATAGCCTAAAAACTAATGCTATCCAACAGACATACAAGTATAAATAGGAAATAATAGAAAAGAAGTTTAGGGGATCAAAGATTTGCCACTGGGGGAGCTTGAAAACATGGATAACTTTATGTTATAAAAAATAGCCCATCTGGAAGTGCTGAGGTTTCACACATTGTTTAGAATTTAATTATTAGCCCCAAGTACCTATTACATTTATTTTATGTAAGAATAAAATATCAAGATAAGGAAAACTGAAAACAAGGGGTCTATTTTGTAAACTCAGTTGTTATAATGATTGTTACTAGTAACAGATTTCTCCTTTCACCTATGTGAATGTAGAAAATCCTTTCATCTTTAGGCAACACTTTCAAAAGAAGATTGCAAGCAGAAAGGGAAATGTGTGGAGCTTTCATGCCATCCTTTTAGCCTGATCTGCTTGTAACTAGTGATAGATAGAAATGATACATAATAGAAAGTAAAAGAATAATTGCAGTGCATCGGGTTAATGACCTGACTCCAGTTAATTCCTTTGACATTTACAGAGCATGGACTGTTTTGTAATTAAAATGTTTCATAGGGAAGTTTTAGTTGTATCACTTATTAAAAAGCAGGATGGTTTTTAAATCAACAATAGCCACAAAAGATTTGATGACTAGAGCTATTGCGGAATTGCAAGGCTCTAGTCACAACAAGCTCCTATTGCTATAGCACTGATGTTAATAAGTACTTTTCATGTATGGACATTCTTACTGTGGTTTCTAAAATAAAGCATACTGTGAGGATGTCAGACACTTAATTCCAGAATACCGTTTCATATCTGTGCATGAGTACAATAACTCCATTTAATTAAACAGAAGAGTTAAGTTGCATAGAGAATAAGGAACGAAAAAAAAAGTCTGAGTGAAGACCCAGCAGGACATACTCAGTGCCTCAGCTTAGGCTTTAAAGGTGTAGAAATTGGGCACCTGAAAGTGAAACAATGAAACAATGGCATGGTCTATAGAGGCAGCAAAGAAAGAGCTTCCACATGGTGACCCACAAATATTCAGTGTGGAGTGAAAAGCTGCGTAGGTCATTAGGCAACACAGAGGACAGATGCCCCCCATTAAGCTGCCTAATTCCAGATTGCACATCAGCAGTTTTCTGTCACTTGAAATCCAGAGCTGTAGATTTTTCTGGATAGTAGGTATCTAACTGACAGGGACTCTAAATTTTAAAACTTTTCACAGAAACCTGATTCTAAACTCTCTTACCCTGCAGGGATTCATATGTAAGTTTTTCCTTTCCCAGTCCCACAAAACCAGGCTCAGAAGGCGGGCACTGACAGATGTGCTTTTGTGTACTGAGCTGAAGAGGTCTAAGCCATGACTTGCCCCTGGCTTTTACCTCCTGACAATCACCTGGAGATTGGCACTTCCTCAGCCATCAACAGTAACAAGGTATGAGAATATTATCTCATATTCTGCTCAATTTTACCAAGTGGTGGGAAGCTGAAATTAATTACACTCTCTCTTCCCAGTTCACTTTCTCCTTTGTGTTAGATACAGCAATCATGTGGCAACATTGTTGAGGAAAACTGACCTGCCCCACACCAAATGCCCTCACTGATCCCAACTCATGGTACAGCTACACAATCACTAAAATTGATGCAAGAGCTACAGAGTGAGATCTACTCTTTTGGCAGCTCCCAGTCTGATCCAACCGACTGCATGAAACAGCACCCTGAATGCTTCACGTAGTTCAGGGCAAAGATCAGCCACCTAAGAAAATCCCTGCGAGACTGCCATCAGACTGAAGAACACAGTGCTGACTGGTACACCATAATTTTCCCTGTCTTCAACACATGAACAACATAGCTGAACCACCTCTTCTGCACCTATTGGCGTGTAGTTCACATCCCTACATATATCACATCCGAGTCCCAGCCTGCAGAGCCAGATAAAATGTGGACTGGTTGAGGAGTTAGCGAATCCTTCTGCATTAGTAAACAAAGAGGCTTGGCAAACAGTCATAATTACACACTGTGCCCGACTAACTGAATGATAACTTTAGCCTTGTCAGTAAACCCTTGTCGACAATCAAGGCAAAAAAGAAACATATTACAGTCTCAGTTCTTAAAGCAATCTGGCCTCATTTCCCTTGGCAATTATATTGGGTTGTTTGGGTTTGTTTTCTTTTTTTAGAACTGTACAGGCCAACTTCTGCTATAAATAACCACAGAACATTTACCAGATAGAAATCCCACATTTCAGAAAAACTGTACTACAACCCGTCTGGTAAAAATCAGTATTTACATGTTGTGTAGCTGGTAGAGGTCTGATCCTGCCCTAAGAAATACTGTGTCAGCACACTGTCATTGTCCTCTGAAATCATGGGCGTTTGGCTCTGTATTTTTCATTGTCACTTTCAGCTATATAGGCAACAAACTTAGCATAAGCAGTGCCTGTAAAGAAACAGCCAGGCATTTCCACCAGACATTACCATCCCTTCTCACTCAGGATTAGTGTCCTACTGTGTGTCCTATTTTTTTAATACAAAGTATTAAAGTATAAAAATTTAAGACATTGTTAAAAAAAAGTTAAGATATTACACCACACTATTTAAATCACTTACCTTTGGCTTCCTGCTTAGCCCAGAATTCTTTCACTCTCTCAGCAATGTTTTTGTGCTCTCTCAACTGCTTTTGCCACTGACGCAGCTCTTGTATTTCACTATCACAGCGGACCTGGGAAAGGGAAAACAGAAACTGCCACTAAAATTATATACATTCATGTTACGCAAGATGATGATTAAATTTTTTTCATGAGGCTATGGCTGGGTGAACACATGACATTCTTTCCTTTGGTTGGGCCTGATATAAAAGCACAATCACACAGAAATAAAAGCCACATAATTGACAAACCCCAGTGAATACGCCAATTAGGGGATCATTTTGATTACCAAGGACTCCTGAAAATGTGATTGCAGTGAGATGCTTATTTTTTGAGTTAATTAAAATTTAAAGCATTATGTTGAAGGGTGTTAGTGACTATAGAAAACCACAACACTACAAAACCAACCCACTGACCAACATAATAGAGCAGAAGAGTAGCATGAAGGGTCATACAGCAGGAAATTTATTCCAGCAAACTGATCCACACCTGCTATCAGCTACAAATAGGCTTACTGACAGTTCCAGCCATACAATTTTCACGAACAGGAGAGCCATTAATCTGTTATTTAAAGTAATTGGAATGCATTACATGATATCTCTTCTTTGTCAGTCAATCACCCCTATGAAGCATGTAATTCTGCTTCCACATAAAATTACAATAGTCACAGGCCTTGACTCCATTTAAGATTTAAGTTGAATTCTATTACTGCTTTTGTACAGGTGTAGATCTTGCTACTACTAATAATTTGCATCAACAGCTTTTACTACTCTGATACTTAAACTTGTTCTAAGCAGGAATTGATTAATTAGCAGCGTGTTGCCTGTTGTCTACCTCAGCATTCACACAATTACTACCTCCAGTGCTAAAGCAAAAATCCAGAACAGATATTGTCTTCTGACAACTAGCATTAGCTTAGACATTGGTGAGTGATTACTCTCTCAAAGGTATATTCAAATTATAATAAAATTATTAAAAATGCAGTTTCTTTTTTTTCCTAAATGTTATGTATATAGAATGTCATTATTTTTAGGACTTAATATCCTAGTAATTCAGGCTGAAGTTGAATAGCATGACAGAAACAAGCAGCAATAAGCTTGGCTTCTCCTGGACATATCTTGCTTTCAGGAAGCTGACTGCTTTTTAGAAAATTTCTTATATTTACATGATATGGTAATAAGTTTGCTCTGTGATTTGAACTCTACTACTCTATGGCATTACATTCTGGGTTTCTCCCACTTTCCTGGGATATTTACAGAGCAAAAGAGCAGCATTTAGTTTTCCACTAGTTTAAAAAAAAAAACACGACTTAAAGAAAACAATATAAATTATTTATCAAAAGTATTCTTTCCAGGCAGAATTTATCCTTTGTGGTGCAGCTAAGAACACAATAGATGGTAGCTGAACTCCCACAGCACTTTTCAATCCACTTAGCAAAAGATAACTTGCCATATTTCAGATAGTGCACTGGCAGAGCAGAAATACATTACAAGGTTACATGATCAATATAGACAGGCATGACTTCTACTCAGTGACTTGACGTCAGATACCTCTTAGGCCTCATTATACTAACATAGTTTTATATTACCTTTTGTAAAAGTTATAAGAAGTTCTTACAAGGTTGATATGAAAATTTTTTTTAAAAGTTACTGTTACTCATAAATACTACTGTGAAAAATCTGAAGTTAATATATATAGCAAGGAAGGATATTGCCCTTCAGAAGCTTTGGTAGAAGAACCACAAGGTACCTGAGCAACCTTGCACTGTTCAGTAAACATAAGAGTTACTGGATAATGGTTGCCTTTGCAATACTCCACTGCAAGGATGCCTACAGAGATACTGTCAGTGCTAATTAATGTTAGTGTCAATGCCATCTCCATGTAAAAAAATGAAAAAGAAAAGAAAAGGAACAAGCAGAAAGTGTCACAAAAATCTATCCATCGAGAAGATCATTTCAAGGTATTTCATCATCTTTGGCTGCATGGCACATCACAGTAGCCACTCATATATTCATGCTTATTAAAAGTAGTAAAGAACTTCACAGGGAGCGTTTTATACTGATTGTTATTTAAAGAACAACTGATGTACAGACAGAGACATCTCACTGTCCATCACAACAAAATTACTGCTGTATCTGGAGGCTACGTACAAGCTTAAATTTTTATAAAGGCAGTCAAAGACATTTCTTTGCCACCAAAGTCACCTGAATTAAAGTCATTTCTTTCTAAGGCATGAAGGTGTTAGAGCCTTTTGAAGAAATATTTGACAGAATGGATTTTCAAAATAATTTATTTCATACCCTAGGGTTAGCATGGCTGTCACCCTCCAAAATAACAGTCTTAGTCAATTTTCTTTGTATTTATTTTATGCGCCTTGCTTTTCCCTCAAATTGGGGATTGCATTAGTGTGGTATTACTAGTATGGTTTGCAACATCTGCTTGCCATTTTGTTTTCCCTTTCTCTGAATAACAGCTTTCATGCCTCTCCTACATCTCCTGTCTCATTCTTGGTCTCAGTTTTTTGTCCTTTGTTTCTGTATGTTTTTATTTCTTAACAGACCTCATCAATCCTCCTTGTGCATCTCCACACTCACTTCACGCATCCCTGCATGAAACAAAATAACACTTCATCCTTTAGCAACTAGCCAAAGATCAACTAAAATACAAAAAATAAATTGTTCAGTGTTAATTGTACTTCTGAAAATCTAATTTCTGAGGATTCTCTGTTGTTGAGGAAAACAGTGAGATTACATCAGCGTAAGTGCCTGTGAAAAGACTGTAGTCACTAGGCATAAGGCAGAGCAACATTCAAAGCCAATGAACCATGGGGGTCTCAGCAGCTATTTATAGTATCCCCTACTTAAAATTTATGTAAGGATTCTCCCTGGGGCCTTCACAGTCCTACAGTTTTCAACATCAAGCGAAATAATTATAGATTATTCTTACCCGATAACCTCTCCAGAAGGACTGAATTACTATGCTTGCTTCTTCTTCTGATAGAAGGAGAGATAGAGGAATTGGTGGCCTAGGACTTTAAAAAAATAATTGTTTTGTAAACAGACAGCCTATAAATGTAAAATGCTTTCTTCCCTAACAGTATATTTTATAAAAAAGACAAAGGTTGTTCAGGAGCTTGAAAGATCCAATTTTATATTGCTCCAAAGGTAAAATGTGCAAAGAAAATCTCCTTTAAAAATACATTCTGCATTATCTACGCCACAATAATTTCTTCTTTAAAACAGTAATATAAAAATGGCACACCAAGAGCAGTAATCTTTCTTATTCTTCTACATGAATTTCAAACTCCTATTGTTATGGTAAGGTTTGAGGCGGCAGTGGGAGGGGGGCAGGAGAAGTCGGCATGCCATTTATAAAGCAGAGGTTTTAGTGTGCATGCAGCAATGAACAGACTTATGATGTAAATGTTTATAGCAATTATTAAATACACAAAACACAAATATATTTTAGTTCATTAACTTACATCACGATTTCACTTAAAATTAAAATGTACTGAACAAAGTAATGATTATCATATCTGCATAAGCATGGATCCATGTTTAGAAATTTCTAAAGAAGTTCTTAAAAAGCTGAAATTTTACTTCTGATAGAATATAGACATTATCTGGTGATAAAAGAAAGTAATACATATGTGAAGTCAACACTTTTCAGCCAAAATATAAAGTAATTTGAAAGCATGTTTGGTGATTCTGTTGCTACCAATTTTAATGGGAAACATTCCAAACTATAATTACAATTCAGCCATCACTAACAAAACCTAAAATCACTATATCCAATCATCCATCCCAAACGCCATTTTCTATGAATGTCGATTTACATGTCTCACACAATGATCGGATGGCATCCATTAGAAAGGACAAGACAAAATTAATTTATATAGTTTCTTTTACAATAAATGTAATTTAAAGGTAATGAACTATAGGGCACCGTTGCAACTCATGAAAATACCAATTACAAACAGCAGACTTGGCACAGCATTAGAATGGCTGCTAAGAGCCACGCTCTGTGCATGGGAAAC
Source organism: Falco peregrinus (assembly GCF_023634155.1). NCBI lineage: Eukaryota > Metazoa > Chordata > Aves > Falconiformes > Falconidae > Falco > Falco peregrinus. The sequence continues at coordinate 81,123,887 of NC_073725.1, read as the reverse complement.
AGATTGAACGCAGCTTTGACTTGGAAAACCACAACATTATGAATTTGGATGCAGCAATCATCTACAAACACATGCAATCCACACAGGAACATTATTTGTGGTATTTATACTATAAAGACACACATACTGTAAAGACCATCAATTAACAAGCTTTTTATGCAGTCTTACATTTTTTGGCTAAAACATTACTTCTGCCATTTCTTTTGGAAATTTATTTTACAGTATATTACAGATCAAGCTAGGAGGCTTGACAGCTTACATTTTCCTTTCACTTAATTTCATTCATATTAGTCTCTGCCCTAGTAAGATTCCCAGCTCTCTGACGTCTTTCTCCTAGGGCTTGTCTTCACCAAAGGAGCATTTCAACTTAGAGCACAATCTTAACTGTTATCTAATCCTACACTGACTACACCGTTTTAGTCTGTGTACTCAGCTAAATTGGTCTCACCATCATGTCAGCTGAGTTTTGGCCTACATTTATTTCAACACGAAAGAAAACCTCGGTCTGTTTGGAAAAGTAGAAATAAGACAAAAATAAAAGGAGTCTCTCACTAAGCTAAACAGTTTTAGCTCTGTGAACATTGATTAGCATTTTTACAGCTCAAGGGAAATCACAAGTGCTGGACAAGCAAGGCTTCCCGAGCTAACAGCTTCTTATAATTAGTCTTAAAAATATGAAGTTGGACTGTGCTGGTTTGCCTGATAGGCTTTCATCCTCTGTTCTATTTTTGATCTCTTTGAACACCAAAACTTACAGTGGGAAAATCACAGAAAGACCTACATATTTTCACCAGTTATATCAAAGACATTGAACTTGCTCTAAGAATGAGTACATCTCCAAAGAACAAACTGAGATTTCTCCTCGCCTGCAAGGCCAACTCTAGCATTCATTTGCTTTCATTTTCAAAAATGTCTAGTTTATAATCCAACACTAAATTTGAGAAACCAATATAAAAATCAAGCAAGACAGGACTTCCTTTTCAGTACAACAGTCACTGGCAAATATCAATCATTTCAACAGGGCAGCTTTAAAGAAGAGAAGTCATGCCAGGTCCGGTTCTGTCTGAAAGAGTACAGGCAATTGGCTTCGGGTCAAATAAAAATAGAATCTGAGCAGAGGCAATCGCCCCTCAGCAGTGAACTAGGAAAAGAGGGAATATGTCATTTGTGGCAGAAGACAGCTGTATGCCTCCAAGAAGATTAAAACTGACAGTAAAATGCACACTGACTACATTCTGCTTATTTAGTCTTTGATTATGCACAATCTTAAAAGCCCACACATTAAACCTATTGATATATATATATCTATATATATAGGATATATTGTTTAACATAAGATACACCTGTAAAAGAGCATCAGTACAATTATTTTTAAGTATTATATTTTACCAAATCTGAGTAAAGCAGACACTGACCAGAGGAAAGGTAAATTCCAGAAACACATTTCTTGCTTTATGAGCAAACTTGTACAGATCCTGATTATGTGAGATGCTTACTAATTATATTACATTATAAGGTGGAATTTGGCACCCAGAAGATACAAAACAGACTTGCATTAAATAAACGTATGAGGTATATGAAAAAGGTTCTTATTGAAGACATGTATCTGATTCTTCATGGACAGAAGCTGGGTTTCTCAATGAACTCTGAAGAAGGTGCAGAGGGGAGAAAGCCTTCCATTAGCTTGTCCGCAAAACAGACAAGCTAACCTATGGAGTTCACAGTCATGCTGAGGGACACTCTATACAGTCAGTATTTGTGCACAGTAATTTCCAGAAACCCCAGCTGTCACTAAGTTCCTACTCTGTCCTACAAATATGTCTGACTCTTTCCTTGAAAAGGAAATACAAGGAAACATTTAATCAAGCAAAATTTTCACTATGTGTAATTCAGGATTTTGTAATTACTCTTCCTATTTAAATCTGTTCCCTAACCGTAACAGACAACCACCACATTTAACCACCAGCCTTACAACTAGCTGCCTGCAGGACCCCTGCGCTAGCCACAGAGAGCATCAGTGCCTGAAGCAGATGGGTTCAGGTGACAGGGGAATATCCAGGTACACCAACGAATGATCAGGGCTTCCCTCTGGTTTTAGAAAGCTCATCTCTGGAAATATTGAAGCGACCCTAATAACAGGAATCAGGCCTTCTGGAGGCCTGTAAGCTTCAATGCGACAGCCGCTGCCATATTAAACAGCCACAACCACTTCACCTTTAATTTGACTTTGATGGTTATTGTTCTTGAATATTTATATCATATATGAACATAGGCAACGACAGAATCGCTGCAAAATTCATAATCTAAAAGACACAAGAACAGACCAAAGAATAGGGATAAATATACATCACACAAGTAAATGACCATGGTGATCTGCTTAACTCTTAAAAAAAGGATTCTGAGAAAGTCTTCGGTTTGGAAAGTACTCCAGAAATTCAAATGCTGGTTTGAACAACCAAAAAATTGTTCTGGAAATTTTCCAAAGTAGTTTTACATTTCCATTATTTCTTATTCCTACTCATAGAATCTAGAAATACTAGAGCAGCACCTGCCTTCATTAAGTTCTTCTCCTTACATGCCTATCCAGAGCTGCAAGTGTGCAACAATGAAAAAGCATAGTTTTGATGCAAAATAAATGTCTCAAAAAATCTCTGCTATAGATACTATTAAGATCATTTACCCCAAAAGCAGGAAGACAATTATTCATAAGCAATCGGACACTGAAGTACTGATTTATCTGACCTGGTATTTATAACCAATTAGATATATTAATCATGTATTACATTATCACTGTATGAGTCTCGCAGGTTTACAGGGAAATATTCCCACAGACACTTGACAAAAATACCCTGGAACATTTTCACAAGTCCAATCAAGTATGAACTGAGACCTTTCTTTGTAACATTTTAAGTATTAATACAACTATTCAAAAGTCAGAAAGACATTACTAACTACTGGTTTTTACAGTAATCTAAGTGCTCTGGAAGAAGAGAAAAGTATTTGGAGGAAAAAAACCACCAACAAATAAAAGCTCCTTGATACTGCCAATAGCTAAATGAAGGAAAAAAAAGAAAAGTATTTATTTTGACCCCTTTGCCCCCCTTCGTTCTGTGCATCTTCCACTGCTTTCCTGGTCTTTTGAATACACTTTTGTATTTCGAATATCATCAAATATAAAGGCTCTAAGTTGTGAACAAACAAAACATTTAACTTTTAAATTTATTGGTTCATTTCTGTCTCAGCCACAATTCTAAAACAAGAGACCACACACATAAAAAAGATGCAAAATATTACAGTATAAAAAACCTATCAATATACACTTAGAAGTATTATCAAAGTGGTCATAGTGATAATATGCATACAACAGTTAACATATACAAATTATTTATATACTTATTTACTATTTATAATGAAGAAAAGACATGGTAAAAAGAAACGACGGTGTGGAACTAACATGAGAAAGTTGTTAAGTGGGGAGGCAGAGTCATATAATGGACAGGAGAATGAGGCAGAACAGGTGAATGTCAGAGGAATGAAAGGAAGCACAGCAAGAAGTCTCAGTGGTGAGAACATGCCAAAACAATAGCAGAGCAAGAATATTCTGTCTGACCATTATAGTGGCTTTCCTGCCTCTTAGTATGCTCTCTACTTGTGAAGGACTTATCCATTTTAATGATTAAACTCAGTCCTCCTCCTGTGCTTGCATACTTGCTACATATTTTGCAAATCATAATGTGTTGCCTCAGTTTTCTCTTTTGTATAACCAATATTTATGTATTCTGTAAGAATGTTTGTGGTCCTGGACTGAAGGAAACCAAACGTGGACCTATTCCAAAGTCCACTCATGCCAGTCGGGAAATTTCCATCTATGTGTAACTTTAGATCAGACTTCATATCCTGTAAGCACAAAGACCTAACAACAGCAAAAATAATCTCCCCTTAGTGCTCTAACAGCAACATTAGTAAGGTGTCACAAACCACTAATACATTTTCAATTTTTTTTTTTTTCAAATTTCAATTTTCTCATTGCCATTTTGACAATTTTACATAAATTCAGGCAAGTTTCAACACTGCATCAGGATCTGTAGCCATAAAACCTCAACCTCATAAAACACCATTACACAATGTATTTTATACAGAAACTTTGGGCAATTTTCCAACACACAGTTGTAGTTTTTTTAAGTCAAAAAATTCTCCTTTGTTACCTTGAATTCTGCCATATTACTGGACTGGCAAGTCTTTACTTGGATCCACCCAGAATTACATTCATACAGACATATTTGTTGGAATTTTCTGTTATTACAATTAAACGTGCTGCTCATCATATCCCCAAAGCAAGATTTAAAGCTCAAATTATTACAGAAAATGAAAGAAAAATCACAATGCAAATCAAATATACTCTAAACATGGCTGGTTTAGAGACAAACCAGTGAAATACAGCAGTGTGCAGAAAGCAAAGCCTGTAGAAACTGGGCACATTATGGAAAAAAAGAAATTAGTCACCCGTGCAAAATTACCCCTATTGGCCATCTGAGAACTGACAATGAAGTCAACTGTAAAGGCAGCTGAGACCAGCAGACTTCAACTAATTAAAATATTGGGGGGCAGGGAGGAAATTTTTTTTTTAATCCATGTGTATATATGCATATATAGGTATTCAGCAAAAAGCAACTGCTTCAGTTTTAGTAATCATTTATAGACTTATATATATATTTATCTTAGCTGTCCACTTCATTAAAGCCACGATAAATTTATTTTTTCTGTATCTGCACATTTGTTTTGGTACACATAGATAGATTAAACCAGGAAATGTGTCCTTCTGAACTGAGTATGAAGTAAATAATTCCATATAGAAAATTAGAAAATGCAGATAAATAAATTCTTGTGAATTAATGCTTATTTATAAAATGCACCTCCAGTTCCTGTAACCCCTGCAATATACACATACAAAGACTGATCTTGAACAGCCAGGGAAATACTTATGCTTATTCTTAACCAAGATCCATATACCATTCTCCTTCACTGAATGTAAGGGTTGAAGGTGAACCTGAACAATACTGTCATATTATTAAATTCACGTGACAGTAGACTTTTATGATATCAGTATTTTTCAAAGCAGTGGAACTATTTTTTATGGTTTTCTTAATATTTCTTTCATTAATATGCTAAAGAAGGTTGGGTATGATACTTCCATGATACTCAGAATAAAAACTCAGCCTATCTATGCCAGAAAACTAAAATTTCAGGGGAATCAGGGCATATACACAGATCACACTCTTTCCCTGTCCCTGATTCAGTACATAGAGCTTGGTTACTTGCGAATGAGCTTCACTGCTATTCAACCAGAAACACCACTGGAAAATGCTGACAAAAGGCAACTGTGCTGCTCATTAGCATATTTATAGGAGTACAAAACATTCAAGGTTCTAATTCTATCTACTTTACTTGGATATATCAGCAGTCCTGAATGTAAAGATAGGGACATTGGTATGTATTTTAGGAAGTCTCCAAAAACTTTTGTTAGTTTCTTTCTAAAACTCCAGTTTCTTGTCCTTTGAAAGGTACAGCTGTCCTTTAGGAAAACGTTCCCCTGGACATGAAATGTAGATTACCAGTCAGTGTTGAGGCTGCTCCTTCTACTGCTTTTGAAATCTGTTTCAGGAATCAAGGATTACCAAGAGATATAATATTTTGTCAGTGCTACTGGTAACATACAGAACCCAGCAGAAGACAAGGTAGCTAACCAAGGCTTTTATTTACTGATGTCATGGCAATTACTGTAAATACTAAGGCTGAAAACAAATTTAAATTTTACAAGCTCCTTCACCTACAGTAATCAGCTTTTAAAGGTACAATGCATGCATTTAAAATTCGGGAAAGTGATGCACCATTTGGGTCTCCTTGTAAAGGAAAAGTAGGCTGCAAGATCTCATTTAGAAATACATCATACAGAGTGAGGCTCATAAGACTGTGGCTTTGACTATTCTTAAAAAAAAAAAAAAAAAAAAAAAAAGAGCTTCAAAGTAAAAACTGGAGGCACTGGAGGAGAGCCAAAGTAGTCACACAGAAGCATGGAATACATTAAAAAAAGCTGGATCTCTGACAGAACAAAAATTTATCCCTCTGGGTTTTTTTTTTTTATAAGCATGAAGACCACTTTGCACTGATAAACACTATCGTAACACAATATAGAAATGTATTCCTGTTTAACAGACTTTTCAGAATGCTTTTCAAATTTAGACAAGTAACTGAAAAAGCAACACAAGAGTTTACCCCTTAAATTTGCAGCAACACTTTTAACTTCTTTTTCTTTACTATACCATCTAAACAGTTGGGATAAGGATGCTTCCCCTCAAAATCTGACCAGCACTTTTTAGCATATTGTCACTTAGATATTCATAAATCCTGTTAAAAAATGAAAACTCCTTTATAAATAAAAATGGAAATGGCAATAAAAAGCATAGAATCAATTACATTTTAAATGTGATATCTGGAAGGATAGATAATAAACTATTCATGACATATCCAGGACATAAAAATAAATTATCTAATTTTTATTCTTATTTAATATTGTAATCTGTCATTTTGCTCTAATAAGCAATTTTCATTAAGAAAGTTCATGAAGTTCATTAAATTTCATAAGCAATAGTCATTAAGAAATCTGTAATTTTAAGATAAGTTCACAAAAAGCTGGGGTTTAATTACTATTTTAGAGGTCTACTTGTTTAGCAGATTTAAGAGTAAATGTGTACCGGTTTCCGTAGGACTTTGACACTTCAGTGTCCTTGTGGAGCTGTCACTACGTTATTTAGGAGCACAAGTACTAACAGAAGCTATGAGTCATTCAGGCTGTGATTCCACCATGTATTTCTCTTGCTGGCACAGCTGACTCAAGCAGTTCCTGCCACCACCTCTGTATCTTAGCAGCTCATTTGTTCTATTCACCTTGCCCTGAACCCTTCATTTTAATCCTTCTTTTCTGCCAATACAAAAGTTTGTCAGGCTTCCAGGTGAACCAGATCGGAGAAATTATCTATACTTTAAATAGCCATACAAACCACCCGCACAGATTTTGGCAGAGAGATTTCTAGCTCTGAGTAGGTCCCTGATCAGGATAACCAAGCATCCTACCAGACAGGGTGATAGGTTGCCTCCAGGCAGGTTGCGGTGAAGAACAGGAGAGAGCAGGGAACCATTTAGGTCAGCTTTACTTCCAAAAGAAATGTTTGTTAAACTGTGATCGTAGATATTTACATTAGGTACAAATATCCATCCTCACAATTCAGTGGTATCAAAACTGCCTTACTACCCAAGAGCTCTTCAGCATGCTTAAGAAATGAGTATGACAACCTCACCACAGTTCATGAAGTTTCCAAACTACAAAATTCACCGCCTTTAATGGGAATCTTGTTGACAAGACCTAGAAAGCTACAGAGGGAAACCATTATAAATGTCCTACCAGTGGTAGGTTTGAACAGTGGCTGGACAGTATGATGCAGTAGCAGGTACCAGAAGGTATCGGAGTTGGGATGCAATGGGTTACTCTCCAGAATGTCCATCTCTTACTGCAGAAACTTCCTACACAACTATGATCACATGAGTACCTCTAAGACAGTCGAAGTTAACTGCTCATTCCACAATTATCAGCTTGTCTCCAAAGACCTGTGAATGTCAAGGAGCTTTCCCCTTGCTGGATCAGTGACTCAACGTTCCAAGTTTCACAGGACAAGACTTCAAGAAAGCTCAATTTCCATTTATATAGCGTAATGAAGTAAATACATCTCCAAAGATACTAATATCTCTAAGTTTTCACCAACTACCAATCTAGCCTCTATTTAAGTTTGCAAATGGAATTTTTTCTTTAAAATCTGACCTCTGTAATTTTCTTATTCTCTCACTGTGGACTATGATTTTACTCTTCTTTTCTCATACATCAGCTACGTTTTAAAACAAAATGCATTCTCGAGGACAGTAACATTTCTTTCAAAACTACTGTGTAGCTTGGTTCTACAGGAATAACGAGGAATACATGATTGAAGCTGCCAAAACAAATGTTCATTTCTCAAATGCAAAGGCATAAATGTCTGCAGAAATGCATCCTAACACCAAGGATTATTACAGGTATTTTTAAAACAGCTGCTTACAGTTAGAGGCAGAATTTCTAGACTATATATCCTCAAAGATTTCCATAGTAGGAAGCAGTACTGAAAACACTGCTTTGCTCCGTAGTACAAAGATATTCATAATATCACCAGACTATTTGAATGCCCTGCATTCTACAGTTAAAATGTTTAGGAATTCTAAACTAGTAGCTCTGTGAACAGTCCTTGTACAAAATACCTTGTAACCAATACAGTATCAAGTTAGAAAGCATCATACAGTTCTTTGCTGCACACAGTAAAGGGCATTTAGAGGGCACAGTTGCAACGCTTCAAAGCTCCATTACTTTTTTGGAATAGCAAGGGAAAAAGAATAAAAGGAGAAAAGGTTACTGCAATAACTTACTGATCCTTTAGCCAGTCGTTAACAAAAGGAATGGAGAAGAAATCTGTGAATGACTCATCTTTCCTCTTTGGGTTCTTGCTGATAACAAAAAGAGAAAGAAAACAACTCATATTAATTTAAATTTCAGCTATTTGCAAATTAATGCCTTTGAACCATTAAGTGTAATTAAAAGTAAAAAAGCCACGATTAACTTACTTGTATAACCACTCAGTTAGGAAATCACAGGCAATAAATTTGGTCCTTTTTCTCTAAAGATAGAAGATAGTTTCAGATTATTTATTATCTTTGGATTGGACACATGTTTTTACTACTGGAGTGGAACAGAAGCTAAATTGACTGCTTTTATTAAATAAAATATAGAGTACATTACTCTGTCTACTTTAATATTGCTACTGCCAACAGTCAGTAGCTCAGCCAAAATTTTAGAAATTTTGTGGAATGCTTTCAAGTCAAGTCAAAAACTGAGTGAGAAAATGCTACATATACTATCTTGGTATTTGCTGCAGTATAGCTATAACAAATACCTCTGAAGGGTGTTTTAAGTGGCAATCTCATTGCAAAGAAATTAACAGGACTCATATATGAAAATATGTTGAAAATGACTTGCCATTTTGTTCAAAGTACTATTACCATACTACCATACTTAAAATACCTCACTGCTTCCAAGGCACAGAAGGAACATGGATGGAATATTGTTTCCTCCTGCGTACGGAACCAGCTTGAAGGCATTGTGAATACCCGAGACACACACAGAGCAGAGTATTGTATGGCTGCTCAGACAAAACCGTCTGTTGGGTACTCTGGAAAGGAAGGCAGAAACAAGGCATATGTATATCCACAACCATGGATACCATGGATGTTAGAGAGAATCCAGTAGAAAATTAAAAACGGGGAGCTTCAGAGCAAAACATTTGTGCTTTGCTCTGAAAAAAAGGTAAGACTTTACTGCCACCAAAGAAAATTCTGCAAAATGCTTTGCAGTGGGTTACCCTTGGTGACTCATGCAGTCAGTACCTGTTTAGCTGAATGGCACTGTATGCTGTAAAATAAGTCTTGAGTTCAAAATTCAAAGCCTGAATTTTGGTCAATACAGAATTGACCAGGGCCTTCCTTTTCTTAGAGATTTCCTCTCCACATTCCATCTTTACAGACTGAATGTATACATGAGTTCAGGTGCTTACTCTGCTTATCATAAACCAGAGTAACCATGATATGGAGAATATAACATAGACTTCTGGTCAGAATAACAGAAGAGCTTGACTAGCACCTTCTGAACCCCTCTTACATGATATGTTATAGATGTAGACAGCCAGAACGCTAAAAGACATTAAGCCTCTGCAGAACAGAAACACCGATTAGCAGCCATCTAGCTAACAGCCTAGTTCCCAGCCAGAAGGTAATATTTACCCTGAAACAGGAGATTCAACTGCAATTACTACTTTTTAAGGAAGACAATTCACATGGGTCAAACACATTTGTAAAACAGCTAAACGTCATGAAAGAGGCTAGAATCTTGAATGAAATGTAAGAAATGAAGGTACTACTACCACTTGCTAAGAAAAATACAATACACATGTAACTGGAAATTCAACGCACGATGAATGGTTTTATTCTATGCATTATCCTCACCATCTGCATTTCTCCCTGTGTTACAAGAATATGATGCAAAAAGAACTGGGGTACATGAACAGACAGGCAGAAAAAAATGCTCTACATGGCATAATTTGGCAGTCAGTGTACTACTTCAGCCACAGGTGAAGTGGAAGAGGAACACTGTGTGAGGTGCTGACTGCACAGTGAAGAGTACAGGGTAGTCATGTAGCTAGGGGATGTCAAATGTGAAGTTTAGAGCTAGACTGCTTGGGATGCCTAGACAATACCAGTGAAACCTTTTACCTTTCTAAGTGACTCTTAACCTTGGCAGACATACAGTCTTTTCCCACAGAAAGAGAGCTTCTTTTAAAAAACAGAAAAGCAGAAGAACAGGAAAAAAGAAAACATCACAAAACAATTATCAGTCCTGAACCCCATGTGCCTTTATGATCTGTTTCATGACGACAGAAGCTTTGGGGTTCACGTAGCACTCCATTAGAGTGCTTCGCTGCAAAGAAATACATCTCCTTAAGGAATTTTCACATTGTCATGCTAATGCCAGATACTGCTCCAAGAAGCCAAACATCTAAGCTTTAAGAGACCAACACCTTCATTGGAGAGCTACCTACAGGTCATTTTAGATGTTAAGTGGACAAATTTTGACTTGAACAGAAACTGAAAACAGATAGCAGAGTCTGATCATTGTTGTACAGCTATTCTCAATCACAGTATGAAACTGGGTCCCATTACTTAGTGAATTGTTTCAGAGAATAATTTCTATACTTTGACAGAAAAATTCAATTTAATCAAGAAGTAGTAATTTAATCTGTTTTAAGTAAACTGCTTTTCCTTTGCAACAGGAAAAAACAATCAGAACAGTGTTGTCAAAACAGTCATCACCAAAGAAATAAAATTCTTCTTGGTTTATCCTTGCTAGATCCAGTGAACTTACCAGGGAGGAATTTGGTCAAGCTGAGGGTTTTGGTTTTTTGGGGTTTTTTTGCCAGGAAACAGTCCACTTTGCTAGTGAATTAAAACATTAGTTGCACAGCAGTCAACATTTACAGAAGGGAAAAAATTACATAAGTTGACCTGCCTTTGAGACGTTCATCCTATGTTACATGAATCAGGATAAACACAGGAAATACCTGCACAATGTGCATTGTTAACCTGCAGATGTGTTTATAAACTATTTATATTCAGAATTCATTTTCAATTTTTCAGTTTAAGTAAGATGTGCTTGGCAATAATCATGCAAAAATACTGGTGATCAGGAGATAGCAAAGTCATTAGGAAACGTTCTTCCATTCACTTTCCTTGAACTATCATACTTTTAAATATAATATAATCCATTACTGAATCTGATACAACATCCTCTTTCTGTGATTGCGAACCAGAAAGAAAAATCAGAGTTATGCTAATAACAAACACCTAAACATTGTTCAATTTTGATGCTGAAAAATGAATGCATTAGTCAGTTCTCATGAGAGAAAAGATTTAAGCAAATCATCTTCCCCCTGGAGACATTCAGTAGCAGACAGAATAAAGCACAGGAGAACTTAAGGAAGAAGGGGAAAAAAAATCAGCAAGGGAATACACTGGGCAATCTAATAGGTTTCTTTCATCTCTGATTTAAAAATGAAGGTTCTGCAGACCATTCTCATATTTATGTCAGTTTGAAGTCTGCAAATGTATCTAGCAGCTGGTGTTTTTTCTAGGTTTCTGCTTTTCCAATTTTTCATATGTTCTACGTAATGCAAGAGAACCTACTTTAAAGGAAATGTTTAAGTTGTTATGTTTCTACACCACCTTCTGAGTAAGATCTTGCAGAATTCCTTCCTACACAAATGACTACTTTCAGCATGAACATCTCCTTTTCCTGACTTTCCCATCTGATTCTACAATTCTTCCTTTCCAGACATGGATGCATCTTTTCTGATCTCTTCCTTCAATTCCTCTGTTGGTCCCATGATCTGATCTCCCTTACCACAATTTAAATTGCTAAACAACTCTCCTACTTAAATTTTTTATTCTCTTCCCATTCATCTTCATTCTCCTTCAAAACATGAAAACCTTTAGTCCCTCTCATCAAAAACCCACTCTTCATTCTCCCTTACAATTCCCTCCCTCTTCTACCAGGCTCATTCAATGTCAACTGCAGTCAGTTCAGTTATTTCTCCCTTCCTTCCAGTACTTCTTCCATTTATCTTCCACTGGTTTATTCTATACAGCTGCCCTTTACAGCCTTTAATGACTCACGTCTATCCAAAATTCAACCCCAGTATTCTGTTCTCATCCTTCATTACTTTAGTTAGCTTAATCACAATTAATCATGTTCCTTTCCTGTTTTGTCATGAATTCCATGAATACTTCTACTCTTTGTTCTCCTATGTTTTGAAACTATCTTCTGGTGTGTTTATCACAAGATTTTTTCTCCCTGTCCCTAACTTTCTCTGGGTTTCTAAAGGCTCTAATTTGACCCTAAAAATCAGTTCTAGCTATTGCACTAACCATTTTAATACAAATTATAGCATGGGTTTTTTTCTCCAAATCCATATGGATCAACACATTTCTTATGAAACAAAAGTATAATCAGGAGTTACGTATTTAAGTCAGATAAGGAAACAATGTCCAAGTACAAGCACCTGGACAGTAAGGGAAAAGAACGCAAATATTCAGTTTTACAGCACGCATTGTTTTACTGGTTATTGTTCAAAAGGAGGAAGACATGATGTCACTGGAAAATGAACACCTGACATAAGCTTGCTTTCCTAAACTTGGTTTCCCAATAGCAGAACATCTCTTCATATAACAATGAGAATCACTCACTGTCTTTTTGATAAGATGTGCTCATTTTTATTAAGTTTATATGCATATTAGGAATGGATTTTTATCACTTTACTAAAAAGCAACACACAGACCCATACAAAACCCATTTCCAGAACAGATACTTCCTAATCTATATACCACTTTAGCTCTGCAAAATTTCCAAGATTAAAAATAGACAAAGTAACCTTAGGTTTGTCCTGAGTTTGAAACTGAAATATTTCTAAGAATTTTCATATTTTTGTATTAAGTGCTGGTTTATTGCTTTTAGAAATATGTCACATCTATCAAGGACAGTATTTTAAGCCAGCTGTAAGACATGTCTTTTTCCTGTTAAAGGATACGCACTTCCTTTAAAAAAAAATAATCAATATAGATTTCATTAAAAGCATGATGAATAATATATATGTTCAATCTGTTCTTGGCTAGGTAATGTAAATGTGATGGCAAGAATGATGTACAGAGATGTCAAGCTATAATGACATGTAAACAAACCACTTTCCTATTTCACCTGTATTAATGACAGACTATAAATACATCTACAAATCAATCAGTTTATAGACACACACAAATCTTGTTAAGACCGAGCAAAACTTGTAATAACTTACTGTTATTGAATGTACAGATTTGGATTTGAAAGTCTGTTTCTCTAAAATAAAACACTATTTAGGCTAGATACTTAAGGAGGGTTTGTTGTGAGTTAGAGATTGTCATAATGGTCAAGTGTGTGTAGTATACAATCTGTTCCGAATTACTGGAGAAAACAACATTAAAGACCAGATCCAAAACAACTCATGATACATTATTTCATGATACTGTGGCTGGTTTTCATGCAAAAGACCAAATAAAGAAATACTGCCTGTGAAATAAAAGGCTCTAATTTCCTGCCAATGATTTGAACTGAAAACTAAAAACTAACCTCAAAACACTTTTCCTTCTTTGCTCGATGCAGAAGTTCAGCAATTCCGGGTAAGAGTACTGGAAATATGTAATACTCTAAGTATTCTTGAGGAGAACCTGAGTAAAACAGTACAGCCTTCACTTACAGGTAAGCACTTAGTTTCACAAAAATACAAATATTAGATATTGCAAACTAAGTATCAGTCATTTTACCGATACCGTCACAGCTTGAACTAAACAGATTCACTCGGTTCAGATACAGCCACAGACCTGCCTTTGCTTCTCTTCAGTCAAGACAACATAAACTTGAGTAAATTTCAAACTAAATGTACATCAACACTGCAAACTACAGTACACCTCACAAATGTCAGACTTAGTTTTAAATGAGTAAACTCAGACACCAGAAGCAGTTTAACCATGGAAATGAGAAGCAATGTGGACTAATTTACCCTGACAGAAAGAAAAGTAAATTAGCCAGCGCTGAACTCAGTGCTATTACAGCTAGACCACTTTTGGTAGCTATCCTCATGCCCTTTACAATCTGCAGTAACACAGCTGGTCATAAATTTCTAGGCAGAGGAAAACCCAAAGGTTTTATTTCAGTGGTGCTGTGATTTCTTTCTCATAATTACTTCCTACTTGCCAGGTGGTTCAGAAATTTGAATGTGGCTCCATATACCCAATTTTTCCACCTTGAGAGGGCTGTCTGGGTTGGCATCTCTCTCTTACATTTGACTGCACTGCCCTTACATGAGGTGCACCTACCATACTCATACATGTGCTCACATACATAGGCATCACCGAGTTTCATGTAGAAGAAAGCAGCTGCAGTCAGCATCACCAAAAACCAGCAGTGCTATTGCCCATGCTCTACATATAGCCTAATGGCTACATGCTTGCTGAACTGAGAGACTCAAGCTCTTTCCTTCTCAGCTTTTCTCCACATCTCCATCTTCCCTAATGGGACCTTTCACCATCAGCTTATAAACCGGGTGAAGCGGAGGAGCCTTCTACACCTCCTGATGAAGACACAGCACATGGAGGAACTCACATTCACTGGGCCAGAGGAAACAGGGAGCATGACCCTGTACAAAGCCCTAAGAGCATTTCCCTCAGCAAGGTGAACAAAACAAAATCAAACCTGTTAGGATCCCAGATAAGCAGGTGTGCCTTATCAGCTGAAGTGCTGTGCTTGATTTAAAGCCAGACTGCCTGCCATTCATTACATATTCATGTTTTGGTGTGGTCAGTAAAGATTAAGTCACAGAAGTGTTCTCTTCTGGCAACACAGCTGAAACACTGAATTTATTCTCTGCTTTATACCTTTAATGGTTCACATACTGCCAGAAAATGTTCATAACTGGAAGGACACTATACATATAAAAGCCAAGGGTAACACTACTTCTGACTAGCAACAGGAATTCCTAATGAGCAGGAATGAGTGGAAGAGAATATAAGAAAAAAAGGAGGGCTAAAATGCATAATAAAAATACATTGCTACTTGGTAATTTTTATAAAGTATAGAAATAGATAAGAATGGAAGAACAAAACTTTAGAGCTTTTTCCATTCTAATTTGTAACCAGACAGGCAAAAATAATATTTTGAAAGCAGTTTTCAAACTCAATTGTCTATTTAGACTCTTGATCCTAGTTTTGCATTATTAAATTAGAGGAAGAAATGCCTGCCTTTCTCTGATTTAAGTGGCTAAATAAAAAGTCACTTATTCAGAAGAAAACAGAACTACCTTAACAGCCAGACCAGGGGTCCTCAAACTTTTTAAACCCGGGCCGGCACGCGGATTAAGTGGCAGGAAATCATCTGCGGCTGCTTGGTTTCCCCCTCCAACCCCTGGCAGAGGAGGTTCTGTAAATATCGGGGGCTGGATTGATTGAGGACCCTGGGGGGGGCCATATCCAGCCCACAGGCCGTAGTTTGAGGACCCCTGAGCTAGACAATGCCAGCGATTTGTAATGTACCATTTGAGTTTTCTGCCATTGACCAAGTGGCCATGCTAGTTCCATTTACAGACCAGGGGAATTCCTGCAAATTCCACTTAAGAAAAGGTGTTGCAGCTGTTAACACTTTAAATTCAACCAATTACAAACCCTGTCCAATGCAATAAAAATAATCACAGCAGGGTTCAAGATAATATACTCCTACTTACACGTTTTTGGATGAGGTGGTTCTGCAAAGGGGGCTGCCTCGGGTACGGGAAGCAACTGTTGGACAACAGTATCAGCTGCAGGGGCTGAATAAAATTGTTCCATATGTAATGGCTCCAATATTCCTGCTTCCAAAGACACCTGTTCAAGATAAATGTAACCTATATAAATACCCCATCAGACTGTAAAAAAATATAGAAGCCAATTCAACAGGGAAAATTATAAGGTCAGTTGAAAAATTATGGAATTATAATGGAAATAGTAAATTATTTCAGTATTTTCCAAGTACTTCACAAGAAAAAATTTACATTTTAAAAAATTCTGCTGTTTCCAGCACAATAAAAATACACAAACCTAACAGCAGGTACATGACTGCTCTTAAAGACCATCTGGTGAGATATCACAATTTAAAAAAAATATTTTAAGTACTTTAAAATATTTAAATCTATTGCAAGAAATAGTAATTCTTTGAAAATAAAAATTGACAAGGTTTTCTGAATAAGTATTTTCCACTCAGAAGCTTAAATATATGTTTCTGTAGTGTTCAGAAGTTCTGATACTCACCTTCTAAGAAAAAGAAATTTTCCTTCTAAACAAAGCACAAACAGACAAATTCAGAGCAGATGCAAATCCAATAGTACAGAAACAATTATGGATACCATGAAAAAAAAAGGGGCCACAATTTTACATATGGTTTTTAGGAGTGCAGAGACAGTTACAATGAGCCAGCAGAATACTCTTAACAGACAATGAGCTACACCTGTTATAGAAAGGCAGCTACATCCTTTTATCCCCTAGAATGCACCACATTACAGTTTGCTATGAGAACATGTTATGAAAACTATGTCACCTAAACAGTTTCACTTTAAAGTTCAATTGGATTTATGAGCTACTGAAGAGCAGGTGGTGGGATCAGGCCGCTACACCTACAATACACTGCATGTCAGCACGACAGCAGAGACTCCTTTTTAATAATCTGCAAAATTCAAAAAATGATCCTTTTGGAAACTTTTTTAATGTGCATCAACATAAAAATGTATATTATTTCATTTCAATGCTCAAATATATCAATATATCATGCCCAGACTAATGCCCCAAGCAGAGTTCACTATTGAAATTCACCAATAGCCTGTAACGAAGCCAGATTAGTTTGGGGAAACAGACAGGTCAACTGTCAGACAATTTAAACTACAACATCTTAAAATAGTTTTAAAATATCAAAGTAACCTAAATATAATAATAAAATAATACTAAAACATCTACAAAAAAGCGTAATTTAAATGAAAGTTAAATCTGTATGTGATGCTCAAAAGAATTAACTTTGCTGCTCCTAGAACTGCTGGGGACAAAGGTTTAAAGTGGTTTGTCTTTCTTAAGTTTTTATGTCTGCGAAACAAGTCTTCCTAGACTGAATTTATTTGGTCAGAATTAGACTTCAAACAACTCTGATCAGGTTTAATTCCACTAATTTCAATGTCCACATCTAAGTGGCCTATCACATATGTGAAACTGGGGCATAACTCCTTCACTGCACTTGCTCCCCTCTCCTGCATATTTCAGTACTCAGTCTGCCTCTGCCACCACTCAAAAGAGATCCTTGCATACTTCTGAGTCCTGCTGTGAAGCAGATAGTCACAGCAAAAAGACAGAAAGATGTACAAGGGAAACACAGCTGGTAATCTAATTTTAGGATAGTGCTATTGAAGTTGCTTTAAATAAAAGCAATGACTTGGAATATTACTTTTGTTGGTTCACAGTTGTTTGCAAAATACAGTTTTGTTTTCATTTTGAGAATGAGCCTACTCTGTGGGTACCTAATTTGCCCATTTAGTTATTTAAAATCTTTTAAAACCAGCCCTAGGCAGATTTTTCACTCGAGCTATACTCACAGATCCTTTTTTTGATTCAGGAACGTCTGGAAATTGAGGCTGTTCTGCTTCATACTCTAAAAGTAAAAGGAAATATAACATTTATCCAGAAGACTTAAAAAACATATTTATTTTCTTCCTAAACAAACATTACTTTCTAAAGATATTTATTCTGGCTTGAAACAATAAAAATTTGTATACAACAAATATTTAACATGAAACCTAACGTTTTAAAACAAGTAAGAACTTTAAAGCTGCTTGGCTTGGCTTGAATTTAGACCGAGGCTCTCAGTGACGAAAGAACCCTTTATTGGGAAAAAGATTTTTAACCAAAATAATAATTTAAAACATTTTAATGTAAGTAAAGCACAGACGCTTGCATGGAACTAACCGTTCTTTTTACTAGTATATAATGGTGCCTTTCAACTTGGATTCCTCTATAAGCATTTAAATCCTCAGGCCATTGCCAAGTATTACTGGCTCCCCTTTCAAAATAACTAAAAAAAGAGCAAAAGCAGTACATGATCCACACAGATTACTGAGTGAATCAGAGTAAGAAAAATAATGGAGTGGGACAATGAAAAAACTTTACAGATAAGATTACACAATACAGAGAACTCTCACAGCCAAACCCAGCAAGTTTACTGTTCTACCATTGCAATTAGGAGATTCACCAGCACTGCTGATTCCACGTGTGCGACAGATGCCTCAGCTGAGTTCTATTAGAATAAGCAACTTTATTCCTGCATTTACAATGGCTGTTTTAACACAAAATACCTCCTTTAAGGCATTATCAAGTCCTAAACGAAGAGAGCCCCGTTTGGCCCCTCAGAAGCACGGTGCCGCTCTCCCAGCTTCCCACCAGCCCGCTCTCCTCAGGATCTGGGAGAAGCCCAAGACTTTTCCTGTCAGCAATGGGCTCTGACAACGCGAGCCCCGCACCCACGGCGCTGGCATCACCGCTGCGGGGGTTGAGGGGCAAGGCCCCGCGCAGAGGGGCGCTTCTCCCAGAGGAGGGGGGACAACAGTGTCACGCAGCGCTGGGGAGCGGGAATGCCTCGGGGTTGGCCCGCAGCGGCGAGGCGGGAGCAGCCGCCGCGCTCCCCGCCCGGCCCCGCAGCGCTGAGGGGAACTGGCGGGAACCCAGGCTCAGGCAGCAGCGAGGCGGGGCCCGCACACCCGCCTGCCCGAGGCGGCGAGGCACGGCGCCCCCCGCCCCCCTGGGGTGCCGAGCGGGGCCGGGCCGCCCCCTGCCCGCGGCGGCGGGGCGCTCTCACCTGCGCACACCCGCTCCCAGAGGCCGGGGGCACCGCCCGCCGCCATGTCGCGCCGCGTTACCGCGGCAACCGCCCGCCGGTCCCCGCGGTTCCTGTTCCGGGGCGGCGGGCGCTGCACGTGGCCGCGGCAGGTAAGCGGCGGCGGGCCCGGCGGGGAGCCGCGCTGTCCGGGGGCTGCAAGCGGGGCGGGCCCCGCCGGGCCTGGCGCCGCGGGGCGCTGGGGGTGCGGCGGGCGCGGGGCTGCCCCGGGCCCCTCAGCGCGGAGCGGGCGCCGCGGGCGGGGACCTGCGCGAGCGCGTGCGGGCTTCGGGCAGGGTTTCGGCAGGGTGCGGGGCGAGAGGCGCCCAGGGACGCCCCGTGGGTTGGTCCACAGGCTCACGGGAGGTCGGGGGTGGAAGGGACCTCTGGGGATCATCCAGCCCAGCCCCCGCCACAGCAGGGTCGCCTGGGGCAGGTCACACAGAGCCACATCCAGGCGGGTTCTGAACGTCTCCAGAGGAGGAGGCAGCGCAGCCTCTGCGGGCAGCCTGTGCCCGTGCTCCGGCACCCTCCAGGGAAAGGAGTTCTGCCTCGTGTTCAGGTGGAGCTTCCAGTGCCGCACCTTGTGCCCGTTGCCCCTTGTCCTGCCGCTGGGCACCACCGCAAAGAGCCCGGCCCCGGGCACTCGCCCCTAAGGCATTTGCAGACCTTGAGAAGCTCCCCTCAGCCTTCTCTGCTCCGGGCTGAACAGGCCCAGCTCCCTCAGCCTCCACCTTAACTACTAAGTTACTGATTTAATAAATGAGAAACCAAGTAGTAATAAAGTTTCTCAGCAAAGGCAGGGAGTGCCACCAGATGGGTACCAAAGGCTTCTCTGCTGTAACCTGTCCATAGGCGTAAATGTCCCAAGAAAGGAAACAGACAGCAAGGACAAAAAATCAGAAACTGAAGCAAAGTCAAGGTGATGACTAAGGTGCCTTGAAAGGATCTTGTAATGCTAACTGGGCAATAAAGTGCTATGAAGGTCAGTGTTAAATAAATGAAAAGTCATGCATATGTGGAAGACCACCTTAACTATTCATATATGTCAGTAAATACATGCTTTGTCATTTAGGAAAGGTTTTTAGAGGGTAGATATTTCTGTGAAAATGTCACACTCAGCAGCTGTCAAAAAGACAAATACAAAGTTGCCAACTAACTAGGACAGCACTAAAGAACGAGACAAAGAATAACCCCTGGACCACTCCAGTGGACGGTTACTTGCAGTGCTGCATGCGGTTTTGGTTCCCTCCATCACAGAAAGCAGACTGTCAAGTTGGAAAAAAGCACTGGGGACAATAAGAGATACAGAATGGTTTCTGAATAAAGGAAAACCAAATAGACTAGGACTTGGGTCATCTTGTTGAAGCAGTGCTCATAACATCTTCGTTTTGGTTTTTAGGATGGTTATACAGAAAAAGAGGAAAGAAGTTCATGAGGAACCTGTACAGAAAAAGAAAAAATTGAAAAGTAGCAGAAGCCAGATCATTCAAATTGAGAAAGATAGTCAATTTGTCATTAAAACTGAGGATGACCAGCTTGAGACAAAAACAAAGGTAAAGAAAAAGGAAAATTTAAAAGATGAATGTTTAGACCAATTAGAACTGAAGAACAATAAGAAGAAAGGCATGAAAAAGAAGGTTAGCTCTGAATTAGCACATTCAGAAAGCTTTGTGAATATGGAACGCCATCTGGATTCAGAACCTCAAGAAGAATCAGAGGAACAAATTAAAACTCTCAAAAAGAAGAAAAAAAAAGTCCAATGTCATTCCCGCTTATCACTGGAGAATAATCAGAGTAGTGATGTGAAGCCTTCACGTCATCATGCAGATGGTACTGAGGAAAATGAATTTACTTTTAAAAAAAGCAGAAAGATTACTGCTTTGTATTTGGAATTGGATGGTAAAGTAACTAAGAAAAAAAAGAAGGAAGGCATTTTTTCTTTGTCATTAGAGGACATCCAGGACAGTGAACATAAGCAGTCTGAAAAAGTTTGTAAAAAACAACGCAAATACATTTCACAACAAACAGCTTTTATGGGCAAACCCCATGAAACAGATGTTATCCAGAATGATGGGAAGATTTATGTGAGAAGACAGAAGAGGAAGAAAGGTAAGTCCAACTCCTTTTTACCACTAGCAGATAATCAGGACATTTGTGGAGTTCCCGAGAGCCTCATTGCATTAAGTGACTTCAGAAAAAGGCAAAGAAAGAATTCCCAGGAAATTACATTGACAAATAGTGAGGAAGAGGACACTGCCGAGAATTCTGGAAGTATTAAAGAGACCAAGAGGACGAAGAACAGAAGTAAATGTGTGTCTTTCTTAACATGTGAAGATTATCAAGACTACAGTCACAGAGTTCCTGATGAGCCTCTCCAAGCACAGCAAGAGGCTGAGTCTGAGGAAAAAGAGCTTTCTGGAAAAAAAAGCAGGAAGAATATCAAGGGTAATAATGAAGTCATCAAGAAGAAAAAGAAGAATCAGAAAAAGGAGGAGGACACAACATACCCAGAAGGTTCTTTAAACAATGACAGCGCATCTAAAAGCCAAATAATAACACTACTAGAAAACAATAAAAAGAAGAAGGAGCGCAAAAAGAACAAAGAGCAAGCTGAATGTGTTACAGGGGATGTTATAGATAAGGTATTATGTGATAGTAATCACATGACCTGTGACAGAAAAAGGAAAAAAAGAACAAAAGAACCACCACAGGACTTCACTGAAGACCCAGTTTCAAAAGCAAATACAAAAAAGATCAGAAGGGAAGACATGGGAAATAAGACATTGGTAAGTTATAATGAAAAGGGTATCTTTGCTAAGGAATTGGAAGCTTTTTAGGTAGAGTTTCCTATTTTGCAGGCTGTTGTGCCTCTTCAGACCCTTAGGTTACATTTAGGTCAGTAGGGGCCACCTCAGGGTTTTGAGGAGCTGGATCAGCTGCTCTATTGATTTCAGCAGGTAATAGCTGCGAAACACTGGAGGTTTTTTAATGCCTCCTGGCTGTAGTCATCTAGTGTTTCAACTGAGAATGTAAATACTAAAACTAACAGCAAGTACTGGCACAAAACTAGCCCGAGTCATAAATGTTCTATCCCTCCTTCAGTTGCTCTTAGCAAAGCGGCAACACTCCTATAAAACAGGATTTTAATACCATGTCATTTAACTTGAGCAGATTGGTAACGCTGGCAGCATGAGTGCATCTGTGTGTGTTAGAGTCTTCCTCAAGCTGTTGCTGTCATTAGTGCTGGAATTGCATAGTATTAGAAGCAAGAGGGAGATTAGCCAAAGCTGGTTGTCTAATTTGGACAAAACTTTAGAGAAAATCCTAAGAATCCTAAGTGTAGGCTAGGCCTAAAGCACTGATGTATAAATTCTGATAGAAAAATACTAGAGAACAACCTAAAAACAAATTCTTAATTAAAAAAATACATCTGTGCAACAAAATAGATAGACATGAACTATGTAAATTATAACTGAAGGTAACTGGAATTGTGTCCAGGCTGACTGTTAAAGGAAATCCTATCCCAGAGTCTTGCAGTACTGCCTTTTCTGAGGTGAAAACCAACATGGAAAGGAGCTGATGAAAGAAGAGGTTTCTTCTTTGATTTTTTCCCCCAGAAATCAAGACTATTAAGATCTGGGTTTATTGCTTTAACTTTTTTTAAAAAAAACTTTCTTCTTTTTTTATTTAATTAGGGTTATGTTCTAAAGCTATGTCAGTGCCTAAAGGTAGTACCTACGTGCCCAGCCACTAAGCTGTGAGATGCTCAGAAATTCAGCAGATACCTATCTGTATTTTTAGCTGCTTAAACAACTTTGAAAACAGCTCATTGCAAGTCATTAGGAGCTTGGGTTTTTTTTTCATAGGTAATGGGAAACTGCATTCCAGTTGTGGTTTTTTTTTATCAAGAACTTTGAATGCTTGGCTTGTTTAAAAGTCGAGTACTAGCTATTAAGCATCATTGAGGATTTTTGTGAACAGGGATGGAGTGAGCTATAGTGCTAGCTGCCTCTCAAGCACACTTCATGGTGTGCTTTGCTTTTTTATGCACTCATATACACAGTTTCTTCACGTTCTGTGGAAACCTGGCAGCTTTCTGGTGTCTAGTGCTAATAATGAAATATAGATTTATATAAGCAGATTCTTCAGCCTTCATGGAGACCCAGATACAGGCTTTTTCCACAAAGGTTTGTGTTGAGAGTGTGTATGCTTATCAGTCATTAGGTGAGCAGATGTTTGGGGCTTTTTACTTCGGTTTCTCCTTTTGACCTTTCAAAGGACAAGGTGGTTTTATTGCTGGAGTATATTTTCTGATTAAATTGACATTGCCCTTTTGAGATTGTTAGACATTATTTGGATTCTTGCAGCTGCTCACATTCTGCAGAGGCAAGATAAGTCTTAACAATGACATGTAAACTTGCATGGCCAATTACAATGGAAAACACAGCAAATACCTTGTAAACAATTGAGGAGGGTGTAGAGTGATGTCTCTTTTGTTTCCCATATTCAGCTCTGTTCTTTAATAATAGAAAGCACTTCAGATACTGGAGATTGAGAAGTCTGGGTAAATCAGCTCTAGAGAAATCTAGTTCCTGCCAGGCCAAAAGACACTGCTGTAATAAATAGCTGATAATGTTGGTCTTCCATTTACCTGTGCCATAGTCCTGAACCATTTTCTAGTCTACAGTGTCACATGCTGCTGCATGCCTTGGAAAAACCCTCTGTTGGGCTTGTGCAACAAGCAAAAGAGTAAGTTTTTAAGACGGTGTGGAGTGATACCCACTTAATACCAATGATTGATACTGTTCCCATTGGATGCCATTTCAGTCAGCTGGAGCAGAGTGAGGAGTATACTCAAGTTGTGTGCTTCTCTGAAGTTGTTTGCTGACAGATAGCATAATCCTACCACGTGTGATTGTGCTCCCCTTCCATGTAGTTGGGGGAAGACTGGCACACCTCCAGAGGGGGTAATCGCCTTCAGGAGGTCAGCAACAGCTACGAATTAGTAGGCATGGGGCTGCACCCCTCCTCCTTCCGTGTCTGCCACTTGACCTTCCAGCAAAAAAACCCCAACCAATGTTGCAGCTGTTTGCAGAATCTGTCACAACAGTTTTCCTGCTTGTGTTTTAATAGATCTGAAAAGACAGTTCCAGGCCATCTAAAAGTAAAATGGAGTGGGGTTTTTTTGGTTTTGTTTTTCTTTTCATCCAAGGGAATGAGCTCTTCTTATTGCAGACAGTGTTCTCGCGTAGCTTTGGAAAATGAGGTAAATCATTTTAAATGAAACTGTAAACCCTCAAAAAAGTAACAGCAGCTTCTGCTGACGGAAGTACGTTAACAAATCTTTTCCGTGTCTTAGTGTTCCCTGGCTATTTCATGCTTGGATTATTATGGTAGCTATATCAATAGATCTTCCTTTTGGCCATCTTTTCCAGGCTGGTCTGAAGCTTATGGCTCTAATTTACCACTATCCTTGACTTATTACTTATCCTGTTACACTGGATGCCCAAAAATCTTACCCTTATTACAAATTTGGAAAAGAAAGGCTGAGAGCAATGATCTGGGAACTCCAGTCAATGGGAGCAAAAGCTGCTGAAGGGCTGCACTTTGTGAAGTGTTATTAGTATCTGGGCGCTTGGGGATTCTGCCACTGATTTACCTCCTGCCATCCGGCCCAGCCATTCCTGCCCTGGCTGCTCTGTCGCTTCACATCAGCTCCCTGGTCCTCGCTCTCAAATGTGGAACTAATGTCCCGTTGGCTGCCATTGTTGGAGGCACTTTGTGTATGTGTCACACCTTTCCCTGTGCTCTTTCTAGCCTGGAGACTCCTTGGGGACAATCATCTACTTTGTAGTTGTAGAAGACGGAGCACAATGCAGCTGCCTCTTCATTGGGTT
Source organism: Falco peregrinus (assembly GCF_023634155.1). Taxonomy (NCBI): domain Eukaryota; kingdom Metazoa; phylum Chordata; class Aves; order Falconiformes; family Falconidae; genus Falco; species Falco peregrinus. Next base: position 81,098,837 of record NC_073725.1, on the reverse strand, counting down.
TTTTTGTGTTTGGGTTTTTTAAGTGGCTAGTGGGATCAACATGCCTCAGGCTTGTCCTGTGCCATCAGAGGGGCCAGTATCTTACCAATTTTAGATTTTTTTTTCAAAAACTTTTTCTGCCCCTTATTTCAAGTATAAATGTAAGCTTTCATGAAATGGTTTGATGTTGATGTTGGCAGGTTCGTTTTAATGTGTGAATTAAAAAAAATCCCTTATTCTCTTTGTTAAATCAAGGATCTCTTCCTTGGGGAGAAAGTCTCTTCAGAGAAATACACAGGTTTAACTGGCATTTCCCGCTTAGATCCAACTATTTCTTCTTGCCCCAGAATAGTACTACTGTATTGCTTAGTGGTTTTATACTACTTTCATAGTCAGAGCTGTGTACCTTGAAATTAATGAGAATAGATAAAAATACTCATACAAGCTTTTTCCTGTTTTACAGGTACAGGTGGATGATGTGGATGATGTAACTATTGTGCAGGAAAAAAAAGGAAACTGTGATGAAGTTAGCATAGACAAGGTATGCTTTGTCTTAATTGTGCAAGATCTAAAGCAAGTCAGCATTTAATGTTTGCACAGAATTTGTAACAAAAAAACCTGCTTTGTTGCTCGTCTATGCCAAGATGTCCCTAAATAGAGCTTAAAATGTGCTTTACCTTCCATGGGTTAAGTCCAAAATGTACAGCTCTAGTCAATGTCAAAATCTTTCCAGTACCTTATTAGGTTAAACACAGGTTTCTTCGCCTCTCATCAGTGTTGCTGTTTCAGTTAGCTGTTACCTGCAGTTAGAAGATTAAACATACCTGATACAGCCACATGTTCATTTAAAATACCACTAGAAAAATCACATTCTTGTGTAGAGTGTGAAAGGATCACATCCAACTTTTTAATTATCCTTGCAAATTTCTGAAGATAACTATTTTATTCTTACCTTATCTTTTCATGGTGAATTAAATTAACTGTCATTTAACACACAGAAGATAGCATCTTGTGCTGGTTTTTTCTGCATGCTAGGTGAAACGGCAGGCTCTGCAAGAAGAAATTGGTAGAGAATCTGGCAAAACTAAGGGTTTCAGTCCCAAAATGGAATGGGTATGTATGAACTTAGACCTCGATCTGATGGAAGTACCATGCCAGGAGAGTCTGGGAGCCAACCAGTGAACTACAACAGCAGATAGCATTGTACAGTGCTGTAATACCCATCATCAGTCCTCAAAAGCAACATTTTCTCTGGTTCCTCTGGAGAATGAGCCATGACATCGCTAGAGAAGCATTTTCTGCTTACTTTGAAATGTAAATAATTCTAGGCTACGGATATAGCAGTCACTGAATTGTATCTATCTGAATTGTTATCAGGAGGACTTTGCAAACATTCAGAAGCAGGGGTGCACGTGGAAAGGTAAAAGGGATGATAGCGTGTGTGTGTGACAGTCATTCCTCTCCTAATTTCCACATCTTTCCTCCACCTCTTTGAAAAATGATTCTTTATTCTTTGCTTTTGCATCCTACTCAGCCTGCCTCCTGACAGGTTTACAGTAAGCTAGTGGAAGCTGTTGCAGTAGTGTTTAGCAGGGGTAGTAAGATTCAGGAGAAGAGAAAGCTTTGCTAGGAACTCAGGAGTCTTCGTTGTTTCACAAGACTGCCAGTATGCCTAGAAAGTTGACATAAACCTTAAACAAATGCCAGAAACAACTCCTGTAGGTTTTTACATAGTGTGAGGCAGACTGCAGTAGCTCTGGAACTCAGCTATCTAATAGTCTCTGAAGTCATTGAGAAAAATTACATCCTTGGCAGGGGATCTCAGTTCTTTGATGCTCATCTCTCTCTGTGTAGTAGTATGCAGAAGAATAGAAGCTATGAAAACTAATTAATCAGCTTCACAAAGAGTGAGCTGGAACTGCTGCAGCAAAAACTGTATGTAGTGCCTGCCAGCAATTCACTTAAAAAAAATTACAGGGTTTGACAAGCCATGATTATTTTTGCATCTGTGCAGATGTCTGCCATTCCAAAGGGAGGACACGTATTTATGTATGTGCATGTGTCTGTGTCACAGACCTGGGCATCTATGGCACCTTGTCTTTGAACAAGGTAAAAAGACTGAAGTATTATGGATAGCTTTCTTTCAGTAGCAGGTATTCTGGCCTGTGATAGTGAATGATACCCCAGCCTTGTGGTTTTTTAACTTAAGAAACCTGCTACAGCTTGCTTGCAATACTGTGTAGTATGCTGTGTGTCATGTTGGCTGTCTAGTGGAGAATGACTGTTCCATGCAAGCCACAAATGTTCAGTTGGAAGGATTTCAGGCTTACATAAACACACCGCTAAATTCACATTTTTTTTCTTTTGATGTAGCCAGCTCAGTCTAATTAATGATGAAACATTCTTGCATTTAATATCACCCCCAATTTTAAAGAAAAACCTCAGGAGTAGCAGTCCTGGCAAAAATAGTTATAAATGACTGCATTGACTCCTGAGCTAGAGCTAGGAGCTAACAGATCCTTAGATAGTGAAGGCTGCTCATAGGTAAGCTGAAAGTTCATAAACTTTGTAAATCATATGATGTATCTTGGGTTATCCACAAATGGCCAAATTCTGATTTTACTTGGACAGTGCCTGTATTCTTAGAAAGGAGACGGTATCTGCAAAAAGAAAAATCCTGAAGGAGTGCACTAGTTAAAGAATGCAGCGAAAGGAGAGTACACCAGACTGAGAGGCAGGGGAGGCTTTAAGAGTACTGTACGTAGTCCTGTTGGATAAGGGTATGCCCTCAGGTTTTGCACCCTTGCAGTATTAGTAGTAATTAGTGGGATGAGAATGCAAATAATACTTCGAGCATGTAAGCCAGATTGAACAGTGCTCCAAAACTAACAACAAAACACTGCTGAAAACAGCAGCTACCTGACTAGGCAATAGGAAAATGAAAAGGTAACTGTACAAAGTGATGGAGTGAGAGAGAACAAGGATCAAGTTTGACAATTATCCTAGAATAAGAGAAATGATTGTGCAATGCCTGGCTCTTTGAGCTAGGTAAACGTTATCGAGAGAGCAGAAAAGCCAAGATTCCTAGAGACAGAGGGAAAGGAGATTCTGAAAGTGCATTAAACCCTGTCTCCAGGTGTGGAGAATTGTTAAATGAACTGAAATGGTAATGAGGATGCACCCATGCAGGGTTATGTTGTTCTTTTATCACCTCCTTCGAGAGGTACTACCTGTGGAAAAACTGCTACCCAGTTCTGTCAGCCCTGTCAGGTTCTGCTCTCACGGTACACACCTAGAAATTGTCTTTCTTGGTATTACTTAATTTTAGTGTTAATCTTCGTTTTGCTTCACAGGATACAAAGTTTGGCCAGTGGAGTACAGCTGCTTTTCGAAGTTCTGAGGAAGAAAAGAAGTTTTTCAGGCTGATGGGTGGCTTTAAAAAGGGTTCAGTGCCCGTCCAGAAACTCTCAGCAGCTACAAACAAACCGAACATGGCTCTGAACAGGGAAGGGGAGGAGAAGTTACAGCAGGCTCTGAAGATGGAATTTGATAAAGCAATGGACTTGAAACAACACAGAAGAATTGGTCTTGGATTTCAACCTGCTGCTAACAAAAAAGTATACATAGACAAATACACATCTAGATCTATAAAATTTGAAGATTAAAACTCTGAAGTAATAAAAGGAATGAAAATTCAACACACAAATTTCTTTTTACTTTCCACATCTTTTTACTTGAAATCAATCACAAGATGTTTAAGAAATCTGATTTATGAGGCATTTTTAGTACAAGTTTTTAACTGCATATCCCAGATTATGTGGAGCTGGGTCCTCACTTCAGCTAAATAGTGTGTTTGCTCCTGATAACTAACCAGAGCTTTTTGCCCGTCTTTGAGCTATTTTTGCACTAATAAAACCAGTAGTAAAACATTTGAAAACATCTCTCATGGTGGTCTTGCATCAATAAAGAAACCAAAGTTATACTGTGCTCAAAAGACAACAGGGAAAAATCAGTGCCTGCACGAGGAAGGGGAATGGTTGGGACATTTGTAAGTCTGCTGTAAGAGTTTCCATTTTACAGAATCTGGAACAACTCCACACTGGGTCTAGAGCAGTACATTTGCCCCCAGAGGGCAATTTCTGCCATGCCACAGCTGCTTAGTGTAAGCCACTCGGCAGTCTAGAGGGTTCAGAGTTTAATCCCACTTACCCAGATCATGGTTTTCAAGTCCAACGGGAAGAATCATCTACGTGCTGTTGAGAGTTGTTTTGTCCAGCTGCAGTAGGGAAAGCTAATTTCAAGTGGGACATGATAACATGCAGTACTATCATTTCGTTACCTATGCGTGCTTTATACAGAATTATGTAAGGAAAGTCAGTGTACTTAAAATAGCTATGTACCAAAGGCTGGAAAGGTTCTGTATCAAGTTGATACGACTTCATAAGTATCTTGTAATCCTGCATATATATGGCTTAAATATATAGTCTGTACCAGAACCAAAGGGTCCTAAGTTTAGTTCTTTACAACCTTAACAAAAAAACATGTATTTTGGGTGTACCCCTGCTTCAGTAACCACTGAGGAGATGAAAAACCTGCAACAAGAAGGAAATAATTTGGGTGGTATTTATTATCAGCTTGCTAACTCCTTAAATATATGGTCCTAGCAAAACTCGTTACTTGTTTAGTCTTAAGAGAATAAAACATTTTTGTGCAAAAATTTATCTTAATATCCATATAAAGATTTAGGTCATTAAAATACTGCCACTGAGCAAAAGCAGCAATATGGTTCCTTACCGTGGGACGGAAGTGGCGAGAGTGACATTTTATTCGGTGTAACAGCAGTACATCTAAATTCCACAAGGGTAAGGTGATAAATTTGTATACATGAAGAAACCACCTCAGAACAAACAGACTAACTGCAAATTGTTTTATTCAGTGATAATGTACTTTGCAAATATAGAATACTTTGCATACATTTCCATTTTCCTTTGCAGACAGCACTTGAAGATTCCTTCCATTTCACAAAGCACCACTGAACTAAAATGAAAGCATAAACATGTCCATGAAGATGTACTGTAGAAATTAGAGCAGTAACACCTCAGCCATTTTTCTCTTCTACTGGAACTGACCAAACCAATGTTGGCAGCATCCCAAAGCAGAAAGACTATTCTGCAAGTGCGGTGAAGTTTGGAGGCTGTGAATTGATCATGCAAATTACCTTTTCCTTTGTTGCTAAAATGACAACAGATTAGATTTTGAAAGGCTTTTGCAACTATAGAGGTTCAAAATACCGTTTACTGAATCAAAAATCAGCATTTAAAATAGGAATATAGCGGTAAAACCGGAAACAGAAATTCAGGTTAAATTATTGCACTCAGAACAGTTTTACCTTTACCTGTGCCCAAGTAAATCTTGTCACACTAAGTGAAATAAAAATACATTCAGCTCCTCCAGTCAAAATCTAGATTAGTGATTTTTTGCCTTGGCTACAAGCTCTCTTGTACAGATGACTCCTTGGAAAAAAGGCATTCATCAGGTCCTGGACTGCAGGGGAAGCCGAAGGGCCAAGTCTGTCAAGTGACTCATTCCAGGTTGTTTGCTTTGCCTCTTGATGTATTCTAGCGTTTTCACCTGGGTAAGAAGAGAAAGATTTTTAGTGTCTTTTCTCATTTCATAGCCCATCATTTAATATATGTGAAGGTGTTTTAATAGACACTCATGATTTTCCCTAAATTTCACTGGCTACATGAGCACTTGCAATTTCTTCCTCCAGAGCTCATTATCATGTGCATCTTAAAAGGCTCTATGCCGTGCAGTTCTTCCACTAAATAGAAGTGCTGCATTTATCTTAAAGATAATTATCTGGACTGAAAAAAAATTATAGCACCCAACATTTCCAGGTTCCTTCATGTGTGAAATATTTTAAAATGCTAGAAAGATACAAACCACTTCAAATAAGACAAGTTGCTTATTCATTAAGAAACATTTAAAAAATAAAGGGGGGGTATTAAGCTAATCTAATTTTATTTTTTAAGAGAGCAACTTGTAAAGAGATCAGGTTTATTCATATCAAGAAAATGTTACCTTTTCCCGAATGAGGAGCTGAAAAAGATCCTAAGAACTAAAATTTCCCTGCATTATCTGTTTTCCTTACCATAGTCTTGGTGTCAGCAAAGCCGTGTTTCTGAGCAAGATTCCAGAGATTGACTGAAAGCTGGTTTAGTTTGTTGTTTCGTAGATCTCCATGAGCTAGAATAGTGTTAAAGAAATAGAGTGCCAACTGGCTCTGTCGCTTTAGGGTCTATAACAGAAAAAAAAAATATATCCTATGTTACCATATAGTCTTCCCAAAATATCCAGCATAACATCACTGTGTTCTCTGAACTCTTAAAATGCAAGGGGCAGGTACACTGCAATAATTTAATACACAGCAATAATTACAGACACAAGAATACAGACGCAGTTTTCAAGCTCCATTCAAAATGCAACAAGTAGTGGCAGTCATGAATCAACCTACGCTGCCGTAAATAAAGTAATTACACAAGACTCCTACATCTCACACCACCTTGGCACAGCACAGTGTGAAGCTCTTGACGTATTTTTAACTCCAGACTCCCTATAATTGCACAGCAATCACCCTCCCACCAAGCAAACTTGCACTTACAACACTATAGCCATGTATTTTTTTAGAGACCACTATCATCAATCTAGATTAACGCAGCTTCAGGCTTTTTCCAGCAGTCTATTCTACTGCTTATTTAACTGAAGATGTTTTTCCCTGCTATTCTTTCACTGAAACCTTGGTGATACCAACATACTTGCACCACATTTGCAGCTACTTTCCCTAGAATTGCTGAGGAGGGACCTTAAGGAGGACCCCCGCTTCATGGTTCCCTGCCATGGGGGAGCACCATGCCCTTCAGCCTCTGTGGAGGAGTTCTGGGGCACAGGCAATGCCGCACTAGGCTTACAGGGTGCTACCACCCTGATCTGGGTTGACTGGAGAACAGAAGTAATTAAAATGCTATTGCAGATTCCGCCTATTCCGACAGAGGAAGTCTGAAAAAGCTAAAAGGATGAATTATTACTGGATGCATCTGAGATGCAGTATTTCTTTATATTGCTTCGCAGCAGCTGCCCTTTGGTTTTTGTTCAAGACAGACCGCTGATAAAAGCATAGCTCCATCTTACACAGGAACCACAGCAGCACAGTCCCAGGTAAAACAAAACCGTCAGCTGAGCACCTCGATTAACAAACTGAACACTTCAGCCCTCTCAGTTCAATGCACGCTGGGGTAACTAATATTCTGTGTTCAAATACGAAGTTACAGGAAGAACGAGGCAGAGACTGGGGTAAGAGGAGTGCAGTGATCTCCGACTTGTGTGCTCCTAACATGATATTGATACAATGCAGCTCTGCCCTTTCCCTAAGGGGCCGAAAGCAAATTGATTTCTCACTGCCAGTAGAAGGGAGGTCAGATGCTATTAATCAAAGATATGGCACACACCGAGCTATCAGTCCTCCAGATTAATATGGCAAAGAAAGCCATGCCATTAAAGGCTTGGCTAACTAGGAAAGAGAACATAGCATGCCCCAAACTAGGAGCATCAGGCTGCTCCTGTGTGACACAGAGTACATCTGTATGTGCAGAAAAAACGTGACACATCAGAAACAGTGTGCTCACCCACGCACGCATGCATATGCAATGCCCAGAGCTGCTCAAGGCCACAGGAGAAGGTCCCTAAGCACTACATTAGTTACATGAAACTACCAAGATGACAGCTTTTCCTCTAACAGTTATCTACAGTAGCATTTCCATCCCAATAGCTCCAAAACCTGTTCATAGCTTAAAACTACAACCATCATTTGGGAGCGTTGAACTGTACTCCCTACCAGATACAGAAATACAACTGATCAGTCTAGTCTGGTAGTAGTAACCGACAGCAGAAATACAACTCAAAAAGACAATAAAAGGGAAAGCAGTTATGCTTAAATGCTTAACCATTACTGTAGTATTCCTCTTGTAAGACTAACATCCCACAGGGAAATACAGATACAGGGTACAGCCAGCTAGCCCGTGTTTTGCCATATTATTCCCAAGGCATCCTGCCATATCACCATGCATCCTGGATTAACAAAATAATCTATATGACCTAATTTTTTTTTTTCCCATTGACCATCTAATGCCCGTGAGCCTTCTGCTGAATACAAACTTCAAAGAAGTTCCTGGGAATTGCTTGGAGGTTTCCTCACAAGAAGTGAGACAGTTAAACTATTGGGCTGAATGCAAAAGCAGCAGTACTCCGGTCTGAATAGCAGCTAGCGAGGGCTTCCAGGCAGTATCAATGCAAATACAAAATCCCTTCTTTAAAATAAGGATAGTATTTTGACTAATTTGAAACATATGTACTTCAAAAAGGATCTAGAAACACATTAAAAAGCTGGAAGAATGAGATGCACTTTAACCCTCATTGTATTGGGGTAGGCATAACAGACAGGATTTTGGCATCTAGTCATCAGTTGGAGAATGCAAAGCAAAGAGAGGCAGGCTCAGGTATGCAGTAAATCCCACCACGTCTGGAAACTAACAAGAAGAGTCAGACAAGGCTTCACATGATGATGAACAGGAATGTTTGTGTAACATGGCACCAACCTCCAACCCGAGGGAGATATCTATGCCAGCACGCTGCCAAGCCTGCTGACATAACTGAGATTGAACTGTGGGTAGCACTCCAACTCACAGGATGTATTCATAGGCAGCAAGGAGAAAGCAACAGCTCAGCTATTTGGCAACCACATACATCATGGGACTAGCAATTCCCACACCAAAAAGAATTGCCAGCCTTCTAGGCAGTGCATTTTCCATAGTCTTTGAAATACTGCTGATGACAATGAAACAAAGAACAAACTACATCATCCCAGAACGTGACCCCTGTGTCTTAGCCCCTCCACCAAAGGGCAGAGCAATGTCCAAATTTCACAGTGTAACAGAAAAAAAATAATGGAATCTTTCATACAATGGACCATGCAACATCATATTTCATAAAATTCTGGCTCGCAATTCAAATATTCATTCCTGCCTTTCAGTGACTTTTGCCAGACATCTATGTCATAAGAATACCCTGAGCCTTCTGTTAGAAAGACATCTGTCTTTAGATTTAGATATGTTGCTTCTCTGAAGGTGCATCTGACCCGCTGCTGCTCCCATGTACAGCTTTGAAATAACTGGCTCTGTGACTTGTTAACAGTCCATCTGTGGCACCTTAGAGCTCAGCATGGCCTGTAAGGCTCCTTTAAGGGACTAAATATATCAATCTAGGCTGATACAGCATCGTTAGTATCACCTGAGCTATCTAGCTCAAAATTAATTCCAGCACTACTGTGATACAGGTGGTTATATTCTTGTGATCCAAATCAAGCAGCCTTGCTCTTCCTCAGAAGCTCTTACGTGAAGCCCTTCAGGAACCTTGTAACATCTGTTAGTTTGCTGGAAAACATCACAGGCTGCATGGGGCACACCAGGTGCTCAACTCTCTCATTACACGACTGTCCTGACACGGGATAAATGAAGCACCTAGCACCAACAGTAGCTGATACAAGTTCATTTATAATAAAAGGAAATAAAGATTTAAGAAGAGAAAACACCAAGAACCAAGCTGCAGCTGAGAGCTCACATACCACACAAGAGGATGCATATCATCCCCTATTTCACCACTCCTTTAGCACACCGAGACAGTCAGAAGAGAGCTTTTTTTCGATACAGTCCTTGAAAGAGCAGTCCAGAACCTCTCTCCAGAATACTCAGAGTCTCAGTGACAGCGTCTGCTGGTGCAGGGTACAGTAACGCTAGTTAAGGCAGGCTGAAACGTTTTACTCCCAAGCTCTCTACACTGGCACCACGGTAGGTTCATCTCTATTTCAAAGTCCTTAATGTATTTTTAAAGCTTTCAATATTCATAGCGTTGCTCACATCAGTTTAATTTCCTTCTAAAATTAATCCAACAAAGATGTGCTCCACGTGGAACTTGTGGTTCATGAGGACCAGACCATACTTTCCAAAGCCACGCTCAGTAATCCTGCTGTAGGCCATTAGCAGAATCCCGATTTATTTATTTTGGTTTCCACCATTTACCAAGTATCTTACAAACATGCAAACCCAGTGTTTCAAATTAAACTGCTTCTAGACTTTAAACCCCACCAGCATGCCAGAGACAATGATGTAATAAAAGGATTAATCTGGGAGTTTGGACTCTCCAACTCTTGAGACAAAGAAGTGGAGTTACGTGCCCGCAGCAGCCACAGTTCCCCACCACCCAGCACTGAGCACCCACCGCCTCGCTGAGCCACCAGCAGGCAAGCAGCAAGCGTGCCAAACCCGGCACCTCTGCCACCTCCAACACCTTCTGAAACTGCAGCAGGTCAATTCTCTTTTCTCCCTCCTTCCAAACAGGAACATCATGTTTAACCATCTTTAGAAAACCTTGGCCAAGGGCATAAAATTCTTCAGGATGAAGAACATCTTCTCAGTTTGAAGTATACCCACACACAACAGAGAACTATGTCCAACTCTGCCTCTAGTTCAGTATTCAAACACGTGAAATCAACTGAAGTTTATATAAAATTCAAAATCAGGGGTGTTGAAAAAACCTCAAGAGCATACCCAGGAATTGCCTTCTACTGCTCCATCTTTGATACTATAAAGAGTCCAACATTGATCATATGGTACATGGGAAGATTGCCATCCTAACATGGTACTGCCAAGGACACGACATATTGGATCAAAAATCGTGCTTGACTAAAACATACTCCATCTGGACATTTATCACTTGAGTAGCAACAGGCAAGATACTTACACTCCTAAGAAACCTGGAGCGTAAGATTAGTTTTCCACCCACAAAAAGGCCGAGAGGATTCACTGATACATGCTCTCATGACCAGAAACAGCTTGTACTTTACAGAACCGTCCCCAACTGAACATTTCCATTCCAACACTGTCACATAAATGAAGCATTCTCTAATACTGCAAAAAGACCACATCGTATTAACGTAAGATGCATTGTTCTCCTCCAACTTGCCATTTCAGTGAAAGCATTTTACTGTGAGAAAAATTTATTTGCCTTTAAAGCTTTTAAAGGAAAAGAACCAATAAAAATGCAGAATCATCACAGGCTTGTTCATTTAAATAAGCAGCCAAGAGGATGAATAATTCAAGGTCACCAACACTGAAGCAATCCAAATACCACAGTGATCTTATGATGGGTTCTACTTTAGCACAAATGGAGGTCTCTGACAATACTCTCGTCACCTCTATTTCCTCAGCGACAGCGGCTTCCTCAAAAAAATATTCATTCTTACAAAACAATTATTATTGAAATCTCCCAAGGACTTTTACTCAACAAAGCAAAATAAATGTTCCCCCTTTGTAAATAAGGATGGACAGAGAAGTAAATCCAAGGCCACAGAGACAAAAGCAGGGCAAGGACCTATATCCATGCTGCTTAGCTTTAAATCCAGTTTTCTATGCAACAACTGCTTCAATGAAGTAACACAGGATCTCATTACTCAAAGTATTAAGCTTGAAAGCAGAAAAAAAAAAAAAAAAAAAAGCCCCTCAGAAACCACAGATTTCAAGCCATAAAAACATTCCCACCTACATACTCCATACAGGAGTCAGATGCAAAAAAATCCTTTGCATACAACCCACAGTCCTGATAACTGTTAAAAATCTTGTTCCAATACTCACTTGGACATTCTTAGGTGTCCAAAAACGGTTGTTTGCTGCTGTTACTGTTCTGAAAAAGAACTGCTGTTCACAGTGGTGTACAATGATGCAGAGGCATTTGAGCAAAGGATTTATTCATCTTACATCTCTATAATTGCTCAAGGAAGGATAAACAGGATAGTAAAAGCAGAAAAAAGGCTAAACAGCATAGCGCCCTCCAAATATGTATCACCCAACAGATTCTGTATTGGCAAACACTACAGCCTACTGTGCAAACAAGCTATATAAAAAAATTACATCAAATTTATCATCACCTCCCCTCCCATTCCAGTCTCCAAGCCACAAGTTTTCTGTCAATATATAGCAATTCAGTAATGGGTGATTAGGAAGTTGTGGAAGTGTTCAACCTCAGAAACTGTTGTGCTAATGAACCTGTAAGTTCGCATTATATTAGTAATACTGAAAACATTACTCACCTGGTTTTCACATAGAATCCATGAAGCTATATTTGGTTCCTCAGAGCCTCTGAACTCCAGTCAAGAGATCCAGTAAGCTGCCTAGAGTTTTCTTTATTTGACTTTGAACAAATATAACCCTGTACTAAAAACAGATAAAGCCAAAACACCTTTTCCCTCCCCCTGGCATGTCTCTCCTGACTTCATCCTAGTGTCTGGGATTCAAAACTATTACCAATGAAAGGTGGTTTCCACTGTATTCTACCCAGTAACAGGCTAACTGAGACTTCTTACTTTGCCCATTAGAGAATTGGACCTTTCAGGCTACTGTAAACAGCTGGCAAGAAAACACTGTTTATTTATATAGAGAGAAAGTTAACAGCCAGGAGGAAACGACAGGAAGGACAGACATGGAGCAGATTTTAAGCATTAACTATACTGCAATCCAAGGAGTGACTGTGGCACTGTCTCCAATTCTCTGTCTTAAGCCAATAATTGCAATACCAGCATCATGGAGCTCATTATAGTCAGAGAGACTCTCATTGGGAAAAAAAGTTACCCCACACTGAGCATCATATTTCCATAACCAATCTACACCAGGACGCAAGCCAGTTAAAGCTAACCGTAACCTCACAGAGCATCAGGTTTCCATAACCAGACTACTACACCAGGACTCAAGCTGGTTAATTTAAAGCTAACTCCAGATGTGCTGCTCTGCAATCATCATTGTGCACTGCAGCAGGATCACATCCTTTGGTGCACCACCACAACTGATCCCAGAATATACCAGAGTACCTTCTACTGCTTGCCTGTTCCATCAGACTACAGCACACAGCTAAGCAGGTAACTTTAGCCTGCATCTTAAAAATGTATTATAATGGCTACATGATCTCTTTCACATCATTAGGTCTCTCCACCACAAGCCTGCCTACGTGACTGACTCACTTTCTAAACAAGTAAAGTTACCTAATTTCCTCTTGTTGTAAGGCTCCTGGAGCTTTCTAAAAGACCAATTCCTGGTCAAGAAGGTGGTCCATTTATTCAGCTCCAAAGTAATTTTGGTTTTGTATTAAAAGAAGCTGAGTAAGAACATACCTCTTCTTTTCCAAGGGTTTTCAGATGATCCAGGATCTGTGCTATCACTGTTTCACACAGTTTATTAATTTCAGCCAGGAACTTCGAGTCTCCACCATACAGGGTATCATTGGAATCAACTGCAGAAATGAATTCAAGCTTAGGTCTGGCTAAAGAGCCATGCATTTATTTGCTACTGAAAACACCAGCCATTTATAGAAGACCAGATTTGGAAGTTATAAAATGACCCTTGTCCATGAAACACAAACAGAACAATCTTGTTTCAGTGCTTACCTCTTGGTTGCATACTATGATCTCTTGATTTTAGGAAAAACAACACTGAAAAGAACCTTCCAGTTTAAAGTCAGTCCTGTATTCCTGCATGCAGCCAGGTTCAAAATTATCGGCTAGACTTAAAGGCAAAGCAGTATATAGTGTCAATATTCACTTTTTTCACAGACACAGACTCCCTGCTCCCATTAGTTTAGGAAAGTATGGCCATCATCTTCAATGGCAGCAGGACTGGGCCAAAAAGTTTATGTTTTACTTAGTGAAAACAGCAAGATTTTCAAAGGAAACTGCTTTTATTTTCTTTTTCTATTTTTTCCCCTAAAATAAAACCTTGATTACCTCAAAGTCATGAAGAGAAATTCTGAACGTGTATTTTCAATTTCAAACATGTTTAAGGATTCTGAAGCATTTTTTTAGAGGGAGAGAGCTCTTGAATGTTTTAGAGCTTATATAACTGTGATTTTAAACATGTGGGTTTGGCCTCATTTATTTATGAGGTTTAACTAAGAAGTAGGTTACAAGAAACTTGTAAGTTTAAGTGTGTTCTGGGTAAATCAGAGAGCATGTAAGATTAAAAGTGATCCCCTGTTCCCAGGTAAACTTCATTTAAGAAGCTAAGGTACGTGGTCTACCTAGAAGAAAAACCATCACCCAACCAGGGGAAAAATTTACTAACTTTTATTTCCATGCTTCTCTCAAGTGAAATTTAATTTAGTTAGATTTCTCATCTTGGAATTATGCAGCTATTTTGGTCATATAGAAAAAGAGAGTGAAAGAAAAAGCACCTAAACCATGTTTCCTTACAGAATTTGAACAGCAGATCTACTATAGAGTAGCTGTTCAACTGACAACTATGCTGTCATGGTTGTGCTGCTGTGACAGATTATTCACCAGAAGAACTGCAGAATATATTCTAGCCTGCATCTTTCTGAAAGCCCGGTACAACTAAAAGAAAAAGCTAAACTAGCTTGGCCTATCAGACTAATTAATCTTGCCAGTATGCTTTAAAAGACTCAATTAATATTCTACCTTAATTTAGTAACCTCCCTATGATCAGAAGGCAAACAGTCAATTTTTAGAGCATATCCAAATATTACAAAAGGACTACAGCCATTTTATAAAATGCAAAACCTTTAGAAATTTTTTTCTAGCCATTCTGAAGATTTTTGCATGTTGCAAACACAATTTCCAAAACTGAAATCCTGCCTTCAAAGCAGCAAATACGTAACTTAAATAATGAAAACTACGCATTACATTCTGAAAACTGGAGTTGTGCATAAATGTGAATGAAACACACAGAGGTATAAACCAAGTTGATACTTCAGACTAAAAGAAAACCCTCCATAAAGTTCTAATATTTACTTGAAAGTTCACAATTGTAAGTATTTGCACCAATACCACCAAGAACAAGCCAAGTAAACCCCTCTGCACAGATTCACTTTAAAGAACAGACCAGCCCGTACATCTGTTTGGGAGCCACCTCCTGTGATTATTTCAAGTTACAGTATCTGGACCTGCATAAAAAATAATCCATCCTGTACAGCTGACTACCACTGATCTTCATTAACCTGTTACAGTGATAACACAATACTACAAACTGCATGGTGGAACACAAGGATCCAGAGCTGCCCTTATGTATTACCTTTATCTACATGGTAGATATATGTTTCTTGAGTCATTGCAGACAGCAGATGCAAAACATTAGTATAAATCCTGACTTTGTCATCGTTGTTATCCTCCCAAGTGTAATCCTGGATCACATTTAGTAATCCTCGCACAAGAAACAACACTCCTTGTTCTGGATGGTCCTACAGAAAAGAAAAAAGATAAGTCAAAAACAACACCACAATTACCCCAAAACAAAAATGGGATTATTTGAGGTCATTCAGGGGTTTAGAGTCACAGTATTAGCTCTATAAAAGCAAAGACTATAATATAATTAAAGCTGACAACTACTTTTCTTAAGTGTGCTTCCTGCAAATCCTTTTAAAAAGTTGTTCCAGTTTCCTTCTAAAAAGCCCATTTAACCCATAATCATAAATTTGATCTAGGCAGCCTCCACAGACAAATTTGAAATGCTTTGTTTTTGTCACTGGGGAGTAGTACAAAACTAACTGTCAGCTTCCTAACAGCTAAGCCTTTAAAATTAAACACAATGGGTAGGTTTCTTAAATTAAAATAATGTCAGTAAGCTAGAGAAACAAGTATATTACTTATATAATTATGAGTTTCAGAAGAACACCTACACTGGAAAGTCAAAGTTACAGACAATTAACAGTGTTTTAATATGAAAGGAATATAAAGACATCTGCTTTACATAAGCTATGAGGTTTTGCAAGTAGTTTTAATATTGCACCCAGGGTATTTCAAGCTGGCACTTGATGCAAGGATACCAACATATGCAGGACAACTCACAGCCCACTGGGAACATTTCCTTCTGATCATCTATCCCATAAAGTAAATAGGAGAGAAAATTATGGAAGCTAATTTCTGAATCCTAGTACTCATTAGAAGTTCTTCATTACTGAATATGACAGGCTGGATCTTCTGGCTTCAGTCATCTATTAAGGATCTGAATAATTTCTCTGAGCAGCATCCAGTTTTGACACAGCCTTCCTTTAAAGTCTGACTTCTGCAGCCAGTGGACAGCAATGACACCCCACAGTAGCAACCAGCCTGTCCCTTCCAACAACCCAGCACCTCCACACTGCTGAACATGCACGGCTTGGGAAACCCCTTCCATTGAAAACAGACAATTCACTGCTCTGATGATGAGGATTTGGACAGCACTATACTGTGTGTGGCTTCACCAAACATGTAGTCAAAGAAAAAAGGGAGGAGGAAACCATAAGGAATGTTTCAGTGAGGAGGAACAACCTACCTTCTCCAAGGACAAATGAATAAACCTCAAACCTTTTTTTTTAATATGCCATGATACTGAGCCAACCCTTGCTGGGAAAGAAGACTCTTCCCAGAGAGGGCCAGAGCTGTTAACAGAGGGAGAGAAAATCTTCAAGCCTTAGGTTTCCACTGCAGCGAAACGTTGAGAGGCAAAGGCCTGTCTTCTCTACACTCAATGAAGTACCTGGGCTATATAAGTTTTATCTTGGGTCTTACAGATTAATTTGTAATTTTTCCTCATCTTTTAGCTATAGCTGAAAGTATAGAAAGGAATATTATATATATCTCCCTAAAATTGACAATTGGCTAAAAATTGGAAGGGTGTAGTAAGGTAGTATTTTGTGAAATATTCATCACGAAGAGGAATCTTCTAATTATTGTTTTCATTCAAAAGATTAGGCAACCTATAACAAAGTAACCAAAACCAATAGAAACCAGAGCTCTGTAATTTTCCCCTCCTCAGGTATTACATTTTATGAGTGCTCAGCTGAAGTACCACTTCTCTGCAAAGATCTATTAAAACAGTAAATTATGTTTACACAATTAAATGATAGTGAGATCTCACTCTATTGCAAATCCAGTTAAGTGCAAGGTGCTATTGAGAGCATCAATACTGTACCTCCACCTCCAAACAACTGTCCTGCCACCTCATTTTGCATTGGGGTGAGTGATTTTGCGGCCAACAAGCAAATCAGTTCAGCACGCTCATGGAAAACTAACTGCTTATCTCCCACTCCAAGAAGCCCAGTCTGAATTTTTTAACAGGAAAGTCAAAATAGGCCTACGTGCTATTCATACACACACAACTTACCGGAACAACTAATAATGTGGAAAAAAAATTACAAAGGAATTCCAGGAGGAAGGCATCAGAAGGTCGCATCTTTCCATCTACACTGATCATTTTTGGCACTTCAGGAACAAGGCTCACTGCAGCTTTGAAAAAAGCATCAGCTACAAAATAAAAAAATAAGTTGTTGTATTATCACTCCAACTGTGATGGCAGTCATGCCTGTGATCCAAAGAGCTTTGAGTCTCTTTCAAGTAGACCACAGAAAATGAACATCTGCTTAACTGCAAAGAAACTCGAGACTCAACAGTGAAAACCTGGTAATTCAAGTGATGCTGTTTTTTCCAAAGAAGTTCCTACATCACTTGAGATTTCTGAAATTGTAATTCTTCTCCTTTGCTTAACAAGGGGACACTATTGTTTCAAATATATTGCATATATAACAAAAAAAAGATTAGCACATGATCCAAAATTTACTTATCTAAAGAAATGCTTATGCTGTGAGAGTGAGGAATCCAATGGGGGGAAAAAGATCATGCTATCTTGTTCACAAATTCATTCACAGAAGGCTGGTCAAGTTATGAGGAAGTACAGACAATTTAATTTCTCTAAGGATTTACAGTCATTAAAATACTAATACAGTACCAAAAGCTGACGTATTGCTGGTTACCTAGATAAAGTTATTCTTTCCAAGAATCGCAATACAGGAATTACAGAAACCATCCACCATTATGGCCTCGCAAAATAGTTATTAAGAGGTTTTTCACAACTCTTTTTATTAGGTCTCTAATCCTACAAAACACACGCACAAAACCCACCGCACTAGAACATCTGTTCCTCAGTTTACTAAGTTAATATTCACAAATTAAAAACAGTATTTTCCCTTTTGCTCTAGAAGGCTTCTGATATATGCTAAGAGTTCACACACACACACAAAAAAATTCTGACAGCAAGATTCTTTTGCACTTTCTTGGCTACCTTTCAAAATATCCAAGTATCCAAATCCCATTCAATTTGTTTAACTATATACTTCAAAGCATCCCTCAGAATTAATACTGTATCTTTATTTTACAGAAACAGAGACTGAAGCCGTGAAATCAAATTTTAGCAAAGAGAAAAAGCATTATTGGTGAAAGCCACGAGGTGTTAGATGGCTGGGATGGAGATACCACGGACAGGCATGCATGGGCATTTCCAGGAGCGTAGCTTGCTCTGGAAAAATTTGAGCACATGAGACTCCAAGCAAATTTGCTAAATATAGTACCAACTGGTATCTAATTTAAGCTTATGAGGAATACCAGGGAAACATGTGCTTTGGAAAAACTGTAATTCTTCTGACTCTTATTTCTTTTCAGCACACGAGCACTCAAGCCCTTCTGAACCTTTCAGTGCTTAGAATGCAGACCCCTTCAGTCAAACATATTTCCTTTTATTCTGCACATTTATTTTGAAGTGAAATAATGTTTTTTATTGATTTTCAACAACAACATGTAAGTTTACACGGCCAATCCAAAGGAAGGTAAGTAATCTTCCTCTGAGCTTTATGAGAGGAAGGAAAGCAGCAGCAGATGTTCATCCTAGCACAAATAAATGAATCGCTGTCACTTCCACAGCTGTCTCAGAAAAAAAAAAAACAAACCTGCATGCCCCACATCACTATATAATAAAAACATGTGACCAGGCAAATGAAAAAGTGTGTCTCAGAAAACAGTCTGCATTCCAAAGTACCCATGTCTGTGCAGAGAATACTCCTGCCTTGCGACATTATTTCATAATGGGACAAAAATGATCCCGTGTCTCCACAATAAAAGAGCTGTAAAGTATGTCACCTCTATTTACTGCCACCCTCCCTGCAATCACAGTCCTAGACACTCTCCCCTAAACTTTTGCCATAAACCCAAACCCTCTTTGCTATGAACAACTGCAATTTGATTTGATTTACTCTGCTTGACCTCCCGCTGTTGCTGTGAATGAGAGCTGCCTTCTCACCTGGCTGAACACCTTCAGAGGTGTGAGCTCCCTCATTACACCTGCTAGTAAGAGCAGCACGCCCACTTCCTCTGCAGGCAGTGAGGACATGAGACCCATCCACACCACCGACAGGACTGCTCACCGGGCCCTGCCCTCACTGCCACAAGCTCCTCTGTGCTTTCATCTTTCTCTTCCCTAGCCACAGGAGGTACAGGCAGACAGCTTTATTTAAAATTCTTCTCCCTGTCCTCATTCCCCCTGCCCAACGCAGAAAGGCAAGCCAAAAAAATTAATAAGAGCACAAAAGCAGTCCATTGTATTTTCTATGAGAGAGATGAGTATTTCACATTGGTACATCCAGAAGTACCAGCAAAGGAGAACGCGTTCATTTTGCTACAAGTTCAGCCAATCCATGCTAACCACAAAAGGTTCTTATGCTGGAACACTAAAAGCACATTCATCCAAGGTAAACGTGCTTTGTAAGAAGCAAAAATAAATTCACACTAATGCAAAGGTTTTATTGGAGACTTTGCAGAAAACTAACTGCCCTCCAAACACTACCACCCTATTGACTTGCAGAGAGGTGTCAGAGTATGCATTACATGCTCTGATGTGGACGAAAAGTTCATTAAATAGGTTGTCACAGATGTGCTGTTTTCTTAATAAGTATGAAATGAGCATCGGTATTTAATTCTGAATTACACGAATTATGAGGTTATGCAATAGTGCTTTCTCTGTGTCTTTTAAGAGACAATTCATAAAGCTATCGCATAGAGATGTTTCAAGAGAAAACCATACACCTGCTTTTCCTGGCTTCTGAAAGGTATAAGGAACCACTTACAAAGCACTGAAAACCACAGTGATGTTATGTTCTTGATTTAAAAAAAAAAAAAAAGAAAAAAAAAGGGGGAGGGAGCAGAGAAAAAAGATAGATAAAAAAGGCTTCTTCTGGTGAAGGGTGGGTTTTCTTAACTGCCTAAAGTACGATACTGCTTCTAAAGTGAGCCACTCTTAAGTTGGATAAGGGCAAAGCAGGCTGCACGTTACAACAAATCATCATGATAAAGTCTTCCCAGACTGCTGTTAATATCTTGTGCAGTGCTCTGAACATGACATACTTCATGCTTCGCTGAATTTATCCTTTCACAGCAGCTCCTTCATTTTGGTCAACCGTAATCCTATAAATCTTTCCCCTGAGCATACAAGCTGACCTTCAAGCTACAAAAACTTGGAAATTCATGTCAGCATTTCAGTAATGCTCTCCTACAGGAAAAGCAAGTGAAATTAGGGTGGAATGTTTTGCTATTGTCCAAATTCATGACTGGATGTACACGCACACATTTCATTATACATACACATTATACACACAAATATATGTGCCTCCATATAATTCTATACATCTATCTCTCTACACAGAAAAATTAAGCTTACATTGTATTTGCTGTAGCAATTTAAGATTTTGGGCAGGCAAAAAGCCAAGGAGGAACAAAGACATTAGAGATGGGAAAACAATTAAGCTCCTTAAGTCCACCTTCAAAGAGCAAAAGAGAGCCTGACATACCTACACAAACTATTTTTAGTCACGGATACAATTACACAAGGCTAAGTCCACCCGAAGGACAAAACCAGGGACCGTACGCAGTCTTCTGCATTCCACATCACCTTCGTGTCCTACAACACTGTTAAGTCTATTTTAATACTCCGAAGATTTTGCTTCCACATCTGACATGTTGGAAATTTAATGAAGCCTTGTACACCAGTGAAAAAAATTAATGGGAAGCAAGCATGGGGGGGTTTTGTTGCCTTCCCCAACACACCACACCACCCCCCCCTTAAATAAATTAATGCATTGCTGTTTTGACAACCGAGCATTGCAAATGTTTGGAACTCCTCCCCATGTTGGTGAGGTCACCGTGAGAGTTTTGCCATATTGTTGAAATGCATTTTTTTCCCTTGAGCTATGAACATTCTATCTTAAAATCCTCTACACATCACTTCCAGTCCAGAAATGACAAAGAATTATTTGAAGTAACAAAGGTGAAATAAGAAAATGAATGTGCTGCTGCTTGGTGAACTGGAATGTATTATGTTAATTCATGTTATTTCATACTAATTCATAGTATGCAATAGCTGCAGATAAAAAGGTAATTATGTGGATGAAGCTTGCCAGTGCTAGTTTGAGAAATAGCTTGATTATAGATCGTTAGCAAGGCCTTAATACTTCATACAGAGACATAAGTGGAAGATTTGTACAGGGAGATCACACAGTACGAGCAAGAACACTGCATACAAGGTACTTTATTCTGACGCTGTAATCAGGAAATGCAACACTTGCTGCTGCCCCCCCCCCCAAAAAAACCCCAAAAAACCACTAAATAAAAAACCCCAAACAACCACAAATTTCAGCCTGCCTCTCTAAATTCTGTGTAATCCCTAAAGACTGTGAGGTAAAGTATCAGCAGTCTTTAAAGAGAGCTCCATTACTAATACTGGAAACTCTGAAATAATAAATACTATAGTTAAATACTGTGGTTTCTCCTGGCCATTATAAGGTGAAAAAAAAAACCCCACAACCAAAATCAAACAAGCAGACACATGGAAAAACATGATACAGCACTGAAGAGTCAATATGGTTTCTGCAGAGAGAAAGCATTCCTCAGAAGTCTCTAAAGTTTTCCAAAGAACCAGCAAGTCTGTGTTTAAAAGTGACCTAGCCAATGCAAATACTAAGGTTTTTAAAAAACATTCAACAATGTCCCTCACACAAAAGGCTCTTAAAAGAACTAAGCTGACAAAAGAGAAGGAGGAAAGTCCTCCTGAGGATTCGTAATTTAATAAAGGATGGAGGGGGAAAGAGTGGGAAGAAAAAGTTTTCACAGTAGAATGAAATGACTACTGCATTCCTTAAGGTTTTGCAGAGACATGTCCTTACGATGAGCTGGGAGGTGACAATGTTTGCAGACTGGTCTGGAATGTGACTGCAAAGCGTCGCACATGGATCTCATGATTCTGAGCAATAAAGCAGCAGATGAAACCTAATATTAGTAAGGCATGCGGGGAAAGAAACAGCCCTTGCTATAACCGTAGAAAGATAAGCTCTATATAGGCTATTTACACTCATAAAGGATTTCTGGAGTCATTACAGATTGTTTCCTGAAAAACTACATCTTAAACAACTGTCAAAATGGCAATGCAATTATAAGAATCATTAGGAAAGTAATGGAAAACTGAGGTGTCAATTGTATCATTTACATAGCTGTTGTGCATTTACATCTGGAATACAGTCCTGATCTTTCCATTTCCAAAAGGATAAAAGGAAGATTAAAAAGGTGCTAAGGCATGGACTGGTTCCTTATTAGAAAAGACTATACTGTCACAAAATTTTCAAGAACGTATCAATTCCATCTCAGAGGCAGCATGAAGAAAATGAACCAAGAATGACGGACTATTTTACATTATCACTAGTAGATCAGCTGCATGCACTGAAACACTCGGCCAACATTTAAAAACCCTACAGAAATAAGTCCCTAAGTAGTAGATTTCAAAGTAGCATGTAACTGTGGAACTCACTGGCACATGAAGTTACAAAGGCCAAAAAATAAAAACTGATTAAAAAACTGAATTCCTAAGGATTGGTCCATTTATTTTATTAAATACTATGGTCCAAATGCAGCCTTTGTTGAAGGATGTATTTAGACCACCTGCAGCTGAAAGCATCATCCTACATTATTGTTTCCTGCATGTTCCCTTAGGAGATGCTACTAGACACTTTAAAAAACAGGTCATGGGCTAGACAGACTTGAAGAACTGACAAACTGATATGAAATACCAGCCTGAAAAGCTTACAGAGAAAAAGATGCCATCTCTTTCAAATCATATGGAAAAACTATTGGCCAGGATAAAGAGAGGAACAAGAAAAAGCCCAGTGAATGGGAGAAGTTTCCAACTGTGGAAATCCCAGGTAAACGAACAAGTCCTAATTTGTTTAAATAAAGCATCATTTAGTATTCCTAGTAAGGAAAACTATCTCATCAGTTTCTCCCAAAGCAACTTTACTGCTTTCAAGGAAGACAGTATTTAAAAAGATAACAGAGACAGCATATACTGAGAAGTGTCACCAGAGAAGCGTGAGCCAAGAAGTCCCAAAATCTGTAACTGAAAATATCTCTTCAAACTCTTATCTCTCTAAATTCTTTACGTCAAATTCTCTCTATTTATATTCTTCAGATCTATAAAGATTTTAGGAGATTGGGAAAGAATACTAAAAATTGCTATCTAATGCTACTGAGAAAATACACTAAAACAACTATTACACTATGATTAAAAATTGCTTTTTAGATATTCCATACCATACTTTCTCCAAAGTGTGGCTGAAGCCTGTCATAGTTAGAGAACAGTCACAGAAAAGTAACATTTTCTGAAGTAGAAAAAGATATTCTTTTTACAATCTACAAGTGAAACTGTGTTTCATGTATGCTTCACAATTAAAATCTACATTTGCTAAACAAAATAAAAATCTGCATTAGTTCTTTGGGGGACAAAGACTCTCCATTTTTATGAAGTTTTACATTTGACAATATTCCAGTGAAATTAGTCACACAGAATCAGTTGAATTACTTTATTCACTCAGCATGTTACTTCTGAAGCGAGGCAAGGATTTCACAGCCTTTAAAATAAAAATGCTGCACAACACACATTACCAGAAAATTACGTCATCTCCACCCACCTGCTGAATGCTGTGACCAACAATTAAAAAATTACGCTGTCTGTTCTTTGTCAGGCATTTCCACAGGGAGGAAATATGTGCAATTAAAATAATACCTATATCTCAAAGATCCAGAGGTGACACAATGGAGCATGCATTTAATCTCAATTTAGTCCAAGCACTCCCTACGACAGAAAGCATGACTGATGAGAATTTATTATTCTATGTTGGCAGCATGCAGCGTTCTGTGGCTCAGTTGGGGGGAAAAAAAAGCAGCAAAAAAAAAAGCACATCTCTGTAAAATCTAGCATTTTCCTTTCTAAGGTGGGCTCTTCATAGGCTCTCCAGAGGTACAAACTATGCAGCCCAGACAAACACTTAAAACATTCTGAAGATAATTACAGATTCATTTTATTTAAAGCACCTTTTTGGAGCTGGAGACAAAAGAGACTACTCATGTTTAATACATGCTGAATAGCATACCTGGACAGACATCCATCAGTGTATTAATACTGGACTTTCCATAAGGCTATAAATTCATGTTTCTGACCCAATTTCATTGTATTAAAGAAAATCTATTCCAAGAAAAATTACATTTTTCTAATACTGAAGTATTTGGGGTGAGTTCAAACAAGCATCATATAGTTGCTTTGATTAACAGTGTGGCAAATCCCAGGAGGGAAGGCTCTGATTTGATAGAGGAAATTGGAACAGTGAAACACTAGGACTGACAGCCTACTGCTGCTGCCTCTTGAGATTGGGAATGAAGCAAAACCCAAACTCCTCCAGCTATAAGCAGATTAGCTGTGGCTCTCCAGTTGTTGGTAGTTTGTCAGTGCAATCCTCAGACTAGCAAACTTTATTTACTGTAATGACCTGCACCATTCTCTTTATAAAATAATAATTAAAAAAATTTTAAATTCTCCTTATCTACCCTAACAGGTAATTTTACTTCTTTTTTGAGTTAGATACATTGGCAATTTAGAGAAATCTTCCTGTTGCCAACAGAAGTCTATCCTGTGAAATTCTGTTTTGTTGTATGTTAAAGTGAAAACTGAACTCACTGAAATAGCTAGGCTCCCAATAGGAACTTAAAATTTAAAAAAATCCAAGAATTTAACTTGCTAAGAACAACAGCTGGTCTCTTTAAACAGAAACTGCCTGCACATGCACACATGCATGCCCCACTACTAACTGAGCTATCAGATCAGGTACATTACTTTTCAGTTTTATTTCTCTTCCCAATTTTAAACCAATTAAGCTAATTCCAATCAGCATGAAATAAAGGTTACACAAAAGGCACAATTTCACTTCCTAGCCTAAATGCTACCATTGAATTGCTCACTCTTAAAACTTCACTTCTTGCTGCATTGGTTTTATTAGATCAGCGTCTAGTTGGCATCAGTTAACTCAGTTACCTGACTGGATTTAAATATGCTGTTATGAATTAATCAGTACTTCTTACACATGTGAAATACATTCAGCTGAGATACAGATTAAACTGTGTTAAAAGTAACTGCCAAGAACATGTTATCTGACTACAATACATCAGAATATAAAAAAGACAGTTCACAAAAAATGCCTGGTTCCCCAAAAAAAGACTGGTGTCACTGTTGCCTAACTAGTTAACACATGCTAGATTACACTCATGAAAGTGACATGTCTCTGAATTACAAATTATGCCCAAAATAGCTTTCCCAAGGAAGCAAAAGAGCACATAACAATAAAATCTTAGTAAACAAAGTGAGTTACCAAACACCAGTTCTGCACATGCTTCACTTCAACAAAAGCTGAGATGGACCAAATGCTGCTCTCTCTAGCTTGTGGGTCTAAAATTCAGGAGAGAGTAGTCAATAAATATGCCTTTTAGAGGCTGAATTCATAATACTTTGCATATACCTGCTACCTTAAGATTTCAGAATGGGGATCCTTGTTTAGCAAGTGCACAGTGTTCACATGTCAAACAACAGCTGTGCATGTCTATAAACTCTCACACTGAAAAATCTGGACAATTGTTGGGGTCCAGGAATCTCACTCAGATAAGACTTGGGTCACAAAAATACTGAAAAAGTAGTTTATAGATTGAAAGATTATTAAATCACAGAAGCTGCCCCCAACATGGACACGGCATAGCCCTCAAAGACCAAATACTACAGAAAAACTGCTTTGGATTTGCTTCCAACAAGAGATGCACTGCCACACAGCAGCAATAACAAAAATTGATATAAAGAATTAAGTAAGCTAGTCAATTAAACAAAACACCATAGGAAGAAAAAAGCAAGTCTATTTTTGGTAAACTCTGTTATCTAAAAAGAAACTGCATAACACTAACTGCACAACAACAGACTTTGCAGATCTTTTATTTGCACAACATACCTGGACACAACAGCCAGCTTTATGCTAAATCCCTCTGCTTTGCTATATGGGCAGCATCAGATTCAAAACAAAGAAATAGAACAGTCACTCTGTACTGAAAAGTCTTAATCAGCATCCTAAGTCAGCTTGTTTCCGCAGCTGGAACTTACTGGTAAATGCAGAGCTTGGAAAACAAGCTCTGGTGAAGAAACCAGAGCTAAAACAAAGAATTAATAGCCACAACAAAGATGATACAAAGTAATCCAATTTATTACTCTCACAGCTCCACTGAAAAGGTGTAAAGGAAAAGCATGTAGCATTGGAAAGCAGACATTTAAAGTCAGTATTAAAATTGTGAAACAAAGCAGAATGACATCACTTTGAAAAGGAAAAGAAAGGTACTGCAAACAGCTAAAAGTACGAGAAAACTTCCAGAATAGGTAACTGTCTTCCTTTCGTGATATGAACAGGAACACAATCACTTTTTTCTCCCCCCAAATCACTTTTTGTCAGAATTTCCAATTACTTAAAACTGAGCTAACAGGATGGCTAAAAAACATATTCAGGCCATGGTTCAATCAATAATTCAGATCAAAAAAGAAAATGTATTTTTCATTCTTCATATTATCTAGTATTATGCCATTGTATCATTCTGATATAGTGGCATATTTTCTTAGCTAAGCATTTATCATGTGTGTGCTTTGATAGCAACTTTCTGGTGTCAGACGTAAGTTTTAATTCTTTTCCACTCGTTGCAGGATTCTGTCAGCCTGTGAACTACTACACAGATGAACTAGTTTCTTTTTCCACATTTACAATAAAGCACATCATTTATGATCAGGGTGCTTGCATAATTATGCAGGAGAAAAACACTCCACATCTTCCATACTTTCTAAGTAATTTAGGACAACCTACCTCATAGCCATGCTTATGTCAACTAGAGTCAGCTAGCTGTCTTGGTTATTTAGATCACAGGATTAGTGTTAGAATTGAAGAGCTGCTTCAATATGACAAGTTTTCACTGCAACAGTTCTTGAAACAGGGCTGTATTTTAATTACATCGTAAATATACTTCTATGACTTCTGATTTCAACCAAGTTATTATTCACAGCTAGAAATATTTCTGAAATAAGAGAACCTTTAAGCAGACAAATTCACACCTTACCTTGTGAAAGGCACTGATTTGCAAGAGCAACCTGTCCAGAGTGTAGATACAGATTAAGACGTGTGAAGATACCACTCAGAGATGGAATGGTGATGAAGCAGAAGGCAACACAAGCCTAAAGCAAATAAAAAAATGAAACTGAAGAAAATTCCTAACAGAGTTATAGGAATCATTACTGATTTTATACACAATTAGGAAACAAAATATGTAAAACACTTTTGGGAAAGACTTTCAATAAAAAGCAAAGTCCAAAATCAGCAACTTCAAATTCCATAATTATAACAATATTTACTATTATTGATTACTGCTATTATGAGTAGATTAGCTCAAAACTTACTCTATGACTCCAGCTCAGAGTTCCTCTCTGCTCAGGTAACTAGCTTTCAGCTCAAGACCAAAATCTAACTAGAAAGCGGACTACTGGTCCTTGGGAACATTCCATCTGTCAAACTGGTCAAAGCTGGTGTGTTATGTGTATTTGGGAGGAAGAAGATCCAGTGCAGCGTGCTCCAGCTTTAGACCTACTGGAACAGCCCAAACACCCAGGTGGAGCCAGCAGCACCCAGTCATACAGAAGCTGCTCAGTGTCACACTAGCTATGCTTTCTCTGGGCCACCATGCACAGGTGCCACGAACAAAAAGCCATTCATTAACGGTAGCATATGCAAACACCTCCCCAGCACATAAAGATGAAGACTGTGGTTTCAGGTAAGAAGAGGGCAACACTAACAACCTGCATAGCCTCTGCAGAGTTCAAAGCTCTTTTGACCATATCTATATAGACTCAGAGGCACTAAAAGCAGAAAGAAGCACTTTTTTTGAAATTCAAATACTGATTTCAGCACATCAACACTGATATGAGACAGAAATTAAAATTTATTCTTTTCCCCCTATCTCCCATTCTCTCCGTGATTGAGTTATATAGAAAATAAGTATTTTATTTCAAATATAATTTGAAAAGCTGAGCTTTCTAGAATTCACACAAGCACTTTCCCAATGAACCTTCCTTTGCGTAGGGAGTCAATCTTGCTGCTCTTTTTTAACACAGAGCTGCTATTAAATGCTTTCGGTCCTTGCTTTCTTAAACGACACCATTGGCTTTAGAGAGTAAAGATCAATGGTAACAAGAGAAAAGGAGACTATCAAGTGTCAAAAAATACTAACATATCATTTTGAAAAAATTACAGACTTAGGTGGCAGCAGGTAGTATTATCTGCTAAGAGAAGGCAGGCTCAAAGTTTATTTAGTCAGACCTACCCTGACAAATGCAGCAGTCTTTCTGGAATGATTTCCTTTCATCACCTTTCTTGTTTCCATTGCTAGTTGGTTCACAGACTACACATAAAACCCAAAAACAAATCATTAAGAAAAATGCACAGATTTATTAGGTCAGTGGCAAATAACAAACTGCATGTTCTATTGCATGCATTTACAGAACAGAAACTGTCAAAAGGGACCACGATAAATAAACACAGTGCTCTCAGACTGTTTAGTCTTTACTTGGAGAATTTTAGTGACCATTCCTTAAAGCAAATACAATTCTGAAGGTTTGTGAAGGTAGACTTGTTGGTTTATTCAAGGCTTCTGATCATCCCTTGCTTCCCAGCTATAGTGCTGTCATCACCTCCTTCCTGGCATAAAACCCACGATCTCTAGCTAACACCCTTATTTAAAAAAAAAAAACCAACCATAAAAATCCCCAAATAATAAAAGGAATAATAAAAGGATTTAAGAGAAGATACAATGTTGCAAAGGAATTGGATGCAGCTAATTCTCACCTGACACCTAACTCAATACAGAAAAGAGATTAACGTTCCCAACCACAGCAGGGCTCTGCCTATACCTGCAGCCAGACACTGTCTAATCTCTTCTGGATGGAGGATTACAGAAGAGAGAACCCAAATTCTAAATGCACAACAATGCCATTTATTTTATTAGAGATGAAATCTCTTGCAAGATAGCCAGTTTTCTTTGTTGCAATGACACCACGGATGCCTGTCAAGCAAGAACTTCAGAGAGCTTAAAGTGATAAAATGAGAGATAAGATCAAAGCCTACTTTAAAAACACCTGATAAAAAGACCTCAGACTTACTCCGATGCAGACCAATAATCTGGGCAGGGAATGGGAGAACGGCAAATATATCCCCACTCATTAAGATAATGTAGATCAACTGTAACTTACATGAATCAACTGGACTAGAACAGGCTCCAGATTGCAAAACATTGACCTGGCTTCAACATAGAAACTCAGCTGTTGTTCAAAGTCACGGCCAAATGAAACCTATGAAAGTCAAGAAAAACCCTGGATTTTACCATTGTAGGCCATTAACTTTAAGAAATATAAACACATATGCAGATAAACCACAGATACTCAAAAGTCAACATCCCCATATATTGATAAGAAAAAAACCCCACCATTAACAACAACACAGTACCTGGAGAATCTCTGTCCTTTTAACTGTCTGCTTTCCCATACTTAACCTTCAGGGCAACTTGAAAGTTTTGCTGTTTTTTTTTTTTTCCATACTCCACATCATCTTCTACTTTACAGATCAAGTATTTGTCAAGAAAACAAAATTTAATTCCTAGATTTGTGAAGTGTTTTCAAAACTAGCATAACTTGATTCTTTATGGCACAGGGACAAAGACATAGTTCATACTTAAAAAGCAAAACAAAAAATCCCCAGAAAAACAGAAACAGATCAGTGAATCTGTATTCAGATTCTTGTAATTTCTAGTTGATAAAGGGCCTCCAGGAGAAATTTTCCTAACAAGACATACCAGTAAGAAAAGCAGGTTTTCCTCTAGCTTGGTTAATAAATATATGATTATATAGTATGGCAAAAGCCTGCAACCTTGCATGCTGGCAGGAAAGAAGAGAAGACAAGAAACAACCCTTGTGTGAGAACATCCTACTTCTAACCCTCTAGATTTTAAAAAACCAAGTGCTGTCAGCTGGAGTGTCTCAGCTGTCAATTAAAAGCCTAGCAAGAAAAAGTCTCCAGGCAGTCTACATTTATGTATTCAAATAAGATTTTTTTCTAGTAGAAATAAACTGCATTATTTATTATTTCTCAAGCCACACACAGAAGAAGTTTTTACAGAAATAAAATAAAAATCAAATTTAAACCATACAGCAAAAGATCAAAGGAACTGCACCAGAAAACAACGGATTGCTTCTTACATTACAGACAACTGCCTTTGCCTTTCCTCTATTTGTGCCACCGCTGATTCTTGAGTCCTAGTCTCAAGAAAACTTCTCTGAAAATATATAATTTTCCACAAAAAAGCCTGACTTCAAGAATGACTATCACAGCTGCTTTTCCTTCCACATCTTCATGTGTGCTGGTTTAAAACTTATAACCAGTCATTTTGCTGCTATGGGATTTTTTTTTCCCCCTAAACCAAGACTACAAAGCCACATCAAATATTACTCAATGTGGAAAATGCTCCTAAAGGAAATTATACAGTATTATATTGCATATAAAGCTTAATAAAACAAAATTATATTAAAAACATATTAAATACCAAATCGTTACAGCTGAAGAGAAAGCAACCATCTAGAGATGAATTCATAGAATTGCAACACAGAACAAAGAGGACAAGTAGAGACAAAGCCTGTCAGCTCTGACTATGTGAAAGAAAAGCCAAGCATTGAGAGTACCTGATTAAAGCAAAAAAAACCAAACCCTTGAGAACATCTCCCTAAAACAACCTGACATCTCAAACACAACAGACAAGAACAAAAGATTTTTATTGGGATAAGAGGTTAAAAATTAACTTCAAGACAAAATAACTGGAGTTTTTGTGGGACTACTAATTTGATGATACAATTTATCCTATTTGTAAATTAAGATATGAATAACATAAAAGTTATATTTATTTTATGCTTTTTAAAGCTGGTATTGGTTCCATTTAGAGCTGGGTAGCAGGAACTGCATTCACATAAATCAGTCAGCTTTCTCTGACGCTATAATGGCAAGACTTTAACTGCTGTTTTATTGGTATTTTGCTTTTTTGCTACATTAGTGTTTTGCTTTAAAATACTTAACAAGTTTTACATGAGATTTACAAAACTAGCAGGAAATATGATTAAATAAACAACACATGCACTTTAAAATCTCATATTGCATCATGTCATCCTCAATACTGTATGATATTTATTTCAACACAGACATACTTATTTCACTAAAATACACTGGTTGGGGTTTTCAACAGTCTTAAGCAAGTCAGACACAGTCTCTGATTCAGCTACATAGGCACCTGTTTCTCATGGGGATCTCAGGAAAATCCGAGCTATAAGGTACACCCCAACAGTTGCACACAATTGTCACTCACCATTTTAATGAATCCATTTATCAAAGCTGCTAACATTCTTTTCTCATCTTCAAGTGTTAGTGCACTAGAAGAAAAAAATGTATATGGTAAATTTTAGAATATTGCTTTATCTTATTTATTTGTAAAGGTTCAAATGACACATGCTAACTTATATAATGTTATGTCCATATAAAATGTTTATTGCACACTAAGACCACTAAACTATTAATTATAAAGCAATACCTAATTTTAATACGAATATCAAGTAAACCAGGCACCAAACTGAATTTGAAATTTAAAAAAAAATAAATTGCCAGTAGTGTCTTTATATTTTACAGAATTTTGTCATGAGAAGGAAGCTAAGCTCATGTTTTTTACTGAAGCACGCAAATGGTTTCAGTCTCGTGATACAACATGAGAACTTGAGTAGGAACTGATTATAAAAACCTAAAGAAGTTAGTAAATCTATTCTTAGAAGAAAGTTTTCCTATTTAAGGGGAAAAGTTTTTACAATACACTTTCAATAGAATACGTAATAGTTAATGTATTTATTTTAGAAACATCATTAGCTTATTGTTTGGTTTGGGTTTTTTTTAACTAACCCTGCCACATAATTTAAAAAATAATTAGCATCACCTTGTCACAGGGCTGCCTTTTTGATGTTTTAGTACAAACAGAACTAAATTGATATGTAAAAAGTTTCAAGATTATCACTAATACCAATTCTACAGCAAGGGTCCAAATCTGATTTGAAACAAATTTACATCACATTAAAATCCAATAAGTCAAACCTGTTTCACTGAAAATGGATAAGCAAAAAGTTAAATTACAATTAACTAACATTAAATTAACAGTTTAATCCTTTTACTATTATAGACTTGGCTCTAGCTTTGACCTTCAGTATATTAGTTACCCATTTCTGAGCTCAGACACCAGATGGGAAGAGAACAATAGTTTTATTATACAAATTCAGTAAAGGAGGAAAGAAAATCTCAGCATGATTAGCTCATTAGTGCATTGCCAATCAAAAGAGCCAACTGATGGGCTCTGAAAGGCTCAGAAGACTTGTAATGAGATCTCCGGGTCAGTTATAGGTTTACAGTTCAATTCTGAATCAGACCCCTACCAGCCTAAAGGCTGTTATCCTGCAACAGCTGTTACGGGGTCAGCGAGCTCTACACAATGGTTTGGGAGTTTCCTGAACCAGGGTGTAAAAACAGATGCAGGAGTTACTTTAAGGTATGTAGAATTTACGATGTTTTGCCAATCAGAGATGACACAACACAACCAAGCTAACAATGTACACCACCTTATCTCAGCTAAAAGAACTGCTGACTGAAGGGATTTTAAGGATCCCAGTGAAATATCAAATTGTTTTGGCGACATGTCAGAGGAAGCATCAAATGTAGATTGCCATAAACTGCTTAATTTTTTTAAATAAGCTATTTTAGCTTCAATATATTCTTCTGTTTAAAGGTTGAAGTGGCTTTTAGTGCAACATACAGCCAAATAAGGTGCTCTAACCCAAAATAAAGCACTCTAGCCAGTATAAATTGCAATTACATGCCAAATCTGATTTCTTTATTGGCAATAAATCTTGCATTCATGGCATATCAAGGCCGAAACAGTTACAAGTTCCTTTACAGCGTCTGCCATACAAAGAGGGTTAGGCTCAGAGTGCCAAAAGAAACTGTGCCCCTACAGTTCTACTCAACCCAAACTAGAAGAAAAAAGCAGATTTTTGCTCTTACGATCTAAAATTTGGAGCACTGTGATTCTGGCTGTATTTTCAATCAGACAGAGATTTCTGTGTGATTTCTGCAAGATACCTACAACCACAACTGTTTTCCACATTGCACAACTGCTGTTCAAACACTGAGGATCCAACAACGCACCCAGGATCCCCAGCAACCTCAGCACTCAAAGTCAAGGGGAAAAGAGACGAGAAGGATTTAGGGGAAAGACACAGATGGTTCAAGAGCTTCTCCTCTGTTCTAGCTTCCTCTACTCAAGTTCCTAGAGACCTTCCAAGTGTCCTTTAAAGACTTCCCACCTCTTTGTAATGGCTGAAAAAGTAGGCCCAAAAAACCAGATGCAATTGAGTATGGCAATCTGTGCTATAATAGCTACATTTTCACTTAAATCTCAAAAATAGTTTATTATTCACTATAACTCAAAGATTACATTGGTTTCACTCTCAAAAATATTTTAAAAAGATTGTTTAGTCTCTGCTTCACTAGAAAACTCTACAAAACTGTTGCTACTTTCCTTTTAAAATTCTGCTTCACTATTCAAAATAAAGCAGTAATTAAAGAGTAAATGGTACATGCTGCCACTTCACTGTGCAGCTCTTCCCTCAGCACTAACTGGATCCATGTCTTAATCCACCATGAAACAAACAGCCTCAGGCATGTGAAACTGTACACCTAGCAGCAAACTTTGCAAAAACTATAGTTATGAGTAAAATTAATCTATTTTTTATTTTTATTTTATTAATTTACTATATTATGAGTAAAATTAATCTTACTTCACAGAATCATGCATCGTCTTGCAGATATGCAGAAGAGCATTGAGTATAACAGGATCCTTTGTAGATTCCTGTTGATGCCTATAAAATATTTTAGAAAAAGTGATGAAAAATCCTGCTCTTTCAAAATGAAAACCAATGAGTAATACTATTCTAATGCAAAACTCCAATCATCAGCATTGTATGACACTACAGAAATTTTATATTAATTTTTTAGCCAACAGAACTCCAAAGATCACATGGTTAGCAGACATATAATTGCAACAAATGCTAGTCAATAAACATCTTAATACATGGAGCTTTACTGCCAAGCCACAGAATCTGGCTCCTGAAGGGACAGAACAAGCTAAACAAGTGATACATTGAGGCAATCTATGAACATCAAAACAACGCAATTCTAGATCTACCAAGAAGAAATACGGTTTCTCTGCTACTGATGGACAGGCAGAAAGGATAAACGCCACATTTAGGTACAGAGGCACACGTGCAGTGGAGCACCGCTAAGGGGCTGCAGCACCTCTCAAATGAGCAAAGGCCAAGAGAGCTGGGACTGTTTAATCTAGAGAAGGCTGCGGTGGGGGCTTAGTACCTGAAGGGAAGGTGAAAAATTAAAAAATGTTTCAAGGAACCTGTGAATTATTTGAAAAGAAAGGGACTGTCTGACTTTAACAATATTTGAAGATGAACCCTCATCTTATAAGTTAATTTTCAACTGTGGAAATACCCATTTTTCTGCATAATGGAGCTTATAACAAGAGACTGCTCTTTCTTCCTCCATTATACCAAGGTAACAGTTCTGTGCTGTCACACCAGCTGGAATACGAAATAATTTCATAAACCAAGTAAGGGAACATAACTTTTAAAAACCTCAGAGAACAGCTATTCTGTTAATCCACAGCAAGCCAGCATCAATACATTTACTTCAGTTTCAGCTTTCTTTGTGAACAGTTAAACAGTCAATCAATAGATTAACAAAACTGAGGCATTATTTTTCCCCCCCATAACCTGGAACACCTTCACAAGCTAAATGGCCTACACACTGACTCATCTTCCCTAGCAATCTTTCAATACATTCCCCAGACCCTCCAGAGTGCATTTAATCTCAATATTCTCCACTTACTTAATAAAAGATTCCATAATGCACTTGCAAACCTCCACTCTCACACTTTCCTTCTGGAACATATCCAGAAATGGCAGGAATTTCTCCTGAAAGTATAAATACATTAAATACATAAACAAGTAAAATTAGGTATTTTACAAACAACACACTAAAACAGTAAGTATTTTGGGTAAGTTTTATAATTATAGCTGGTTTAGTTAAAATTAATCTTTGAAGATAGTAATTAATTTTGAAGGATGAAAGAGTGGAACAAATGGAAAAGCACCAAAGGCTGAAAGGCATGTCAATTTATTGATTGCAGAGATCCAGAATAAAACACAGAACTGTTTGGATCAAATGTTGCAGATTTTTTTAAAAGCAGTCATATACTTGAAACAGCTTAAGATCCTGACAAATTCAGACATCTATGGGAAGAAAAGGTGGGATATTAAAACCAATGAAAACAGGCCACACACCAGCAACTATCTTGTGTGTAGCCTGGGCAACTTATGAAGGTGCAAGACACACAAATTTTTTTCAAAGATGTGGGTTTAGGTTGTTAAGATATTGAAATACTTAGTCTCTGTATCACCTCAAGAATATAGCGAGGGTAAGTTTTTCAGAATTATCTGAGCAATTTGTGAAAAAGCCTTGACTCCAAACCCACAGAGTCAGCCTTCAATTTTACTCTTCAACTGGTTTCAGAACGTTGACACCCACTGTCTTTGTTCCTCTTCCTCTGCCTCATATACAGTCTCTGACCTCTCTTAGTTTCACTTTGTTTCAATACCAAACTCAAACCCTATGATAGAGCATGCTAAGTATATATCATAACATACAAATGGCTATGAGTAATTACATGAACACCCACATAAATAAATGGTATTTTAACTTCCATTGTCAATTATGCCACAGTAACAAAGCAACTTAGAAACAGCCTAAGGAAAAAAAAAAAGTATAGAAAATTGGAATTAGAATAAAGAATATTTAAGTAGTAGCAGCAAAGAGTTTCTAAAACATTTCTGCACTTATCTACTTGACAAAACACCCTCTCACTATGTGACCCTGCATCAAGTCAGGTAAATTCTCTTGGAGAAACAGTGAAAAATAGTTCTTAAAAATTTATTAAACAGAGCATCACTTACCACTGAAAAAAGCAGAGAGAAGTCATAGATATAGGTAATAACTTTCTGAATAATTGACTGCAGCTGAAGAGGAAAAAAAAGGCAGGGCGGGGGGAAATGAATGATTGTAACACAAGTTAAATTAAGACTATTCACACCAGAAATTATTCTTCCCTAGTTACTCATAGAAAACTAGGTTGGAAGACACTTTAAGCATTCATTGATGTAATTTCTTTCCCCAAACCATGATTGACTACAGATATGCTGTTCTTAACAGATTTATTTCCAACATGCTCTTCAGAACTCATACGAACAGAGGCTGACCAGCCTGCCCAGGCGTTATTTGTTCTTTATATAGTCAGGCAGATTTTTCTGATCTATAGTCTGCACGCCCTTCAGCTCTCTAAACTAAAAAAATGCCAACCCAACCCACAAATAAACAAACAAAAATAATCCCAAACCAGTTTGTTAAATCTTCTTTTGTAGGCACTTTATCTACCCTCCAAATAACCACAAAAACCTTCTAGAACCTCTTAGTTGATCCATATCTCACCTGGCATGCAGTCTCAAGAACCAGACATGATAATTTACTGAAGCCTCAACAATGCCAAGTAGAGATTGATTACTTTGTGGTTTACTTCTGTTTAAACAGTCTGCCATGATTACTAATCTTCAGCAGAACACCACTGTCAATGTAGGAGTTAACTATTGCTGCTTCTAAATATGTAAATCATTCTGGTTTAGCATTTCTCTGAACCGAAAGATCAATGCACAGGGGAAAAAGGAGGAACAAATCACAGCACTACACTGTTCCAAAAGGCTTCCCCAATTACAGCCAGTGTTTAAAAATAATTATTTTGTGGTAAGAGACATCAGCAATGTTTAAGAATTAATTTAATCTAAGAAAACACACATCAGATTTTTACAGATTTGGCAAAATAAATTCTTACCTGTGAGTAAGCATCTTCAAATGCTCGATCAGGAGTCATGTGTTTGATAACATCAGCCAAAACTGTATTGACCTCTCGCTTCTGTGTAGCAAAAAATGAGGTTGCAATAGACAGTAATGAAATCAGCACAGAAATCAAGTCACTGCAAACCAGTTGGATAATTTACTTCCATTTACCAAAACATCAGGTTTCTACTGTGCTCTAGTTAAGTCAGGAACTTTAGCCATAGCTCCAGTAAATCCTTACTTAAACTGGTCCGCCTTCCATTAAAAAAAAAGGGTAAGAAATATGCGGTGCTGGGGAGTGGTGAAGACTCCTTCAAAGCTACATCTTTTGTCCCTGCTCATCTTTCATGAAAGGAAGTACATTTTTTTCATTCATTACTGAAGTCCTACACACTTATATTGAATAGGCCTAGTTTTTCCATTTTTAATACCAAACTGCTAATACACTCACTAGTCTGTATCAGAAAACCTTCAAAAGGAAATAAAATAATTTTCACCTACCGTAAAATGCCTGCATGTATACTCCACCCACACTTCAGCACAGTTGATATAATCCTAGGAATACGTGTCTTATGATTACCAGTGTTTGCAGCAGGTTACGAGCAATAGACTTATGCAAACATAAGAAACAAAATTACACTTGAAACAATTAGCTCATAAGGTATGAACAAATCTCAAAAGTTCTTCTGTAGAATTATGTTACGCAGAATTAAGTTATGCTTAAGTAGAAAAACAGGGATCATAAAAAGGCACCATATTTTTTGGCAACTGTGTGCATCTACAAAAGGTAAACCATGTCATGCTAAGTATATGCTAACTGAACAGCTGCCCACAATTTTGCCTTAAATGCAGAAACAGTAGTGAAACAGAGTGGACAATAACTCACCTGTGGGTTCTTCAGCTTTGTTATCACCTTCCAGGCTTCATTTAATATTTGAAGGCGATCATTTTCAGGAGGATCAGCCAATGCCAAGTTTAATCCCAAGGAGCGAAAGAGGAGATGCTGAAAGTTAATGAGAAATTTTAAATCAAAAACAGAAGATGCATGTCTGTCCAACACTGCTCTAGCAGGTACACTGTGCAGAAAGATCTCTTGGCTCAAACCACCTTTTACTTAAATGATGTGCAAGTTATGTAGGCAACTAAGAGTATAAAGAACTCTGTCAGACCACAAACAGGAATTGTTACAAATTACATACAGAAAGTTACCTTTGGGAATCCAGATTCATCACACTCTTTAATCATGGCAATGAAGTCCATAGATCTTGCAGCAATAAACTCTGCTCTGAATGCTGACATTACTGAATTCAACAGCAAAGCACTACAATGAACATAACACAAATCAATACAGCTCAACATAACAAAAATTTGGTTGTCCCTTCATTTACATCAATCTGAACTTCTCAGACTAACAACTGTCCAGTATCTATTCTAAATTTAAAAAAGGGGATAAGGAAGAAAAAACCTCACAAATCGAGCTTGCATTGATGAAGATTAATAGTGCATAAGCAAACCAAGAAAATATTAAGCCATCAGATACAGAAAAGGTAACTCAGCCTGTAGAATCCTTGTTCCACACAGGGTTTTTTGAAGCCAGCATTTTATCAGGTGTTTACTAGAAAGATCAAGTAAACCAGGAGCAGCTGACACATTTAGAAGCTTAGTCTCTTTTTAACTACAGTTCAGAAGTATACTTTGGGAGGGCAAATCTCATTGAAGTTTTTCTCACTGAATTGAAATACATTGATCTCAAAGGTCTTTTCCAACCTAAATAATTCTATATATGCATTATAAAAGTCCAATTTCTAGCAGCTGCATTGTTAGGATTAAAATAAATCCAAACAGTCACTATGACATATTTAGACATTTAGGAGTAATCATTCAGACCCGTATCTGTATTACTATCAAACCAAAGTTACTGATGGAAGAGTGAACTCACTGCATTACTGTGTATAACCCAGTTTACTGATACCATTATGCAAACATAAGAAACAAAATCTAGGATCATCCATAAGGCAATTCCTCTGGGCAAACTCGGCCATGAGTTAGCACAGAAGCTGCCTCATAAAACACTGTGTCCTTCACTAGGCTGAAACAGACAGTTGAATATAGGGCACTTTACCTTGAGGGAAATTCTATGGAGTGCTTAAAATAGCCCAGCATCCTCTGTGTTCCTGACTGAGCATTAGTGGTCCCATCGCAATTTGACTGGAATTTGCATTTTATCATTAGACAAGTACTTCCAGTTCACTAGGTATATGCTTTGCAATACAGAGAAGCAGGCTGTCACTTCTCACTTAGATGGCTACAACGTAGTTCATGGAACATGCTGAGGTTATTTAAAGATTTATATACTGATGCCTCTTGCTTTGTAGTATTTTGACAGTCATGAGAAGACATAAAACCACAGAACTCCACTTTAAAGGGAAACTACAATGCTTTATACAGCATCTAAGACAGATTATTCAACTTCCCAATAAAAAAAGGCATGTCCCAAAAACATTTCTTCAAAAAAAACCCCACCTTATTATACTCAACGTTTTGTCCTAAGCACCTACTCCACCTTTAAAACAAGAAATGCTAAAAGGTGATTTAAAAATAAGTTCCACAAAACAAATTAATACCTATACAAACCAATCAATATAGCAGAGCACAGGGATTACTTTTACCCATATTATACACTCTGATACAGTAACATCTTCACACCACATTTTTAAAATCACGTTTTCCCTGCACTCCTTAGTTGTCACAGAATGCTAATACTGGCACTTCTCATCTAAGTGATTAACATATTTTAGCTCCTCAGCCACTGCAGAATTGGACTGTGCAAAGCACATCAGCAAAAAAAATAGGTAGCCAAAACCTTTTACAGAGCTCAGCCTACCTACCCAATAAAATTAATTCAGATTAGCTCACAAGCAGGCCAGATTGCACTCACACAGCTCAGAAAGTACATACAAAACTTTCAGACCATCTTCCTGAAGTACTTGCTAAAGGTGGTCAGTCTGCGCAGCCTTCTAGGAGACATTTGGGATACTAATTTCAATGCTGAAAAAGGCAGTTGCTTAAATATTACCATCTTCCAAAGGTGTCAGCTGTTTACCATTTCCCTTGCAAAATGTATGTATGGGCTGAATGTAGCCAGTGGAGACCAGGGAGAAAGCAGGCGAGGAAAACAGATTAAAATGAAGCACAACCAGGAATCACAGACACGGCTGATGGAGAACACATTACCCATCCTAAACCTTGGCTAAGGAGCCAAAATGCAGCAACCAAGTTAATTAATTTAACTTTTGCTCTACCAAGTAATCTACCATATTTTAGATTTCACCTCTGGAAATTAATGCTCATAACCATGATTTAGTAAACTACTAGGAGAACAACAGCTATACTATGCATCTGAACAGTGTTTTCAAAAGGGAGAGAGAATTTTATTACAGGGACTCACAGCTATTACAGACTCATGTCTTCCACATTGTGCAATACTTACTTGTTCCCCAATTTTTTGCATCTCTCCATCATCTCAGTAAGCAGAACCTGGAAGAATTACTTATTAAAATTAGTAAGTAGAGACTCTGCAAATAAATTCAGCTTTAATTACTGTAAAGAAGTCTACTAAAAGCTGGTTTAATTACCTACCTAACATATTCCAATAATCCTGTCTTACTCTGTATTTACAACACAAGAAAACAATGGTGTAGTACAACATAAAACGCACCCACTGGAATAGGTACAGTGGCATTTTAATCAAACACACCATTTTATGGAAGTCAAATTTGCAATCCTTCAGCCATGCCATTTCTCCAAGTAATTACTTTTTGCCAGCCAGATCAATTATCTCTGGCAGGAGAAGTGAAGATTACCAACTCTCTGACACAGAATGCAAAACAGACTGACTGAGATTAAAAGATCTTGTTGACTATGTCAAGCAATTACAAAGCTAAAGTTTACTCAAATCATTTTTATATCCGTATGACAGAAGAAACTACTGAATTCAGGAAATGAAGACTAAACTAGCTAAAGGACAGCAAGAAACAAACAGGAATACTGCCTATGAAATTAAAGTGGTCTAACCTGAGCTTTGTGGAAATGAACATTCTTCCTGTATAGAAGAGAGAAACAGGCAGCCGTATCTAAGCTCTTTACACTTGCACTCACACTCACATAAGTACTGACTGAAGGGGTTTTTTAATAGGCAAAATTAACTTTTCACCCTAACACTTCCTTCAGTGTCAGGCATTACGACGCTTACTTACTTCAGGAGCATGGTAGGCAATACACTGTAAAATCCAGTCTATAGCAGGAGAATACAGAGTCAAATACAAAGGAATCTCCACACACTGTACTACCAGCTGATTCTGAACCGTATCCCCATGAATCTGTTGACGTAAAGGACAAAAACATGTTGCTGTGAGAAAGTTATTTAGTAGGAAATATGACAAACTGGACAAAGTTTGTGTATGAATGGAAACGACAACAGAAAAGATCACAAAGATACACAGATACTCTGAAACATTCCTTGCATACTGGGGAAAAAATGTCAAGCTCAAAATATTTATCATTAGAAGTATGGAAATATGCTGAATAGAACAGTTTCAGCTTACCAGAATGTATGTAAAATGTCCCAAACTATATCGGGGTACAGGAACATCCCTAAATCTATATTTAAGAACTTCAAAGATTTTTAAAAAGTATGCGGTAGTTTAAGGAATGTATTTGTGTGATTTTGCAAATAAAACCCCTACTTGCTTACTTGTTTAAATGTCAGAAGAAAGTCAAAGAAATTTTTGTTAAGGCTTTCTTTGAGCTGTGGTGCCACTTCCATCCCAACCTGTATCAAAAGAAAAAGACTTAATCTGCATCTATCACCTACAATTCTCCTTCAACTGTAAGACAAAAATGCATTTTTTCCATAGGACTACACCTAGACACACACATCAACTCAACAAACAGCACTGAATCACATTCTTTTGACTTATTATTTCCTTGCTTACTATTATAGTCACGTCCACTAACAACTACCCTGAGGTAGTTACAGCTGTGTTTAAACATGCTTCTCCTAACATCACCTCCAAGTATCTTGTAAGCAGCAGGGAAATCAGTGTCCACCCCAGTGCCTGCACTGCAACAGCCTATACTCATTGTATGCAGGGAGCCTACAGTGAAGAACATTTAAAAGTCAAAGTTCAGAAAATTGCCTTAAATCATGTGTATTTATTCTGTGGCCAGAAAGAAGCAAGCATCCCAAAGGAAAATATAAATATACAGGCAGATATAGATAAAACATTGATGAATAATACCAGGTGATGCGCAAATGAAAGGCCTATGCAGTGAAGCTGGAACTGCAAAGCAAATGAATCCATACAGGGCTGTTTTCAATAACAGATAAAAGTATCAAAAAAAAAAAAAGTGGCATATTACTGAAGAAAAGAGAAAGATGCAGAAGTAAATGAGAAGTTAGCAACAGATCAGGCTTCAAAACACACACACAAACTCACTCATCTCAACAGCTTAAAGTTCCCCTCTTCAAACAAACCCAAGGGTCTGAGCCTTCAAGCTTATGCAATTCTAGCTGACTTCATCACAAGGCAGAGGTACCTTGCACCTGTCGAAGAATGGCTGCAGAAGCGTGGCCTTAGAATCTCTGAAGATCTGCACAATGCAGGCCTGGTATTAGAATAGGCCTGTAATCAGAATTGTACTGAAGTTGCTGCGCTGAAGTTAACAAGAAAGGTAGCCTTGAGCTATTCTTGAATCCTGAGACCAAGTAATTATGTTGTGCCAACAGGCCGTGGCTGTAACAAGCTACAGCTGCTGGGAAAGCAGGTGCAGGGCCAAGAAAGATGGGGACCAGTATGGGAAAATAGGGAGTAACAAACTACAAGGCTGAAGCACAGCAACACAATTAGCTACATGGATAGAATGCTTATTTTAGTCATGATAATTAGGGGTGTGAGAACCACGCGCATTTAGAGACTACTAACCAATTATATTTCTGCTTTATGAATATGC
Organism: Falco peregrinus; assembly: GCF_023634155.1. Lineage (NCBI taxonomy): Eukaryota > Metazoa > Chordata > Aves > Falconiformes > Falconidae > Falco > Falco peregrinus. Next base: position 81,055,397 of record NC_073725.1, on the reverse strand, counting down.
ATGTGTATCGGTTTTATATAAGTAGTGTTAGAAACTAATAAAGTTGAGCAAGATGCATAACTCATATTGAGCGTCTTCGTGACTCCAGCGAACCCTTCTTCCAACATGCACCAACCCAAGCCAGTCATCTATCACATGTGACTACAGAGAAATGCATCACCTTGCTGTCTAAAGATCTGGTCCTTTGCTTTCACAAAAGTCTTTATTCCCACATTTTATTACCATGTTTCTTTACACATTTATATCAATACCACAGGTTTCTGATTCCAGAATTTGTAATTTTTAAAAATCTATTTTCATTATCTTCATTGTGAAAGTATTAATATAATAATGTCAGTAGCTGGAATACAGCAGATTAAATGCCTTCCATTCCAGTAAGTTTTCTTATTTTAAACAGAAGTCAGGATTTTAACAGCTAGTATTTTATACCAAAAATTTTTCACTATTTTATGTGATCACCTTTGCAGACAAAAAGGAGCACACTAAGTATTTCCTTACTACATTAACTGCCATTACTATTACTAGAGTATTAGCCTTAACCTCTCTACCGTTATGCATCTCCTTCAGCTGTATCAGGAGCAGTAAAAGGTGGACTATGCAGCATCCAAATAATTTCCTAAAAAACCTTCAGAAACCTTGCACTATGTAGCAGGAATGCTTAGCCTACGACAAAAATGCAGGCATTAATGTATTTCAAGAGTCAAATAAACTAGGCAGCTCATCTACCCGAGTAAACCAGAGGTTAGCAATTACTTGCAGATGCAGGAATTCATATGGACACCCCTGAATAGTATACCAAAAGCATCTGGGCATTTCATTCAAATGTAACAGATATATCAACACTGAACAAACTCATCACATTTCCTAATGGCAGCTGATTCCATGCAAGTATTGCTCGTTACCAGCCCCACCATTTTCCAATTATAGCTGAGACCTTTGCCGCTACTTAAAAAAATGTATTTCACAAGTATTTTTCCAGTATTGATGACTTTTTGAATCACGTTAGGGTCTCTTCTTGGGTAAGTTTATCTTGGCTGAGCTGTCACAGTAACTGCAGGAGTAGTTGAGGATAAGAACATAGCCATGCTGTGCAGTCAGACAAAAATCCACTGTCTGAACACTTTACCAAGTGGCTCCTCTGGCAAGGAGCTTGCCAGCCCTCTGCCTGCCGCTTATACTCTAGAAGGAGGAAGATAAACATAGCGAAAGTGCATACATTAACTACAAAAAGCAGCACCTATCAATCAGACAATAGCATGTAGTCTCAAAGTCCAAACTCTCCTTCCACTTAGGTCTCTAACATTTTATCCTACCTGAAGATGAAAAACTGGCATAAGCAGCACATAAAATTAATTTCACTTATTATAAACACTTAAAGAAAGATTCCCCCATTACTAAAACAAAAGAGAAATTATTTTTTTTATTGTTGGAAAGAAGAGACAGGCTGCTCTCTACTTCAGATAAAAACAGTATTTAAAATAAAATTTCCTTTAGTGGCAGAGCGAGCTGCAGTAAATCTTTGATATAGATCTCTAGTGTTAAATGATGGCCTACCCTGCAAAGGTATGCTCTTGCATAGACTGCAACCAGCGGATCTCCAATTCCTCTAATCATAGACGTTAAACGTGGGAGACATTCCGAAATCCCCCTGTTAAGGTTTTTCAGAAATGAAAATGAGATTTAACAATTGAAAACAGCATTGTATCACCTACAGATAACTTCAGCAGCTGCCTTGTAGATGGGCAATTGAGCGCGAGTTATAGAAACTCCTACCAAAGCAGCAGTGTATTAGCACAAAATTCTATTTCAGAAGTAAAATTTTGTATGTACAGCAACACATACCCTTTATTCAAATTGCAGTATTTGTCATTAGGAGTAGTGCAGACAGCCAGGTTGGATGCTTGACTTGTAAAAGACAAGCACAACTAAAAAGCTGCCCTCTATTTTGCAGGAACAGGGGAGCTTTTTAGGGCTGTAATTCAATGTGAGAAAAGCAGCCGCCTGAAGCGGAACTGGCAGAGCTCCTTGTATGTCTCATTTTCCCACAGGTCCTTTTTGACAGAGCTGTACTAGTGCCTGGAGATGAGGCCCATCAATTCCAGTAAAAGAACTGCTTTTTAGGGATAATGAAGTTGTCACTATAGTAGCAGTTTGGCTTACAACACTCGTTTCAAAATATAACTGAAAAAGGAGGAGTACACGTGAAAGAACATTTTCAGCTCAGTAACTGACACTGTTTGGCAACATATGAAGCTTATACCAAGATTTTCAATAGATAATGGCTCATTGCTCATAAATTGTTTCTCCAACTCAGTCTCTAGCAATTGACAGACACATCAACATTTTCCTTTCAGTTTTCTATCCTGTATTTTTGCCTCACTCCTCATCTCAACAGTCTTCCTTTCACCTCCACCATCTGAAACCACTGGTTTTTAATTTGCAAACTTCCGATGTCACAATTATACATATATTCCAAAACTGCAAGCATTACTGCATTTCAAATTGTATGACAGTCTGCCTTGAATTTTTCCATGGCATCTCACGAAAAACTCCAAAACCTCTCAGTACTGCTTCTTCTCAGATATATTGAGATCATATCCACCATTAAGCACAGAACTTGCACATTAACTCTGTAAATTAGTTTTTAAGTCTGGTCATTCACTTCCTTCCCATACTTAACATTTACTCTTACGTTTTGGATAGGAACTTATTGCACTTCAGTATTGCTGCTTCCACGTAACTAAAATGAAGCCAAGTTAAGGACCAAAACTAAGATACATGCCATTTAAAAACATGAAAATAAACTTACATACCGAATACATATTGAACAAACTATTTCAAGGCCTTCTGTATTAAATCTCACTACACTTTGTTGAATTTTACAATCTACCTACAAGATTTTTATTGTTTCAAAAGTTTTCACACATCAACTCTACTTTATCGCTGCCCCGCTGGTCATAGCCAACAATTCAGCATTCAGTTTACTATGAAACATGACTCAAAGTTAAATTAAAAACATACAGCCTGAAACAAACAAAGCAAAGTTAGTATAAACATGAGATCCTGTGGGGTTTATTGAAACAAACAGTTCATTTTTGGAAATGTCTATGAAAAACCTGCAGACACACTCCGAGAGTCTCACTTGACAAGGATACAATCTCGGAATGAGTTCTCTGATTGAAGCAATCTTGAAAAACCAGTTCAAGCAAGTTTCTTTAGCTGTATCGTTAACAATCTCTGGAGAAAAATTATCTGGGAGAAAAAACAACAACCCAGAAATAGTTACACTCCTAGAAACAAGTTACTTTTCATTCTAGGTTTAAAACTGTATTCTTTCCTTCCAACAAGAAATTAGGCACACCATAATAAACTCAAGCAGTATGTTTGCTTCTCAGCTCTGCTGTGCAGCAGTAAGAGCTGAGCTTCCATCTCGTACTAAGTACCGCTTCAGAAGCTAATCAGAAGCTAAGCCAAAGCTAATCTCAGATCTGCTACTCAGAAATCTAACTTCTGCCTCCCCCCAAAAGAAGAAACTGAAAAAAAGAAAAAAAAAGGAATATACAACAAATACATGTATATAAATCCCTAACAAATGCATACATATAAAATAAATTTAAGTACTCAAATTCTCTGCTTTAAAAGGCTAATACAATTTTAAAAGAATATTATTTAAAACTGTATTGCAAAAAGTAGGAAATACTAAACACTGACAAACACTTGTTTTAGTACGCGAAACATCTAACACCACTGCACAGTTCTCTCCTTGTGAGCCCTGGGACTATTTGTGTCAGCTGCCAGCAGGAAAAAGATGACACCCCAGCAGAACAGATGGGTTAGGGGGCGCACAGTTGCATGGCGAACTGCTTCTTCTTTGTCTAGATTGCCTGGAACAGAAGGTAAAAACAGGCTCCTTGGGATCAGCTCAGGTCTGAGGCAAGATGGTTGGTAAGGCTGGATCTCTCTTCTCTCAATGATAAAGCTCGACAAGCAGCTCCTGCTGTGAATGTCTGCTTATAACTCCTCGCGAAAGCTGTAAAATACCAGTGCTCTCCCATCCCTGCCCCTAGAAGGTGAGAAGCTCCTGCTCCCTAAGTTTCCAACTTCTAAGACTAGAGAAGCCACACACTAGATGCTGGCTGAGTACAGAAAGATGTTCTTTCTCATCTAGCACCACAGGAGTTCTCATCCAACTTTGTTTTGCTTGGCTCCCAAGGGACAAGCATGGAGATGGAGGTTGGGCCTGAAACCTCCAGGGTTCATACTGCCCTGCATGGCAAGCACAGCACAGATTTTCCTTCTCCCTCCCACTTTTATAGCTGCTTGGGAAGTTCCCACCAGCAATGCCTCTGGCAGCAGTACTGCTGCAGCATGAGCTCAGCTCTCCGGAACAGAGGTAACTGTGCCCAGTAATCGTGACATGCGATGGGAACTGTCTGCCTTCATTAATGTTTATAAGAACAGTTTGCCAGATCTGCAACAACCAAATTTACCTTAAGTGTTTTCTGTAAGTTTATTTTAGATTCAAATATTTGTTGGTTCCAAGCTTCTGGCTCAGATCCTATGGATTTAACTACAACCTAATGGTACTGTTGCACTGCCAACTACAGAGTAAGAAAGTTTCATATTTCAAGGACATGCACTTAATACAGTCCAAATTGCAAGGAAACGTCTTTATTTCCATGGAATGTTTCAATGCCTTCCTAAAAAGGTTCTTCCATATGCATTTGTACTGTAAATGTCAAATTAGACTTATTGTGTTTAAACTTTAAGCTACTTTAACCTACTAAAATATAATATTTTCAGAAAAGACCATACACTAAGAAAAGAAGGAAAAAAGTCTTCATCTAATTTGGCCATTCATGTTTAATTCTTCCTCTGCTTATCTATCATTCTTTTGATTTCAAGTCTCAGGAAGAAACAGTTTGTGTTTAGTAACATCAAAGCCACAAGCGCACTTTATTATACCTTAGGTATATTCTTCACAATTAAAATGTAAACTTGCATAAACACCGTGAATGGTTGGAAGCTATAAGCAATTACTTTTACTCTACTAAAACCTAAAAATTACTAGATTCAGATCAGAACTTTTTCCATAGGAGATACACTAGCATGGGTCCTGTTTAACCTTTAAGTTTGTTCAGACATTATTTTTTTAAGGAGCACAGTAGAACAAATATGAAGTTACCTGGCAAAGAGACACGATTGTCCATGCACATTGACAGAATTCTTTCATACACTAGTTTCCCTGTTTTTAACAACAACAACAACAAAAAAAAAAAAGAGAAAGATCATTTATAACAAACTAAAGAACTGTAGAACACAATATGTTGATACAAAGGTTCCCTCTCCAACATATGTTGAAATTAGCTGGAAAAATCTTCCCAGAACACTAACATGATGGTGCCCTCTAGTGAGCCTGAAATGTTAAGTCTGAATTTAACACCGCACACCATCACACCATGAAAAATGTTATCTGGTTCCCTTAAGTGCAGGGGTAGCATGCAGATCAGATTCCTCCCAGGCCAGGGGAGGACAGCTGGTGTCCTGCCTTTGCTGAGTTTGGCCATTATGTTATCTTCAGCAACTTTCAGTAAGTAGGAAAGAGCACAAAGAGGAAGCAACACCTGAAAACACAACTGAATCTACGTCATAGCACATCCTGCTAACCATCACAATACCCTTCAACTTCGAATGTCGTCCTAAATCTTTTCCGTAAGTTGGCAGAAAAACAAGAGAATCACATGAAGTGGATGACTATTACACTTAAAGGATCATTTAAAAATTATCAAAATAAATTGAAAAAATTAACTACATTCTGATCACTTTACAGTCCCTATTTGGCTAAAGAAAACTTTCTGACTTCTATTCTTCAAAAATAAATAGAATGAAATACGGAGTCAAGAGGCTGCCAAAACGAAAATATTGTCATAACAATGACAGTGTGTTTTAAATTTCAAAATGTAGAGCTCATGACTTTTCACAAGGTTTTGTTCTAGATATTTCATTTTGTAGTCCTATGCTTTTTATATTAGTGAATATTTTTATTTTAAATACTTCACTCATAAGAGTTTTTGAACAATTACATACCACTGATGTCCAAATGTTTGTGGTGGAAATATTCCATGTTAAAACTGAAAGTTCTTTCAACACTTTTTAGATAACTTTGATGTTTTCTTATATTATAAAAAAATTAATTTCATCTCATGAAAAATTTTGTAGTAAGTCTGACACATTACTTACCAAAAGTATCAAGGATATCTGTAATTAAAACAAATTTACTTGGATAAAACTGGATTACTGTTGTGTCTGAAAGAAGCTTAGAACACTAGAAGAGAAAAGAAAAAAGAAACATTCTTAGGGGCCAATGCAAGTTTATGTGCTTACTCCAGGCAGGCTGGAACAGATGAATACCTACAGATGGAAAGAACCAACATGAACTATCCAGCAAAAAGCACAAGAACCTCTAACATAACACATCATGGCACTCTGTATTTTTCAGGTTATTCTTCATCTCCAGCAGAGCTAGTCACAGACCTGTTTTTCCTTTATACAAGGTGATCTACAATGCAGAATATCAGCTGACTCTGCAGACCTGTGCATTTGTTCAGACAAAAACAAATTCTGTCCCAGAAAAAGCATAAAAAGGCACTTTTTTCTAAAACAACCTTTTTAAAGAGCATTTTTCAGTTTCTCACCATCTCTCTAAGCATCTGTATCAAACACAAGATTTGATGTATACTAAATTAAGAAACAATTTTAGAAGTTTAGCTAATGAGCTTTACAACACATCTTTGTGGCTCACATAACTAGTTCAAACATTCTGGAAACAGGCCAGCTGATCCACAGCCAGCCCCAGGGAGGAATGTGTAACCAGTCACCACCCACAAGCACCCAACACGATCGCAGCAGTTGGACGATCATGATGGCTGGTACAAAGTCACATCTGAAAGCATATTAACCAGTTTGGTTCTAGTACTGTTGAATGTTCAGCCCAGGTAGGAACATGTCCATTTGTGATGTGAATTCAAAATACACACTGAGGAATGAAGATTTCTTAAGATATTAATAATTAAGCTATAGTTTGTTTTCCAAGATGGTGCAAAACCTGCAGACTAAATTGGAGTAAAAAACTTTGGCAGAAGTTTATTCACAAAAAAATCAACTTCCACCTCAAGAAAACAGTCAAACAACTGCCTGGGGAGAGAAATTCACCTCCTTCCTACCTAAGCCAAATGCAGCCTTTGACCTCTGGCCTCTATTTAAGACTGACAAGTCCAGTATTCCCTGTGATCTCTGTTCCTTCTCTATCAGAAGAGAGTTCTTCAATCTCAATGGAATAAATGAAGTCCAATTCTTCACTACATTCCAAAAATCCAGGAAGCAATCCAATACCTGACAAGACTGCTTTGTTTAAACAAGGAAATATTTAAGCATGTTCAAATGTTATTGAGGGGCATGCTTAGTCTTTTTGCTTTATTCATCAGGGAGGAACACTGAGCCCTGGGGAACACCACCTGTGACCAGCCCAGCCACCAGCGGGATGTGACTCCATCCACCACCACCACACTTTGGCCTCGGCCGTCCAGCCAGCTATTTACCCAGCATAGAGTACGCCCATCCAAGCCACGAGCAGCCAGTTTCTCCAGGAGATGCCATGGGAGGTGGTGTCAAAGGCTTTACTAACATCTGGGTAGACATCCACAGCCTTGCCCTCATCCAGTCAGCAGGTCACCTTGTCATAGAAGGAGATGGGGTTGGCCCAGCAGGACCTGCCTTTCATAGCCCCACGCTGGCTGGGCCTGATCCCCAGCTGTCCTGCACGTGCCGTGTGATGGCACTCAGGGTGACCTGCTCTGTCACCTTCCCCAGCACCGAGGTCAGGCTGGCAGGGCTGTAGTTCCCTGGATCCTCCTTCCTGCCCCTCTTGTAGATGGGCATCACATCATCTGACCTCCAGTCAACTGGGACCACGCCGGTGAGCCAGGACCAGTGATAAATTGTTGAAGTGGCTCAGTGAGCTCAGCACCCTCGGGTGGATCCCATCCAGCCCCATAGACTTGTGCGTGTCTAAGTGGTGCAGGAGGTCACTGACCACTTCCCCCTGGATTACGGGGGCTTCATTCTGCTCCCTGTCTTCCAGCTGAGGGAGCTGGGTACCCAGAGAACAACTGGTCTTACCATTAAAGACTGAGGCAAAAAAGGTATTAAGTACCTCAGTCTTTTCCTCACCTTTTGTCACTATGTCTCCCCCTGCATCCAATAAAGGATGGAGATTCTCCTTAGCCTGCCTTTTGTTGCTGATCTGTTTAGATGAGGGACCCCCGTGCACAGTGCTGGAGCGCTCGGCTGCCGATCCTGCTGGCACTGGGGCTGCTCGCCTTCACAACCATTCACACGTTATAAATTCAGGCCCTGCCTTAATAACCAGAACCCTTCCAGCATGTGAAGCTCTGTAGAACTCTTGCACAGAGAATAACAGCTTCATCCCCAAAGTCTAAATGAAAGATTTTGTGTAATTTCATCATTAGTTCTTAAATCAAGATAATTCTAGCATTCAAATTAAAACTTCTTTTTCCATCCCCGTATATATTTCTGAAAAACAACAAGAACAAAAGGCCAAACTTCCTCCTCCTACTGCATACTAATCAGTATGTGATTATAATAATGATAGACTATACATATAATCACAGCCTGGTGTCAAGAAAACTGCTTGCTTCCTTTAGGGGATACAAAATTCTTTAAATTGTGTTATTTACTAGAAAGAACCACCAGAAGGAAAGTTCAGCCAGGTTTCTACCCTATTCTGCATTATAAGAATATAATTATTATCCTTGATGAAATTTTTTTAATTCATGTTAATTACCCAAATACCTAATTCATTCTGGCCCAGTCTTTCAATTAATGATGAGCATCTGCAGCATGAAGTTGAAGTGCAAAGTGAACAACACAGCACTTTAAGAGAGAGAAACATGCAATTTTGGCACCACTTTCCTAAACGGAAGCACTGAATCCCATCCTAGAAACTGCATTATTTCAAAATCTCTTGTGAAAGCATTTGTAAAAGAACATGTGAAAGTAGTAATGCATAGATTATCACTGCATGTCAGACATTGTGTGTATACATATATATACACACAAATGCACGTTAATGGACTGTAAATGCATTATTACATCTATGTCTGCTTTCTTCTCATCCCAAGACTTTTAGTACTGTATCTTCTTTCACTAAAATATTCCCACTTCATAATGCTATATATGGTGCTTTTTCTTTTGAAGAATAATAGTGCTGATTTCATAGCATTACAATAGAGCATTAGTCACCCTAGGTCACATATAATTTTTTGATCTCACTTCATTTCTGTTTCATTTCCTTTATTGTCTTTACCACAATTTAAGCTGAAACTACTGCAAACAGTTTTCACAAGAGTATCCAGCATGACAAAAAAAAAAAAATCATTACTTTATATAACCCCACTTGATGACTGTTAGCATTGCATCAGTTTTACAGCTTTTAAGGATGTCATTATCTCCTCTGTCCTCTGATGCACTCTGCCTCTGGCTTTTTTTAAAGGCCAAACAAACAAAAAAAAGCACATTTAACTGCCCTATTTCCCCCTGTCCCCCTCAAAGCCCATCACTCCAAATGAGCCAGGGGAAGACTGTGGACAAGTTTTAAAAATAATAATAAAAAAACCCCAAAAACATACACATACTTTAAAAACCTAGAGTTGTTTTCTGTAGCTTGCTAGAGTCCTACATCAGACTACTCAATGGCCTTACTAAGTCTGGATAAGGACAACACTGACATTCAAGAAGTCATTCTGGCATTACTTAGGGTGGGGAGCAAGGGGCTAGAAGGGGAAGAGGAGAGGAAATGACATGTCCTAGAAAGAGTTAATATCACTACATGTTATTTATTCTAATTATCCCTAACCGGGTAAAATTTCCACATCTGTCATTTAGCCACTTTCTTTAATAAGAATTCCACCCCACATACCCTAGTCAAAATCAGTACATAACAACAAAGTTGAAAATCCAGCTGTTGTCAGAAGTCATAAGACTCTGAAAGAGATGGGTTTCAGTGAAGAACAGAAGAAAATAACAGAAAAATAATAAAACCTCTTCTTTCCCCAAAAAAGAAATCGGACAAGCCACACCACCAAACTCACTGGTTCTGTACAGAACAAAAATGTAAAACTGACCTGGATGACTATTTTCAGAGCTTTTACTTTCTGATCAGAGGACCAAGCATCCTTTAAAGACTGGTTTAGTTCTTCAATTCGGTTCATGTAATCCTGCTGAGTCAAATTCAACAGCTCCTTCTGTGACCCCTGGCAAGAAAACACAAGCCTAATTAATAAAGAGAGGGAGGGAACGAAGGAGAGTGCCGGTATTATAGTCAAATCACTGGAGGGGGGGCATGGGCGGGACCACAAAACTTATTACAAAATCCCTAATTTTCCCTTTTTACCTTTGCAGCATCAGTATTGCAGGTGTTTGGCACCGGAGTGCATCACAACTGCTTTGCTTTTCAAAGGCATACATGCTGGTATTTAAAGTTGTCTGAGAGGTCAGAAATGCTGGACTATTTCAGTGGTATTCTACTTGTGGTATAATTAGTGCATTAACACTATACATAAGCATACTAGCACCTACACAGAGAGAAAAGAAACATTTTGCCAGCAACGTCCTAAGAAATCCACGGACATCAAGAAAGGCCTGGCTGTGTTCGCCCTCAGTAAGAAAATAAAACTATCTTCATTTCATGCTCAGTACCAGAGTACTCTTGTGGCTTGTTTTGCAGAAAATCTTACAGATCTTATAAAAAGATCATCAAAAATAAACTAGTGAAACACTGGAAACAGAAATAATTGTTTAAGCTTTAGAACCAAACTAACACAGCAACAAAGGGACTAAAAACGTGTTTAGAAAAATCAGAAGGTATTTCTGCAACAGTCTTCAGTAGAAGTATAATTAACATTAAAAACTAACTTCAGGACTAGTTTTGATGAGTTTATTAAGCTGCATTGCAGAATAAGAATTAAGACTACTAGGCTCCACAAATTTTAATAGCAGCTGTAGACTGTACACAGTACCAAGGTAAATCAACATCGGTAAATCAGGTGAATTTTCAAATTACAATTTCTAGTGATAAAAAAATATGATTCTGCCTGAAATCTATAGCAGTAAGACTGACATTACTAGAGAAGTCCCATGGAAAATATTATTTACCTAAATATATAAATATATAAGCACGCAGAATCAAGACCTTTTTGAGAGGTTTCATAAAAGATTTCTATTTCACAAATGTATTTCACTTTTAAAATGGTGATGTAATTGGATGAGAAAACTTTCTCACCTCTTCCAGATCATCCAGTTCTTCTAACCTTGTCCTCACTTTTTCAGAAACTGCTGAGCCAGTAGTTGTAGCTTTTCCTGTAAAGAATTATATGCTTGAGTTTCTTTAACATTTAAACACTTGGGACTTCTAAAAGGAAACAAACCTGAAGAAGCTTGACACAATCAGACACAGAAGACAAGTGATTTGATTCATTTTGTGACTATTCCTGAAGTCACATTTAAACATACCTACAGTTCATTCACTTTGAACAGGGAATGACAAGTAAGCAAAACTGAATATAAATGGATTTTCATGCAAGTTGTGCTGTGGTAAGGAAAGAACCACTGGATCGAATTGTAGGATAATTTAGGTTAAAAGAAAGCCCTACGGAGGTCTGTGTCCAACTTTCCTCCTCAAAGCAGGTCCAATTGTGAAGTTGTAACAGGTTGCACGGGGTTACACCCAGTCAATTTAACAATGTCTAAGGGTGGAGATGTGATACTTGTGACAACTCTCCCTGGACATCCTGTTTCAGTATTTAACCGTCCTCATTCCAAAAAAGTATTTCATATTTTTGCAGAAGCTGAAATGCTGCATGTTTGCTCATATGTAAGAACTCTGATTTACTATGCAATCAGCTATGACTACTCAGCCCAGAGCTGCTTCACTGGAAAACATAATAAAATATTTAACATTTGGTTCTTTTTTGAACACTCAGCATACAGTTGAAATCATTCCACTTTCATGTAAAGAGAGTAACTGAGCAAGTTCCCAAGAGACTTGTTTGCTTTCCCTTCCAGCAAGCAGAAGGGCTGATAAACATGATCCTCAAAACATCACTGCTCACTTTAAATGGAAGAAAGTTTTAAGCTACAGTGGAAGGAGTGAATTCCATTCCCTTCCACAACATATAATCAAAATTTATTAGCCTACAGGAATACAAGACAAGGTGGCTGGGTGGTTTGTTTTCAATATTTGTTTTAAGTAAAAATCCAACAGAATTCTTATTCACAAAAAAACACAGATCCAACCATGTGTCAGAACGGGGGAGGACAGGAAACCACATTTCAACTATTCCTGACCACAAACCTGTCACTGCACCCTACCTCAAGCAACATTTGTTACTGTTAAAGAAGCTGCTTACCTTTTTCAGATCCCATGTACAGATTCTGTGAAGAAACAGAAAAAAAGCAGACTTTTAGAAAACACGCACTCACTAGCATTCCAAGAATGCAGAGGATAATTACACTGCTAATTAAGCCTCTAATCCTTTAGACACAAGACCAGAAGTCATTTGTATTGTTACATAAAGACAAAGTGATGGCTTCTAATTATCAACAGACTTTTGGACTTGGCTCCACAACAACCTTTGTAAGTGACAGCTTGTGGTACAGCTTTCTACAAGAGTGAAACTGAAATATAGAGGACTAGTATTTACTCATGAAATCATTGCAAAACAGCAACATCCAAAATCAATTAAAGGTCTAGTACAAACAAATAAAACTGGAGAAGCTGCCACTTACAATAGAGAGCTTCTCTGTTGTTGTGTATCTAGCAAGGATTTCACCGCGTTTACTTGACCATGGTTCAAAGTCACCTCCTACTGCTGAGCTGTCATCTTTATCCCGTTTCTTTCGTGTACTATCCTATGAGGGGAGTAGAAGTGCAAATGTTAAATACAAATCTGGAAAAAAAAAAAAAAAAAAGAGAGAAGGCTGCTAAAGGTTAACTTAATGTTTCAAGTGCTAACTGATCCTTCCCAAAGTTACAATATTAAAAGAAATAATCCACATTTTAAAAAATATGTCAACATAAACCAGACAAATATCGGTAGATAAGAATACGTTATTCTATTAATACAGGGTATTTCCTATTTGCATTAACCTCCTAATTGGTGAGACAAATATATTTTATGCAGGGTTTGCTTTCTGGTTTTGTTTTTTTTTTATTTAGTGGAGTTAACTGCCCCCAGTTTTACCATGGTAGCAGTAGTAGTCACAGGATCTGCGGCTGCTGCGAATAATGACAAGGGGTCGGTACCGTCCAATACACTGCTCAGTGGGTCCATCACAGAGCTAGAAGAAGAAGAGGAGGTAGAAGAAGTACTTCCTTTCCGGTTCATCTTCTTCGTCTTGGATTCAGTAACCTAAAAGAAAAGTTCAAAACTACTCAGCAAAAAGGCTTTCTCTTCCCCCTATTTTCTTCAATAAATTATCAAAATACATGCTATAGAAATCGCGCTGTTACAATGACAGCAAGGACCAACAAACAAACTCTTTACAAGAAGCATCAGCATTTAAATGGAAGCACCTGCTTTTTCCCTGAATCTGGAGGCACTCTTCAATAGCATTTTCATTACCTTTCCCCCCGCACCCTTCCAATTCTGGGTCTACAGAACCGTAAGAACAAGCACTCTAAATTTCTTTCCAGCACCACTCCTTTATTTTATTGGGTTTGTCCCTCTCCTCCTACCTCTTTCTTGCTCTTTGATTCCCCCTGCCAGTCTCACCTTTACTTTTCTGGTACGATGATACTCAAGCTGGAACATTAAATCTATTCTTAAGGCCTCCGTCTCACCTCCCTCCTGACCTTCCTCAGTAAAAGCTGCTGTCCATTTATCATTCATTAGCATACAACTATCATCTCTTTGAAGCAGGATTTTTTTTTTGTACATCCACGTTTTTAAAAGCCTCTCATACATTAAAGAAACAATAAATGTTTCAAAGCATACAGCTGACTGGAAGTTAACCCAAACCCAAATCTTACATCAAGCAATTACGCAGGTTATTTGTAATGCAACAATCTGATTTTAAACTTATCCATTATTCAGCATTCAATGCAACCAAGAAAACCCACAAGCTGGAATGCTATATTTGTCGGGAGGAGACTGTTTTTGACACATAACAGCACTAGTAAATTTCTGTAAAGGACAAACAGAAGAAACCTTGATGCCTCTAAAATAACAGGCCACTAACATAGAAAGCAACTTCACTAGCACCACCACCAACTTCAAAGCCTTTTCAAGAAAGAGAATAAAAGGAACCCAAGCAGTTTTAATTCATATTCATTTTCCAAAAGCACAAAAAGAAACTCACTGTAATGGGTTTTAGTGGATGGTAATCACCAAAATCCAAGGGTACAGACTCCAGTTTGCACACTTCAGATTCTGAAACATAGTTTCTTGATCTCGCATGCCTTGAAAAGCAAGAGCAAAGCGTAAGTACATATAAATAATCACATACTTATGAACAGAGAAATACATCCTACGTCCACATAGATGGAGGCATGTTTACAAAAAGAAACACATGTTGACAAATAAGTCATTGAAGGACCAAAATGTCTTTCTCTACTGAGATAAATAAAATAAAACTGAAGAAACTTTACTTTCAGTCATCCAATTGTATTCTTTCCCTACAGCTGGATTCTCTTCCATTCCATTAAACATTAAAAGGGCAGTTTCACCAAGCATTTGTATGTGTGACCGGGTGATGGCGATTATTAAACACAACTTTCCAACTGGATAGTCAGAGTGAAAGGAAAATGCAAGTATGACAACACAAGGGAAGAAATCGAGTGATCAAGCACAAATATAATGAGGAACTGCACAGATTAACTTATGTAGCTGCAAAGCTCTTCCCTGAGAAATCTATTTCTATCTGTTCATCTCATAGTACAAGTTGTAAAAGTCAAATTATACCTTATCAGTACTCATATGTTTCCACTGTGGGTAAGTCCTTATATAAATGTATAAAAATTAAGTATGTCTTTAAGTGAAATAAATCACAAAAAACATACACATTTCAGGTTTTGTTTTTAATCTGCTATTAAGAGAGAACTGTGAGAACTATGGCCTCCGTCTCTAATTAAAAAAGACTTGATTACAGAAAAGAACACAAATAGAAGCATTTGAGTAAAACAACATTGCCACTAGGAATTAACAGTAACACACACTAAGTTATCAATCACAGTTTAAGGACGCTGCTTTTTTATAAAATAGATTATTCATCCTGGTGTTAATTGCTCAAATATAAATATAAATTTCTATTTTTAAAAGGCTTTTAAAGCACACTTGACAATGTAGGAAGGCAAAAAAGAGGGATTAAAACTTTCTGACTAGCATCAGATAACAATTTCAAAAGTGACTTGAGTTACAAATGCTTCCTAGTATCTCTGACAACACATCAATATATGAAAGCAATTCCTTTTAATTGTATGAGTAGTAGTAATGGTTAAACTGGGAAATAAAAATTCAAACTCACAAAAATACACAGGACAGCTGCTTCCTAAAACAATTGCCATCATAGCTATCACATGGTACCTCCCTTTAACAGTAGCAATAGTTAAGTACTAATGCAAAAAGAGATCCAAGTAAAATCTAGAAAAATATATTTGAAAAGGTTTTCTCTACATTCTGCCCTCCACAAGTTCTTGATTTCTTTTTTAGTCTTTGAAAGACACAGGGCAGCTAACTGTTCTTTCCTGTTTCATCCAGGATCCTGAGAATGTTCCTAAGGCTGTATGTGCTGTATTTATAAGGCCTTAGCTGAATGGGTAAAACCAGTAGATACACAAAGGTTTCTTTAATCAGACTCCTAACAAGAACAAACAGTATTCCCCCCATATCATACACATCTTTGCCACAAAAACTAATCCAAACTTTCAAAGGATTCCATTCCTACCCAGAGACCTAACTGAAGAACTGAATGCTGAAGAATTTCAGCATTGCAAAGCAGCCAGCTCTTCTATAGATACTACGTACCCACAAAAAATTAGATTCATTTAAAAATACACTAAGAAAGAGTTTAATTCTCAGTTGTGTTACTTCAGGAAGAAGCTCTGACACCTAATGAGATATAGCCGAGCAAGAGAAAAGAGTCCAGTGAAATTCATGTGCTTATTCCTTTTGTTTTCTTGATCTCAAGCTCCTTTCCTTTATATATGAATAGTCTCTTTAATTTGTTATTGCCCCAGGATTCAATGGTTCTCCTTGCTCACTTGCTTCACAGGTTAATTAGCATCTGGGTGAAAAAGCTTTCAAGCTCTTTCTGGCTGCCCGACTGTAACATCTCTATTGCTCCGTTACAGTTCTGTCAGTATTTCCATAGCTCTCCTTTACAGATATTTCCAAACTAGCAGTAAAGAAAGATGTCACTGACAGCTCAAGCTTGGCACACCACTCCCAGGCCAAAATCAATCGTACTCCAACGATAATTAATGTAAGGCAGCCCTGGGGAAGTCTAACACACAAGGGAACAAAGAAGAGCTGTTCACCCTTCAAGTAAGCCTTTAAAAAGTACATTTACGATGTGGCTATTCAAGTGGTAAGACAGCTTGTAACATACGTAACATGGGGGACAAGTTCAAGCTTGCTCTGACATTACGTCCCACTTACTCGCAGGGAAAGCAGAGTACGCTTCCCTTGCTCAGCCACTGCAGTGCAGCCAGCTTCCCAGGGTAAATAAAAATAAGACTCTGGCCAAGGCAGGGTTCCAGCCCCAGTGCATACTGCAGGGTACACCCCCGCTTGCAGGTGCTGTTTTAACAGGGGCTTTTTAAACCTTTTTTTAAACCTTCTCACACACATGAGCACCACCGTATTGCCACCGCTCCAAGCCTTCGCCACCCACCTGACTGCCAATCTCCTTCTCTCCTCCAGATAAACAATCTTTTCCTGGGACTGCTGTACTTCATTCCCCAGTGAATTTATTTCAAAAAGCCTAGTTCTGTTGTTTTCATAAAGCCTCGACTGGTTCCACTAGCAATGACTTTTAAATGCACTAATTATTCCCACTTTATTAAACACCAAAGTTTGCTTGCACATTAGCCACATGAGTAAGAGGGATGGTCTCCAGCCTGACAGCGTGCAGGCCCGGAACATCTTTTTAGCATCCTCATACTTTAAGGGGCTGCACCTGCCGCGTGTTGCTTCTGGTTCTGCAGCCGGTTTGGTTTCCAGCGCGCCCAGCCCCGCAGCCACCGCTGCCCGCCGGGTCCACTCCAGGAACCGCGACGGCGGGGCAGCCCCCCGCGGGCAGGCGACAGGCCCCCCCGCCACCATGAACCTGTCCCTCCCGTCCCGTCACACCGCCCTGCGCAACGCTCCGCGCTGCTCCGCGCCAGCGCAGCCCCTCCGCACACCCAGCCCTGCCGCGGAAAGGCGGCCCCGGCAGCCGCCCGCCGCGCCAGCGCCCCCCCCGCGGCCGGACCGCACACACCGCCCCGCTGGGCTGCGGAGAGCGGGCTCATCCCGCCGGGCTGAGGGGAGCGGGCTGCGGGGAGCGGGCTCGCCCCCGCTGGGCTGACGGGAGCGGGCTGCGGGGAGCGGGCTCGCCCCGCCGGGCTGAGGGGAGCGGGCCCGCCCTGCCCCGCACCGCCTTCAGCCCGCACGGCCCGCTGCCCCGCACCGCCCGCGTAGCCTCGGTGCGGCGCTGCACCACCGCCCCGGCACCCCCGCGTAGCTCGATGTAAACACAGCGCGTTACACCCATCTCTGCCTCCAGGCTGCCCCAGCGCCCGGCCCCCGCCCCAGCCGCCGCGCAGGAAGCGCCCCCGCGGGTGGCGAGCGCTGCCGACCACCGAAGGCGAGGCCCTCGCAGTCCCGGCCCGGCAAGACCGGCCTCCGCTGGCACCCCACCGGCAGCGAGGGGCGTCCCCCGCCCCCTCCCCGGGCCCTGCCCGCCGCCTCACCAGGGGAAGGCGGCCATCTTGCCGCCCCGTCACACGGCACCGCTTCCGCCCCGCGGCCCCGCCCCATCGCACACCGCGATTTACCAACGGAGAAAAAGAAGAAGAAATGCCGCTCTTTTTTAAAGATTTAACGTTTATTATGCAGTATGTTTTGAGTAAAAAGCAAGACTGGTGAAAATGAAATAAAAGTACAAAAATAAATACACTTTTATAACGATATCACAACTCCACGCGAAATAAAAAGATTAAATTAAATAGGTATAAATACAAAACATCAAGTACAAACCCAAAATCTGGCACTTGTCAAGAGAAAGGCCTCATGAAAGTTAAAAAAAACTGTGCTACGATGTTTTATTACAGGTAGTGGAGGCATGCTTAAAGCAAAAGGGGTTGACGTGACAGCCGCAGGTGGGCAGCCACTGCACTAGCGCTTCAGCTAAACCTATCCCGACATCGACACCTTGCCTATGCTAATAATAAATACAGCACATAAAACATCCTTGGAAAACATCGATCTTTAGCACGGGTATATCAACAGCACGTTTTGTCACCTGTGACACAGGTTACTCCAAATTTTTTCCTCCTCTTGAGGTGTTTTCTACTCCTAAGGAAAGCCGGGAAGCCATACTGGGTGAGTAGGAAGCTTGCCTCGGGCATTTTCTGTATTATGTCTGAAATTTCAGAGAACCACAGTGTTTGTTTGAGAGGCAGGCCCTCCACCTGGTGTAAACTCCTAAATGTACACCGTTAGAGGAACACACACACACCCGCCACCTAAACTTTCAAAGAAACACCATGGTAAAGAGCCACCGAGCAGTGTCATTCTTCAAAGTGTTCTGGCAGCAATTCTGCCATTTCCCCAAGTATGCAATTTGGGTAACTTACTGATGTCACTAGCTGCAGAGGACAGACTTGGGGGGACATAAAAGCCCCAACTAATGCCACAAGCAAACCAACTCATGCATCACTGCCAATGAAGACTCTCCTCATCCCACCATTCATGTCTCTCTTCCATGCCGACTGTTTAACACAACCAAATTTTCAGTCAGTCTTCTCTTATAACCATGTCAACATGTTACAAAGCCTCCAAAGTTAGGGTGCTGCATTGTACCCATACTGGGGAAGTAATAAAACATAACCCATTTCACATTCCCATTGTCAGTTCTCTACTACTACTGTTACTGAACAAAAGAGTAAGCACTGTGAAGACTTACAGCCAAGCTTTTCTCTCTTGGACTCTGAATGTTAACATCATGTCCCAAGTTCATTACAGTAAGTTACAGAATTCTGCTCCCCTCAACTTGAAGGATAATATCCATCACTAGGAAGACTAAGGTAAAATAAGAGCATGACCTTCTAATGTTATGAGTTTCATAAATACGAGAGTGTGTTTGTTGGGATTTGGTAGGGATTCCCCCCAAAATCATGGTTTCAGTATAAGAGCCTGTTGGATCACAGTAGAAAAGAAACTGCTCAGAAAAACTGCAACTGCCATCAATGAAACGTAAGATCTGAATTATTATTATGGACAATCATTTGTAAGTCTAAAATGGTAAAACAATTAAAATCTTGCCTTCAGAATTTTTTGTAGTACGTACACTTCTCCTCATATTGGCCAAAAGTTATTTCCCTAGGAAAATGTAGTAAACAGCAAGGAAAAAAAATATCCTAGGACTCTTTCAGCACAGTGGTTTGATCTACCACAGCACAGACATGCAGTTTCAGTTCGTCTGTCTGCCCAGCAGCTGATCTGGATCCACCTCTGTCCAAGTCAGAAACGCAAAACATTTTGGCCATTAGTCCTTTTACTGAGGTAAATCTCATTCATACAGAAAGTACATTCAAAAAGGCTGCTGACAAATTTCACTGATGTAGGAGCTTGGTTTTGTTTGAATTAAGGTGGGTTCCCCCCCCCCCCCCCCCCCCCCCCTTATTTAACTGCTTTAACTTTATGGTATGAAACCAAAAATATATACACACAACTTATGGTGGCAATCATACACAGAAGTTGCAATTCTAAGTAATGCAAAAAGCATATGTCAGACACAAGGATAAGAGCAAGTGAAAAAGTCAACTTAATAGTGCCCTGTGGTGGTCTTTAAATAAACAAGATTATGAATCTTATGTATACACAGTAGTATGAATATATAGTAAGTTTTAACATGCAATTTTTCCACAAGTCTTAGAGCTTCAAAGCCCTTTATTACTTCAATATAATTGTATTATATTGTATTATATTGTATTATCAGTATTATTGTGTCATTGTCTGGAAATGACAACGTTTATAATTTCTAAATATACTGCATCTTCTATACGCATATGTATTTGAATCAGTACTGAGAATGCCATCATTAAAAAACAGCCATTTTATCCCAGCGAGTGCTGTCGTCTTAAATTGTCACAACATTTGGCTTCTTTCTTTGGGTTCTTCCTGCATATGCTCCTAAAAGTGAAGTAGAAACATTACCATTTCACAATCGGTAGTACCAGGTTTTGTAACAGGATTATCCAACAAAAATAGCTGGAAAAGTTTAAGACAAATATTTTTTAAGCAGTTTAATATATT
Source organism: Falco peregrinus (assembly GCF_023634155.1). Classification (NCBI taxonomy): domain Eukaryota; kingdom Metazoa; phylum Chordata; class Aves; order Falconiformes; family Falconidae; genus Falco; species Falco peregrinus. The sequence goes on along the minus strand of NC_073725.1, from coordinate 81,034,803 downwards.
CAGTGGCTATTTCTAAAATGACTGCTTTCTATTTCTAAAATTACTGTTTTCATAATTTTACATCCAAAACGCCTTACAAGAACTACCTATAGGTTTGAAAGTAACAGCATTTTATAGTATTTCCTTCCTCAAGTAATTCCATCTTTTCTGCTACTCTAAAACATCTACAACTCTGAAGTTTTTAGAAGATAAGACTGTCACATCACCAAGAGATTAATTATGCTATGTACTACTTTTAAACAAAGTAGCAATTAAAAAAAATATACAAGTCAGATATTTTAAATAAATCTTTCCTTTTCCCCAGCTGCCAAGAGACATTTGTAAGTTTCCATAAGTTGATATACACAACCAGAATTAAAAGCGCAGTATGAATAAAGTCATGAGGCAGAGCTCTTATAAAAGGAAAGCTGCTCAAGTATTAAAAAACCCCAATAAATAGATCAGTCTTTCTACATGGAACAAATATATACATACATACATATATATATTTTTGAAAGCCATATTGTGCTATGCATAGCACAAGTATCTTCCAGTAATAAGGGTTTAGCATTGCAGGCTGCTAAAAACTAGCACAACTCAGCATTTGTTAGGTTCAGGCAATTATTGGAAGTGTCCAGCAATGTGAGCAAACACTTACACAAAGCAGTGACAATCATACCACATGGTGCAGAGCAGTGGAAATGGAAGACAGCCATGGAAAAGAAATAATTACCAGGCAATTAAATGAACGTGACAAAGGAAGTGCCAGTCCTTTTTAGACTCTTCAGTTACTCTTTGTCAGAGTTGCAGTAGTTACTTACAGGTGCCCAAGGGCTACATTCAGCACAGTGCAAAGCAGCTTTGGAAATGCCCACAGAGACCTTACCACAGCAGGGTCCCTCCCATGTGAACACTCGTTTCCCACTAAACAAAAAGGCATTCTCACCAGTGCTGTACCCTTCAGCTCACCTGTGATCTCATGGGACAAACAACCAGGCTGACAGGCACGATGCTTTATTAGTGACTTAACACTACCTCTTCACTCTCCTCAAGTGCACTCCAAGTTCTACAAAAACCTCACATACATAATAGGACAGTAAAAGGAAGTGTAAAAAAACCCAGCAATCTAGACTAAGGAATTGGAAGCCAAATTTTATTAAAAAGACTTAACAGACTTTCTGAATACAATTATCACCCAACCTTTTCCAGTGGCAGAGGAGCAATTACATGAGGCCTCTCCTGCGACATACAATTGACCTGCTATTCATACACAGCAAGTCTGACGTCTTCCTTAAGCGCTGGCCTGAACGCTAACACACTTCACAGCACAAACCACCTCACACGGGCAATCTGCTCCCTGCCCAGCCTGGACAGGCACGCAGGAAAGACCATGCTTGGCCAAGTGCTGCTGCCACCCAAACACCGTGTGCGGCTCATGCCTCATCATTCTTTTCCACACCGCTGACTCAGACTGGGTGGACACCAAGGAGATGAATAGGTCTAGTTGTAGCAGCAGCCTGATCTCAACCACCTTCTAACACAATCAGACCCCATTAAATGCCCTGCCTGGCACAGCTCACAGGCTACTGACTAAACATGTTGGTCCTATTTAAAATACTTTAAATAAAAAAATATTTTTTTTAAAAAAATCAACATATAAGACTCTTTAAGGATGTATTAGTTCATACTTTTCTCTTTAGCACAGAACTCTGGAATGAAGGAGTACAAAAGAACAAAAACTAAAATAAGGATTGTCAGCCGATTCCTAAATGAAATGTCTTCTTGCCAGAAAAAGGCAACAATCAGAGTGGTATTAAAGCTACCAAGCACTTTGCAGACAGAATTTAAAACAACAAATCAGAAGAATGGAACAGAAAGAAAAAAAGAGAAGCTAGATGAGTACATCATTGTTTTCTTCTGAGGGTTTGACTCATGTCTAATTTGAATGTATTTATAATCGCAGTATTCTACTCACCCTCTTTCCCTTTTGCCCCTCTAATAAGCACAATTTAATTAGGAGTCAGGGATGAATGAAGACAAACAAATCAAAATATTATGAGTTAGGAGTACAGCAGACATAAATAAATCTCTGCATTACCTAGACCAAGCCACTGCTGCAAGTCTTTGTTTTCTGACATACTCAACTTCTACTTAAAGAAGAGAAGCATAGGCATTTCTTTGGCTTTTTACATTTTCTTTTAAAATTGACTTGAGATTAGAGTTTCTCTGCCTATGGTCTTTCCAAGACAGAACCTCTTGCCTCACTGCAGATGACTTTCAAGGATCTCTCTTGAACAAGACACTTTTATCACTTCCAAAAAACATTTAAAAAAAAACAAACTAACAAAAAAACCCTATTCAACATACTGCCAAGCCTTTCACTATTTGCAGTTTATCCATATATAAAGAAAACCATGTTCTGTTTAAATGTATTCTTCAGGGTTTTTTCATTATCACAAAACTATGGAGATGATTTCTTTCACACCAAGTGTTCCCCATCTAATAATTTCAGAATGCATTTCTATTCATTTAGTGCAACTAAATGAATAGACAACATTTAGTAGTCTACTTATTTATAAAGGAGCATATGGATCTATTGGTATTACACCATGGGAACACGTACAATGTCCAAACACTAAATGAGGTTATGTTGTGCAACCAGAACTAGGCAGCATACAATTGGTTAGATGCATCTGCTTTAAGTTCCAACCCAGCCACCACAGAGGCATTAAATAGCTTTCCAATATTCCACAAATGGCAATAAGGAAAGGCAAAGAGAAATCTAGAGATATCTCAAAGGATTCTTTTCCTTGTCAAGAATCAACTGTCATGACTTAATTATGACTGAGAGAAACTCGGGGACTTACCTAACAAGAGCAGCACAGACTGCCAACACAGAAGAGTTGAGAAAGAATGCTTTAATTGGATGCCTGATGCTGGATGCAAACGTAAAAAACACTGTAGATTATTACGAGCTGAGCATGAATTATATGAGATTGGGGATGGCATCCAAATCTCACATCAGTGCTAAACTTGACACTGACACCACCATTACGTTCCTACTCTTTCACCACCTCTGCAATACTGTCACTGGTAGAGGTCTTGCCTGTTTTGTTGTCCCTGCTCTTCAGCACCTTCATTCACTAGTTAATACCAGATGCAATTTTGCAAACTTGCCAATAAAAACTTGTCTTAATGGCTAGCTCTGGTTGCTAAAATGGTATTGCTCTACTTTATTTTCTTCTTTATATTTCAGAGAGTATTACTGCTTCTGCTCATTTTTCTTTAGTGCCATTGGGTGCAGCTGAACTGCTTTGCTCCATTTCAGTGGTGACAGTACTGCTGAGAGAAATGGTAACAGAAAAATAAATGAACAAACCTTGGTTCTAATCTCATTGCTTGCTTTTTCATTTTCCTCTCTTCAAACTTAAATGGTACAGATATGTATGCATGGTTATTTACAATACATCCTTCTATGGCCACCTGTCTTGACTTCATAAAGTGCTACAAAAAGCCCAAACACTCCTGCACTAAAACTTACAGACACCCTCTGCCAGCATTGCTCCAGGGCAGTAATAAATAAGAATTTACCTTACAGGACAGGTTTTATGCTTGATAGCTAAATATAATTCAGGTCACTATGGAAAAAAAGTTGAAATCCTACCACATTATAAATTTGCCTTATTGAGCCCCAAAACTCCCAATTTTTGTACTTGACTTCTGGAACTCTTATTTGAGAACAAAGTGTAATTAAGATCTTAAACACTTTTAAAACCTAAAAATCATTTTACCTTTTGATAAATAAAGGTTTGTCACTTAAGAAATTTAAAATTTGTGTAAGATGCTCCATAGTGTTTTATTCCCTTCATACCTGAACAGGCTGGAAACTGAGCGCTTTCATACAATTATCAAACCTTTTTAGTAACAGGTAACCAATCAGTAATCTCTGTATGTATGCACAGGAATACTCCACTTTGAAAACTGGGTCATTATGACTCAAACATTTTGTAAGATGCTACAGTAACACATATAATTTTAGTATGATGACTGGGCGCCCACTGGTAAGTCCGAAACCACCCTTCCTGTCCTTTCTGTAGGCTTCATGTTGAAGACAAGTTACACGTGTCCAGAACTAAGAAGCAAATGACATCAAGGTTCTAATCCAATTCTATTTTGACTACTATTAGCTTCTCAAACAGTTACAGTGAATATATCTGGCAAGCTTGTTTAATGACTGGGCATCTGGTGAGTGAAAGCAAATGAGCTGTGCAGTACATTCTATATCCTGTGTTTATAGAATTTGAAAGTGGATGGTTAAGTTACCAGCACATGTTTGATTAAAGAGATAGGTTAGATTTAAGACATAGCAAAGCAGGTGCACAAGAAAAGGAAAACAACATATTGTCCGTTTACTTTTTCTAGATACTAGTAACTTATTTACTATAAGATCCAAACACCAATTTTCTACACACCTGAAACAGCTTTGTTAGACACTCTGCTCTCTGAGGCCTTCTTTCTATTTTGCTCAACCCCCTTCATTGAGGTCTTAGGGGTTCTAATTAAATATAAAAGAGTTAATAAGTCACTTGCAACAAAGTTGAAAGGCTGTATCTAAAAATATAAAGACACTATCAAACTGTGTTTGGCATGGAAACATTCTTATCGTGTTCCACAGAACCTCCTCCTGAGTACGTGTACAATTCCTACTGATGTTATTATGGTTTACGTAGATAACATTAAATAGGAGGACATCTCCCCATGAACATATTTTTTAAATTCTAGTCAAGAAACTGATTCAGTTCAGATACTGTGGCATTACAGTCTACATTTAAAAATACAGATATTTCATTAAGTGGAAGCAAAGCTTCATGAAATGAATGTTACAAATAGAAATGTTGGAACACAGTGTACATGAAGACAATACACAAGAGGATGAGAACACTAAATATTTTCTTGCAGTATAGGGTAAAACAAAGCTTCATCACTCTCTCAACATACTGTGAGAAGCAACTATTTTTACTTTGAACAACAGTTGCACCAGTATGTGTAAATATTATTCAGGAATCACTGTGCTCTTGCACTTCACATTTACTGTCATCTTTAAGACTATAAACATGCTGTGCTCTTACCCTTGTCGGCATAGCAGTCTATGAACTGGGGCATTCTGTCCTTGATTTGGTTGAAGTACACTGTTAAAACACAATTTTTTATTAGTGCTTCTTCCTGTCTTTAAGAAACAAATATCTCATAAGGAATACTGAATTATGCATGCTGTTTCACATTAAAAAAATTCAGAAAGGCTAATGGGTTCTGTAATGCAGACGACATGTAGGCAAAAGTGGCAGGAATTAAAATCCCAGAATAGGATTACTATTTCCACTATTTGAAACATATAAAAAAGCACATCGAGAAAACTCCCTGAACAGTGCCTTGGGTTTCTAGTCATTGATAAGAACATACTGGAAAAAAGGACTGAATTGCTTAAATTTAGTCATTGAAGATTGAACTGTATTAATAGATAGCACTTGTTCAAAACTTTTGGGTAAGCACGGCACAAAAACTGTTTTTCAGAGTTGCCAGGTATCTGACTCTTTACACTAGAAAAAGGTGCAGACAAGCCTCATAGAACAGCTGCTGTCTTCCTGAACAGCAAGTACTGAACCCTGACTTCTGTGATCTAAGCAAACAATCACACAACCTAAGAGCAAGAACTTTACTTCACAACAGAAAGTCACTTCTTGTCTGACAGCTTTCTAAAGATAAGCATATCAATTATTACATGGCAAAGTAAAGGGTGTTAAGAGAAGTAATATGCCAAACAGAAGCTTAAGAGATTCTAATAGTGTATCTCGGAGAAAAACCTTGAACCTGAACACAGAGATTTCAAGCCATCAGTAAATAATTTTTGAAAATAAAATTTCAGAACTGAATCTTTTGTAATTTCTAATGAGCTAATAAAACCATCTCTCAGATCATGCTAAAACAAATTTAATTACTGTCTGTCATATTAGGGGCAGGAATTGAGCTGACTGATGGCAAGTCAGCAGTGCAGATCAAAGAATCTATTACTATAAGGCAGTTCTTCAAAGGCATCCTAATGCAAGTAATCTTCACTCACCGGCTTTCAGGAGATTTTTGTTTTATGATTATTTTTTTACTGGGCATTCCCATTTCTGAAGCCCTAAAGAAATAAAAAGTATTGAAACATATTTAAATTCTAAAATCATCATTCTAGGTCTTAAACAGAAACAGTAAGAGAAAACCTACAACAGGATCGACATCTACATGTAATACTGCCAGAGCAGCACTACAGATTATCACTTTGTACTCACAAGCAAGTGTGACACAACCGTTCAGTCCACTTGTGTTGCAGGATAATGCTGGCTACCATGCCCCAAAAAAACTTTTCTACCAATAATGTATCCCTATTGCTACACTCTTTAGAAAGACTGATAAATAACTTGGAGCACTTTTTACAATATATAAAATCAACAATAAACTAAGTGCTCACCCCTGGAATAGAGCACAAATGCACAACGTAGAACAAACGTTTTTCTCCCATACAAACAGTATCTCTTAAGTAAAGAGCGAACTGCTATTGGTAAGACACCATACACCTGAAGACAATTTTTTTATTGATTCTTCCTAGGAGTGGTGTTAGTTTGCAAAAAGCTGTTACTCCAAACACATTTCACTATTTCCAATGCTCCCTACTCATCCTTTGCACCCTGCCCCTGATCACCACAAAGGGAGAACTTAACATACTTCATGTACTTTTTCCTGTCCAGAGACTTCTGTGTAGCTGTTGAAAGTGTTGCTCTCTCTCTTGGGCTCTTTACTTTATCCTAAAAAAGCAAAAGAACCAACAATAATACTAGTTACTCCTCTTATTGAGCTTAACCCTACCTGGCCTACCTCTACTTAAGAGAAATAAAATTTTTAAAAACCCCAAACAACAAAACCAACAGTGTGTTTTCAGTACTAAGTTCACATTCAGGCTAAACTCAAGGGTTTTTTTCTTTTTTAAAACTAAAGGATCTTCCTTATATTACCAGACTAAAAAGGTTTGTGTGCCATAACAAATTCTTGTTATGCACTTATTATTACTTTCATCATGTTTTCCATTCTGATTTTTATACATCCACATATTCAAAGTTTCAACAGAATAATCTCCTACTGCACCAACCGCTTTTTTTATATTTCAAGGAAGTTACCTACAGAAGCATAATTAAACAACAATTTAGATTTAAAAAACTTTTTCCTGGGTGAGGAAGAATCCTTAAAAGCAAAATGATACAGTAAAGTCTTAAAACAGTTTACATTCTCTTGAATATAACACACCATTTGCCTGAGCATCTTCTCTTTACGAACTTCACGATCATGACGCAGAATATTCATTCTTTCTGATGCCTCCATCGTAAAGAAGATGTCATAAATGTCATACAGAGCAGCTCGCAGCTGGAAATAATAATTAAAATATTAATAAAATATCCAGTCAAGTTAACATTCCCATGGTTCTGATCATCAAGCTCTTCTTACTTTCAGTCTAAACAAAACACTTGAAAAATAATTTTGAAATCTCTCTTAATGTGTCAGCACAAAAATGGAATCTTCTCTTCACAGCCACAGTTTAAATTTTTTACTTTAAAAAAAGCCACTGTGAAGGTTTTAGATATTTATACTACAAAAGCAGAATGGTTAAGGGGCGGAGGGAAAAAAAAGATTAAATTGAGTCACCTGAGCCATTACTCTTTCATGAAGGGATGCATCTTGTGCTGAAACACTTCCTCTTTTTAACGGAGCTTCAGACTGAAAATTTTTAATGAACTCCATAGTATCCTGGGAAAGACAGTAAAATAAGATTAAGCACCAAGCATGGAGCATAATCCTTCACAACAAAGCAATTCTTACAAAATGTACATGTAGGATATAATATTCTGTTTGACTTGGACCTTATGACATTAGAGCAACGCAGCACTCAAACATGCTCACATGACAGGACATTTCCAAATGCTTCTGAAAGCAGAAAATGCACGATTTCATCTGTCAATTGAGGACAGGAACAACAACAACAACCAGTAGTAGAAACTGAATAATATAAAATGCTGATCTTACTTTTACAGTTTGCTTAAGATGTTTCAGTTTTTCTGTCTGCAAAAGTCTACGAGTGAGAAACCCTTTTGCCACAGCAGTGATCTTATCAAACTTCATTTGTATCTCTGGACTGAAGACCTTAAAAGAAGAGAAGAGTTTTCTAAACATTTGATTGAAAAAGCAAGAATTACAAATTATTTCTCAAATAACATCAATCATGTGACATAAGTTTCCAAGTAAGAAACAAGCTGTTGATAACGTTTTGGCTAGGCCACAAGTACCCACCATGGTATTAAATTAGCAGAAGCAATATATTGTTATATGATTATTTTGCAAGAAAAATATCCTATACAGTTCTCCTGTGTAATCAAAGTCAATATAGGAATACTACATTGGGGATACTAAACTTTTCTGTGAGATTTATTACTGCACAGCTATTAGAAAGCAACTAGTTTCTTACAAGAACTAGACAGCTTTTTAAACCATAAATAAATCTTTTTTTTTTTTCCTCCTTACCTGAGTCCACCTAGTTTTGATCCTGTTACTTGGCCTAGACACTGAAGTTTTTATAACTCCACTACCTGATGGACCCCAGAGAAAGAAGGAAGTTTCACTTGTGGAAGCAAAGGCGTTAGGCGTTGTAGCATGAGCAAAACCTGCATGGAAAGCAGAATATACAGTTCAACACAGACTTCTGTCCATAAATTAATGACTATGGGTGCACATACACTCAGCTCAGAGGTAGCAAGCAGCTTTGTTCACAAGGTCAATTATATGCAAGAAGCAACCTGAATATTTCTGATTCATTTCCTAGCAAATTTTGCTAAACAGAAGACAAATCAAAAAATTTCACAGCGTTCTGGAACAGGTGAGAGGTGTCCCATCAGCTATAGCTGTACCTCCTTGCAGTCAAGACCCCTTGGCAGAGCCCCTCTAATGCTTCTACACAAATGAGAATGCCTGGCCCACTGCTGCACAGCTTCGTGGCGTAAGGGTGAACCTTTTGTGACATGATGCAGACATCCTCGCCTCTGATCTCTGATAAGTTTACTCTTAGCTTGTTTTCCTCAAATATGCCCTATAATAATTATAAAACAAATGTAATACATGGAACAGTAAAAGGATAGATGAAACCACACTAATTGCCAGCTAGACAAAGACTCAATGCAAATTGGTTTTACGTATGCTGTCAACAGCTGAAAGCAGCAGCTGCCCACACCACATATCCTGACCAGCAAGTGCCCTAGAACAGGAATATTTATCAATACAGTGGGGCAGCCGGTACAGTTAAGCACTAAAGCAAAACATATCACAACATTTAATCTATGTTCTATCCTCTCAGTTTTACCAATGCTGGTTGAGTTTGCATTATGGACTGTCTTCAGCTGGGACTGCACACTTTCCAGCAAGCCACTTTCACTTTTTTTCCTCCACTCCAACTCCATTCTACTGTTAATATTCACTTTGGAAATTTCTATTTCTGTTGTAGCAACCTTCTTTCCTGTCAGCTTTCTCTCCTGCTCTTCCAGTTCCTACAAAAGAAAGAATGAACTATGGGACTGTTTTTCTAACTCTGTGAAGCAACAGAATATACATTTTAAAATCAACTGCTTCCGAACAAACTGCATTACAACACACATGCCCTTTGCGTAGAATTTTCCTCTTTCTACCTTACCTTCTGCAATTTCTCCTGTTCTTTCTCTTGTTCAGCTATCAGAATCGACAGTTGTTGTGCATGCTGTTCTTCAAGTCTCTTCCTCATTTCTTCAAAGGCCAACATTTTAGTTTTTAAAATATCATCTGAGAAGATACATTACAAAGAATCAAGTATTAAATAAATTTACATGATCTTTGTCACAGACATACATGCTTTTAACAGGAATAACTTGCATCGTCAGTGAAAAAGTACAACCTATTGTGTGATATCAGGTTTCCACTACCTCATCAGTTACTACAGTCCTTCAAAATATCTGCATGCTCATATTTGTGAGATAAGCATGGGAATGGAACAGCATTAACACCATGTAAGCCTTTATTAAAATAAGGACACAAAAAATCTAGCTGTAAGAATAGGATACGTATACTTGCTTGAGTGAATTAAAATTATTTATGCCACTTCAGCTTGATTTGATAGAGACACATACAGATCTAACAGTTTCGCAATTCAGAGAAATTATCCATATAGTGATTTGCAACCCATTAAAAGGTATTTTCTTTTAACTTACATAGGCTATCTTTTCTTTTAGTAGTCTTATTTAGACCTCATAGAATAAGACATAATTTTCTTAGTAAAACTAAATTCCAATTTCTACAAATGGGAAATCAATATTTGTACTGTCAAACAATACCCTTGAGAATAAGTACAGAATTCACAAAACTGATACACAATGTTCTAGCTGATGTTTCCTCAGAAATTGTTTAACCAAGTTACGAGAAACCGTTATAATGAGTTTTGACTCCAAGCTACTCCTAAGATAGCAATTACTCCATTCTGTAGCAGTTAAAGATGGCTCAAGTAGCAAGCTGAATTTCTGAATTTGTCATTGGAAATTAGATAAATAATTAAGTTACTGAAAAAAGGTAATTTACAATCAATAAAATTTTAGCCTTTTTATATATATACATACTTACAAACATCAATGACCGTTGAGGTTTTTTCTAAAATATTTATTAACTGAGAAATAAGTTTAAGAAAACCCCTCAACTACAGGAAATCTTTTACCTTTTCCCATAGCATCAGAGGCTGCATTCTTGGTAATGTAAACTGATCCCCCAGGGTATTTCTGTTCTTGCAACCACTGCTTCTCTTGTTCTTCCATTCCAACTGTTAGAATGCAGGGACCGTTTTCTTTTTGGCAGTTGTCGGTGTCTAAATCAAGTCTACGTTTTACCTTTTCAAAATTATTTTCTAGAAACTGCTCGTTTGCTGGGGAAACACTTGGAGTGTCCATCTGCTGTCGCATAGTCTTGCTCTGCATCAGTAGCGGGGATGGGTTTTCTACATCATAAGATTTATTGAGTTCCACTGGGGAGTTACATTTAGCATTTTCTAGCAGAGTGGACGGTTTGGTTTCATTCACAGCTAGAAGCTTCTGTGTTACTGTGGACTGACTGCTGGCAAATGGCTCATTCAACTTTGGAGCTACAATATTAGTACTAGTCTCCACTTTATATGGTCCTCTGCTGTCCATCACTACCTGTCCCTCCACTGTAGCTGACAACGTTCCTTTGCTTTCCAAGTGCCCAAAGGAATGGCGATTCGGTTTGCCAACGCCCAACCCATCACAAGGGCCTGAAGAATTCCTGTTGACACCAGGAACTCTGCTAGGGCAAATCATAGTGAAGTCCACCATGAACTTTGGCACCGATTCAGACACATTATTTTTATCTGCAATATCTTGCATGATTAAATCCATCGCTCTACCCTTGCCTTTAGGACTTAACTCGTAGGCATTCACAGGGTTATTTATAATGATATGTCCCATTGATAAAGGTCTTGGGCGCCTTCGGTGCATTTTAGGGCTCATGCTTGGCTCTGGGCTCGGCAATTTGGCATAAGAGCCTGTGAGGCTCCTGACAATGCTACTGTCACGATCAAACATAGAAGTCTTTTTAAACTCTTCATCTGAATCCGAATCCACCAGTGGGGGTGTTCCAACTCTTGTAGGTATGTCCACTTTAGAAAAACTGGAAAAAGTGGACATACTTGTGTTATTTGTATGAGTAGAGGCACCCTGGAGAAGGGCATTCGATTTATTAAGACTGGGTTTATCAAGTGTCAGAGCAGTGCAACCTCTGCCTGTAGGCTTTGTTCTTTCTTTCACAGAGTCAGATGTTTTAACACCATCATTTTCTTTATCTGAATGACTTTCATTCATACTCCTCTTTGAATTACTTTTTGAGCTACGCTTGGTTTGCTCTTTCTCTATGTACTCTCTAGATTTCTTCATCAGGTTCTGAAGACTCATTACATATGGATCTTGGACTTCCTCGTCTGATGGCGACCCTCCTAGTCCCTGTTGCTTTTGCAAAGCATGTGACGCAAGCTTATTATTCACATGGTCAGGAGATGCAGCCCTTGGACAAGGTATATCTTTTGAGAAGCAACTGTCACTTTGCTTTGAAAAAACATTTTCTTCTGCTGCTTTAACTACTTCTGTCACATTTGATGTCACCTGCCCAGTAGTATCTGATGGCGTAAGTTCTGGTGTCTTTTCAAGCTCTGTGGAACCGTGCCTTTCAGGAGAACAGGAAAAATTGACATCTGATAGAGGCGCAAAGTCAATTGAAGCTTTTGAATCTGAATCAGGGCAAGTATTCTCAGCCTCCTGTGCCTTCACATCACCCACACCAGGTCCTTTCCTGATCTGCAAATAAAAATTGAAAATAATCAGATATTTTTGATGAAATCTCAGATTCTTGCAAGCCTCACTTGAATTAAAAAAAAAAAAAAGAATGCTATCACCTTAAAATCAATAAAAATTTTCAGTTCAACTGTTACCAGTTTCCTACAAATTACTTACAATACCTTGCTCTCTGCAATGAGAAAGAGATTACTGGAATTAAAATATAGATTTGACTAATGGCCCATTCAGAAATTTTACTGACACCAAGTATCTGAATGCAAAGATGCTCTTTTCTTCATAAGATAGTCTGAATATAGTTGATTAATTTTATGGCTTCGAATTATCTTGCAAGATCCCTTAAAATATGAAAACCTGTTTATATAAAACTGAAAAATTTCAGCATAGAATTTTGTAAATAAAATTTCATTGTCTAACCTATAGACAGCTAAGAACAAATCAGCATAATTTCTAATAAAGATAGTGAAAATAATTTGTTCACTTCTATACTAATCCAGAGACAATTAAATATGAAGTTTTGTTTGTCAACTACTTGGAAGACAAACTTTATTTAAGTGAGAATTACATGTTACTTCTAGCCAGCATTTGTTTAAAAGGATTTTTACACTACAACTATCCTATAGGTTATCCTGTGTGTTGTGCAAATCAATTATCAAGGGGACACCTTTAGAAAGAAAAAAAAAGCCAACATATTTTTTGTATTGAACATGTTCCTGGTCTGCTCTTCGAATCCCAAGCCAGATGACTGTTGCCATGCTCACCCAGTAAACAATGCAAACTAGTAAGGTCTGCCACCTTAGTAACACAACAAATTCAGTGTTAACTGCACTTGTTTAAGCAACAGGTTAATTTAAAGACTGTATTACAATTGTTTCAGCGACAAATAATACCACTTGATTAGACATATTTAATACTCTTTCAATTTAAACCTCTATTAAATTCATCATTGAAGCAGCAAAGAAAAAACAGTTGCAGTAAAATTATAGAGCACACAACAGAACTATAAGCTGTTGCAAAGATTATTTTAATTCTGTAATCATAAGGTTGAATATAGGTTATTTTCTGATTAAAACATAAGCTTGCAAATAAAGCAAGCTCTAATATCGCGGGTTTTGTTCATTTATTTTTACAATCTAGTTGTTTCAAACATAGTTTGAACATAGTTACAAAAGCAAGTCAGTCATCTGGTGTGGTCTGGCTTTTGCATACACCAAAACAAGCAGTGAAAAGCAGGTCCCATGTGTTACACTGAATATAGATATAACCACCAAATCATCAACTATCTGGTCATATAACATGAAATACTAGAAAATACTGCTTCTGGAGAGTTAACTGCTATTAATTCCATGTTTACATAAACCCCAGCACCTTCCCAAAATATGTGTAAGTAGAGGTTTTCTGTAAAGCTGCAGGGCAGTTCAGTTTTGGACTAACACTACCTGCACATTTTCTAGAATCTCCTGAACACGATCCAATAAAGCTCTTTTCCGGCAGTTCTGTCTCCAGGTCTCTAGGTCCAGTGCTTTCTGTTTATATTGCTGTATTTCCTTTTTCTTTTCAAGGCTAAGCTGCAACCCATAGTGTAAGAAACATGGTTTATTTCACTAAATGCAAATTTCAGTACAGAATTACATAAATAAATTAGAAAGAAAAACAATAGAACAAAACAGAACAATCACCGAAGTCAAGACTTTATGCACATTTTAAATGCCAGCTTCTTTTTAAGCAATTTTTTTTTTAAATGGAAGATGCACAAAATGCCTTCTTGGCACATATGTAAATGAACATTTATTTAAAAGGTCATTTATAAAAAAATTTGCATTAACATTACAGGCTACAGTACCAACTTCAAATGACAAAGACTCTGTAGGACATCTTTCTCAGTCCTCTATGGAAATGGGAGGTTTAGAGCCCCCTGTCACCAATCCTCCTACTCCCACCCAAACTATCAAGCTCTTAAGGAGGACTAGCTCGCACTTGCCCTCTTGAACCAGAGGTGAATTTCACAAGACAGAAATATATGCAAGCAGTCCTCTGGATCCTGTTAAGAACCAGAATCTGAGAGTCTTCCAAGTTACTACTTTAAAACATTAAAATATGTAGTTTGGATAAAAGTCAAAATTACATCTACAAAAATTGGTTTCACAGAGTTCTACAAAATGAAATAGTCTCAAGTTGAATTATGTATTCCTCCTATGAAACCTTAAAATATCCACCCATTTGTAAATGAAGAAAATTACAATATATCATTTAGTCTCCAATGTATATTTATATCATGATTATTGAGTATTCATGTTAAGAGAGTCTCTCCATTCATACTTCCCACCACTGAAGGAAGTCAGCTGCATTATTGCACAAACTACCAACAGACTTCTGTGTGGCTCTGCATTAAGCACAGAATGACTTACCATAATTGATGAACCTGCAAAATACATTAGAGAAAAAGCTGCACACACATACAAGAGAGACATTTACTTGAAAGCTTTTTAACTATCTCAGCATTTCCTATTTGCACTTTTTTTTTTTGACACTGTTAAACAAACTCATGTGTTCAGTATTTGGAACGTCAATATGATTCTACATGAAATTAAGCCCAGCAGTAACATTCATCTGTTTAATACCACAAACACAAGGGAAGTTTTAACTCTCCTTGTGAAGATAATAAATTTCAAGAAATTAAAGCCAATGTAGTCAATGTGGAAAAAAAGTACATTTTCCCACTTTACTTTGTAAAATTAAGGCTAGGAATGCTTAGAATACACTAAGCAGCAGGCCAGACGATACCTCACACTGAGCTGTACCTTCAGTAGAATCATTACATGTGGATGGACATCAAAGCTAGTACCAACAGCATAGTTAGCAGAGAAGAAAAAAAAAACCAAACACCATCACCCCTCAAAAACCCCAACCTTACCAGAGGGGCAAGCACAGGTACTCCATGGAATTGAATGAGGGAGATATTTTTGTGTGGAACAGTGAAAGATATTTCTCTTTTTATTGCCTCTTCTTGGATTCTGGAAAGATGCTTCTTACAGAATACTTCATAGTCCTCCATCTTCATGTTAACTAAGCAGCAAAGAATAGTAAGATGTAGTTTCAATACCATGAACGAAAAATAGCATGACAACTGGTTCTGTAAGACTATATTCTGAGAAGCAAATTATACATTAGAAAACTTAATCAAGTTCCCCTTCTTCCTATCATTAGCAAAAGCTGCAAAACTGTTTTATTTTTTCCCCCCATATAAAAATAAAATCTGCATACATGAGCAAAAAAGATGACCACAGGTACAGAAGAAAGCAAGTATTAGCATGATCAGGACTTGCAAAACTACGCATGCTACAGATAACCTTAACGATTTCCATCAAAGACTAAACCTTTAAGGTCTCCCACGATAGATCCTATCAACTGTAAAAAACCCAATAAATAAAACTGCGGCAAATTGGAAAAATAAAAGAATTAAGCTAGTATTAAAGCAATACCAGCCTTTATATTTAGGGCGCTGGAAGGAATTTGTGTCGCACTCCCGTGAGCCTCCTCCTCGACATGTCCCTGTACGAGCAGACGCGGACACCTCCACCAAAACATACATTACAACCTTGTTTCCTTAAAGAGCCTACATATCTCACACTGCCCATCCCTACCGGCGTAAAACCGACAGCCAAGCGCCACCGGCAAGGCCTGCTAAAGAGCTTTTGTTCCCCTCGCACACCGCTTCGGCCGATCCCTGCCCTCCTCCAGCCGGCTGCCGGGGCACCGAGCGCTCCTCAGGCCGGGTCGCCTCTCCCCTCGGCCGCCCGGCCCACCCCCGCCTCCGGCAAGCAGGCGGCCCCGGCGGGGCCGGGACCTGGGCCCCGCGACCCTCCCTGCCCGGCGCCCCCGCGTCCCCCCCGCCGGGGCACGGCCCCCCGAGCCACCCGGTACCTGCGCGGGGCTCGGAGCCCCGGCCCGGCCGCTACCCGCCGCCGCGCACCCCGGGCACCGCCCGCCGCCTCCCGGCCCCCGCCCGCCGGGCCGCAGCACTACGAGGCCCAGCGCGCACCGCGGGCCCAGCGCTCCTCCTCCGCGGGGCGGGCGCTGCCCCTCCCGGGCCGGGCGCTCAGGAAAGGCCCTGGCCGTGGGGCTGGGGTGGGCCAGGGGTCGGGCTGCCCAGCGCTCAGCCCCGCGGGACAAATCCGGCATTTTCGGGCGAGCTCCCGGGCAAAGGTAGCGCCGGTTTTCAGAGGCACGAGGTGGGGCTGAAGGCCACCACGGTGCTTCGCTCCCCAGTGACGCCCACCCAGGCCTCCAGGGCGTTAGCACAGGTGGAATCTTTACCTAAAGTCCTGGTTCTGCCTTATCACATTAAATACCATATGGCTGTGCAGCCCTGTGTAGGCAGGGCCACAGGTGTGCCGCCAGCAGGTATCGCTCTCACTGGACACGCTGTGATGAGAAAGATAAACATGAGAACTTGTTAATATGCTCTTTGATGAAAGCACCACGGTGTCACCATGGTCACCCTATCCCTCTGGCTGGGGCGGCAGCCAGCTGCTGGTCCCACAGGACTAGGTCACCCTCACCCACCAGGCTGGCCAGGTGGAAAACACATGCTTGCCTACCAGCACTTGGCCCAGACGAAACAAATTTAAATTTATGGAACCATCTAGTTTCCAGTGAGCATTTAGAGACGTTAAAGCTGGTGTTCTTCTTTCAAAAGAACCCAAGTCCTTCATCTGTTTTCTCTTCAGTGTATTAAATATTATTGAGGGTTTTTTTAAACCATCTTTAATCTCAACAAATGCTGTCGTTTATCAAAAGATTTTTAAATACCTTAGACATTCCATTATTTATTATGTTTCTGCACACATATGTCTGAATTTTCTTCAAAAACACCTGGCAGAAGCACAAAACTACAGAGAGAAAAGAGTATCTGAGATGCTCACAGTCAGCTGGGACAATATGGGACAAATATTTACCCCACCTATTTCAATAAATAAATAAATAAAGCTTAAAAGATTGCTTGGTGCCTGTTCCACTTTTGGTTGGCAAGAATTATACACATACAAAAAAAATTACTCAAAATCCTCATTTATATTAGCACAAACTGCTATTTCCTCTGCTTCACTATTCTGTTTCTAGACTGAGCAACCGCAGATTCTTCAGCCTTCACCAAAATCCCAGTCTTGTTGCTCTTTCCTCTGGATTCTTCCCAGTTGTTCACACTTCTGTCACACACAGTGACACACGGAAGGTACCCCCTGCACGGTGCCCGCTCTCCAAGCAGGGGACACGGGGGTCCCCGCCACGGCCTTTGGCATCTCGGCCCTCCCCGCTGCCTCAGCATGTCGTCTCAGGTTTAGCTTGTAAGCAGGCACGAATGGCTAAATTAGCTGCATAATACACATAGTAAGCTATATAACGCATACACTATATAACACTGTATATAGAAATGCGATAATTACGTGGGAAAAAATTACTGCTAATATTACACTTCTAGTTAGTTTGCTGGCATACCTGAGAAAAAAAACCTTTGCGCTCTGCAGACACACAGATCTCCCGCGACTGTCTGGGCAGCGGTACCTTTCCTTCGGTTAACACCCCTTATTCTTCCCGCGCCATGTTTTATGGTCAATAACCCCGTTTTCCTGCGGCACCCGCCCCGAGCGCACCCCAGGCGGTTTGGGCCCCTGCCGCGCTCCGCCGCCTCCACCCGCCCCTCAGCGCCGGCCGGCGGGCGGGGCAGCTGCCACGCGCCGGTTAGCCGAAGGCGGGCGAGCGGCGGGCGCCGATTGGTTGCCGGCGGGTGGCGGCCGAGCGCCGATTGGTTGGTGCTGGGCGAGGCGGCGGTGCCGTCGTCCTTGCCCTGAGGAGAGGTGGCGGCCGCGGGTCCGGTCTTGTTCAGTGCGGCCCGGTGGGCGCCGCCGCCGCCGCCATCGCCGCCATGTTGTGCCACGGGGAGGGCCTGCTGAGCTCCCTCACGGCGCTGCTGGGAGCGGCGCTGGCGCTGAGCCGCAGCCCGGCGCTGGCCTGCCTGCTGACGGCCGGCCTCTACCTGGTGCTTCACCTCTTCAGCCTGGAGCCCGCCGCGCCTCAGAGCGCCCAGCGCGTCCTGCGGCCCCGCGGCACCGCCGCGCGCATCGCCCACCGCGGCGGCGCGCACGACGCGCCCGAGAACACGCTGGCGGCCATCCGACAGGTCAGCACGGCGGGGCCCCTCCCCGAGCGAGGCCCTCCTCCCCCGGCCCGGGCCGGCCCGGCCCTCTGGGGGGCGCTGGGAGCGCGTCGGCCGCGCCCGGCCGCGGAGGGACGTGTCGGGCCAGGGGCGAGGTTGGCGCTGTGAAGTAAAGCTGGCAGGCGCTCCGCGGGGAGCGGGCGAGCCCCGGGAGCCTGCCCCCCCCGGACCTCTGGCGGCTGAGAGACCGAAATCGGTGGGCGGTAAAACAAGCCTGTGGGTTGTGTTTGATAATCTGCCTTTTCAGCAGGTACGAGGCCTCCGTCACCGTGAGTCTCTTCAGCGGCTCCCGACTGGCCGCAGGAGGCTGTGTGGCTTCAGCCCTTCATCCCCAAGCAGATTCGGGACAGTTTGATCAGATCTGAGCCTTGTGGAAGCTGTGTTTTACCCTCCCTGCCGATGGATATTTTAGCACTGTAGCAATAACGAAGCACTGTATTTTGCTGATGTATGTTGCAACACAATATAGAGTGGTCAGCAACCTAGTAATAGGGGGGGTTTGCCTTTTAAGCCTTGAAGATCTGTAATGCAAATCCACAGTTACGGGGAAAATCTGGAATAGGGAGATCTTCACTGGGTGCAGCCCTGCCATGAAACTGCTGCCTCATCTATGGAGCATCTGGTGCAGCCAGGGTTCAGAATCTGTTTCTGAGAATCATTTGAAATGGTGATTAGCAGCATTTAAAATGTAGTGTATTTGTGATGGTAGGATCTTGCTGCTTTGTTGGTTTCTTATCTTTGGTCGAGGTTTGTTCTGATAAATTCTGAAGCTACGCAATAGAGACCTTTACTTGGCTGATACCTCAAGAGTAACCTCTAGTGCATACCTGGCATTTGTCTTTCAGGTGCGTTAGCCCTTTTCACAGAAGGGCACTTGGCCTTCAGAACAATTCATTTGCTTGCGGTTCACTCAGTTGCTTTTCTGAGGAGTTACTGGGAAAGAGCTAGGGCAAGAGCAGGATGTATGAAACGTTCTAAGGCAACCCAGCTTCTTATTGCTCTCTGATATGGGGATTCCTCAGATAGGAGCAGGGATTTGCCTACATATAGTATTTAGCACAAGCATGGTAAGTGGTGCTTCTGGGAAGTGTTGCACCTACTGCTTATGGTGGATCAGCTGTGCTGCACACTACTCTTAAAGGAAATACTGCACCTGTGTGCCATAAAAAATGGGATGATGGCTTTTCCTTGTGCAAGCAAAGACTTTATGCTCTGATGTTCTCATCTGATTCTGGCTTCTAAGTGTTAATCTATAAATTATCTAAACTGTAGGCATTTGCTTCCCTTCTCTTAGAAAGTAAAATAACTTAAGGACTCTGGAGTTACTAGAGCAGAAGGAGAGAGAGTGGGATCCTCTTCTGCATTTTCATCCTGAAACAGTCCCCACCTGTGGAAACAGATTATATGCTTTCAATTGATCTACGAATGCTTCTCACAACTTGGATAAAACCTATTCTGTTTTGCAGATCAAGCTTACTGGAAACAACATTAATATCTTACTATTTTTTACCAGAATACAAACTAATTAAGCTGTACCTATATTAAAATTATAAAGCTGTCTCTTCTGTTGTGTATGTGACTTTTTTTTTTTTTTTTTTTAAGGCAGCTGAGAATGGAGCAACGGGTGTTGAGCTGGATCTTGAATTTACTGCAGATGGTGTTCCCATTCTAATGCATGATGAAACAGTAGAAAGGACAACTGATGGGTCTGGAAGATTGTGTGACATGACTTTTGATGAAATTAGGAAGCTTAATCCATCTGCAAAACATAGGCTACGGTAAATTAACTATTGCTATTCTGAAACTACTGTTTCAACAGTGGAAAAAAACATTCTTGAAGAAAATTATTAATTTGCTCTATCACTGAAGGAAATTTTTGTAAATTTAAAACTTAGTCCCATATGTTACTTCTCATTTTAATTTAGAAGTGTCTGAGGCTGTATCTTCTTACCCATCGTTGCAATGGGAACACTGAAGCAGAGTCAAGATAATTGGCTTTCAAGGACAAAATTCCCGGGCATCTAATGTGAAACAGGTTCATCTCTATATAAGCTTTGCCTAAACTGACTGCAGGACACAAAAAATATTGGGACTTTGATAGTATGTCAAAATTGGCTTGAGTAATTACTTCAAAAATTGATTTTATTCACATGTATTTCTTGACTGATTTGGTCTTGGGGGTTCTAAACATCAGGATTATACCTTTGAAAAGGAGCTAGACTGATTTCCTGGGTAGTCTTAGGTAGGAGTGATGACCCCAGTGGCAGATTAGGTCCTTTCCAGTGGTATACAGGAGAAAATATTTTTATACATTACTAAAATTTTGATAACAATGAAACTTCTACAGTATCTATCATAAGTGAATCCATTTTAGAGGAAGAACTTGTAGCATGTGCTCCTGAGACACTGCGTTAGGGTTTTCCAGACTTGTAAATGTACAACCCGTGAGTCTGTAGTACAAGTAGCGTCTTCCCCATCTGTTACTGGAAAGGTGATCGCCTGAACCACACAGCGAGAACTTCCACGTAGGCAGTTACTCCTGATCAGCTGTTGTTTGCTGTCACTTTATCAGGAAGAATTTATTGAAGTGTGAAGCTGCTTCTCCTGCATCCTCAGCTTATCTTTTTTCTTCTGCCAGGATCTGCATTTCTGGCTCAGGGCTAGGGAGCACAGTCAGACAGGATGAAGTGGGTGGGCAGGTGGGCAGCAGGTGGGACCGAATGCTTGTTTGTGGTAGTTGAGGAAGGAGATGAACTGAGGTTAGTGTTTCAGTGTGGGACACGGAGTCAGTGAGCGTCAGATTGGACCTTGGATTTGGAAGGATATAATTGTCTAGTGGGATTCTGGGGGAAAGAGAGAAGCGTGCATACCCCTCTACCTGTGCAGCCTTTTACTGGGTGAGAGAGCCACTGCTGCCATTGCTAGTGGTGCTTGATCCCACCTCTAATACTAGTGTATCAGTGAACTATGTTTACAAATCCCTATGGAACAGCTCTGTGTAGCTGGGGATATGTGTGCCCGTGTGTATGCACATTTGTGTTTTGATTGCTTTCCAGTGAGGAGTTCTCTGTTTCTACAGGAGCAAATTCCAAGGTGAAAAGGTGCCAACTCTGAGAGAAGCTGTTGTGGAGTCTATGCATCACAATCTCATTATCTACTTTGATGTCAAAGGCCATGCAAATCAGGTACCAATTGCTGTACTAAGGCACCTTCCTTCCCCCTTTCTTTGGGTTTCTAACCTGTTTTTCTGTTGGTCTCAAACTGGTATGTGTGGTACAGTCCCTTCTCTTCTATAGGTGGGACTGGGTCTGCTGTTTGTGTCAGCCAAAGCTGGGCTGCCAAAGCAGACTCTCATACCACTTCATTGTCCTGGGAAGCTGCAATTTAGAATTAGCATGAGGCTTGTGTGAAGAAGCAGGAAGCTTGTGGCTTGTGTGTGGAAGAACCAGGAAACAACAAAAATGAATTCCCTGCCTGTGCTGAGGGGAGCTAGTATCTTATCTTCAGCTTCCAACTAGGGATCCCACTGGTCTATAATTGGCATTACTGAAAGCAGATAGAGATGAGTAATCATTAACATTTTATGCAAATTAGAATATTTTTTTCTTTAGTGTAGCAAAATATGGAAATTTATTTTTTCCCCTTGAACTAAACCCTAGGTAGTACTTCAGAATTTTATCCACAGTGTATTTAAGGGTATTTCAAACATTGAGAATGCCACTTGTTGCTGTAAACAGAATCATGAAAAGGACCTCTGCTGCAAAAAACAAAATGTCATTTCTGTGTTAATGGTGTAAACAAGATGCTGTTTTTCTTCTCCTCCCTTTCCATTTCAACCTTGCTACCCAAAACAGGGAAGTATTTTTAAAGGGGATTATTCTAAAATGTGTAAAGTAAATAAGAATGTATAAATGTAACATTTGTGTCTATCTCTACTTGGCAGGCCGTTGACGCCCTGAAACAACTCTACCTGGAATTTCCACGTTTGTATAACAGCAGCATAGTCTGCTCTTTCATGCCAGATGTTGTTTATAAGGTGGGATTTCCTAAAAGTTTCTTCAGGATTTTTTTTATTTCTGTCTGGGAATTCCAGTAGGAGAGAAAACTCCCAGTTCCAAAGTACTTTTGGGTTGTTACAATTGCCAAGACTTTTAAAAACAAATGTAGCACAATGCATAATCTTATTACAGCACTCGTGCTCATTAGATGCACATGGGAATCCTCAGGAATTCTCTCTGTTGTGAAAGCTACCTAGAAAAAGTGTGTTGCTCTTACAGTTGGCATACAGCCAGGCATGTGTGCAAGGTACCTGTTAAATAAACCTCCTGTTAAATAAATAAATAAATAAATAATATTAATTAATTAATTAATTAATTTATTAAATTATTAAATTAATTAAATTAAATAAATTAATTAATTAAAATAAAAAAAATAAATAAATAAAACCTGTTAAATAAATAAATAAAAAAAAATATTTTGATGTAAATACAGGCTTTTGTTAAATTTGTTTCCTAATTCTCATTGCCAAGTCCATTTACTGTGTATTTTATTCCATTGCCTCTTATGCGATTTTTTTGAGCAGAGGAGCTGCTTTTTTATGTTTTAAGGAAAAACCTGTAAAATAGCATAAAACTTTACAGTTACTGCTTGAGTTACAAAAGGATCTGGAGGGGAAGGGGAGAAGGATTCTGGCAGAGCTGCAAATGCAAGCTAGCACTTTGCATCTAACCTCTTCCAGTTCATACTTAATGCAGCTTGGCCTTTGTATGATGTAGTAATTTTTAATTTTTTATTCCTTGCTGATCTTCCAGATGAGACAAGCTGACAGAAATGTTGTAACAGCACTAACACACAGGCCTTGGCAGATGAGCCATTTTGGAGATGGGACACCCCGTTTCAATTCCTCCTGGAAACATTACTTGTATATGATGATGGATGTCGTTCTGGATTGGAGCCTACACAGTTTCTTGTGGCGACTGTGTGGGGTTTCAGCTTTCCTCATACAGAAGAATTTTGTTTCTCAGTAAGTGTCAAAGCTTGCTAATACATCAGGACGTATTATATTCTATTATATATATATGCCTTTTATATATATATACACACACCATTCTATTAGTATATAACGGTGGAATTAGCTTGGTATGCATTAGTATGTTCCATTTAATCTCGTGTAGGCTGTTTAGATAGGCTTTTCACCCTATGCTATTTATTGTTTTAAGCCTCTTTTTATCTGTATTTTTATCTTATGTTAAATCCTAAGTTTAATTGCAAAGTGAAAGAAAACTTGCTTTTGCCAGTTTACAGTAAGAAAACACAAAAAGATGACGTTGCAAAAGATTATGCACTGCCATTCTCTATGTGATAGCAATGTAAGACTAAAACTCAGTTGTAGCTTCAGCACTGTCTGCCTTAAATAGGGCAGGGTCAGGCTTCCTCTCACAGTGTCTTGGTTCCCTGCAGGGACTACGTGAGGCACTGGTCTTCCAAAGGAATTCAAGTGGTTGCCTGGACAGTGAACACATTTGCAGAAAAAAGCTACTATGAAAGCATCCTTGAATCCAGCTATATCACCGACAGCTTGGTGGAAGACTGCGATCCCCATTACTAAACCTTGAGCTTTGTAGACACCCCCCAACTCGCTAAACAAGCGATCTCACTTGGGCAGGGCTGAATTCACCATCGAGAGGGTATCCAGTAGTGTGGACAGGGCTGCTGACAATAGTTCTGGGAAAAGGAAGAGCAGTAGTTTACTTCTGTGTGGTCGGATTTCAAATGCTGAAAACCCCTCAGCTGCAACACTGGACAAAGCTGAGGTGCAGCCATTCGCAGGGTGAGTAAATGGCACCGTAACATAAAAGGAGCAGATGTGACAAGCTCATGGGGCAATACCCCATGGCTGCTTTGTAATTCTCAGACTATTCCTTTGCTTTGTTTGAATCTTGATTATGAAGTCGTATCAACAATTTTTGGTGGCAAAACTTAAAATCTTACCTTAATTTTAGTAGTTTAAGCAGTCTGTTCTACAACTGTGTAATAATTTAAGGTTGACTTATGGCACCTTAAAAACTTCTACATTACGTTCTTAAAATGGAACCTGAAAATAATGGTGCCAAAATACAGGGTGAGTAAATTTCCCTCCTAGTGCATGGAAAGACGGCTCTGCTGCACCTTGACAAGGAGAAGAGCCAGCTTTCCAGGGTTCAGCGTGAAGGCTATGGGAATTAATGAATAAAACTTGAGTATCTTCTTATCTTCCAGACTTATTAAAAGAACCGAGGGAGGATAGAAGATTATTTCTTCTAATGACACAGCACATGAATGTATTTATTTTTAAAAGCAAGTTGTATATTGAGTGCTGGCAGTGGTAGAACAAATAGAGGTGAAATGGCTTTTTACTTTGTTTATTGTTTGCATAACTGAAGGGCACTCACAAGGATACGTGGAAAACTAATCCAGATTGAACTTGAAATCAAGAGGGCCTGCAGTTGCATTCAAGAATCAGATGATAGCTCACAGTAGGGTGTTCTTGACCAGCTGTGCAGCAGCAGGTTGGTATAAAACTTTCTCCAAGGGGCTCTGGGTTTTTTGCTTGTGCCCCAAGCTAAATGTAAGCACAAAGAAACAAGAGTAAGGAGGGAGATTTTCCTGTCAGGATGAATGACAAGAGGCTCTCCCGTTCATGTCACTCATCTGCCCTCTGCTGCAGAACCGACAAACCTCAGCCTCCTGGTGCCCACCGCACAGCACATGTATGTCACCTTTCCTGCTGTGCTCTGCAGCTGCTCCCTGAGCAGCGCTGGAGGAGGCAATGACCTGTGCTCTCAGGAGTCCGTGTTTGTTGCTGAGCCCACAGTCAATATTCACAGCCAGACTCTACAGGGATACACCCAGAAAAACATAATAAAATTGAATCTGTGGTCTCACATCGTGTGTAAAGTTTGTCCTTTTTTCTGTCCCTTTGGTGGCTGATTTTGGGTTGTCTTTAACTGAAATTACGAGCACGAGGAAAAGATCTGTTTCTTTCCTGAGGCATTTTTATGTCTAAAGCAACAAGGGAGGAATAAACCAGGTGTTAGTAGAAAATGGGCTAAAAAAAAGAAAGTAAGTTATTGTGGCAAAGTTATGGCTCTGAATAAAAAGAAACTGCATCAAATGTCTTAAAGTCATGTATGATAAAAATCTCAATGGTATTGCTTCCAGTCTATCCTTCATTAGAAAAAATGTGTAAACTTTTTGTTACAAGCAGTAGTTTTACACAGATGAGTATTGTTAACTAATCACTCAAAAAAAGTTTGATAACTTCTAACACCAAAGCTGCTTTTGAGTGACTGTAATAAACTAAAAATGGCTTAGAAAAGTGAAAATGGAATAGAAGCTTCCTGTATTTCACACAAGTTACTTTGCAGCTATTACAACATCTCTCATTAAAAACAACTACATTTGATTTCCTTCCATTTTTATTTGACTAATACTTTGCTTTTGGTTTAGATCAGATAAAAGCAGCTTGAACAATATAACTGGTATGAAAATATTTTTAGACCAAAGCTTTTATTTACAATTAGGCACAAGTTTCCTTACATTTAGCAGAGGCCAAGTGACCAGCTGTGGAGGGACCTTGACTGCACCGAGGCAAGGGCCAGTCCTGCGGGAAGGCTGACTAATGCCAGAATATCACCACTTCAGAACCTAACCAAACACGCAGGATATTCCCTACCACAGTAATAAACTACAGTCGAGATGCACTGTGCCATCTGTTCTATTTTTTCTTCCATTTAGGGGTACAAAAGGTGTTTGAATGGCTCTAGCAGTTATCAGTGCAAGCGAGTACTGCTTTCTGCAGAACGTCAGTCCGTGACTTAACCTTTATTATTGGTTCTGCCCACTCACGGTCAGAAATCTTTGTCACCATCTTCGTCTTCCCGCTGAGCTGCTTCTCTAGCACGCAGAGCGAGTGCCACGGCCTCAGACATGCCTGACCTGCTGCTGGGCTGGGATGGCTCTGCATCTGTTTTCCACAAAGGAAGTGGCGTTAACGGTGCTGA
Source organism: Falco peregrinus (assembly GCF_023634155.1). Classification (NCBI taxonomy): domain Eukaryota; kingdom Metazoa; phylum Chordata; class Aves; order Falconiformes; family Falconidae; genus Falco; species Falco peregrinus. The sequence goes on along the minus strand of NC_073725.1, from coordinate 81,008,110 downwards.
TGTTGGTACAGCTGCCCCCAGTAAGAAGCCCTGTGCTACTTAAGTGTCCCACTTGTCAACTATTTGGAAAAGTTACATGTTTGTGTAAACCAGGAATAGTTCAAGCTACCACACCGTTTCCATAGCTTTTCTTACTCCAGACACACCATGTCCTAGCCACTCTACATCATCAATAACCTCTTAGCTCCACGCTAAGATGTTAAAAATCCCTCTAATGTGATGTAATATTCTTGCCTGTGCCTGCTGCTCCCGTAAGACAAAGCGCTCATTGCCCAAAGAAACTCAACTCACTGGTACACAGGAGCTTGCGATCAGCCTTCAGAACCGCCACCAACAGCACAAGCTACCAATATGCACATCCTACAGAAAATGTTTATCCCAGAAACCCAGCCTTTTTGTTTCGTCTTTATACACGATGCTAAAATTCTGTGCCTCTTACACCAAGCTCTTACATACTGTCTCTGTCCTACGCCAAACATTTTTGCTGAGCTGAGCTTCTCAGAGCTGCTTTCTGTGTTCAGCATCTGTTGCTTACCTAGCGGGAAGCCAGTCCCCCTCAAGATCCCAGCAGCACGGGGATACTGAAAACAAAATTCACAAGTAGATTTAGACCGGTGTTTCCCTGGTGCCTGTTACCTTGTATTTAAAGAGATGGCAGTTACCCGTAACAAAACCTCCAGCCCTTAGGCAGGTTTGTGAGCATGAGTACTCCAACAGCTACTCTGATTACATCTTTGTACCTGCTCAAATTAATCTTTAAGATTATTTCTATACACTTGGGATGACCTCTTTGTTCAACATATGCACACTGTCTGTATCATGCCCCAGGTTCTATATGGAGAAACCTAGCAAAGAGTTCCTTCTTTCGACCACCTCACCTCGCCATAGGGTGCATTTTCATGTCGTTCAGGTGCCCTCGTGGGGTAGCCTGGCACCAGCTGGCCAGGCTGCCTGTGCAGCTGGAACGAAGAGCTGCTCTGAAAGACAGTTTGTGCCGTTAGCAGTTCTGAGTCCTGGCTTCCAGTCATGACATGATCATTGCTACTCACACCCAAGGCTATCGCCCCTCCCTGAGGGAGGCAACTTCTCTACTAGCTCCACAATGAGATGATTCTGGCATCTCTTTTGAAATGTAGACTTAACAACTACGAGTGTAGCCACATTTTGTGGGCTATCAAACCTTTCCCTCAGGAGTCCCACCTGTGACCCTGAAGATGGCCAGTTCTCTAGTGTTTAAAACCCCCCAGCACACAGAAAATGCCCAGTCACTTTAAGCTCCCCTTTTCACAGTCAATATTTACTTATATTATCACATATGTATTTATATTTATCAATATGAGTATAAATTCAATATATCCATACCAATATTTGCTTTTTTAAATTTGTATTACCACATTAATGATGGCCATTCATACAGGGGGGTTTGCTTTTTTGGGGGAGAAGGGAGGAGAGCCTAACAAACCTTTTTCTTCACCAGTATGTTGGTCAAAGAGTTTTCACTCAACCTAAACAAAACCACAGTACAGTGCCTATATGCACACATTTGAACACTAATTTGATGTCTCAGCAGGCAGGACTGACTGACAAAACAAATTCAAGTCTAAGACGTTAGCTGTCTGTATTGAAGCGGTATGGGATTTAAAATGGGGTTAGGTCGAAGCACCCCGTTTTAGCTCAGCTGAAAAGATGGGGGGGGGGGGCACAAACCATAAACCCCAAAGGAAATCCAGAGTCAGGGGAGGAAGGCAGTCTCCTCCTTAGTCTAGGCAAGGTTCAAGTGTGGCCAAACCCTTTAGCAACCATCACTGCACATCTAGATTAGGAATTTTTTTTGCAGTTTCATAATCATAAATGATGTCTAGTGAGGGTACAGACTTCTCTGTATCTTTCCCAGGCTCAATTCCAGTTTGGAACAAATAGGGAACTTCCATGGTATCCTTTTTCTATCTGGAGTTAACTAGCAGTCAATCAATTTATGTGAAGCTTTAAATGCAGACATATCCCAAAATGGCAGCCTATTTGCAAGGCTGGAAGAACCCCACGAAATGGTACCAAGCACATAATTGAAACAGCAACATCTGGAACTACCAAACTGACCTGCTGGCCTTGTCCTCTTGCCACAGATGTGATTTGATTTGCCCTTTGCAGCACCCGTAGTACTTCAAGTAAAAATATTTTGTCTTTCCCTTCCTAAGGTCAAGACATATTTGATCATTAGCTGGAATAGACTAAACATTCTTGAGAAGCTCAAGGCCTATAAGTAACCATTAACCAGAATAATCATTAAAATTCCTTTTATTCTGAAATAATCTGTCTAGAGAAGGAGCTGCAGCAGCACAGCTTGAAGATAAAATTATTTGGCAACAACTCGATTTGTGAGTTAAGTTTCCCTGCAATTCCCATGGGGGAAGGCTCCCACCCTCCCTTGTATTGTCACAGAAAAAGCAGATTACAGCTCTACAATAGCAGGATGAGACAATCAACAAGGAAGCCAAATTAAAAAAATAAAATAAAGCTGAAAGTCAAACTTACATTAATAATTTGTTTACGTAAGAGTTTGGTCATGGTCTTTCTTCCTTCTATTATTTGCCAGTAAAGATAAGTAATAATTCTAAAAAAAAAAAAAACACAACACAAAGTCCAACATAAGAGCACTCGTACCCATGAGTATTCTTCCTAGTCACTGTGTAAACAGAAAGTTATCTTGTTTATTTCATCCATTAAATCTATATGTACACATATCTATACATGCATATACATATATACACACACATATTAAAAAAAAGTATACATACAATTACACATGGAATGGCAAACCCATGAAATTACTTAAAACATTCTCTTGGAAAAGACCCAAAGATTTATGGACTTGTATTCAAGGCGAGAGGTCCAAGTCAAGTCAGTCAACAATACAAGGTGCGTTCCTGATAACAAACAGGAACCTCATGCTCTTACCCAACTTTGCGTCATTTGCTTAGACACAGGCCTGGACCTTAAATCACAACGCAGAACAGTTACTGCTTCCAGGCCAACCCTGCTCCCACTAGAATGGATGGGATCCTGTTTTATGAGAACAGGTTTGGACTCTTAGGTGTGCACGACGCATGCCAGAAACATCAAGCACACAGCTACAACATCAAACCCTACCAGTGGGCTTGTTGCCTAACATGCACAGGCTGGTTTTGCCAAAATAATTTACTTCAGCCAGTGGGGCGGTATGCAAATTTATCTGAGATTAGCTGGAAGCAGGCTGCAACCTACGTATTAGCAGCTCCCCATATGATCTGCTCAATTTAACATGCTGCTCGTACACTACCATGCTCTTCCACCGCAGTGCCCCTGCGGTAGTTCAGCTATTCTTTACATGGTATCATCTCCACTAATGACTCCACTGATGAGAAATGGTCAGAAAAGAGAAAGCAACCACCTCCCAAACATCTGCTTTTTATATCACTCAGGGTCCTAGTATACATCTGGCCTGTATTGCCTGTGCTTGTGAAAGCTTGCTCTTTCTCTATTGATTTGTTCTCCTCTGGGAAAGAAAAACACAAAAGGGAAAAAAAAAAACACCGACAAAGGAGAGGAAAAAAAAACCGCCCAAAGAAAAAAAAAAAAAAAAAGGCAATCTATCCTGCCAACTGTACACATCATGTTCCCTTGTGCTGACGTTCCCAAAGCTAAGAGTGCCAGTGGTAATAAGATCTGGAGCTTGGGCAGCAGTAAACTAGAAATATTCAATTAAAAGCAGTGTATCTTAGGGTTAGCATGAAGCTGGTTGTAAAGAGCTTTAGCATCCTAACATAAAAGGAATAGGTTTTATAAATTCTTTATGTACTTCAAATACACAGATTTCTAATATATTAACCATTTCTGATGCTTTAAAATGCACTTTGCAATTATTATTTTTTTTTAAACTGCTGTGCCACAGCCAGTTTTTTTCACTTCAGGTCCTTTTCCAGAGCTTTTCATTAGCAGGTACTTACAGAATAATAACAGAGAGGATGAAGAAGAAAAGTTCACTTGTAATTAAGTTATGGTAGATCCACACTACCCATTTGGAGGCAGTGTAATTTTCCAGTATTTTTATCCACTCAGAGACTGCAGCATACATAGAAGACAAACCTCGGAAAGGACCACATCCTTCTGAAGGTTTTAATCTGAAATAGTGAGAAAATAGCTACTTAAAGCTTCATATATTAGCCAGTCATTTACTTGACATTGTGATTTTGTACATCAAGATGCTTGTTAGTTTGCTATCGCCCTCTGCTCTCTTTGGACTCTTAGGAAACATCCATGATCTACGTTTGATTTTTAACTTGGGTCACTCTCCGGCCATTAAAATGCCCACCCCAGACTGCACAGTGAGAGGCAAGAGGCCCCGCTGCAACAGAGCTGTACCAAGCCCTGTGAACACCATCTTGACCTAAACGTAACAAGTCAATCACTGTAGTGCAAGCTACAGCAAATTGAAAAATCTGAATTTTCAAAGTTTCACCACAGGTGCTTAATGGAACCATCATTTCACCTTGCCTTTAAGGATGCGAGTGACTACAGATTTCAGTAACAACACAATGTGCTGAAGTAAGGCAAGAATCAACTTTTTCAGGTAGACTGAAATAGGGAAGTGGTGTTCGCTTTGAATCTGAACCACCCCAGTCTGAAATTCCCACTTGCCACCTGGAAATGTTTGCTCTGACATTTTCATCCACCTGGTTTCACATGTAGCCACCTGCCTCATTAAATATTGAAATCATGTGGCTGAGAATTGCCAAGAAAAAGAAAAGGGGTATCTATGCTGCCCTCCTTACTGGGACCAGACTTAAGACACACATAAACAAAGCAGCTTTAAAATACTGGTAACAACAGAGACGCATTATTGCAGAGGTTAGCACTCCCTGCAAAAAGAGCCTTTGAAATTTGTAAATAATCCAGAAGTGACCTCAACTGAGTTTTTCCAGGTGTTTCTCCACTGCAGATCCAGCGTGCCCTATAACAAATAAGTCCAGGAACTAGGACTAGGTCACAGACTTTTAAGAAGGAAAAGTAAAATTTGCTGTGAGATTTAAATAGGAACCTAAAATTTGAAAGCAACTCTGTTTCTCTTCCCACTTAGGACAAGTTACTGCATTAACCACATTCTTGCAACCTCCCTGAGCATATCTTGCTTTCAGAACACAGCACATCTCATTAACATCTGAAACCTTCCATTAGAAATTAATACAGCTTTTTCTATAGAAAAATGCAGATTCCTCTGCCTGGTACCAGGTCACACAGCATAACATAGTAAGCTTGAATGCCAGTGATCCTCCATACCTCCAGACAGTGACTCCAATGACAGACAGGACTCCAAGGAAGGAAGGGAAAAACAGTAGGAACATGAAGGATGTTGTCATTTGAGCAGTTCTCCAGACTTTGCGAGGGGGTTGGCAATTCATCATCAGACTGACCTTTACAGAGATGAAAGGTAAACGGACTCTTGGAATGGTGTTACCGGTGCCACTTCAACTTGGTTTAAGTCAATCTCACTGAAATTGCTGGTGGCAAGTGCTGGAATAGCATCTATCAAAAGTTTCCAAGAAATTCTTTTATATTAATTTGATAGATACACTGTAGTTTTGGAAAACTCCAAGAATCTTTAAATAGTAAGAGGCAAAATGAGGTTCTGAAAGGTTCTTCAGGACTTTATTGTAGTTTCCTTTTGTAGCATACCCAAACCCAGAGTTCAGGGAAGTCTGAATCAATTTTCCTAGCTATAGCTTTGTTCTTCTACATTATACACTACAAACTGTTCTATGACCCACCAACCAGTCATACTACTGAGACAAAGAATTTTGAAAAGAAATTTCCACCATGATCTTCAGCTGAATCACCCTGCTTACACTCAGATAACTTGGGCAGGGGTGTTGCTGGGGGATGCGTGGGAAGCCGAAGTCACAGCCACAAGCTGAGTGACTATGCTGACATATGCACTTGTACACCTTTAATTCCCCAGCCTTTAATTTTACTCGTTTATTCTCTCCCCTCTCTATCTGTCCTCTTAATCCCTCTATAACTCCTACACACACACCCAGCCCTCAAGTTTCACAGGTTTGTGAATTCAAGGGTGTGCATCTAAATTGTGTTCCTTTAAAGCAAACTCCACAGCCCAGAACGCAATCAACAAAACTGCTCCCCTAAATGCAAAACTCCACAAGCCTCCAGACAAAACTGCACTTTAACACAAAAAATTCTGCCCAGATTTCAAACGGTGTTAGTTTATGGTGATTACATATAAAGTTTGTTACCTTTTTCACATAAAATACTATAGAAAATGATATCATCTGAATACCAGGCAGCAGAGGTGAGAAGAGGATACCGATCCTACAAGAAAGGATTTGTAAGAGTTGTAAGTTACAGCTTCACTATTCACTCACAGCTCTCAGTGCACTGAAAGCCAAAAATATCACACTAACTTCGTATACAGTTAGTATTTGGTTATTTGGAAATGTAATTATATTAACACTGACCCTGTAATAGTAAGTCAGCCTTTAAAAACGTGCAACTTCAAACATACATGTACACATCTGCAAAACTCTCTTAGAATTGCAGTAACTCATTCTTAGAAATAAGGTATCTTTTCCAGGGTTTAATATTGAGACTATTTCAACAGGAACACCATTCCCGTGGCAAAGTAAACAAAACCCTGGGATGTTCCTTTTACAGGTTTCTCCCAGACCAGGTAGCCACAGGGTAAACTATTGACTAAAGTTATTGTTATTAACTGCATAATTACAAAGAGAACTGGCAAGTCACAATCCTTACAAAAGTACTTAATGTGTCATCTCTCCCAGGCGTTTATCCTGTTCTTTTTCCCATGATAGGAAACACTCAGAAGTGTCAGAATAAGAATGTCCCATGGTTCTTCAAATTGCAAACGAAGTTTTGGCTGTAAATTTAACACTTACCAGGTCAAAGTCTGTGCATAGATCAAATCTAAAACATTTCGTCCAATATCAAATTCTGGCAGCCCCAGGCTCACACAGACCGTCGTTCCAATAATTCTGGGGAGGGGGAAAAAATCCCAACCAAAACCAAACCACAGCACATTAGAATTTCTTAAGTGATAAAAGCCTTTGTATAAATCTTTACAAATGACCTCCTGAGTACAAGCATCAACGACAAATTATTTAGGGCCTGCATTAACCACACGTCATGCAAAGCAGCCACAGCTTGTTGAATAGACAGCACATCAGAACTGAAACAGAATTTGAGAATTTGGCACAAGCAGATTCCCATAGCACACAAAGCAGCATTGAAATAAGACCCAAGATATTTTTAATGCAACTAAAAAAAAATAAATATGTTTAACTATATCAAAAAAGTGTGTTTATTCTTCAACAGTAGAAATGGCAAGCTCCCTCAGCACAAAACTGTAACAGCTTTTCAGTTTCTGGGTCCTGAGAATTTTCAGCCTCAACCAAAATACTGAATATTGTAGATTGATACTCTTAATATATCCTAGAGTATATCCCACTTCAAACTAACCGAGGTTGCAAGTAGTTGAGACATACACAGGTAACCAAGTACTCAGAGGATTCCTAAGGAGGCCAAACAATTCCTTTTTATCACCTCATTTTTCCTGAGCTGGGGAGATACAGTTTCTGCTTCTTGTAGTAAGAACAATAAAGATTTTGGTCTTGAATATATAAAATATCCCATCTCGCCTTGAATATAGGTCTTGGTACCACCTTTTCAGCTGCATCATCAACAGCATTTCAGGGGGGTTCTCTGAATATATACAAATAAATGTGAGCAACTGTATTTCTAATCTTTCACAGCTGTAAGTCTGGTGCTTTTGCACAACTTAGCAGAGGACATTCATCACAGCTGACACTGCAGTTTCAGTAGTGACTGCTGGGAGGCGGTTTCCTATCTGAACAGAACCAGAACAGAAAGAGGGTTAAAGTGCACTGGAAAGAGCTGTGGAGGGAAAGTCTCCAAGGGCTTCTCAATGTTGTTTTGTGTTAATTGAATATGAAGTCCTACCTTGTAAGCCAATCTCATTCACATCATGGGCAAAAAGCAAACAATGGATCTCCTGCACAAGTATAGCCAGGAACCCTAAATGCTCTGTAGAGCTGGCAAGCACTGAAATACTCGACTGCCGTAAGTCATAAATAACATTTGGCAATAGGAAGGTACACACAGCGGATGTCAAAAGTAAGGACTTTTGGCTTACATGTGTAGCTGTATTCATATTCAGTTAAAAATACTTTCTCACCATGCTGCAGAGTCTACGCTACATCCTTAATAATACTGATTAAAATAACATTTTAAGCTTGTGTGCACTCTGTAGAGTGACATAACTAAGAGGAAAAAAGTTACAGGGGGACATACCAAGGAAAATCAGCAGCGTGCCTCTGCAGATGCAGAAAAGTTTCTGCTTGAGACACTTGGGTTTTTGTTACCCTATTCAGGAGATCCACAGGAGTACAATGTGGCTCCCCCCCTGCCTGTGCTTCCATCTCCAAAGGAAAAAAGGACACGTTGGGAGAGCAGGGTGGTAGACACTCTGACCTCCTAAGGAGGAGCTGCAATATACACAAGCCATGTACCCAGAGACTAGACCAAGCCTGGTAAAGAAAACCAAGGAAGCTTCAGTGGTGCCACAGCCATGCTTCTGTTGGACTGCTTTTCCCACACTGGAAAAAAAGACCATGTCTTTGGTGTCTTTGCTTAGTGAATAAAAACAAGATTTAAAAAGTAGCACTCACCTTCGTAAAAACTCTCCAAAGAAAGAGCCAAGCAAACAAAATGCAAAGTCAACTAGAACAAGACGATAGATATCTTGGCCAACCAAGGTTTCCCAGCACTTTAAGAAGTAGAAGGAAAAAAAAAAAAAAGAATATGTATCTAGAAACCAAAAATCATGTGATTCTAACATTGCTCCCAAATGCCTGAGCATCAGAAACGTGGGCTACAGATCAAGGATTTGCTAACAGCCTGACTAATTATAGTTGACCTCTCATTGAGCAATGCTGCAAACCAGCTGAAACCCAAGTTGGGTGATTAATTTTCTCCTACAGTTCACTTCTTTAAAGATGGCAATACTTGAAAAAAAAAAGAAACCACAACTTTGGGGTGGCAAATTCAGCTTTCCAAGACACTATATGGACTTGACTTTGCTGGAGCAAGGTTCTTATCAAAGTGGTTCCTAACCTGGCATTGTCAGTGAAAGATCTGTACTTTTGAGACTTTACCTGTGACTCCGATGTAGCCACAATGTTAAGCCAGTAGTAGCACAGTATTCCAACAATCGATATTTTCAGGATGATATTTCTAAAAAGAAAAAGTAACAGTAACTGCACTGATAAACTCACTGAAGGGAATGATGGCAGGGTGACTGTTGGTTACACTTCATTACCTCTTCTTAGAACAACAATAGCACTGCAGAGTGCCAAGACTAACAGGAACTCTCCTCAGAGCTGGGGTGCAGCATTATTCTATTGTCCTGGCAGAAGGGGAGCTGGACATGACAACCTTGGCACAAGCCTCAGCTACACAGGCTGCGGGTTGGGTGGGTAGGCTCTACAGGGGAGGAAGGTCTGAGGGGCACCAGGGGTTACATGGTGTTAATGCCAGGCATCTGTATCAAAGTAAGACCTCCCTCACTCCTCTCTCCCCTTCCTTTCCCTGGGAGGCCAATGGCCCCTGGGGCCATGCAGGGAAGCTACAAACAAAACCAATCCCAGAGTCACAGTGTGCCTAATTGAGAGGGAAACCATACCCCATTCTCATGCAGAGATGTAACACTCCAGAAGACTCACAGAAGACAAATTAAACATGGAGGGAAGAGTGTACAGAAACCTTTGGAGAAGGTGAATTCTCCTCCATAACTCCCTACTGCCCGATACACCATCTAGACACAGGTTATTGTCAAAGAGTCAGACAACTCCAGGCAAAAAGCACAGAGGGGGTAGCAATAAATACCTGGTAATAGCGATGTATATCTGGTATCCAGGAGTCTGAAATCTCTCCAGGTGTCCAAGCCACGAGTAGAAGAACGGGATGAATGCGTTGAGGAGAGATGCAACAACAGGTAGCACCAACATGGCAGCTTGGCCCTCTAGGTCATTTTTATGCCCTTTCACAAACAGCTTGGGGTGGGGCAGGGAAGAAAAAATAAAAAATCAACCGAACAACCCTAACTCAGAACCTTAATCAAAATGCTGCCTCAGGTTGCGTCCACAAGGAAGACACCTGGCACACCTCCCCTGTATGTTCCCATCATGTTTTATGGGCCCATGTCCAGCAGCACAGTGACCCCCTTCCCCTTCCCCCACATTACACAGGATCAGGGGTGGGAGCCCCAGCTTAAATGCAGCTCCCAGGCAAAGGAGGGGCAGGCCTGGCTGAGGCTTCTTCTCGCTGTTTCTTTCAAGATCACCAGCTGCACTATCCCTACAGTACCCTTGAGCCCAGGCAAGCAGCTGCTGGGGTGAGAGGGAGAGACTTCCTCAGACTCCTCAGGTCCTATGCTCTTGCCACAGCCCCCCGTGGTGCAAGCCTTTGCAAACCAGCTTTTTAGGTACAGCAGAATTTGTGTTTGCGTTAGCAGAAACAACAGGTATGCTTTCCTACAGTCCTAGTAGTGAACAGATCACTGCTTGCACTCATTGTAAGATATCCATGTGGAAAAACAGATCTCAAAAAAAGAGACTGCAAAATCTGTCCTTACCTTTAAGTTATTAATGGAAAGGAAGTAAACACCAGCACAAGCAGCTACTGCTGTTCCCAGGGAAGCAACCCAAGAAACAAGATGAATAACAATACGCTCAACTCTCTCTGTTACAGAAAAATATAGAACTTCTTGGTTTACTTCAGTGAGGCCTTCCTGCAAGGAAACAATTCTTAATGATAAATTCCTTGGTCAGCATAAAGCAAAACTTGTTTCAAGTAACTACTTGACAGACTGAATGGAAGATTATTTCTCTAGAAGATGGGCAGAGTAATACCCTGGGAACATTTAATGGACAACTTTGCGTTCTATCCTCAAAGTCTTTTCTCTTGACAGTAACACTTTATTTCACAGATAATATTACAAGCCTGCCTTTGGTTTATAAAATGGTTAAATAGTAGGAAGGAAACACAGCATAAATGCTCTGTTTGGCAAAGATTTAATAGTCACAGAGATTCACTCATTCAGTAGAACAGAAGCACACAAATATTTACGTATAGCTTAAAGAGAAAAGAAAAACAAGTAGCTAAGCCAACTCCAGGAGTTCAAACCAAATCAAACTTAACAGACAGTTAGCCTTGAGTTTACTAGGAACAGGACTAGCTAACTAACTCCTTGAGTCACTCTGCCAGAGACCTGTATGTACATACACAAATAAGTCTCCGACAGAGTGACTCAGACATGCTAGTTTTGTACCTTTATACCTTTTCATACCTCCAGTGTGTTTTGTACCTTTATTTGTGTGCTGAGATTCTTTTGTTTCAGCTTCACAGCTTTTTCATTAGTTATATTGAAGTCCCAAGTGCAGAGAAGTTTGCTAGCATTTCCAGAGTATGTCTGAGGGTTAATGAAGTTCCTGCAGAAGGATTTTGCCATGCTGCAATGAAAATTAAATTTGTGAGATGCATAATGGGGAAATAGATCAAGTTATACAGCAGGGCAAGAAGGGAGATTTGTCAGTTTTTCTATCATGTCCCAAGGCTACTGGACCTATGTCATAAAACCATTTAGGTTGGAAAAGACCTTTGAGATCATCAAGTCCAACCTTTAACCCAGGACCGCCAAGTCCATATGTCAGAGCATATCACATAAGACAACATGGAAAATAAACTTAATTGTAAGAAACAACTCTCACATTTCCTTCTGCTACTTGTCGCTGCCAATCTTTACATCTGGAAGGTCACATCAATACCAGAAGATAAGTGGGATCATGTTATTCATCAGTTTGAACTGGGATTCTCTGCATGTCCCCTACTATTTTGCAGCTATTCTTCATTTTTCTAATAGAGGTTTGATTTCTAAAGACTGTATTTTGAGCAGAAACTTCTATTTAAACTCTAAACCGGGAAATAAGGACTTACAGAAACATACTCGGGTAATTATTACTGCCAATTATTGACAGGGTGGGGGTCTTTGATGTTGTTGTTCTGTTCCCCCTCCCCCCCTCAATATAAGTGAAGTAAGAATATATTGTTATTTTACCTGAACAATAAGATAAGAAAACAGATGACAAAATATATTCCAACAGTGAAAATATAGGCCAGCTGCATGTTGTAAGGTGGACCGTTCTCTATTTTACTTATTGTAGCATTGGTATAAAAGCCGTAGTACAGTACTGTTTGTTGAAAATAACCCTGAAAAGATAGCAAATATTCTGAATGACGTGCATATCACCTGTATATGGTGGAAAGTATCATCATCTGAAGTCAAATTAATAGAAGTGAGAGCTGTCCCATTCCCTACTGTGAAATCACAGGTGTGATTAAATTTCTAAATATCAGGCTCTTTGTTTTCCTTCTATCAGCTCAAATCTTTCAGTTTTGAGAGCTTCTAGAGATATATAAATTACTTTCATTCTTGGTAAGATTCATGTGGGATGGTCACGAGCATTCAACACCTTTGCAGAATTTGATCTTGTCTGAAAATTCCTGAAGAACGAAACGCTTAACTGCTTCTTTCTTAGGAACAAAGTTCTGTACTGACAAATTGTATCAACTATGAAGGAAACGGGAAGGAAGCATATGGCATTCAACATTAGCTACTACATTACAGCTGAACCCCTGCAATGGTGACTGCACTTTGCAAAGTTAAACAGCACTACAAAACACAGCACTTTAAAAGCAATTTTAGAAAGAAAAGGCTGACACCTTTCCACTTTAAAAAGATCTCAACTAAGCATTAGTAAGAGCAGAATTTTGTTTATTAACTAGAGAAATCCTTTAACAACAATAAAATTGACAGACTTTTTTACAGCAAAGCCGGAAAACAAAAGTGAAAAAATGAGTAAGTCATCTTCTCAGATCACTTCGTTGCTGAATACTAGTAGAGTTAAAATCTTCCTGTTTAAAAACAGCCTGGGACTTTATTCCCTGAATATAAAGATCTCCACACAACAAAAAGATCCTCCTGTTTCCAGGCCACACTGAGTTCAGTGGGTTGCCACAGAAAGATCTGTGTGCTCCTTGGAAGAATAAAGCTTTGGAAAGGAGCAAAATTCACAGGATCACATATGGAAATCTGCACTGTATTTTCAGAGGAAAATTAACATGGGAAAAATGTTCTGCTGAAGACTACTGTGGCTATCTCTGGAATACCTGGCTTCCTTTGTGTTTCTTCTACTGTGTTCTGAAAGTGATGAAAGCCTTGAAATACTGCTGAACACAGCAATCACTGAGCGAGACAAACGCATCGGAATGAGTTCCATTCATCTCACTCTAAGCCAACGTTTGTTGCAGCTTCTTTTTCAAATACATACTAAATATTGTTTCAAGTGACATAAAAATCTAGTTCCACCTCTTAATAATAAATACTTTTTACTCTATCGTGAGTTTCTAAAGCAGATCTGCTGCATACAGTACTAACACAAATGTCTTGTTACATACTTACAGCTCCAGTGAAGAGCTCCAGACCCGTGAAGGAAAGGTTATTTGGTTCTGCTGCAAAAAACTGAGGAATTGTGATGAAACTGAAGTTTATGAGGAATGAGAACATGTTGAAAGTTAGCAGCCACTTCAAGAAAATAAAATAAGAAAGAACACTTGTTCCAAACTTGGCACCAATGATCTTCAGAGTCTTGTGCCATAACTGCAGTAAGTGAGAATATTCTGACAAGCTATTTCCAAATCGCCGAAACAACTGAAGTACAAAAAAGGAGAGAGACATGAATCTCAGCGAGCAGTCTTAAACACGACTCAAATTCACACAGTAAAGCCTCACATTTTTTTACATTTCCATGTTGGTAGTAAGAACAGACTTCCCCCACTACATGCACCATAAGATGCTTAACTGGTATTCCTAAGTGCTACCATAATGCAAGTCATTATTAAGGAACACTGCAGCAATTAATTAGTTCTTTGGTAGGTAACATAAAGCAACATACCAGATACCTGTGGAGACACCAATAACATTACAGCTAAAGTGGTTTACTGTACTGTGACTGACAGAAGCTTCTGACACTTACCACTGCTGTTCCCTGCAGACACTGTGTACAGCGGGAAAGCCGAGTACTGTGGTGCCTTGTCTTTTTTGTTATTTCTTTAAGAACTTTATTTCTGCAGAAAAGCAGGGCAAGGGGTGACAAGCATTATAGTATGGGTTGTCATTAAAACCAGAAGCCAAAGAAGATGCTGCAAATACAGTTTCACACATGTGCACATGAACAGAGTTAATAAAACATGGAGATGTTCTGCTGGTTCTTTTTCTATCAGCTGATACCATGGCTGTTTTCCATGCTATGACAGCATGTTCTAACCTCTCCACGCACTCACTCTGGGAACAAAATTTAAACATATTCTGCGAGGAGACAAAAGGGTGGTTGAGACCATGTGGTCTCTTCTCCATTTTCAATGGCCAACATCCAAGTTTCCTTTGAAAAGAAATTGCAAGTCATCATTCATAATCAAATCTCAAGGCCTTGACATTCTGTTTTATATTACCATGGAAGATTCCTCTCATCCAGAGAAAGGACAATGAACCATCTTTAAATTATTTTCCCTTGCAAGATGTTAACTTTTAAAAAGTATATTTAAAAGTACTTTCAGTTCTTTCAAAGTGACAAACCAAAGCCAAGCAGATGGCAAACACCCATACTTGATAGCTAGATGTTGAAAGTATACTGTTTGTAACACTAAACAGATAAAATCTTATTTTTACCTGATCTCTCTCTTTTTTTTCATGGTTTCTGGCATCTTCTGAATTGCTTTAATCCTTTCACTGGTGGACATACTTGCAAGATTTCCAACTAAATCTTTCTCTGCATAAAACACATGAAAAATCTAAATGTTGGCATAATAATACAGTAATTCTTATACAACATTTGAAATGGATATAACAATATTCTGCATTTTCACTGCTACCAATGTGTGGCAAGTTCCAAGACTTAGTAATACTCCCCAGAATATCCTCAGCTCCACCAGTACTCCAATACGGATGTAAGTAAGTAGTACAATACTGAAAGTTAAAAAATGAACTATCACTTGTCTGATGGTTGTTTAATGTTCATACAAAAGCTGCAATATAAAGGAAAACAAAATACTGGCAAACTCCAAGATTCTGGTCTATTGCTTGATCTGTTTGATAGTTACATTTCTATCATGCTACACATTGACTTGAAAGCTAAACCCTTATTTATTCTGCAATTTTTGTTCATGTTAGTGCCCAAACTTAGCACTACCTATGAAACCGACAGAATTGTGTTACTTGATAATCAGGCTGCTTCCGCATAGTTGGAATTTGATGCTAATTCCAGACAGTGGCTGAAAACAATCCATTAGCTGGTCAAACAAATTCTAATAGAGAGTTTAGCTTTTCTTTCTATAATTTAACACATATTCACACTGCTCTGTGCTTCATTTGTCATGGGATTTTAGTGTGCTAGCTGAATATAAAAGATTAATCACTAGCATTAACACAAAACCAAGTTGTTCCCATAACCACAGAAAGACTGTACATGCAATTCTGTTGATAAACCAAGAACAGTATCACCCACACCATCCTTGTGCAAGATGCTATCTAATATTAAACCACTTATCTAAAGTCCTACCTTCTCTGCACACTGGATCCATTTCAAACGGGCTGGAAGAAGTCACGGAGATCTCATCAGATGGTCTTCTGTTGTGTCTCTGAATAAAGCCTAAATAACGTGCACTGTTTAGTAAGCCCAGATACTCCTGACAAACTGACTTAAGACATTCAAAATTCTCTTTCACAGAAACTAATTAAAAGTATACCACTCAATCTCACTACCTGCATGCAAGCATATAGTCCCCCACTCATTTCTGTCCTGGTCATGCTGGATAATGGCATGCCATTTTTCAGAACCATGCTGGAAAAGAGGTACTGAGCCCAGTCTTCAGCTGTCATGGAAAACTGTGTCATCTAACCCATTCATGAATACGTATCTTGATCATTCAAGACTTTCTTCCTGGAAGACAGGTCCTTTCTTTAAAAATCCTTCCACTGATTTCAGAATCACACTCAACCATGCTAAGTTATATGTACCAGACTCCCATTTCTCTGGGGACAAATTGCAACTGTTCTCTCAACCTTCTTTCATCCAATTATTCAAACACAAGTGACTATGTTCCTCAAATGCATCTGCCTTGCAGCTATGAAGCAGATGAGTTTAGCCACAGCTTTCCTTGTCCCACGTTCTCAGTAAGCTGATGGCCAGTCTGTGCAACATTACATCCCCCTTTTGAGCTCAACCCTCTGGTGTGGAAGGCCGCAGCTGACTGATGAGCCTGCAGGCTCCTTCACCATATTTACTATTCAGATCCAATGGGTTCCCTGATATGCTAGTGTCATTTCCACTTTGAACCAGCCTCCTTTGTAGCAACTAAAAAGAATCAGAAAAACATCTGTGCCTCCTTGTGGAGGCGCTTCTTGAACTTTCGGCACCCAGACATTTATTCTCTAGTTGACTGTGTTAGAAATGCACCCTCTCCTTCCTATCAGGCATTAAAAACCATGCATGATAGCTAATGTTTGGAAAGGTCCTACTTTTACGGGCACTTATGGGGTGCAGCATTTCCAGGTACCAATAAAATCATTGCTTTTTGATACGAATACAGGATTTTGCCAAATCAGATCTTAACTTAAAGACCATATTCTTAAAGATTGAAAAGAGAGGGAAAAACCCCAAGAATCCCTCACTTTAGGGGCACAGAGAGATCGTTCTTTCAATGCGTCTATGTAACAATTCCAGAAAAGAACTCTTTAATTACATTCCAGAAGCAGCAGACTGGAACTGGACTGATTGTAACAGAAAAATTACACAATATAGGAAGAACAGTTCCTACCCAGAACATAAAAAATAAGCTACTATGCTAGCCTAAAACAGAACCCTGATTATACTATTTCAGACCTCCTGTATTTTAGTGAATATAAATCTCTAACTATTATTGTAGTCTAGAATTTACACTGACACAACATAGTGAAAAATTCACTAGACAGTATCAAAAATGCGTCCTATCCTCCCCTTATTTCCTCCTGCAATGAGTCTTCTCAGCTAACTGTGTAAATTTGTTTTATGTTGTCGCACTTATAGGGAGTTTGGATTAAAATGGGTATGCATTATATCTTTCATTGCTCAAGAAACAAAGATCATCACCTTCGGAAAGATACTGAAAAACTCAGCTACAGTGATACAGGACAGTAAAAGAGAATTCATGTTTCCTTTTATTAGGGGAAGATCTTAATACCTGAACCAGAAGGTTTTAAAATATTTATTATTTTATGGAGTGTGAGACTGACAAGCAATATTCTCATGCACCACAATCCTTATGTCTTACCTTCTGACACATTGGAAAACCCGTGGGGATAGGGGCGGTCCAGCAGATGGAAGGTAGAAGGTAGGCTGTATGCCAGTTCCGGCTCAGGCTCAAAGGAAAAATTATCTGTTGAAGTGAATCAGAATTATAAAGTTGTATACTGCTTACTTACACACACGGAATATCAGTCCTATTGACCAAGTACAGCTCTACTGCAAACACAGCAATACATCCCACCAACAAAACTCCTACATCTCACTCCAGTGTACACCCTAGTACCCAAGGACTTACACAGTCCATACAAGTCAGTATTTACTGATCTGTTAATACAACAGACAATCCATGGATCTGTTAATATAACATCAGAAATACTTCCAGGAAAAAAATTCCAAAAACCAAAAAAAACCCCACACAACTCCACCGCTGCCACAATGTACAAATATATACAGAGTTGAGCCTTCCAGAGCTGCAGCACTCCCTTGGGGCAGAGTAAGCCACTATTTATTCCAGTGCTTCTGTAAGCTGTTCATACAAGAAATTACATACCCGTGGAATTTTCATACTGACTTCTGCTTAAGACATTAACTCTTGGTAAATCTCTGCTGTATTCAGAGCCATGTCTCATGGAGGTCATTGGTATGGCCACAGGGTAATTCTGTCCTCTTCCGCTGTGTTCTCCATACGAACCGTGTAGTGAGGAATCATAAGAGGTTTGGTGAGAGGACAGATTCTTTTGAGAACTCCTCCTGTGTGAGCAACAAAAAGGAAAACTCCAAGTACCTCAAACACTCTCAATAGGTATCCTTAATAAATTGTTACCTATTATCATAAAATTTGAGTACATTATAAAAACAAACCGATACTGAGAGGAATTTGTATTTATAACTCCAATATCATAATTCTGATTTGGTCATCAACTGAATTAGACTAAAACTTTTTGCCACCTGAAGTTAGCTTGGACCCTACCTAAACAAGAATAACTGCTTGGAAAATGAGGACATCCAAGGTTACAGCGGCACACTGTGAAAATTACTACAACTAAAAATATCCATGACATTATGCCATAAATCCTAAAACACATTTAACTGACAAATTCATCTAAAACATAAAAAGCAAACATGCCATTTGTCTTAAATGTTGTCTTCCTGTAACAACTTTAAAAATGTATGCCTGAGAATGCAAGCATAAAGGAAGGATTAAAAGAATTCTACAAATTAAAACTCTGGACAAAAAGTTTATCCTGCATATAAATAGAGAATTTAATTTCTTACGGCACAGTAACAACAGCAAAATCAAATAAACCCACCTTCTATCAATTTCCAGTGTCTCTGAGAAGTGGTAGTCTGGATTTTCAAAGGCTTCATTGTAATGGTAAGACATGACAAGTCCTTGGTTTGAAGGATGAAACCTTCCTTATTTTTGTCTCTGCTGCTTCATTAATATGTTCATAGGAAGAATGATTACAGGCCTAATTACAAAACAGATGCATGTACATACAAATGAAAAGAAAGGAACCTCATTTTAGCATCTTAGAAGATTTTGCCACCCTGCTAACAAATAACATGAAACAATATAAATCAGAAACTTAGTGCTAATTACTACCACAAAATTGGGTCCACCAGAAGTTGCAGGCAAAACAGGAACTAACATTTCTGTATAGTAAGCTCTCTACAAAACTAAGGAATTGAGGTGCCACATGAAGTTTTCCCCAACACTAACAGTGAAGCCAGGCTTCAGAAGCATGTTGAAACACTGAGAAGAAGAAAGTTCTCTTTCCTCCTCATACAGGAAAAGCCAAATATACAAATTTTCTCCCAAGTACTACATTTCCAGAATTGAAGAGGAGCTAAACTCTGCCCACTTCCTTACTAGCAGTGGCATCTTTAAGCCTTAGTTGGCTTACAAGGGACCCACTGGACCACTGTTGCATACAGCTGATATTAATAATGAGGGCTCTTCTAATGACTTAATATCTTGAACCTGTAAATAGGTTTGGGTTTAGCTTTATTTCTCACAGAGTGCTCCATTTCAGTCTTAAGTAAACCAGACTTGGTTGGAGTTTAACAAATGGAAGTCCAGGTAAGTCAGTGAAAAGAGAACCTTGTATTAGAAAAACTGATTCCAAATTAAACAGGCAGTTCTTGCACTTAATCAAAAGTCACAGTCAAAATTTAAAAGCAAGCCATTTTCAGCGTTTGTTCTTAAAGGCACCATGCCAAGTTTGATCAGCTGCCACTCTATTCAACAACAGGGAAAGAAAAAAAGAAACAATAAAGACACACCTGGCAAAATCCATCAGACCCTGCTCCACTCCTACAAAAGCAGAGCTGAATCTCATTTAATAGTACAGCCTTAACCAGCTTTTCTCTCTGCAGTGGTTTTTATTTGTGATTAAAGGAAGAACCACATGAAGAAAAGTATCTTCAAAATGGATAACTGTACAGTATCTAGTTTCTCCTCATTTTGCCAGAAGAAGCTCTTAAATCACTATTGTGTCATTTACACACCAAAAGATCTTGGAAGACAGTCTAAAATCTTACAGTGTGACATACAGTTGTAAAACACTGCCCAGGTTTTGCATGCTGACTTGCAAAGAGATCTGCATATAAACACAGGTGGTTGGTTGAATTCAAAGTCCTACATTTTAATCAGACCATTGTCTACACATTCATTATAGCACAATGAAGCATGCTATGAGGGCTACGTTTTCAGGAAACACTGGGTAGAAAAGCATACCAGGCAATTTGAATACATGGTGCATCGCCCACCTCTTCTGTAAACAGTGGAATGTGATTACTGCCAACAAGAAACTAAACACAGCCTTCCCTAGGTGAAACTTGCATTTCTTCAGGCAACAGTTTCACATTTGCAGAGACACAGTGAGATTCTCATGTATTCACAAAAGTTAACTAGCACAGCCTCCCCCCCTTACCTCCAAAGAAGATCAATAAACACCCCTGGAATCTAAGGCTCTTACACAAGTCATGCAAAGTTTAAATCTCCTGAGAGGTACGTTTTCTGTGACAGAAACCACTTAGCTCTTGATCATTCAAGAACTAGCTTAGAATATATCAGAAGTTTTATACAAACTCTTGAGGACGTAGTACATTCTGTCCTTATACTCCGTTAAAAAGCATGGAAAACAATTCTTGAAAAAAGATAATCATGGTCTTCTGCAAAGGGTTGCTTGGAAAACTGAATTTCCCCCCATAACAGTATTTTACATTTGAAACTGTAAATGAAAAGCTCAAGAGGAAAAGACTACTTCCTTAGGGGAAGAAAATTCTCAGACAACTCCCTTTGAAGAGTGTGCAAAATTACATTTTTCTGGTTTTTAACTGGTTTTCCAGGAACCAAATTCACTTGGGCTTAGCAACCCAGAAAGTTGGGAGGCCTGCCAGCAAGGCAGCAGGAAAGCTGAGCGCTAATCTAAACAGCTCATCTACTTTCCTGGTCTTCATTCAAACTGTAGAGAGAACAGATATTTTGATGGAAACATATGGATTGTGTAAAATCAGCATTACCCAGAAGCATCAACCAGCTCTACCAACCAATTTGCTAACACGCAACCAACCAGAAGAAACAGATCATCTTGACTAAAAAATACATCCATCACTTCTTTCTTTTACTCTTTTTAAAGACCTCTAGGAATATCCATAAAGGCTTGCTAAGACACTCAATTAAGCCCAAGACAGACGGTCTATTGGTTCCATCATTATCTACCTTATTTCCTTTCAGACTTAAGATGTGCTTCATGCCAGGATTACTACGAAAATCCACAGGGACATTTACAGACTAACACTAAACCCAGCCATCTGAAGCTACTCTGTTTTTCCTCCACTCCCAGAGTTTTAAGGATTTAAAATAAATTCCCCATGTACACTGAGGCAAATTTAAATCTTTGCATTTTGTTCCTGAAAAAAAATTTAGGTATTTTCCTCTTGGTACCTGACAGCATTAGATCCCAAACCTTGAGGCACGTGACCATAGACAACCCATATGTTTCTAGACTGAGGCTGCGGTCACTCCAAGATGCTATCTGGTACATAAATGTTGTAGGGTGGGATGGAGGTGCATGTGTAAGCATGCAAGCTCAGGGTGTACAGATAGCATGCCAAGGGTGTGCAGGTAGCACACCAATCTACCCACTTCCTCCATCCCAAGCCCAATGATCACAAGAAACTGTTCTTATCAAATCAGAGGCCTACGTTAGAGGTTTGGTTTGGTGGACTGGTAGTTTATAAATTTCTGACCAGTCATAGTTCAGTGGAAAGAACACAAAGCAGGTAACGCTCAAATTAAACCACCTCTTTCTCCTTTTTGACCTATGATGGGATGCAGTAAACCATAGCTCCAGGAAACACTATGACATTTAGACTTAGCTTTCCCTTTTAAAAGTTATTTTCCAGAAGGAAAGGGAAAAAAAGAAAAAAGCTGTAGAACAGGTCATTTGTGAGCAAAAAAAGGAGGAGCTTGACTCATCTTCCCTTTGCAGAGTGGTGTCCGTTTGCTGGATGACATTTTGGATCTCAGCAAACAACTAGACAAATCTTGTGTTCCTCCTCTGGAGAATAGGAGGGTTCAAGATCAGTGAGTTTAATAGTCATCAATATGTAAATAAGTTACAGGATAGGTAGGTAGCAGCTGTTTTCTGCTTAAATCATTCAATACACATTGTAATGATACAGAATAGGAAACTCCAACCAGTACAGACTCATGCTTCTGGATTACTTTCCAGAAAAATAACTGCATTCATGTCACAGACCAACACCCTTGAAAAAATATTCCAGGTTAGTTTCATCGATTCCTGTACAGGTAATTCTCTGATATAGACACTAATCCTCATTTAGAATACAAATCAAACATGAATGTCTCGCTAAGATAGCATTTTGTCCTGGTATCGTGTTTCAGGAAAGCCACGTAGACCTTCAAGTCCTTTATGCATAATCCCTCAGTAAAAAGGATGACATAAAGTAAATGCTACTTACACAAAGCGTGAAGAGGAATGGAAACAGTAAGTTCCAGAACTACATCATAGTTGACTTAATAGTTTTGAATTAAGGGAACAAAACTCATGGAAGAACTGATTCAGAAGGCTGAATGTGCTCTATTTCCATAAAGATCTTTTAGTTTTGTAGGGTACAACTGGACAGGGCTTCACTATTACCTAGATTGTTTTTATTTATGAATTCCTGTCCTGTTCAACGTTCCACACAGCTTCACACTGGAAAAGTCAGATTTCCAGAAGTCAAAAGTGAGTTTGACAAACAGACCAGATTAAAGTAGATTACATGCTGCATCAGCAACTAGGTTCCAGTACTGACCACTGCTCTTCCACTATCTCAATCCCAACAGTTTCAACACTGCAACACACCAGGAAAGCCTCTCAGAAAATCTAAAGAGCCTGTGAACTGACACTAATCAAATGCTACACTCAAGAAAACCTGACCTTTAATTGACATATTGGCAATGAAACGAGTGTGAATCACAGAAATCACCTACTTTTTATGCATATTGCAAATGTACCCAGTCTGCACTGACAAACACCAGCTTCTACCATCCTTCCATTGTGTTTTTATTGATGTCAGAAGGGTCAATTAGAGGAGCCAATGTCAACTTTGCTATCTTATACCTTCAGTCAATTTCAGCAATGTGAATTGTGCCTCTGCTACAAATGATCTTCCCAGTGAAAGATGGTATGTGGTAGCACTAAAGACTCATCTACTACTGCATAGGCAAAGGGCAAACAACCAAACTGGGAAGTGAGAGGAGAGAATCACAGCATCCCTACTACAGTTGCAATGTTGCCATGTCCCTCAACAGCTTGTTGGATCTTGAGCTCACAAAGGAAGGTACTTCCTAGTCCTATAGTGCAACGCTAACTACCAGAATTCAGATCCCATCCTCCCTGTCCCCCCACCCTTCCTGGTGAGAGCAGGGTGCAGAGAGTAGCCAGGCAAGCTGGCAGAAGCCAGCAGAATAGTGAGTGTCTGTCTGACATGGGGGAACAGCCTACTGTCAGACCATCTCTGCCCTCAGCTGGCTGCTCCCATTGCCTCCAGCTACTGCCTCAGCCTAACAAGCTCTGCTCTTTATTCGCTCTTTACCTATTTTTTGTACTTGTTTGCCTTGTCCTTTCAATTTATCATTCCTCTTGTAATTTCCTTCCTCCCTCTCCCCCCCAGTAAAGTAAGACCACAGTATTTTCATCCTGTTCACTTTGTTTGCAAGTTATATCCCTTCTATCACCTGCAGCTGCTTAGGTAAGGCTTTTGGAAGAGGACTACCAACTACTTTGTGCTTGCAGTGTCTCAAACAGGATTCTACTTTTTCACCGGAGCTTAGACACCTTTGTTATAAACGTGTTCCTGAAACATTACAAAAATTGTTACAACACATAGTTAAACTCTGGTGTCCAGTAAAGTGTCATAAAGACGTGGCACACGCTTCAGAGTTTTTGCTTGATGGCAGCGGATGAAAGTTCAGATACTTCATTAATTCTGTGAAATTCATATTATTCTCCCTTATCTACCACACAAATCCCTGCTTCTCCGCCCAAAAGGCCCCACAGGATCACAATTTTTATGGACTGAAGTACATATCACAGTGATTACCTAATCTTTTCCCCAGAGACCCCTTCCAGAGCAAGTCTCTTTTTGTTTTCTGCTTTGTTGCTTTTATTTTCTTAACTCTGTCCACAAATTGCAAACTTAATCCATTGGGGAAATTATGAGCAATGGGTAAAGAGGAACAATCATGGATTTATAACTACTAAAATTAGAAATAGGGAACTGAAGAGTAAGAACAGTATACCTGGCAGAGAGAGGAAAGATTTAACAAGAGTAAGAAACCATGAACAGAACTCTGCATTATTTCTTCAACACTTGACAGACATTACCTAGCTCATAGTCTGACCATTAAGGAGAAAAAAAGGCCAAGGCAAGAATCACTTCATATCTGTACAAGTCAGTCTTATGACTAAATTTCCAAACTGCAGACTATCACGTTCCTTGCACATAGCAGGACTAAATCTTGCTTTGCAAGTTTTTTAGGTCTGTCTATTAACCAACATTACCAGCTACTTGTATTTGAAGGAAATGACTGGTTACAAGAAAAAAGGAAGCTGTTTTTGAGTACCTGTTTGGAATTAGATTTCCGCTTTCAGTGGAAAGGCAACCTACCGCATCTCTATTAGAGGCATGAGATACTGTTTACTAGAACAGTTTTAACATTTTATCTTAAAAGAAAGCTTTGTTTATTCTGTACTTGCAATGGATACCTATCCAGTTTAAATGCAACCTTCCAATTATAATTTAATGAGCAATATCAGTTACAGAACTCTCATTCACAAGTTCAATTCAAAAAGCTTATGAAAACTGCACATAGGGTCATATTAATGGGCAGGTTTTAAAGATACACGATGTTGTTGAACTAAAAAAAGGGCATTGTTCTGTTTGCAATTTCTAGCTTAACTTCCTGTTAGGATATTGTCATCTCATTACTATTTGCACAAGCAGCATTTAAGATGACCCTGAGGGAAAACAAAAGCTATTCACAATATACTGGCAAATAAACTAAGCTGCTGGAAAATGGCTGCAAAGAAGCAGTTTTGTCACAGGTTTCTCCTAACTCTTCAAAATTCTTACCTGCAGTTTTCAAACTGTTGGACAAATCATTTCACATAAACTAAATACTTTTTGTTTTCAGACAAAAAGCAGCGACATTAAAATGCAGTGTAACATGTTAGTACGTTAAGGTTCTATTCTACAATGAACATACAGAAGCTATGAACTATACAAATCACAATTGCAGGCTTTTTCACAAAAACGTGAATGAGGACACCACTGTAGACTGCTGGTTCCTGTAATGTCAGCCCATACAGCCATACCATACCATCTCACCACTTTATCGCTTTCATGGCAAGAAGTCCTCCCAACAAGCTTAGTCGGGGGTGGGGGAAGCAAAAACCAACCCAAAACCCAAACTGAAATCAATTGCTTTGGGTGGAGAACTGACACAGGAGCCAGAAACAGATGTCACTTCAACTATACTGCTTAGCACAGGCAGCCTGCTGCCATCGTCGTCCCATGCCAGGGCTATCTGTCATGGGCAGGGACTGACATGGTGCCCACGCTTGAACAATCATACCCTGAACATGGCTCCAGAGCTACCAACTGGCTGCTTCTGCTGTACGGAGCAAGATCAGGCTGCTGTCGCTCCCAGGACCAGCAGAGGAGATCACAGTGACACTAGGTCAGTGGAAGCAGGAGTTGGCACAGCTCCGACTGCAGTACCATGGACTGTTTGCAGGTTTGCTTAGCCAACAGAGCATTACTAAGTGACAGAGACTTAGCAACAAAGTCTTGGATGTAAAGACTTGGCTTTTAGATCTACATTTGATCTTCTGCATAGAAATGTTTCAAGCTTTGTAAGTTAGAGCATAAAGGAAAGTAATGCTGAGACTGAACAAGAAGACAGTAGTATTTAAATAGTAAGCACATGTGTTTTGAGGGAGTGCCAGAATGACTGACCACAAAAAAGATCTGAGATTTTTCTCACCTATTTAACACAAAAGTACTTCTGGCTTCCTGTTTTACCTATCATAACATACAAAACTCACAACTTTACTTGGAAAATACAACGCCCCATTCATCCACTTGCTTGCAGACTCCAACACACAACCTAAAGCAAGGCAAAAGTAGATGTCACACCACAAGCTGGTGATCCCAGCGAGGCTGGTGCAACACCTCACAGACTGAAGCGTGACACACTGGCTAAATATATCAGGGAAGGATGTGGCTGTTAACCCCCCCATGGGAACCAACCCTTCCAGCTGAAGGTAGTGGAAGCTCGTGTGACTAACAGGGCAATAAACCTGCGAGGCGCCACGCAGCAGAGCTGATGTGAAGGTCAAGGCAACGCTCTTTGTCGCCGAGTACATCCTTAAGCACGAATGCAGTGCAGCCCTAGCGGTTCCATCACTCTAAACCATCAGCCAGCATTAGTCAACTGCAGTCGCCTGTCAGGCAGTTCGGGTGGCTCCCCCAGGTCAGGTGCATGCAGAAACCACCTGCCAGTCCCGCCGCCGGAAAGCTGGTGCAGACCCTGCTCGGACCCCTGCAAGCTCCAGCCCCCGGCGACCCCGCCACTACTGAAACCGCAGAGCCGCTGCGGCGAGGGTTGCGCGACCCCCGGAGACGCCCGGCCCCTTACCTGCCTGCCGGGAGAGGGCTGCCCGGCCCCGGCTCGCCCGCGCCAGGTGCCTCGGCGTCCGCGGCGGGAGCCCCGGGAACCGGCAGCGGCTCCTCCCGCCGAGCCCTGGTCCCGCCCCGGGGGCCGCCGGGGCCACCCGCTGCGCTCCGCTTCCCCGCCAGCGGGCTGCGAGTGCACCCCACCGGAAGGGGGGGGGGGGGCGGGGGGCGCAGAGCTGCTCGTACAGCTCAGAAAGAAAGGAAAACACCACCGCCACGAGTTCCTTTCGTCTTACAGGCCGTAGAACACTTTCCTTTATTTCTACCGGACCTCCAGGATAGTCCCTCCGCTCCGCGAATTCAAACGTGCTCTGCTTGTGGCCCGGACTGCAATACCACCACAATAAACGGACTGAAAAACGTTTCTCCCTGACACGTGATGTGTTGTTACCTTTACCCCTGTATTAGTCATCTGTAAAGCAGAGATAAAGAACGATCTTGACCTCACATATTTTTATTTGTATTAAAGGAAGGCTCATTTAGAGGTAAAAAAAATTAGTTCAGGCTAATACAGGCAGTAATAGTGGCTCCTGGATAGGAAATTTAATACCAGTCCTGTCTTCCTGTACTCTGTTGGGACCAGAAGGAACTTCTTTAGTGTGACACAAAGGTACTATTTTTTCTTGTCTTCCTCCTCTCCCTACGTCTCCCCTTTTCAAACAGACACGGGCAAAACTGTAGACTGGACAAAGCTACAGCTGAGCACCAGGCAGGGTACAACACAGAGAAGCCAATGAAGAGCTGGGGTGGTGCCTCTTGCAGGAATTTCTGTCCCAAAACAGCTCAGCAGGGATGCCTGCATTACCTTAACTCACTCTGCTGCAGCTGGATGCTGCCAGCTGGACTCGGGGTTACCACAGCACACCCACCACCACACAACAGTCACTGCCAGGCTGGTGCCCAGTGCCCTTCCTGAGGGCTATGCTGTTCTCTGAACAGAGAGGCATCCTCAAACTGAACGTGGGGCCCAACAGCCACCACCGAGACAGGCACAGGTGGAAAGGGAAACAGGGTGAGGACAAGACTGGCTCTACTGTCCCAGATCTGTGGTCTGCCCATTACTTTTTTCCTTTTCGCTAATACTGTACAGAATTACAAAACCTCAACCACTTTTGTGTTAACGTAGCTTGTTACACCATTTTGGCATATCTTACCTCCCCAGAGAAACACACATCTTAAAAATTCCAGCAATTATTCCCAAGTAACTTCTCTGGTCAGTGAGATTAAAAAAAACAAACAAAACCACAAATGAAAATTACCCCTGTCAGCCTCTGAATTAGAAGTGAATTTAACTTGCTAGCCAGTGGGCAATTGATAATAAACCAGTTGGCACCATGTTCAGAAGCTGTGCTGTTGTAATGGCTGAGGATTGCTTTTACCAAATGGCTAGTGCTTTCCCAGCTCCTAAACTCAGTAAAACACATCTATCCTATACCAGACACGTTCAACATAGACTTAAGTGAAGTTTTCTAGTACTACTTTAAGACTACATTTTGCCCAAAGCAACATTCCTGGCATGACTGCAGAGGACTTGTCTGCAGATCTCTTGCACTGATCCAGAAGCTGCCTGCATGCTGCAGAGGCCACAGGGCAAAGCACGGGGGTAGTCAAACACGACATTCCCCCAAAATTAAAACAATCACTCAGAATCTCCCTGAATGTTCAGAAGTGTTTTTGAGCTGTGGCATTTTCAAGAGGAAGAAAATGTGTCCTGAAACGGATGGTGTAACTAAATGTGACACACAGATCTCCAGCATCATGGGAAACAGTACATGGCACTGGCTTCCATGCTCAGCACAGACTGAAAAACACCGCTTTTGTGAATAAGGTACATTGGACAAATACTGCACAAGATGAACCTACCTGCATGTGACTGGTCAGGCTCTGGCAGAATCATCCATTCTCTTCCTCCTCAGCATGCCTGTCTTTCTGGGATCCATAAAATTCATTGAAACATTTCCAAGTGTCTAAACAGCTTTCTCAACTGCACGACGACAGCAACAAAAAACAACAAAAAGAAAAGAGAGGCTAGAGAATGTTCTCACAAAATTCCTAGGGAAGTCAATCTTGTTTCAATTCCTCCAGTCTTTATTTACACAGGGTCATTAACCCAATACTTTTTCTAGCACACAGAGTTTTGGAAAGAGTTTAATTACTAAACAAGTGTATTACTCACCTACCTTCTTTGCATTCTTAGCAGTAAGAAAAGGAACATAAATAGAAAGCAAAACTGACACCCCAGATGACACCCCTAGAGAATTCTTAAACCATAAGTATTCCTATTTAAGACACAGCTGGCCCTGCTCTACGTTCACAGCCAAACACAAAGACAACCCACGCTTCCTTGGCTTCAAGGAACCAATGGAAGTGGGTACTTGGGCTCTGGTGGTGCAATATGCATGCGTATCCAGCATATGAATTGCACACTTAGCGTAAATGCTGAACAATACTAAATGTTTTTTGAATAATGCAGCCAAGGGGTTTCAATTTCCACCTCCTGAGTTTTCAGGAATGATCAACTGGAAGTTGTTCGAACAATGCTCAGGAAATGTGACACTCAACCCAGAACCAAATTCACCGGTGTAAGCAGGCTTCACTGGGGTGTCCAGCTCTCCTACAAACAAGCCAATCCTGCATGCTCTCCAAGCTGAAATACAGCCCAGCCTTTTGGGAGGGCAGCAGCCAGCCACACATCAGCTTTTGCTATACAAAAAAATCCGACCTGAAAAAAAAAAAAATCATTCTGGAGATCTCTGAAAAGGAGAAGGGAAAAAAGCAAAAGGCTTGAATTCCTGCCTCTTGTACTAGCCTACAGAGTGACTTATCAAAAGATGAGGGCAAATTATAGCTCATTCTTATGGGAAAATAGCTAAAAAAGTTATATTCTAGACCAATCTACCAGTGCAAAGGCAAGAACACTTAAAAGTGGTCTGTTTCTTTTTTTAGTGTAGTTCAGTGCAATAAGGAAGTTCCTGTGCTTTAATTCCACATCTCTGCATTTCACAACAATTGCCCTTAAGATGTATCTTTCTTCTCTACCAGTCATACATCAAGTTACTGATCATAAACATGTACATTAAATTATTTTGCATACTTACATTTTTATCAATAACGTTTTATGGTTTTATTACGAAACCTGATTATCCACACAGATTCTTACTGCTAATAAAGCAGTTAGAAAACCATATGCCTGAGCTGATGCCACTCAAGTGAAAGAAGTCAAGAAACATGCTTATGTCTGATAGGATGCCTTCAGGACCCAGAAAACTAATGACTTATTTTTTAAAGTACTGCAGAAAATGGATGAGGAATGTTCAGAAAAATAAAGTTATTGATTTGCCAGTAGAACACAGAAAGAAATAGCTAGAAATGCCTATCCCCCTCCACATATAATTCTGTTGAAACTACTCAAGTTTTCTTTTTCATCACACATGGTGTTATTTTCATACTAAAGGCAAGAATTATGCCAAGAAATAAGTCTCTCAGGGAAGTTTACTACAACTTAACACAAAAACCCCACCCTCACTGCCGCATGGAGAAGGAGACCCAAGCACCTCCTTCGTTTGCTGCAGTTTATGCTCCGTTTTCACATTCAGGGTAAAATGGTGACATTTCCAGCATGGCCTGTGCCGCCGAGCCCAGTCACTCACAACCAGCTAGGGGGTTTGGGGTCACAAACTAACAGGAGTTGACCAAGTATCAGAGCATGTAAGAAGTTTTTACAGCACCCAACACCACCACAGACATTTAACTAGCAGAAGACATTGAAACAAAGCCTGTTTCTAAGTCAAACATCTGTGAGGCGCCCAGCAATGTGAACACCCCACAGCCCTGCGTGTGGGGGCTTGGGCCTTGCCTCAGCCTGAGGGGAGGGCTGCGGCTGTAATGTTTACACCCCGCAGTGCTTCGCCACGGTATTTTTAAAGCAAGCCCTAGGTAAGAGAAATAAAAAGACTCCAATGTCCCCAAATTGGAACCTTTTCTCTTTAAACGTGCAAGTTCAACGGTACCAGGCAATGCTGCAGAAGGAGGTGTACCAGGACTAACGCCAGGGCTGCTGGTGCAGCAGGGAGAGGCCTAGCACGCCCGCTCCCTCCGCCTCCGCCGCTCCCCTCACTGCGGGCCCCGCGGCGCGACCCCCTCACCGGGCCGGGGGCAGCCTCACCGCGCCTGCCCCCACCGTAGCCCCCCGCCTGAGGGGCGAGCGCGGCCCCGACCGCGGGGTGAGCGGCTGCGGGCGCCCCCTGCGGGCGAGGCGCCCCGGGGAAGGCGGCCCGAGGGGGGAACCTCGTCCCCGCCCCCGCTCCGCCAGCAACCGCGGCCCCGCGGCAGCTGCAACCCCGCCGGCTCCGTAACGCCCGGAAACGGCGGCACCGACGGGGAGCCGTGGCTGCTCCCGCGCAGACATGAGCGAGCGCGGGGCCGCGGCGGAGGCGCCGGGCTGGCTGGCGGGCAGCGGTAAGGGCGCGGGGGGGGCAGGTGTCGAGCGGGGCGCAGGCGGGGAGGGGGCACCCACCGGCGGGCTACGGCCGGTCGGGGCGGGGAGCGGCGCTGCCCGCGCCTTCGCCTCCGTCCCTCAGCGCCGCGGGGTCCCGGGGGCGGCCGGGCGGGCGCGGTGTCGTGGCGAGCCCCGCTCCGCAGCCGCTGTGCTTCCCCCCTCGCAGAGCTCTCCCGTCCTGAGGAGCCGCGCGGGGCCGCACCTGCGGGCTTCCTGCAGCAGCTGCCCAGCTACCAGTCGGCGCTGAGGCGGCGCGTCCCCGCCGCGGGCACCCAGGAGCGGCGGGCGGCGCCGCGGGGCTCGGGGCGGCTCGGCAGCGCTGAAGCCCGGGGGCCGGAGCCGGAGGGAGACGAGCTGCCCGCCCGCCCCGCGAGGGAGTACCCCCTGAGCATCGCGGAGAAGCGGAAATTAAGGTTAATCTTTGCACGTTTTCTTTCCTTTCTTTCTTTCTTTTTTTTTTTGTTTTTTCTTCAGTTCCCTTTCCGTATGCACTGCACAGGCTGAAGCGGGATGGGGTTCGTCTCCTTCACCCTGTGGCATGTGGCTTTGGCCGGGAGTTGCCCAGGTGCCGGTGCCGAACGCGGCGGGCTCCCAGCGCGGGCCTGCCCGCTCCCGCCGGGCCTGGGGGGGGGGGGGGGGCGCCGCCCGGGGGGGCAATAGGTTGAACAGGAGGAAATGAGTCAAAACGGAATTACCTGCAGCAGCCAAACACGTTTCTCACTGCCTTCCTAACTTCCTTCTTTTTTTTTTTTGTTTGTTGGCCTCATTTCGTGCTTTCCAGGGTCACTGTGGGTTATCACATCAGACCCCTTTCTGCTGTGCCAGTGCTGCTCTTGTGCCTTATCAGCAGGTCTCACAAAATATGCTGTGCTCGCTCGGGTGCGGCTCAGTACAGGTGAAGGGAAGCTTTCCAGGATGAGTTCTTATTTTTCCCATATCCCTTCTAAATTTGCTCTTTGCAGTGAGCTGCACCCGGTTCCTGCCCCTCCGGTGGTAGCCCCCAGGAGGGAGGGGGGTGCCTCGCTCGCCCTGCCTTCATTCCCCTACTTGCTCTCGCATCCCTTACTGCTAGGCTGAGAGCTCCTTTGAGGAGAGAGAGGACAGCATGTACTTTTACATTGGCAGAGAACAGCCACACCTTTAAATCAGGTACTTCGTAGTTCTGGTTAGGAACCAGGAGAGAGGTGAAAGTACGATTAATGTCTGGTGCTCCACAGAGAACAGGCTTGCAGGGGCGGTGGGGAACAGGTCACAGCCTGACCTCGCTGTTAAGTTTAACCCTACAGCCTGTACGCAAGGAACAGCAGAAGATCCAGGTCATCATAAAGGAAAGTGCTCGATACGTTGAATTTTTATTTGAAGTTGGTTATCTAAAGCTCAGTCCTTCAAGAGAAAAGAACTGCAGTCCTGGGGCCATTGTGCCTGTCAGGAGCAGAGCTGGGATGTCCCAAGCTTGTTTACACGTTTCAGCACTGAGAGATTCTGGTGGGGCTTCTTGGCATTTCTACTTGTCAGTAATCTGTGCGTATTGTGCAGCAGCTGCCAGCACAAAATGCTTGACACAAATGTCCTGGAAGCTGAACACTCAACTTCTGTAACACAGATGAATATGCAGCCCACGCCTCTACTTAAAACGCAGACCAAACACAGGCCAAATAGTTCTCCAAAGTGTCTGGTTTAAAACACCTACATGCTGCAGCCTGTAGTTTTCAACAGAATGAACTCTTTTGAGAGTAGCTGTATTTGCACTTACAGATGAGGTCGTTGCAGCCTGTTTGATTGTTGCAAATAGGGTTGTTGCATGTAGCCAAAATGCTTATTTTACTTTCAGCTGAGAAGGATATAGAAATTTTGTCAACATACAGCACACACAGTAATGGCATGGTGTAGTGGTGAGTCGGTTATGCACTTGAGTAGGATTGTGTACAAAGCCCTTTAAATTTAAACCTTTGTCTTCTATTCTAGCATGGTGTCCTCATGGGTGCTTAGCTGCTGCTCTTCCTCAGTGGCAGCAGAGGCTGGAACAGCATTTGCTGCATACAAGTCAATCTTGCGAAGTTTTGTCTTTTTTTTTTAAGGTTTCTTAA
Organism: Falco peregrinus; assembly: GCF_023634155.1. Lineage (NCBI taxonomy): Eukaryota > Metazoa > Chordata > Aves > Falconiformes > Falconidae > Falco > Falco peregrinus. The sequence goes on along the minus strand of NC_073725.1, from coordinate 80,974,787 downwards.
AAAATGAAATGCAAACTCTGAGCAACTCAGAAGTCTCCTTGATGCTGTTGCTGACCATGCAGCAGTTGTTAAAATTGCAAATATATGCATGTAGTATGAAAACCTGTGAGAAGTGATTAAAAATTGTAGACAGTTTGTGGTACATCCTTGGTATCTGTTGGCAGCTTGTTATTAGAACAGTACACCCCCACACATGGTGGCAGAAAGATACTTTATCAAATTCATTGAGTTGGCACTTTCCAGCCAATTTTTCAAAATGATATAAAACCTGAGTAATTAGAAATGAATAACATTAGTCTTCTATTGCATACTGGAATGTGATATAAAAGTTGAAGTTACAAAAATATAAATTAAATATTTATGCCTCTTTATAGTGTGATATTTTTTTCTTGCTTTTTTCCCACAACATATTTTGACATTTCATTCTGATTTTGAGGTCTGTGAATTTTCTACAAAAAAAAAAAAAGAGTAACTTTCTATTTTGAACAGCTGAATTTATAACATTGAAAGAGGAAAGCTAAATATTTTAGAGACATCTTTTAAGAGCCTCTTGGTAAAGGTGCTCTGGTCAGAAGTTTTGAGGAAGGAATCTTGTCTTCCAGCCATTTGTAAGTATGAAATCATTAGTGACGACTCCCCCGAGGTCTCACTGGAAATATGTTTCTCTGTTGTGCTATTGTTAATTGGATGTTTTTTTTTTCTCCAAGAGAGGTAGGTGTTTTCTGTGAGAGGACTTGCTAAATTTGAATTAACTTGATGTCACATTTGACAGAAGGAACAGATGGGGACAGCTAGTGTATGTTACTCCAATTTTTAGCTCTATGCTATCCCTTTGAAGGCTGCAGCCAGGCTCCATTGTGCTAGGCCCTATTGCATGTAGTGAAAAACTATTTTCTGTGCTTTTCTTGTAACCATATTTCTTGATTCTTAGGGACTGCCAGCAGGCTGATATAAAATACGAGTCTGGATGGAACAAGTGGAAAAGAACTAGCAGTAAATCATTGAAAAAAGTTCTCAATGAAGTCAAGGAGTTGTCGTCTTACCTGGAGCTTTGGCGACATGATATTCACAGCATAGAAGGTATTTATTGCCTGGTGTTGATTTCTCCTCTTTAAAGTTGCTTCTGCTATTAATAGTTTTAGATGTGTGAGCACAGTTTCAGATGTAACTGCATATGTTTAAGTTACCTGCTTCTCTTACTGTTGTTGATGCGAAATCCATGATGCAGTAGAACAAAATATATTTGAGGAAATTAATAAAAAATCATATTTTCAGTTATATTGCTAAAAGCCTGCAGTACTTAAAAATAGCTTTAGTAATGTTTCTTCAGGTAACTCAATGTAACTGAAATGATAATCTGCTCATTACGAATTTTTAATTATTTCATTGTCTTAATTATTGGCACATGTTTCTTTTATTCCCAGGGAAATTTGGTACTGGCATCCAGTCCTACTTCTCCTTCCTGCGTTTTCTGGTCCTGCTGAATTTTATAATTTTTATCCTGATGTTCAGTTTTGTTACCCTTCCCAGCGTCATTTCTACATATGGAATATTCAACAGTAGCTTTGCTAAAATTCCTCCAAAGAACATAGGTAAACATCTTTGTGTACTGCTGTTTGTATGATTTCGCCCTTTCCATTAGCTTCTCCTCCACCTCCCAGGACAAAGAAATGCATTTTAAATAAGAACTCACCATGTTTGAATTAACTGGATCTTGCATTTTAATGGGCATTACCATTTGAGTGGCTTTTCCTGCCTTTCTTTTGACAGAGCCTCACTGCACAGTTTATAAACCTAGTGGTAATAAGGGACTTGTTTACTTCTATACTTACCTCAAAGATTTGCTCAGTGGCACTGTAAGTAATTAGATGATTTTTTTTTTTTTTAGTTATTAAGTTTGTGTCTCGCATAACGTGTAAAATGTGAAAACATTTTACTTGGGGAATGCAGCTTTGATAATTTTGAAAAATGATAAGGCATATGCATCAATGGGGTAGAATTAGCCTTTATCTATGAGAAGAGTTTTCTTACCGAGTGTCCCCAAGGCCTGGTTGGCCACATGCTGCAGCCTGCACCTCTCCTCCCCAGCTGCTGAATGTTACATATTCTGGAGCACACTGCTGCTTGTGCTCTCTGTGTAGAGTCTCAGTGGCCTTGTCACAGAGCTCTTTTATTCGAGAGGGGAGGGATTTTAAGCACATAGTGTCTGCATTATAGTTTGGTAGAGGCAGTAGCAGTATTTAGAAGCTACAGACTGTTGTAGCTTGCTGGGAGGCCCGATAGTAATTTTAAATTTACAAAATGATTGCTTAATACCCAGTTGGATTTAACTGGGCAGTTGCTAGTACTGTTACAAATTCTATTTAAACTTTGTGTTTTCTCAGGGATTCCTTGAAGCGACAACTTTATTTTATGGCTATTACACAATAGATGCTGCATGGCTCAGTATCCTGAGGTACAACTTGCCACTAGCATATCTGCTGGCTACGTTTGCCTACCTTGCATTAAGTCTCCTCTGGATAATAAAAAGGTAAAGATGTTGGTGTGATTTATTTACTGCAAAGTTTACATTGGATTCTTCCTTGTAGGAAATCTGCTGCGTTCTAGAACTTTTTTATATGGAAATGGGAAACCTTTTGCTTGAGGATGCAGCGCCACAGTAGCCTTTGTCTGTGTTTGGGAAACTAACCCAGGAAAAAAAATAAAAATAAATAAATCTAAAGTTATTTTTTCATACGTATGCATATATATAAATAAAAGACCATCAACTATATGTTGTTGTTGGAGGATTTTCTTTTGGGTTTGGGTTTTTCTTTCATCATCTCAGGTTTCCGAGCCGGCTTTTTGTGGTGTCAGAGAAGCGCTGGGTGAGGTGAGAAGGTATGACTGTAGCTAAGCGGGGAGGGAAGTAACCTGTGTCAGTCATGGCTTTGGCTGACTTTGGTTGCTGCAGAACTTCACACTGAAAGCTTCCCAGAGACTCACTAATGTAAAGCGAATGTGACTGTCTGGTCATGGGGGGCGGGATGTCGTTTAGTCTTTGATGAGCCAGGTCACTTGAGATGTGGTTTCTTTTTCTGTGGATAAAATGCATGTTTTGATGAATGAAGTAAAGTTGCATTTTTCTCTCTAGGTCTGTGGAAGGCTTTAAGCAGAACTTGGTGCATGATGAAGATCAATTTCAGAGTTACTGTAACAAAGTTTTTGCAGGGTGGGACTTCTGCATTACGGATCCAAATGCAGCACAGCTAAAACATCGCAGCTTGCAATATGAGCTCCAAGTGAGTAACTTTCATTTTGCTATGGTTACGGTTCCAAATAGCTTAGATGGCTAAAAAAGAGAGGTGTATAATTTTGCAGATAATGGAATAAGAAGGATTGAAGTATTTTATATTGGGAGCAGGGCAACCCACATCCTCTTGCATGCTTTGTGGCTAGTTAGAATTGTGGTGCAACGTGAGAAGGATTGGCACTGAGGTTGACAGCCCTTCCCCCATGGGCCTGTTAGCTTGTTGCTTATCTGCCCCTTCCTTACACTCCAGTCCCGCTTCCTGTGTTAGCTTTTCCTGTTGGATTATGTAGAAACTATCTCAGCTGCGGGCAAAACCCTTGTACTGTCGGGAATCAGTTTGAGTATTCTGGGTTACAAGTCTGCAGTGTGGTAGGCAGTAGTTTGGGGGAGGGGTAAAATTTGGATGGTACTCTTCATACAAGTTGAGAGCACTGTTGCAGTAAGAAGATACTGGAAGTTTTTCGCTAGGTGTCTTTGACACATACGCACATACAAATGTTGATGCAGCTAATGGATTTCCCGCATTGTAAAGCTCTCTGAAAAGAGCCTGAAAGGCTTTTCTGTTGAAACCCGTACCTTCTCTTTGCTCTCTGCACACTGGAAGCAGAGATTTGTGTAGTGATACGATTACCTTTGAAAAGATACTTCCACTTCAAACCACAAAGCAGTAATTTCAGATTTAATAAATTACAGTGAGCTGCTTGCTGCTCAAGTTCATGGTCATCTTGTTTCATCATATAAGCAGAACCTCCTTAACTTACCGCACTTTTACCTCTAGAACTCACACCTTAGCAGAACTCGCCCCTTAATATTACTATTTGATGGAAATAAGTCCTCAGAAAATATCTGGGTAATCTGTGGGTTTGCCCAGGTTAAATTGCCTTCACAGGCAATATTGTATTTCAGCTAAGGTGAAATCCATCATGTTCACATGACAAGCTGCTCAAGACTTTGCTTCTTGCTGTTGTGCCATCTCCCAGTTTTTCTTCACAAAGAGTAGGAGAACGAAGTTTGAGCCATAGCGGTGAGGGGTGAGGACGGGTTATTCACCTGCAGAAATAATGAGATGAGTGGGCTCATTTACCTGATTCAGAGTTTAGTACCAAGCTATCTGAGATCAGTCTCACGATAAAAAAGCAGTTGTCTTTTTGTCCTCAAGGAGATAGGTTGCTGATACAGTGGAGGTAAGAGGATTATGAGACACTTGTCTGGCTGCAGGGTGCTCAGCCTGAGGAGACTGAGCACACAGGGTCTGCCCCTGCTGCCTGGACCTGTTTGTGTCAATGAAGAGGCACTCACAGTTCAGTGTGCTTGGGCAGGTGGTGGAGTGACCCTCCTAGAACAGGCTATGGATTTACACATTCCAGAGGTAGAAAACATGTTCCCCCATGTTTTATGCTGTACCAGAAAGCTACGCATCCTTTTTCTTTTGTTTGTAGACAGACTTGGAGGAAGAAAGACTGAAGCAAAAAATAGCTGACAGGACAATGAAAGAAAAGCTACGCATCTACTCTCTGAGAATATTTATAAACATAATTGTCATTGCAGTTTTATCAGGATGTTTTTACTCTATTTATAGAGCAACTGTCTTCTCTCAAGAAAACTCCAATGTAAGTATTAGATCTGACATTAAGGCAGATTAAAGCGGGGCTGGTGATTACAGCAAGAGGAAATATTGTGAAAGAGTCACGTATCTTAATATAGCACCTTTCATGCAAGGGGTCTGCAAACACTTTCTACAGGCATAGAATTTTTTTAGGAGGGAGTGAGAAAGGTCAAGAACCATGTGCAAAAACTCCCCAGTGATGTCTCCCTTTGGTGTGGAGGCTTCAGTGTCGTGTGCCTTGGAGCTAATGCAGTTGTCCAGAAAAGGAGCCCTCACTGTCCTTCCCCTGTAACTGTTCTCGCCTCACTGTGATCTGCTAGTACAAGCACTTTTGTGTCTGGGTAGTGAACTGGTGGACGGAACTGATCTGGTTAAAACAAACTTCATCATGTTCAGTTTCTTGGTCTGGTTCACTGCTCAAGTGCAAAAATGAACAGCAGGGGAGTAAAGATTAGGATCTATATTGTGGCTTGAGTTGCAGTGGTGTGGGGAAACAGGAAGGCTGTGAACATGGAGTGCTTTGCAGAAGAAAAGGTTTTTGCATCAGCAGTGGGAAGATTCAGGTTGAGGGGGGTTATTCACTCCTGGCAGGACAAGCAGATGGAAAGAGCGATTCAGAAGCGTAACAAGAGCAGATAATAGTTTCAACAGTTTTGCAACAGTAATTGACTTCTCTGTAGGACCCCAGGATTGAATTAGCCTGATACGAATGGGGACCACACTTTTTCTGTCCCCTCTGTTTACCGTTCAATGTGATGGGCTCTGGCTGTGCATGGGGAAAGCTGTGCTCATGGTGGACCTAACTGTTCTGTAACCTGACAGGATTGCGGAGAGAGAAGCAGGAAATGGGGACCAAGAGGCATGTCAGAGGTATTGTTTGAGGGCAGAGAAAGAAGATAGCACAACACTGAACAACTTGAAAAACAGCTTCACTTACTGTGGGCTTTATGTATAAAGTTTGATATCCTGACCTTGCCTAAATGAGTAGGTAGAAGAGCTTGTTAAGATGGTAGGAAAGTAGGGGAGCTGCTTGGCACCAGTGAGAATAATTTGAAAAGTCTGCACTTTGACGTAGGTGTAGAAGCTGGTAGCCTTAGTGCTGGGTTAGACAACATAGTCAGACACAAGCCTTGGTGAGATGAACCTCTTCAAATGGAAGCTTTGGGGAAGCACAGAAATACTCATACCTGCAAGTGAAGGGAGTTACTGGTGAAGGGAGCAGGAGAAAGCAAGGGTGCGTAGCAGCAAACTGCAGAGGTAGGCAGCAGTGGTCAGGCCTGTAGTTCCAAATATAGGCAGAGAATGAAGACAGGGTAAAAGATGCTACCTGAATCCTGGGCAAGAGAAGCTAGTGAGTAGCTGGAGAGAGCATGATGGCAGGGAAGTGTGGTTTTTTTATTGTCTTTCTCTCATCTCTTCTTGTACAGGACATCAACAACACGAACTTCCAAGCTAATCTCTTAGTGCAGTATTTGCCTTCCATGGTGATCACATTGGCCAACTTCATTGCTCCCCAGATCTTCTCATTTCTGATCAGATTTGAAGATTATTCACCAGCCTTTGAAATCAGGCTGACACTCATGAGGTAAAGACATTTTTATTGTGGCCTTGGATGTTTCAACAGCTTGTTCTTGGCAGGTTATAAATATTGTAAACATTGAAATATCAAGGAGCAGAGAGGTTGGACTCTGCACTGGAGGATCTTGGGCACTGGAAGCCAAGCAGGCGTTGTTTGACTTGTTTAGTTGGAAATTTTAATTTTAAATCTGGAAGCAATTCCCTGTTTTGAAGACAGTACAGAGCAGTCATTTCAGTGTCCAGGTGTTTCTCTCGGTCCCATTTAGCTGTGTGATCTGGACATCTTCAACAACCTGAATAGTTAGTAGAGAAGTTGTGGCTGCAGAGCTGTGGGTTCATACCACTTTGCATGCAGCAGTTCCTTGAATGAGCAAATGTGTGTGTACAGCAGTGACTGAAGCATGACGTAGCTCAAGGGAGAAGTTAAAATTTTGGGGCTAAAAGATACTTCAGTGTGAGAGCATGAACAACGGGTGCTTGGCACCTTAAAGCAGTAAGATCTGGGTTGAAGCATCTGAACTTTGCAAGCCCCTGTGCTTTGTATTTTCAATTTGGCTTACTGATTCTGGAGGCCTGAAGCCACATGAGAGGGAGATGCTGCACACAGTGTTGTCATCTGGCCTCTCGAACTGTACTTGGGAGAATCGCAGCCGGTTGCAGCATGAAGATCTGCAATTGAAATGACTGATCTGGGAACCATACTGAGAAAAGAAACAAGCAGGGAAGGTGAAAAGCAATTTAACTTACTACTATGGAAAGAAATGTGTTTATTATTTAGCTGGCTGTTCCATTAAAGCTCTGTACAACCCTTTTGTGTTTCAAGCCTTCCTGGGACTCCTGTGCAAGGTGAGCCAGGTGTTAGAACAGCTCTTTTTTGGCTGGTTTGGGATTGGGTTTTGCCTTTCTTCCAGGTGTGTCTTTGTGCGGTTGGCCAATATCGGTGTTCTCTTGTTCTCGCTGTGGAGTCACATCTCCTACTGTGCCACTGATGAGTGTAAGGCCTGTGGATACAATTACGAACTTTATCCTGTAAGCAGATTTATCTTGGTCTTTAATCACCTGAACATGTGAATAGAGATCTGTTTTCCGTGAGACTTGCTTGTCTAGAGATATTCGGAATCAGACCTGGGGTTGCTGTTCATGTTATACCTGGTGCTGATTCTTTCTGCTCAGTGCAAACCAGTGCAGTTCTTCTGTATATCTTTTGTTTGTCTAAAACTAATTAGAATTGGTCCAGTGGCAGATTATTTTTTAGCATAGACTTTCTGACTACCATGACGCTTGTTTGAGGTAGCTCTGTTTTGGAGACAATTGTGTTACTGCCTTTTGCTCCAGTAAGATAAATGGCCTTTCCTCAAAAAAAACCCCACAACCAACCAACCAACCGAACCCCAACAAAACAAACAAAAAGCTTGGTGTAGAAGCTCTGAAACACTTAAATAATTTCGAAATGGGAGTTAATACAATTTGAACTTTATGGTGTTCACTGACTGGGACATTTGTTGCTTTAGTGGTTGATAGATTTATTTTTCACTTATTTAGACTCCCATTTTTGTTTTCCCTGGCTTGTTTTCGTAGTGCTGGGAATCTGAAGTTGGGCAAGAAATGTATAAACTGATGATATTTGATTTTATGATAATTCTTGCTATGACCCTGTTTGTGGACTTTCCTAGAAAGTAAGTATCTCTGCTTTTTAAGCATAGTTTTGCAAATGGTGTATGAAACGCATTTTTTTTTTTGTTATTAATTCCCTATATTTCTAACCAGATTACCAGTTTTAAAGTAAAATGCAAACATATTTCTGGTGGTTTGAGTACTTTGCTATTCAGATGGCTGTGTAGTTTTTGATAGTTGAGTCTTTTGTTCTTCAGATATTTTTCTCTTACGTTGCTTAATGATTAAATGCTAAATATCTGTGTGTTCCAAATGCATTAGAATTCAGCTAAGCTCTATAACTTTAATCTAGAACTAATTGTGTTCTTTGGTTTTAGGTTGTTAGTTACTCATTGCTCTTGCAAGCCAGTTCAGTGGTGTGGATTGCCGGAATTTGGAATTCCTGACAATGTCCTGGAAATCATTTATGGGCAGACTATCTGCTGGATTGGAACCTTCTTTTCACCACTTCTCCCTGCAATAGCAACTATAAAATACTTCATCATATTTTACATTAAAAAGGTAATGAGGAGGTGTGGTAAACAAAATCGAACATGTTTCTGTGGCTTTTGTAATATAGGTATGCAGTTGATTTAAACCAAACAAAAACCCCTAAAACCACCCCAGAATGCAGTGTACTGGAAATATAGGCAGTGGCATTCCATTTTCTGTAGTTTCTTGGTTTTAGGAGAAGGTGGAATTTTGCTTTGAAATCAAGCAAACCAACGTTTTAATAACTACCTCTTCAATGACTTGTCAAGGTTTTTTTTAATAAAACCTTTTTATGTAATAAAGCTAGTTTAGATCACTTTTCTGCAATGATCTGTTTACTAGCAACACAGCTTAGAACTTTGACAAAATTTTGCCAAGCTGCTAAAAATTTGGAAGCAAAATGGAAAATACAAGCTGGGTTGGATGTTCAGGATGTAGTTTCTGCATATATGAAGCTTTGCTCTGTGACCACACAGCTACTTCTGTGCATCAAATCCTTACTGATGTTTTAGTTCTTACAAGAGGGGGTGTACCCAGTGAAGATGTGGCAGAACAAAGCTGAAGGCTTGCGATATGGATTGTATACCAAATGATTGTGCCAGTTGACTCTGTGCAAGTGTATGAGGCCCTCTGGATCAAATTCTTACTCAAAATAGGAGACATTGACTTATACCAGAATGTAAAGCGTTCTTGCCTTAGCTCTTTTTTGAGTCCATGTATGTCAAAGGAATGTTGGTTAGGTGGTAGCTGTCAGCATATTTGAGAATGGAATATTGAGTTGGTGGAGAAAGTGTACTTGGACATATGTATACAGATGTCCTCATAACAGTCTTGCTTGTTTTCCCTCTTCAGATCAGTTTGATACACACACGTAAACCTGCAGCTAAGCCTATCAGAGCATCAAGTTCCAATTTTTTCTTCTTGGTGGTGCTGTTGATTGGGCTCCTCTTGGCTTTTATTCCTTTGGGAATCAGCATAGCATAGTAAGTGACAATTTAATTTCTATGAAGTTGACATCTGTTCTAAGTTGTCAGTTCCCTAAAAACAGGCACGCTATTTTGGAATGATAAATTGGAATAAAATATACAGTGTATAATAAATAAAATTATAACTTGTTTATAAGAACTAAGAATTACAGTTTTTAAGACAAAGGACACTTTTAGCCCATCAGCAAAATGGTGCTGAACTTGGACTGGATTATGTTGTCTTTACATTTTGGTGTAGCATCTCCTTTCTGTTCTGCTTCTTTGACAGTATCCCCTCCTCCAAAGCATGTGGGCCGTTCAGGAGTTTTAACACTTCATGGGCAGTTGTTCCAGATACAGTGCTTGGGTTTCCAACAGGTCTGCAGCAGATCCTTTATGGCATAGCATCAGAAGCCTTTGCAGTGCCTTTTTTTCTGGTCGTTTGGTGAGTACTGTGGAGACCTGATTCAGTCATGCAGCTGCGTAGTTCATTTCCTTCCTTACTGAGCTGATACCAAACAACTATTAGACCAGATCTTCCATCTGCAGTCAAAAGCATCAAAGCCCATATGAATCCTTAGCTCTTATGTCTTTGCTCATGTTGTCACACTCATTAGCTTTAATTCTGTTTCCTCTTGCATGTCCCCTATCCCACACTTGTCCTTCTCAAAAGTCAACTGTGAATCATTCTGCAAATTAGCATTTTAAGCCATGTCATCACAAATCCTATCCACAAACCTTTAAAAAAACAGAAACAGCATCAGAGTCCTCAAAACAGTCAATTCTGTATGATAAAATTCAATGTAGGATCACAGGTATTTTTTTTTAAGATTGACGGTCACCTGCAAAGGTCATCTAATCTAACCCTCCTGTTGAAAACAGGGTCCTGAGCAGGTGCTCAGGAGCTGTGTCCCGTTAGGTTTCAAATATCTCTGAAGATGGAGACTCCTCTCAGAGAACCTCTCTGGGCAGCCTGTTCCAGTCTTTGGTCACTCCTGCAGTAAAAATTTGGGGTTTTTTTTAACGTTTAAATGGATTTTTTTACATTTGGGTTTAACCTGCCTGTTTTCAGATCTTGGGGCTTTGTTACATGATCCTTTCTACAACTTCTACACTTGAGAAACCATGCAGTTTATTTCAGAGTCCACCCAGCCTTGTCTTCCATAACACATGTTTATGTGTTCTGAACTGAGCCTGTTATTGCATACATGGGAAATGACAAGTCCTCTTTTTGGTTGGTTTTTTTTTCTTTTTTTTATTTTATCATAAAGCCTGTGTAAGAGGTGGAGGATGACTTGCACTGCTACCCTACTACTAATTATTTGGACAAGAAAACACATTATTTGTATAGGCATTTGTGCCATTCTTGTTCTTGCTACTGCTCTTCATCATTTAATGTGTTGTGGATAATCAGAGTCACAGATTACATCTAGAATATGCACTGTAAGGAATGGCTGCAATACTGATGTGTGGCTGTTTACCATAGTGAGAAATCCCAGTGGGAGCAAAGAGTTACTCCAGTGAAACCTCATTAAAGTAAATTTCTGAGGAGCAACCCCCCCATACACACACTTTTCCTGCAGGGCAGGAACTGACCAGAGAGAGAGAGAACACAACCTGTAATGTCTGAAAGTGGCCATACCTGTGTTTCTCCTAGTACTCTCCCTGCCAGCACAGATAACCTCAGCAGATGCTTTTGAGCGGAGCTGTGCCCAGCCTACCCCAACTGTATGTTGAATTTTAAATTATTTTTTTTTTATTCCAGCAGCTTCTCATCTGAAGCAAATGCACAAACTGACAATTCCTCTAGCCTGTAACAACCTTTTCCTGACTAACTCTGTTTACACGACGCTAACACGTAATGTTGGTTTGTTGTTTGCAGCCTCGTTATGTTCTATTTTATTGCCTTGGCTGGAGCACACAAGCGAGTGGTTGAGCAGCTGAGGGAGCAGCTGGTTATGGTAAGATGTAACCTGCTTTTCTGTGACCCTAAAATTGTATTTGTTGTGTCAGTAATCAGGCATACAGAGGAACAGCAGTTTTCATAGTCTTCTGGATACTTGGTGTTGCCCAGGCAGTGAAGGATGTTTTACAGATTACACAAGAAAGATAACCAAAGCAGGATGGTCTGGTTGGTTTTCTTGGCTGTCACTTGCAGCTGCAGCAAGGTCTGGTTATATCAGGCAGCACACATGCCTGAGATGCACCTCTGAGAAGTGGTTTCCCTATTCTTCGTCTGTTGTCTTACTTAAATCCACCCATCTGCATGTTTTTTTTCTACCAAACGAGAACCTGAATGCTTCCTGTCCCCTCCACCATCTTACACAATCCCCACCTCTGTTCCCTTCTCTGCTCTCACAAACACGCACCAGCTCCCTACTCTTCCCTCCAGGCCCGTATTTCTGCTGTAGCGTGTCTGGTCTTGCTCCACAGTGCAGGTCCCAGCACTGCCTGCAGCAGGTACTCATAGTGGGGCAAGTCACTGGTCCTTTGGAGAACAATGCCGGTGCAGACATGCTTCTTTGTGGCCATCAGAAGCTCTGCCATGTTTGACAGCATTCATATCCTGTGGCCTGTCAGACTGCTCTAGTCAGAGCCTAGCTCACTAGTAAGACTTCTTACTTTCTTAGGAAATAGTCCATTTCTTGGTATGTTCTTCTTTTAGATGTGGCATTTAACAACCTGTCCTCAGAAAAAGACAGTGCTGGAGAGAGATTTTTGAAGAGTAAGGAATTTAGGAGCAAAAGCTTTACGGCTTTTCCAAGGGTCCCTAAATCAGTTAGGAATTCTGAAAATCCTTGTGTGCTTTTTATTTTTGTTTCCACTTTTTTTTATTCCACTGTTGTTAGGCTTCTAACACACAGAAGGTTTCAACCACACGTGGAAGCATGGTTTTAAGTTTTTAGGGGTGTGAGATGTTTTACTAGGCTCAACGCAGAACTCTTAGTATGTGATTTAACATGAGATAATCGAAGTCAAGACTATTGTAAACTTAAAATTGTTCAGGCAGTTGAGAGTGTGCAGGAGCCACTAATTGGGGTACAATGTCGTGAGTGCATCTATTTATTTCTAATAAGAAGTGAGCTGTTCATAGAGAACTTGTACTACTTCTGTTCATCTAGACATTTTTATTGTGTCTTTCCAGGAGAGTCGTGACAAGCTGTTCCTGATCAGAAAGATAACGGAAGCTCAGAGGCATCTTTGAAAACCATGAAACCCAAGAAAAACCTGACTTCCTGAAACTCCCAGAACCACTAAATAAGAGCAGAAGCATCTGCAGCACCTAAAAACTGAGCAGCTGACCAGCACCCTGGCACTGTGGTCTGTGTGATGGACGCTTACGGTCTTAGTCTAGATTATGCTAGTGAGCCTTAAAGTTTCTAAGACTGGAAATTTAGTTCATTTATACTGTGTTGGACCTGTCCCAGAAATTGTATGGTAGGACACATTATTGCTGCTACAATTTCAGGGTTGTTGGGGTTTAAGTCCCTATTTTTTTTCAGGGGTTTGGGGTAAAATGTGATCAGAACTGAAACTTTTAAGAATTCTGCACTGCTCTTACAATTGATGCTTTAAGACTCAGGAGCGAGGGGAAAGGTGTGGTTTCACATGTTCCCAACTCACTTATCTTTTAAAACCAAAGCAAGAAAGAGGCGTGGGTCAGTATTTTTAAATAGAAGAAACGATGGCATGAGGTTGAAAGCAGTTTTCTAAATATTTTTAGAGAGGAGACTTTCTTTATTTTGCTGTGAAATAGCGAGTGCAGTTGAACACTGGATAACTTCACAAAATGGTTCAGAGAAAACAAGCTGATAAAAGAGCTCTGAATAAACACTGGGAATAGGAAGAGGCCACCCATCAGGTCACCAAGCAGCACACGGCTGGCGCAGGGAAAGCCATTGCTCTTGGGTGCCAGCCTCTCTGCTCTGAAGCAGCCTTTTTTTTTTTTTTTTAATAATTATTTTTTTAAATGTGTTAGGGCATTATTACTTGTGTTTTATTCTTGTACAAACATCTTGACTACTGTTCTTTGTTCTAAAGTATGGATATTTAGAGTTAAGTTGCAGTTAGGAAATACAGCGTTCAGAAGTGTGTGTCAGGATCATTCAAGTTGACGTTTATTCTGGCCTGAGTGAACCGCTGGAGCCGTGGGGCTCGGAGCGCTGGTTGAGTAGACTGATAATTGTTTTCTTCATTCAAAGATTGTGCATGAGGGTTTTCTGTACAGAGTCGTGTTTGTTACTTGAAATTTGCAGCAGTACTCTGTTAGTTAATATGTGAGAAACTGTTCTCTCTATGGAATGTTTTGGAATGTTTTCTGGCTTCGTTGTAAAGAAATCCACGCGCGGTCACCGATTCATTGTTTTTCTACCGGCTGCCTGTTGGAGGTGGCCGGCGCTGGCTCCGCCCCGCCGCTCGCGCCCGGGCCGGCTCGTGCCGCCGTTCCCACGGCAGCCAGGGGACGCGGGCGCTGACTGACAGCTCCGCTTTCCAATGCAGCGCCGCTGGCGGAGCCAATGGGAATGGCGGGGGGGCGGGCCGCGCGGCGGCGGCCCGCGGTGATGACGGCGCGGCGGCGCGACGCGGGGAGGAGCTGTGGGGGTCAGCGGGATGGAGGTGGCGGCCGCCGCGGCTCCGGCTGTGCGGTGTGCCCTGCGGCGCTGCCGGGCGGGTAGGGGCTCGGCTCGGCTCGGCCCCCGCGCCTGCCCCCACTTCAGCCTGGCGGGGCACCGCCTCACGCCGCCCGGGGCCTCGCACCGCCGGCCGGGGCCGCCTGCCGCGGGCGGGGGCTGGGCGGCGGTGGAGCTGGCGTCACCTTTGTCTCTCCGGCAGGTCTCCGGGGGCGGTGGGCTTCGCCCGCCGGAGGGGTTCCCCTCAGGCTCTGCAGCACGCGGGTGACTCTGGAGGGCATCAACAAGCCCGTCATAGACCGCATCATCCGCGTGGACCATGCCGGGGAGTACGGGGCAAACCGTATTTATGCGGGACAGATGGCCGTCTTGGGCAGGTCCAGCGTGGGGCCCGTTATCCAGGTAAGAACGTGGATCTAAACCGATCGCTGTTCTGCTTAATTTGTACTTGATTAATAGTGGTCGAATGAAGTTGAAAAATTGTAGCTTTCCTAGTAAGATAGCTGGCCATCTTTTTCTGAATGCGTTCAAATGTGGGTTTACGAAGAGCGGCTGGATTACGTGGTAAGGGGGTTACCAGTACTGCACTTAGGATAGTGCTGCCATGAGGACTCTTACTTTGCAAATATTTCTATGTTGCCTTTTAATAACTATCCTCATCTACCCATCTTCACCACTTCTTCTTTGGGATGTGAATAGGGTTACCTCCGCAAGCAGCATTAGTGGCCTGAGCTGTCTTGTTTTTCGTTGGGTTTATTAGTTTTATTGGAAGAGTATAACTTTCCTGTTTTTTTTACTTCACTGTGATCTGGCTCTTTTGCAGCAAATGTGGAATCAAGAAAAAGATCACCTCAAAAAGTTCAATGAACTAATGGTTGCATACAGAGTTCGACCTACTGTTCTGTTGCCTTTTTGGAATGTAGCAGGGTTTGTTTTAGGTGAGTTAGTATTATTACTATTATTATTGTTTTGTGAAGTCTTCAGATGTGTCAATTATTTGTGTTAATTGTTTTCATATGTTTGGTACCACAATCGCAGGGGCTGGAAGTGCTTTGCTTGGAAAGAAAGGTGCAATGGCTTGCACAGTGGCAGTGGAAGAGAGCATATCGGATCACTACAATAGCCAGATCCGAACTCTTATTGAAGAAGATCCAGAAAAGTACAAAGAACTGTTGCAGGTATTAAACTATAAATGTAAAAAGTAGTTCACACATCCATTGAATTACCTAATACTACTTTAGTCTTTTAAAATAATAGGCTCGTATAATGTACAGTTCTTTGTTCTATCGCTTAGAATGCTGAAGTCAACAGAAACTTTAGGTTAAAAGGATATTTTTTCCTTCAGCGGCAACTAAATTGATCAAGCACCAAAATTAAAATGTATGTTGGATTAGCTACAGCATGCTTTCAGTAATTCAGTATTGCCCTTTTGATTGGGAGAACTGCTTTAATTTTGACTCATTCTGAGTGAAAGGAAGGGTTTAGAGGGGAGTCAAAAGGAGAAAATGTGATTGCATAGTAACATTTTGCTTATACTGGATATGATTATATAGTTAGAAGAGAATATTTCATTTGGAAGGGATCCACAGTGATCATCTAGTCCAACTGCCTGACCAATTCAGGGTGACCAAAAGTTAAAGCATGTTATTTAAGGGCATTGTCTGAATGTCTAAACACTGCCAGGCTTGGGGCATTGACCACCTCTCTAGGAAGCCTCTTCTGGTGTTTGACCACCCTCTCAGTAAAGAAATGCTGCCTAATGTCTAGTCTAAACCTCCCCTGATGCAGCTTTGAACCATTCCTACATGTCTTATCACTGGATCCCAATAAGAAAAGCTCAGCACCTCTCTCTCTACATCCCCTCCTCAGGAAGCTGTAGAAAGCAATGATGTTGCCCCTCAGCCTCCTTTTTTCCAAACTAGACAAGCCCAAATCCTTAGCTGTTCCTCATAGAACATGCCTTCCAACCCTGTCACCAGCTTGGTTACCCTCCTCTGGGTGTATTCGAGCACCTTCACATCATTCTTACATGGTGGGGCCCAGCACTGCACACAGCACTCCAGGTGAGGCTGCACCAGTGCAGAATACAGCGGGATAATCGTCTCTTTGACCAGCTGGTCATGCTGTGTTTGATGCATCCCAGCGTGCATTTTGCTCTCTGTCTGCCGGGCGCGCTGCTGACTCGTACCAAGCCTGCTGTCAGCCAGCACCTCATTCACGTTCTGGTTTTGAACGCTGTTCAGAGCGTGTAAGGGGCTAATGTTTGTTAGCTCTGTGGGGATCAAAAATTCCCCCAGTATTTTAGGCATCAAATTGGGACACAATCCTGCAGGGTGTTTCATAGAATCATTTAGATTGGAAAAGACCTTCGAGATCAAGTCCAACCATGAACCCAGGGCTGCCAAGTCCACCACTGAACCAGATCCCTAAGCACCATATCTACTGTTCTTTAAACACTTCAGGGATGGTGATTCTACCACTTGCCTGGGCAGCCTGTTCCAGGGCTCAACAACCCTTCTAGTGAAGAAAATCTTCCCAATATCCAGTCTAAACTTCCAGTGGTGTAACTTGAGGCCATTTCCTCTTGTCCTGTCACTTGTTATCCGGGAGAAGAGACTGACCCCCACCTGCCTACAGCCTCCTTCCAGGGAGCTGCAGAGAGCGATAAGGTCCCCTCGAGCTGCCTCCTCTCCAGGCTGAACATCCCCCATTCCCTCAGCCACTCCTCACAGGACTTGTGCCCCAGCCCCTTCCCCAGCTCTGTTGCCTGTCTCTGGACACGCTCCAGCCCCTCTACATCCCTCTTGCAGTGAGGGGCCCAACAATGAACACAGGATTTGGAGGTGCAGCCTCACCAGTGCCCAGTGCAGGGGGACAGCCATTTCCCTGGTCCTGCTGGCCACGCTGTTTCGGATACAAGCCAGGAGGCTGTTGGTCTCCTTGGCCAGCTGGGCACACTGCTGGCTCACGTTCAGCCAGCTGTCAACGAACAGCTGCAGGTCCTTTTCTGCCAGGTGGCTTCCCAGCCACTCTGCCCCAAACCTGTAGCATTGTGTGGGGTGGCTGTGACCAGAGTGCAGGACCTGGCACTTCTTGTTGAACCTCATACAGCTGGCCTTGGCCCATCGGCCCAGCCTGCCCAGATCCCTCTGCAAAGCCTTCCTGCCCTCAAGCAGATCAAGGCTCCCACCCAGCTTGGTGTCATCTGCGACCCGAGGGTGCACTTGATCTCCTCATCCAGATTGTACATATATTAGACTGAACCAGCGGCAGCACTGAGCCCTGGGGAACACCACCTGTGACTGGCTGCCAGCTGGATGTAACTCCGTTTACTACTGCTCTTTGGGTTTGGCCATCCCGCCGGCTTTTAACCCAGCATAGAGTGCACCCGTCCCAGCCATGAGCAGCCAGTTTGTGGGACACTGGCCTGTTTCCACGTGCAGCACATCGAGCTTGTTTGTGCTCTGTTGGGTGGGATCTTGCTTTAGGGTCTGCTTCTTCATTTCCAATTCTATTGTGCATTGTTTAACATGTAGCTAAATCTGGTTACTCCAAATATGTCTTCTAGCTACAGAAATAGTATCTGAAGTAACCCAGGTTGTGCTGACATGCATAAGGGAAATTCTACCCCTGAAAATAAAATCTATAAACTGAGGGGGCTCAAAATAAAGAGAAAAAGCTAAGCAGCAAGGTTATTCACAGTGTCAATACGGGGAGGACTAGCGACAAAACCAAAAGTGATAACAATTTGTTGGGTGGGGACAGTGCTTGGGTGTCTGTAAATACGGAGCGCTTTATTAAGCAATCCTGGTTATCTGCAGGCATCTTGAGAGAAAATTCTTTCAACCTTTTTGTCCCAGTTGAAAAATTAGCAGAGAAAAATAGTGGTCTTGAGAACATGCTGGAATGGACAAAAGCCCTGTTGGCTTACAGGGAAACACCCTTGCTGATCACCTGGCAAGGCAGGGACCTTAATTTTGTTATTTAAATTGTCCAAATAATTTGTATGTGTGAAACTAATTAGCATTACAAATTAGTATGACTACAGATTTTCTTGAAACAGTGAAAAAGATAGCGATATATTAAACAGCAGCTTGATTTTAAAGACTTTTTTGGAGACTATTAAAAGAACTTTAGGTTTGAATAATGCTGTAAATAATTGCTTTCTTGCTGAATTGTGGATTCAGGTCTTTGTGAGACCCGCACCTCAGATGCCTGCCCTGGTGCACACAATGGTCAACAGCGTATAGTTTTTTATGCTAGCTGCCTTGATTTTTCTGCAAAGTAGACTTACTAATTAACTGCTGTTTTTAAAGGTAATCAAGCAGTTTCGGGATGATGAACGGGAGCACCATGACATTGGTCTCGAGTATGATGCAGAAGCAGTAAGTACAATGTTAACTGATTTACACTTTTAGTGAGGATGTAGCTGTGATGCTTTTATCTTCCTTACCTAGTGACTGTGACGTAGTTCTTTGAGAAATAGAAAAGGTGCTTGATATTCTTTCCCAAAGATAAATATGAAAAAGCACTGTAATAACATAGCTTTAATTTTCCTAGAACAGAATTGAACCTGTTAGAACTCGTGTCAAGTGTTAAAGTGATTGTGTTTTCCCAAGAGGTGTCCTCTGCACAATTTTTGATTTTATTTTAACTTTAGATTAAATATTTTTGAAGATAAGGCTAATAAGTGCTATCCATACAACTGGGAACTTCAGGCATCATCAAACACAACCATATTGGGAGGTGTGAAGTACTGAAGTAAATTCTGTGCTGCCTTGTATACCGTATGAGGAATGTGTGACTTCTTTCCTTTTTTTCTCTTGACTTATATTTGTGGGGAAATGGAAGGATTCTGTAAAGCTAACTGGTTTTAATTTGATTTTCTCTAGGGTAGATTAGACTACAAATACAGGCATTTTTTAATGGTTTTTTTGTTAGTGTTTTTGCTTTCTTCTGGTTTTGTTGGTTTTTTTTAAGCTAATGCTTACTATTCCTTACCACAATCTAGCTCAACACCTCATTAGTTGTATTTAATCTCTTATTCTTTATTTTACAGGCACCAGCTTACTCAATTTTGAAGACAGCTATACAACTTGGATGCAAAGCTGCAATATTTTTATCAGAAAGAATTTAGTGGTATATTCCATGATGTTTGTGGTAATAAACTGTGACACAAAAGTGTATGGAAATTGCAGAAGTCTAATAGTTATTTTATTCGGCCTTTTAAAACTTTCTTCACTAAGCATCTGGTTTGGCCACCCTTTGTCACGTGGAGTACCCGTTCAAAAAGTATCTGTACTGAAGTCAGTTGAGCCAGATATGAATAAAGGTGGCAGAACTGGGTCTGTGTGAACTAAACCTTCTTATTCAGAGACTGTTCACAAGGTGGCAGCAAAAGATGTATGTATATACATGATTTATATATATAATATGTGTGTGTACATACACACATAAAATAATAAATGCATTTTCTGTCTTCAAATTTGTATGTACTTGAAATAAGCTGGAGCTCATTAGCTCTCTTTAAAATGGTTAATACTAACTAAGGATATTTTTGAGTTCTATTTTCAGGATAAGTAAATGAAGTACTAGTAAGTAGTCTGTCTTGAATGAAGAGTGGTATTATTAAAACTTTCATTTGAAGACTTGTTTGTGGGTTTTCTGGGGTTTTTTTTCAGGCTCAATTCTGAATTCTTTAGGTAGAATTTTTCTTCCTTTGGGTTTTTTTTTGTAGTTGTGGGGGTTTTTTGTTGGGGTTTGTTTGGGTTTTTTTTGTCCTGAGTGTAAGGAGTTAATCCCTGAATAAAGCAGGTGGAGAGAGTAACCTGGAGCACCTGTGAAATTGCCCTTAATATTCTCTTACAGCTTTCAAGTTTGTCTTACTTTGCTGCTAGTCTTCAGTGGCTCTCAAACAGAGATGCTTTTACTTTCTCCATGTTTGAATAATTTCTCTAGACTTTCTGCCGGTACCCTGGCATGGAGCAGTAGAAATAAAAAAAGACAAAGTTGTGCACGCCTGTTCTGTTAAATACTAATTGCAGAAGATGAAGGTACAGCATGGAATTAGAATGCCTTAAACTGGTAGGTATGAAAGGGACTTTGTGCAAGAATGCATCTTTTGTTCTTTATGTCTTTCCAAATGCCTATGGATAATATAGAAGATGCTGATATTGTGATACAAACATTTAAATTCCCTGTGAGAGACTTCCATTTTTATAGCTGAGAAGCATGATCTTTTGACTGTAGGTGGCAAGGGAGGGAAACCCTGTGAATAGAATTGTGGGTCAAAGAAGGCACATATCCATGCTCTTCCCCTTACATCCATGCTTCTAAAACTTTGAGGAGATGCAACTCGTTTAACAACTATAAGCTAATGTTTTTTTCCCAGTTTTAAAGGGTTTCCCATTTCTACAGGTTTTTGTGGGTTTTGTTTTGGTTTGTTCATTTTTTTCTTAATAAGAGTAGCTAAGCTTGACAGATCAGGGAGCAGAATTTCTTGCTTCTTGTTTTCTGGTTAACAGCTATAATCTGTTAGAAGTCAGTATTTCTTAGCCCAGGCAGTAGGATATAACTAATTGAACAGGTCAGCTATGGATGTGGGATGTAATGGGTATAAACCTAGAAAATCAAGAAATAAAATAGTAGCAAGTCATTCACTATCATGAGGAATGGGGCCAAATTGCTGATCTTGATTTTTACCTTATATGGTGAAACTACAGTTATATTGAGGCTAGTTGTGTGGTTCTGTTCTGTGTTCTAGTCTGTGTGCTGGTTCTGTTGTGCTGGCCAAATGCTATGTACTGACTTTGTAGCTGCTTTGAGACCAGAGGAGGATAAGAAGTACAGGGATGCCATCAGGAATCAGAGACCTGTGGGAGCAGCATCTCAGAGCATCTCAAATTCAAGCATCAGGGAGCTTGGTGAGGCTTCAGACAGCATTTAATCCAGGTACATCTGAGTCTACCTCTTTGAGTAGCTCTGTTAGTATTTGTTGGTACTGATTGGTGTGTAATTGTACATGAAGAACTTCTTAAAGAGGATTATTTACCTTTTTTTTGTGAAGGAGCTTAGACTGAAGGTTAAATGTCAATATAGAAACTCCTGTTCTGTATAATTTATTATGACTGACACTTTGGACATTCTTTAAGTATCACTTCTATCACACCATTGCAGGTGTGGCCTGGTTATGCTCAAACCACTAGTGTTATTTACATTGTCCAAACAAAGTAGCTTTTGGTTCTCTATGACTGGTTTGCACACCCAGTGGAATAACTGGACTGGAGGAGTTCAAAGCTAAATCACAGATTTCTCAGGGACTGGGTAATAAGAAGAGAGCTCTAAGGGGTTCTTGTTTTAATTGTTTCAGCCCCAGGCAGTTGTAAGAAGCGTGCATGTAAACTTGAGTTTACTAAAGGTACATCATATCAGACTAACACAGTATCTTCCCTAACTTGACCAATTTTCTGAACAAAAGTTACGTCTAGCAGATTTCTTGCCTTAATTTCTCTAAAGCATTTGATATGCTGCTGGTTTGTGGAAAATTCCTAGTTATGTTCAAGAAGGAATACAGTTAATTGAAGTGGCTAAAGGGGTAATGAGTGGTGTTGAAAGAACATGCAGTGCAGTCATGTAAGTCGTGGACTTCCATAATTGAGTAAAAAGGGGAAAAAAGATTGCTTGATGAATAGTCCGTTGTAAAGCCTTTAATAACAGGGGCAGCATGAGACGGCGTCTTTTATACATCCATTGTTAAAGCTGGGGAGGGAGGGGCACAGCATGTTTTGACTCAAAGCTGGAAGTTGCACATCCATGCATACAGTGGTCTTGGGATATAAACTGTAAATCGAACCAGACAGTTTCCTGGTCTCTTAGCATCTTACATCTCAGGACTGCATACTGAACAAGGCAACTGTGGGGCTTCCCTAGATAGATGGCACTCGGCTGAAGCCTGATGATCTCCACAGCAGGGCTTACGGGGATTCTCTGAAGATGTCTGCAGTGGTGTTCAACAATTTTGTTGTGGGATTTGCTGCTGACATAGAGAAGTGTTCATGTGATTCTTTGTCCAAGATGTGGGTGGCCTCCAAGACCATCACGCACTGCTCGCTTGGGGCAACAACGTTTAAGAGACAAACCTCATTTTTTAATGCATTTAGTTTGGCCAAAGGCTGGGAACATCAAATGTCAGGAAGTCACTGTGTGAGGTCAGTGCCATATCTGCAGTAACTGTAAGAATGCTCACAGTGAGTTCTTTGTCTTCAGCAGCTGAACACATCCTGCACATTTGAGTAGGCTGTCAGACAGTAATGCTGTCTCTAGCTGTGAGCATAAAATATGCATCGGTAGAACAACTCTGCTTTATGCTCCTGAGCAGGATTTGTTCTTTCTTTTTACTGGAGCAGCATATTTGTGCCCATCCAGAAGTGTGGGTGAGCTGTTCTTCTGCCACTTCCAATGGCTGTGCATATCCTTGCTCACTGGCAGTTCCTCTTTTTTTGTTGTCTTACAAAGAAAATGGAGTTGCTTTTCATTTTCCTCATGCAAAAGGGACTTTTTTTTTTGTTTAAAGAAATGTTTCAGATTTTGAAAGTCTACAAAAGCTGGTAGAAGGTTACAGGAGGACTAGAGATGCTCAGGTGCAGTACAGAACTTCTATTGTACAGCTGCTGCGAGGACAGTTTCTTTTTGATGTTATTTTGAGGCAGAACTAAAGCTGACTAATGTGAGCCATCTTGGCAGGGGTTAATGGCAGGCAGAGGCCAAAGTATACAGCTTATACAAATCTGTTATCATAGTGATTCTCAATGAACTCTGGTCCTGTTGACAGAGGAAAAAGAACTTGGATCTGACAGGGAGGCTGTGAGATGCTGCATTTTCAAAACAAGGAGTGGGGAAGATGGCAGGATCTTCACCGTGCCTTCGGGTTTTGGGGCTCCCTTCTGAACCATAAGCTAAGCACATCACTGGGTCTTGTAATATCTAGTGGGATGAAATCCTTCCCCTCAAAGTAGCGAGGGCTCCTTCTAGCTCCTGTGATAACCAAGGGCCTGATCCTGATTTTCTCCTCCAGAGGAGAGTGTTATCTTTCAGTGAGGAGGAGCAGAGGGTATCCATCTGTGTGTGTAGGCCTACAGGGATGTTATCTGCTCCTTGATCAGCATCTTACCTTTTGTGCTTTTCTCCTGCAATCAGTGCTGGGGATGCTCTGGCCCTGATTCTGCAGAGCTGCTCTGAGTCAGAGATTAAGGGTAACGATGGTGCTTGGAGGTGAGTGACACGGCCAGATGGTGTGTCCTTCTGAGCAGTGGGGCTTTTTCTGATGCTCTGACAGCATCTGAAGCAGGACCTCCGCACCGTCTGTAGGCAACTGCACTGGCTCAGGAGGAGAAAAATCTAGCAAAGCAAAGCAAACAGGCAACAGCAGGTCTTGTCTCATGAAGCAAGAAGGATGGTTATGGAAATTCAATGCAGCTCTGAAGATCTGTGGCCTGTCAGAAACAGCTCTAGAAAGCTGCCAGGGCAGCAAGGCACGTCTGTGATGCCAAGGTGGCATAGGGCTGGCTGTGCCAGTACATGTTTCAGCGTCTTGCTGCCGCAGCTAGGCTAGGCAAAAATCTAATCCCCGTGGCTGTGATGAATGTGGTGATGCTGACACAAGCTGAATGGACTTATGCCTTGAGTTATGTAAAATGGAACGCATAAGGTTGTTTGGCAGAGAGCTAAATCATTGTCTGAGATGATAAATATTGCAGATAGAAGAAATACCAGATCTAATGGGCTTGATCTTTGTCTGGAGTAAATCTGTGTGGCTCACTTCAGCATAATAGAGCTAGGCTTGCTACAAATTGTCTGAGCGTATGCCATACAATTCCTATGCTGGGGATGACACAGACCGTATGCTTGTATTTTTTCTTAGTGTTTTAGGGGTTATTTAATTTATGCAGTCCCTTTTGTCTGCCTCGTTTCTTGACTTTATGGAAGATATAATTTCAAATGGTGTGCCAGTCACTTTTTTTGTCGCTAGCTTCAGAGTTGTGGCATGTCACTTGCATTGAATTCTGTATGTATTTTACGCTTGGGGAACTTAAAGGGATAAGTCAACAATATTAGCCACTTCAGAGGAGGAATATGTGTGATAAGGGAGGAGGCTGCTTAAAGGTACCATTTTTCTGTTGTTAATTCCATTTCCCCAGAGTGGCTGAGATGAAAAATCTGAATAGATTTAGGAGAGAGACAGTAGCTTTGCAGTTAAGTTCTGCTACTCTGGGAGTACAACTTCTGTTGAAGAAAGCTTGTTACGCTCCTGTTTAGAGTTGGGGGGCTGATTTAATGTTGAGTAAAGTGAAATAACAGTTAATTGGAACAGGTTAAGTGGGTAACAGGTCTCCAGAACAACTCGACTGTGTTGGCAGGAAAATGCCATTTGTTGTCATTAGATGCTTTTGACAAATGCAGCCTCCTGTTCACATCAGGTGTTTTTGAGAAGTACCACCTGATACTGCAGTCTTACAGAGCAGAACCCAAACCTAAGCAGGTCAGGGGATGGTACTTCTGTGTCCAGTGATACACCGTATGGCAGCAGCATCATTTCATTGTGTTAAAATGCAAATTAATACACCTATGCTGATAGTAAAAAAGATAATTTTTTTGGTGCTAAATATCTTTTGTTTCACAAATTAAGGCCATGGCACTGCCTTTACTTGTGCTTGTTCTTAACTGGAAGTAAGTGATGTTCTGATGGAAGCCCAGGAATCATGCAGTGTTGCTTGGAAGGGAGCTCTGGGGGTCATCTTGTCCAGCCTTCCGCTGTGTTCTACCAAGCTGTCGTGGGTTTCTGTCAAGTTTGTGGTTTGAGGGCATCTGTATAGTCAAAGGCTGCTCACTGTGTATGCAAACGCCTAAAACATCTAGTGGAGTGAAAAGCATTTGCTTATAGGAGCAACAGACATGCAGTGCCAAGGCAGATGACTCAATCACGTTGATCTTTGTTGCTGTCTCTGGATTAAAGTAAATTTCCTCTTTAAACAGTAGCCTGTGTCTAATTTAAAACTGTGTCTCATCTTGCTGATAAATTGTTTTCTCCCTTCTGTGGGGGAAGAGACATGCTCCAGGGATGGCACCCACTTCTTGGGAAGGAGAACACGTGCAACTTGCTTTCCCAGGACTCGTGCCTAAACGCTGAAACACAGCAGGGCCTCTGCTCTCTGGATCTGTCATCCCGAGTCTCCCCATGCCAACGGCTGTGGATCCGGAGGCAGGCACTGCAGACCCCTGCTGTCCTCTCTGGAGTGATGCTGTCATATTTAACAAACGTCTTATCTCTACTAGCCCGTGGCATTCCTATGAGAAAGGGGCTTTGCTTTAGGGCTGGGTTAAGAGAAGGCTACTGGGTGCAAGTCTACTAGAGGTGTAAGTTTATGCTTAGGCTTAAGTCCGAGACCAGCAGGGATAATTTGATACTCCAGGCTAAATTTGTCCTGAGACTTTAGCAACTTGCCTGTGGCCACAGAACAAGTCTGTGGCAGAAATACACTGGAAATAAAATTTTAAAGGAGTTGAACTGCTCAGATGCCTGTACTAACCATAGAGCGCTCCTGGTATCTTGTGAAAATGTGCAGACTTTCCTACTTTTAAGTGGTTTTTATCCAGCAAAAGAACAGCAGCAGGACTTAAAATCACTGGTGAGATTGTTCTGCAAGTACAACTTAATGGCTCAATTCCACCATGACCTGGAAAGCTAACTGCTAGTGATGGATGAGGAGCTGTCTTCCACATCTCATCTTGTCAGCCCTCACTGTTCTGATTTTGGCAGAAAAATGCATTTTACTTGAAGGCTTCTAAGGTGGCTGAAATGTTGTGATTTTTTTTTTTTTCATGTAACAACTGTCTGCTTTTCAATTCTTCCCACCCAAATATCACAGCAATACTTGCTATGAGAAATAATTATATCTTAATTTTAAGTGACTCAAGTGCTATTGTTTACACAAAATGTGAGAATGTAGCAAGACATCATGCATATGTTTAAAGGGATAATGCAGGAGGGATCAGTTCTCAGGCAGCTGAGCCTTGCAAAGAAAGATGACAGGTACATGTGTTTATAGACAGACTCCAGAGCTGGCTGTATTTGCTTGTCATTTGTCATAAACGCAGAGACTTGCAGCACAAAGTGCTGGTACAGCATAAGCTGGAACGTGTGCTCCTCTCCAACAGATGTGGCATGAATCCTAATGCTTGCTGGATGTTCCAGGTTGGTGACAAGCAAGAGGATTTATCCTGGTAAACTGGTATGAGTTAACCTGAAGCCTTCCCATGGAAAAATCCCAAATGGAGCAGGCAAAGTATGGCAAGCCACCTGGACCGACCTGATATTTGCTTGGATGGTTTGCAGAAGTGTTGAGTAACACTTCTGAAGCTTACTTGAAGCGACTGCTTTGAAGTGACCGATTGAGTGACCTGATAGTTCACTGTTTCTTTCCAACTGACTCATTATTCTCTTTTGACTGGGTTGTCAAACAGAAGTAACTCGCCACTCAGTGGTGACAGCCCTGTGTCTTGTTTTTGGTGACTTTCCTATTAACAAGAAAATCTGTGGTTATATTTCCCCCCTTTTTATCTTCCCTGCACATACCAAAATACATGTAATACTTAACACAGCCTTTGTTTTAAGAAGCTATGTTACAATACGACTGCCATATGTCATCTCATACCGAGTACTTATTCCAAGCTGTGCTGGAGTGAGTTAAGAACAACTTACTCTAATACAGTTGTCTTTCAGATTTACTGAAAAAAACCCAGACATTTCACTTACAAAGTCTTATTGTCACAGCCAAGAGAAACTAAGAGAACAAATTATGTATGTGAACTGCATGTGTTAGATATGAAAATGGAGCGTAAAGCCAAAAGAAGTTTACAGAGATTTCCTAGAGAGTATTTGTCCACGTTGTAAAACCAATGATAAATTTTGCTGCATCTGGCAATTATACCACCCTCTGGTCTTATTTGGTTCAACCTGTTTGTCTTGGGTAACACTTACTCGTTCTTGAGTTATCCCACATACCAAGATATTAATCTGCTTCTCATGCAAACAGTCAACAATCTGAAACTGCTAACACATGGTCGTGGGCTTGATTCAGTAGCTGGTTTTGTTTGCTTTCTTTTGTTGGTTTTTTTTGGTTTTGTTTTGTTTTTGGGGTTTTTTTTGTTAAGGATAAAGAATCCAAAGTGAATCAAGTCCATTTGGTCTCTGTAGCTGGACCCATGCCCCTGCTTCTTGCCCCTTTGTTTAGAAGACTTCCATGCTATGAAGTTTCAGAAGTCATAGCCACCACCCATCAGTATTTGCCTTAAATCAAGGAACTTCTTAAATGGATTTTAGGTGTTTCATTTTGCTTTGCTTTGCTGGGCATGTCAGGTCTGGTTTTTCTGTGAGCATTGCTTTACTTGGCTTCTAAAATAATTTTGTAAGGTGTTGCTGATTCGAATCATTGGGCGAGTCCAGTTGTGCCCTTGATCCAGCAGTGCTCTGCTGCAGGGGTTTACAGAAAGAATCAAACTCTTGTGCTGAAGGTAACCAAGTACAAGTATTACCATGACAATTTATTTTGGTTATTGATGGGTGGGTGAAAGTATCTATGCAAATGCACATCAGTGTGTGTCTTGCATTAATGCTGCGTGTCTCTGTTGAGCTGAGGAATGGATGATGTGCCTTCAGAGAGAGGGTTCACAGGGATAAGGGCTGCTATGGCCCCCTTGCAATCATCAGTGATGAGCTGTGCTCAGGTGTGGAGTTGCCCATGCCCTGGACAGGCCACAAGTGGACAGGCGGTGGCTGTTGGAGCCCTTTACGTTTAGGAGGGCTGGCAAAACCATTTCACTAGCCACGACTTCAAGTCCACTGGGTGCTCTCCGGTGGCTGTCCTGGGGTGGAGAGCGTGCATGGGCATATTTACACCTTTCCTGGACTCAAAGCCTTCCAGCCCTTCTTGGTGAGCTGGTGACAAATGGTGTGCTCACAGTGCAGAGCAGGAGCTGGTTTTCCGTGAAGCAGAGGAGAGGTGGTGTCACCCTGTTGCGAGGACCCACAACGTGACTGGAGGCCAGGAGAGGGCAACCTGGCTGCCATTGAGCTTTCACGTACCACTGGGCCCGATTCAGGTATGTTTTGACCAGGATGGTTTGCCTTTTGCTGATGGATTAAGATGGGCACTGAAATGAAGTTATGTTTGTTTCTACTTCTCCCCTCCAACCCCTTCTTTGATCAATGGACATGGTGTAAATGGACTTGGTGGCTGTTTGGGAGATAACCTGTTCTTGGTACAAATACCTGCCTTCAGTTGCCTTCTGCTATTTATTTAGTTATCTACTTGGGGAGCTGAATCAGTGTGGTAGCACATCTGCAGCTCTATGCACAGCATAAACTAGAAATGGCAGAGGATACTGGAGGCAAATGGTCTCTGAGAAACCCACTGGTTCAAAATTGCTTGTTCAAAGTGTTTGGTGAACAGCTTCAAGTAAGATAAATGTCCAGGAGTCCACGAATGATTCATTAAAACAAGGGAAATAAATCCAATGAAGCATTTGATCATCATGAATAATTCATTGGACTCTAATACATTTAGGAGTGATATTTAAAATATATTTCCTAAGCTTGTAATTCATAAACCTAACAAAAAAAGTACCTAGAAAGAGGGTGTATTATTTATTCCAGAGCCATATGCCGAAATTGTGTGAACTGAAATCTCTTAGAGAGTTCAGATGCAACCCTCAGTATTTCATACTTCTTAAACAACCAAAAATCTTCCCGCAGAGATAAGATCTTAATGCTCCCATCAGATCAGATCCCAGAAAAGCTGTAACCACAGTAGAGCAAAAGGTATGGAAATATAAAATGCGTAACTTTCAATATCAAAGTGCTTTCAGAGGGAGCTTGAAATTTGTTCAGCCTGAGGCATCTTTCCCCAAGCCTCTGTTATCTGTCACACCGTGGCAGCAGACAGAGCAGAGAGGTGGGAGGGAAATAACGGATTCATAGAGGACAATGTGGTGTCATTTAAAGAGCTGTGATCCGAGCAGAAGTCTTGTTTTGGATGAGTAATGGTTCCTTTTTATTTTTCAATTCAAGCTTTTCGTTCTTTGGCCACCCTGAATAGCCTTTTTTTACTGCTACCATGAGGACCAGTAATTTATTGTGAGGGTGGCTGGTGATGCCTGCGCACCGCAGTGCCACGGCTGTGGTCCCTGATTTGTGGTGCTGCAAAGGTGTCTGTTACACTTAATTTCTATGTGGTCTTTTGCTGCCTCGTGCTTTCTGCAACATTTATGTCCTCCTTTAATTTGAGCATGTTCTTTTCCATTCAGAGATGACCTGGATATAAACATCCCAGGGGCACTGGTGACCCTGCTGCTGGGGAGGGTGGGGGTTTGGGGTGCTGCAGCATGATCCCAGTGCTGATGAGAAGCCACCTCCAGGGAGCCAAAGGGGCCTTGTGCCAGTGGCATGGGAGATACCAATGGCTGCTGAGAAGGATGTCTCAGCATCTTGCTTGCTCTTCTGGAAAGTGCTCGTATGTCCCATCTGCAAAACCTCCTGCTTGCTTCTCTGAGCACTGTAAAAGCCCTGGGGGCTATTACACTTGTTTGCAGTAGCAGGACCTCAGCCAGGTCGTGGACATGTCCCCACCGCTGCTGCGATAGGGGAAAATACACCTTTTGCATTCACTGTTCTCCTCCCCCATTTGCAGGTACCACTTCAGAGACGGCAAAGGCAACAGGAGACAGAATGCATTCCTGGGGCTAAAGAAAGAAATAAAATGCAGCCCTGAAGCAGCTTGTTATCAGAGTGGTTTGGGCTGGAGCTCTGTCTCCCTTGGGTGAGCCTGTGTCGTTCCTCTTGTTTTGGTGTGTTTGCTTTGTATTTGTACCTGTGTGAGATCAGAAGGACGACTTGTATTTTACAGCTCCAGGGAGCAAATATGATGCCTTCTGTATCGTAAATTATAAGGTAGGACATGAAAGATGATCCCAGCTCCGTACCAAGTGTCTGGCACTGTAATAATAAGGAAACCTATGACACCAGATGTAAAAATAGCTGTCATTTAATGAGCTCCTCTGACTGGCCTTAAACAAAGACAGGTATATGCTGCACTTGCCGTCTCGTAAATGAAGTAATTGTGTTGCTTTGCATCGATCTGTGGAATGTTTAATCTTAGTTAAAGGGGCGCAGCCTGAGAAATTGGTGCAGAGGGATGCTGGGAAGAGATCAGGTTTAGCCTTCCTGGCAGGATTTCGGGCTCCAGCGCTGTAATGCTGGTCCCCTCACAGGGCAGCCAAGCAGGTAAAGAATTCCCCTTGAAGCAGGAAGGTCACATGAGTGAGGCTGATTTTTAGGCATGATTTAACAATTGCTTGTGCATACAGCTCCTGTACCAGGTACTGTGCTGCAAGGCTTTCATTTCAGCTGGTGATGAGCAGTGCCTGCAGCATCCCCCCAGCATCTTTCCACCCGCATTGGGTGGGCCAGAGCAGTGCAGGGGATGCTACCCTGTGTGGGCTGGCGTCGCTGGGATGGCACTTCCCGATGGAGATGGTGCTGGCTGGGGGTTGCTGCCAGGCTCCCAGTGTAGGTGTGGCGTGAAACCTCCCTGAAGTGAGCCTGAGGACCTCTGCTGCAGTCCTTCTGGGAAGACAGGGGTTAAAAACAGTGCTACTTCAGGCCCTTTTATCAGTCTGGATTGCTTTTCCTTCTCTACAGGCCACTTTCCTTTTAAGCCATTAGCCTTTCCCTTCTCTATCGTGATCGGAGGAGGTGAGGGTCTAGGACAAGGCTTCCCAGAGCTACTGCTGCCTTCCATCCGCACCGAACGTATGCTGCAAGCCAGAGCACCAGCTTTTTGCACCCTAATTGCCAAGTGCTGATAAGCTGGTTTCCCTGATCTCCCTCACTCAGGTTTCCCCCCATGCTGCTTTTTCCCTCCTTTTCCCTGGGTGGGTGATCCAGCCCAGGCTTACCAGGAGGAGTGTCAGCTGAGCCAGGATCATCTCATTATTTGAGGCTGTAAGCTGATAACAGAACTTGTTCCCTGTTGTGCGCTCAAGGACTAGTACAGCATGTAAACCTCCTCCGCTGCCCCGGGAGAGTTAGCAGGGCTTGTTGGCTGGAGCCTTTAGGTACAGCACTGGAAGCTATACATTAACAGGACTGTTGTCATTCAAACGTGGATCACATCAAATACTGACCTTAAAGAGCAGCTGCAAGACTTATGATCTCGACCCAGGGAGCTTTCATGTTTCCATTTTCAGTGGAAATGCTCCATTCATGGAAATACCTCAGAGTATTACTGCTGATTCCCCTTCCGTATGATGGTTGTACACTTGTGTTCCCCTGGCTGAAAGATGCTGCCTTTCCACGATGCGGTAGTTGGCTTTCTTCGCAATGCCAGCAACTTCAGCTTTCTGGAGGACGTGTGGCGGCAGCCCCCCATGCTCACTGCTTGTCAGACAGAACTCAGCATGCCAGCTGACACAAATGTAGATAGGCTGGAGGTTTTTGTTCCCTTTTCATTGCTTAGCTAGAAACATACAGGCACGGCTTCCTGAATACCTGTGTAATAGGCAAGTATAAATGTCCTGCTCACACAAATTTCTATGCAAAAAGAGCCCTTGAGGGTTTTCAAACAATATGGGACAAGCTGGAGATGAGCCAGCTGATGCTGGTACTGCTTGCCAGCATTGAGTCAGGGTATTTCTGTCTGCGACAAGGGTAGGTTTGGGCAAGAGATTGCTGTATGAGTTACTCAGGAAGCCATCCTTCTACAGCAAGGAAATCCTGTATCGGCCTATAGAGACCTGGTGGCTTATAGAGACCTGGTCTGCTTGCAGGCTTTCTGATTAAGAAGTGCTACACCCTGCTGATAGCTCGTGAGCAAACAGACTGGCAGAGGTGGCAAGAACATCCCACTTACTAAATAGAAAATATTTTAAGAGACAGTGTGTGGTAGCAGCCCTACCCCTGAACTCCTCCATGTCCACGTATGTGCTCTGGAGGTCTGGCTCTCCTCAGCCCTGGGCTGCCGAGTCTCCTCAGCTGGCTGTGGTAGCAAGACACCTCCTCCTGTTTTCCCATCCCTAAACGGGGACTCGGTCACCCGGCTGCTGTGACTGGCAGAGTCCACAATACAAAGTGGATTCATATCTGCCCGACTCTCTTGGTTCGTGTTGTGACTAACAGTGTTACCGAAATCTCGGAATGAAGAATTTATCGACACCAATGTGATGAAGATAAGCAGACATTTCTTTATTGACGGCCGGATGCGTGAGTGAGTCCTCTCATGATCAATGCACACCATGGCTCAAAATCATACACCTTATATAGAACTTATTCGTACATATTCATTAAGTGTTCGTGCATAATCATAGTATTTCCCGAAAATCATTAACATACTCTCCTCCCATATCCGATTCTGTGCAGTAAAGGTTAGAAAGGTCCAGAAATGGCTCTGGGGTACGATTTGGGTAGGTGGTATATGAGTCGGTGGTCGTGATCTCCCCCTGCCGGAATTACCTTTCACTTAAGGTAACTGTTTCTTGGCAGGTAATGACGAATTGCTTCACTCGACCCTCCCCAGTTCACATTAATTCTCATTTTGACATTTTAGTACGTTTTCCTAGGTTACATATAAACAATCATCTTGAATCTTAAGTCTGTTATCTAAGTTCTAAACATTCCTACTAGGTGATTCTGACCAATTCCTTCGGCCTTGATACGGGGTTATACAGAGGATTTCATAGCAGCTATTGCTGTACAAATACAAGTTTCATTAAAATATTTCTTATAACTCTATATTCCTATTAAAATAACTCTATAAAATCGAATGTGGTTAATTAATTCTAACTTATTAGCAAATCTGTAACAACAGTGTCCTGTAAAACCTGGGAGTCAGAGGAATGGCAGGTGAAGGATGCTTATTTTGAGCATGGCATCTCCCTTGCAGGACCACCCAGTGGGCTGGGGGAGGAGATGTACTAGCAGCTTTGCTTCCAGAGGAAATAATGAGAAGAGTAATGATTGGGGCACGAAGTCAAGTGACCAATCTTTCAGACTTGTATTTTTTTGCTACCAATTATTCTACTGTTCTGCTATAGGCTGTTCAATAGTGCATTATAATAAGTTGTAGGTATAACCCACTCGCTGTAGAAGAGCAGCTGTACATCCCTGGTGCATGAAGCGTTCCCCATGTTATTTCCTCCCGCGCCTGCAGTAGACTGTGTGCAGCTTTGGCTCGCCGGGGCAGATACTAGCCCGGGATAGCTGGTAGGAAGGCTAAGGTTTGATTTCTCATTGTGAAAGCACCAAACAAATGCCATCACCTGTGTGGGCTTTCTGCCACTTTCTTCTACCTACTCAGAGGGTGAGCTCGCTGGTGCAGACTGCTCTTCCTACATCTCAGACAGTGTCTGGCAAACTGCATTATTAACCGATCAGTTATCCCAATGTATGAAATACTGCTAACTGTGGAAAAACTTTAATGGATGCTGTATGCCCAAAACCAATTCCCTTTGCCTCTGCAAATCTCTAGAGATGTCGTGCAGATCGTATATACTGGGATATCTATTTTTAGCTCAGACTTGTATGTGAATAAGTATAACGTTATTCCTTATTTAGTGAACAGGATATCCTGGATATGGGACATTCTGAAGCAAGTGTTTAGATAACATCTATATTTAAACAATGGCTGATTTAAACAATGGTAGTAAAAATTGATGTTGTGAATTCTCTCTGGTCCTGATTTTGAGGTCATGGTTATTAGTGTACGACCTATTATTTTTCTGGAGTACGCAGTTGCTATTAAAAACCTCATAAACTTTTTTTTTTTTTAAGCTTTACACAGGAACAAGAAGACCACTGCTTAAGTGAAAAACGAGGAGGATCAGCATTATAAATTGCCAGCAGTGGAGTTTATAGATATTTTAATCCCAACAAATGAGCTGCTCCTTTTTTGGGAGACACAGAAGGAGGAAAACAAATCTGACAGCCACCACAGAAGCAGATGTATTGTATGTGGCTCAGCTCCTGGGAGGTGGTGGAAGACCATGCAGGAGAAGCAAGTTGCATCACGGCAACTTGTTCTCAAGGTCAACATGTTTTTGTTACTAGAAGTGACAAGAGGAGCGCAAGATTTGGTTTCTTTTCCTCTGTGATGGGTTGTAAAATGCAAAGTATGGATAAGCTGTGGTAATGTGGATGAACTGCATCCATTCCAAAGTAAATACAGCCCCTGCAGCACAATTTCAGTAGGGCTGGAATGATGGGTAATGAGGAATGATGCTTGTTGCTATTTGGTAATTCAAAGCAGTTTTGTGTTCATGAACACTTCAGTTCTGGTACAGCAGCCATCAAATGCCCTCAGCTTGTGCGAGCAGGCAGAGGGAGTGGTTCTTAAATTGGCTCTTTCCAAGTAAGGTCTGGATAGTAAAGCTGAGCACCTCTGTGAAGTCTCCCACCTCTGGCGTATTCAGCATTTTGCCCAGAGCCCCAGCCTGTGCTCAGGGAGTTGTGAAGCAGCAGCCAAGGACCTGGAAAAGATGCCATTGACCATCTTTTATCAGCCCCAGGCTCCACAGATCTCATCTTGCCACTGGCTGATGAGGTGAGAAAGGTCTGGCTGGTAATTTGAACAGCAGTAGTAAAAAATCAATGTTGTAGATTCACTCTGGTCCTGCTTTTGAGGTCACGGTTATTAGTGTACAACCTGTTATTCTGCAGCTTGAGTGAGCCTGCAGCAGCACCGTCTGGCACGTTTACAAGCAATGCCAAGCCAGTGTTTGCGCTGGCCGGTCTGGGGTGGCTGGTCGCACGCTTTCTGCCAGCCGGCCCCTGGGCTTGGTCCAGTGACAGGGGTGACATCTGCATTTTCTCCAGCCTGTGGGGCTCACGGCTGGCTGGGAGGCTGCAGCCGTTGCCCTGTATGCAGGTCCCACAGTGATAATCGCCATGCTGCTGAGCTCTAGGTCACCCCGTGGGCAGCAGCTGCCCGACAGCCACAAAGGGCCGTGCCAGCTCCTGCAGATGTAGCTGTCTGTCTCCTGAGCATGGACGCGCAGATAATCAAATCAACCCTGCATGAAAAGAGAGCACAGACTATCTTGAAAAATGGGTATGCCTGTAGCAAGACCTCAGGGCATGTGAAACATGTTGGGCTTGAGGGTGTAAAAAGGCATAGGCTAGTAAAAATTGAATGTATGGGCCAATGGGTTCATAGAGTTCAGCAGCATTTTTCAATAAACATCCTGAAGAATTGGTTTCGTACCAGCACAGCTGTGCTTTTTGAACATTTTTGGAGGTGCAGAACAAAGTGTTGCAGTGATGGGTCACAGGCAATAAGCAACATGATGAATGTTTTTGTCCTCTTACTCGGCTTTGTAAAGAAATACAGGAAAACATGGAACAGGGAGTGGGGAAGGAAGATGCTATTCTCATCCTGGTTTTCAAAAATATGGCTGTTGTGGAACAATATTTGAGTAGCAAGGTTGTGGCTTCAGCTGCCCCACAGCTGTCAGAAAACATGCTCTTGGTCCTGGGGTATGGAACCTTATGCTGGTTGAGATGTTACAGTATTGCCTACAGTTTCTTACCTTTACATCTGCTTTATTTTTAATTTAAATTAAATTTTTAATTTAAAATAAAAAAAACCCCAAACCCCAACCCTCCTGATTGTAACTCCAAAGGTCAGTGTTGGAGCGGTTAGGATGTATCTCTGTAGCTCTCACCCTGGTTTGGTTGCCTGTGAATTAATTCAGGCTGCTTGACTTTGGTTACCTGGTTTGACTTTGAGCGCAGCATCTTGGCTATAAAACACAAGCTTCTTTCTGTGAAGTATGATTTTTGTGTACTTGAAGTAATGTTTTGCTTCCTATAAAGACAAATTACATAATCAAACATTTTTACAGCTTTTCTCTTGCATGTGTTTCTCTGACCCATTCCTTGTTACAGCATTTTCAGCTTTCAGTCTCTCATATTCAGGAACTGCTCCTTCACCTTCATGGGGCCGCCCCATGACACTGTGCACATGTAGCATGTTGCAGTAGTAACTCAGATCACCTGAAATTAAACCACAACAGAAAGCTTACACAGATGCCCCTTAAACTTCAGCGATCTTCAGCTCAGTAAAACATTTATTAAACAAGCAGAAGCCGAGGATGATGATCCTGTCCCCGTCAACATCTGAGACAGAGCTAACATACTTCTAGCAAAATGCATGTTTAGAAATGAGCTCCAGTATCTATGCAGAAAGCAGTGGGGCAAATTCTAGAAAGTATGACAAGGGCAATACACAATCTAGCCCTACGGTCAAGAAATACAGTGACAGACAAATGCTACATACAGAGGTCTTGTCCTGAACAGCAAATGTGTCAGACTGCCTTGATGAGTGGATCTATGTGGTACTATGTGGCACAACTTTCCTTACCCTAAAACTGAAGTGCTGCCTTCGCATCTTTAGGTAATTGGCATCTCTGAAGAATTGCTGCAGCAGGAGCTTGGGATTCTTGTTTCCTAGGTTTAATCATCACTACCACTGTAGAGGCCTCTTCAAGATAAAGCTAGGTGGGACAAAGATGCACAGAGAAACACAGCTCAGCTACAGTGAGGATGGTACAACCCATGAGGGAGAGATGTATTATATGAGACGAGGAATTGCAGATCCTAAAATACTCTTTGTACCTGCAGTGCCCTGAAGAAGCAGTTTGGATGCAGGGTCAGTGACAAAGGAGCCCTGGTGATTTCTGTAGGGTTCACTGTGTTGCAGTGCTCAGCGCCACAGCAGTGCCCACAGGCTTCATGGCTGCAGCAACGCTTCTGTGCCCATCTTCTGACCCAAACGTTGGGCTCTGCCGCTGGCAGGCTAGCAATGGTGCCCGGGGTAGCTCATTGCGTGCATGCTGGTGGGTCCTCAGCCCTGCCAGGGGGCCGTGCCGAGGGCGATGCTGTGGCAGCCGCCGTTATCCGCAGCAGGCCGCTGGTTGCAGGGCGACGAGGCCAGGCGCCCCGGCGCAGCATGGTGGGTGAACGGCCGTGCCCGCACCATCCCCTGGGCACCGACGCTGTGACCGGGCGAGGCGGCCCTGTGGCGGGGCAGGCTCCGGCGCGGCGGGGAGCGGAGCTTGCGCCGGGGCCCGCGGGGCGGACAGCAGCGCACCCCGCCCGGCACGGGGGCACGAGTCACGTGTGGCACCGGAGCCCCGGTCCGGGGGCCCGGGGCTCTGCGGACGCTGCCCCAGGCGCGGCGGGGCCGGGCCGTTCACCAGGCGCGGCGGGCAGGGGCAGGGCCAGGGGCAGGGGCAGGGCAGGGCCAGGGGCAGGGGCAGGGCAGGGCCAGGGGCCAGGGCCAGGGCCAGGGGCAGGGGCAGGGCCAGGGGCAGGGGCAGGGCCAGGGGCAGGGGCAGGGGCAGGGGCAGGGGCAGGGCAGGGCAGGGCCAGGGGCAGGGGCAGGGGCAGGGCAGGGCCAGGGGCAGGGCAGGGGCAGGGCCAGGGGCCAGGGGCAGGGGCAGGGGCAGGGCAGGGCCAGGGGCGGGCTGGAGCGGGAGCAGGGGCAGGAGAGGGGGCGGGGGCGGGCGGCGCCGCTCCCCGCCCCGCGGGCGGCCCCGAGCCGGGCGGGCGGCCCCCGGGCGGATAACGCCCCCGGCCCCTCAGGCCGCGGCAGGGCCCGCCGCCTGCGGCATTTCCTCTGAGCTCACGGGGTGGCTGACGCGGCGCCGCTTCCCTCGGAAGGGGACGGCTCGCGGCGGAGCGGCGGCAGGCAGGCGGCAGGCGGGCGCGCGCGGCCAGCGGGGCGGGGGGCGGCGGCGCGGCCCGCGCTGGGGGCGGCCGGGGCGGAGGAGGGCGGGGGGGGCGGCGGCGGCGGGGGCGGGCGCTCCCCTCCCGCGGGGCCGGGCGGCGGCCACCCCCGCGGCCCGAGCCCCCGCCGCGCCGTGCCCGTCTACGCGCTCGACGCGCGGGTGGCGTGGCCGCTGGCGGCAGCGCTCTGCACCGCGCTCCTCTGCCTCTACCAGGCCCTGCGAGGCGGCGCGGCCGGGGAGGGCGCGGCGGAGGCCGGCTCGGTCCCCCTGCTGAAGGGCTCGGCGCTGCTGCTGCTGGGCTGCCTGCTGGCCCGCTGCTGCGGCGCGGCGGGCGGCGGAGCCAGGCCCGGCGGGGCCCGGGCGGCGGGAGCGCGGCGCGGCGCCCTGGAGAGCTTCTACGCGCGGCAGCTGCGGCTGTCGCCCCACGTGCTGGGCCACAGCAAGGCGCACGTCGGGCGCGTCGTGGCCGAGCTGGTGCGCGCCGCCAAGGCGCAGGGGCTGCAGCCCGGCCCGCTGGCCCTCAGCCTGCGCGGGGACTTCGTGCGCGTCGGCAGCGCCTACGAGCAGCACAAGGTGCGCAGCCCCGACTGCTTCGACGTGCTGGTGCCGCTGCGGCTGCCGCCCCACCTGGAGCCCCAGCCGCGCCGCGCCGGCCCCTGCGGCGCCTTCGTCTGCGGGCTGCGGGCACGGGCGGGCCGGCCGCGCCGCCAGCGGCCCCTCACCGAGGGCTTTTGCGTGGAGCTGCAGGGCCGCAGCCACCTCTCCGCGGGGCTGGTGCTGCGCTGGTTCCAGGGCCACCTGCAGCGCTGCCTGGGCGCGGTGCGGTACCGCCTGCAGGACCGCTGCCGCATCAGCCTCTCGGCCTGCCCCGGGCGGCCACCCACGCTGCACATCGTGCCCTGCTCCGACTACGTCTGCTGCCACATCTCCATGGCCGTGCGCCTCATCCCCGCCATCCCCCTGGGCGACGCGCTCTACCTCACTGCCCTGCCGCCCCAGGGCCCGCAGGCCGCGGAGGCCCTCTGGGGCCTCAACACCTCGCGGCAGGAGCAGCGGCTGCTGAGCTGGCTGAAGGAGCAGGCCCCGGCCACCTCCTGCCACCTCAAGTGCCTGCAGATCCTCAAGGGCCTGCGGGACCTCCGCGGGCAGGGCCTGGAGGAGCCCTTCTGCTCCCAGTGGGGCTGGGTGCTCTCCTCCTATATGCTGAAGACAGCCCTCTTCTCTCTGCTGCTGCGGGGACCCTTGGAGGCCTGGGATGAGCGGTTCCTGGTGGAGCGGCTGGAGGACCTGGTGCTGTACCTCAGGGACTGCCTGCGCAAGCAGGTGCTGATGCATTTCTTCCTGGGCAACACCGGCCTCCCCGAGGCCGTGCCGCTGCCCAGGTTCCTCAAGGAAGCTGCCCCCGTGAACTTGCTGGCTGCCTTCGATGGACCCACGCTGGACCTGGCTGCCTTCCAGCTGATCAACACCTGGATCCAGGCCCCGCACATCATCAGGATGTACAGCAGCCCCCGATACTTGCGACCCGTGCCCACCCCGTGCCGGCACGTCGCCGAGGCCAGGCAGGAGCCTGCAGCAGAGTGAGCCGCTGGGCGGGTGAGCCAGCGTGGCCCGCAGACCCTGCCGGGCATCCTGCGCTCCCAGCCTGCTGGGCCATCGACAGCCCATGTCTGCCTGAGGAAGGTGGGACCCATTTAAATACAGTTGTGTGGTTTTGTCCCTGGCCAGAGAAAACTGAACAAAATCCTGATTCTTGGTTGGTTTTTTTTTTAATCTCATTGGATGTTCATGGGAAAATTGTGAAGTTTCTGGGCACGTGCCTTAGTTGAGAAGCATTATGTTCAGCCGATTGTTTGCCAACCTAACTTTAACAGGCTCAAACTGACATCTCTGGAAATCCACGTTAATGTGTTGTCTTAGTGGCCAAATTGACCTTTTTTTGAGATTTGCTTTTTATGATACAAAATCAATTTGTGATTTAAAAATCCTTTAAGTTCAACACCCCCACACCCCACACCCCCGCAACGTACCAAGATGCTCTTAAAATGTGAAGAGCGCTAGAGCATGGGTGTGGATCACAGTTTGAAATGCTCAATGACGTTCTTTAAATTTCCTGTGTAATCAAATACATTGTGCTGAATAGAAATACGTGTATGTTAATGTAAGCTTGAGGGAAAAGGCAAAGCCTCTCCAATAACAGTATGAAGAATCTTAATTGCACGATTCTGTGTTCAAGTTAAGGTTATACTGAAGGTTTGAAATACAGATAAAAGGAAACAAATAGCACTTTATTTTCATAAAGACCTTCTTTTTAGGATAATTGGCTGCACTAAATATTGCTACGGAGGAGGCATTAGTATTTTATTAAAATGAAAGATGTTTAAATCATCCCAAGGAAAACAGTTTTTTAAGGAAATACTTTGAGTTTTGTTTGCGGGTTCTTGTTGACTTATTTTTTTCCGTCTCCAAGTACTATTTGGTTAGAACTTGCTTTACCTCAAGGACCGACAACAAAACTAAGAAGTTCTGTATTATTTTTTTGAACAAACCTGAAGCCAGTTCAGTTCTCAGTGCTGTAAGCTGACTGCTGCACCCTCTTGCTCTCTGGTAGGAGTTCAACGGGGTTTTGGATGACTACCTAACCAGTTGTCTGATCGTGGCAGTATTTTGACCAAATAACCTGATGGGATTTTCTAGTGCTGTGCTATAGCAAATCGTTATCTTATCGTGGGGAGGAGGAAGTGGAACATTTCAAGGTACTTCAAAATTATTTAGCACTGATTCATGGTACAGTGGCAGTCTTACAGTATGGATTCATCAGCCAGATAATTTCTACTTCTTGCCTGGTTGTGTCCCAGTTGCTGGAATAACCTGGCAAGGTGCAACGCATCCAGCTCTTCAAGTGTCCTTAGGTCCCAATGCAGGTACCTGCTGTACGGGAACCTGATGTGTGTCCCAGGGTGCCAGCAAATTCAGAATTTCAAATCCTTGCGTTATTGGGTCTCCTGCTCAAGTGTTTGACCTACTAGGACCCAAAATGCGTTGCTGAATTGCTGGCACTGAGGAAGCTGAGTGTGTGCCTTATTAGCCACTATACTGTGTCCTAGGTGAGCAGTCTGAAATGAATTAAAAATGACCAACTGTAACTTCTGGTAAGCCTTAGGATAACTTGAAGTTGCTAATGTACTCCTCCTCTCCCTGACGTACATAGAGATACCTGTGTGCTTTATTCAGAGTACTAGGCATCA
Source organism: Falco peregrinus (assembly GCF_023634155.1). NCBI lineage: Eukaryota > Metazoa > Chordata > Aves > Falconiformes > Falconidae > Falco > Falco peregrinus. The sequence continues at coordinate 80,933,487 of NC_073725.1, read as the reverse complement.
GAGCACAAAACAAACATTTGCGAAATCTATGAAGCTTTATAAAAATCTATTTTTCTAAATGGAAACACTCCTTAGGCAGATGTTTGCCTACTTCTATTTTTTCAACTGCTCTTGCAGTTTTATTTTCAGGTAATTATAGCCTAGGTCACACCCGCAAGTTGGGTTATTTTTATAGATGAAGCGCTGTGCTTCTTTCTACAAATATAAATAGTGTATTTATAGGTAGTATCGATCAAATGTTCTTTGCACATGGTATTTAAGGCTAAGCGAGCTACCTTGGTGATTTGGGGTGGGTTTTTTTGGTAGTAGACCATGATACATACTGGTTTTGCAGACTCATGTTACTTGGTGTTTGCAGTAAGATGCCGTTCTGCAGTTGGTGCCATTGAATCTTTTGCCCAAAGAAAGAGCAGGTGACCGGCCCAGGGTATTGTGGCTGCCTGAACTTATGACCTAAAAATCCTTTAGCTGTTAATTCTGGCATCGTAACCACTTCAGTCAGCTGTTGGTTTGTTTACTTCACTGCATCCCTGTCTCTGAAAAGTGATCTTGTATCTGAAAAGGGATGCACATTCATTGTATATTTAGTATTGCTGCAATACATGGAAATCTGTAATGGACTTTTTAAGGACTTTCTCACTTAAATGTAGTACTATCAGGAAATGGATGACAAGGAGAGATGATGGAGAATATAAATAGTTTAGAAAACAAAGGTTGGGCTGAGGGGTGAGTGAGAATGATGGTAAACTCTCAGTGAAGATGCACTGCAAACAAGCCAAAAGACATGGGGGTAAAATTGGAGGAGAGCTGTTGAAAGCAAGGTGGATTGGAGGGTAGGGAAGAGAGATTTAAGTGGGTTTTGCTTTGCCAGTATATCCGAAGTGGTTGAATGCATCAGGGCTGAACGGTGAGGCAAAGCCTCAGTTTGTTAGTCATTTGGGCAGAGCTTCAGTGTGAGTTTTTGCTCAGCAAGGCATTTCTGAGTTCATGATGGCTGGTGATGGGAGAAAATACACACGTGTGCTTTAACCTTAGGCTTGGGCAAGCTTTCTTGAGGAGAGGGGGGCTTTCTGCCCATGAGGCAATGTGCATGCAGTTGGTGGGAGGTCTGAGAAAATCTCTTGGACTAGCCTGTGGCTTCGTTGTACAACTGAGATGTTAAGTATATTTTCTTTATCTGTTATAAAGCATGCATTCAGGAATACTATTGACAAAAGGAGCTGGTAAAAGTTGAGTTCTGTTATGGTATTCATCTTATTCCACAGCAAACGTGACAGCACTGGTACTTGAAGTGTGCTGGAGCTATTATAGGGCTTAATCTGCAAGGAGGTGTACAGAGAACTTGACCTACCTAAGTAATCCCGTGGGCCTTTTACCTTCTTCCCAAGCTATGGATACTGTACACAGAACAAGGTTATGAATAAGTGTTTGTTAGGGTTGTAGCTAAGGTATCATAGATGCAGCATGGTTGCCTCTGTGTGTGTATACTGAAACACAAACAGAAGAAAGAGTATGCTAAATAACACCATCATAGTTCTCTTTATCTGCAACCTAATTTCTCAAAGACTCTTTGCAAATGAAGTTGTTTTTACTGAACACTGGTTGGGAAGAGGAGTCACACCTGCAAGAGAATCAAGTTGTTTATTTACAGTACCAACATGCTTATATGTGACAATTTTGTACTGAAAAATGCTGTGTATTTCTCAAAGACGTCATTATTTCTTATCTGACCAAGTATCTTGAAAACATTCCTCTTGATTTTGAATCTCTGCAGAGTAATGTAAATTTTAAGTGTCTGTTTGCAATGGACATTTTTGGTACAACTATTTTTTGCTGGTTAATAATCAGACCAAAGATTAAACTAAAGTTCAGCTGCTATTGTTTTAATAAAAAAAAAAGTGTTTATCGGCTCAAAGTGTCAGCCCATTTTAGTGAAACGTTTATACATTCATTTCCTATTTAATATCAAAATACATTTGCACTTTTATTGTTTTCATAAAAAGTTGGTGGTTTTGTTTTAATATTTCACTGTAGTAATAAACAGCTGTTTTAAAGCATCTGTGCCTCAAGATTTAAATTCCTTATCTTTTTTTTCAGTAAAAGCTGCCTGCAGCCACAAAACTGATCAGCAGGTTTATGTGGTCTTTAGGAGGAGACTACTAAAGTGGCAAAACCATGGGAAAGCAGGAAGTCCACGCCTTGGGAGTTGTGCAGAGAGATACGGGAGGAAAGCCAGGAGAGAGACTAGAGCATGGCTGGCACCGTCTGTGGTGTTGCTGACTTTTGAAATGAAGCATGTTGGGGGGTTTGTGGCTGTCTTGCTCGGAGGTTAAGAAGTCAGTTCTTATTTCCCTGGCTCCAGTTTCAGGTCGCTGCATAAAATCTGCTTTTTCTGGTGCTTAATGAAGAGCTAGGACTTTGTCTTCATTTCACAGTATCTGTGTGAGCTTTTCAGCGTGGCATGTACAGACACGTCTCCGTTCAAAACAGCGTAGGTCACGCTTTATTAAATACGGAAAAAGTCCTGCTGAAGGCAGGACTCAGCAGGAGTTTTGTGGATGGGCCAGCAAGTTACCTGTCCTTTATTAGTCTTTGGTAAGATGCCAGAACTATACACTAGTGTACTGATGTTCCCTATTAAAAGAAAGAAATAGCAGCAAGACCCCTAGCTTTTTAACCATTAAATCAAAGCTAGGCTGAAAATAACTATCTCCAGATCTTTGTGTGCCTGCCTCTTACCTTGCAGGGAGTAGCTTCTGTAAGGGGCAGCAGTCGGTACGGTGCAGAGGCAGCCCAGCTGGCTAATGGGCTTCTTGCTGGCAAAGACTGAAAAAATGTCATTCCTTCAGTGTCAACAACCCAGGTCAGTGTGGAGGAAGTGTATTTAGATCTTTACCTCTTTAATAACGTTATCTCTTATTAAAGGTTTCCTTAGAAGCAATAACCATCCTCTGGTCTATTAATTCCTTGCTCTGAAATACTTCTCTGTTTGAAGCCTGAGTTTCTCTTCAGCAGAAAAACATTAAAGAAACAGGACTTTCCTTTCACGATAAATCTGTTAACAACAAATTAACTGGCCTAAGGACTTGCATGCTTGGTGTTTAAAGAAAAGCCTGTTTGCATCCAACTCATTCGATAAATTGTTTAAAATCTTTCCATCCCTGTGCAAGTACCTCCCTTGTAACGCAGCCAAGGTCAGTAGTGAATTGCCGATTATGTTTGGCTACTGCGAATTAAAGCTGCCTGGAGGGGAAAGGGACTCACATTTGTGCATCCCACTTTCCCAAGGCTCCTCCTTAAATGTCTGCCTGGTGAGTCTTCCCTGAGGTAAGTGACATTCTGACCGATGATAATTAATTTGAGTAGCTGGCAGAAAAGCAGCCAGCCCCACTTTTGTTGGGCTGATAGCACTGGGAAGTTGACGGTCGACGTAGTGGCAAAGAGCTGCATCCCTTTAAGCATGTGAATTTGCCTTCAGTGCTTGCTGGTGCTTCAGAGCACAGCGCTTTGCTTGCTTGAGGGGTCTGAGTAGCTCACAACCCTAAAATAAGCAGGATATGGAGGGCTGACTGTAGATAGATCTGCCTGTACATCATATTACCACTGTGGGTTTCTCAAACATACGGTATGCCTAATGAAGAGACTACCTGTGCTCTTGTGTGTGCCTGCCTTGTGTGTCCTATTTTAAATATATAGCCAAAAAGTGGCGTATTTGCAACTGCTTTATGAGAGACTCAAAGCACTGTGGCACCCGCTTAGCAACAGAGCTATAGATCATGTTGTGTTCTGTATCTGTGCGACAGTCTGTTAGGGTTTAAGTAACGATTTACACAAAAAGCTCTTAAAGCTTGTTATAAACACGTATGCATCAAATGTCATCATGTACCAGTCTTCTGTGTTAAGGAAGCCTTATTTTTTTCCTCTTAAAAGATAGCAATGCTGATCCAGAGACTCAGAAAATTTCTGTGTACTCAAGTTACAGGCTGCATTTCTGGGACCCCTGGGAATTTCCCTCCCCCCTGTCAGACCAGGACCAAAGCTGCATAGAGAATACTCAGTTCTCTGGGCTGGACTGGATGTAGTAATAGTTTGCTAGTGTTTGCATGATACTTGTGATCCTCTATTGGCTTCTATCCATGCCACAGAGTCCATACGGTAATCTGGGTTGGGAGAAAAAAAAGGGGAGGTAAGGAATCAAGAAGCCAGGAGTGACGGGGATTATACTGTGAAGGTTACTGGCTATCAAATTAAAGAAGAAAAAAATACCCTTATGATGGACCTGTAATGGAGAGAGTGGAAGACTTGCTTTGAAGAGTCTCACTGTACTGATAGAAACCTGCTAGCTGTAGAAACAGGGAGAACGAACAGTAGCAAAATCCAGCAAGATAGCCCACTTCTCCACGGCTATTTCGGTCTGTTCCTTTCCAGTTTCAGATAGGGGAGAAGAGAAACTTGGAGCTGAGTTCACTGGCAAATCAGTGTGCTTACTAGCGATGCGTCAGGGGAGGGCAAGGGGGCGGGCAGCTCTTGGCTCGTTCTTCCAGTGTTTTAGGCTGTGCAAAATTAAAATTCTGAAATACAATACTCCCATCGAGGGAGGGAGTGTTTGGGAAACAGTGTGCAAATCTGTCTCCTGTGCTATCCGGGATCGGTGGTTTTAAAGGCAAGTCCTGGTCAAAATTCAGTTAGGTTTATGCACGCTGGAAACTGCTCCTGAGTTTCCCAGTTCCTGCTGGCATGGCACTGGGAGCCGCTCCGCTGCCTGTGCAAGTGAGTGCCGGAGCAGCAGCTACAGAGGAAATGAGTCATTCCTCTATTTCTGTTGCAAAAGACTTCTCTATGCTGTGCAATGAATTTAGGAATATACCCTTACTGCTTCTTGGAAGTTCTCCTCCTAGGACCACGTTTAGGCATACAGATATTGGCAAATTATCAGGCATGTTACAGACTTTGACTTCATTTTAAATAGGTTGTGCAGCCTTGGCTTCTGCGGGGAGGTGTTGTTCAGGGTCTGCCTCGAGCTGGTATTCCATGCAGGTCTCGGCTCCGGGTCTGCCTGCTGGTGGAGGGGCTGCTGCCAAAGAGGTGGTTGTAGGGGGGTATTCATGTGCCTTCTGAGCATCTCCTTTGTCATACACCGTGGAGGCTGGCTTAAGTGAGTTTCAAAAAGGGGAAACTTGCTAGTCATAAGGATTGTGAATCATGGGCACTTCTCCAAAAAAAAAAAAAAGTATTTCTGTACAGATCCTCTGTTTTCCCAAAAGCTACTTGTGCTCAGCAGCCATTCAGGCCCTACCAAAACTAATGACATCTCCTGAATATTTACAAAAAAAAAAAAAAAAAAAAAAGGAGGGGGGAAGGGTGGAAGAGAAGAGCAGCAGTAGACTCTGACAAACCAATAAAAGTATTTCTCCACTTTTACTTCAGTGTGGTGTTTTCCCGAAGACTGCAAACGGGCATTGCACTGCCTGTGGGCAGGATGGCAGGTTTCAGAGGCATGGTGCGTATGAGGCGTTACCTGGTGAGAGAGCATCGCTCCTGTCTCCCTCCTCACTGCTGCCCTGGCAGACAGATGGCTACGTAAAGTGGAGTGGCACTCAGTTGGAACTTCTGCTCTGAGAACGCAGGAGACCTTGGTAGGAATTTGCAAAATTGTCCGTTTTCAAATCTCACAGCAGTCTAACTTGTTCAGGAACAAAGCGAGTCTTGGCCAAAGTTTTGTGTGTGCCTAAGGATGTGTTTCTTCTAACAGCCTGCTTCTGTCTTGGCTCCTTGAGTGGCTGTCTACCTTGAAGTGCAGAGTCTTTGTGATGTCCTGCACCTGGCTGAGTGCACCAATTCCAGCAGTGCAGCTTTGCCATGGCATTTAACCCTCGCAATTTACAGGTGCTCCCTAAAGTGTTCCCACCTTCAGTAGAAAGGCATGGTGGGTGCCTAGGGAGGGAGGCTGGTAGCAAAACACACTGACCTCGGTGGTTTGCTCCTTGGAAATGCTACTAGTGCTCCAAGAGACCATACAAATGTGTGCGGAGCTTGTGTGAGCGGCGGTGTTTTAAATTTGCCTTTTGAAGTCATTCTCATTACCCAAAACGTTTATAGGGGCACATAATGAGCTTTCAACACTCAAATAATTCCTCAAGGAAGAATCATTATGGTCTTCTAAAACGATCCCTGTGTTAAGTGGCAATTAAGAGGTAATTATAATGAGATGCTGTGGGATGAAATTAGTATCCAACTTAGAGCGACAACAGAAACATCCACATAGATGAGCTGGAGGGGAGGTGGTGGGAGAGAGGGGGAAGTGGGGAGTGCAGCAGCTATGCTGCAAGGAGGAGCAGAGGCATCATCACCTGGGAGATGGCGACTGACTGGATGGTCATCAGTGGAAAACATGGCAGCTTTTCTGAGGGCTACTCTGCGGTTTGCACCAGCTTCAGCCAGAGCTTTCAGAGCCTGTAGCTTTACGGTAGAAGGTGTGATGTGAGCACTGCTTTCTGCCTCCTGGGATGCTGGCTGGTGAAAGCACTGTTCACCCACCCCTGGCAGCTGGAGGGGAACAATGTCTACCTGAAAAATGGCTGTTTCAGTGGTGAAATTCATCTCTTTGGCCAATAAAGACCTTTCTAATAAGACTTTCGTATCAAAGGGCCCCGGCAGTGCAACAGTTTGAGTATCTGTTTGCCTGACTGCCATTGGAGTAGTGGCATGTGAAGTGGGCAGGTATTTTATTTGAATAAAAATTCTTGCTCTGGGTGGTTAGCAAGCACAGCTACCCTGGAAACTTGTGAGTTGCAGAGCAGAAAGTTAATTTTGGGTGGATAATGCGCTGCTCTGACTGAACACAGGAGCCTGCGCATACTGGGATATGCTGGCCTGGCTGCTCCGGCACATCTTTGCCCCTTGAGAGCAAGCAGGGTTTGCTTTCAGCAGATTTTCCCCCTCTGCGATGGGTCCAGGCTTCTGAAGGAGGCAGGTCCTTGCAGCACAGGGAGCAAACGGATAACTCCCTTTTCCCTCCTGCACAGTATTTTCATAACCTTTTAATGGCATCCTGGTGGAATGGGGACAAGATGGCCATCGCACGCTGGCCACAGCCGCTCTGCTTCTTCCAGGGGTGGAGGAAGCCAGGATGAGATCAGATTGACTTTTTTCCCTTTTCTGCATGGAAACTTATTTGCATTGCTAATGAGGTCCCTGGTTCAAGGCCGTAAAAGGGATGTTCCAGGGAGGAGGAGAAGTAAGCTTCCTCCTCTGGGAAAGGGCTAACGCCGTCCTTGACTCCTATAAGCTGCTTTGCTGAGGTAGACATGCATTTTGTCACCCATGATGGCAGTGATACGGGTTGAGCTATTGGCCCAGTGGGACAAGGTGGCAGGTAGGGCTGGACCCACACCAGGACACGGCTCGGGAACAGAGACATCTCCCCTGACAGCATCACTTCATCACCTGCAAGTTACTGAGCACAATATGGGGGCAGGAGCACGATGTGCTGGTGCTACCTGTGTAATACAGGGAGCAAACCCAAGATCAAACGTGTTACTGTCTAACCTGTAAGAACAAGTTTCTTCAGTCAGACGTCCAGGGGAATGCCCAGTGGCCAGGATGGATTTTATCACCTGGATTTGAGCAGACTTTTGCATGTGAGGATGGTTTGGTCTGTGATGAAGACAGGTTTGCCTTCCAAGTGCAGGTCGGAATCTGCACAGAAGAGAGCACAGTGTGTGTTGCTGTGTGTAGTGATCTTGGTTTCCATTAGTGTCCAGAAAGAGATTCCTTGTGAGAAGGAGATTTTAATTTGGAAAGGACTGGATTCATGTAAATGGGTTGCGTTTAGCTGGATTTGCAGCCTCCCGCTTCCCCGGAGCTTCATCCTAGTGAAAACACCACAGGGTAAACACATAGGAATGTGGAGGAGGGAAAAAGAACCGAACAACAGAAACAGATGGGTGAAACTGAGGTCCCTATGAGGCAGAAATGTTCAGTAATTCCATTTATTTCTCAGCTGCAGTACTGCAGTGCTTTAGAATGCAAATTACCCCTTTAACCCACCAAGTTTAGCTCTACTGTGTGGTACAGTATTTTGCACATCTGCTTAATGAGATGGGAAAGCCAGATGTAACGGTCTCTGCTGCTGCGAGGGGACGGTTGGAAATGAGCCTTTTGCAATAAAAATAGCCCTGCCCTTTTGAACCTGTTGAATTCTGAAGTCGAGATGGGCATGTTTCAGCAAATGATGATTTGGTATTTGCAGCTGAATGGTCCTGAACTTGTTCCTGTATCTTTCCTTCACAGCTCAGAAGTGCGTTTTATTGCTGTTCGTACTGGGTTTTTTTTTCCCCCAAAGCTTCAAGCAATCTCTATTTTTCTGTTTTGGTCATTTGTTTCACAATTTAAAAGCTTTTCTCTACCAGCCATATTTAGCTGGTTTTGGATAACTTTTGTTACATTTTACAGCTGCACAGCCCAGGGGCTCAGTTGGAGAGCCTCGCTGATTTAGTTGAAGAAAGGGTGCCTGACCACATCTGTTTCTGTGCTAACTTACATCTTTAGGCCACTGCTGGAAAGGAGAAAACCGTAAATGCCGATTCCTCCTGTCCTCTTTCTAGGTTTGATACAGTTCTTAATGTTCACATGAATAGGAAGGTAATATTTTAAACTGTGACTTATTAAATTAGTATGAATCAAATGGGAAGAGTCATAGCACAGTTATTCAAACAACTTCCAGGGGATGAGAGTGTTCCTGTAAAGTAAGTCATCTGAGAGTTTGTAACACAACCAAAGCTCTTAGCATTTATCTTACAATTTTATCCTTGAGTCCGAAAGTCATGACCTTGAGTGAGTGTGAGACTCAGTTTGCCTTGTTCGATAAAATCCCACACGCCGACCTTTTTAGAAGATACCATCTTATGTTTTAAGGTGTGCACTGGAAGTATTTTGAGTATCTTTATGTCTAAAGTCGTGTTACTTTGGAGACCTGGGTTCTGTGCCCTGTTTGCTCAGCCCCCCTCACCGGGGACATGCTGCAATCCCTGGGGCTTGGGAAGCCGCGTCTGCAGCTCCCATCCAGCTCCTCTTGGTAGGAAGGACTCTCATTCTGCTGAATCTGTCTTCCCGAGGAATGGGGATACTACCTTTCTGCTTCAGGAAGGCTGATGTTTCTCATTTCTCAGCCATTAGATTAAAACAAATACTAAGTAGAAATTTTCTTTAAAAATAGACCTCACTTCCTTAGGAATTTGCTTCAGTGGGAATTGTGAGATATTCTCTCTGTAACGATTTATATTACAAAAATAGCTCTGTGCTATGTCTGCAAACAGAAACGTGAGCCTGGAAAAGAAATCTAGCAGCTAACTCCTCAGCCCTACAGCTTGAATAAACCAGTCAAAACCAAAATGAATTACAAAAGCAACTGAAAACCTGAACTTCTCTATAAATACAGGGTATTTATAAATATAAATGTTTCCTCGGAAGTCTGAAAATACTCTGGGCTTTTTAGCATGACCCAAAGTGTTCTGTATCCAAGCTTTTTTTGGCCTTGATGCAGGGAGTGAGTTCCAAAGCAGAAGAATCCTGGCAGCACTGTGCCTTCTCCAGGGGACTCTCCCGCTGCTGAAATTGCACTGAGTCGGGGGGACCGTGCAAGCCAGGGAGTCACAGGCCACAGAGGTCCTGTCTTTATTGCAAAATGAGGTCGTCAAAAGAACATGACCTCAAATTCATATTTACACACGTGACCCAGCAGTCACCGCTCGCCTCCAACGCTGTCAGCTGGTGAGACCAGGCTTACACACAGGGGCACCGTGTGAAACTGCTGAGGGCTCTGCTCCGATGGGAGCGATGCACAGATGCGGTCGGTGTGTTGGAATGGAATGGAGCACGACTCAACGGGGTGGTGCCGGCTCCCTCCAGGGACGGGTTTCCTTTGAGCAGGAACTTGCATTTGAGCGCTTGACACAATAATACACGGTGCCTGCTTCCTCAGAGGCTGCGTGCCCTTTGGCTGTGGTTTTTAATCTCTGTTTACTATAGGAATAGCTTTGGTAGATTATGCTGCGTCATTCAGTTCCCTGCCAGAATGTATGTTAAAGATGAAGTAGAAAGTGTGTGAATGCAAGAGAGTAGCTGTAATTTTTACGGCAGAAGCAAGGCCATTATAAATTATATGAGGCAATGAGGATCTGAGGATTTTAGATCAAATTTAGCCACTTTATCTGGAGACTTAAGAAAAGAGAAAAATGTGCTTTTACTGATATTGCCAATTAGGGAGCTGCCAGGTGGCTGGTTAATAACCCAGATGCGCTGCAGAAGATGCAGCATCAGCAAAGGCCGTTCCTGAAGTGAAGCAGAGGAGTGATTTCCAGGGCACAGCGACAAGGCAGGGGAGTGCCGGTGGTTTCCTCCTGGCTACGGGCATGGGTTGGCTGCGGGAGGTGTGACAAGAGGGAGGTCCTGGGGAAGGTGATGCCAAACCAGAAAGCAATAAGAGCGTAGGGAAATGGCAGAGGAGGAGGAGGGGAACACCATGAAATCTAAAGAACAGTTGGCTAATGAAAGTGCAGAAGCCTGGGAAATGGTACCTTGGCTTCACATCAGGCAGATTCACAGATGTCCGTGGGGGTGATGGGCTAATTTAGAGGTAATTGGGACTGGATGAGTCATGGAAATGGGTTGTAGCACCTTCTCCTTCTGTCACTAGCTGGAGTCTCTGTCTGTCACGCTGATGTCAGCCCAGTTCCTGCTGGAAACTGCATCACTGCTGGCACAAGACCTGCTGCTTGTGACCCTCGCATGCCTCAAGGCATTGCCTCAGAAGCTTGGGGCCGAGGCGCTGGGGGCCCAGGCTGCTGGTTGAACCCTGGAGCGCACCAGGAATGATCTGGGAGAAGGGGATAACCTTTCCCTACTCCAAACAAAGCTGTCTGGGCACGCTGGTATGTGAGATTTTGGGATAAGGGACTGAAGGGATCAGCACACGAGCTTGGGCAGTGGCTGGTGGGGTTTTGCTTGCACCTTCGTCACTTCAGGCATTTTCGGCACTTGTAACAGAGCATGACGCAGACCCCACAGGACTAGTCCTAGAGCTAGAATAAATGCAGGTTCTGACAGCAAAGTCGAAGCTAATCCTTGCTGCCAAAAGACCGTGAGGTGTGGGGCCAGCCTTGCTTGCCCCAGAGCAACCACCCCCCCTCACCTGCATGGCACGTCGTGTCTGCTGGGATGCAGCCAGGGGTAGAGGCAGGTGAGCAGCGTTTGCTGCTCCCAGCTTCGGCAGCTGGGGTAGATGTGCTTCTCAGAGCCTGGCTTGCGCTTCCAGGCAGGAGGTGCTTACCCAGCTCGCCCCACCTTGTGCTGCTCCACTGCTCGGTGTTGCTGTGTCAGTGCCCGCTGGCACTTTGTCTGTCCCGAGTGCCCAGAACTTCTTGACTAAACCCTCATGGACTCGCCTCTTCAGGGTGAAAACCCAAGGCAGGAAAAGGCCTGAAAAGCCACAGAGGGAAACTGCGGTACTGTGAAACCCACAAGAGGACAAACGTGTTGCTAGAGGTGGCTCTGGAAGGGGGAATCAAAGGTGCCTTTTTTGGATGGCTGGTGCTGTGGGCGAACGAAGCTAATCCTGTAATGATGAGAGAAGCTGGACCTTTACAGGTTGCCAGTGGCAGTGGGGAAGCACTGGCCACGATGGCTTGCCATTTATAAAAACATCTGGAGATAAGAAGCCTATTTTTAGGCAGTGGTGGCCGGCTATTCCAGCGGGCTTAAGTGATGATGATAAGGATTTGGCGTATGAGCAGCAGAGTAAGACATCTCATCTTGCACTGCCAATTTTCTTGCTTTGCCCCTTGCAGCAGAAAGCACTGCCGATTGCTTTAGGAAGATCCAAATGAAAATCCTTTGAAATAGCCATCAGATTCCTTTCCTTTCCTTTATTTCTCCACTTTTTCAGAGTGATGCTCTTCTCTCTTAACTTTAAGGCATGAAGAAGCTGAAGGTCTTTGACCAGGGTTTGGAAAACACATGCAGGCATGGCATTTTGAATAGCAGCAGCCCTGGTTCTGATCTGTCTGAGGAGCTGCTGAACTGATTTGCTGTGCTGGAGGTAGATTTTGCCACTTGCTGGGCTGCTTGTAACGAGTCAAGCGCATGCTCTGGATGTAGCTGATGTTATTCGCAATGTGTGTTAATATCGGTAAGAATGGAAGTCTATCATAAAATCATATTCTGAAAAAGCAGTGTTAATTTCCTTGGTTTCTGCATAGAAATTTTGCATTTGCAAGCCTCGCCATCTGCATTGCAGCCATTACATGTGGGAAGTATGGAATGTGTCTTATCAGACACAGAGCGTGCACAGCAAAGGACATCCAAAGGTTATGTTGTCATCATGTCAAATGGGTCTGTTTATTCTGAGTGCTGTAGAAGCAGAGCTTAATCAGAGCATCAGCCATATGCAGATTTGAAATTAGATTTTACAATAACCACCTGTCCGCTGTTTCAAATCCATCATATTCTTTGGGTTAGAGCTGTGTTTGCTTAGTGACTATAAGTGCTGGGAGAATGTAATCTAAAAGGCTTCATACAACAGTGTAAAAGGCACTTAAATGCCTGTATATGTAGGAGTGTGCAAGGGAAGCACATTTATTTTACGGCTTTGTGCTACCATCTGCTACTAAAGCATGTGGGGGAAAAGAAAGAAAGGCATTTTCCTATGTAAAAATCAATCATGAACCCCCCTATTAAACTTCCTTTACTCTTTTTTGGGTTCATAATGCTTATATGCTCCAGCCAAAAAAATGTTGGTGACAATTGATGCAGCATTTGATCTTTCTCTGCCCTAAACATTTTAAAAACAGTAAGCACAAAACATGCACATACTGTTTATATAGTGAGGCATGCCATAGTTTCTGTGACTCACAGCATTCTGCCTTTAAGGAGTCAAAAAAAATCTGGCTGAAAAGTTTAAACCTCTCTCCACTATGTTGCAACATGGGAAAAAAAAAAAAAAAGATCCATGTGTTCACTTATTGCAAGCTGCATCAAGGCAGTGGTGAGTCAAGATGAAAAGAGCAACGATATTCGAAGTAAAGGCTGACATTTTAAACACTGGCACTTGGAAAGAAGTGGAATTAAAAAGAATAGCAGAGCAAAAATTGACAAACAACTTCTAGCACAGTTTAATCATATGCTCAAAACTGCCTGAAACAAGTAAGTACTACAGGTTTTTTTTCTTGCTTATCTCCACTGTGGTAATTATTCTTCTAAAGCAGTAGCTGCTTTCCCTGGGGAAAAAGAGAGAATTTATTTTTTGAATTCAGAGTATGGCCCTTCCCACAGAAGTCAACGGGAGTTTTTCATGGAATTCGGTGAGAACTTAAACGGGCCATTAAACAAGATCAGCAATGCAAGACATTTCCAAAGCCATCCTGCCCCAGCAGCTCCCTCCTCACCACAAGGAGCAGCAGTGACCAGTGTTTTTGTGCTGACCAACGTCTGGAACTGTACATACCACTTTCTCCAGAGCAGGAGATGTTTTTATGGTTCCAGTTTTCTTACCATTCGTCACAGTAAAACTGAAATGTAATGGGCTTGTAAGTGAGGGTGGTGCCATATAGCATGCAGCTGCTGAGTATCCAGCTGGGCTGAGCTGTGAGATGCTGCCTCTGGCCTCTCTGCTTCTGTCCAGGCTTTAGTGTAAATCCAGGAGCCAGGAAGGAGCCAGAAGTGTAGCGGAAGAGCGTGCTCCAAGGTGAGGGCAGAAGCCTTGGTTTACAGCAGCACCTTGGGAAGCCTCTCATTTGTGTGGTCCCAAGGCGATGCTCAAGGGGAACTGCCCCAGATCTCCACTTTTCACACGCTTTCCAAGAGTGTGACCTCCAAAGGCGCTTTCCTACTTGAGTTCCCCGGGTGCAAGCACCCCTGGGGTGGGATTTGCGTGTGGCTGGACCACATTCACACCCATCCCTGGCTAGGACCTGGTGTGCCAGCACCGGGACGCGAAGCCAAGCAAGGCTGTGCTGGATGGGCTCTGGGGGTTAAAAGCTGGCCCCTGGCCCCTGGCTCCTGCTCCGTGCTGTTGCGTGGGAAGGTGCGAGTCTGTGTCTTAACTTTTTTGGTCCAAGCTCCTCAAGAACTGCCCCCTGGCTGGAACTCGGGCGTGTTTATAACATCTCCTCACACCGCGAACTCTCGGTTGGAAAACGCTGCTACACAAACTGGTCCATAAGCCCTGGCCACCGCGCTCTGCCGGCTGCTGCCGCTCCGCGCCTACGTGTCCCGGCTGCCGCGGCCCCTTGCGCGCTGCCGGCGGCTCCGCGGGGCCGCCCCCCCCCAGCGGTGTCCCCCGGGGCCAGCAGGGGTTTCCAGCCCTGAATTTCCGCGCCGGGCCCTCTGGAGGTCAGTGTTCGCCCGCGCTGCAACGGACCTGTTGCAGCCCCGCGGAGGCTCCGCGGGCAGGGCCGGCCAGGAGCGCCCGCCCGCCCGCAGCCTCCGCCAGCCCCGCGCTCGCTTTGCCGCCCCGGGGGGGGGGGGGGGGGGGGGGGGCAGCGGCGGGGCTCCGCGGGGCCTGCGGGGCCGCTCCTCGCCCGCGGGGCGCTGCAGCCGCGCCCCCCGCCCGGCCCGGGGCGGTGCCGCACCGCGGGGCGTACTGCGGCGCGGCGGAGCGGCGCGGCGGGCGGCGCCCCGCGCAGGATGGCGTACATCCAGGTGGGTGCGGAGCGGCGGCGCTGCGGGTCCCCGGGGCGAGCCGCGTCCCTGGGCGGGGGGGCCGGGGCGTGTGTTCCCACGGGTGCCGGTGCCGCGGCGGGGCCCCCCCGTGTTCCTTGCCCGGCGCGGGTGCGCAACTTCGGGGTAACTTCTGGGGAGGAGTTCCCGGGGCGGCCCCCGGCGAGGGGGGCAGAAGCGGGGCTCGCAGCCTGCTGTTCGCCGGGCGGCGGGGCCGGAGCGGGGCCCCGCGGGGGACGGGGAGGACCCCTGCGCCCCCTGTCCCCTCTGACGGGGGAAGCGGGGTACCCGGGCGCGTGCGAGCCCGGCCCGAGCCCGCACAGGGACTTCTGGCGGGAGGGGGGCGCTGGACCCCGCGGGCAGCCCGGGATGCGCCGGGGGGATGCCCGGCGGGGTGGGGGGCATGGGCGGTCCGGGCTGCGGCGAGCCCCAGTCTTCGGCGTGGTGAGTGGCCGGGCCCCCCAGCCCCCGGCGGTGTGAGGCCGAGTTAAACGTTGGGCCCGTTCGACCCCCGAGCTGTTTCCCCCGGCGGCCCTGCAGCTCCCCGCTGCCCGCCCCTGGCTCCGCAGGCTGCCGCCGTGCCCCCCTCCGCCGTGCCCCCCCCCCCTCCCCCGCCGTGCCCCCCAGCCCCCTTCCCCCCCCGCGGCAGCGCCGCTCTCGGGACCCCCCTGTGCGAGGCGGGGGAACCCGGGGGACACGAAGGTAGCACACACACACACACACACACACACACCCCCACCCGTTACCCCCACGCTGTGGTGATAATTGCGTTGGGGTGATGGGGGGCCATGCTGTCCCTGTGCTGTGGTGGGGCTCATGAGCCTTCCCTGGGGGGGCACAACACGGTCTGGCACCAGTGGGGACCCCCACCCTGCTGCAGCATCCCTGGGGACACCGCCGTGGTGGGTGGTTGTGGCTGCACTGCTGACCCAGCTGTGCTCAGGGGCTGCGCTAACTTGTGGAGTGGGTGACCCCCCCCCCCCAGGCCCAGTCACACGTAGGGGACTGGCCCCCCAGCAAGGTGTGAAGGTGCAGCCCTGCCTCGCGCCCAGCCCCAGCGAAGGGGAATGCACCTGGGAGCACCGGGGTGGCCCTTCCTGAGGGCTCCCTGGGGGCTCCCAGCTGGGCTGCTTGGCCAGCTTGGGACACATGGCAGGGCACGATGCTGCCTGCCCGACCCTGGGGGCTGAGCCCCTCTCCTGGCGGTGCTGAGCCCCTCTCTTGGAGGTGCTGAACATGGCATGGCAGCTTTGCCCCCCGGGATCCCCCAGTCCCTGGGACATCCTTCTCTAAGCCTCTGCCTTTCCCAGCCCGGACCCTGCCCATGGACGCAGCTGGTCGTGTTTGCCTTCCCTTCACGGGCCCCTGCGTTTACATCCTATATGGTGCCGGTGACTTGTTTACCTCTTCTGTACTATAATATTTAGTTCTTATTTCTGCCCTCCCGTGTCCCGGCGTAGACTTGTGGGTGCCCACGGCCTCGGCTGGGGTGCCTGTGGGAGCGCTGTGCGTCCTGGGGGGGTGGTGGCATACAGATGCAGTTTCAGGTGGCCCGTGGGGGCCATGAGGGCTGTTGGACACAAGCCTATGGCACGTGCTGCAGCGTTCCGTCGTGTGGCACGGGTCCAGCTGCTTTGTTTGTCACCTCAAACATTCTTGTGGCAGCTCTGCTGAACTGCTGTCGCTTTGGCTGCCGTGCTGCAGCTGCAACATTGCGTTTGTAAGGAACTGTAAAGCCCTTGAAACCATTCAGAGTTTTCTTGAATGGTCCATGGGTGTCAGGTCGTTGCTGTCTTGTCACATCATTTCCAGTCTCTTACTTTGTGCTTCTGACCAGTGGTGGCCTTGTCACCAGGCGCTGGTTTCTGAGAAGTTTCGAAGGGAGGTTAGTTCTGAAACATGGTCCATGGGAGAGTTCTTGGAACTGAAGGCAACCTCTGCATCCCAGCTTCTTTATGAAAAATGTCCATAAAGCATAGAGCTCCATTTCTACATGTGGAAGGGTAGAGAAGGCAGTGGTGGTGGGTGTTTGTGTGGGTTTTTTGTTTTGTGGGTTTGTATTGGTTTGGTTTTTTTAAGGGATTCCCCCTACAGAAAGCCAGGACAGTTGGGAAACTCTTAGATGTTATCAAGGGAAAGCGATAGGAAAGACGTTTCACCAGGCTTCTGGAATGCTGCTGAGTCTCCAGTTATAAATGAAATGGGTCAAGTACAATGTCCCAGGGGTGACTTTGTGAATAAAACACCAGCTTGCAGTGATTTCTTCCTTTGCTGTAGATTTTCTCTGTGACTTTGGAGAAGTGGCTGCAGCGCAGATTTTCGAGCTGGAGCTATGAGTGCTTAACTTACACTTTCTGTATGCTCCAAGTCACATCTGAGGATGAAGCTGAAGGTGCTCAGCTAGCTCAAGTGACGGGTACATGATGGAGGGTATTCTGTGTCTGTACCCCTCCCTAGAAATCTTGCCTTTAACGAGTTGGCATTGAAACTACGTTTATATGGGCTGGATCTGGAGGAAAGCCTTTTTTTTCCTACTCCGGCATCTAACTGGAAGATTTGGATACAGTTTGCTGTCAGCAGCAAGTAGTTGCTGCAGTTAGAGGCAGGTTATCAAAGGCAAGGAAGTAAAGCGGTTGTGTGATACCCTGTGAGCAAGGGGCAGTGAGCAGGGTTTTTGTGCTCTGGGATGGGCTTGGGAGTTTTGATCCTGGGGAAGGAGGAGCAGAGGGAGCTTGGTGGGGAAGGACTAGAGACAGCAGAAGCTGATGCCCGGTCAGGAGACCTCTCCTTCCTCTAACATCTACAAGGTACTGTCTTGCCAGAAATTCAAGCTCATCCCAGGCCGGGGCATGTCCTGGCAGAAAATTTAAAGTTATTTGAGCATTGCTAACCTGTTTTTGTCTTTTTCATTTTGTTCCCCTTTGCTTCATGCTGGATGTCTAAAAGGACAGTTGGAACCAATAAATGAGGTGAGTTAATCTGATGATTCACTCTCCGCTCTGTCTCCTCTCTCCATCCTGAGGGGATTGTCTCGTATTTTCTCACTCTTTACTGATGTCCTAGATATAAGTAATGCACCCCATTTGGGGCTGATAATTTTTTTTTGTGTGTGTGATGTTCGGATTTTGTTTATGGAAAAAATTCTTGTGTTTTACTGGAGCAAAAGAAATGTTCCTGTGGAATCTTCTCTGCAGATCTGCGTTCCTCCAAGGGAACCCCTTTGCGTGGTGTGACAGTGCCCTGGTATCTGCACACTCGTGAATACTGCAAATGTCTTGAGTATTTTGGGGGGATATCTATGGAGATGATCTCACATTCTTCATATCTTCAGCTTCTTAGGAACGTTTCAAGTTCACATATAATCGCAAAGCATTCGACCCTGGATGTGCCCATGCTGTGCTCTGACAGCTGGGGTCTCCCCCCCGTGACTCGGGGGTGATGCCCTTTGTTAGCGGTGCCCTTGTGCTGCTTGGCAAGCCACCTTATGCACCGCAGAAGTTGGAGCTGGTGTGAGTGGGAAAGGGGCTAAGGTCTGGCTTTCTGCTCGCTCTTGAACTTGCTTGAAGCAAGCAGAGCTGTGAAGTGGAGGGAAAGCACTGGGGGTGGCAAAGGCATGGGGCAGCAGCCTCCGTGGGGTGCTCACTCCCCGTGGCTGTAACAGCAGAGGAGCGCCGTTACAGGTGATGCTGCCACAGCCACCATGGAAACCTAAGAAATATTTTTCTGGGTCAAGTAACTTCTTAAAAAACAAAATAATTGAAGGTTCTTTGTTAAATTAATGATCACAGCAGAGAGGAGGCATGTGGATAGTGTGCTGTTGCTAATTCATTATAGTGGCAAGTTTGTTGGGCTGTAATCTCTGTGTGTATGGATCATACAAATATTACATACTGATACCTCTGCAGGGACAAAATGTGTTCATGTTGCTGTGTTAATTAAACAGACCCTTGCCGCATTAAACTGGAGCTTTCTTGCCTTCTGTTTTTAATTCCTTTTATTGTACATTTGCCCACCTATTAGTTTGTGGATGTACATGAAAGAGTAAGCATGTTTCCACTCTAGCATATTGCTACGCTGTAGTGTTTTGTAAATCACCCTCTTGCCAACCTACATAATAATACATCGCTACTAGGGGGGAAATACCTGCGGTGAATGCTTATTTTCCTGCCTTCTTATGGCATCAGTGAAGTTGGGCTGATAACTGCATAGCACTTGTCTGTTGATATAGATGGAATAAATATAGTTCTTAATGTTCTGTTGCAGAAACACAAACGTAAATACAGCTGAATGTTATTTCTCAATAGCTATTGATGGGTTGTAATCTTGTACTTTGGTTTCCAATGGCTTCAGGGTCTGCTCGCTAGGATCTCGGATCTCTTGCTGTGCCGGTGGACTTGTAGAAATTGTTGTCAGAAGTGTTTCGACTGTAGCTGTTGTCAAACAAATGAAGATGAAGTTGAAATCCTTGGACCTTTTCCTGCTCAAACTCCAGCCTGGCTGTAAGTTTAGATGCATAACTTTAACTAGCTTTAACTGAGGAGTAGGGCTGCTCAGCTGTAATGAGGGTATTGATACGAAATGGTAATAGGACATTCAGAGGATCTGGCTTGGAAAGGCGGAACCTCCTGCTGAGGGTGGGAACATAGGCTACTCAAAGGCAAGGTGAATAAGGGCAGCCCTGTTAGCTCAGATAGTAAGGTGAGTCTTTGTAAAATGTTTGTCTGATGGGTAAGAAGTTATTTTGTAAGATAGCATAGCAAGCTGGTAACTGGCTCAGCTGTGCACCCTTTTATGAAGATGCTTTTCATCTTCAGTCCTGTTTCCTCCTCAAATGGCCCAGCACTTTGGAGCACTTCAGCTTTGCTGAAATGCTGATGAGTTTGTTTTGAAATATTTTCTTATCCTGGTGTGAAGGTGGTTATCATATAGGCAGATGAAAGGTGTACCTCATATGTGCTCTAAAGGGGAAATTAATTTAAAGTTTCATTTAGAGGCACAGGAGATGCCTCTTTAGTGCATCATATGATGCTCAGAAGTTGGACCTAGGCACTGAGACACTTAATTTTAACTACTCCTGTGAGTACCTACTGTTGTTCTGTGTCAGGTCTGGAAGGTCCATGTCTTGGTTATCATATAGGCAGATGAGAGGCGGACCTCATATATGCTTTAAAGGGGAAATTAATTTAAAGTTTCATTTAGCAAGACTTGATCTTCTGCCTCATCTTGGTACTCTTCAGGATTTCCTCTTGAATCATTAAAGAGCAACAGCACCAGGTTTTATCTGGAGCTTTGATTAGTGTGTTTGCAGATCCGTTACAGAGCAAGTCAGTGAAGTCTTCCCTGTTTTATTCCCTCTCCTTTGGGAACCTGCAGCACAGGGGCGACCCCGTGGAGGCTTTAGTGAGACTGAGAAGGGAGCAGAGGTTTCCTGTCTTTTAGTGGCTGGTCTGGACTGTCTTCTGTGAGAGCAGCTTGTTTGATCGACATGGCTTCAGAGTGTCCAGAAGCCCTGGCACAGGAGATGCCTCTTTAGTGCATCATACGATGCTCAGAAGTTGGTACCTAGACACTGAGACACTTAATTTTAACTACTCCTGTGAGTACCTACTGTTGTTCTGTGTCAAGTCTAGAAGGTCCATGTCTTGGTGCAGCATTAAATAAATTGCCTCATGTTTAAATCAGTCTCATCTATATACTCACTGGAACCCAGGTAGAATAGGATGGTAATTAATACTGAAGTAATAAAACCAAAGATGTTCAAGATGTGTTAAGAGTGGTTTTTAAATCTGGAGCAGCATATTTAAGAGTCTGATGTATGTCCAGAAATGGATTCACCTGCAACTAATGGGAAATGGAAACAAAATCAATGCTAAATAGGAAAGCATTGTGCACAGGAGAACACCATGATGAGGCTGCAGTATTGGATGTGGAAAGATTGCTGCAGGAGCAAGCGCATGCTTGGGAACAAGTTGCTAGGCTGGCTGTGAGGGGATGCTTCAGAGCTTCTCTGGTGCTCTGAGGAGCGGAAGGGACATGGTATGTGTTAGGGCTGGGGTGACTGTCCCATGGCGTAGTCTTTGACTGCTGGATCCCTCTGTCTGGCTAAAGGGTCGTTGTAAGCTTTGAAGCTCCGTTCATCTTTCGATCTCAAAACTTGGGTGTATGGTGACTTTGCGGATGAGGTGGACTTTGCCATAGGCAGAGAACATGGAGACCTTTGGACTCATAAAATGCTTTCTCCAGCCTGTATTGTCTTCCCCCAGTGCTGCTCCCATCTGAAAGCCTTTACAATTAACTTGTTACAATGGCCATCAGCAGAAGACAGTTTGCTCTGAAAATATAAAAGCCCAGTTCCTCAACAACGTTGCACTTTATGCTGCACCTACTCATGCTAGCAGCCCTGGGTAGGGTCCTCGAGACCCTGGCCTAGGTCATGTATCCATCTTCCCTTCCAGGCTCAGGCAGTTTGATGCAGTTAGGGTCTCCCTGTTCTGCCCTAGTGCTGAGAGAAGGTGAGATCCCAGGGGTAGTGCCTGAGAGGGGCAGCAGGAACCAAAGAAGAGGACACATGAGAGAAGTGGCTTTGCTTTGCAAGGAGGTGTGGATGCTGCCATGCCTTAGGGTCACTGATGTCACCATCTCCTCTGGCAATGTTGCAAATCCTGTGGTCTCTGAGGATGCCTGTTAACACATGTTGATGTGGAAGCTGGAGATCAGGCTTTGCTTGCTTGAAAAGGCTGTGGGCTCCTCTGCTTGAGCTGAGGTGGACCCAGGGTGGTGCCAGGGAAGAAGGTGATGCTTTAAGCTTCCAGGGTGACTTTGCTGGAAAGTGGTGAGGGAATCCAGGCACAAATCAAGTGGGGAGGGCAAAGAGAGCAGAGGAGACCGAGAGAGGGCAGGGGGCTGAGGGGATGTGATTGAGAGGAGAGGGAGAGAGAATGAGCCTGTAGAGGAGCAAGAGTCTGGAAGACAAAGAGGGAAGGAGAGCAAAAGGCAGCAGACAGAAACAGTGCATGTTGTTTGCTGATCAATGGGAGGGCCAAACTCTTCCTGCGGGTAGGTTTAGGGTGGAAACAATCCCATTCAGACCCTGCTGGCTCAGAATTCAGAAGCCATAGATTTCTGTTTTCACTGTTGATCCGATACTCTTAAATCTCTGTGTGTGTTTTTGGAGGTAGGAAATGATGTCTGCGGTTAGATGTGTGAGGAGCTTAAGAGTCTGGAATTGGTCTCAGAATAAGGTGTTTAATGGGAATGTTTTTAAGTGCTCAGAGATCAGTGTATGCCAATTGACCCCTCATCCTTGGGTTTTTTTTCTTTTATTTGTGAAAAGGGGGCTTTTGGATTCAGTGGAAACCCCTAAAATGGAAGATGGATACGATGCCACCATATTCTGCGTTTAGATGCATGTATTGAATTTAGAAACAAATCAATTTATTGTATTCCCTGCTCGCAGCCTAGAAGTGTTTTAAAAATAGGTCTAGGTTTTCAGCTGAGATCTTTCCACCTTGACACTTCTGCGTGGGCCCAGAACACTGGTGTAATCCAGAATGCTGTTTGCTCATTCCTTACCTTGCTGCCCAGTCCCCAGGGGAAAACTGCTTTGTGGTCATCCTGAGCCTGCTAGCAAACATCTGAATGCCCGTGCTTAATAATCCTCCTATTATTTTTTGCCCATAGTTTTTCCCTTTGGAAAAACTCATTTTCCTGGAAATTCAGGAGGGGATGTTAAAGCTGCAAGTTTAAACCCTTCCTCTCGGGAGACGTGATTTTTCTCACTTTCTGAATGTTTTACAGTGGCAACTTAGGAAAAAAGAATTCTTGTTGGACTGAGTCTAATTGTATTGACCTGAATGCATGATACTTGTTATTTCACGAAGAGCATTTGCATCCTGGTCTTTGCCGAAATGGGCTGGGAATGAGAGTCTGTGTTGGAGCTGCCTGTTATGGAATATTCTGCACAAACCACAAAGACAAATGGTGCACGGTCCGTGAGACTGAATTGAAATCAGGACACGACTTCTCTTCCCAGAGGTTCAGATTAAACAGAAACAGAGCTGCTTTAACCAGAGCCAAAGTTTATTTGAGGAAAAATTATTGTGGCTCAGTAGCAATTTCCTTACTAAAGGTCATCTGTATGTTATTAACTCACTATTACATTTACCCTTTGTAGAACATCCTTAATGCCTCTCTTCCTGATTCCCTTTTCACCCTGCCTTCTCCTTGTGCTGTGCATTTGCTTCTCCAACACGAGTACATCCAAACGCTACCTATGGTTGTACAGACCCACGTTTAGCCATGAAAAAGCTGTTTGTGTTCCACGTACTGATTAATTGTCAAACTGCATGACTTGGACTACCTTTAATGGGCTGCAGAGTTGTGCAAATACTGTGTGCCCCTTTTAGCATAGGGTTTGGTTTTGATTATTAATAGGCTTTTTTTTTTTTTTTAATGTGGATGAGTTGTGTTCCTCTGAATTGGTGAGATTTGCACGGATCCTGCTGTGAGCTTTGTGGGTTTGGATAAGAATTTCCAGTGTAAATCTGTTTTGTATCTGGGGGGCCTTTTCTGTGAGTTTACTGCTTTTTGCAGATGTATTTATTGCTCTCCTCCAGTCATTGGTTACTAAAGCAAAATGATTCAACATAATTTTGTTTATACCCAGCCGAGCCATGCACACAGAAAGGGTGAATCAGGAGCAAAACTCACACAGTTTCCCCCTTTGCCTTGCTCATTTCACACTGATGCTTTCCAGAGTACTCTGTCTCATGGATTACCCAAAAGGCTTATTTTGCATGATCACACGTCAGACACCGTTGTGTGATTTCACTCCCATCGGCAGCCGCTCCCCTCTGCACACGCAATCGGAGACTTCCCCTCCCGGGGTTGTTGCTGCCTGCTCTCGCTCTTCATTCAGGCGAGGCTGGGAGGTCCTGGCTGCTTCTGTGAGCTGCTGAGGTGCTTAACCAGAGCATTGTTTTATATGAAAAGAACACAGATACATATATACACACACACACAAACTGAAATGGGAATTACATGTGGACTTCTTCATGATGCGGGTCTTCTGTTGAGTTTTCTCAGAGATGCTGCAGCTCTCACTGAAACTTGCCTTGTTGCTTAGATCCTGCCAATTTTCCTGCTCCCGCCGAGCCCCCTGGGCAGGAAAATTGCTGTCTGGTGAGAATCATCTCTGTTTTATAGAAGCAGATAAAAAGCAGCCAGTTATTCCAAAAAGCATGTCAATAAATAGCCCGTAGTGTACTGTATATAGAAGATCAAGTTTTGTAACCTTAGAGGTGTCCCTGCCAAGCAGTATTTTACTGAAGGAGGTGTGTGACAGGTTTGAGATGTCTGAGCACACTGGTTTCCCATGCTGGTTAATTCCCAGAAAAGTCTGTGCTTCCAAAGGGTGAACTTGCAGCAATAAGCTCCTGTTTGGGTTTTGTGGTTTGTGGGGTTTTGTTTTTTTTCTTTCTTTTTTTCTTAAAGACAAATACAATACTTCTGTTTAAGATCTGAGTCACATGTGCCTGTGTGGCCTGTGTCGTGCTCTAATACTGATATAACTGTTTGAAAGACAGGCAGAAAGATAAAGAATCTGGTTTTCGCACAGGTCTGAAGTCAGCTGCTCAGCCTTTTGCTTGCCAGATAGATCAGGAGATACCCTGCAGCATCCAGGGATGTGCACCCAGGATTAGACCCAGAATACCAGAATGCGTTTCTGTTCTGTGTATGCTCCTTTTCCCGGGTTGAATCACCCAAAGGTCTCTCGTTATAACAGGATAAGCAGCCAAAATGAGGACAAAGATGGAGACTCTGATAATACAATCAGTGAGCTGCCTCCCACTCTTCAGGATGTTTCCCCTGACAGAAGGCGGTCATCTTCGGATGCATCACGGTCCACTTACAGCCTCACGAGGCGGATTTCAAGTAAGGTCGTCCTTCCACCATTAATGGAATTCTTGTGGGGAAGAAAATCAAACTGTAGTTCTTGCTCTTTCATCTTTTAGACAGGGAATCAAGTCAAGTCGAAGGTACATTGATTAAAATCTCACCCTGTTCTGCAGGAGCGTGGTGGAGGGGGCCAGCCCTTTTTTTCTTGCTGAAGCATGTGTGTGGTGGTTGCACATGAAAACAGCCGGGGATGGGAGGGGGGGAAGCATAGCCGAGCTTGCACTTCAGCAGGACTGGCGGTGCTGTTAATTGTTGGCGATGTAATGGTGAGAAGTCCCACGGGGGAGCCTGCGGGGCTGAGCATCGCACAGGCACAGAGTGGCTGCACCCAAAGAAGCGCGAGTTGGCTTGAGCCTGGAGTGGCTTCCCTTGGGTTTCTAACCATCATATTTGTGTGTTTCTCTCGTTTAGGTTTAGAGTCGAGGAGGCCAAGTTCTCCATTAATTGACATTAAACCTATAGAGTTTGGAATAATAGGAGCTAAGAAAGAAATAGTTCAGCCAACTATCCTGCGGAAAACCTATACCCCTGATGACTATTTTAGAAAATTTGAACCAAGACTGTACTCTCTTGACTCCAATAGTGATGATATGGACTCCTTGACCGATGAGGAGATCTTATCAAAGTATCAGCTGGGCATGCTGCATTTTAGCACACAGTACGATCTGCTGCATAATTATCTAATAGTACGAGTCATCGAGGCTAAAGATCTGCCTCCTCCAATTTCTTACGACGGTTCGAGGCAAGATATGGCTCACTCCAACCCCTACGTGAAGATCTGCCTTCTTCCTGACCAGAAGAACTCCAAGCAGACCGGAGTGAAACGCAAAACGCAGAACCCGGTGTTTGAAGAGAGGTACACATTTGAAATCCCCTTTTTAGAAGCCCAGAGAAGAACTCTGCTTTTAACCGTAGTGGATTTTGACAAATTCTCACGCCATTGTGTTATTGGCAAAGTGTCAATGCCCTTGAGCGATGTAGACCTTGTGAAAGGCGGACACTGGTGGAAAGCCCTTGTGCCTAGTTCTCAGGTAACAGAATTTATCAGATTATTGCCAGAATGTTTCTCGTTGGTGTTTTTGTGTGGTTCCTTTGCTTGTTGGCAAGTCAAGCAGTTTCTAATTAGTTGCTGTCGTCGTGTTTGTACAGCATCTGCTGAGTTGAAATAATGCGAGCCTATAACTGGTCTTGTAACTAACGCCGTGAGGTAGAGGAGCTGTGGTTCGTGTTCAAAGGAGGTGGCATGGCAAAAGATGCTCTGTCACCTTAATGAAAACAACTAAGGGATGCTGGGAAGCCTGCACCTTTTGGAAGATCTTTCTTGACACTGCAGTGACACCATCTCATCTGGGTCACCCCTGTGGCTGTTAACGTCGCAGGGCTTTGAGAACATGAGGGGAACCACAGGCGCCAGTTCAGTAATGTTTTGATTCAGTAAAGCACGTAGAAGGCAAAATCTGCACAGACTTATGAGCAAAAGAATTGCGAGGTCGTGGTAAATTTATTTTCATCATGAACCTGAAGGAAATAAACTTGCCATAGGTTTTGTCTGATGTAGGTGGCACGCTGCATGCAGGCAAGTTGGAGCATGCCTTTTGGGCTGGGTTTGGCCATCTGATGGGATGGGCAGAGAAGATGCAGAGGGTCTGTGTACTTCCACCTCTGTTCTCAGGAAAGAGCCCTGGTCAGCGCCACCTCTTTGCTAGCCAGGAAAAGAGCTGTTCAGTGGAAAGGTCTGAGTTTTGCAACCAGGAACCGTGGTTAGCTGCTGGATTTGCTACCAGCAGTGTTGCCCACATAGCTAGAGGCACAGGACCCCGTAAAAAGCTGAGCTAAGAGTGTAGTGTGAGCAGCACATCAAATGTTTGTGCTAATGCCAGGAGTACCACTCAAGGCTGGTATAACAGGATTGCCTCTCCTGGTTCCTTCCCTGCTCTGGGATTGCAGTTTCTAAGTTTTAGAGCCTTTGCTGCATCAAACCCCTGTGTGAACTTGGGTGGTTCATGTTTTCTTTGCTTTTTATGTGTGCACAGAAGGGTGGTATAGCCGGAGGTAAATCACTGACCTCAATGCTGATTTATGGTGTGAGTCCAAGAGTCTCATTTGGAGTGGAAACTTGTGATCAGACACTTCTCGAAGTAAAATCCACCAAGCAGCGTTAATATGTGAACTGCAGAGGGGCTGAGAGTGCTTTTACCTCTTGCTCAGACCTTCTGCAGCATCTAAGAGGAATGAAGACCAAGACCCCTGGTAACTGCAGGAGAGCCGACAACATTTACACTAATAGGAGTGGTACGGGATTAGCCTGAGCAATGCTCAGGTAAAAAGGAAGGTTTTGAATGTTGTGCACAAGTCAAGATCATGGGGTCCCTGAGCATGTATTTATGTAGGACATTGTCCTCACATCAGTGGGATCTGCTTTGCTGGGCAGAGTGGCAGTGGGGAGTGAGGGGACAGCTGCGTTACAAAGCGGTCCGTAAGGAAAATGAACAAAGACAGATATTCCTGGGCTCCCCTTGCTGCCTGAGCCTTTTCCCCAAATGTTTATTTACGAATGCGTGCAACAATTTTTTTTAATTATTATTTTTTTAATATATATTAGCAGTTCATCATGGGCTCTGCACAGTGTATCTGAGGACAGAGCTCTCCTTTTTACATCCCATTATCCTCCCATGATTCACACCATACAGCCTTGCTTTCCCCTCCCCCCCAATGCTTTTGCATGACAAATACTTCTCTGTATTATGTATCTCTTTATTAGTGACATGGATTCATTCCACAGCTAATACAGACCTTGATTAGACAAGATCATCTCTGCCTTCATGTGCCAAGCTCGGAGCCAGCCCTCCCTCCCTCCCTCTCCAAGTTTCATTGAAAGCTGCTGCTGTTTTCAGCAGTGCTGTCTGCTTCACCAGGGTTCAAGCAAAATTATTTGTGCAGAAATTGGCATTTCTGAGGTTTGTAAAAGGAAGGAGAGAGAGAGAGAACTCCATTTGAATGGGCAGGCCTAACCTCACATGCCTCTTGCATTTATCTGCTTGCTGTCATCTGGAAAGACTCAATTTAAGCAAAAAGTCCTTCGCACCTCAATCAGTGAAGTGCTTGTTCTGGTCTTTTCATACTTCCTTGTTCTTTTTATCTTAGCTGGCAGACTGCAACCGCAAAGGGAACAACAGTACTTGTGCTAGGACATCCAGGGAGGATGTTTGGTATCATCTTCCCATGTTTTCTCAGTGATAAGATTTTTAAAGTTCATTGAATGAGGTACATTTTATCTTCGTGGTGATTAAAGTTAAATTCATTGATCAAAGGGTTAAAATAAATCCTGGAAGAAGTAAAACAATAAAGCTTACTACTTTAAAAAAATGCATTTTCATGACTTTCAATAACAGCTATGCTTGTGCGAGGAATTTGTGGGGTTTTTTTGATTGCTAGTTGGAAGATTCTGCCTGTGAAACGATAGGTTTGACATGTTGACAATTTTTTTTATACTTCTCACATTTTTGCTTGATTAGCTGAGGGACAGACAGCCTTCATTAGTTTCTTGTTGGATTGGATTCAAGTCTGCTGAAGTGTACTTCATGTTGTGAGTAGATGGGGACAAAAAAATCTACGTGCAATAGCATTTTCTTTTGCAGAAGGTGTCCTCGGA
Organism: Falco peregrinus; assembly: GCF_023634155.1. Classification (NCBI taxonomy): domain Eukaryota; kingdom Metazoa; phylum Chordata; class Aves; order Falconiformes; family Falconidae; genus Falco; species Falco peregrinus. Next base: position 80,905,163 of record NC_073725.1, on the reverse strand, counting down.
TTCTAGAGAGCAACACAAAGCCACCGTGGTGCAGTTCTCGTCATTAGTTGATGAAGATTTGCCAGGCTGGGTTGGCTGCCCTGGGGCTCTGACACGGAGCAGCAGCTGGCAGCAGCGTGTCCCCCCCCACCCCATAAAGATCCTGCTGCAGAAAACGCTGAAGCAGGTGCTTGGAAAACCAGCAAGAGGAGGGAGAGAAAAATAGACAGTTGAGGATGTGATATGTAGAGATGAAAGACACAAAATACATGATTTTTTTTTTTATTGGCATTTATAGACAGGGAGGAACGAGGGAAGCGAATCCAGCTGGCAGGAGCTGTGGAGAAGGTTTTCTTGTCATGCTGGTGGGAGTGGGGTGGGTCAGGGTTTGTGGATGGAGCAAAGAGAGTGGCCTAAGGTGAACATGGGTTTTGCACCCGCTGTCCCCACCTGGGAGCCTTTGCCACAGAGCGTGCAAGTGAAGGCGGGTGCTGAGTCCTCGTCCCACCGTCAGGCTGAGCCCCATCCAGCCCAGAGCTGTGGTGCTGCTGCGGTGCAGGGCTGTGTCAGCACGGGTGAGCCCTGCTGAAGGAGATGGGGGATGCCAGCAATCTTGGTGTGTGCTGTGTCAGCCGGGCTGAGCGGGGGGTTCCCTGGCTGAGGCATGGTCCAGCTTCTGCAGCCACAGCTCTGCTGATGGCATTGCAAGCTGGACCAGGATGAGCTCCTCAGGCCTGTGGGTGGGATGTACAGCCCCGTTGTGGGGGGAAGCCCACTGTCATTAACAGCAGAATATCTTCATTACTGCCTCAGGGTGTTGCTTGTTAACTAACCACCTGAGAACTTACCCTGGGTGTAACCGGGTGGGCAGTGCAGCTTCGCAGCCCTCCTTATGTTGGGAATGGCTTGTCAGAGAACCTGGATATGGGGGAGCAGTGTGCTGTCCTGACAGCCCTGGGGGATCAGTGCAATAACCCCCTTGGTGCTAAGCTTCAGGCAAAAGTCTGTACCTGTACCCAAGTGCTTTTTTCATTTGGATCATGCATCGAGCGCTTAGAGGGACTGAGTCCAAAGCGGCGGCACAGGGGAGCTGCTGGCCAATGCATCATCAGAGCCAGCAACTAAGCAGGACTTACTCCTCGTAGAAAATGTCAGTGCAGGTATTACCAAATTTTTTAGTCTTGGTAGTTCTGGGAGGCTTTTTCTTGCAGAGTAATTAACGTGTTTCTGAAGCGCGGTAGCTGCTCCTGGAGTAGTTCTTGAGTCCGGTCCCCATAGGAACACTCTGCACTCCTTAAATATCCCTTAAACAAGTGTGGCTTTGCTTAATTACCATGAATGAAGTTGGCAGGCCTTGCTGTAGCTGGGCTCGGATTCGCACATTTTGCTGTTAAGATTAATTTTGAAACACATGTTCAGGACCCCAAGTTTTATTGACATATGATTCATTTCTCTTTTGGCAGATTTGAGTGGGCAGGAATAAATGTTTTAGACCAGCAGTAATGAGAGCTTGGAGATCATTCCACAAAAGAAAAAAAATAATTGCCTGGTCGTGGTGGGAAAATAGCATAAAAATTCCTTCTCCTCTCAAATTAAGCTGTTTTTATAGTGGAGGGACTATGTGTTGGACTTGCTTTTTAAACTTTGTACTATGAGTGTACTAGTATGAGCTTTTTGTGTTCAAAATGGCATGTGCTTTACCAATGGGATGGCTTGGCTGTAGCAGCTCTCCGTAACTTTTGCTTACCACGCCTTGGCTGGGAAGGAAGAGGGAGACAGGAATCCAGAATTTGGGGAGCGACTCATTTCGGAGCATTCCTCTTGGGTGCTACGTTGAATTCTGCCGTGCAGCCGGGTGGTTGTGGCATGCTGCTTGGAAGCCTCCAGTTGTGCCTGTACCATGTTTGGGCTCGGCATCCTTGTTCCTTGGCTTACCCGCTGCAGCCCTGAGAAGGAGCCGTCCTTGAGGAGCGTGGGTGATGCCTTGCAGTCGGTAGCACGCTGTAGTAGTGAAGATAACGCCAGCACCCATCTCTTGCATGGGCTTAAAGCGCCGGACAGACAGAGGCTGGGTTCGGAGGGTTGGCACAGCGCTGGGCTCAAGGCTGTGTGTGTCGGTGGGGAACGAGGGTCCACGTTCGTGACAGTCATGGGAAATTAAATATGAACATGAATGTTGTCAGAGGTTTTTCTTTTTCCATTATTTTTTTTTTTTTAGCTCTACAAAAGCTTAGTGGTTGCTTCATTAAAGGAGTGATGCAGAATCACTGATGATGAATGTGGATTGGTTACGTGGAGCTGTGCTCGCTCATTAGCAAGGTGTTAAAATCAACCTGGCAGTTTCCCTGTGCCTGGTGGGTGGGATGTCCTGGGCAAAGCCTGGCTGGAGGCGGGATGCCACCACTCCGCAGGTCAGTGGGGTTGAGGGAACTGTGATGGGACGCCATGATGGATGCTGGTCCGTCATGATGACAACATTTTTAGCTCTTCACCTGTGGTTTATTGTATTTTGGCTTGCGACATTCTACCATCTTTCATTCGCTCTGTGTCTGTATTTTTCCCCCAGGTCCATTTCAGTGAGTTTTCTCCCCCTTTTCCTTTTCCAGTCTTCAAAGCTTCAGCACTGAGACATTTTTCTTCTTGATCATTTTCTGTTCTTTATCCTTATCTGTCTCTTGTGCTTCCAGCTGTCATCTCTGTCACCTCATCTCTTCCCCTCTGTGCTGTTCAGCCCTTGTCCTTTCCGCAGAGGACTGGGGTGCTGTGGAGGGTGTTCTGCTGAGGAGGAGCCCACAGGAGGGGTTAGTGGGGGTCGTGGGCAGGACCTCTTCATAGGAAATCTTCTTCCCAAAGCTTTTTTGCACAGGGGAGAGGCTTTGTCATGGCTGTCCAGACTGATACAAAGCCAGTTAGACTTTAGAAGGGATTTTGTGACTCTTTTCATCATACATCTAGTTGGCATCTATTATGTAGGTAACACTGTTCTTAGCCATTGGTAGGTATGTATTTTTTTTCAGGTTCTGGTCCTTCATAGCCCAGCCTTCCTGAAATGACTGCTGCATGTCACAGGATGCTGTAGAAAGCCTGTTAGAGCAAACTGTTCTAAACCGTCAGTTTTCTAATGTGCTTGGAGGTACCATCACAGATAACCTTGAAGAGGAAAATCAATCTGAAACTTCATTAGGAGCGTTGCATAGATGTCTGTGCTGATGTAATGTGCTCTGGTTCCCATCGGGAACTGGGGAGGGTTTCAGCTGCAGATGTGCTGGTGTTGTAGCAACGCACAGCCTGCAGTCTGGAGGGCTGTGAGGAAAGAACTGCCCTGATCCAACAAAGATGTGCAAGTGGCATTAATTGAAAATTTCTTTTCCCTTAGGTAGCCTCTTTGTGTTTCAGAGATGACAAAAAAGAAAAAAACCACGTGTGTCTGGTTCAACCCAAACAGTAACTGCAGAAGGTTCTGGATCACAGGCGAGCCCAGGGCTGCAACTCCAAATGACTGGCTGTGTAATACAGCTGTGGAGAGGAACAGCCACGAGTGAAATGTTAATCAGAGCTTCAGGAGAGTCTCGGACATCCCAGGCTTGGTGTCACTCCAGCACCTCATCAAACAGGAAATTGCTTTTGCAGGGTCACCTGGGATCTCAGCACAAATCAGTGCATCATCAGCATAATAATGGCAACTAAAATGATGCCTTTGCACTGCGGTGCCTGAGGGGTACCTCTGCACACTGCGTTCTGTGAACAAAATATTGAAGGTGAAACCAACAGCCTGTTAGTTTCCTGATGAAAAGACCTGGGAGAAGTAAAATTCAGCCTCTTCCTTTCCCTACAGTGAACAACGTGCTGGTGGCACCTCTTGTACTTGTACCCCTCTGCTTGGCTTGGCCCCCATGCGAGCCTCGGGTTTGGGGACGTTCCAGTGTGTGACAAAACAAAAGCTGTGCTTCTGTGTTCCAGCAGGACGTGTCTTAATGCTGTTGCTGACAAACCTGGACTGTAGACAAGGCGGTGGGTCTGGGGGTTGATGGTTATGGCAACACAGAGTGTTTCCAAGGTGTGGGTGAGCTTGGTAGGTCCGTGGGATGGAGGAGCACCCTGGTAGCTCCTGTGGCCCCACAAGCCACCTGAGACCTCTGTGGCTGCTTGTCTCTCCTGAGCTGAGTCTCTCCTCTGACCCATAACAAGAAAGGTCCTGTTTCTCCATCTCATAGTGGACCCCGCTGTGCTCCCCAGTTGTCTCCCTTTTGCCTGCTGAGCCAGCGAGTCCATTGAGCTGCCGCTCTGTCTGCATTCCCATTGCCATCTCTGACACAAGCTGTGCCACCCGCGTGTCTTGTTAGCCAGACTGTCACATCAGCAAAGGTACGCCGTGGTCTGGGCTTGTCGGGCAAAGCACAGCCAGCTGAAACCTAGGGAGGTGTGCCTTGTACCTCGGGAGTTTCGGAGCAGCCCATTAGTTCCTTGCTTGCTTGCTAATGATGACAGGTGACCAAAGAACAGGAGAAAGCTAGTGAGCGTGGTGGAGGCAGCGCTGGCCCAACGTGCCAGCCAGGAACACGTGATGGCTGCTGGCCACTGATTTGTTTTCTCAAGTGCTTGATGCCCCCTTGGGCACGTGGCAGGATTTGAAGTGTATTTCATAGATCCTTGTGGCTAGGCTAGAAATAATGCATTTAGAAGATCAGAGGCAGTTGGCTGCTTAAGTGCCTTGGAGAGGCTGAGTCACTGGTACGGTGAGGTGAGCTATCCAGGGACCTGGGTTTCCATCTGAAAACACCTCCTGTGACTGCTGCAGGCACTGCTGATGCTCTGCCTCCAGCGGGGCGGCTGCAATCCTGCTGGCTCTGAGCGCACCCGTCCTGCACCCCTCCACACGCCACTCTGCGCCGAGTGGTGTGTGCCTTTCCCCAGAGCAATTCACAGCAATCTGGGCACGCTCGAAAGGCACTAAGGGGCAGAAGGTGCCAGTGGGATTTGGGAAATGAGGCCTGATTGGGAACTCAATGAAGCTGGTGGTAGTCTGTCTTCTGACTTGGGTGGATCACGCTTTATTATATAGCATTTTATATCTCACCTTACTCAAATTTAAGTGGAGATAGTCAAACAGATTTCGCTAGAGGTGCACATATCCCTGTTAGATTAGGTCCCCCAGGAAATCAGGGATTTAGCTTTACCTGTACCTGTTGAAGGCTCGAAGGTTGGGCAGCTGTGTGATGGGTCCGTTACTGTGGCTCCTTCAGTAACCCTTGCAGGGATGATGGGACACGGTGCTGGGAAGGGTTCAGGTGGGGGTAGATGCCTGTTTCTTCTGCTTGTGCCTCAGCAGGTGCTACATACCCGGTCTGATACTGGCAGCATGCAACGTGGGGCAATTTTTTTTAAATGGAGCATAAGCGTAAATGTGCTGGAAGGATGGAGACCTACCTCCCCCTGCCGAGCTTCACCACTCCTCCCTGACCCAGGGTTCCCTGACTCTGTTCCTGTAGGTCTTGGATAAGGTCAGCAGGTTCCACCAATGGACAGATCCAGAAGTAATTACCCCAAATCTTAATGTGGGTTTTCAGCACTCTTAAGCTTGAGGTGACTTATAAACTCCTACATCCCTGCCCAGTGCCGCCCTGCCTCCTGGCTGTGCCTGAAGTTTGGTATTCGCAGCTGGAGCTGTTTGATTGTCTTTTCCCAGCAGGTAATAACATCACTAATTAGTTTCCTAATTTGTGCTGTCCAAATGTACTGAATTTCTAGGAATTAAAGCCTGCATGGAACCTGACGCAGCAGTGAGGACAAGTGGCAGTAGGACTGGATACGTTAAAAATGTCATTAAGTTACAAAAATGAGCTGGAGTCCAGGGGTACCTTGGGTGAATCCTGTTATGGGTGCCAGTGTGGGCGCTGTGATACTGTCCTGGTAAGAGGTTTTGAAGTCACTGACTGTTGTTGATGATAAATGTGTCTTCAGGCTGTTCCAGCCACAGACTCAAGAGGAGCAGTTTTGGGGAAAATCAAACCAAAGATGGTGGTTTAAATTCGATGATGTTTAAATCACCTTGGGTGTGAGACCGTTTCAGATCCTTATGTTGTGCAACCGTCAGGCACAGCGATGTGTGTAGGTACGGCTTGACCTCACAGAAGTCGTGAGCATCGTGTGCATAGTGGGTCGGGTTTGTACAGGGGAATGGCTTTCTGATGGAAGGAACTTAAAATACCATATACTGAACAGAGCTGTGATACGGGAGTTGGCAGAGGTTGACAGAAGAGGGATGCCTTCTCGGTGAAGCAAAAATACTGTAGCAATGGAAGAAATGATGGTGAACGTGAGTGTGTGTGCTGTGCAGTCATATATTGCCATGTAATGTGACCCAAGAGATGCTGTGACAAAAGGAGTTTGGGGTAAGAGATCAGACACTTTTTCTCACGGGGGAGAGGGGCAGAAGGTGGGCCAGCCTGGCGTGGATGCTGGCAGGCTGGCTCTGGAGCTGGCTCCTGGAGCAGCGGAGCACACGAGGAAGGCACGTGGGTTTGCCTTAGGGTCTGTGATGTAGATTCATGCTTTTCACCCGGCGGCTGAGTCAGGATGATGCTCCTGTACTTGCAGCATTCACCCTGCTCCCTGCACGATGCTTCTCTTGTCCTTTGCTCATTAAATGTGCAGGGTTAGACACAGAGGGGTTGCTTTGCCAGCTCCTGAAACGCAGAGACCTTCAATGTGAAACCGGGCAGCCTATTGCCATATTTTCTGTGGAAAGCCAAAACAAAGGATATGGAATTAAACTGAATTGTATTATGTAGGATGGGAGGTGCAGGATTTGCTCAGCCTGCCACCTGCTCTTGTATGCCACGCACCCACTGCCTTCGCTGGGAGCAGTCAACTGGAAGAGGAGAGAGGACAAAGTGCCTGGGGGAAAACTTTTAATGCCATTTCCTGGTGTCACCTGTAGTGCTTGGCTCCTTCGGCGAGGAGCCGGGTGGCCTGCTGTCAGCGGGAGCCATCCTGTGATGCTGGGCGGCCGGGTGAGAAGTTCTGGGCTGCTGCTGGCAGAGGGACGGGGCTTTTCCCCTGTGACCTCCTCGGGTTTGGGCTGAGCGCTCTGCTCCGTCTGTGCTGGGTGGAGATGGTGCTTTTCCATTTGAGCTCTGTAGCCGTGAGCTGGGTGGGTTTCCCGGCAGCCCCAGCCGCAGTTCCCCCAGTGCCGTGGAGAGCTTTGCCAGGGACGGGTCCCTCGTGCACCGGCCCACCAGCTGATGGACTTGGCTCTTTGGGTTGGTGCATACTGTGATTCTCTCCTGGAGCTTTTTTCTTTATTGGCTACCTTTAGCCTCTGATTTCTGTAATATTTGAGGCATCAGTAAAGATATTTAAGCCTTTTTTTATGATTGCCATACCACTGCAGCTGCTCTTTCATTTGGGAATGGGCTGTGACCATCTGATCTAGGCTGGGTTTTGAACTGTGTGGCTGGCTGTGATGGAGAACTAGCTCTGTGCTCCTGCATGGACCTGGGATGAGGCGGATGGATCAGTGCCCTGCCCAGGCTGTCTGATGTGTTTCCAGCGAGTTATTCCATTGTGCATATTTTGCATCTGAGGATAACAGCATCTCGAAGCCAGGTCATGCTAGGGGGGAGAGGTTATTTTAAGCTGTCGTGTCTGAGGGGCGGTGATGTCAGTTCTCCAGCTCTTTTTTTTTTAATTACTAGCTTTAAGCATCATTAAGTAAAAGGAAAAGCAATAACAGCTGAGCAGCTGTATTGATGTGAAGCTGTGGCTGTGGTACAGCCTGATGGGCAGCAAAGGCATGGTGAAGCAGTGATGGGCTCCCTGGGTACCACAGGCTGGATGCAGAGGGGATGTCTGCTCTGAATTGCCTTCATGAGCCAGGGGTGCATTAACCGTCTCATGCCTGAACTCTCCACGTGGCTGGTGTGGTCCTTGGGGGCTAGGAAGGAAAGAGGATGCCTTCTCCCATGGGTTCGTGTTTTGTACTTTAATAAGGATGTGCAGGTGGTAAGATCAGAACCACCTGGAACCATTCAAAATGGAGCAGGTAGAAACTATTGACTTTATATTAATTCTTCCTTATAGGTCCTCTTTGCATGACTGCTGAAAAGCTGGTGAAGGATCAGCGATTAAAGAACGGTCTTCACTGGGGATAATATTCTTTCTTGTTTCTGCTCAGCATGAAGGTACCACCAGATGGTTCTTGGTTGCAGTTTAGAGCGTGACTAAAATTTATTTTTCAGGCACTTAGACAAATGGGATTTATTTAATTTCTCTTCCTGCTCTTCCCTTCCCCTCTGAGCTCTGTTCTGAATTTCCATGTTCCTTTTTACTGCAGAATGAAGTGGAGCTGGGAGAGCTGCTGTTGTCGCTAAACTACCTACCCAGTGCGGGAAGGCTGAACGTGGACATCATTAGAGCAAAACAGCTTCTTCAGACAGACATGAGCCAAGGTTCAGGTAAAGGGCAGTGCGTTTCCCACATTAGTCGTGCACAGATTATATGTGCTTTTAAACCAGATCCATGGTGAGGCTGCAGTTTGTGAGGGACCCCAGGAGGATCTGGATGCTCAGTTCCTATCAATACAAGGCTCCGGATATTAACTTTATATATATAGCCAACAATAATGGAAGTATTTGGAACACTTACCCTGAGATAAAATTGAGGATGTCAATTTCTTTGCCATATTTAAAATAAAAATCTCTGAACCAGGGCGAGGTGGGGAGCCAGAAGCTCTAAATTACCCCCGTGTTGCGTTCTGTAAAGCAGCCCGTTTGTGGCTGCACTGTGTTTTGCAGATGCTGCCTGAGTGGTAACGTTGCAGTGGTTCCATTTATGATATCTAGCTGCTCTGTGGGTTGTGGTAAGGTTTTTCCAGTATCCATGCGCTGCTCCCTGCCATTTCTGAGCGTGCCGGCCGGTAATTGCTTCACGTGTATGTCCTCAGGTGTTCCACGTGGTGTTCCCATGTTCCCTGCCCCAGCCACTGCTGCTGCCAGAATATTGGCATTTTCCAAAAAGAACAGTGCGCTTGACCTCTATCAAGGCTGTTGTTAATTGTGGTTTTGGCAAGGAGTGTTTTTAATCCAGCTGCCTGACTTTTGTCTCTGCTGTGCATCGATGGGAGCAGCACGGTGGTGCAAGGCACAGTGGTTCCCCAGTGCTGTTTCCCAGCCCAGTCCATCCCTGCGGCGCTCAGCCTTCCTGGGGTGGGATGCTGGCTCATGGCGCCAGTAATGCACGGCCTGTGTTTTGTGGATTTTCACAGATCCCTTTGTGAAAATTCAGCTTGTTCATGGCCTGAAATTAACAAAAACCAAGAAGACCTCCTGCATGCGGGGGACGATCGATCCCTTCTACAACGAGTCCTTCAGCTTCAAGGTGCCACAGGAGGAGCTGGAGAACGCCAGCCTGGTGTTCACAGGTAAACGCGGTGGTGGTACCAGCTAAGCACAGTCATGGTTGCCGCTGAGGTAAACAAAGCGGCAGCTGTGGGTGGGTGTGTGGATGAGCCTGTGTGGGACGGTGTCCCCCGTGGCCACCCTGCAAGGGGTGACAATGGCTTGAGTCTCCAGGGAAGCTTAATTAGTGCTCTGTCCTGTGCGGAAGCTGTTCCTGGCATTCCTGATGACCGGAGTGGGCTGGGAGCGCACCTCGTTGGTCCTGTGCTTAATTGGTGCCATTGGGAACGCTTTTGTGCAGAGGAGGGGGAGGCATTAACCACCTCTCAGCGGCACCCGGCTGCGGCGTGGAGTCAGACATCAGAAGGGTGAGAGGGAAGGACTGAGTGAGCCCAGACACTGGCAAAGATAATTGCTGGTACTCGACATCATTTAGTGGTGAGATGATGCTGCTGTCGGTGTCTGCTGCTGGCATCACCTGCTCTGTGAGCAGGTTGGTTTGTGCCTTTGTGCAGGGCTGGGGCTCGGTGCCAAGCGCCGCGTGGCACGGCTGGGGATCACGGCACTGGCCGCGCAGGCTGTGGCCAGGAGGAGTCCCAGAGCTGACCTTATTCGAGACCTTTGTCACTGCTGGGGAAATTTGGCTGGGATAGGAATTCTTAAATGATTTCTGAATCTGTTGCTTCTGTTCTCTGGGGAGAACAGCCTGGAGCTCGGCGGTTAGGCGTGCTCGTCAGAGCAGGAGCAGTGGAGCACAGGATGAGTCCCTGGCTGGGGACCCACTGTGGCCAGTGCCTTCTGTGCCTTTCCACAGCGGGGGGGTCTCAGGCAGGGCGGCAGGGACCCCAGGAGGTGGTGGGTTTCCCTGCTGTGGCATGGCTTGGTCCACCCTCCCTGCACTGTGGACTGGGGCACCAGAGGGAGCGGGGTCGGACATCCTTGCCCCAGAGCGGTGCAGGGGCTGGCGGCGGGCCCCACGCTCCTCTGCTGTGCTGGGCTCCTGCACTTCACACACAGTTTTTGGCAACTTTCCACCCATGACTTGCCATCTTCCAATGAAGTGAAAGGAATCTGCATCTGAAAGAACATATTGTGAATTATTTTTTTAAAAAATTTCTTACATGGCAGATACAGGTGTCAAAGCCCATACAAGGAGCCTAATTCCAACCCATTAGTTTGTTTCCAAACACGTTATAACAAAAGCGATGCTGATCAGCAATTTAAATTTTGCCCTTCATGCTCAGAAATTTCCTCAGCGAAAACTCTATAATTAATCACTGCTTTGCATGCACGTCATCCTGACTGTACTTTGCATGTGCAATGATGAATTTGTTCTTGGAAAGTTCCATCAGGTGATCTTGTGACAGGCGTGAAATACTCTCCTCTTTGTTTTCCCCTTTTTTGTAATAGAAGAAGGAAAGGCAAACTGCGGCAGCTCTGTCGGCCAGAAGGGTGAGGGTGATGCGCCGCTCCTCGCTGTGGCTGATGAGGCTAGCATTAATGAGTGGATGCCTGATTATTTTTTTTCCTATGCAAATGGATGCATTCTCAAAGAAGTCGATGGGAAGTTAGCTGATTTATAATCCTGTGTAATGCTGTTGGATGTCAGTGGCATGCCTGTTGAGTGGTGCTTCACTTTCTAAGTGACGTATTGTTTGCTTTGAACAGTGCAATAAATAACCCCAGGTCAGAAATGTCGGCAGCAGCTCCAGAGCTGGGGAGAAGCATGCAGAGCTTTTCAGAGGAGCAGCGGGGCCAGGGTCTTGTGGCTGCCCTGGGACTGGAGGGTGACGTGTGGCTCCGGCGCAGCGCTGCTGCGGGCATCGCTGGACTTGCTGCATTTGCTGGGGTCAGGCCACAGGTCAGGACTCTGTTTGAGATGTGGTTGTTGGATATATTGTATAGTCAATATACAGCTGGAGCTGGAGTTGTTCGTCACGTCGTGTGTACAGTCTGCTGCGGCTTTGGTGCCTGCGCTGCCTCCTCTTAGAGGAGCCAAGAGCCCGTCTTGTTGCGAGGACCTGTGAAGCCGGGCTCCTATGTGGACATCTGCAGTGCCACGGCGGTGAGGTGGTTCAGGGGACATGGTGGTGGTGAAGATGCTGAGCCACATTCAGTGTTCACCTGAGTGATGGAGGTGCCCTGGATGTTGGTGGAAGCGTGTCCCCAGCAGGGAGTGCGGCACCAGGTTCTTCTTGTGTGTGTCTGTGAGGTTTTAATGCAATGAGGATCGGCGTGCAGCTTGGCTGAAGTTCTGGGACAGGGATGCTGGTATTCTCCATCTAGCTGCCACCTTGGCACATTAGGGTATTGCACAGCTTAAAAGCTTGTAAATGGCTTTGGGATCTTCTGTTAAAAGACAATAAAGAGCAAATGGTTGCCAGCATGGAGAAGCCATACCTCACGTGAGGATCTTTTTATTAGTTTGTATCTCTGCAAAGCAGGAGCACAAGTCACATTTTTTTTCTCTAGGTTTTTTTTTTTTTTGTTTTGACTTGCTTTTTTATTTTTTGCTGCAGTGGTGGTTCTTTCTGTTGTATGTTTTATGGGAGTTGATTTTTATTTCTTATTTTTTTTTCAATCCACAGCTCTAGTCCATTAGGCCAGTTAATTAAATTTGCTGTTGAGTCAAAGTCCAATAGAAAAGGAAAATAATGCCATTTGAAGGGTGGGTGGTGATGCTTTCCATGGAGGGAATGCTGCAAAAGCAGTCAGGGGGGCCAAAAGTGAGTATATCTTCAATAATTGAAAGGAACCTTTTTTGTGGCTTTGTATTTTGGACCCAGTCTGCAGCTGTCTTTACGTTGGCTGGGCTTCACTGGGAAGCGGTGGAGCTGTGCCAGTCCCTATAGCTGAGGCTCCTGACTCTCTCTCTGTGGCTGGTACCACACTGTGAAGTAAGGCACTATTTAGGCAAAGTAGGATTTATTTCCCCTCCCTCCTCCCGTGGGTTTTTCTCCTGTGCATCTTGAATCAAACTCTCTGGGTTTAGCGCGCCGTAGGAAGAATTGATGCGGTGTTTTGCTGTGCCTCTGGCAAGGACTGCGTGTGCACGCGCTGTGGACGGATGGCTTTCTGCAGAGCGCTGTTCTGCTCCCTGCTTTCCCGGGGGTGCTCTGGAGAGCTGGGCTTGGACCGAACGCAGGGTTGGAGTGCAGCTGGACTAGGAGATGGGCAGTGGGTGCTTCCAGGATGGGGTGCACAGGGTGAGCTCTGCCTTAGCCAGGATTTGGGAGGGTTGAGCTGGTTCTTAGATCTTTCCTCTTCCTTAGGCATACCAGGATTCAATGCTAAATTACTGGCATTTCCCTTCACATTGGTGCAGGACACCTTGTACAAGCTGTCTTGCTGCTTTCCCTCGTTCCAAGCTCAGATGCTTACTGGAGCTGTCACTAACTCACATGGCCTAGTTTAGTAGCTAAAATGAGGTGGGGTGAGCTCAAGCGGAGCTGTCCTCTCCAGGAGGAGACTTCCTGGGTCAGGATCGCTGCTTCAAGTATCGTCTGTTCACAGCTTCTCACCAAAAGAGGCTGGAACCAGGAAAGTGGCTGATCCTTGTAACAAGTCTCATGTCCCGACAGAAAAAAGATGATGAGTGAGCCAACAGCTAGTGGAGATGATGTTTGATTCTCATTTACCCTATCAAACATGTTGTCTAGGTCGTGAGCATCTGTATACATACTGTAACAGAAGTGCATGGGTTTGGGTGGTTCTTTTTCACGCTTTCTGGTTTTTGGCAACCTGACGTGCATCCCCCATGTGCCATCTTGGGCTTGAGCACAAGCAAGTCCTGGGTTCACCTCCTGCAGAGAAATGGGTTGGGCTTTAAAAGACAGTATGTTCTCCTATCCATGTGTACCTGTGAACAAAGGCATTAATTATTCTTTGTCCCATGGTAAGAGGAAGGTGGAGTTTGGCCGGCCAGCAGGGCTGTCAGCCGCTGCCCAAGGTCATCTCCAAGCAGAAAGGGTATCTGAGGTGTGACTGCAGCCTCTGTGCTCAGAGGGCTAGGTGCTGGCACCTGGGGACACCGTGCTCTCCCTGCTGCTGGATTTTGGGCAGGCTGTCCTCTAAAACCCTGCCTAACCTTCAGAAAGCCTGGGCTGTGCAGCAGGAGGTGAGACGATACCTGAAATCCGAGCACTGTGGTGTTCCGTTAATGATTATAATGTTGTTAATAACGATCGTTGGTAATGCTGTTTGCCTTGCAGTAAAGCCCAGATGGCCCAATAAAAACCACCAGCACTGCAGGGCAAACCGCATCTTGGTGACTCGTTAACATCTTTAGATCACTTACTGTAAAAAAAATAAAACGTTCAGCACTCAGTTAGGGAATACATATCTCCCCGAGGTCCTGCGGTGGTTGTGGGTGTCTTTCTCCATCTAAATATGCTCTTGTACATGTTTACATGACAGAATCTTTAGGGCTTGTGAAGCAAGCACGGTCCCCAAAGAGGGAAAAATCTTTGTGCCGTCTGTGCAAGGGCAGAGGGAAAGCCTGCTGTGCTGGCTGCTCTGGCTGAGGGCGCAGCTGCAGCTGGGACAAATGTCAGGGCTGATGGTGTCTCTGATGGAGAGCGGCGATGGGACTCATGTGAAAGGTGGCCATGGCTCCCACAGGACAGGACACTGTGCCCAGGGGAGGAAAGCAGGCTGGAGCAAGGTTTGCTTGTTGATGGAGGGATCAGCCTCGCTATGTGCATGACAGCTGGTGAGATCTTCATCACAAGCACTGGCTGAAGATGCAGCTCAGAGGCACTCTCCTCTGAGCCATTTGCAGGATTTTAAATGATTCTCTTCGCTTTTCAGTGTGGTTTAAAAACGGACCACGTCTGTATTAATAATCTATAAAGTTTTTTTTATTTTATTTCTTATGTTAAGTATTTGAGTTCCCAAGGGAGCATTGTTGCACAGTGAGGGGTTGCACACCCGTACACGTGGTTTCCACAGCTCTGGCAGAGGCGCTGACAGCACCATCAGGCATCTCGTGCACCCACTGCTGTAACAACGCCTGTCTGCAGCCCCCCAGATCACTTCGGTGCTTTATCCCAGGACTCTTATTAACTTCCAGTTAATAGGCAGTACTTGATTAAAATAACAGATTGCCGTTCAGTAGCAATATACCTGGTTCCTTTGTTGGCTCATTTTCCCTTTTCCTTGGCCTCTGGGAAAATTTAAGGACTGTTTAATGAAGTTTGAATTTTTAAAGGGGAAAAAAGTCATTGTTGGTGGATGTTGCTAATTGATGCGGTTCTGGGTAGTTCAGTTTGCTTTCACTGAAACTTTATTTTTGAAGAAATACTACATGTTTGAGTATATTCATTTTTTCTGTGGTGTTGCAGCTTGAGAGGAGATGAATTGGGTCTTCCTTGAAATTCTGAGGAATTGGGTCTTCCTTGAAATCTGGACTTCTTGTTGGAGGTGGATGTTTTGGGATGTTTCTGTATCTAGAATAAATGGTTGCTAGTGGCATGGGCAGCCCCTGGTGAGCACAGCTCTGGCCTGCTCCTCACCCCAGGGATGCTGGAGATGCTCTGGCACAGACCAGTTTGGGTTTGCATGTTGTCTAATGAACACTTTTTAGATGTTTTGATAGAAACTGTTTTGGGGTGCTCTGGATTCAGATGACAGAGTTTCTGGGGCAGTCATTGGTGGTGGGGATGTTGGGGAGGAGAGCAGCCCTGACCTGGAAGAAGAGGGTGTATGGGGATGGACCAAAGCTGAAGGTGGCCATCCGCTCCAGAATCCCGCTTTCCCAGCGAGTCCGGGTCAGGCAGTGCGGGAGGTGCTGTGCTAAAGGCTTACAGCTCAGACCCACTGACCCATCGCAGCTGGGAACAAAACTCGCTGGGATTCATTCTGGGGGAGTCCTAAAGCTGAGCCTCCAGGCAGCTCGAGACCTGGTTGAGAAGGTTGAAGCTCCTCAGATCTTAAAACTGTTTGCTTTTGCCCCCTCAGCTCTGGTGGTCAGACTGGTGTAGATGTTGGAGATCAGGTGATTCTTCAGGTGTTTGCCTGCACTGCATGGGATTTATAAAAGTTCTCTGTGAATGGGATGTAGGGCCAGTGAGGCTTTTCAGTGGTATTTTTTCAATTACCAGGCTGATTTCCAAATGCCCTAATTAACTGAGCAGGTTGAAGTCTGATAATGGTTTTGGCCTCAGGCTTCTCCAGAAATACACCTGAATTTTGATTTGCCTGCCTGTGTGAAAGCATGACCTTCAAATGCCAGCATCAGCTTTAGGTGCCTGTTTTGCAGGGATGGAAACCGCCATGTGTTTGGGGTCGTTACACATCCACATCCTGACTTGCTGTTTCAGATGCTTGTCTCTTCTTTCTCCTGTCCCTTTTAATTTCCCACAAAAAAAGTATTCAGGCACTTTTTCTTTTGCACACATATGTGGGGGGAAAAGATATCTCCTCTAATATATGAGGCAAATGAAACTATAGGTTTTTTCCCATGCTGGAATGCAGAAGGAAGAAGTGGTTTCTGTTTTGAAAAATTATCAAGACTGTAATATCTCTTAGATGGATAGATAATTAGGCAACTTGCTGCTAGAAAATTGTTTCTTGTTGTCTATTAGATGTGTGCTTCTGAAGTATTGGACTGTCTGTATATTCCACATGTCTGGAGCTCAGAAGCAGAATCTAATCTGTGTTTAAACCTGTGTAATCCTGTCTTGGCTGAAGTGGAGAAAAAGTAAAAAATATTGATGTCAGCACTGGATTTTCTGGGGATTTATACCTGTTTAATTTAAATCAGCGTTTGGCCTTCGTGTCTGGTGTTATCAAATACTTCATGTATTTATGCACCGGACACCATATGGTCGGTGCTGGGGTTGGGGGGAGTGGAGTGCTCCCGGCTGGCACCTCCCATGCTCCCGGCTGCTTTGCTTGAGGTCCTGTGGCCACGCGAGGTGACCAGCGAGTGCTGTGAGGACAGCTCCTGCTCTTGGGGTGCACGGGGAGGTGTGCTGGCAGCGGGAGACCCTGGCCTCCTGGAGACCACCTGCCTGGCAGAGCCTCCCTGCAGCGGGTACGATGCATGGGCTTCAGACCCCCTCTCAGGAAGGGAATGTCCCCCTTGCTCTCCATCCTCCATCTGAGGCTTCCCAGTCTCTGTGCTGGTGCTGCTTGTCACCATGGAACAGGTGCCAGCAGGGCAGGCAGCAAGGGTCGGCTGGAGGTGCTGAGTGGGGTCCTGCCACGATCCTGGCTTGGAGTCCCTCAGGGAAGATGCTCCAGGGATGGATTTTGGCTTTTTGCAGCAGACTCGCTGCTTTAATGAGGAGTGAGATGCTATTAATCCTGGTGAGAGCAACAAGATGCTGATGCTTCCTGAGCCAGTCTGTTCCTTGCTTAGAGGGCAAAATTAGATTCTTCAAGTGGACTGGCTCAGTTATTAACTGTACCTCGCTGCAGACATGACAGAAGCTGCTTGTTGTGGAGCTCTCTAGTATTCTTAGGGAATCTTTTTCTCCTAAAGAAAGGAGCAAACCCTCCTCTCTCCAGGCTGATCATCAGCACCTGCTCATGGTGCCAAGCCCATTAATTTAAGCAGCATGATGACTCTCTTGACCTTGGTGTTTGATGTGGTTTGGCTCACGCCGTGGTGAAAAAAGTTGTTCAAACGTCTCACAAGGCCGTCATCTTTCTGTGTATCAGAGGAAAAATCTTGGTGGCAGGAGAGTGGTATCTGGAGATGAAACGCCTGTGCCTGGCCCTGTGATGGTTGAAGGGGACGCATGAACCATCCTTGCCTTTGTTACTGGTGCTGTACAGCACCGGTGTTGGAGCCTGTTCGTGTGAGGGGCATGAGTACATGTGAAACCATTCCTGTGCTTTGTTGGATCTGGGGCTCATAGTGCAGAGAATTAAGATGCAATTAAAAAAAAAAAAGGAATTGGAGGTGGAAGAAGCCAAAACCCAGCTGTAGATACTCCAATATCCTCCAGGCTGTTGCAGTAGATGCATCCAGTCCATTATTTCAGTTTCTCCTGATGAGATAACTTCATGGGCTGTCATCCCTGCGTATCCTTGAGATCTCTGCAAGACCTGCTTGTGCATTTGTGTCTCCCCTGCTCCCCCCTGCAGGACTTCTCTATGTGAGGCCAGACCCCGATTAGCATCCACAGGGTCCCCCACCAGGCTGCCCCAGCCAGAGCACAGGGGCTGCCCTGGCAAGAAGGCGAGGAAGGAAATGGTTCTCCAAAGGGAATTTCCTTGCTGTGGGAGTGTTCTCCCACCTGGAGCAGCAGTTGGATGCTGGAGCTGCAGCGGGTCTGTCCATGGCCAGGATTCAGCCATGCGCTCAAGCGGTCCGATTCCCTCTGGAGCTGGGCAGGCACAGACGCTGCAGGGAGCAGCCTCACAGAGGAGATGCTGGAAAGTGCATTTTATGTGTGCATCAGAGCCTGATGCAGATTAAATTGATAAATGTGAAACCACTGCATCTTCTCCTGTGCTTTTCTTTCTTCTCTACTAAATATTATGGGCCACGCTCAAGGAGCAAGGGCAGAATTGGGTCCGTACCTGTGACCTTCGCAGTCTGCGTCATTAGTCCTGCTGCTGCCCTTTCCTAGCAGCACCCTCTTTGTGCTAAACAGCTCTTTAATATTGATGTCAAGCAATTCTGAAGTAGTTTTCAGACCTGCTTAACCTGACAGCTCAGACCCACTAGCTGACAGCAGAGCTCAGCACCCAGCATGGAAAAGACTGGGCACTGGCTTCTGCCTGCAAAGGATGGGGGACGGGCACCATCCTTTAGGTGCACGCATGTGAAATAGGGCTCTGTCTGAGACCAAGCCCTGAGGCTAAAGTGGGGAAGTGCAGGGGGTGTTGATGGGTCAGTGCTAACAGGATTGTGGTCCTGAGACCTGTGTCCTCAGGAGGACTCTGCTGCTCAACTGCCTGTGTGCAGCCTCCGGTATGTCTTGGCTTGTTTTTCCCTTTCCCCCTGGGATGCATATGGGCACAGCGTGGCCGCTGGTGCAGGACACTGGTGGGTGAAGGTTTCTGGGTGTGGGGTTTGCAGCTCAGCATGCCACCAGCAAGTGTGGCTGCAGGGGTGCAGGCATGTGCGGGGCTGCAGGGGTGGCTGTGCCTGTGCTGCAAAGCCCTTGCAGTAAGAATATTTACAGTGTAGGTATTTTTTCAGTTCCTAGTCTGGTGGGCCAAGGGTATCCGATGAAACTTTTATAGGCTGTGGCAACAGCAATTGCAGGTATGTAATAGTGGGGAGGATTTTTTTTAACGACTTCCATGCCTGATGATTCACCCAGGCACCCAATATTCTCCTCTAGACCAGCTATAAAAACTAAGCGGGATTTTAGCCCTCTAGTATTTGGATTCTGGATTGAGTAGCTCTATCCCGTAGTGGAAAGGAAAAGGGCAAGGACCTCTAATTCCCTCGGGGGTTTCTGTGCTCCATGATCAGGCTGGCTCTGTGATCGTGCCAGCTGGCCTGTGCTGCTGCAACAGCGTGTCAGAGGGATGAGCGAGAGCCACACGAGGGGTGCTCTGCTGTTTAAGGCATTTAAAATGTGCAGGATGCAACCAAATCGCACTTAAAAAGAAAACAACTTTGGGAGCAATTTCTTAAGAGTGTGGTGGGTGCTGTGCTGTAAATAAGCTACTGGCAACCTGATATAAACTGGGTGAAGATGTTCTGCTTGATGTCTGCCCTGAGTAAGAAGGCAGACAAAAAACAGAGGCACGTTCCTGCTCATTTTCCTCCTTTCTGAGTTAAATGGTTTTAATTGCATTGCAGGTGGCTGATGTAGCCAACTGAAGGAGAGTTAAAATACTAGTGCAGGAGCTCTAACCTGCTCCGGTGTGCCCAGATTTCTCTGCCTGACCCTCTGGAGAGGCAGCAGGAGAGGTGCTGTGTGGCTGCACTCAGTGGTGCAGCACCGTAGTAACTGCTGAGTAACTGCTGGGCACGTCTGGCAGAGAGCTTTCAGGAGTTGCAGATGCTTTGTGGCTGCAGCTGAGCAAGGTGCTTCTGCGTGAAGCTTGTCCCCCATCATATAAATAGTACTGATAGCCTTGAAGTTAGCTTAAGGAAATTTTCTGAATTAGTGCTCCTGCCTGGTCATTTCAAGGCTGCTACAGTCGAAGGATGAATTAGTATCTGAAATACCAACTTAAATTTTACTGTTGCACATAACTCATAAACCACAAGTACTTTGCAGCGGTGCTCTTCACAGGTGCGCATTTTGCAGGTCCCAGAGGTTCTTGTCCCAGAGGGGAAGGTCAAGGGTGTTTTGGCTGGATCCGGTGCCAGGGCTGATGCCACCCAGGCAACTCATGGGTCAGAGGCAAGTGCCAGATTACAGAGCAACATGTGAAACTGCCAGCTGGCCAAGGGCAATTCCACGTGGCTGAGGTTGGTGGGAGACAAGGGAGAGCTCAGGCTGGAGTTGCACCTGGAGCGAGATGTTGGAGCTCCAAGTCCCAGTGCATCCATGGCAGCCCCTGCTGCTGCTGGGGTGCAGCTCTGGGCTGTGCAATGCATGGCAGCCAGGCTGGGGGGGGTGACCCAGCCCCTCCCTGTGCCCCACAGGGGACATGGGCCCCTACCCAGAAGGAAAATTTTGAATTTTGTGTAGCATCCCGGCCCCCATCAGTCTGATATGGATCATTTAGGAGCGCTGCATCAATAAGTATATAACATGAAAATGTTTTATTTACATCACATTACTTGTCCTCAAGAATGCAACCTTTTTAATGGACATAAGTGGATCCATTTTTCTTTTATATTTCAGCATTTCTATTATAAAGAGATTATTATTTTTTTTAAAAGAAGCCTTTCTGTTTCCAAATGCATCCCTCAGTAAAGAGCAGATGCAGAAGGAATTGGTTTGACCTCTGCTTCCTTAATTGCTTTTTGCTCAGTGTTGGCCTGGAAATGAATGTTGCTATTGTGTAAATTACTGCGATGGTGGAAAAAGAGCTCATGAGATCAGGTGTGTAGTTCCTGTCAGGAAAATAGGTTTCTGAAATGGAAAGCAGTGTCTACCTGCCCATAACCAGAGGCTGGGTCAGGCTGAAACCCCCAAATGATAATTACCTCATTTTCTGCTTCTGAGCAGCTCCATGGAGTTTTTTGTGGCCAAGAGCAGATTTAATCTGAAATCCACGCAGAGCTCCTTTCAGACCCTGGAAGGGGATGCTCAGACATCAGGGAATACACTGGGTTGCTTGTACCGTAAGGTGGGCTTAGTATGGCACAGCACTCAGCTGCTGTGCTGTGGGCTGCGTCTGGGGGGCTGCTCTACCCCTGCCTGTTGTGGAAGGGAAGGAGCAGGAGCTTTTTTCCTCCCCCGGCTGAAGACGTGAGCTGCTGTGGAGTTGGCTCCGCTGCAGGTGAGACTGTAGCTGTGGTATGTGGGTTGCACACGTGTGGGCAAAAAGGTGAGGGGCTCTGGCAGAGCCACCCCCACCCCAGGCTCTGCGGGCTTTCCTGCTGGGGGGCTGCCAGGTCTCCCTGCTGGTGCCTGCTGCATCCGCAGGTCCCCTTCCAGCCAGGGCAGGCTCAGCTCTGGAGCAGTGTGCAGCTCACCTTGTGTCTTGAAAAGTTGTCCCTTTGGGATGGTGCCTGAGCCCCCGCCAGCGCTGGTGGGTACCTGAGCGGTGCACATGGGGTCTGTGATGGTAACTGCCTCTGCCGGGCTTCGGAGCAGACTGAAGTGTCAGACATGAGTGTGATGGGTGTAATAAGCCTAACAGCTGGTGCGTGCTTTTTGGTGTTCAGCGAAATGATTCCTGATGGGTTTGAGAAGGGAAGCGGTTGCTGCAGCAGAGGAAGGAGCCGGGCAGAGCCACTCGCTGTCCCTGTGCCAGGATGGGCACCCACGGTGTGGAACGGCGGAGCGCAGCCACACAGCCAGCCTCTGCTTCCAGCATCCCACCTGGGCTCGGGGCTCCCACGGTTTTCCTTTCCAAGCTGTCCTTGGAACAACCCGTGACAGCAATGGGGAAAACTGTGCTCCTGAATGTGAGCAAAGAGCTTATTTCCACACCTTTAGCACCTTCTCCTGGGTAAGGTCCACGCAGCAGCTCTGTGCAGCTCAACCATCGGCAGATTTGCTCAGCAAACACTGGCCATTTTAAGAGTGAGATAAAGCACTTAGCCTCTGACAAAGGTATGTCCTTGCATTTTCAAGGCTCGTGAACTGATGAGTGAAGCTGAATTTTTGGCACAGAAAGATCTCTTTATCAGTTTGAAAGGCTGCTGCTGCGAAGCTGCCAGTTTGTAAACCTGGGGTCAGATCTAGTGCCGCCTCTTACGGTCTGTGTGTCAGTAAGCATTTGGCCTTGGAAAATGTTTTCCCTGTTCTTCAGCAATAAGTCTACTTCTGTGCTGTCTAAACTACTTAACAGAAGCAACAACGCTTGCCCATTAATTACCCTAAAGGCGTTAACATGCTAATTACCTGACACAATGAGATTAGCAAAATGCTTTACAAAAATTCAGAATACTTGGATCAACAGTAAAATAGCAGGTGCATTTAGCACACCTACTCATTTTGCAGTGCTGACATGGATTATTTTAAAAAAATTGGTATGCCTGGGGTACTTCCCCACTGTTAATTTATCCTGTGATTATTTGATAGCCTTTAAGACTTCTTGGTTTAAATTACTTGGTATTGTCTCCCAGGATTAGGCTTCATCTTCTTTCATTCTGGAAAAAAAAAGAAGGAAAAGGGAGAAAAAAAAAATAAAAATTTTGGGAGGCATTTGGTTTGGGGGTACTTCTGTGTGATTTTATCATGATATTTGATTTCTCTAGCATAATCATAGGAGGACATTTAGCATAGTCATGCTAGCTACACTTGTGATCCATCGCCTTGTAGAACAACTCGTTCATAACTCTGACAAGCTGTATACTAGTTGGAGATGGATGGCTTAAAAGTCTTCACTGCATCCTCAGAAAGTGGCCTTTGCAAATAACACCAGCCTGGCCTCTTGACAGTGGCAGAGAGCTGATGGCATCACCCCTGGATAACTGGTGGCGACAAGCAGAAGAGATGCAGTCTTCCTAATGGGGTGGTGTACCCCAGTTCATTTTTAACTGTCATTTGGAGATAGACTTGCAGTGCCCTGGGTTTCAGGGTATTTTTTTTTTTTTTAGTGCAATTACTTGGAAAAATGATTTAGACATTTGAACGTTTGCCATTACCAAAAATATCCCCAGGTAATTTGATGAGCAGAAGCTTCTCTGCCCATAAGCTGTGTGTGTCAGAGCTGTCTGAAGGTATACAGCAAGATGTAACCTTGCACAGCCTGATTTGGGGACTGCGCTGGCAGGTGGGACTTGGTCACTCAGAGCAAGTAGCTGGAGAGAGCTGGTGCAGTAGCTGGTGGGATCCAGCCTTCGCAGAGCATGGAGAGGTCGTAGAAGCACAGAGCAGTATCTTAAAATAATATTAATTCGTGGTGGGGTATATTTTGCTGGGAAATATGCAGCCTGGATGAGGATGTGTGGCTAAAAGCCAGGTTGAGTGTTTAGAGCTCAGTGTCCTGCCTGCCTGGAAGGGTGATGCATCAGGGGATGCTGCCATGAGGGATCCCAAATGTGACTTTGCTGCTGCCAGCACTGGTTTCCAGCAGCCCGGGAGCGCTGGTGCTGCTGGCAGGGGCAGTGGCAGCAGCGCTTGGCCCCATGCCAGGCTCCCAGCTCTGTGCCAGGCTCCCGGCCCCGTGCCAGGCTGTGCTCCCCCCTTGGAACTTGCTCTGGCTGCACAAGCCTGGGTGGATTTGGAGCCCCTGCAGACATTTGTTCTTAAAAACCCCTCTCTTTCCTGAGGAGGTTTATTAATCCTTAATATTCCAGCCAGCGCCTGCGGATATCCTGGCTTCAGCTTGCACAGACTTTTTGTTCAACTTCCTAATGAGCGCAAGGCAGGGCTTCAATCCGTGGAACACACAGTGGTTTCCCTCCTGTCCGGTGGGAGTGTGCAGCCTTTCCTGGGATCAGGCCCATCATTAGAGTTTGCTGCCGTCTGCGATCTTTCGTTCCAGGAGACTGGGCTAATCCAAAGGACGGGGTGTTGGGTTGATGTCTCTCCCTCGGTTGCTTTCCTGGACTCTTAACGAGTAGCTGCAGTGATAATTATGGCAAATCATTTCTGTATAAACATCCTGCTGACAGCCTGTATATGTGTGATTCGTGTCTCCGAGTCGGGAAGGCTGTCGATTAGCGCTGGAACTGTTCATTAATTACACTTGCATTCGGAGGAGAACAGTTCGAGATGCTGCTTCTCCGTTTACCCAGGTGTGGGCTGCTTGGCTGCTGTCAGCATTGCCCTGTGCTGAGGCAGAGCTTTGGCCATGTCTTTACATGATGTAATTCTGCTTCGAGGCCGGTCGGATGGGGCTGGGAGCAGCCTGCGCTAGTGGGAGGCATCCCTGCCCGTGGCAGCGGGGTGGAACTGGATGATCGTTCAGGTCCCTTCCAACCCAAACCATTCTGTGTTTCTACTTCACCTGTTCTGGCTAAATACCATCCTGACTGCAGAGTTATGTCCTGTTTGAATTGCGTTTCAGTCTGTAGTATTTACCTTATTCCTTCCAGACTCCTGATGAGGGGTCTCTAACGTTTCTGAGGTGCTGAGCTGCACACCCAGAAGGCTGGCGTGCTGCATGAGGGGACATTTGCAGGACACGTGGGCATGGCTCTGGGGGGGCGAGTGATGCTTTTGCCTTGACCTGTCTCTGTTTCTTCTCTTGCCAGTGTATGGGCACAACGTGAAGAGCAGCAACGACTTCATTGGGAGGATCGTGATCGGGCAGTACTCGACGGGCGCCCCCGAGTCCAACCACTGGCGCCGAATGCTGAACGCGCACCGGACGGCCGTGGAGCAGTGGCACAGTCTGCGGTCCCGGGAGGAGTGCGACCGCGTCTCTCCGGCGTCGCTGGAGGTAACATGAGGTGCAGGACTAATAGCAGCCAGATCAAGCAGGCGGGCGAGAGAAAAAAATAAACCACCGACTGAAACACCCCACCTCACACCCTACACACACCCCACAGCAGCTCCATTGGATTGAAGCAGCTGCCGGCACCCAACCGGCCGCGCTGGCCTCTGTGAACCGTGTCCCCCCCCCAGGGTCCTGGCCGTTCCCCCGGGGCCACCAGTGGCCCGGCCGGCTGGCCCTCTTGCCGCTCGCAGCTGGCACTGCTCGGCTGTTTGCATCCCGCGCGGCGGAGCGCGTGGCCAGGCGGCGTGGGCTGCGCGTGGAGGTGCCGTGGCAAGTGCTGAGCGGGTGGAGGAGTTGGGAGTTGCCTCCACTGTCTTTCCAGCCCAAATCCATGGCTCATCCTCTCGGAGATATAAGTCCCCGTGTGCTCTCGTTGGTGAACGTGGTAATTAGGCTAGAATATTTTTTTAAATGGTAGAACCTGTGGTGAAATCGACTCTGACTCCAGTTTTGTCCTTGTACTAGTTTTAACAGAATTAAGCTCCTGTTGGTACGTACGCGTGCATTTGTGTGCTGGGGCACGCGCGTGGCCATGGGGCCCCGTGTCAAACGGACCCTGTGTCACGTCAGCGGTGAGACCTGCCACTCTCGATAGCAGTCTGTGTGCGTCAAGTAGATACAGTGATAATGTAGCCAAGTAAACATTTCCAATAGCATTTGTACTGGGAAAGCCAGCTCATGTCTTTTCAAACCTGTGTTGTGCAAAAGAAACCTGCTGCAGGGACTTTTGCAGTTAAGAAGACCCAAAATCCACAACTTTAATTCTCTCACAGGCTGCAGTGGCTCTTTCTGTGTTGTGTGTGTTAACCCAGGTAGTTCTCCAGGTCACCAAGTGAACTTAGCTACAGTCAAGCTGTCCTGTTGGTTGCTTCTGTACATTTTATTTTTTCACAGTGTATTGTCTGGTATGATGCAGATTGTATATTTATTGAAAATAAAATTCTATTTAATTGTGTCACGTAGACTGGGTGATGCTTGTTAGCAGAATGCATTTTTGTGTCGAGCTCCATCAGTTATGTTTATGGCACAAGAAAAGCCAGAATGCTGGTGGTTGCCCCCTTGGTGCTCCCTGTGGATGGATCAGGAGCAAGCTGAGAGGATCTGGGGACCCGCTGATGGAGGGCAGTGAGGAGAGCGAGCCAGATGCCGTGGTCCGGCTGCGCGCAGCTCCCAGCCACAGCACACCCACGGCACGGACGGGTCCGAGCCTCTGCAGTGGGCTCTGCATCTTGGTTCTTTGCAGGAACGGGCCCCAGATTTACTATTAATTTTTATTGCTCTATTTATCAATTTCTGAATTATTTTGATTTTTTTATTATTTTGATTAATATGGAAATATTAAAATTATTGAGACTGTATAAAAATCGGTATCTTGCTTACCCATTCAAGAAATCAAAACAAAAAGGACATCACCCTGAAGGGAGCTGGGCCTGGCCCATGACTTTATTGTCTTCCCCTGTCTTTGTTCTGGAGAAGGAGGGATCTCTTCTGCCTTCAGCAGTGTTTGCCTGTCGTGCCACTGGAAAGCGTGGGGGCATTAGGGATGGGTGGGCTCTGCCCCAGGTCAGAGGGGGTGAGGTGGGAAAGGGCCCCAGGCTCTGGCCATACCTGCTCCCTGGCTCACCTGTGGAATCGCTGGGTGGTAGCCCATGGCTGGCTGCCCCTCCGTGCCTTCCCATGGCCATGCTGGTCCCCAGGGTCCCCTTCAGCCGCGAGGGAGAGGTGCAAGCCAGCGTGCTCTTAGTTTGACCTGGCTCTGTCCCTTTTTGCTGGAAGTGGGAGAGTTGCCTTGAGCCAGACAAAGGTGGGGGCTGGGGCTGGGGCTTGGGGCCAGGCGCTGTGGGAAGCTCTGCCTTTGCTCGTGGCCCTTCCAACTTTGAAATGGCTGGTGAGGACGATGACAGTCCAGAGCTGGCACACGGTAGGGCAGGCGACATCTCCCTCCCCTCTGCTCATCAAATGCAGCCCAGAATGAAATCCTGTTACCTCCTGTGCTTTTAATATTTTGATCTTTAAAAAGAAAACCATACATATATATGCCTATTTCACCTCTGTTGGCTGTTTGGCTGCTACAGTTAGGGACAGGTGACCTAAAAAAACAAAACAAAAAAAGCTTAGTGCTTGCTCAGGCAAATGTTGGTGTTTCAGTCAATAGTCCTTGCTGCTCACCAGAGTGTTTGTGCTCCAGCATGAAGGTCTGTGTTGTAACTCTGATCCCAGCATCCCTGCAGCATGCCTTCAGTCTGGGATCTGCTCCAGTTTACATTGAGTCGTGGGTGCTGAATTCCCTTCTGCGCTCAGAGCATCCCTGTGTGTGCTCTCCATGTGACAGCCAAGTCTGATACGGTGACCCTGCCATTGTGGAGGAGGGAGCACAATGGATACAAGGAGGCTACTAGAGATGTTGTCTCTCCACTGCATCCAGAAGCCATCTCTCGGCGGCTGGGGCAGGGTGACAGCACAAACACTCTGCTCCCGGGCAGAGCACAGCGTGGCCTTGCATAGATGATGACAAAAAAAGGCCTGGATGACCTCATTGCTGAACCATCACCCAGCTGCTGTGGCTGGGGGTGAACGCAGGTGGGAGCTTACCTTGTTGGTGTGGTTGTGCACGCTGTCCCCTGGTGAATGCCTTCACGTCTCACTGACCCCTGCACGTGGCTGGTTCCTGCTGCCAGCACAGAGTGATGGGGAGGGTGGTTGCCACAGGGCTGTGCACGGGCATCCTCGTTCCCAGCATGGTGGCTGGTAGGTTTCAATTCTAGCGTGCCTCTCTGGAAGGTGAAATTCCTCCTCTGTCCCTCAGCGAGGTCAATAGGAAATCTTTGTTCTCTGCCTTCCTGCTGGTTTATCTTGAAGATAAATCTCCGTGGGGAGAGAGCCCACAGGGTGCCTGGGCAAATGTGCTGTGGGGAGCCGACCCCTTCTCGGAACTCAGAAAGGCTCAGGCAAGAGGCTGTGGTTTCAGCAGCCACTGCCATTGACTATGACATTCTTCTTGGGGTCTATGGGCAGCAGCATGAGCTCTGGGCATCCTCGGAAGCTGACCTGAGACCTGCCACGTGCTTTGCTCAAACCCTGGGGGTAGAGTGTTAGCAGAAGGCGCTCTGACCCACCAGTCTGTCCT
The DNA here is from genome assembly GCF_023634155.1 of Falco peregrinus. Classification (NCBI taxonomy): domain Eukaryota; kingdom Metazoa; phylum Chordata; class Aves; order Falconiformes; family Falconidae; genus Falco; species Falco peregrinus. Next base: position 80,877,677 of record NC_073725.1, on the reverse strand, counting down.
TGGAGCTGTGAGGTATCTGTTTCACAGCGAGGGGGGTGTCACGTAGGTAAGATGCTAAAAATTGGTGAGAGAGCCCTGAGGAAAGGTCAATAAAAGCGGGATGAGAGCACATTGAGGAGCTCCAGCCCTGCAAGGTGATCGGAAAACAGCGTGGGGAGGGAGAGGAGCAGAAGGGCTGAATAAAGGAGACGTGGCTGTCCTCCCGAGGCTGTATCCAGCAGGTAAAACACCTCCTGCTTTGTGAAACCAGCAGGTAACCCAGAGTGCAACCACAGCTCCAGACAGCCCTGCGTGCACGACGTGCGTGTACTTTCCCAGTGCTGGCAGCAAAGCTGGTGCCAGCTGCTGTGCCGGGCACAGGGCCGCCGGCTGCGGGGCTCAGTGCTCCCACCTGTGCTGGGGGATGCTGCTACAGCGGGTCTGTCCTTACAAACAGGATTAAAGTTATTCTGGATCTCTGCTCCCTCTTGAAGCATAAACATTTGTGCTTTGGGAGTAGCTGAATATGCTCAAAGAGTTTTGTGTCATAGTTTGCTGGTAATTGCTGGTGACACTGGCTTTAGCTGGGGATGGCGCACCGTTAGGAAGGGAGAAGGCATGCTTTGGCTTCGGCTGCTCTGAATTCCTTCATTTTTAGTGGCTTGATACATCACTAGCTTTTCCTTGAGCCATATAGTTTCAGATGAATGTGTGGAACTGCTAATGGGGGGGCAGGGACTGTTCTTCAAAGGTTTTATTTAATGCAAAGAAAATGTATGAAAGTTGACTGAATCAGTTGCCATCACTTAGTAAATCCGGATGCTTTACTATACTGAAAGCTTTGTGTCACCCCACATTGTTTCTGCTTGAATCTTGGCTGTAAAAATGGACCATCCCAACCGAAGTCCCAGAAAATGCTGAAAATTTTAATCTGTAGCTAAGAAGAAAAAAAGAATGGCAGGGAGCGTCTGCTTAAGCAGTTCTTTCAACACTGATTTAAGGCATTTAATTGCAAATGGGGCAGGACCACAAAATTTCATAGTGTTTGTACCTCTGTACTGTTTTCCTTACAGTAGGGACTTTATAAGGTATAAAATAAAAAAGTATAAAAGGACTATATAAAGTAGAAAAGGACTTTATACAGCGTTTTAAAAAATCTGAAGTTCTTTAAAAAAACAAAAGACGGCAGAAAGGAGACACGCTGGCTCGCATTGCCTGCCGCTAACACTGGCTGGTGCTGGAGCTCCCCGCGCTCAGGGGCGCAGCGCGGCCCCGGCAGGTGGGCGCAGGGGGGTGCTGAGCCCCGGACCCCGCCGCGGCTGCTGCCCCACGTCCCGCCGGTGCCGGGGTGCCCGGGCGCTGCCCCCCCAGTGGAGAAACACGGAGAGACGGCGGCCAGGCGGCGGGGGCAGCGCCGGGACCCCCTGCCCCACCGGCCCACCGCGGGGCTGCGGGGCGCCGGGAACCCCCCGCCGCGCCCGGCCGGAGCATCGGGGCCGGCAGCGCTCCGCCGGCGGGGGGGGGGCGGCCGGGGGGCTCCGCGGCGTGTGCCGGGGCTGCCGGGGGCGGGCTGCGGGCAGGGCCCGGGGCAGCGGCGGGCGGGGGGCGTGTGCGGCCGGGGGGAGGGGGCGGCGCGGCGTCTATATCCAGCCCCGCGCCCGTCGCTGCCGCATAGCGGGGCCGCGCTCCCCGGCCATGGGCGCCGGGCGGGTGGCCGCGCTGGTGGGCGCGCTGGTGGGCGCGCTGCTGGGCGCCCAGGCCTTCCCCCAGACCAACATAAAGATCAGCCAAGGTGAGTGCCGGCGGCCGGGCGTGCGGGGGCTCCAGCGGCGGGAGGCGGGGGCGCCTGCCCCCCGGCCTGGAAACCAGCGCTCCTCGCACCGGCGGGGGGGCCCGGCTCCCTCCGGGGGCGCGGGGGGTCCCGGGATGCGCGGGGCCGTGTGCGCGGGGCCGCCCCCCCTCCCCGTGCTGGCGCGGCACTGGCCGCGGACTGCGGCGCTCCCCGCCGGGGGCGGCCGTGGCTCCCCGGGACTCGCTCACGCCGGTTGCCAGTGGCCACCAGTACGCGGTTGCCCCCGGTTGCCCCGGTGGCTGCTATATGGCACGGAAGTTTTTGGCGAACTTTTTCCCGGGGCTGGCGCGAGTGGGAGCGGCGGCGCCGTTTGCCCGCTCCCTGTGGGAGTGGGAGCGGGAAGGGGCTCCCCCGAGCTGTGCACCGAGCTCCCGGGAAGAAGGATCCATAGGAGCTTCCCTGCCAGACGCCTAATCCGTGGGAGCTTCGCCAAAACTAATGAAGGAGGAAAAAAGCCTCTGCGAGATAAGCGCTATCTGCCGGTGCCGGCTGCGGGCGCACGGCCCCGAACGCCGTGGCGGGGGGTCCAAGCTGTAAGATCAGCTTGGTTTTGTTGCAGGATTTTAAAAAACAAAGCCCTCTGCGTGGAAGGATGGCGCTTCCAACGTGCTTCAACCGGGGTTTAGTATTTCATTTGGAAATTTCTAACATGCGCCTTCAGAAACACTTCAGGAGTGTGTAAAATAGCGCCCAGTTATTAAATGGGCTTCACGTCCATCAGTGGATCCTGTCCCCTCCAGCTCCACACATCCATCCCCCAGGCACACGGAGGCCAACACCCCCCCACTCCCCACCCCTCCGATCCACTTGTTTTGAAGGTGGGTGCGAAGCAGGAGGCTTCTACATCTATTAATGAAAAGGAAATATTCCAAATAACGCGAAGGTGGGGTTGTTTGTCTGTAATGACGGTAGTGTCAGTGCTTAAGGACGTGCTCCTAAAGCCATGGGTGACCTGGGGCATCCCAGCATTGCACAATAGCGCTGTCTGAGCCCCTGCCACAGGCTCCTGCCCACCAAACCCCCATTTTAACACTTATTCTTTATTTTTGAATGTAATAATTCAATAAAGGGTTTATTCAATTAAGAGCCTACGGGCTGGTGGACGTGTTGAGTCTGTGGTGGGATGGAGCTCTGGCTCAGCTGGTGCTTTGGACACCACCACCCCCCCCCCCCCCCCCAGCCTTGCCACAGGCTGCTTCTGCCAAAGCTGTCCTGGGGGGTCCCCTGCCCCAGCCCCGTCGTCTCGCCCATCCCCTGTAAGTGCCCACTGCTCCAGCAGTGCCAGCATGGGGTAAAGCCACACTGCTGGCCCTCCTCATGGTCCCGAGCTGGTAAGAAGTGACTCAGTGTTGGTGAGCACCAGGATGGCTTGTCCTGAATCCCAGCTGTGACCACCAGCGAGGGAGCGCTGCCCATCCCTCACCCTTGGCATCACAGCCCTTGGGTACCAGTGGAGGGGCTCTGCCAGCAGCTGTGCCCTGGGAAGGACCCAGCCTTCCACATGACGGGGATCTCCTCAGCTCTTCTCCATTGGCATGAAGTTCAGACAAGCCTCTTGGGCATTGATGGACACCCTCCAAACGCAGCTGCTTGCCAAGAGCTGAAGAGGTTCACTTGTTTTTTCAGGTCAGGTGGCAGCATTAGTTTATGGATGTGCCAAGGGGTGTGTGTCAAGACCATGCCTTTCATTGAGGTGTCTCCTAATGTCTCTAAGCTTTTCGGTAAGTCCTCAGCTGTTGGTGAAACAGAGCTCTTTGGTGCTCTGCAGAAAGAAGAGTATCTGCTGCCAGCACTGACCTGATCTGATCTGCTGTCCTTTGATGGAGCTGCAGCCCCCCAGGAGCCTTCCTTGCACGGGCATCTCTTGCCAACCTTGTCCTAGCCCCAGACTTCATGTCTCAAATCTGCGATTCGCTGGAGGTGGGACAACGTTGCACTTTGGGCTGAAGCTGTTCAGGAAAAAAAATGTTCTTTGCCAGCTGGGTCGGTGGGAGTCACGCAGTTGGTATTCTATCCTTTTCAGCAGCATCCTGAAATAACAAACAAACTTGTGAAACTGGCTGGGATTTTCTCAGCTAAGTATTTCTAATTGGAAAGTGGCCACTTGGGGAAGTGAAACTTTTTGGCAGAGCAGTGCCAGCCTCTGCAAGATTTTGACAAGTGATTTTCCTGGTGGTTCTGCAGTGAGTCTCAGCTAGTAAATAAATAAAAAGACTCCAGTTTTGTTGGCACTGATACAAATCCAGAGAGCACAAAACTCTTTCTGACCCAAAATTCTTGTTCTCCAGCTTTTCTGAGTAAGTAACAGCTGCCTGATATGAATATTGGTCTCAGCCAAGTCTGGACATCTATTTTGCTGGTGCTGCATTAAAACATGGCCCTGACCATTTGCATTGTAAATGAGAAAAGGGAGGAAGGATTCTTGCCATTTTTCACTGGGAATTTGGGAATGGTGGATGAACCGACTCGGGGTCAGCAGGAGCCCCTGACCCACAGGCAGTAGCTATGCTGCTCCTGCACAGTGCAGAGGAGCTGATGCTGCTGGGGCTGATGTTTTACTGGGGTGCTTAAAAGTGAGGATCAGGTCTAAAGAGCCCCAAAATGCTTCCCCTGTCCTCTTTTAGGTCAAAATACCATCAGCAGCTGCTGGCTTGGGTTATGAGGTTTTCCTGCAGAGCCATGAATGGTCTCCCATACTCACAAGCATACATCAAATTTCTTATGGCTTTTCTGCTAGAAATAGTCCCCAAAGACCCCAGATAAAGCAGCACCCGCAAAGTTCCTGCCTGTAAGACTAGGAGCAACAGTTCTCCTCCAAAGAGACAGCCAAAACCTCTGATCGTGACCTAACAGAAAAGATGCTAATTAAATGCTGACCTCCCATATTTTCCTTTTCGGTATATTTAACCTTAAATTCCTTCAGGCACCTTTAGTTCACTGAAGCTTGTCAAATTAATGCTACCTAATGGGAAGCAGTATGGAATAACAAAGAAGGACTGTCTCCATCTCTGACTCTGTTTCAGCTGCCCTGAACAAAATGAGGGTGATTTTCCCAGGCGATTGGGGTGCTGACGGACCTGGCTTGGAGCCAGGGCACCAGGACGCCCACTGCAATTAACACTTGGGAGCGAAGGTCCCCATTTGCTGGGGATGCTTCTGGGTTAAGCCCTGTGAATTTTGTCACTGTGCTGCCAGAGGTGAAGAGTTCATCGAAGTGCTTCACAGCCTCTATAATAAAACCCCAGTTGCTGGGGGAGCTGGTGGTGCCTGTCTGCCGCAGACCTCCGGAGTGCCCCCGGCAGGAGGGAGCAGCAACCTGGAGTCACGGTGAGCTGGGACCTGATCCCAGCCATGTCCTGAATGGGGGGGCATGCCTCATCCGTGAGCTGGCAATGAAGCTGAAGCCTCGACCTGTGGGTTTGATGCTCCAGTCTTGCTCTGTGCTTCATTTTTTGGTGGGGACAGGGACCCCCCGGCCAGCATCATGAGGGGAGGAGGGCTTTCTCTCAGGAAATCACATCAGCTCTTGGTGTTCCTGGTCCTTCAGCTCTATTGCTACAATAGAATAATTTACATTTCCTAGGGCTGTTCTGAGGTTTTTCCCAATGGATGAATGTCTGGATGTGAATCAGAGAGCTGGCTGCAGCTTGGTCACCCTCCCCTAAAGCTATTCTGCTCATTTCCAGCCTGGGGTACTTTATCTCTTGGCCTCCAAAGCCCATAACTAGTGCCAGTGAGGATGGGAGAGCCCTGCAAGCCACTCACTGCTCTCGGCAGGTTTGTTGCTGTGGAGTGCAGAGCTGGTCCCAGCCACAGGTCCTCCGGAGGGGATGGCTGGGTGTCCCAAGGCGGGTGATGGGGTGACAGCCCTGCAGGGCTCAGCAGTCGGCTTGGTCTCCTCATCTTGCTCAGGAGGTGAAAAAGGCTCTTTGCATTTGTGGTTTGTCGCCTGGGAGGAGGTTGTGACAGAGGGGACCCAGGGGCTAGCTGGTGGCTGTTTGTAAAATGCTCAGAGATTCCCATGTGGAAAGAGCTGATGAAATATGAAATTATTGCCCGGAGCTGCCAGCACTGAAGCAGGGAAGGATTCAGCTCCACGAATGCTCCTGCAGCTGCTTTGAATTCCCCTTGCCTCTCCTTTTCCCCATGCCAGCACTGCCCTCGCCGCTCCCATGTCTCGCGCTGCTGCTGGCAGGGTTTTGCTCTTCCCCAGCCTTGGGGAAAGCCGTTCCCCCCACAGCCCCTCAGTACTGGGGGCCCTGCAACACCACCCTGACCTCTCTGGGCTTGAGCCTGTTACCTGCTTGGATAGTTTCATGGCATCTGACATCTGCCGTAACCCCCTGCTCCCCCTGCCCTGCCCACCTCCCCACTTGCTCCGCCAGCAGTGCTGACCCTGGACTGGAACCCCATGGGGGTGCGGGAACTGGCTCTGAGGTGCCGACAGTTCCCCAAGGCTGAAAAACCTTGCCAGAAAGCTAAAAAAGCTGAGAGTTAAGCTGATGTGCTGCATGATGTGGGGGTTAGCCGGGTGGTACCCGTGGGTGGTGTGTGGGTGCGCGCTGCATCTTGCCTGCACGGGACGTGGGGAGCACAACGTGGGCATGGGGTGTTGGCGCCGCTGCAGTGTTTACACAGCAGCAACTGCAAAGGCTCCAGAAATGTGTCCTGCCCCAAAAATGGCCTCTTTTGGGGTGATGTCCCCACTGGGCTGAGAAGTGGTGAGAGAGGAGGAGCAGCTGTGTGGGCCCCAGCTCTTATCTGGCGGCGGGAGGCAGATAGGCTGGCACCGCTCCCGGTGGCATTCACGCCTCTCCTGGCTATTTATGGGGCCAAAATCCAGCACGTGCCTATGTGCACGGCTGCGTCCGGGCCCAGGGACACAGGGGAGGGGGGGGGGGGGTTCTTGGAGGGAGGAGGTGCAAGTTGGCCTTGCAGGAGGCGAGAGCAGGAGGACAGTGTGGCCGTAACCCTGCAGCCCCCAGCTGTCAGCTCCCATCCCAGTACGGTGGCACTGGTAGTGCCTGATGGAGGTGAGAGGAGCCCTTATCTCGGTTTCTCCAGTAGCAAATGTCAGTGCCTTTATTTTAAGCCCCCTCTGCCTAAAATGATGTCAAACTGGCTTGAAATGTCCCTCCTGATTCAGGCAGATGCTAAAATCAAGAAACCCACAGCTTTTGCAAACTGTGTTTTGGCTTTTGCAAACTTTTGCACGGCTTCTGCAACAGTTGGTTTTTCCATGCCTGTGTTTGGTGGTTATTTGCCTGGGTGAGGTGTGGGGAGCAGGGCTGGGCACTGCTGCCACCACTGCCCGCTCAGCTGCCTGGCCACGCTGCGTCGCCATCAGCTGCTGGATGTCCTCTGCTCTGCCCCCAGCCATGCCGGAGCCTGTCCATGCCTACTCCTGCCCGCTCTTCTGGACAGAGTACGAAGGCCATTGCTACCGGTACTTCCCCATCAACAAAACCTGGGCTGAAGCCGACCTCTATTGTGCCGAGTTCTCCATTGGCATCAGATCAGCCAAGCTGGCCTCCATCCACAGGTGAGGGTGCAGAAACATGTCATCCCACCCTGGCACGGCTGGGGAAAAAGGAAGATGGGGATGAAGTTCCATTCCCACAGCACAACCTCTGTGCCAGCTGCAGGCTCGTGTCCCAGCCTAAGCGTCCCTCTGCAGCAGCAGCTAGGTCAAATCTGATGCATGGGTGTGCAAAGGTGGTGTAAAAAATGCCTTTTCCTGGCCTGGCAAGAAAACTGACCTAGTGTTCCCTAGATTTCCCAAACCCGTGGTATTTACTCTTGAAAAAGGGATGGAAATACGATATGATTACACAGGCTTTTCCCCCTGCTCCCTCTACCCCAGCTCTCACCCACACTATGCACCTCTTGCACAGACCCGGGAAAGTAATCAACAGCAATTGGAAGAGGGGGCCCGTTCGGCTGTGCCGTAGGGCAAATGCTGGGGGGCATGCCCGACCATTTGCCTGACATACCCCCTCAGCGGCTCCGGATTGCTCTGTTTTGCCAGCTGGGAAGAAAACGTCTTTGTGTACGATCTAGTGAACAGCCGTGTGCCGGGCATCCCCACTGACATCTGGACGGGACTCAATGACCTGCGGCAGGTGAGAGCTCCCTGTAATCATGTGGAAAATGGCTTTGGAAAAGTCACCTCCCTGCGTGTTCTTGCTGGAAAGCTGCTTGGTTTCCTTCTTCACTCCATGCAGCCTCAGTCAGGTGGTGGTGTAGGGTCTGTTGGGCAGCACATGGGGGAAAGTTGTCATTTCATCCCCTCTGGTCTGCTTTTAAACAAAAAGTGTTACTAGAATTAATAGATTAATAATTACTGATTATTCACATCGTATGTTATTAATGGACTAATAGAAAGAGTATTGTACTGCTGGTCCAAGAAGAGCAAATAAACTGAAAACATCTCCAAAGCCAATGATCACCAAATTTCGTTGCTTTCTTTTCTTTTCTCTGCAACTTTTCAAAGCTGACATGTTGGAAATATATAGTCTAATATGTAACAAAGGAAAATGGAGACCATCAGGGGAACAGTCCCATGCCAGCAAATTTTTTGTACGTATTGGGAAAGGAGTGGAAAAGAAAAAGGAAAAGGAAGACAGAATTGGGTGGGTGTGCAAAAAAATATATGGGTTTAATTTCTGAGCTTCCCCTGGTGAGAAGACGGTGAATGCCGGGGCTTGCCAGGCTGAGTTTTCAGTTGTAAAACCCAAACAAGCTGTGTGGCCTTTGCTGAGTGGTGACAGTCTCTTCCTGTGTCTCCGGACTGTGGCACTGGGGATGGGGACGGGGTCTGCACGGGAGCGGGACCTCCACCTTCTGCAAACACTGCTCTGCATTCGCAGCCTTTCTCTGCTCACCCCACGCAGGAGGGTCACTTCGAGTGGACGGACGGCTCCTCCTATGACTACCACTACTGGGACGGCAGCCAGCCCGACGACGGCATCCACTCCATCCCGGAGGAGGAGGACTGCGTGCAGATCTGGTACAGGCACAGCAGCGGTGAGTGCCATGCCGGGTGTCAAGGGCACCCTACGTCTTACTTGCACGTCAGTCAATTCAATCCGCTCAGCTAGTGCTTTTTTGAAGAGGTTGCTGGCAGGCTGAGGATTTGCATTTTAATTTTTATTATTTTCTTTTTTCTTTGCAGAGAAGGGATGTATTTTCTCTTTCAGCACATACACACACACACACTCACTTTCTCTCTGCTCACAGCCCATCTCCCTCTCCCATAGCAGCGGCAGGAGGGGAGCATCATCCACTTTGAAGAATTACTGAATTTAGCCAAAGGTCACATTTTCCCATTTCCTCTCCAACACGGGAGGCCTGTGGAAATACCCATCAGCTTTTCCCTTCCTTGCTCAGGCCAGGGGCATCTCGCTGAAGTGGGGCAAGACCCTGCTTGTGCAAAAATCCCACTTCAGACCCATATTGCCAGCAGGACCAGTCAGGTGTACACAGACCCACTGGACATACCTTAACACCCCATCCTTGCACAGCTTGCTGATATTCTGTGGGGTATGGGGCTGGGAGCCCCTGCTACCATGTTCGAGCTGGGACCAGGGATCCCTGCCAGCATCCCGAGGACTGGGGTGGGGATGCTGGGAGGGGGCACGGCTGGGAGCAGCACAAATGGAGGCACATCCAGGGAAAGCCTCTCACAACGGCAGGAGGTCCCGGTCCCAAGGGCGGCACACGGTTACCTCCTCATGCCTAACACCTTGTTTTTTTGGGGGGTAGCGCTGCGCTCCTGGAATGACAACGCCTGTGGCAGAGCCTTCCCTTTCGTCTGCAAGATCCCCTCGCTGGCCCTGGACTGAGGCTGCTGGAACTGCCCGTGCCCCCCCCCCCTGCCCCCCCCATTTTGGGTCACCTCTCCAGCCGTGCCAGGGAAGAGCGGCCAGGACACGGCACGGGTGGCCAGAGCTGAGTGTCGGCACCCCCAGGCAGACCCTGGCAGCAGAGTCCCTCCGGGGAGTGCCACGGGGACAAGCCCAGCACTCACCCTCCCCACGGGCAAACGGCGACAGGAGCTGCGCTGAGCGGCAAGGAGCCCTCCAGCCTGAGCCTGCCTTTGGGTTTCACATCAGCCGTTGCAGCACATTAGAGGAAACCCATGATTTTACCAAGGCACCAAACTTTGCACCAAAAAATTGCCGAGGAAACCCATGATTTTTACCAAGGCACCAAACTTAGCACCAAAAAATCGCTGTGTGTACGAAATGGTTTTGTCCGTTGGTCTGTGAAGAGTGGAGGAAATGTGTTATTTTCTGTTAAGTTATGCAAAATGCCTCTTGTGCCTGTGATTTTTCTCTCCGCTAAAATAAACGGCAAATAACAGGTGGAGGCTCCTCTGTTTCTGGTGCCCAAGTGGCAGCAGCTCCCCGGGGACCTGGGGTCTCGTGCGGAAGGAGCTGGATTTACCCCAGCCTGCTCTGTATTGGAAAGGTGCGTTGAGGCAAAGCAGATGCCTGGGAAAGTACATTTTATGGATTCCCAACTGATTTTGGGGGTCCCTGCAGCAGCCTGCGTGCACACCCTGCCCTTCACCCGGTCCCAGCCAGCCCCGCGGCTGGGGTGTATGGGGCCACTGGGCACCCCCAGCTCCGTAACACCCCTGCCCGCAGCAGGTGAGCAGGATTTGGCCCTGGCTGCTTTGGGCTGGCCGAATTACAGGGAGGGCGGGTGAAGGGCTGATGTGCACCAGCTGGGGGTCAGCCCGGGGGGTTCCCCGGGTCAGGGGAGCTCACTGCTCTCGGTGCAGCCCTGGTTCCTAGTGAGACTGTGCTCTTCCCTGTAGTCGTTGCTGATGTCCTGTTCTGCGCTGGCACCACAGAGGTACTTTCATCTTCCAGGTAAATGATTTTTGGTGATGTATGTGGTGATGGCAGCCCCAGTGTGCCTTGAGTTGCTCAGCAGTGAGATGGGACCTTCTTCCTTGCATGTGGGTGAATTTGCAGGGCTTGGGTGCTAGTGGGGGTGCGATGGTGCCAGGGCCCGAGGGAAGCGCAGCACTATCGAGGCAAAAACATGCTGCTGCTTCAGGGGATGTGGCTGCAAGGGCACTGCTGAACCCAGTCCAATGCAGCAAATCCAGTGCTTGCCAGAGAGCCCCTTGCAGTGTGACCTCTGGTCCCACGCAGCTCTGTGGCATCCAGGTGGCTTTGCAGGTTTCTGCCTCCCCCTCCAGCCCCTTGCCGTCTCTTGGGAGTGATGTGTCCCTTTTGTCCCCACTCCGGCAAAGCCCCAGGGTCTCACAGCCCCAGAGCAGCTGGGACAGCCCTGGGCTGCCCCATCTCAGCCACTGCCTGCAGAGATGAGTAAAGCATCCTCATAAAATTGTCTGATCTCCCTTGATGTCACCATCTTAGAAACATAAAATTTCAAAACTAAGACTTTCCAGAGCGATTACACTGGTTACAATGAGGGAAATGACTGAGGCTCTGCTGGGAGCTGCTTCCTTGGGTGTCAGCACAGCTTTCAGCTAAAATGTGCTCCTGCCTGGAGAGAAACTGCAGTACTTAGTGGGGGTAATGGTGGTGTAAGTGGAACATATGTGTTGCAGCAAGTTTCTTAAATAAGGATATACTGTCATGCCTGATTATGTATTTTTATATATATATGAACATTTTATATAAATGGATAATACATATAAATAAAACTGTATTATTTTTAAGGGATTACATATATAAATATATACACACTGACTGTATATTTATATGGAACGTAAGCGCTTTGCATAGTTTTCAGTCCTGGGCAGCAGACAGCATTGAATGGGGTTTCTAGAGGCTTTTGCTTCATCTGAAAACAATAAGCTACATATGGATGATAACAGTATGTAAAGAAACTAGCCTTAAAAATAAAAATGTTCTTGGATCCAACAAGCCAACAAAATGTCAATGTGTAGGGTCTGATCTGTGGCAGAAAAAAGGTTTGAGGAACCAGTCTGATCACTGCTCTGGAGGTCACCTGTGGATGGCTCCTGTGCCCAGTGCCAGTGCAAGGACAGCAGGGTCGGGATCCGCATGGCACGGGACATGGCTGACTGACTGCCAGCTCCAAGCACCGGTGCTCCAGTGTGGTCCCATCCCTGTGGTGGGCATCAGCAGTGTGCTGGGGGCCCGGAGCCAGCCCACCCCGCAAGACCCCCTTGGGCTTGGCTGTGCCCTGCGCTGCCACCTGGCCGGGGAGGGTCAGGGTGCTGGGGGCGGCCATCCTGCTGGGTGCTGGTGCTGCACAGCACCAGGCTCAGCTCTGGGCTCCAGGCTTCCCCTCCCCAGTTTCTTTTCCCTGTTCTTCCTGAGTCCCGTTTTCAGAGGGCTGGGAGTTCATCACGGCTGGGGCTCAGGACGCCTCGAGCCAAAAAACTGCAAGTGGCATGAGGTGTGTCAGAAGAAAGGTTAAAACCTTCCCTTGGGAAAGCGTTTGAAGACTTGGGCCCTACTGTGGCTAAAAATATTGCTAATGGGGAAGCCTAGGAAAGCTGTCGGCTCCAATTAACATCTTCATTTCCAGGTAAAAAGAACTGAACATGCGTGACCTGAAAGTCAGGACCAAAGTTACTAGAGGCTCTGTTTTGCAGCCCCCCTGGCTTTCTCCCCAGGCTCCAGGGCCCTTACTTAAAAACCAACCCTTTCTCCTCACTAGTGACTTCCGTTTCACAGGAATCAAATCAAATTCAGCAAACCACAGGAGTTTTCGCCTCCTTAATGAACTTCTAGTGGATCTGGCGAGGTCAGAGCTCGATGGAAGATGGGACGTGCCCTTTCCCTTGGCATGGATGGTCCCACACTTTGTGTGGTCAGGAGGAGCTCCAGCTCTTTGGGCTGAACTTTTTTATTTTATTTTTCTGTACTCCCTGTCCCATGACCCCGAAGTCCCCTGTTACCTTGAATTTCTCCATCCTGACTTGCCATACGGTGCAGGCAATGGGAAACCTGGCAGTGGCAGGACTCTCCCATGCCTCTCCTGGACATCACTTGTAGGCAACTGATGCCCAAGGGTCCTTTCATGTCATGGAGGTTTTTAGGAGCTAAACACCTTTGTTTGTAGTGCATGAAAGCTGGGGTAAGCGCAAGCAGTGTATGATGTAGCCTGGGAGTGAACAAAAATAATTGTCTATTGGTGGCAAACAGCTTTACCCTCCTATACCCCGTTTCTTGGTCTGTAGAAGCAATATTGCCCACAGCTCCGGGCAGAGGGTGGCCCTGGTGTAGCAGGCAGGAGAGATGGGCCTGCCTGCACCATTAAGATTTTTTTTTCCTCCTGAAAATGACTGGGAGGATAAGGTCTGCACAGCTGAATCCTGAGCTTTTTCTGGTGCTTCTCCTTTCCCCGCCCCTGGTTTCCCTGGGTTTTAATTGCCTGAGTAGCAGCACAGCTTCTGCCCCGGGGCAAGGACGCTGCAGAGCAGTTTCCTTTGACAAGGAACAAAAATATCTCAGGGCCAACAAAAAACAAACAAACAAAAAAAAAAAGGTTTCCAGCAGCTCCGCGTAAATTATAGATGTATACTGGCTGTGGCAGTGGGGTCCCATCACCACCCCAAACCATGCAACCACAAGATAAATGATAGTACCTATGTGTGTGATCGTGTTAGCACTAAACCCCCCAGCTCCAGCACATCCCGAACGCGTGGCAGGGAGAGACAGAGCAGCAGGGCATGAGGAAGGTGAGCAGGATTTGGCCCTGTGCTGTGCGGGTCCCAGCAGATGCTGGCTGAGCCCAGCTGCCCCTGGGCAGGGTCTCGGTGGGGGTGGCTGTCAGTGTGCTTGAAGGTGGGTTGATCAACCGTGCAAGCTGCTGGTGTGTGATGGCACCTTAATTAATTGTAAAAGCTCAGTGAAACCTCCAGTTCCCCCCAGAGAGGGTCCTGGCTGCTGGGGGCTCCTCCAGCCTGGGGGACCCCAGTACAGGGCTGGCCCAGCACAGGGGCTGCCCCACACCAGCACCAGTGCCTGCTTTGCTGTTGGTTGCTCCTATTTGGTACCTCAGAGGTCTCCTCCTTTTTTGTGGCCGAGGATTTCCAGCCTTCCTGCAAAAACTGCCTTTGCAGGGAGCGCTGGGTGCAGATCAACAGCCCAGTCCCCCGCCTGGCACAGCCACCTGAAGAGGATGGTAAAGGTTTTTATGGAGCGCTTTTGCTTTGCAGGGGCTTGGCAACTTGGCTAGAAACTTTCATTCTTGGGTACAGAGTCAGAAACGCTGCTGATAAGAAGTGAAGTGCAGACCTAATGCAGGCATTGTTCCCGCTGTGGGTTCAGGATGTAAAACTGGCCAGCCTTGAGCTCGTGGAGACACGGAGATGTGAGAGAGAACAGATCCACGGCTGGCACTGTGGTGAGGGTGGAGCGTTTTCGGGCAGATCTCTGAAAGAGCCACTGGTCCCCAGCAATACCTGGCTGCTGTCCCCGGCCGGGGTCCCCAGGGCTGTGCTCCTGCTATGTTGGCAAAACGTGGCTGTATTTGGTAACCTGCAAAAAAGTCTAGTCCGGCTCTTGAGGTTACCATGGCAACTAGGTATTTGCTCATTTGTATTTTTTGAAAATTATGCTGTGCTGTTGATTGCATCATTTGTGAAGCGTTTCGTCGGGAGGCTGATCGACCGTCGTTTGTCAGGGCTCTATGGGAGCGATGGGTGCCGTTATTAAACGGATTTCTGAACTGGATCTTTGCTGGGACTGTGGTTTGTTCTAACTGCATCCCTCCCGCAGAAAGCCGGTACCACAACTCCTGGCCTAGGAACTGTGTGCTTGCTCTGCTCATCCCCTCTGACACCCGTTTGTACTCGTCCAGTCGCCTGGGATAACACAAAATCCAGGTGACTCTCCATGGGAGCCCTGGCTAAGGGCAGGGCGGGGGAAGGCTTGCAGGAGAAGCTTGCTTTCTGCGCCTCCTTTGAATAAAATACCTCCTCTGGCTGTGCTCAGGAATCTGCTGTAGGGCAGGGAAGGGAGGGGGTTTGCCTTGAAGGCAGCCTGAGGAATCACCATCTCCTGTGTGCTGGGAGAGGTGGGAGCCGTGGGGTGGAGTGTCCCGGGGAGCAGCACCCACCGGTTGTGACGGGAGGGCTGTGCTCCTGCTCCCGTCGGAATAACCACCATCCTCTGCTTCCAGAGCCTGTGGAGACTGTGAGCTTTGGGAATATGCCAGTTTAGATTAAATGCTTACTAATTTTTGGTATTGCAAAGCTGGCACTCGCTGCGGAGCACTGGGAAAGGGCAGTGTGGCAAAGCTGGCTTGAATTTTCGGAGATGGCTGTAGAAAAGGATAGGGAATACTTTTTTTTTTTTTTTTTTTTTTTTTATCCTGCAGACAAAATTAATTTGATTTGGATGCTGTTTAGACTCAATGGCCATGGGTTCCTGAAAGTCAATTGACCCACAACCCAGTGGTGGTATAAGAGCTCAGCATTTGCTGTCAAGTATTTGTTTAATGGCAAAAATCCACTTGCCAGTAATTTCTCTTTTATCTTGTTGAGATAATTAAATTAGGCAGGTCTGTAGAGAGAAATTGCTTTGTGCAGCTGATCCGGGTGAGGATGTAACACCTTCATGGGCTCATGGTCTGCTCGGTGGTATTGGCACCAGTGCGTGTGGAGTGGGGGTGCTGCCGGACCTCCTCCCAACCATCATGACAGCCTCCTCCATCATCCAACCACCAGCCAGAGGTTGCACCCTGCAGATGCTGGATGTGAAGGTCACAGGCAGAGGGAGGGGAAGGAAACGGCAGAAGTAAGGGCTAAAGCAATTAAAAGTGGTATTTCACCAGTGAGAAAGGCAAGTGCTTGCAAGAGAGGGCCATGGCCTTTATTAATCTCCAAAGCATCATATGAAGTCACAGTCCCAAATAAATGCTGAATGCAGATGATGAACATATTAATCTCGTATGGATAGTTACCCTGGATTTAGCTGGGTTGTGAAAGTGATTATAATTTGGTAATAGCAATAAGATTAACAGCTCTAATGAAATACCAGCTTTGTAACCTGCCCTTTTTTCTGCATTGACTCCATCAAACAATCTATTGTAGTTGTCGGGGAGGCTGTGTATCACTTTGCATGTGATCCCTCTGATACCCCACGCACATCTGGCCTGACTGGGATTTTGGGGTTTGCTGTTACTGGGCCCCCATAACCACACAGGTAACACAGAGTGGGTCCTGCTCTGGCAGCAATGCAGGCAGGGCACCAAAAATCCTGGTTGGGATTTGATGGGTTTGGGTATATCCTGCATCTGCAGTAAATTCATCCTTCATTGCACATTATCCTGGCTCTCTGGGTGCTCCCAGCTGCAGGGATGTCCCTTGCAGGGACAACTGCCGGGGCAATAGCCATCAGGCTCCCAAAGCATCCAGGCACCGGTGGGTTTGGTCCTGTCAACCCTGGTACCCCCAGGATATGACTTTTGGGGAAGGACTGGTGAGTTTGTGGCTTTGGGTGGAGCAGGGTGAGGTGATGGTGAAGGATGCATGCAGTTTTTCCACTCCTGGATTTAGCATACAATCATACAAGGCACAAAATGCTTGTCAGGGTGGGGTTTTTAACTTTAAAATGCCAATGCAGGCTCTCACTGCTCATATTATCTGGCAGCTACTGCATCCTCTCTCGCATTACTTTCTCCATTTTTCTGTTTAAACTGAAGAAACCCAAAAAAAGCTGCTGTTTTGTTCAGACAACTCAGTGCAGTGAATGATCCATTTTTCTTCTTGGATGAGTCATGGATCCTCCTCTGAAAGATCTCATTATTAATATGCCATTTGGGGGATATGTCTGAATTTTCCAGCAGTGACAGCGGCCTTGTCTGTGCTTACTAAGGGAACCTACACAATTAATGGCATAAGCCAAATGGTTGCACCCTAATGCAACGGATACAGTATCTATGTATTTTTAAGGGATATGATGCTTTATTTATGGATATTTTTAGATGATGCATGCTTAAAACTTTTTCCTTATTAGAAATTTCTTGGAATTCTTCTCATACGCAGGGAACGGAGATCTCTCCTCATATGGTATGTCTTCCAAAGGAGAAGCAGAAGAAGACAAGGGAAGTATTTTTGGATGTGCAGAATAGTCACGGAGTGGGGTTGCAGCTCGAGGAGAGAGCAACCATCACCCCTGGATCTGGGCTGCCAGGGCAGCGCATCCCAAAGCCTCGCTCTTTTACACAGACCTTGTCAAGCTGTTGGAGAAAACGAACCCTTGTGTCGGATGCCCCCTGCAAGGGGAAATGCAGAGTCCAACGGGAGGAGAACAGTGTCGGGTTTATTTTGTGAAGAGGCCAAATGCACCGTCTGGGCTGTCTGAACTCCACCTCGGGTGGAAGCAATATGGTCTTTTTCAAATGGTACCTTTATTTACAAGCTGAAATATGTTTTCACTAACATTTGTGGAGCTCCGGCCTCCCAAAGAGCACCTGCAGTGTGACTTTAAACACCACCTTCCTAGCCTAGGAGGTAATATGGTAGTCTGAGGGTACCAAATGTAAGTTGAAAGAGGAGAACTCTCATCCCATTTCCCATTTGTTGGTTTCCCCTGAACTGCACTTTCAACACTTGACTTCTCTGGAGCATCTTGCAATTTCTCGGTCTCCAGCAAGCCTAGTAGAAACACTTAACTACATATATATATTTATACACACACACACTCACACAAATATGCACATACATATGTACTCATTATATATACATGTTTAACCATATATAAATACAAACATAGATATTTGTGTATCGCATTACTATCATATCATAATTAGTTCACGTATGAACACACACATCCTCTCCATGTCCCACATCTTGCTCTCCCTTTCTCCCACCCCGTGCAGAGCAACCAGCCTTGAGGTCTCTCCCATGAACGTTTCTTCTACACAAGAGTCCAATTACATAATTTTGAAGTTACAGGTGATGTGTTTGGAAAGATATACACTAAAACCTAATTTCAGGCTGATTATATACCATAGGAAGTTGCAGTGGGTATTGCTTCATTAGCTTGCTCAGCTGGCTGAGCTGAAGGATGAACGCTCCATGCTCTGGCCCAACAGTCAATAATGCTTTTGGCAGCACCAGGCACATTTCTAGGTTTGGGGGTAATTCTGTTTATGGGGATTTGGGGACCAGCCAGGTGCTGGAAATAGCCCCATGGATAAGCAGCTACTTGCACAGCTCAGCTCTGCTGGGAGACTGAGAGACTGAGACATCCCCCTGAGTGAGATTAGTTTTGCACACTGAGCTCTGCCTTTTTTTTTTTTTTTTTTTCTTCTTCTCTTTCCCTCCCTCTCTATTCCCATGCCTATTGTTATGGATCTGGTGAAAATAACAGGTCTTTGCAGATTTAGGAGCTGGGGGCAGAGCCTGGCTGCATCTCAGCCCTCCCTGTCTCACAGGGGAGCGTTTGGGAGTACAGAGCTTTGGTGCATGGAGAGGTGGTACAGGGAGCCAGGGCCACACAGTTTAACTTATTTTAACCTGTAGCTTAGCCACTCGCTTTAGAGGTGTTTCAATTTTAAACTGAGACTTTACACCTGTGCCTGTCTGCCCTGAGGCTCTCAATGTGTGCTTAAAGCCCCACTGATTTAGTGGACAGACACTGCTTTAGTGGATTTAGTGGCGGTGCTTGCTCAGGCTCCCTGAAATGGCACCAGGCAGCCTGAGTGGTGAGGACCGACCCATTCTGGGGGAGCTGGGATGGAAGTGTTACCCCCAGGGTGTGCAAGAGTTTTCTAAAGAAGTAGGTGAGAAGGGAGCCAGAGCAGTCGGCACCTGCCTGGGAGCGTGCCTGGGTCTGCCAAGGATCCACCCCAGCCGTGTCCCGGCTCAGCCCTTCATCGCTTCTGGGAACTCAGGCACCAGCTTTCTGGGGGCAGCTCATGTTGGTCACTGGTCTCATGTCCCCTCCAGCACAGTGAAGGTCTGCCTTCCACTCGCCCATCTTAGGAGGAAAAGCAGGGTGATCTCACATGCAGCTTCATCAAACAGGAACTGATGTCAGATTTAATTAAAAGGTGGGATGGAGACTGAGAAATAAATTAGCCCCTGTGGTGCTCATCACCCTGGGAAAACTGGAGCAGGGATCTCCTGCCTCCTGGAGTCCCAGGCAGGGCTGCAGAGCTGGACAACGGGCTTTACGTGGCGTGCTTCGGAGAATGGACCTCGGTCCAATAAATCAGAAATGAAGTCTCTGATCTCTGGTCAGGCAGTTTCTCCAGGCCATGCTTTGAGTGAGAGCTGTGCTGGGTCGGGGCAGCCACTTGCTCTGTGGGGTCCCGGCTGCCACAAGCATGACTCTGTGACTCCAAGAGGCTGCGGCTGCTGTATTGCAAGTTGCCATCATGCAGCTAGAACAGCATCCCTGCATCCCCTGGCAATCTCTGGCATCAGTGTGATTTCCTCTGGCCACTTTTTGAATATGTTTTTCAATGATCAGTGTGTGACTCTGCAATAAAAATGCTAATTAAGTGCCACTTCCACAACCGCAGGGTTAAATTAGTTTCAGCAGTCACCAATGACTTATTGAACGTTTGTACTCCTGGATACTTTTTGTGATTTTCGTTAAATGACTAGTCCCCAATCCAAAGCAGTTCCATTTAAATGGGATTTGCCACAGCCTGATGGGCTTGTGTTGACATTGCATTAGAGCTTGCGATGGTGATGATTACCTGGAGCCCTGTGTGTTGCAAACGCAGTCCCTGGAAGAAGTCGCTAAGATGTGTAGCAATGGCAGATCATTCCTGAATGGGTTAAAAAAAAATTAAAAAAGAGGAGAAAGCAGATACAAAGATATATTGGTAATTCATCTGTCCCTGCCTGTGTTCTGGCCCAGGTTCTCATTTCTAGTATGCTGGAATGAAGCCAGAACAACACCATTAATGACAGTGGAATTGCTTCTAGATTTACATTTGTGTGGTTGAAACTACAGTTTGTCTGTAGTTTGGGCTAAATCTGCCTGTCAGCATCTTGGAAGAAGTGAGACCATCCAGGCCAGGTGAAGGAGCCCACGCAAATCCTTTTTGCAAGGTGGAATCTGATCTCTCTTAATTTGCCAGAAGACACACAGTTTGCTGTAGGTATCTTCTGGCTTGGACTCACCATGAGAAAATCCAGCAGGCTGAGCGTTAGTAGTGCAGCTCACACAGGTGACGCAGCAGGAGGGTGGGATGCCGGGACGGACAGCAGCCATGGTGGCTTTGCTGGGGTCCACGTGTCTCCCCCAGGCACAGAGGGATGCAGGAGCTGATCTGCAGCCACGTGCCGACTATGTTACCAGACAGGCAGCTTGCCGCGCTCCCTGGTTTGGCACGTGCTGTCTCTCCCTCTCTCCACGCCAGATTTCTAAAAAAGCATTGCCATATGTTGTACGAGCCATAGGCCGTAGGGGATGAATCACGGCTCCCACCACTGAAATGAGGCAGTCTCCAGCCTGGATCTTGTCGTTGTCAGTAATACATGGCCATTTAGGGTGACGATGTGGTGGGCAGACCCATGCCATGGAGCTGGGGTCAGGCTGGGAAGGTAACCCCTGAAGAGCGGGGTCAGACTCAGCATCCCTGGTCCCATGCAAGGTCTGGACCAACAGCAGCCGAAATCCCATGGGCTTGGCTGGGGCGTGAGCCCCGCTGGGGCTGGGGGTGTCCCTCGGCTGGGTGGGAAGCCAGCTGCTGCCCCTCTTCTGTGGGCTGGCATAGTCTGGGAGAGAAAATCCCACTTGGGTGGCACGCTCACTTCTGTACAAGCCTCAGCTTTTCAAGCGTTGCCAAGCCTTTTGAAGCAGAGCTGACTGAAATGTCCTAATTCTTGCGAGTTATGGCAGTTTTGATGAAATCTGCTTACCACCTTCCCTGGTCTCCGTGGGTCTGAGAAACCAAGTGTGGGGGTCTGGGGAAGTGGAAGTCAGTGCTACAGCTGACCCTGAATTTCACCCCAAACTTGATGTATTTATTTTTTTTTATGTGTGTGATTAAAGTAAATGGTGGGTTGTTAGTTTTTTTCTTATTATTCCCTCCGACCAGCACTGCAGGGCCAGGAAAAAAGACAGGGCTGATTTATTTTTGAGTTCCTTTGCCATCATCCAAATTGTTATGTGATCTGAATTTGGCCCAGTGGCATCTTTTTGTTAAGTGAAGGCTCTGAGATAAGATAAAATAAGATGCTGTGGCTGCCGCAGGTATCTGCCCTGCACTTGCCAGCCTGGGCGGCGCTGCCTTGGCAGCGAGGGTGCGAAAAGCTGCTTTACAGCAAGGACTTCCCAAGTGGTGGGAATGGTCATGGCTCGCCGTTTATTAGCATTTTCCTCCTTTCACACGAGAATTAGTTGCTGGCGAGGGAGTAGTTTTCTGGCTGGAGTGAAATAAATAGGAGTTGTTTGGATAAGATGCCACAGGTGTGAAACTGTAGCCACAGGTACAGCAAAACCAGGAGCTGCGGCAGAGCAGGGATGGGAAAAACAAACCTAAAAATTAAACCTGAGTGGGATCTTTCCAGAAGAGAGAGGTCAGTACATGAAAAATAAAAAGAATTGGGCATTCTGTATGGGAAAACGCCCAGGGTGAAAAATCTCTATGAGACAAGGAGTACTGGTGAGCAAACCCAGAAGGATGCAGTACCGTGGTCATTGGGGAATTAGTGATTGAAGAACAAAAGCAGTCTCCACTTCTCTGAATTGCTCTTGCAGCCATTTATTTTAGTTAAATGGTTCATCCCCGCTAGCTGATTTGGGGAGCTGGGTTCTCTGCTAATGACAACTTTTTCATGGAGCCAAACTCTGCACTTACGTACTTCGTGCCCCTTCACTGACGATGCCCAGGGTGTAAAAGAGCACAGCTCCTGTATGCCAGCCTGAGAAAGATTGCTAGTTTCACCATAAAATGCTTTCTGCGACACTAAATAAGCCGTTTAAAAACAAAGCCTAAAATCTCTGTTATTAAGCCAAGACTGCTGCTGGCCTCTGCCTTTTCCTGAAGGTTCTTGATTGCTACCGTGGATAAAATTTTTCCTGTTTGGGCTTTCTTTCTTTCCAGGCAGCTGAGCTCCTGGGGAACACATGTTTATCCATGGCATCCTTGTACCCAGAGCATGGTGCTTGCCGAGTTGGCCAGGATGAAGCATGGGGTGGCCAGGGTGAAGTGAGGGGTGTCCTGGGGAGGACATGGTCTCTCCTGTGATGGCTGGTGCCACTTGCCTCCCTGCAGAGAGCTGCTCTGCAAAGCCTGAAATGCAGCTCAATGCCTGGAGCTTCAGCAATGCCATTCTGTGATCTGAGGGAGGCAGTTACCATCGGTTATGAGCATCCTGCAGAGATTAGATCTGTTGGTCCTTTTTCTCAGGAAAGCAGCTCAGCTCTCTGCTTTGTTTGAACACTTCAGCACAAGCTGGGCACCGGAGGAGCCCGTAGGGCAAGTTACAGATGGGTACTGTGATAATGCTCGCTCTGCTCCTCACAGCGCATCTGCAAATACACAAATAATATTGCACTCCTGTTTTTCTATTATGCTCGTTTTGAACATGTAATTTCCAAGCAGCTCTGGGTGTTTGGTTTTTCCATTAGCCCAGACAAGACATCCTCGAGCACCACCAGGGACCAAATGAAATGCCTGCCAGCGTAAGCGAATCGAGGAGACGTTATGCTCTGTGTTTTTCAAGAGAGACTATAATGATCCCATTTCCGTGGCAGGTCGCTGTAATGTTTGTTGCTGCTCATCCCCTAGCGATGCTGCTGAGGTCACGCCGGGGCTGCGGGCCAGATTTGGCCTGGGTGGAAGTGCTGGGCTCTCCTTGGCTTCACAGAGGGTAAGGCAGTGCCTGCTGCATCCTTGTCACTCCTGCCAGTGCTGGACCAGTGCAGGGGCTTTTAAGGAAGCCCAAAAATCTGTGGGGCTGAGATATTTCACATACTGCCAAAAGCAGCTTCCAGGTGTCACAGAGGCTGCCCCGCTGCTGGTAACATCTTTCTTCCCAGGTAGGTGGGTAGTCCACATTGCACCAGGGTTACTCCAAGGTTACCCCAAGGTTACCCAGCAGGAAGGCTTGCCCAGGTGGCACAGGGATGACCCAGCTGCACAGCCTGAAAGGGCAGCATCAGCTCTGCTCTCCCTGAGAGGGACAGCAGCACCCGCAGGGACGGTGCACAGATGCTGGCCCCTGGGCAGTGTCCAGTCCCAGGAGCAGCATGGAAAATACCAAGAAAAAGGAGGGGAAAGGATGTGACTGGCTGGGAGTTGCAGACACAGCGTCTGCCCCCATGGCCTGGGGAGCACTGTAATGGAAACTCATCAGATCTGTGGGAAATCAAAGAGAAAACACTAAACCATGCATGCTCAGTAGGTTTTCTGACAGTTTTTATTTGCAGTTGGTCCAGATCTCAGATTCCTTGCTTTATAAAGACTGGATCTGGGCGTTTAGCATGCCTTGCTCCGGGTACCTGTGCAGGAGAGTGACAGCTGGATGCCCTCGCAGACCAGAGGACAGAAGGTAGTCAGGCTTAACGAGCAGCTGGCACATGGCAAGTTTTCCACACTGAGTAAAACATTTGATGCATTTTCTTTAAGCAAAGAGCTCCAAGGAAACATTTCCCATCAAAGCTGGTTCCCACAGGTTGCCAGAGGAGGTGGGTGCCCTGTGGGAAGGTGCTGCCAGAGCTGGTCTCCCCTCCTGCGACAGGCAAGGAGGCTGTGGCATTGTGAATTTGCAGGGGGTGCTACCTTGCTGCCCCTAATTAATGCTGTCCCTAATTAATTTTTGTCCCAGGTGCTTCTCCATGCAGATTTTCCATATTGCTGGCAGTGGGCTGTCCAGTGCGGAATCCCAAGCCAGAGGCTCCCCCGAGGTGATGGAGAGGAACTGCAGGTCTTCCCGAAACCCAATGCAAAGGAGCATCTCTGGTTGGTGCTACCAGCTGAGCAGACACGGCTCACCTCAGAGGCACTTCTGTGTAAAAAAATTGTCATAAATTAAAGGTATTTTCCCTCCCCAGCTCTCAGACTGACACCTTTCACTGCTGCTACTTTTGACGTGACAGAGTTAAGTGGAGAGGGCTCAGGTCATGCTCATGGTTCACACTAAATCTGCCTGTGGTCACGGTCAACGGTGAGTGGGCATAAAGGGTCTGTCCCTCTCCAAAAGCTGTGCCCAGGTCCGCTGCCCCACAGTGCCACTCCTGGGAGATCATTGCTCCAGGCCAGGAGTCCCCAAAGGTGGGAGTCCCAGGAGCATCCTCTAAGGGGGTTTATGCCCTGTAAGTTAAACCCCAAGTGATGTTTTAACCAGACCCCTGGGAACCGGGGCAGGGCTGTGGCTGGGAAGCAGGGCGTGCATGCGGGATTTGGCCGGCCGGGGCACGGCAGGTTGGAGCCCCCCGGCTGCCTGGCGTGGGGGCACGGCAAACACCGGCTGGGACCCTGTGGGAAGGAGAAACCCAGCAGGGAGCCGGGCACGAGGCTGCAGTGGGGCCCCCGTTAGAGCCAGCAGTGATGAGGGTTCCCCGCTGTTCCTGCCTGCCCTGGGTGCAGCACTGCTTGTTGGGCTCATCATGCCCAGAGAAATGAAGTTTTCTTTCCTTAATCTGGCACAAGCCGACATGCAGAGCTGGGGTCGCTTCCTTGCTGCAGGCTTTCTGGATCTGCCGGCCGGACCCCTGGAGGGCTGGAAATACTCAGCCCTGACTTCGACCTTAATGCACCGAAGACGTGATTATTCTAACGCAGCACAGCGCCTGTCACACCATTATGTCCAGTTGCCGATGGGCTTCTCAATATAAAGTGGCTTCCTCGGGGTGCAAGCACCCACATCACCCATGGTGGGGAGGGACCAGCACCTCCAGCCTTCCCTCTGCATGCAACTGCCAGAATCTGCCTTGCAAATCTGCATTTCCCTGCAGCTCTCTATCTCTTGGTTCCCTCTGTTTACATAGGGATTATAAAGCAAATCTTTGCATCAGACTTACTGAAAGCAAACCTCAGGTTCTTCTGTGTGCAAAGCACCTGGAACGAAGGAGGGATGGCTGTGATCCCAGGCAGCGACAACAGCCTGGTGGGATCCCACGGGAAGGGAGCCCTGGCAGGGACTGGTGGATCAGTGCACAGCAGGCTCCTGGAGGTGGACACCAAAGAGCTCATCAAAGTTCCTAGGTGCAGGGAAATAAAACAAACACACACAAAAAAACCAAGTGGATGGAATCACGTGGTGGCCGTATCATCTTGGGAAAGGCAAAAATCAAGACTGAGCATTTTCTTTGAGTTTCTCTGCTCGAGCTCTGCTGGCGCACTTGAACTAGAAGAGGGTGTGCAGTGGGGATGGCTGAGAGCTGTGCGGGGTGGCAGGGGAAGGAACAGTCAGTCCAGATGCAAAATTTGGCAAAGGATGCTATTAACTTATTTTTTTCTCTCCCATACAACACTCAGAAAATGAAGAACAAGTCCTTTCACTGACACCTAGCAAACACCTGGATGGACAGCCCAGCATCCACCCAGTGCTGATGGGGATGCCCAGGCGTGTGTGAAGCGATTCCTGCTGCTTTGTCCGCGTGTGGCCATGCTGGTGGGGGCCAGGCTGGTGCTGCAGTACATGGGCCACAGCATTGTCCCTGCCCCGCTCGCCCCCAGCCCCATGGCAGCCAGCCTGGCCGTGTGCTAAAGCACACCAGACGGGACAGTGTCCCTCCAATGTGCATCGCCACTGGATTAAAGTTGTACAGGTTCGTATGCATTTGGAGGGAGAGAGGGAGCCTTTGCAGTGGCACATACGTGAGAGAGTGCTGCCATCTTTTGGCTATGCAAATCAGGAGAGGTATAGAGGAGTTATACAGGGTCCCATGGAGCTTGCATGGGCTAGGAAAATGTTGCCTATGCACCACTCCTCTCTGTTCTGTGTGTTGCTGCCGTTATTTCCATTACCGTGTGTTATTCCCTTTACCATGTGAAGTGACCCTAGGTGCGAGGGGAGAGCCCTGACCGGTGCTCGGTGCTGGCTGTGGGGACACCGCGGTGGCTCCCGACAGCCCAAGCTGAGCATCCCGGCAAGCATACTGTGTTGTGGGACACCAGCATCCCTTTCTTCCAAACAAAATGGTTGATCGAGTATCTATTTTTAGATACATATAAAGATTTGCTGTAAATTTCAGAATTAATTATTGGATGATGGAAAGTCTCAGGCTTATCTGTTTGCTTCAGTGGCGCATTGCAGTATCTGGAGCCACGTAATTAGCACCTTCCTGGGCTTAAAAACGGAGCTTACCATCAGCACACAAGTGAGCGCTCTGTTTTATAGACAGTGTTTACTCCGTGTGCATTGCTCAGGACTGAATGGCAACTACTACCACTAAGCACAACAGGTTTCAGAAATGAACTTCAGAAAATAGGATATCTGATTCCTCTCTGGTGAGCCCCATCCAGAGCTAAGCATGACTCACTCCATCCGTCCATCAACACAAATTCCACCAGTGTGATTTCCCTCAAAGAAAACAGGTTATGCTTTGACAGCTCCAGGGCACCATCAGCTGTAGAGGTTATTTGTCAGTATGGCAGCCTTTCTTTTACATTTGTGTGGGTCCAAATAGCTCATCTGAAGTCCTTTGCCTTTGAAAAGGACAAGAAAATGGAAATTATTGGAAAAACATAAGTGAATTCTTGTGGCTGCTGAGGCTGGATGTAGGAAACATGACCTGACAGCTTGCTTCCCACGCTAGGTTGGAGCCCAGCTGCAACCCACGCTGCAGTGGCATGTTTTGAACCCCACCAAGGCTGGTTTGTGCGGCATGATCCCTTCCCCGGCCGTTGGTGCTCGGCTCAACTCCATCACGGCCACGGTCCTGCCCAAGGTTCGGCTGCAGGTGCACAGTGCTGGGCTGAAATTCCTCCTCGCCCCCCCCCCCCCCCCCCCCCCCCCCCGGGATTTAAACATCTCTTTTTGGGTGAATGCTTTTGGGAGGATAGTCCTGTGAAAATAGCCCTGAAAAGCTATCATGAGCATTTGTTCGATAGGTCATTCCTACCCTTCCCATGGTGATAAAGCCAATATTTGAACAGCCATGAAAAAAAGAAAGAAAAATTGCCTGGGGAGATTAGAGGGTCAAACTGTGCCTGGTATTTTGTTGATGCAGGTGTGATCCATTTGAATGTGACATCTCTGGCAGTGGCATAAGCTGCTTTCCCAAATAAAAGGATCCCAATATATCACTTTTCCAACACAGAAAAACGAATTTCAGTGATGCTGCACTGAAAGAAGGTGAGGTACGGGGGACGGGGACCTGCTTTGAGCTAATAGCCCATCGCTGAGAATGTGACTGTTGAACTGGCACATTTCAGGCTGTTTTTCTTGCCTCTGCCCAAATCAACAGCGGTGAGTCATCACGGCAGACGGTATCAGCTGCCATGGCGTTTGCAGTGGTTCATAGCGCAGCCTGCCGAAACCTGCTGCTTTCCCCTGCTGCTGACAGGAGTGGGACTCTGATCCTGGCCGTCCTCAGCACCAAAACAACGATCACTCAACGGAAACGTGGTTTCAGGAGCCAGAGACCCTATGTTTACTTTCAGTACCAAAAGAAGCGGTGCCCTGTTCCCGTGCTGGAGTAGGAGATGGCAAAAGACTGGGCAGAGTCTGCCCACCTGCACTTTGGCCACCCCTATGCCACCATGGCTGCTGCCAGCACATCCCTGGGGATGCACAGCCGGTGCTCCCCTCCCCTCCCCCAGCTCAGCGAGGACCAAAGCAAAGGGGAGCCAGGGTGTGCTGCAGCACCCTTTGGCCCGTGCAGCTGAGCACCTGTCTTGCAGACACCAGGATGTTGGGTGGGGAAAGGGGAGTTTGGCACCTTGGTGTCCTGGCCCAGTATGGATTCAGGGCATGCCCAGGGCATGTCCCCAGTCCTGTGACTGGGGCTCCCTGCGTGCACCCACTTGCACAGAGCTGGTGCAAGGTCGGTGGGGTCCAACTCCTTTCCCATGCGGAAGGCCAACAGCATCCCGGCTTGTGTCTGAACAGCATGGCCAGCAGGACAAGGGCAGTGATTGACCCCCTGTGCTCCGCACTGGTGAGACCACTCCTTGAATCCTGTGTTCAAGAGAGACATTGAGGGGCTGGAACGTGTCCAGAGACAGGCAACAGAGCTGGGGAAAGGGGCACAAGTCTTCTGGGGAGCGGCTGAGGGAATGGGGGGTGTTTAATCTGGTGAAAAGCAGAGTGGGGAGGACCTTATCTCTCCCTCCAGCTGCCTGACAGGGGCTGTAGGCAGGTGGGGGTCGGTCTCTTCTCCCAGATAAGCAGCAGGACAAGAGGAAATGGCCTCACGTTGTGCCAGGGGAGGTTTAAATTGGATATTGGGAAAAGTTTCTTCCCCATAAGGGTTGTCAAGCACTGGAACAGGCTGCCCAGGGAAGGTATACCCTGGAGGTATTTGAAAGACATGTAGATGTGGCACTTGGTTCAGTGATGGACTGGGCAATCCTGGGTTAACAGTTGGACTTTGTGATGTTACGGATCTTTTCCAACCTAAATGATTCTATGAACAATGCCTGGGGCTTGCCATGGCCCTGCAGGTGGGAGGCACCACTCAGCACCAAATCCACTGCTGCCCACCCCAAGACTGGTGGCTCCAGGAGGGCCAGTGTGGTGCCTGGCAGGGCAGAGCTGTCACCCCGGGGCACTGCCAGGGCTGTGCAAGCCCTCTCCTCTGGGCCTGCACATGCACAAAGCCAGGGACCTGGATTTATCCAGAAAAGCTGCAGGATATGGATGTCGCTGAGCAGCTTTTGCTGAGCAGCCTGATGTGATTTGGAAGAAGAAAAGTCGCAGTGCTTGTAGTCATTTTCCAGGCTTGACCAGCATGGCTTAGCAAAAGGTCAGTCTGTGGCCGGAGCTGACTGACAGTCCTTGTGGGTACAGGCACATACCCACAGCACCGGCAACAACAGCAGATGATGAAACACATTGGCAGGATCTGGGAAGACTGAGCACAGTTTGCTACAGAGGGAAGTATTTCAGCAGCTTTTCAAGGTCAATAGAGATGCCCTTTTGCCTCTGAAGTCCTTATTGCCACAGCTCCTCTCTGCTTCTTGCTTGGGAATGGAAGCGCTGTCGGAGTTACAGGAGCACAGCCTGGGCTTTGCCCTGCGAAAGCCCCAGCTGCTCAGTCCAGGCTCAGAGCGGACAAGCTCCTCGGCTGCTCAGGCAGCTCCCTGTGCAGGCAAAGTGATGGGATGGGGAAAGTGTGAGGCTGCAAAGTCATCACTATCAACACTGTCAGCCCAGCTGGTCTCAAGACATTCTCCCTTGAACACCCACCTCACAGATATTAATCAGCCAGCTGGGCAGATTAGATTAGCTGGATTTCTGCATCCAAAGCTGATGCCCACTGATTGGAAACCACTCCAGAGCACAGGCAGTTAAATAGGAAGGTGTTTCCTATTCATGCACAAGCTTTGCTGAAAGGAGATAAGCATACATAATAAGAGGAGGCAGAGGAGACATGCAGCAAGGCTGAATTAGCAAGGAGTTTGGCATGCTTTTGGTCTGATGGTTACTACAGTCTCAGGAATTCACTAATTGGCTGTGTGGGACAACTAATTATCTTATCAGCCAGTAAGTCAAGTAGTAATTCAGTTTAAGCACACTTTTTCTTCTTTTTTTTTTTTTTCCCCTCTATTTGGAAGCATATTTGGCACTTTGGCATCTCCACGCACCGTTGCAGTGCAGCACAGGCTGTGGGATGCTAACCCCCTGGCTCTGTGGGAAGGTGGGTCACAGCCACTAACGGGCTCTGGGTGACACTGCACGCAGCCTCGCTTGCTGCTGCAGCAAAGGATGAAATGTTGGGGGTTGGGTTGTTTTTTTGTTTGTTTGGGGGTTTTTTTTGGACCCTGAATTATGTCTCAAGGATGGGGCCAAAAGACAAGCCCAAAGAAAACAGGAGGCTTCAGCCTGATACATGGGGGCAGTGGTCCACAAGGGCCAGAGCTAACCAGAAAATAATAGCCCGAACACTTTTAATAAGAGACATCAATCTGAGCAGTACAGAAACTTTTTTCTTAAGCGGGTGCCCTGGTTGCTCCAGGTCCTAATTTCTCCAATCTTGTATGCTTCTTACATGAGTATCCAAAGATGCATGCACTGGATGGGGCAGAAAATTAATAGCTGGAAAAGGCATTTTTTTTCTAACTGGTTGGTAAACATTTTAGTCTGTGGGCTTAACCCTGCCCTGAATGATGCCAGAGTAAATTTGAAGGTCTTTTAATTATTTATTAGAGTTACTCCAGGTGTAACAAAGTGCAGAACTCATTACTGCATCTGGTGAGGGATCCACATCTTGGGCAGGAGAAGAAATCCGAGACCAATGTTGCATTTTCCCCCACCAGTGTAAGAGTTATCTCCCCCGAGCCCAGGGAGAGGGGGATGAGGAGGTGACTTAAGTTATTCATAAGCTGAGTCCTAATGAAGCTAATCACCAGCTAATTAAAGTCCTCCTATCAGACATCCTGTGCTGCTTTGCCCTAACATAGAGCATGGGGAGTTCTTAGCTGAAGAAGCTGAAAAAAATTATTTGGAATACATTCCAAAATTAATTTAATATATGATGTCTGCTGGGACTGGGTGAGTCAGAGCGCTGTGATGGGACTGTGAATGTGCTGCAATGTATTTGTACTGAAGTTTAAATAAGATTGATGGAGCCATAAAAACATTATTGAAGAGGCTTCGTGGTGGAGCCTAGGGGAAAAATAAAGCACAGCAACAGGCTCTTGGTTTTGTAGCATACTCCCACCTCACTGTGGGGTTGTGATGGTGACAGGTTGTCTTTGTTGGCTGGGTTTGGGTCCGCAGAGAGCTGCGGATGGCTGTGGGATGGGGTGGATGTCTGGGACTTGTGGGAGTTGCTAAAGCTCTGCAAGGAGATTTCCCAGGAGATGACAGATGGCCTGTGGAGCTGTTTCTAGTAGAAGTTTAAGGTCAACCTGAATCTTCTGGTTTAGAGCTGAGGTTTTGTCGTAATTGTCCTTGAGGAAGAGGGCTTGCAAAGCTGATGAGGTCTGAGGCCAATGTGGTGGGGATGCAGAGCTCCCAGCTGATTTGAGCTGCAGCTCCTGAACAGCTGAGATCCTCAGGCTGGTCCTTTTCAACTGCAAAGTCATATTGATTTGCCTCCTAATGCCTTTTACTAGCAAACACACAGAGCACTGGTCCCAGGAGCATTCCCTTCCCTTTCACCCGCTGAGGACATGAACGTGCCCCAATGGTCAAAGGGTAAAAATGTTCCGGTCCAAAGGATGCAGGCAAAAGGATGGATTTGGCCAGTTCACTGCTCCCTCGAGCTGTTTTTTAAAAACATCCCATAAGTGGAGAGCTCAAGTCTCTCCCTGTATTCCTTGAAACAGTGATAGGAGAGTAGACCAGAAGAAACCATCTGGCTGTCAGGGCTGTGACAGGGAAACGGGTTTTGGAACAGAAACCAGAAAATCCAGAACTGCTGAAGGTGTTGCTGGGAGTTACTGGTGCTCAGACAGTTCAGAGATGGCTTGGGATGCTGCAATGCCTCTTGGAAAAGAGCATTCATGCTCCTACAGGAGAAACCCAACTCTTGCTGGCTGTGGTGCCTGGGAAGTCTTTGCAGCAGCAGGTGACCTCAGTCAGGGAGATGCCTCAAGGGTCCAGGCATCCCTCGCTGAATCTAAGGCTATCCCTCCACACCCCTTTTTCTCCAGGGCAGCTGAAGCTGGTTCCCCCCCTCCTCACCCCACTCCTCAGCAGGGCCGGCGCCCCTGCCCATGGTGCTGTGCAATGAATCCCACCAGCAAACCCCACCAGGCTGGAAACCAGAGACTGCCCATCTGCCACAAATGCTTTTGGAAGCAGAGCAAAAGAAATGGGATGGATGGTATAATAAAACTACAAAGAATTATTGGCTTTGGTTTGCTTTGCAAAGATTAAGAAGCTCTTTCAAGTGTCTTGGGCTTCATTTATCACCTGGATATAGACCAGCACAGGCAAGTACGTTTATGGTGCAAGATATCTCTAAAGGTCTGCCTTTATACTTCACAGCTGTGAGGTATCAAACCCTCAGCTTTTTAATGATATTTCAGTCACAGTAAGCTGTAAAGAGGAGCAGCAAGTGTACATGGAGCTGCGGCAGCCTGCAGCCAGAGGCTGGGCATCTGTGGGCCCTGGGCAGCTCCCCTGCCCTGGTGCTCATCACGCTGTGTGTCACTGGTGTGCTTCAGGCAAGGTGACAGAGAGCCTGCTGTCTGCAGGTGTCCACTTTTGGCTGAACCCTCTCCGTCTGCACTTGTAGAAAGGTTTAGTGGTGGCTGCTGCCTTGAGGTGTTCAATGCCACACATGTGCAGCTGCCACGTACAGTATTGCTCACTTGGAAATCCCTTTCCAAATGCACTGAGACCTCAGCTCCAGGGCAAGAGCAAGGAAGACCCAGGACACACCAGGATTTCCAGCCGGGATATTTCTATCATTGCTGGATTAAAAGCACTGAAGCAGAACCCTTCTGAGTAATTCAGAGTCTCCCTTTGCAACTGGGTGTGTGAGTCATCAATATGTTGACACATACTCATTTTAGTAAAATCTGGTATTTGTTTCACTAGTAGTGTTGATGTACAAAAGGCATTGAAACGAAGTGCTGCATGTTAAAGATCAATTAGCTTTTACTCCCACTGAAAATGACAATGGTATTTGGAAGACATATGTACACCCACGTCCTCGCTTATGCTCGCCAGAAAATTTATGGTGCTCTCCCCAGCTGCAGGGAGGCCATTTCCTCTGCAGTGAACTTGAAACTTTGGTTTCTGCCTCTGCTCTTTCTCTGTTTGAGTACAGGAGGGAAAGTCCTGCAAAGAGCGAGTGGGTCAGCACCAGCCAGGAGGGGCTGGGACTCGCCTGCTATTCTTCAGACCTCGCTCCCTTCACCTGAGGCTTATTTTGGGTAACCAAAGGAGCTGATTTGCAGCGTGTGTACGGGCTAAAGGTGGAAACACTTCCCCTGCCTGAGAGCTGCACCCCTGGGGTCTATAACAGCAGCTTAAGGGGAAGAGGGGAAGCACCACCACAGGTACCTCTGAGGGAAGCGCTGTGAGATGTGGGGCAGAGGTTTGCAGGGCTGGTACCAAGGGCTTTATGCTGCTCTGCCAGAAGAAGAGATGAGGTAGGAGAAAGCATGGTAAAGGTGCTGGCCTGGGTTACCAGAGACCCTGAGCTAAGCCTGTCCCAGTCCCCATGGGCATCTCCCCGTGGGCAGCATGGGGCCCTGCTGGATGCTGGGGTGCTCCTCTGCTGGTTTGAACAGGGGGGCTCTGGCTGCTGATTTTCTTCTCAAGCTGCTTTACCAGTTCTGTTTGATCTCAAGCCACTGTTTTAAAAGAAAGTGGTATTCCAAGGAGTAAAGCACATTTCTCAGACGTGTTATTTAAAGCAACAGTCAGCCTTAAATGCGGGGTGGCACCTGCCCAGACTTTCCTGTTCCTGCCGTTGGTGTTGCAAGGAGGTGGAGGCCATTGCTCAATGTTTGTGACTAACGCAGCCCTCCCTACCCACAGCTCTCGGGGGAAGTGGGCACCCACCATCAGACCCTGCTGGAACCTGGGGTGGCTGGCACAGGGTTCTGTGTGAGCCCACCTGGGCCAAAAGAACCTTGGGGGATGAGGATCAGGGGGCTCTTTTCAGCTTGATAATCTCCCTGAGGCGATTGAGGGGCTGCTGCTCCTGGAGGAAGGGTGTGCTTAAGTAATTTCTTGCTGCCAAAAGAAACGCCTGAGAGGTGGTGGCAGGTGGCAGCTGTGCTGGCTTCAGCCAGCATTCAAGGATAATAAATTGAAAGAAACCACCTGAGAAGGGAGGTTATTCTTGCACTGGATCAGTTCCCTGGTGTGGTTTGCACTGTGCCTCCCAAAAAAAGGTGTAGTGGCTCAATTTGGGCAGGACTGAGCTGGTGGGGATGGGCTCTGCCCTCGAGAGGAGGGCAATGTCCCCAGGGGCCACACAGGTGAAACACAGGGCTCCCTCATCCCATTTCTCTCTCTGCTGCATCCAGAAATTCAAACACTGTTGCATTAAGGGTATGGACACCTTTTCCTGTGTTTTGGCTTATTTTCTCCTCCACCCCTATGTGAAGACAGATGCAAACTGAGCTGGGAACAGACTAGCTACAAAAGCGGTTTCAACTGCCAAGAACAGCAGACTGGAAAGACAGAGGGATGCGCGTGCTTTGCTTCTCATTTATACCGAAGTTGTAGATGTTATTTGTCATTTCCAATCATGTGCGTGACTGTCAGTTTAATCAAACTGCTCCTTTTAATGTCTGACTCATGCAGGGGCTCCTTTCCATTCCTGCCTATGTCAGGTGAGGACCCAGCATGGGCAGGGTGGGGCATGGCCACCTCGATGCCCTGCAGCCCCCCCAAAGGGCTGGTGGCCAGGCACACTGCTGGGGGGCTGTGCCGATTCAGGCACAGGCTGGGGCTGGATGCACAGAAGCAGCAAGTCGGGGACCGCCAGCAGGTCCCTGTCGTGATGCTGGTCCCCAGGGATGCCCGGAGGAATTCACGTGCTCATCAAAGGCATCTGCAAGCGATGGCACGGAGGGCAGCAGTAAGAAACCTGACGTCACCTGCCACGGCTGCTCGCTCTGTCTCGCCTGCTGGGGACTATTTTTAGCATTATCTCAAAAGTGCCTCCTCGCCAGGGTTTAGTTGCTTAGCAGCCACCTCGTGGCTGGCATGATTAGGCTGAGAGCAGGCAGTTATTAATGCACACGTGCGGAGATTACCTTGCAGCTTCCACCTGGTCATTGCCTGAAAACCTAACGGCTCTCGGATGCATGGGTCTGGGGGCAGGGGGTTTCAGCCCCAGGGGATGCTGTCCCCTGCGTGCAGCAGTGACAGCCCCCATGGGCCTTGGGGGGGCTGCCTGCGCCCCCTGTCCTGGGGTCACCCCTCCAGCACAGCGGACCCTTTCCCTCTGGGTTTGCTCTGTTTGGGAACAGGCATCAAAAAAGGGACTGGAGCTCAAAATTTGTCTCTGTGGAAGTCCCCAGCCTGCAGCCAAGAAAACACGGTGCACAAAAGACTGGCAGGATGCTTTGTTTATTCTTTGGTGAGCCATTTTACTCTCAGATGATCTGTTTTCTCTGACATGTATAGAACTGTATTTTTCTAAAACTGCCTACCAGGATTGCTGGTGTCTGAGTGCAGAATTGTGTTTGTTGTAAAGTCAGTGGTACCCTTGGTCATGATTAGGGCTCTCAGAAGACAAAGGGAGTTATTTTCTCAAATTGAAAAGTTTGGTACTTGAATTATATCTGCTCAAATTGATTAAATCAGACTGTTGAGCCACAGATAACACTGTAAATACATTAAGCTGAAGAAAAAAATCTTTTAAGTCTCCATGCCCTGACAGGCTCCTTTTAAAGCTGGAAAATCCTGAAATGAGTTACTGTAAGTACAAATACAATATACAAAAAAGACTTTTAGGGACTGGCTTCCAAAATGGCAGGAGTCTAAGCTGATGCACAATTATAAGCGTGTCCCAGCTGCTGGCAAAGTGATGCCTGCACCTGGAGACCACTGCAGCCTTCCAACAGTCAGAGTATTGCAGCTCCTCCTAGGAGTTTAGAGGTTATTTCAACAGCAAAGTGGTCCTTCAGCCTCTGTTCAGGGATGGTCTGGCTCAGTGGCAATGTTGAACAGTGCCTCTTGGGGACAGCCACTGCGCAGAGGGACAGCCAGCACAGCTGGCCAAATGCCTGTCCCAAGAAGCTTCCATAAAGGGACACACAGGTCTTAGAGATTAAAGGGCAAAGACCGGGACTTTCATGAGTGGGCATAAAGGGACATCCACCACCTTAATGCCATCCTTGACTGTGGTCTGGCCCTCAGCAGTGTCTTTTTTGAGCTGTTGTAGAACACGAACTTCCTCAGCAGGGCCCCAGCTGGGAGCAGCAGCCCCTCATTAGCACCTTTAATCCTCTTCAAATTCCAGGATAGCGCAAATAATATTCCTCGAGAGTGATCAAAAGCTTGCACATGGACGTGGAGCAAACTGGAGATTGCACGAAGTGGAAAATGGGGCATAATCTGATAAACCTGAAAAATCATGCTGAGGCTGTGTGCGCCTCCTGGGGCACATCCTATTCCTGCCTGCCCAAGCCCCTCAGGGACATGCTGTAGCTCCTGTCCCTGCACTCGCACCTCCTCCTAGTCTCTGACTAGATATGTCTGGGAGTGCATCCAAGCTGCAGAGCCACAGGTCTCAGCACAGGCAGAGGAGGTAGAGGGAAGGGGAAGGCAGGAGGGGCCTGCGAGGAGGGCTGTTGTGTTGGGAGATGCTTGATCTGGGCAGCTGAGCGAGGGAACTGAGGTCTGGGATCTCCTCAATAACCCACTGCCCAGCTAGCAGGGAGGGAGGAGGGACAGGTCGCTGCAAGGACAGATGCTATTTCAGGAGCGATGCTGTTTGTGAGACGGAAGGTCTCTGTCAGGCACCAGGGCCTGAGTGCTGCCGGCAGGAGAGGGTTTCTGCTGCGCGTCAGGTGCTGCCAGGAGTAGTCCTGCAGCATCCAAACCAGGAATCAGACGCCTACTCAAGAGAGGTGATCTCTGAGTATCATCTCCTGTTTAATGCAGGGTAGGTTATGCTGCTGTGTGTTTTATGGCCAGGATCTCACCTGGAGCATCTCCACACCCCTCCTAGGCTGTGGGCAGGGACAAGAGGTGGGAGCCTTGGGTCCCAGCATAAAAGCCCTCCGTGCATACCTGTAGATTTATTGATTCAGCATAAAAAGAAGAAATCAAGTATGAAATCAGCTTGCTTTGCCAGTTTGGTCCACAGATCATGCATTTTTAGAAAGCCAGCCCACATCCTTCATGTAACAGAGTTACGGGCCACTACTCTTGATAAATGGCAGCCAAGACTTAAGTAGGGAATGGGAATGGGGCAGCCAAGTGTTTCCTGCAGGTGGTGGTGACACCAAAGGCATTCTCGGTGGCCCATGCTACTATCCAACTAGCTGGTAAGTTGGAACGGAGCTCAGTTTGAGGAAGAGTAAAATACAGTACTGCAGAACAGAGAAGGCATTTCAGCCTGGTTATGGTTTGCACCCTAGAGTAATCTTTAAACACTTAAAGATGAAATGGCAATTCCTGAACTATTGGAAACTCAGCGTTTCAGGAAAATCGTTCTCTTAAAGCGTGCTTGAGTGATGGAGCTGTTTCCTCTCCCTTTGTCCTCTTCAACTGAGGTACAGCAAAGGATGCAGAGCTAGTTACTAAGTTGTTTTTCCTGACTGGCCCTGGGAAAGGTGGATCTGGCAGGTGACAGCAGCAGTGGCCTGGGAGTCCTGGCCAAAGCAGCAAAATGTGTGTTTCTGCCATGTCCTGGAAACGTGATGGAGAATCAAATAGCGCTGTGCCTGTGCTCCTGTTCCTCTGCAGCTACAGCCGGCTCGTTTTCAGTCTGGCATGTGTCCTGGCTGAATCAAGCCAGTGTGCGCCCAACTGTCTGCGCAGGCATGCCCCGAGGTGATGCTGGAAAGGTTATTCCTTGGCTTTCTGCTCCTATTAGTCATGTTAGCGCCTGTGCCTGTATTGATTATTTTCAGACATTATGCAATGTTAAAGCCCCTCCGCCCTTGCGAGGCAGCGTGAGAGCAGATTTGCATGCTTTTCTTCAAAACAACTTCAACTATAAACCCGTGCATTTGCAAAAACAGCCCCTCGCTGGGCCTTTTTAAGTTTTTAATGAAACACTTTCTGCATTCAAATTCCGGTTGCCTCTCGCTCTGTGTGACAGCGCCTTCGCTCTGCCACCTGCTGCCAGCTGCTGCAAGCATTGGCTTCACTGCAGCCAGCCCAGACCTTGGGGTGAAGTGTAAAATAAATTTGAAATAAGAAATCATATTTAGGTGTCTTAGGGCAGAGCTTTATCCTACTACTTATTTGCTTAATGCTCTTTACTTTGGCAAGCATGTCAAGAGTGGGAAAGGAAACGCGTGTTAACATTTGTCACACATTTGGTAATATTGCATATAGAAAGGTAAATGCCAAATGTACATATGCCATTTTATAAATAAATGCTTCTGGCACAAAGGCATTTTCTGCCTAATTACGTGGCCTTTTTGATGTAAATGTTATGAATGTGTGGTAATATTTGGCCATCTGCTGATGACAGTAAGAACTGCACAGGCAGGGCGGGATGGAGCCCCTCCGCGCTGGCTCTGCTGCAGGCTGGGGATGGGATCGGGGCACCCCAGCACCCCGCAGAGGTACTGGGATCTGCCCCACGTGCTGGGATGGGGGTGACAGCCTCAGCCGGACATCCTGACATCAAAAGAAACCTAAATGCAGGTTTGGGATCACGACCTTGGTCTGTAATGGTATCTGTGGGTGGCAACTAGCAGGTGGCCCTGCTGGCCCATGGCAAGCTTTCCCCAGGCTGCTGGCCACTTGCTGCTTCCAATGGCTGGAGTTGTTTCTAGAAATGCATTTGCCTAATGTCTGTGGCCTACGGACTGCACCTGGGAACAAAACCACAATATCCAGGTGAGAGAGGAAAAGGAGGTGGCAGAAGAAAGTAGGGCAGGTGAGAAAAACACACAGTACAAAAACAACAACAAAAAAACCCAACCAAAAAAAGGTCTAAGTAAAAAGAAGGTGGGAAATTCTCGGTTTGTGAGGTCAAGGCTGGCTGAAGGAGGAGATGGAGGCTGAGAGAGCAAGGAAAAGCTGATGAGGGCAGACATGGAGACAAGAAAAGGAGAAAGGCAAGGAGTGGTGGAAATGAAGAGCCCTTCTCCAAAGAGAGAAATTAGGATATGCCGTTCGGGTTATGATATATAGAAACTTGTCCCTTGAAAGTCCCCTGTGCTCCTCCTTTCCCCACACAGGCTGTGGGGCAGGGGGAAGAGGCGAGGATGCAGGACTTTCCCACTTCTGTCCGAGCCCTGCCAGCACCAGCACTTGTATTTCACACCTGCTCGGCTTGGTGTGCCTGATGGGCAGTGGGGTGCACTGTCCCTGCGTGGGCAGAGTGGGGTGTTTCAGTGCCCTTCCAGCCTGCTGGCTTTCCCTATGGATTGGAGAAAACAGCGGGTTCAGGTCTTACACTCACAAGCTGGAGTCAGTGCGGAGGAGCTGGGGCAGGCACGCTGGGTGCTGGGGTGGCGGCAGGGATGTGACACCATGACAGCAGAGGTATGGTCTAACTTTGCCTCGACTCCGTTTCAGAACCGAAATATGTTAGTTAAAGATTTTATCACTAGTTTTGTTTTCCTTTTCCTCTCTGAGACTGGCGGCCCCGTTCTGTGTGCCAGCACGAGCCAGCGCTGCAGTGGCCCTGGCCAGCGCGGACGGATGCAGGAACACTGGTGCCCTGACTGTGTCACCTAGAAGACACCTGGTGCTGAAGTCTTCGCAGTCCCTTCTGGCTTTTCCCCCACCGCACGCACTTATGGCAGAATATCGGTGCTGTGCACTCCGAAACAGGTTGTGCAGGGGGGGGGGTGATTTTACAGGCTGCCCAGCAGAAGGCAGCCAGGTGAGCTCCAGCAATATCTGATTATCTTCTCCCATCAGAGGGAGCTTTCAGGCATTCCTACCCCTGACACCCCACAAAAGGTACTGAGGAGATGTTTTAGAAGGAGAAAAAGGAGGACTTGGCTTTTAAACCCACAGAAACATGAGTCGGGGAAGTTTTCTAGAAGAGACAGATAAAATAATAGCACAGCCATTTTCTGTCTGTCTTTCCTAAGCACATTTGTTAATCTTTCTGCTGAATGAATCCTGCATTTTCTCAGCACAGCCAGAGTTTCGCCCTGTGAGCCCACCCCTGACAGCGACAGGGGCACCTGGCATCACTGTAGCACCAGTCCCACCTGTATCTACCCTGAGGCTCAGCTGGGGGTCATGAGCTGGGAACAGAGGACCATGATCCTACAGCGAGAGCTGGAATCGAGTGAGGGAAGGTAACAAACACGTGGCAGAGATGCTGAAGCTGTGGAGTTCTATAGGAGTCCCCAGGCTGGCCAGTGCTGAGAGCCTCCAGCACGAGGAGCAGCCCTCAGGATGCGTATCCCTGCTGGTCTGACTTTCTTGGGGGAGAAGGAGAAATTCCCATCATCTGTCAGAAGTCATCACCTGAAACTCCCCAGTCCTCGGTTCAGCCCTGGGGTCATTCCACTACTGCAATGAATTTGTGCCAGGTAAGGACTCTGTTGATTGCATATGTAAAAAATATGTGGTTTTTTACTTCCAGCTATCATCAGTTTGAAAACTGCCTCTATATTTGACAGGCAGTGTATTGACTCACTTCTGCTCATTTGTTTTCCAGCTCCGTTTTTCATTTTGCATTTCTCAACATCTCACCACAAGCTATTCGGGTTAGTGCTCTTTCTGTGACAGGGCACATCCTCAAACAAAACTGCACATTTGGGACAGGAGATGTCTGCTCCAAGGCTTGCAGCTTGGCTTTTTATAAAGACCTGAAGAATTTGCAAAATTTGGATCCAGCCAATGTTTTGAACGCGGCCAAGGCTGCGTTAAGGAGCTCAAGTACAGCACTGTAGCTGTTTTGCTGCAGCACTATGTTTTTGTTTCAGCTTAGAGTAAAAAATAAACCTGACATACTGAAGGAATTGGTGGAGATCTCATACAGAGGAGTGAAGTACTTGTGTTAGAGGTATGGGGACAAATTCCCTGTTGGGGAGAGCCTGATTTCCAGGCGTGGGATGTTCCTTTGGCCAAAAATCCTGTGCAATTCCTTCACCCTGCTAAGACAAAAAAGCTTTGTGCACTCTCTTACCACGGTCCTTAATTGTAAGTGAAAATCTTCCCACACATGGCTGAGATTTGTCTGTGGCCTAACACTGTTCATAGCAATTGTATTCCGATGTTCTTGTTTGTTAGTTTAATAATATCCTAAGTAGCATTTAATACTACTGTTATAGCTGCCATATCTGATGCAGACTGAATATCAATCCCTTACAAAGCTGGAGGTTGGAACATGAATGGAAACTTTCTTTTATGCTGAGTTCATTGTTCATTTGTTTAGTGTTCCCCTTTCATATCTTCTGTTTCAATTCAAGAAAAAAAATCTCTGAAAAAGGAAGGGAGGAGAAAAGACAGTTTCTGTGGGCTCACGTAAGCGTTCCTGACCTACTCCCTCTTGGTCCTGCTTACCTGTAGCTCAGCTGAAGTAAAATTGACATACAACCGCTGTTGCTGTATCAGCTGGGCCATACTGATCTTTAGGCATAGATCCCCCTAACTTCAAGGAGAATATTTGACCTCTTGGAGGCCTGAGCAACCTCCAGAGCCTGGAACGGTAAAGGCGTTCCCCCGTGCATTTGCCGTGGGGAATCACTGAGCTGTATTTCAGGCTGTCGCTCCCTGCTCCAGGGGTGGC
Source organism: Falco peregrinus (assembly GCF_023634155.1). NCBI lineage: Eukaryota > Metazoa > Chordata > Aves > Falconiformes > Falconidae > Falco > Falco peregrinus. Next base: position 80,836,451 of record NC_073725.1, on the reverse strand, counting down.
TGCACTGAGCAACAGCAAAAGCGACCCGGGGTGGGAGAGCTGTGAGGTTAAACTGCAGCAGACACGGAGTTAGTTCTTGCCACAAGACAAACGGTATTACTCACACAACATGAACAAGATCTATCCCAGGGCTTATGAAGACTGTCAGCTTTGCACACGTGGATAAAAGGCATTAAGGAAATCTCCCTTATTTTTTCGATGTGTTGTCTTTTCTGGGACTTGCCCATTTGCCGAGTTTGTGCTGTCATGCTGAACGCATTTTGAAGCTCTCTTCAAGTGCTGTGTATTTAATTGGCTTCACAGGCAGGCACCTCGCGCGACACAGTCTGTCTTGTTGGCAGCCTGTGAAATATTTTGCCATTGTTCTTTTTCATTTGGCACATGAGTGTCTGCACACAGTGTCCAGAATAGCCAGGTCCGAGTCACTGGTGACATCATGGTCTATGGAAGAAAAACTTCCTCGGGGAGCAGGGGCAGTACGTGCAGCTTGGGGCTAACTACAAAAGAAATCTGCTTTTTTGTGTAGGAAATGAAAAATATGCTCAGAAAGATAAAAGGGAATAATAACACTGACTACTAGCAGAGGACGTGTTGGATGACCCTGAAGTCAGTGTGATTGTACTTTACACCGTACCGGTGATTACATCTGTAGGATGAGCCCCAGCTCTCAGTGAATTCATCCTTGTGCCTTGGTGGCCCTTTCCCTCTTAACAGGGGCAAACTGTGGTCCAGAATGACCTGCCAGGATTCAGCAGAGCTGACCGAAGGAAAGCAGGGCTCCTCAGCAAGCCTCCTGTCTTGGGAACCCATCGCTTCCAGACCAGAGCCTGCTGGGTCCCAGGTTGTGACCCTGGTTTCCCTTTTTCTTTTCTTTCTGTCTGTCTTTCTCTCTCTCTCGGACCGCTGAGAGTAAATGGTAAAAGCTCTCTTTCCTGATGCTGCTGTGGGAAGATTCGTAGATTCCTCCTGGCTTCCAGGAAATATCGACAATTCCAAGGCAGGGAAGAGTCAGCTGCGAGGGAGGGAGGAGGAACACTGCAATAGCTATTCAACTGTCCTGGGAGATTTGCATCCTTCAGCTAATAACTGAAGCAGAGTATAACAATGGAATTAATTTTAAACCGCCTGAGCAATCAAAGAGCAATTACTTCCTTTAATTACAAGCAAGATGGGGGAAACAATAGGATTTAATTTCAATAAAATCTCAAACAACTCAACTCTGATTTTTATTTAATACAAAAGTAACAGAACTTCGCGCTTTGCAACAACCTATGTGCCTGAAAATACCATGCTTTATCGTCACTATTGGCACGATAAACCATGGTATGGGCTTTGCTTAATATTCAGCACCTGACTGAAAAATAAACCAGGGCCCTACGCTTTGTTTTTAAATTATAATCCCAAATCTGTACAGCAGTGTCTGTTCTCAGTGCCAAAGTTCACTGGCAGAACCCGGCACTAAATTGAATGATGCCCTGTTTGTTTTGGTATTACTTATTAATTACATTTTTTTTAGATGCCCCCAAGTATTACAGTTCCTTTACAGAGCACACGGCTAACTGGCTAACTCGATCTCTCCCTGGAAGGGCTGAGGGCTCAGCGAGGGGGATGTGAGGGGGACCTTTGGCTACTCCCGGGCTGGAAAAACTTACCAAAATCTGGGTAAACAGAAAGGGAAATGAGAGCAAAAGTAACAGCTGGATTAGTTGGCTGCTGGAGCGCCGCAGGCGAGCTGGTGAGTGGCACAGCTGTAGAACAGTTTTGGCTTGCTTCTTCCTGCTTTTTTTGCCTTTGTAGTTGCTGGTTTGTGTTTTTTTTCCTGGTATTTTTAGCATTATTCCAGTTTGGTAGTATTTAACCTTGCTGCTACAATAACTGCTGCAGAAATTGTCAAGAGGGAATTTATTCTGTCTTTGTGAATATATTTGTACAGCATGAAATAAAGAAGGCCTGACGCAAGATATCGAACAACAAGGAAAAGACAAAATATTGACTCACCAATTCAGCAAGCATCATCTGCCTAGTGTGCTGAAAAAGGCAGGAGTCCTGTAAGAACAATCTCCCCTTGATCATGTTATTAAGGAATATCTCGTAAGGTGAAGAAACGGAAGGACTGGAGACAGCTGCATGGCCTGTAGTAAGCCTGGTAATTTTTGAATACTTTGCATAGTGCGAACATATAAAACTCATACATGATTTATATAGGTAGGCAAAGGAACTGATATACCCAGGCATGTATTTCCAACGCACATAAATCAGTGGTAGTTTCATTCCTGGTGTTAGTGATTCCATTTATTCTCATCTTGGTGCTTGTTGCTTTTATTTAGCGTAGCCCCTTCTGACGTCCTGAGTCACTTCAGAAGAGGAGGACACGACGATCCAGCTTTAGCTTCTCCAGGCAGCGCTTTCAGTCCCATGCCTCGGTTGTTGTCAAGGAGACATATCTCTGGCATATATCTTCTCTGTGGTTTCTCTTCTTAGTATGCTTTTCCATTGCTATGGAGACTATCAGAAACTCATTTAGCAACTCCCAGTGCCCCACGAGGAATGTGTATTTCATAACTCACTGCTCAGAACAAGGAGTGCTGTTTAATTTTTGGCCTCTCACCTGCACTGTCCAGCCTGGCTACGCCAGGGACTCTCTGTGCCAAGACGTTCTGAAATGATACAGCGCAGGTCTAAGGGCAGGGCTACAAAAAGGTGGCTTCAATGGGGACAGTTTTGAAGCTGAGGCAAACCTTGCACGTGGAAGGTAGCCAAACGCTTGCCCTGGCTACTTGGCGTAGCTCTCCAAGTCCAAATCCCTCTTATTCTACAGGTCCTCATCTTGTGTTCTGCTGAGTTCTTGTGCCGTTGCTATCTCCAGTAGAGAGACCATTTCAGATCAAGGAGTAAGTGTTTGCATGCTGTAGGTAAACTGTAGCTCTGGAGACCTTAAGGATTTCTTAATAATGTATGTTTAGGAGACATAATTACAGGAAAGAACATTAAAAGACAAGTGGCCAAATAGCATGAGGGACTGAACTTGCTGGGGTAAGAGCAGAAGCAGCTCACAGACCTGAGGATCGGGACAGGGAACACAGATACGGTTGTCTTTCATGGATGCTGTAGGAAGCAAACCAGATGAAACCAAGGAAAATGCCTAACTATAATGGTGCAAAAAAGAGGGAAACAGAACCGCTCTGTTGGCCACCACTGCAGGGCAGGAGAGAGGGAACCATGCAGTGGGGCTAGCGGCGTGGAGATAAGGAGTGAGATGGAGGATCTGCAGCTTGATTTGACCAGCTCCCAAGACTGTCAGCATCCTGACACTGTGGATCAAGGCTGCATCCCCCTCAGGGCAGTACCTGCATTTGTGTCAGTCAAGCGGTGGCACTTTTGACTCCCAGAGAGCGGCGGGGCAGTTGCATGAGAAGCAGCAGCATCCCAGCAATAGAAGTGGCAACAGCAGGCTGGAGAAACCTAACCATGTGCTGACACTGTGCACTCAAACCACTCTGGCCAGTACAGAAGAGTAGGCTTTATTAGGAAAACCAAGACATAAAAGAAGTTACCATTTGAGGTTTACAACAGCTGGTACACAGGAAGGCGGTCACTGCTGGGCTGAAAGGCCAGCAAGCAGCGGGTTTGAGCACAGCAGCATCTTTCTTCTAAGAGAGGATGGAGAACAATCCTTGCAACCCAGCCCAACAGGGACCCAGTCCATGGGAAGACCCCTTTCAAAGTGGGTGCAAACAAGCAGGCAAAAATAAGAAATAAATAGGGCTGCCTATAAAATAATAATGTTCCACATTCAGCGTAGGAATTATAGCCCCTCTCATGAGCTCTGTGGTTTGTGCTGAGATGGCAGCTGAGACTGCACTTCCCAGCTCCCTGCCCTATTTGCCCACTCCAGTGCACAGTCTGACATATTAACGTAATCCTCAGTTCCAGTTTGCGCTAATATGCCAGTCTATGCCCTGCAGTAACAGATATACTGTCATTTGGCTACTAGGGCTAGAAGGCCATAGGTGGGCTCTGAGAGGGGGACGGTAACTCCACTACCCTCCCTGGGTAAATCGGAGCCCACCCATACCCAGAAATCTGTAAGCAGCCAGTTAGTCTCCAAATCACCACCCTAGTGCAACACAGAGTCATAAATATCCAGCAGGTACTAGGAACAGCTGAACCCAGCTTAAAGGATCTAAATATATAAATAAAATGAAGTAATTAATCAATTCAGGCATTTTACCAAAATGTATGTAAAATGTACATATTTTATTGTGTCACATGATTTGTAATGAAGTAGGATTTGGGGAACTGAAAAGAATCACATATACCCTGTCACTTATGCAAATAACTCTATTCACTGATGTAAAAAATCAGTTAGCGACGTGTGAAGCTGCTTTAAGATGTTGATGTGGATCTCCCTGATGTATGGGCCTTGTTTACGTATGCTGGACTACAGCCAGTCCAGCACAGCACAGAGCTGGGCTGGTATAGGAGGCATACCCTGAAAGGACCCTCCGTGTTCAGGAGCCAGCGCACAGCAGCTGACACACTCGCAGGCAGCGGCAAATGAAAAGAGGAAGGAAATGCATTAAAGATCATCTACCTTGAACAACTGATGTCAGTATGTCTTAGAAATGATGGGTGGCTTTTTGCTTCAGTGTCTATTTAATCTTACAAAGTTCAAAATTTAAAGGATGTATTTCATTCAAACGTAGATGTTCTTTTTTTCAACTTGAATTACAGATTTAAAGGCAATGAATCCAGCTAGTGTCTATAGAAATGTATGTGTATGTATGTATACACCATACATGCAAATGCATTTCAGAGGGGTAGCTGTGCCCAAAGAGCAATTACTTGTGCAGTTCTGGTTTGTACCACTGCATTTCTCAGTGTCACTTTTTTTGTCTCATTGTGTTTTCTTCTCAGTGTTTAAACGCGTAACTTGTTCTTTAGCTGCGTGTTGGTGAAGGCATACAGCCAGGATTTATGGATTTGTGAACCTGTCATTATGGGGTTGGTGGACTGGGTCTGCACACTTGGAGCTGAACTCCATTTATCTTAGGGTAGGTGTTTAACTAATGGGCACATCAGACATGGCATAAATGCAGGGCAGCTTCTAGTGACAGTGTTTTACAAAAACATCTGCATGAATGAGCTGAGAGACCAAAACATTGACTGTTTTTATATTCAGTGAACAGAAATAACATGAAAAAACACCATGATAAAGCACTATCCTTTTGCTTTACTGATTATTTCAAGGTTAATTTCATCGATTCTGAATGATCGCTGTATCTGCAAGACTGGGGAACAAGTTCAAGGAACCGAGAGAATCAAGTAATTACAAGGCTGAAAACAATCTAATTAATATCTCAAATAAGAATTTAAAGGAACTTACACGGAAGACAAAAATATGTTTATGTAATTTATCAATTACTTTCTAGCTGAGTGAAAGGCTGACGACGTTTGTTAAAAGGCCTTTGGGTTAAAGGGCTGTAATGCTGCTGTGTGCATCGGCTGCGTGAGCTGTGGTCTAAGGAGGATGGCTGCGCTGCAAGGAGCCAAGCGAAGGCGTAACGTAAACCATGGTCTAGAAAAACAATGAAAGACAGAAAGAGAAGGGGAGAGATGTGCTCTGTTTAAGGGCTCGTTCAGCTTCAAATGGCAAAGCTCCCAACGACTTCAGGCTCTTGAACTGCTCTACAGCAAAATGATTAGAATAAACGTTCTGTTGTGCTCCAAGATCCCAACTAGATCAAGGTCTTACTGTGCTAAACATAATGAAAGTTTCTGCCCAGAAAACTTTAAAAGATACAGAGTTTTATAGAATAACATGTTTTTTTACAGGAGAAATCACAAGTATTGGGGACTAAGGATATCACTGATGTGTAAATCGCAAAAATATGATGCACAAAGAACACGTTAATACTACATGGTAAGATCTTCTGTCTTCTGTTTATTTCTGATTAAGTCCTTGGAGTTGTCTCTGTAAACATGCAAAAACTGAATTAAGAGAACTTTATGAAGGCTACAAAAGCAAAACTTGCAAATTGGGGAAAAGTCAGAATTTGGGTTGACTAGGAATAGTGTATGCTTTTCATGCACAGAATGCACACTGTTTTTTCATCCTGGCCTGGAGATGAGTCAAAGCTGTGTACTGAAGGAAGCTGTGGTTTGTAAGACTATTGTTAGAGAAGCTGGAAATTGTAGTGATTTAGATAGGGCAGCAGTGCAGCAAGATGATTTGGTGGTTACAATGTGTGTATGTTATTTAGGAAATCAGATTCTCTTTTACATAAGACAGTTCTTCCACACCAAGCTTTTCACAGGCTCAAATTAATACTGTCTTCGCACTGCATGTATCTGGCAGTAGAAGGCAATTTATTCTGATTTGATTCAGCTTGAATTGTGCCATTATTTAGATACAGATGCAGCCTTTCTCACAAAAATAACATGCAATAACAACTATGCAGGTGAGATTTCAACCAAATAGTGCCTGGGGCCTCAGTTCCCGCTGTGGGGACTTTGAATCCTCCTGGGTTTGCTCTAGATAGTGCCAGGTGACTGCAGCCACAGGGATGCCCATCGTCTGCAGCACCAAGCACAACAACCACAGTTGAGCTGGGGCAGAGCAACTGCTGCTGCTGCTGACCCTGAGCTTACCCCAGCTTTATCCACACGCCACAACTGAAGGAGTCCAACTCCATTTGTTTTCTGCTGTCGAGTATTTTTCCACCCTGGTGGCATGTTATCATGCAAACATCCAGAGTTGTGGAAGACTGTGGGCCATGGGTCCTCTAGTAATAACTTTTGGTCCCGTTGCCAGCTCTGTGGTCAAACACCTCAACTTGTGAGTTTCCACAAAAACACCCTTCAGAAGGACTGTGAGAAAATTAAGTGGGACTTGAGAAATGTGTGCAGAATTGGTGCATGGCTCCTCCCTTTTGTGCTCTGATACTATGTCTTTTCTCATAAAGGCTAGTTATCAAGCTGTCACTCGCAGTACGACCCAAGTGACATCTCTGGTGGTATCATCAAAGTCTTTTCCAGAGGCTTCAAGGAAAGACAGATAAGGACTTGGTATGCTGAGACCTGAAACACATTACAAAACAGGTAGGAAAATAAGCCTGGAAAAAGCAGTTAAAATTAGAGATTAAAAGATAAGTACCTTGGGGGGAGTCTACTGTATGTTTTACTTTTAATTGTACTGCACCTCTTAGACCAATTTTTTCTTTTACTTTTCATAGCACTCCACTATCAGCAATAAGCACCAAACTGAGCTAAATTAACAAGCTGGATTCATTACACCATCCAAACAGATTTCCCTGGGCTTATTATGCCTTAAGGGCTCAATACTTTCGTGACAGTCTCTTTCAAATTACCCCTTCAACAAACATGACATAAACTTGGGTCTGTAGAGCATGAAAATTTATGTGAGAGCAGTTATTTTAATAGATGGAAATTCTCGGATTCACCAGAAAGCTGAAGTATCAAGCACACTACTAATTTTTCAAAAGGACTTCACAGATAATAGTATTGTAGTATTGGCATCCATGGTGAAAGATAACTGCTTCTTGCTCCAACTTTGTCTTTCTCTGCAGTGCAGTACAGTGAACGCCAGCTCCGTTCCAGCATTGTGCAGGATTTCATAATATGCAATTGCTTGTAAGTCCTGATTCAGCTTTGCACTCCTGCAGGATGCAGTGTTTCTCATTTAGTTTCTGCCCAGGCTCTCCTGAAATAATGCAAGCACCACAAATCTCCCAACAGCTGCCAGTCAAAACAGCCAACTCTTGCAGCAATGTGAACTAATCTGCAGCCAGGCTGCCTGGCTTGCAGATAACAGAACATCTTAGGCAGGACCTTGGGTATGGCACTGCCTCACTGAACAGAAGGGAGGGAACTGCTGCTTGTGGGCACACGTTTTATTCAGAATGAGTAAAAGCATACTTGATTTTTGGCTGGCGCTGTCTACCAATCAGACATGTACCTGTTCCACAACGAGTTTGTTTTTCAGAGATGCTGAGAAATATTTTTAACTGAGTTGCTATGATGCTGCCAATTTAACTACAAAACACACTGCATGCAGACTATGACTTTCCTCTAAGGCATTCTGTGTGGCTTCCAAAACTCATAAAAGGATTGCTGCAGTTTCTGCTGTCCTGAAGACCAGCATGGAAGCTACTGCTCTGGGCTATCTTGCCATTTTTACCCTGGCTGAACTTTAATAGATGTAATGTGGCTGATAGGATTGAGAAAAAAATTTACTTTTCTACCATTTTTCCTTGGACATTTCAAGACCTAAATACTTAAAGACCTACAACTGTTTTCGGCTATGTATTTGTCAGGTCAAAGTAACTCCAATGCCTACTTGTTTAGGAACCAGTCACTTAAATGGAAGTGCTCAATTTATATATTATATATGCCTGTTGCTGGTAATATGTAAATAATGTCTAGGACATTTAAGGAAGCATATAGTTAATAAACAGAAAAGCATACTGTTAATAAACAGAAAATGAAGGAACAGCTTATACACACAACCAAGGACTTCTGTAATCCATGATGTGATAAATCTGTAACAAACATCTGTGACAGGAACTCAGATACTTAGTCATATACTGTACATAATGCTACTTTACCTAGGAGATGTAAAATGCCTTAAAGATGTAATAGCCTTAAAGAAATTCAGTAGAGCAAAAATGCAAGTTCTAAGAAAGTTAACGTGTTGTATTTGTTGCACTGATGTAGAGGAATACTGTTCAGTAGAAGTTATCCTCTAAAAGGCCTTGAGGAAATGGAGCAGATGGTTCCTTGTGCTATCCCACTTAAATTCAAAGTGCTTTTATAAATACTCAGAAAAAGTAAAATAATATTTTCCTTAGTCTTTTATGTAAAGAAAAGAAGGTAAAAGGTTAGTTTTGTCAGTATTACAATCATGGTGCATTTATTATGGAATTCTAAAATAAAAGATTGACTTTTTTTGCATTAAAAATATTTTCAGCTCAAACGTTTAGAATGGTTCAGTATGCCTTGCTATTGGGACTATTTGTACATTGGATTTCTGTATTCATACACTCTATAGGATAAGGAAAAATTCCAGTTTGGGATGAAACCAGGTAGGCCCCAATACGGACTGCACCATTTGGTCATGATAGTCAGTATGTTTGCTTGGCAGTGCAATCTCCACAGATTATTATACCTGCCGACATTTTTAATGAAGAAAACAGTAGGAGACCTGAGGGACCTACTGTGCATGTGCTGATGGGCTGTGTCTGCGCCACAAGTACAATATGTTCTGGACACCCTGGGCCGTCTATGCCTGCACAGATTGGCCATACATCACATGTGCTTTAAGTCTGCTATGTCCAGAAAATAGTGTATGAGGCCATTCAACTGAAAATCTGGTAGGTTACTGATAAAAACAGGATTCTGCCATCAAAGCAGTAGAATTGGCAGATATAGGGAGTAACTATTCTAGGAATCCTTTATAATTTTTAAGAGGCATCCATCTGCAATATACAGGCTACAGGATCTGGAGTCTGGTACTTCTCTGCTTTAGTTAAATACTGTTTTGCTCCTTGGCTTCTATCCTATTTCCAGAAGAGGAAATAGCATCTCTTTCCCTCTCATGGTTGGTGATTTTTTTTCTCTCAATCTGTAGCTTTGTTATGGATCAGAGGGAGCCAGGGGCCAAAAGTGACTTGCAATCCTCAGCTCATGCTGGTTTTTCTAGACATACTGCTTAGTAAGAAAATAAACTAGTAAGGGGTAAAAGATGCAATATGGTGCTTACCGCCCTATTTCAGCACATTAAATATGTACAATCTGCACTTTATTCCAACTAAAAATAACACTCAGATTCATGCAGTTTTCTTTTATATATTAAATAGAGAAATCATTACCATGAATTATAAAGCAGGAAAAGTGTGGCTCACTGTGTCTGTCACTCCAGAGTTCTGCATTAGGATGGATGTGGACAGTTTGATGGAGTGGATTGAGTGTACGCCCAGGAGTGAGACAGGAGACGTATCTCTGCAAGTGTCATCAACTCACCCTGAGATTTAAAGCAGGTCTTTTAAGTCTATATGTTTCTATCTTAAGAAAGTCCAGATTTAGACAACTTATTTATTTTTTAACAAGACTCAAGAATTTATGACCTACAGCTTCAACCAATGTCAGTGCCAGCCACTAAGTATCCAAAACTGAAGTCTCAAACTTGAGGACAGAAAATTAGTAGGCAGTTTGGAAAATGCTGGCCTCAGCTTCCCTGGGCTGCTTCATTCCTAGAGTGGTGCTGGAATGGCCTTATCCATCTTTGCAAAGTGATTGATAGAAATCTGCAACTGAGAAAGTGCTATACAAATAATTATTGCTCTATCTCACAAAGCTTGATGACCATTTAAACCATTTTCTGTAATATCATTCAAATTTCACAATATAATCATCCTTGTAAAAACAGATCAAGTATGCCTTTTTGTTTGGCAACTATATAACATTTTACAGTTTTAAGGCACAACAGCACAGTTTAGAATGCTAAACATCACATTTACAAATGGAAACAACTGCACTCGGAAGAGGGATCTGCATTAGACCACACAGACTGCAGCAAATTCATCACTAGAATGCAGAATTTCTGATACAAAATTTACTGTACCAATCAGCTAAATCAGTGGTTCTTAAACTCTTGTTATATGCTGGCAGTTGTTGGTCATAGTATGCCAGTTTGCTTTCTTGCCTCCCCTTGCCAAATTAATTTCAAAGGTGGTTATAAACATTCCTAAAGTTACCTTGTCCCTCAAGTGATTCATATTGTTACCATTGGGCTGCTACTCAGTTATGAAATAAAATCATCACCTGCTGCATCACTGGGGCAGAGGATCTGCTAGACTTTGTTGGAAAGGCTGAGCAAATTTGTAGCAAGTATTGTTGCTATACTTGTAAAAATCTAATTTTGCCACATGTTCTGTAATTCTGGATGTCCATCTCAATTATAAAGAAGGGAAAAAAGATCTATCATGGCTTATAGAATTGATAGTTTTTCCAAAACTGATTCACTTAAGATACGCAAGCATATGTCAGTTGAAGCACAGTCTGATGGGCACTGGGCCATATTGCATCAAAATGGCATTGTGTCGCAATAAAGTCTTATGATACAATTTTTATTTTTTTTTATCCCGAAACGCACTTTGAAATCTGTCCATGTCTTGCATGCACTGCTTATGGACTGTAAGCCAACAAGACTGTATCAGCAGGATGATAGCTGCCCAGCAGAATCCAAGGGAGGCGGCAGTATGCCATCTGTCTTGGCTAAATCACCAACAGAACTGTGGCGTATTAGGCACAGGGGAGTTTTAAAAGTCTCCTCAGGTCTTTCAGTGGTCTCAAATCTAGGATATTGTAATTAAAAAAAGTTTGGTCTACCCAGGTCTCTTTGCTGACTACACTATTAAAATTTTTCATAACTAAGGAAATATTCTGCAGTCAGGAATCTGGTTTATCAGATCAGCTAATGTCAGTTTCCAGGTCTTGCAGGAGAAATAAGAATACGCGTCACACAGTCTTCACATCTTTTTGGGGAAATGTACTCGGAGTATCCACCAAATTGAGGAGACTCTTTTTCTCTTCCTCCAGATTTGCCTGCCTTCCTGTTTACAGACGGGCTTTCCCCACAATGAGCACCAAATGCTCTTCTAGCAAATGTTGCAACTGCTTTACACAGGAAAGTCATCTGGGCTTAGAAATACACTATTTGCTAGTCTGCTTTTGAAATGCATTTTAGCAGCTGTGCAGAAGGAGAGACCTCAGGGGTTTAGTTAGTTTAGCATGGGATAACTCAGCTCTTTGCTGACCAGCGCCAAACATCAGACTTGTCCCAGGCAGTCATATATGGGCGACGCATCCTACAGGGAGAAAATGTGGAGATGAGGATCCGATCTATCCAGAGGGACACAGCTCGCCGCGGACACTCCAGCAAGGAGTGCCAGCACAGACCCGGGCAGAGGGAAGGGGGGACGATGTCCGCATCCTCCTAAAGAGGGGAGATGGGAGCAGCGCGGGGTCCCCCAGCGCGGCTCAGGGCCTGGGAGCCACGGCTCCCCTCAGGCTCCCCTTGTGCCCTGGGGACCTCGGTCCCCTCTGCACCCGGGGGCTGGGGTGCCCTGGCTGCCCTCATAGCTGCGGGACTGGGAGCCCCCGCTGCCCTCACGTCCCGGGTACCTCGGTCCCCTCAGGGCGCAGGGGTGCCAGGATCCCCGCAGGGCGCGGGGCACCCCGGACCCTCTTGCTGGTCAGGCTGGGATCCCCTGGCTGCCCTCAGGCGCAGGGGCCCCGGGTCCCCCTCAAGGCGGAAGGGCCGGGAGCCTGTCGGCTGTCACCGACCCTGACAGCGCGGGGGCTCAGGCGGCAGCCCCCGCGCCCCTCACGCCCCGGGCCGGGCCGCTCTCCCACGGCCGCCACGAGAGCAGCCCGCGGCCCCGCGGGTCTGGCGGCCGGGGACCCCCCTCCCGCAGGCGGGGAAGCCCGGCCCGGGGCTGCCACAGGCGGAGCGCCCCGCCCCCCGCCCTCCCGGCGTGCCCCGCGGAGGGGGCGGGCGGCCCATGTCCGCGATCCCGGCATGCCGCGCGGCCGGGCAGCAGCCGGAGCAGCCGCGGCGGCCGCGTCCCCTCCCTCCGGTGTGAGACAGCAGCCGCCCGCGGAGCGCAAGTGAGGAGCCGCCGCCCGCGCCTCTCCGCCCCGCTTCCTTCTCTTCCTCCGCCCCTGCCCCGCGCCGCTGCCCGGCCGGCCATGCCGTCTCGGGCAAGGTAATGAGCCGCAGAGCCCCGGGGTCTCGGCTGAGCGGCACCGGCAGCAGGCAGCACTACCACCCGCGGGGCTGGAATGACTGGCAACCCAGGTGGGCAGGGCTGGGGCGGGGGGCGCGGCCGCGCGGGTGCCGGGGCAGCGGGGCACGGCGGCGGGCGGCTCGGCCCGGCCCCGCCGCCGGGCCTGGGGGAGCGGGGCGGCGCGGGCCGCGGCGGCTCGGAGCGGCGGCGGAGCCACTTCCTGGCCGCCGGGCCTAGTGCGGGGCGGGTGGCGGCGGGCCGGCCGCCGGGCCTAGGCGGCGGGGAGGGGGCCGGCCGCGGCCGTGCTCCGGCGTTAGCCGGGCCGGGGCGCGCAGGGCGTTTCCGGATCCGCGTCCGCCGGAGGCGGGATGGGGACAGGTCTGTCAGCGCCCGGGGCTCGGTGGGACGCCGCTGCGAGCTCCGAGCGGGCGGGCGGGAGCGCGGCGGCCTGCCCCCGCACCCCTCGGCGGCCCCCCCGGCGGCCTGTAACGTACCTGCCGGTGCCCGGTGCGTGTCAGCGGGCGGGGGACGCTTCACCGGAGAGCTGAAGGGCTGGGGGCCTGCAGCGGGCGGAGGGGACCGGGGGGGGGGGGGAGCGACACGGACTCGGAACCTGTATTTTTCCAGCCTGGGTGTCAGCTGGCAGGTGATCGAAGCACAGAGGCTGCAGGAGCACTTGTAGTCCTCTGAGGGTTAGTGAAACAGTAAAGGATTATTTATTATTTTTGTTTATCTGGGGGAAGTACTTGAGCTCTGAGTAGGCTGGGGTGAGGGCTTATACAACGTGGTGGGTTTTAAGGTGTGTTTACACCCGGTACTTCATCATAAGTGACATTTAAAGTCTGTTGATTTCTTTAGTCTAGTATAGGGAGTGTATTTCAGGTCTTGATTGCTTCTGATGTATCTGATGCCAATGTGTTAGCTCTAATGCACAGCTGTGCTACTTCAAGAGTCAAAATTGTCATGTAGAAATTGTAAATAAATTTGGTGTTTCTTAATATCTTTTTTAATGTGGAAGATTTGGGGCTTTTTTAGTGTTTTTGAAAGTTTAACACAACATGGGATCCTGCTTTTAAACTTTTTAGCAGCAAAGATCAGTGACACACATGCTTGGGAACATACTTACGGACAATGGTCCAGGTCACATACAATTTGGGCTAGGAAAATTGGGTGGATCTGAAGATCTATCTTGGCAAACACAGGTGTAACTTCAGTATTTATTGTGAAGGAAGCTTTCCTTTTGCTTGAACAGCTAGCAGCACAGCCTCTAGGCCTAATGCTAGAGGCTATTCAATTCTTAGTGGTCTGTGGGACATGGTTATTTAAGTTCTAATTTCTTCTGTTATTGAACTGCATGGTCAAATAACTTGCTATTTTTTCCTTACTTAGAAACTTGCAAACCTTACTGGTGACATTGTCTTATAGCACCTGGGGTTTTTGGGTGAATTAAGAAGTCTGGTTTCTCTCTTGCTCCTTAGCTACTACCTTGCTTCAGATTTCTGGACTGCAGTCTGGAATTCTGGACCCTAACTTTTGACCTTCCCACCTGGAACGAATTGGATGTGTCTTTGCAGTGGATGGCTTCTATAAATGCTTTGTGGTTGGATATATTTTGTTACAAGTTCTATTTTTTAGCCTAAAAAGTACATCGTACAGGGGCTAGGAAGCTGACTTCTTCCACTATAGCATTGCCTGCAATAGGTTCAGTTGTGTTAGGCATGAAAGTAAGAGTGTAGCTGCTAGAAATGCTTTGCCTCCTGTTAAGGCTGGTTTAAGAAGTTGGACTGTCACCTCAGTGCCTGACTCTGGTCAGTTCCCTGTGCTGCAGTTTGCTTCCTTAGCTCTCAAGCACAGCTGCTGTAAACTGGGCTGCTCAAATCATTATCCCAAAAGCCACAGCAGAAACAAAAATCTGAAAGCACTAGAGAAAGTGTGGCAGACCAGGGGAGCTTCATAGTGCAGATAGGGCCTCGTTCTGTTTCCATCACACCAGGTGATTAGAGCCCCTGCTAAGAAATGGGTAACATCTCCTCGCTGATCCTGTCACTTGCAAGAATCTAACTTTATTCTTTCCTTTAATTATTCTTTCCTTTAAATATTATTGTGTTTAATCTGGTGAGAGAGCCCAGCAATCAAAAATGTTCACACAGTCCCAAACAGGAGAGCCTGTATTTCTCTATATGTTATGCTCATGTTTTTTAAAATCTGAGAAAGATAGCTTTGGTGATATGGAACCTGTGAGTCTATCAGTCTTTGTTGTATTGGCGTTAACTAATTTTTAGAAGTGATTCACATGCATGGTTGAAAGGAGATCTGTTATATAAAACTTGCAACGAGTGTTTCTTTTTCATAGATTGTTTCGTTTATGCTCTTCGAAAAAGCCCCCAACACAAAATATACCCGTGTATTCTTTCCTTCCCCTTTCTTTTCTGTTGACTGTTAGTTTCGTTTAGCTTAGGTGATGTTGCTGGTAAATGCTTTCTTGCAGGGCGTGGAAGAGGGAGTGCACTCACCAAAGTAATGAAAGCTGTAGTCATTGTAGTTGTTTCAAGTTCCTAAGGGGGGGGAAGGAACTGCTAATGCATGGGTGTATTATCAGATGGATAGTGTTTTCAAATGCCCATTTTTGTGTGTGTAAAAATGACTAGATTGGTTCTTACTACTAGGTCCAAATTCCTCTGAAGTTCTAGTAATGCTAATCAGCATTGGGATCTGGGATGAAAACTTTGTGAAACTGAAAGTTGGAGTCCACATCCTTCTTTAAGGGAGAGTAGTTTTAATTTTTTTTTTCTGTACCTGCATGAATACAGTCATATCTGTCAGATGCACATGAACTGGTTTTCCTGCAGTGTGTGAGCATTGATAGAGCTGTGTATTGCAGAGGGAGTTGTCCTGGTATATATGGGCATATTAGGTTGTGCACCAGACTTAAATGAATAGTAACACAAAAACTTTTTAGATAAATGTTGTATATCTGTGACAGAAAACAGGGGTTTTTTGAAAAGGCTATGTAAGATCTTGTTCCCCCGTCTAATCTTCCCAGTTTTCTAGACCTTTACTTCTTTTTTTCTTTCCTTTTTGTTTGACAGATCTCACTGCATATACCCTTATATGACTTCTGGGGAAAAAAAATAAAATCATGTCAGTGTGCAGGTCTTGTTTATGAGCAGAATTAATTTGGTAGAGTACCAAAGGTTAATTATATACTGAAACAAGCAATACCTTCCTTTGATACAAAATGGTCTGAGTGGCAAAGCAAGTTTCATGTCCTTATGATGGTATGAAGCAGGAGCGTGAGTGCAGGGTAGCAGGCTAGCAAGTACAGGGTGCACCATGGCTTGCTTATTCTTAGGTGGAAGGGATGAAAGGAAGATAAGATTTTAATTAACAGGACCTCTCTGTCTCTCCTGTCATAAATATAGGTTAGCAGGGGAGTACAGGGAAGAGTGAAAAAGAAAGTCTTTTGCATCTGAGAGAAGTTCCAGAAGTCTTACTAGGTTTAGTACTGAAATTCGTTCTTGAAAATGAAGTGTATCCTTCTCATCATGCAATGTAAGTCAGTGTTACAAATCATTAATTTCTTTTAGCGTGGTGCTGCCAAACCAAGTCACTGCCTAGGTCTCTGTGTGTCTAGGCAGGATAAGACAAGACAGTAGAATATGGCTTTCCTTCCAGGTAGCCTATAACTTAAGCAGGAGAACAGTACTGGCTAGCACTTTATAACTGAGGACAAGTGCCCTGTATTTGATTAAAGATTGAATGGGAGGTATTGGCAGGGAGCAAAGAAGCTCATCAGAGCAAATAGGCTAAGAAAGTGATGAGAGTAGTGCTTTTTATGTGGCTGTAAAGAGCAGAGACATGCCTTCTACAAAAGGCAAGAACTAGTTATTGTGGATGTTGTCTGTTCGTAATGCTCAATTAACACATTGAATGACAAGCAGGGTGATAATAGGGGATGCTCTGTAGAAGGAAGCTGAAACAGAGACTGTTTCTTCTGTGTTTGCATGCACAAGTTAAACAGAACGTGTTTCTTAGAAATAGGCTGAAATCTTGGTTTGGACAGGTCTGTAACTGAGAGACCTGAAAGCTGACAACATAGAGATGTTTGAGGATGTTGCTGAAATTACCAGAGAATGGGTGTAGAGTTGTGTATGATGGAAGTTGGTAAGGCATTTCCATCCCTTCAGGGATGGTTGCGAGAGAGTAGAGGGCAAAAGGTGAGATAAAGTGTGCATAGGGAGAGAGAAAGAAATAGTCAGTGATATTGATGGCTGCTTAGAGATCTAGATGTAGTATCAGTTGTGAGGTGCCATTGTGAAGAGATCAGTGGAAACCTTGGGAAGAGATTCAGTGGGCTGAGGGAGATGAACAGGAATGTGTTCAGTTCTGAACTGACAACAAGTAATTCTCAATCTCCTTTCACATCTGAGTGTGTTGAATATGCTGATAAGGTTGGGAAGGTATGAGATCAAAGAGCTTTTTTGGTGGTGATTTTTGTTTTTTTGGTAAAATGGGGGAGCCCAAGTTTGTAATGTGAAAGCCTTTGTTTTTAATGTGAAGACAGAGGAGAATGAGGTGTGGGAGAGATGAAAGAAGGTGAAAGTGTGTCAGTGGGAAGCAAAAGGAACTTGGAGAGCAGATAGTCTTCCATACAAGTATAGCCATGCTAGATCAGACCAATAATTAGCTAGCATAATATCCTGTATCCAAAAATGGCTATCAGAAGATGCCTATGGAAAAATAAGAACAGGATGTATGTGTGTGATACGTTACCCTGATGTTCCCTCCTAATGTCCGTCACAGGACAGAAGGAAATTGGTGAGCTGCCGTGTTAAGAAGGGAGTGATGCAGAATCGAGCGGTGATCTGAAAAGGTACTGTGACTGCAGGTAGTTGTCGAGCAGTGGATATGACAGAATTGCAGTAGGAAAATAGACAGCTGTTATTTCACTAGTAGAAAACATGGCAACTTACACCCTTGTTACGCGCTCTCAGCGCAGAAGTAGAAACAGAAGGTGGCTTTGGGGTGGGCTTGGCAAGATGGACTAAGTGATGATAAAAGAGCATGGCAAAGGTGGCTGTCATCACTCTGCATGCCAGTGGAAGGAAGGTTGGAAACTTGACAGGAAGGTGTTGATTTGAGTGGATACAGTGGCTCTAAGTTTTAAATATTTTATTGATAAAGATTTTAAGTAATGAAGAATTTATCTGCATTATAGCAAATAAACTTGACAAATGGAACAAATAAGCAAGTAAAATTGACTGACTTGCATGATAATACAACTCATACAGTAGAGCTGTCTTGGGATAAATGTAGAACCTGTACTTGGAAATAAATGGAATAATTAAATGATTATTTTTTTGTCTCAAAATAATATCCATATGGCAGATATGTGTGCTACAGATAATGAATAGAACACACCAGCTTGTTTGTAACAAGTTTTTTGGACAAAAATTCTTAAGGCTTCCATATAACTAAAGAAGTGTGATGTATTTTTGATTGACCTATTTTTCTTTTTCTAGATATTTTTTTTTTAAAAGCCAGTTGTTCTCAGCCATGCTTTCTTCAGCCATACAAATTGGCTAGTCAAATCATGCTGATACTTTTGATGGAATGAGATACACATTTATTTTTGGGAATTATTTCCTTCTGTACGTCTGGGGGGGCGGGGGGGGGGGAGGGAGATCAGTAGCACTTTTTGTTTAGAAAGAACTAGTGGCCATTTCTGCTTATTTAGGTGGGTAAACTATTTTCTTTTTCTGATGGGTAAAGGCAGGTTAAACATCACCCTGCAGAAACCTGAATGTAATCTTTTCTGTGTAAATGATGTTGCTGAAACAGTGTATGCAGGAAATTGGTGTTGGTGGTAATCAGGTAGTCTTCCACCCAGAACCAGGCACAGGTGAAAATTGTCATGTGAGCTCTTGAAGTACTGTGCTTAGTTTCCATCAGTGAGTTTTTTGGGTGAAAATAAGAGTAGTGTCTCAAAATGAGAAATAAGCTTTTAAAGCTACAGTATAATGTGATCATCATCAAGTTCATCCTTGCAGTTTCCCATTCCAACTTTGTCTAACACTGCATTTGCTTTTGTACTTCTGCTTATATGTTGCTAACGTTGTACACTGATTTTATTAGCATACAATGTTTGTTCAGGTCTGTGGCAATGTCAGTGTGTATAACTGATAAATTTGTTGTGACATAGGCTTTTTTTGAAAGATGATGTTAAGCATTATGTCTGTCACGTAACCTACTGTCTGCTTGGCACAATGTAAGTAAAGTGGAAATACTGCTGTGTGAACAGGAAAAGTGCGCTCCCGAAATGCAGGTGTGAGTTGAGGTAGCTGGGAGTAGTTCTTACCGTCACCTGGTGGAACGGCTGCAGTGTACCTCCAAGGGCTGAAGGCAGGCAGAGAAGGTAATTATTTGTAAGACTTTGGCAAGTACCTGCTCATAGAGTGGCTGCGTTTTGAGTTCTAAGTGGTTGTCTTTCAAAATCACAAACGTGTTACTGGCATGAAAAACGGTATTTTTCAGAAACAGATTTGAAAATTGTATGTCTCTTCCTGTGCACACAGGCTGTGCTTCACTGTGAGTTTGCACCGCGGCATCCTGTGTCACCCAGGCGTCTGGGTTCTGGGTAAAGGAGCACAGGTGACGGGTGCTGGGGTCCTATCCCTGGGGTCCTGACGAGCCTACACCACAAACTCCCAGAGTGCCTGTGCAGGAGCAACAGTACAAGTCTTAAATTCCCTTCCCGCCTGAGAAACAGTGCGTGTTGAACAGCTAGAAATGTACAGGCCCATGAGATGACGGGCTCTGCTTTTGGTGTAAGTCTTACTCTAAGCTTATTTCAGTTCAAAATCCTTCAAAGCAATGTGGGCCGTAGCAGCCCATTGGGCCACAGAACCCAGTTCTCTGGAAACAGTATCTTTTCTATGAAGCATTGTTTTCTCTGCTTCCTAAAGAAAGCTTAGAAACCGCTAGATATCCAAGCTACACACTTACTGTAGTGGGAACAATGTTTTCAGTGGGATCTATTGTCTCTTAAATTGATACATTGGAGAACAGTTATATATTTTAACAAAATTGTGCTCACCTTCTACTTGGGTGATAAAGTGTGAACAGATCAGCTTGCAGAAAGCCGTTCCCAAAGACAAAACGAAAATGAAGTGAGTCTGTGGTTTTTCCCAGGGAGACAATAGGCTTACGTATTTTACCACAATGGAAAATTTTACAGATTGTTCAAAGGCTGTGCTGTGGGAAGTGAGGTTAGCTGAGAACACGTGTAGTTCTTCAGTTGATTGGGATACACATACAATTTTTTAGACTGTTCCATTTAATCAGCTTGCCTTCAGACTTAAGAATTTCAGACTTAACGCTTGACAATTGGAGATGATACAGGCTGCAGCACATCGTCTTAAAAAAAGCAATGCTCTTTGGGGAGGTACACTACTGAGAACCTACCAGTACTTACAGTTACCAATTGAAAATTTGTCTGTTTCATTGGAAGGCTAAAATAATTTGAATCCTCCGTAATAAACTCTGCTGTTCCTCAAAGTGAGCTGGAAGTTTCCTGAGGTTTTAGGACAGGGAGAAAATCTGGGGGCTCTGTGGCAGACTGGAAAATTTGCACATGGTGTATGCACATTTACAGTTCATACCATTTGGAGGTGCAGTGCAGAACTTTGTTGTTGTTCAGCATAATTTAGGTGAATGATGAAGGTCCAACTGTATTTTTGCAGTCTTAGTTGACTGTCACGAGGAAAGACTTACTAAGGCTTTGCCTCTTGAGTACCACAGCCTGTTTTATGAAATAGTCCAAGCAAGTGCTCGGCAAAAAAGTAGATGTGATGCCACAGTGAACACTGAATGAGGAAAAGTCTTCCTGTATATCTGAAGATGAATTTGCTTGTAGTAGAGCGAAAGGGAATAATATTTGCCAAACAAACGTACTGTCAACTTTGTACTGTGAGAACAGGGCAAACGCACAATTTTCTTCATTTGAACCCTGTTCCAAATTGGTGGTATATTGTCTTTTAACTGTCTCAAGTGAATAAAGTCTGTGTGTGTGTGTGTGTCTTTAATTCCAGTGGTTTTTGCAAATATCAGCCCTCATGGTATTACTCCTCCAATTGTATGAAGGATGGGCTGTGTTTGAAAATAGCAAGCCTTCAGGACAGCTCAAGTTAACAACTGCTTTTCAAAAATTGTAGCTGTGTTTTTCCCTTTTGGCCTTAAGATGTATTCAACTCCTTTTCTATGAATGTGTCTACCAGTTTTAATCATAGTGTTCTCTTGGAAAGTAAAAATTAAAGACTTTTCCAAGAACATGTGATGTTTCTCATTACACAAATTATAGTTAATTTACAGGAATGAAAAGCAACAACCTGTCCTGCTTTTTGTTAAATAATCAAGTGAACTATCCAAAGCTTAAAATAAAAATAGTAGGTCTTCTAGAGTTTGCTTGGGGAAAGCCCTCTGTAAATAATTTGAATACTATGATTCCAGATATAATTGAACTGAACAAAATTCTATGGTGTTTTGGATGGGTGTTGTTTTACCAGTTTTAATGTAAAACCTCCAGTATTGCTCGTAAGGATGCATTTAAAATCATTGGTTGAATTTAAGTTCTGAAGTCTCATGTCCACAAGTTTCGTAAATTAAAGTTATTGTATTTTTAAAAAATGAAATCACGTAGTATGTCCAGTGAGAAATTGGCTTTATAATTTTCAACTTTTTCTGCAAAAGTTTATGCTGGGCTGTAAATCAGTTTTCTAATATGAGAGTGGTTTAAGCTTAACGCAGATTTTTTAAACTCACTTCTTATCAGCAAACAGTTACTCTAAAGGATAACAGCTCTTAATTTACATTTCCAGGTTTTTCCATGGTAAAGCCTGTTTTCTTGTTTTGCAATTTTTGTTTTGCAGAAACTTAATATGTGATTCCTATGTTCGTTATCAGTTACATACTAGTAACACCTCCATCTAATAAGTGGTTTTACATTGCTCAATAAAGCCCATAGTGTATTGTGTAAATACTTGTGTGCATTAGTAATGACTTTCATAAATGGCAGGTGCTGTATTGCCTAGCTGTGGCATATACCTATACCTAGTTGTATTTTACTTTTCACTTCTGGGAAGTCATTTTTCCTTATGTAGGCATCTACCTGAAAAGAGACTTGAGAACATCCTGAGAAAAGGCACTGGCACACTAGAATGCATTTCCTTTGCATGTTGCGATAATAATTAAGTCAATTCTAATGCCAACGTGAATTTAAGGTTTCTTTTTAAGAAGCAGGTTAGATTTACAACTTTTTTTTGACACAGAAAAATACATTTGGGATTGTCATTTAAATATGTTGCATTTATAAGTGAATGTGAATCCCACTCCTGTTATATCCCTACATAAAAAAAAATATTTTTCTCTTTATAGAACTGACAGTGCATCAGCTGACCAGGACAATTTAAAATACTCTTCATCCAGAGATCGGGGCAGTTCTGCCTCCTATGGATTACAACCCTCAAATTCAGCTGTGGTGTCTCGACAAAGACACGATGATATCAGAGTCCACACTGACATACAGAATGAAGAAAAAGGTATACAGATTGCTGTTTCATGTGTAAATTGAGGGGACATTCAGAGGAAGGCAGGAAGTTGGAAATGGTGGAGAACTATTTTTTTGGTTTGGTTTTTTTTTTTTTTCCCCAAAAAAAGACTGTGAACTGATTCAAGTTATTGCCACAGTATCTCTGTGTTGAGAAATTTATCAGGGATCAAATAAATGTGTGGTTGATATGAATAGTGAGAAAAATATGCAGTTGCATTAGCTGAAGAATGTGAGAGAAGACTTAATGCATTAACAGAATAGGCACTTTTTCCTAAAGAATAGTTGTCTGGTTTACAAGTTGTAATTTCTTCCTGAATACTGTCTAGTCCTGATGGTATTGAAAATGGATTGCCTGATTAAGCAGGCTGCTAATCTGATATATTACCTATTGCAGCTTTACTGCAGTGAGCTGGAATCTTTGGGAATCATATCTATGTTTTGTCATTAATGGGAATTCCTACCTCTATGTGCCTCAATCTGATTTCATATAAATTGCATGATGTATGCTTCATACAATTTTTTCTGGTGTGTGGTTTTTGGTTTTTTTTTTTTAGAATAGAAATACTTTCTGTAGAAAACAGCTGAAAATTTAGTCACGTTTTTTCATCTTTATGAAAAATCTGTATTCTGATTTTATATTTTTAATTGCCAGATCAAGGTATCAAATAGAAAGATTTTTTTACCTGCAGAGTCACTTTTTAGACTACATAAATCTTCAGGCAGGCCAGATTGAAAACCCCCAAAAATCTCACAGGGAGATTAGTGTGGGAGGTTTTTTTCAGGAACCTGAAAAGCATTTGCACTCACCCTACTTCTCTGCCCTCTAACTCTCTGCAAAGAATTGCTACATCTTAGGGGAAGTTACAGCTGGGTGTGCTGCTGCAAAGTTGGTTTTTTTAGGTACTGTTAGTAGGAGGCAGGAGCATGAAACGGGTATTTGTTTATCTGTATACCTTGAGAACCTTGAGATTTGGTTAACCTTAACAGAGGAATTGCTTAGAAAGTGAGTATATTTGTCAGAGTGTCTGCTAACGTGGGGAGCTTTACTGTGTTTTACACAGATTGCCATAGTAGGTTATTCTTATACTTTGAAGTGTGCTAGAATTTAAAGAACATACTGGCAGGATACTGAAATAGTAAGTTCTGGACAAATTCAGTAAGGTAGTTCCTGAGGTTGTTGGGAAAGTGCCATTTGAAAAGAAAAATGCACTTATCTCTCCCTCAAGTACTCTATCTTACAGGGCATGTCTCTGCTAGCTCAGCACTTTAACTATGCTGTTTTGTTCAGGTATGACTTGAAAAGAGATGATTAGGATATTCTGTACCATAAAATCAAATTCCAGGTCTCTCTAGTTCATTTTTATTTTTGGAGAAACTTGTAAACTTACAGAATAGTTTCCTTGTTTCCTAAAATTTTTCACTTAAACTGTTGGAGTCTGCCAGCGTGAAATTTTCGTTTTAAAAACATCTAGCTTTTCTGTCCTGGATAACCATGTCATAAATTCCTAGAATCCTTGAGAAGAGATTCTACAGCCCCCTTCCCCTAGTTTCTGGTACTCATAATAAAAATTACTTCCAACTTGATGATTTTTAGGAGTTGTTCAGGTTTGAAAACCTCCAATGATGGGAGTTTCTGCAGTGTCCCTTAAGCAGCCTGTTTAGTGCTTTGCCACTCTCCTGATAAATAATTGTTTTCTCATATCCAGTTCAAATTTCCCTTGCTGCAGCTTATGACTGTTGACTCTTGATTCCTGTACTTCTGCTCTGTATCTGTAAGATTAGCCTGGCTCTTCTTTATTTTTATAAAACTCATCACATTAACTAGTGGAAGACTGCAATTAGATCTCTCCCCTTTATTTTCGGAACAAGACAAGGAAGTTGGAAGATAGAAGTTTTTAAAGAAGGCTCTTGGCTTTTTACTTATAGATGAGGTGTTCTCCCTGTGACACTTACCTCCCTTTTGATTTGTAATTATGATGTACTCGGAGTCCTTACTGCTAAAAAGATACTGCACTATTATTTGTATGTCATGGTACCTGTATATTTATGCTAAAATTAATAACGATGACATAGCTGATCATATTCTTATTTGATGTCAGATTTAGCATTTAAAGGGAAATTAATAGCATTTGTATATATTAGGATTTTCAAAAACTTTTCAGACCAGGAGGTAACTGGGGAGAGTTATAATTTAATATTTGCAACCTTATTGCTGAAAAACCTGATTGCCCTGCTGTTTTTTAATTAAATGACAGTGTTTCATATTATTACCAAAGATGTACCAACTATATGTCCAGTGGGAGAATATAGGTTTGTGTTTGTTTAATTTAAAATAATGTCAAATATGCTATAGTGAATACTACATGCCTTTGCAGACAACCAAAACCCCTGGGATATTTTATGTGCTAGAGGGGAAGTATGGAATAACCTTAAGAGCTCCGGTAGTATATGGTAGTATGTCTGTTTTTGCTAGTTAATATTTGTGGTCTGAAAACATGATTATCTGACATATTCAGTTAAACTAATCTTTGTTGCTTTGAATTCGTGATTATTGCTGTTAGAAGTAATTTCCTTCATAGGACAGTGTTGGTTTGTTATGACAAAATAACATTAAGGTGGCACACATGCTAGTTTATGTTTAAAAATTGAGTTTAATGTTGCAAATCCAAATATACACAAATAAAAAATTATTTTTTTACTTTAATTATAATTATCTAATTACAACTGAGACTTTGCACAGGATTTTCTGTAATGGTAGGATAGTCCCATGTGTATAGAAATGCACAAAATTCTGCTGGTAGTTCACAGCTTCTTTATGTTAAAAGCTTTGACTTCAAGATGACGTTCTTTACATCTGCTGAAGTCTGGTTTCACCTCGATGTTTCAACTTTTTTTTTTTTTTTTTTTAATCCATCCTGTCGCCTCAGGAGGCTGCATCTTTTTTACAGAAAGCCACCTTTCCTTTTCCCCAGCCTTTCACTGATGCAGGTGGAATTGTGGAAATAACTTTTCTGAAAGAAGTCTTGCATATCTCATGTTGTTCTGGATTTAATTTTATTAGTTGATTGTTCCTTGTCTTAGACAGGGAAGGTACTTTGGAAAGCTGTGTGCACAACTGCCTCAAAAGTGAGCTATGATACATTGAATGAAATATTGGGCAGGCTCAAGAACTTGCCCCTCAAAGTGGTGTGGCAGACTAGAGAGATCTTTGGTTTTAACATTTGTGTATGTAAATTCTTGTGAGTCTAGGAGTAAAAGTAATTGCATTACACAATGACAGTTTTACCTCGATTTTCTATTGTTACCAGAGATGTGCCATGAGTATCTTGAGTGGGAGTATGTAGGATTGAGTTTAATTTAAGATAACGTTAGTATTAGTGTATGAAAATATTGACTGTTGTGTGTTTAGGGAGAGGTGTTCAATCTGTACATATAAATAACCTGTGGCTTTTGAGAAGTTTTCTTCGGGTTTTTTTTTTTTTTTCCGTTTTACTGAGCCTATGTGGTGGCCTTTGTAACAAAAACAGTGTGGAAATTTGATGTGTGTAATCAAGAAGCAAGGAAGTGAATGTATCTAATCATGTGTACTAGCAGTTTGACATGAAGGGCCTTGTAAAATACAGGGTCAAAAGTAATAATAAGAAACCCCCAAATGCTACAAAATCGATGTTTTTGCCCCAAATAGAGGGATTTTCATATGCTTCAAAAAAAGACTGATTAGGTTCTGAATATGTGACCTGGAAACTTGCAGGGCATAACAAAACATTTTTTCATGTGAAGAAAGGAAGCTAAAGAAGGTGGTAGAGCATAGGGCTGCTAATTTGCATATGAATAGAATAACTCGTAACATACTACCCTACTAAATATATGGTCTGATAGCCCATTTTAATCTCATGTTGGTTTTTCCACAGGTGGATACAGTGTCAATGGAGGATCTGGGGAAAATACTTATGGTCGGAAGTCGTTGGGGCAAGAGCTGAGAGTTAACAATGTGACCAATCCTGATTTTACAAGTGTTCCGCATGGGAATCGTGCTTTAGCCACAAAAGACATGAGGAAATCACAGGGTAAGGATACCACAGACTTATAGGAAAAGAGGATGTCTTCTAGCAATCTCTCTTGTGTTCAGAATATGAAAAGAAGTTCACTATGATTAGGCAATCTATACAGATATTTTTTTGTGATATATGATTAGATGATGCTGATGGAAACACTCATCTTGTATTTACTGTTCCCTGTGTTGAGCATTCCTCCATAGGTTAGGCACATCTCTTGACTGTATGGCTTATGCTGTCAATCTTTCCGTTTCCCTTAAATAAGTTTTAAACCCTTATTCAGGGTAACCAGATTTGGCTAAGAGTTCGAGGGCTCCAAGGAGGAGAATTTGCTCTTTGGTTTGTTGAAAAGTTGTTTATTAATGAGTCCTAGTGTGAGAAAACCCGTGACAATGAGCTCAGCCGTTACCTGTTCTCACTGGCCTGCAGGTCAACCAGTCATCACATCAAACCAGCTGGTTAGTCACTAGTAGATGCATACTCCTGAACCAGCAACAATTCATGCTCCCTCTTGCTCAGCTGAGGATTAGAAGCCAGGGGGGAACCAGAGGCATCATAAGAATGTGGGCAGGGTCTTGGGAGATGCAAGGAGAGGGAATCTGGAGTTGCAGGAGGGTGCAAGAATGCTGGACTTGTGCTTTTGCTATTTGGGTTTAAATCATAGTTAAAAAAAAAAAATTCCAGGGACTTTTGAATGAAAATAGAAACTTTGTTAGGACCGAGCACTGTTGTTTATTGCATCACTTAGTGTAAGTGGTAGTGGAGCCACTGACAAAAACTGTTACTGCTTTATACCAGCCACATCATAAACATATGAGGACACGGTGTTTCTCCTCAGGAATTTCTATTTCAGAGGTGACAAAAGGTGAAAAAAGAATGTTGTGTGCTTTCTGGGTGGAAGGACTGAGGTGCAAGTGATGACATGAGTGTTGTGGAAGCCTGATCTTTGGAATGGGTTAATTTCAACATTTATAATACCATTCTGGTGTCTTGATCTAAAAATTATTCAGTCCTTTTAGTGTCTTAAATTATGTCTGTGGAGGAAACAGAGAATTGTCTAATTGAGAGCTCTGTGTAAATGATACTTTCGGTAGTGGGCTAGTGCGTGAATTTACTGTTAGTACTGGCAGAAAATTAAAACTGGCCTCCTACGTATGTGAGTACCTCTTTAATCCTTAAAATGTTAAGAACTATAATTTTGGATGACTGAAGACCCTGCCTGTGACTTGTGTTCTGTCCTCTAGATGTCAGATTTCAAGAGTTTCTCCTTTTTAATTAGGTTGTCTTTGTAATTGTTTGTAGGTTTCAGCAAGTCATTTTGATTTTTCATGTCTTGTTCAAAATACAGTGAGATTATGTTGCAACAGGATCTTATTTTCTTTTTTTATATTTTCTTGTTTGTTTATGTGTACATGAAGCAATTTTTACAGTAGTTGTCTTCTGTGAGTTAGCATGTGGCTGAGACCTCATGGATTTTTCACGAAGTGGAAGTCATACTGGTGTTCATTAACTAGTGATTTGATTAGTATAGCTTCAGTCATGCTCTTGATTAGTTTATCCTTCTTTTATTTATCTTTAGGTTATGATTATGGCTCAACAGACAGCTCACACTCTTAGGGACTAATGCCAACGTTCATCAGATATTAATAAAAACAAAAGTTGCTCTTAGTAGAGTTTTGAACAGTATGTCTTGTTCTGGCAGCAGTTAAATGTGTGTCTCGTAGCAGTAACCTTGATGGTGTTAGTTTTATTTATACAGTTCTGGTTTTAAGATGTTTTTGTATGTAGCACAGTGCAACTGTATTTCAAAACAAATTACAGTTTTCCATGAAGAGATTACAAAGAAAAAGATAAATGCAGAGAAGATAACACTAATAAGTTGCAAGTTGTGGATTTAAGTAATTCAAGGCTTATAGTTACTGCTGACTTTTCATCTAACACTGAAGAGTCAACCAGCATTTTTAGGGACAGGAGGGGGAACTTTTTTAGGGACCTTACAAAGACCTAGAATATCTTTATAAAAAGTTATTTACAAAAAATATTTTTCAGTATTTCCAAACCACTGCATCCTGGTTTGCCCTTCAAGAGCAGTTTCTAGTGACCTTACTCAGCTGTGCTGGTGTAGCCTCCCATTCGCTCGCTGAGTGGCAGAGGTCAGTGCGAAGTGGGAGTGACAGAAATGTGTGCTGTGTGTTTCTGGTCCAGGTTAGTGCTGGTAGAGTACAACCCTAGGAATATTGTAGAACAGTTTTCTTTCTCATGAGGCACATCTGTTGTCTCGGAAAGGACTGTGGTATGGGGTGGCCAATGCATTTAATTATTCAACAACCTATTCAAATTGCTATTTTGAGAGGCTTCATATGTAGATGGTCTAATAGTGAAATAAGCATGTGTAGATTTGGTTCAGCTTAAGTTTTCAAGATACATTCAGTAATGTAGAAAACTACTTCCCTAGCAGAAGAGTTTTTACATGGAATCATTGATGGATCGCAGTTGCGCTTTTTATTTTGTGTACTGTGGTCTGTGTTAGTTTCCATTGTAACCCAGCTTTAAAAGAACTTTCATTCTTGTTTGCATATGTTTTGTATCTGAACTCTGAAAAAAATTTCCTTTTTTCCCTGGTCTGGTGACCTACTACTGTCCAGGTTTTAAAAAAAATGGTAGTAGGCATGGCACACCCATGGGCAGGCTGCATTCTTCCTGGTAGTCCTTTTCTTTTTTTCTCCAGGGTTGATATATTTTTGGGGTCAGTAACTGCACTAGGTCCATCTTTCTGAAGTTTGGCAGTGTATTAACTGTTGGCAGGTAAGCCTTGGACTACAGTTGCTAGCTCAGCTGTGGGCAGAAATACAAGGAGATCTTCAGATGCAAGCAATCATCTAGCAGGGATTGTCACTATTAGTCTGGTACCATCACTCAGGAAGACTTCAGATACTTCTTCAAAAGGTGTCTTTGCTATTCATGATTTCTTGTGTTTCCCACCAGACATCTGGCTTTTTGTCCACTACTGAAGACTCTGGTTTCTAGATAAAGCAAGGGGCAAGAATCTTAGTTCTTCCTAAATGGATACGTATGCCTTAGTCTTCTGTAAAATCAGTGACATCTTAAAACAGGTGCTTTTCATGCCTGTCAGGTAACATCTCGACATGTCTTGTGTAGTTGTGCTAGCTAGGAACAAAATGTAGATTCAATCCTTCAGACTCTTACTGCTATTTTAATGTTTGCTAAGCCTGCCTAATCCTTCAGAATGTCAGGTGTCTTCAAAATGAGTTGCTTAAACTGGTGCCTGGCAAGAAACAGATCATCAAAGCCTATTTTATTCATACTCTTTTAAAATGTAAAAAATAAAGACATGAGGTTGAGAACATTCTTCATGATTTTAATACAGAAGACATGCTGTCCTGTAGATGATGATCTATAAGACTTACTGGCCTGTGGGTTGGTTCATAGGATTTTGTAATATACAAGTACACAAAGGTTTCTCTATTTCTTAAATTTCTTCATTACAAGTTACTACAAATTACCACTAGTAAAGCAAGTATATACTTAGGATTTTTTACTTACATGCACACCTATATATATACACTGTTCAAAGTGTTACTGGTACAGCACTCACCAGACCTCCTAGGAGTGGTGCCAGTTGGTGACAGAAAAACTTCAACGATGATCTGCATCACGGAACCTGGAGTCAGTCGGGTGTTCCCAGCACGGGTCCAGTCTGTCCAGGAGATCTTGCATAGTGAAGTCTTTGCAGGGGGAGCTCTTGGGGAGAAGCTTCATTTTGGGTGGAAAGCGAGTTATTGTTAAGACGTAAGGGCTCTTAGGATGCAACCCCCTGGAGCCACCAGCAGCTCTTACTAACTACTGTTTTTCACCTGGAACAGGCAATAGATGGTGCTGTTTTCTATTTTCTCAGACCAATGTTTGTTTTCCCAGTCTCTCTTTCCAGCTGGAGCAGCCAGTAGCTGTTGCAGAATCCTGCCTTCCGAGGATGTTTTCCACCATTACAGTCTATTTCTCTCCTTTCTAGACAATAAGGTTGTTGCTGCATTTTCTTGGGTTTGTGCTTATCAAGGATATCTCGGGATGTCTCAGGTTCTTAGGTGCCCAGCTGCCCTTCAAGGATGCTCCAGGTTCCAAGGCTGCAGTTCCCATCATTTGTCAGTATTTTTCCATTATAACCAGGCTGCCTTTATGGCTGCTCCCATCAGATGACTGATGTGTAACATACTGGAGAAAAAAGCTGCCTTTAGTTGTCTTGGGTGTTCTTATAAGAGGCTTGGTGACTAAAAAAAAACCCATCATGTTCCATGAAACCTCTAATTTTAATCACTGTGAAACATCTAATGTTAAACTTCTCAAAAGAAACTTTGTTTCTTTTTTGCAAATAAGGGAATTGAATTATTCATGCAAATTCATTGTAATTGGTACCTAAATCAGGTAGAGTTGTGACCTTCACTGGTATCAATAGTGCTATTGGTCAACTTTAATGAAATGTTTTCTTTGGAAGATGCTAATTCTCTTGTATTATCCACTTAATTCGGTAGCCGCTGCACCCCTACACGCCTGTATACTTTTGTTCATCAATAAAGGAAGAGTCATTCTGTTCTCCATTTCAAAGCAGAACCCTGCTAGCTATCAGAGAACTGCTCATAATCTTAGTTCTTCTGGCAAAATGGTGGAGAAAATCCTGTTTCTTGGTAGATGCTTGAGCTTAAATTTGGTTCTTTGCTTCAAGAAGCAGCTTGTTTATTCCACAAGGTTTTCTTTAAATATTATTTGTTGAATTATTTTTGTTTATATATTCAGTCAGAAATCTGATTTAACCTTACCACACCCCCACCTTTTTATAGGTCCATTTATGTAGAAGGGAACCAAATCCAGGTTTTTGTGTAGAAGTAAAACAGTTCTGCTTAGTTCTGAATGAATTTTACCCAGGTGCTGGGCTGTCCAGTGGAAGAAATGAAATATTTTAGTAGCTAACTTAGATTTTACGTTTAATTTTTCTTATAGTAGCTTTAAAACAAATCAGGATTTTTTTTTACTTTTTTCTCAAATTACTGTTATGACTTATTGAGTCCACAAATACACATTTCAGACTATACAGATACTATTGATCAAATGCTGTAGAGGAAAGAAATAATTGCCTTTTCTTCTTCAGAGCGATCGTTGTCTTATTCTGACGAGTCTCGACTGTCAAATCTTCTTCGGAGGATTACTCGGGAAGACGACAGAGACCGAAGACTGGCTACTGTAAAGCAATTGAAAGAATTCATCCAGCAACCAGATAATAAACTGGTTAGTAATTCTTTTTTGTAGCACTGGAGTATTTCTTGTTTTATAAAACTAACTAAAAATCTGAGTATTGAGAAATATCTGCAAGGAATATCTTATATACAGGGAATTTCCTTCCACAACAAAGGAAAGTGTATTTCTGGATTGCCTGCCCTTTTTCCAGCATTCAGGAAACTTATTATTGCTTGATTCCTTGGGACACATTGCCTTAAAGCAAACTATTGAAGTCATGCACTGTAGCAATAAATAAGGTATGTGTATGGGGCTTTTTGCCTCATCTTAGCAATATTCTCTGGATTCTTCAACAAGGAAGTAGAGAAAAGTAAAATGTATTGTTGTCTTGTTCAAGAACTGTTTCTGTATTTTAAACAAAATACACAGATGTTTCTACAGTCTTGTGAATAGCTCATCTTAGAGTTAACTCAGCTTTCCAGCTAAACACCTTTGTATGTGTATTCCCTTTTAGGGGAATAGAACAAAAGGATCTTTGTTTTCATTAGATCTTTGGGTTTTTTAATGGGTTGTTGAACTCTTTAGTGTCCTCAGGTGATTCTTAAGGATTTGGGGTTGGGGGGGGAAGTATCCCACTGTGGGTATGCGTTTTTAATATTACTTATTTTGAAGTGCAGTATTAAGAATATTTAATCTGACACATCTCCTTCACTGTTTTGGAGAGCTTAGGAGTTCTCCAAGTATTAAAAAAGCAGGAAGTGATGGTTTAATACTGTGCTGCTCATTTACACGCAGTGCTGCAACCTTTCGGTTGTGAATTATACATTTATCCATATTTATAAGAAGTTGGTTCATTCTCTCATTATGTATTAATTTTTCAATGGTAATTGTGCTCTTTTTCCAAAAGTCATGACACTTAAATATTGAGGCTTACCTATTCTGTGGACCTAGGTATAAGCAGACCATGTGCAAGCCTAGCTAATACTTCAGCTTTCCTCTGAAACTAAATCCTTGTTTGTACAAGGGTTTGGGGAGTAAATGCTTTCCACAATTATTCCATGGCTTGTTTTTTTATTTACTTCCATTATTCTCAATGCATTTTTTCCCTAGGTTTTTTTTTTTTGTAACTGCATTTTATTTAAGTTCATTGGCATATCAGACCCTGTTGGAACTGCCAGTCAAATATCTAACTCGGTGGTGACAAACTTTGTTAGTGATCAGAATGTTAAAAGTTTTTCACTGAGAAACTTTTCTTTAAACTTCTCCCAGCTTGCCAATGAGAACAAGACCGTATGTCAAGTGATATCCACGATGTCAAGCCTAAAACTTTTTAATGGACAGTATTTAACCTAGCAGTAGCTCCTGCAGATCTTGACAGTATTAAGTGCAGTTTAGCAGAGTTCTCTTCATTCTCAGGGTTGAAATGTGTGTTCAACAAAGTAATAAAAGTCACTAGGCAGTGGCATTGTCATGTAATGACATAATATTCCAGCTCCTAAGTTGTATAGATGCCTTCTCCTGTCTCTTTTGTAACGTCTTGCAAACACCAGCCACATTTTTAAAATGTCCTTGTGACTTCTTGAGGAATCAAGCATGTGAACCTCTTTTTCTCCCCACTTCTACCCCCAAAAGAGTGATGTTACTCAAAACTCAACAACAAAAACTATATAATGTCCATGGTGCTGAAGATTAATATCTTTCTGAAGAAAAGAGAACAAAGCTTTTATTAACTTGTCAAGAAGACTACTTCATCTTATACACAGTTGCAGCTAATGTAGTATTTTACAACTCGATTAACTGATGTGTTGGGTTTCTTTAGTGCATATTAGCAAAACAAGTATTTCTGGTTATGTTTACTGAGAAGCACCAGTTCATCGATAATTTTCATTCCCCAGAATAATACTCTGTTTCTCTGAGAGTCTGGATTGCCTAAGGAGAAAATACTTCAGATTCTGCTATCTGATCAATTAAATATTCTGCTGATACGATTGTTTATAAGTATAGGAGACTAGGTCTTCAGTAGATGCTACTGGTGAGCTGGATGGTGAATCTTATGTTTGTGATGTAATCTTATCAGCAAGAACTAAACTTAGAACAAACAGTGATAGCAGGCTGCCAGTGTATTTTTGTGGGTAGTGTAAATAAATATGAAATATAACATGTAGGATAATATTGCAGTATTGCTTAATATAGTTCATGCTGTCTGCAGTGGCTGTGGGAAGCATAATAGTAGTCTATTGGCAAACAGAATTGGCAGTGGTGTTTTTAATGTGGGTGTAAACAGGACGTAGTTTGCAGAAGTTATCGTGCCGTTATTGTGCTTATGCTTTTATATATCCTGTATTATAGGTACTAATTAAACAACTGGATAATATCCTGACTGCCATTCATGATGTACTCAATGAAAGGTAAGCTGGAAAAGCTAAACGGTTTGAAGGTTTTAAAGAGGAAAAATAACTTCAGTTTTAAGTTTGGATTTCAGTGTAGAAATGTAATGGAGGGGGGAAAGACTGAAAGAAATTAATTCACTAATTTTGCATGGGTGTGACATTGCAGTAACAAGACTGAACTGGGGGAGAACTAAGACTCTTAGGCACATCAACAGGACTGTTAGACTGTCTAAAGTACACTTCACATGGAGACAATTTGAATGCACAAGCGTGGCTTCTGTGTTGTAGGTAATATGAAGTCTGTCTCAGCTATGTTTAATCACCTGGGTGTAGTAGTACGCTGCTGTGGTTGTCTAGCTTGCAAATTGGATTGTTTTCTACAACCTGATTTAATTAATTTACATCCTACTAAGAGCATATGTAGAGGGAGCTTAGATGTCGATGGGATTTTTGGTGTTCAGTGTTATTATCCAAAGTCAGTTGTATGTTAAGAATTTTTTTCCTTGGGTAGTGTCGCGAGTAGAATGGCTTATCTGTTGCATGCTTTTATTCAAGTTGATGTATTCCATAGAAAAAATATTTCACAGAGTTTTTCAGGTTATTTTTATTTTAGTTTCATCACTGCTGCCATTAAGTAGGAGAGAAGAAGCTTCATTCATGCATATATTTTTCTGCTTTAGGAAATATTTTAATTTGTTCGTGGTTTCTTGTGTTCTGCTGTCATGTCTGGAGATCCTACTGTTTTTTTTCCTCCCCAAAAATACAGTAGCAAACTGCTTCAAGAACTGAGACAGGAAGGAGCATGCTGTCTTGGCCTTCTTTGTGCTTCTCTGAGCTACGAGGCTGAGAAGATCTTTAAATGGATTTTTAGCAAATTCAGCTCATCCACAAAAGATGAAGTTAAACTTCTTTATTTGTGTGCAACCTACAAAGCATTAGAGACTGTAGGAGAAAAGAAAGCCTTTTCATCTTTGATGCCGGTAAGACTACAAGTTAAAACAG
The DNA here is from genome assembly GCF_023634155.1 of Falco peregrinus. Classification (NCBI taxonomy): domain Eukaryota; kingdom Metazoa; phylum Chordata; class Aves; order Falconiformes; family Falconidae; genus Falco; species Falco peregrinus. Next base: position 80,801,341 of record NC_073725.1, on the reverse strand, counting down.
GATTATTAATGATTTTTTCCAGTGCAATGCTTGAATCAACTTTTTAAACTGGAATGAACAATAAGTAATGATATGTTAACATAGTAAATATAATAACTGGGAGGGAACTTTCTGACCAAAGGAATTATTTGTTTCTGATTACATTGGAAAGGAATGTCAAGCCTTTGTAGGATGATACGTATTTTGAAGTGACTTTTTAGTATATATTGCAGATCCAAGAGGATGAACCTTGTTGTGACCAAAAAGAGAACTCAAGTGGAGTGGTACACAAAATCCAACCTGTTGATTACTTTATGCTACCCCTCCTATTTACAATTTCTAACCTGAATTGTAATTAGATGTAGGATGTATGCAGACAAATCTGGCCCTCTGGTTCAAGTTTTAGGGTCTGTATTTTGGGTGTAGAACAACTACATCCAGGTCTGTGCTCCAATGTAATATTTACTTTACAGAGCCAAAAAACTTCAGCAGGAGAAACGGGAATTTAAAACAACTAGTTGTTCTGTGGCTGAAGAATTAAAGAATGTGGTGTCCCCAAGCCTTGAACCTGACTGTCATATTTCAAACAAATGCCCACTTGAAATTATTATTTTCATGCAGTATGTGATGCTTTTTACATTTTTTTCTTCCTGCAGAAAGAGTATTAAGATGCTTCTGTTGTTTGAGTCAGAGTAGTTTGAAAAGTGTTCAACACTGAATAAATCTGTGTCTAATATCATAACTTTCTTGTATGTCGTTTTAATGAAGTGTTATGTCTAGTGGCTTTGCTTTACTTTTTAGCTTGTGATGACCAGCTTGCAGTCCATTCTAGAAAATGTGGATACACCAGAGTTACTGTGCAAATGTGTCAAGTGCATCCTTTTGGTGTCCCGATGCTACCCACACATTTTCAGCACCAATTTTAGGGTAAGCTTACTTTATCCTCTGTGTTTCCTTACTCACATAAATGCTGGTGCAGCAAAATGGGTAAATAACTTTTTTCAAAATTGCTTTCCAGGACACAGTGGACATATTGGTTGGGTGGCATATAGATCACACTCAGAAACCTTCATTGACGCAGCAGGTGTCTGGTAAGTTTGGCTAAAGAGTCACTAATATAGTCCACTGGGTTGCAGATGATGTGGGTTTACTTACACTAGTCTGGTCCTACTGACATGGAGATTGACATAAAACCAAAATGAGTTTCTGGCTATGTAACAAGAGACCTTGTTCCAAATTTTTAGTAAACTTGCATTTGCCATATTATGCTATATCTGGAGAAATGGGATGCTTTATTCAGGCTACATTTGAACCTAAATTGTTTCGTGTAAGTTTTAAACAATTTTTAATAATTTTATACATCTTAATATGTTCTCTGTGAAAGAATGCTTTCTCCTGTGTGCTTACAAAGAATCCTTGTGGTAAAGATACTGTACTGGCATTTAAGAAACTGGAAACTTTTTCGTATAGCTATAGCAGTTGTCTTGGAGTTATTCACAGCAAGTCTGTTATGTTTCCTGTGTCAGTCCTAGGTTCTGTCCTTAATGTTTAACTGCCATGGGACAGGACTGAACCTTAAAATGGATTTGTCAAAGGGACAAAAGAGGAAAATGAAGTTTATATTTATTTTAAAAACAACTTATGTAAAAGCTTTCATGCAGGTGACTTTCTCTACCTTAGCAACTTTTAGCTCAGCAATATGCAACTAAAATTTAATTTTCATGTGTTACCCTGTTTCCCTGTTTTAATTGCCCTGGTATTTTTATACAGGATGGCTGCAGAGTTTGGAGCCCTTTTGGGTGGCTGATCTTACTTTTTCTACCACGCTGTTGGGTCAGTTTTTAGAAGATATGGAAGCTTACGCTGAGGTAAATGAGACTTTATGGTATATACCATGTTAACTGTTACAGATTTCTTAAAAAATCCACAGCTGTGGTTCTTATGGATGGCATTACACTTGTAGAAAATAACTTTATATGGTTTTCCTGGGGAAAATGGGATCAAATTACAGAGTACAGTTATGGCATGTACAATGACAATTCCACACGAATCCTCATGAACTACTTAAACAGTATCATAACCAGGCTTTCAGCCGTTGTTGATTGACAATATAATGTTATGAAAACAATTAACCAAGCAGGAATGCCTTAATTTTAAAAAAAACTGCAATGAAGACATTTTGCAGTCTTTCTTTGGTATTTTCTCTTAATTGCCCAGCTTCAGAAATTTTTTAGAAGTAGTGACTACTGCAGGGAGAGGGATTCTTAGATTAATGGTAAATGTCTTTTTTCTTTTTTTTTATGAGATTATGTTGTGCACAAAATCATGTACCAGGAGCTGATAGAAAACTAAAGTATGTTAATTTAACATATTTGATTTTGACTTTGTAACCTTTGCTTAGTTAACAGAGCATAGAGTTTATCTGGCGGTGTCAATAAAGGAAGTTTTGGGGTTTTTGGTGGGGGGAGTGTTGTCTTAAGGTATATGTGCTCATATGTATATATGCTTATAAGTAGATTATGCTATATTATGTATGTTAACATGCAGATCCTATAGATAAAATCGTATTTCCAGCATAGTCTGTTTCCCTCAAAGCAGAAGAAAGAAATTGATTTTATTAGTGTACCTATATATACACAAAGGTACAGCTTTAAGAGTTAGGATTCATAGACCTCTTTGGCAGCGTCAAACCCACAGAAACCTGCACTACTGCGACTGTAGGCACACGGCTGAAAGTGATTAGTCAGTGCAGTAAATTGCTGCTTATCAGCTTGTCTGCTGAACTGGACAACATGTGTATTCTTAGTCACAGAAGAGTTTTAAGACAACGTGTGTTAACTTAAACCATGGAGGAGGTGATTCCAGCTAGTGTGTGTTTATCTCGCAGTGGGGTAGACCAAGGCTATATCTATAGTAATGAGATCAACACTTATGGGAATGTTCCCAGGCACTGATGCCAGCTGGCATGAAGTACCCTGCTAGTAAACTCAGGATCTCCAGATCAAGGTAGCTGCATGTAAACAGTGTGATGGGAATAGCCACTCGAACATCCTGACTCAATTTGTGGATGGGAATTGTTTGGGAGAGTGGTAAAAGTTTGCAGACAGCTGTTGTGACAGCAGCAATATGGATGATCCTGTTCCAGGGGCCGGGAACATTATAAACTTCTGTTTTAATTTACAAGATACAGTCTGCATACACTGTTTCAGCCGCTAAACTAACAAACAGTATCTCCTTACTGGTCTGTGACATGCTCGTTGCCATTCTGTGTCTATCTCCCATCTTATGTATGTGAAGTTAGAGACAGAGGATAGTACCTATAATATGTCTGGAAAATAGATGAAGTATTTTCCATCTCATATTTTGATCTTTTATGCATGTATTATAACTGTTAATGCTATGTACTGATATATACGTTTTTTGTACTGTAGGACCTCAGCCATGTGGCTTCAGGGGAATCAGTAGATGAAGATATTCCTCCTCCTTCGGTATCACTACCTAAACTGGCTGCGCTGCTTCGGGTTTTCAGTACTGTGGTGAGGAGTATTGGGGAACGCTTCAGCCCAATTAGAGGGCCACCAATTACAGAAGCATATGTAACTGATGTAAGAATTCAAGTTTTTCTTCTCGTTTCCTGCTGACGTAATTTATCACCAAATAATGATGCTATTCACTGCTGAGTTTGTTTAGGTTTTGTGAATTTTACATGAATATGTATATATATGCTCAGCTTTGAGGAAATGTATTTTCTTAAAGAAACATACTGGAAGAATTTTATTAAATATTAGGGTATAGATTGTGATAGCAGCACATGGGAGTCATACAGCATAAACTAGCTTTTTTTAGGTGTTTTAATTTCATGCAGCTAGGATTATGCATGTGTTACCTGTCTGTAACCATAATGTTACCATTTATTCAGATTGTTATGACAGTATAAAAACTGAACTCAAATTACAAGTTTGTATTTATAAAACATAGGGGTTTCTAGTCTATGCTGAAATTGTATCTAGCAAATCTGATAGCAAAGTCCACTTGTTCTAAAGTATAGGATGGGATAGTGTAAACTTATAATAAATATTATATAATATGCTAATAGCTGTTACACTTCCGTAACAGGAACTCTAGAGGATGTGGATGATCAAAAAAAAAAATGCTAGCAGTCAGAATCTTGTTGCTGCGTGAGCTGCACAACTGGAATTTATGCCCTTGCGACATTCTGTGAGGGACAAAACTTCTTGGGTAAATAAGTGTATGGGTTTTCCAATGAAAGCCAGGACAGTGATGTAACTTGTGTCTTAATCTGCAGAGGCTTCTTGTGACAAAAGCTCAGAAAGAGCACTAATCTGTCTTTTACAAGAGGAGTTCTGTTGACATCAGTTGGAACTGAACAGAATTCTGAATAATGAATTTAGGTTTTCTAGGCTTTTAACTGAGTAGGAAACCAGGCAATTGAAGGTTTGTTTTTTCTTCTGTAGTGCCATGATGTGCATTATTCAGAATATTCTTTTGACAGAATTTACCAAGCTGCAGAGTAGGTAATGGATGGGATATCAAATGGATGTGAATATTATTAAATACCATGCGGTCCTTGACTCTTTTTTTAATGGAGTTTAATTTAGGTGTGTTTTTAATTTTCCAGGTGCTGTACAGAGTAATGAGATGTGTGACTACAGCGAACCAAGTATTCTTTTCTGAAGCTGTACTTACAGCTGCCAATGAGTGTGTTGGTGTTTTACTTGGCAGCCTAGATCCAAGCATGACCATACACTGTGACATGGTCATCACGTATGGATTAGATCAAATGGAAAACTGTCGGACTTGTGGCACGGATTATATCATTTCAGTTCTGAATCTGTTGACACTGGTTTGTACATATTTTTATTACTGTGGTTTTCACATTGGAAAATACTATTTTCTGAGCAAGCTTGGGTGTTTTTCTGTGTGTACTAAATATTCAAAACTCTTCCCTTCCTGATCAGAAGCAAGAAATTCCTCTTCTAAATGCTTGTGTTTTCTGTAAAGCATCTGCTGCTAGCTTTTTTTATGCATTTGGCTTGTAGATCATGGCGTTTAGTTTTAGCCTGAGCATTCAAGTTTTGTGGTTTGTGGGGTGGTGTTTTGTTTTGGTTTGGGTTTTTTTGGTGAGGGGTGGTTGGTTGTTTTTTCCACCCTGTCTGGCTTGACTGTTGGACAGTGCCATTCTCTGGCCTCTGCAGTTGATAACACCACACCACCTGGTGAATTTCAGAATCTTAGTGCATAATATGTTCTATTTATCTACTGATGCCATGATGCAGGAAATCAGACTTCATCAATATATATAGCTCCATGTGTAGGCCACAGACTCTTAAACCTGCATTGATCTAAATGAATTGTGCAACTTTTAGCTCTCAGCTGTGCTGTTAAAGCCTGAAAATAACTAATTCTCTGAATGTGAATTTGGGAAAGCAAATACAACGTACTTGCATTGCTGGGAAGCTGTTTTTTCTAGATACAGTGTGTATAAGCTAGAAAAACAGTGTTTAAATTAATCTTAAATAATCTATTCTAATAAAAATTAATTCAGGTGAGGATGCTTACCATCTTGGCTTTTATCCCCAGATTGTTGAACAAATAAATACAAAACTACCATCGTCGTTTGTAGAGAAATTATTTATACCAGAGTCTAAACTACTTGTTCTTCGTTATCATAAGGAGAAAGAGGTAAGAGTAAGTGACTTCTGCAGGTGTTACAACAGCCTTCATGTATTGCCTAGAATATATTTATTAAGCTGTAAAACTTTGTTCATCTTAAATATATTTTTTTTAATCTAACTGCATATCTATAAAACTTCTGAAAAGGCAGATGCAGCTAGTCCTTGGTTTTGGCATTTAGATAAGGAATTGGTTGGCTGGACATTGTACCAGATAGGGAAGTCCTTAGCTGATGTGACTTTCATAGTCGGGTGTGTTGTGTGGATGATCTGGAAAGCAATTAACAGATTCTGCAAGTAAGTAGTACTTAATTATAGAAAACTGGAGATAGGTATGTGTATCAGACTAGGCTATTCATAGATAATGAAGCATAATTTTAAATTCAGTTTTGGTGATGAATATATGTTATGATTTCATGCTAATCAATGATTACTGTAATTATTTTATAATCTCAAGGTTGTTGCAGCAGCCCTTGCTGTATACCAAGCCGTACTGAGCCTGAAGAACATTCCTGTTTTGGAGACTGCTTATAGGTTGATTCTAGGAGAAATGACCTGTGCTCTGAATAGTCTTCTCTATAGTTTACATCTTCCTGATGCCTGTTCTGAAATCCAGCATGACTCTTTCAAGAAGCGTATCCTCAATGTGGATAATGCAAAGTTTATTGTTATATTTGACCTCAGTGCTCTAAGTACTATTGGAAATGCTAAAAACTCATTAATTGGGGTGAGTAAAAACTCTACAGATACAGTTTGTACAACAAGTTTAAAAACAATTTTTTACTTAAAGTATACTGTAATGTCTTTCACTATTAGTGCGCACATGTATGATTAAAATGATCATATTTGTTTCCTAAGATGTTAGTAGAAAAACTTTAGTATTGAAACTTTGGGGAAACTGAAGAGGTGGATTGTGTCTCTAGTTGGTGCATAAGGAAAAACAGTTTCTAGGGAGGAGCATCTTATCAGGGTTATTAATGGATTGATTCTAAGATAGTCATAGTAATTCTTTTTGAAAATCAAGACAAATAAAAGCAGCTTTAGGTTGTCCTCTGGTGGTATATCAGCCATATGAAAACCTTGGTTTCAGACCTTTCCAAATAAAGACGTAAACTGCTTTGAACAGGTTGCTTAAAAAGAGGAAAGAAAATAGTTGCAATTATGGTCAGAAAAGTGAGTTAAATTATTTCCCATGGGAAGAAGCAAAACACAATAATTAATGGTGTGGAAATGACACTTAAAAATAGGTCCTGTTTATTATGTTTGTTTGTTTGTTGCTGTTGTTTTTTAGATGTGGGCCCTTTCACCGACTGTATTTGCACTACTGAGTAAAAATCTGATGATTGTTCATGGTGACATAGCAGTTCATTTTCCTGCTGTCCAGTATGCAGTACTCTATACGTTATATTCACACTGTTCCAGGTATGAAGATTAATAATTCATCAGTATTTTAAGAGCACTAGGATGGACTGATCTGAATAGATTATGTTGTTGAAGGGATGAATATAAATAAGCTATTACAATTAAGCTTTTGTTCCAACTTCCCTAATCAGTTTTTACTTTCATTAATTGAAGGGAGTCTGTATCTCAGCCAAGAAAGCATATCCTGGCTTAAAATTTGGCATTTTATTCAAAGGCAGATTAGAAGTCTTGTGTTTGAATAGAGATAACTGAGGGAGAACTCTACTGAAGTAAATAAGGAAAGATTATTTACTGTTTTGCTTACTGTGAGATCTAGGAGAGGTAATGAAATGTAAACAACAGATTTAAACACACTTTGGAACTTATTACTACAAAATGTTGCTGAAGTAGGGGAATATACTAGTTTAACTGTTACTCTACCCATTTCTTGGTTCTGGTGATTTTTCACTATGCATTTGGTACCAGCCACAGTTGAAACCAGGTTATGGGGCTGCATGGACTGATGTCAAATTGTCGCTTTGTTGTTTTCGGCTAGGGATCAGAACACCTGGGTTTTGACAGAATGTACACCCACACAGTAACCATGTTAACTTTTGCTGCTGGGTTTTTTGGTTGTTTTCATTTGTTTGTTTTTTTTGTTGTTGTTGTTTTTCCCCTCTCCTGTATATTTTAAGGAAGTACCCCTATTCTTGGGGTGGGTTTATATTTTATGTTTTTCCTTGCCTTTTCAGGCACGACCATTTCATATCCAGTAGCCTCAGCTCTTCCTCTCCCTCTCTGTTTGATGGAGCAGTTATAAGTACTGTAACCACAGCAACAAAAAAACATTTTTCAATCATACTAAACCTTTTGGGGCTACTGCTTAAGAAGGATAACCTTACTCAAGATACCAGGTAACTAACGTTTTCTTACTAATCAGGAGGCTTTTTTTTTCCCCACCAGTAGAATGCCTTGATTCAGAAACCAGGATAATTTTAGTTGTAAAATTTGGGATAAATTTAACCAATCAGATATTTGGGGTTTTTTTATTATTTGAAACATTGATAATGACATACCTGTGGAAAAAGTAGCTGCTGATTTTTAGGCATGAAAATTATAAAAATTGAAGCCATCGTAAGATCTATACAGTAAAAGCAGAGCTATCCAAGCTTACTGAAAAAAGGTTTTTGTTCAGTAGTAGTACCCTTTTACCATAGTTACAACCCTGTATTACCAAAATGTTGTGAAAGCTAGGGAGCGTTTTAATGTTCCAAAAGCTGCTGTTTAAAAAAAAAAAAAAAAAAAGAGTTCTGGTATAATACTCATCTGTAATGTAAAGTAGTTTAAGTTATATTGAAAGATATCTTTCTGTAACAGTAAAGAGTGACTAACACTTTTGTTTTTTGAAGGAAACTACTTATGACATGGGCTTTGGAAGTGGCTGTTCTGATGAAAAAATCAGAAACATATGCACCGTTATTTTCTCTCCCATCTTTTCATAAATTTTGTAAAGGACTTTTGGCAAACAGTAAGATATCACATATTTTTACTTAACTGTCTTTTACTTGGCATAATTAAGTGACCATGTCATATACCACCGATAGCTGTAACTACTTGTTGTTTAATTTACTTTTGGGTAGGCTTCCAGTTTGTATTGCACAAAAACTTACACTCCTGTATTTTTCCTCAAGTGCATCCCTACCTATTACTTATGCAAACAATTTATTGTCCTTGAGTAACAATTTGTGATTGTGAAATTGTGAAAAGCATCTACCAAAAATGTCAGTGATGTGCCAAATCTTACTTGTAAGATTGCATTATATTTTATCAAAAGCAATGGAACCGTTCCATAATGTGATGTATTGTTTGTTTTGGATTTCAAAACCTGGAAACAGAAATATGGGAACAAATGCTTTTAGCACCATAATACTAGCAAGAGCAGTAACTTCCCAAGGCCAGGAGTTACAACTTCACCTTCCTTTTTTTCTATTGAAATGTATTGTGTACAACGCCAGTGTATGGGGACCATAGGAAGGACTAATCTGTCAGCTGTCGGAAAAGACCCATGAGAACATTTATCACAAGTGACTTTGTTACTAGTCATATACTTGCTTACAGTAAAACTAGTCAATGAAAAAGTTTTGCTTGAAGCCTCTGTCTCCTGCCAGCTATGCTGTAATGTATGCAGATGTTCTACCGCAAACAGAGTAATGCATAAATTACCTAATTCTAGGAAGAATAACTTTTTTTTTTCTTTCAATTCCTTAATTCAGCCCTTCTGGATGATATGAACATTTGTCTTCAAGCATGTAGTAGTCTCCATGCCCTGTCTTCCTCCCTCCCAGATGACCTTTTACAAAGGTACTTGCACAGAATTCTGTATAATATTTGAATTATGCTGTTAATGGAAATGTTACCACCTTTCTTTTTCCTTTTTGGTGATGCAGATGTGTTGATGTGTGTCGTGTTCAACTAGTACATAGTGGTGCTCGTGTAAGACAAACTTTTGGAAAACTTCTGAAGTCGATTCCTTTAGATGTTGTGTTGAGGTAAGTTGTTGAAATTAACTTCAATGACATATTTGAAAAATAAAGCCAGTTGAATGTTGTCATGCTTTTAGATTTTTAAAGTATGGCTGCATGGAGTGTCTTCTATCTCTTACTTTGCAGGTCTAAGAACAGTAGGTAGTACACAAAGTAATTAACAAATCTGATAAACTATGCAACACTTCTTGTAGCAAATATGAATACTTGTAAGGTACATGTTATCCAGAGCTTCAGCAATATTACATCCTGCAAATTGTCTCAGGCCTGAACTTTTGAAAGCACCAGAGAATATACTTATTTCCAGTCATTGCGTGTGTGTGTGTGTAACTTTTTTGCACAACTTCTTTTGATGTATTCAAGTGCATTGTAACATGGGTTGTTTTCTCTCTCTCTTCCTGTAGTAACCGTACCCACACAGAAATACAAGAAATTTCTTTGGCTATAAGAAGTCATATGAGCAAAGCTCCAAGTAATACATTCCACCCACAGGATTTCTCTGATGTCATTAGTTTTATTTTGTATGGAAACTCTCACCGAACTGGGTAAGAGCTTTTAAAACTGAAATCCATGGATGTTGAATTTATAGCAAACAATTCAAAACCGTATTTAGTTTTAAATTTGTAATTATGTTTACAAATTACATTGATTTACCTTCAGTCATTTACTTTTATATTTGAAGTATTTATAAGTATCTTCAAATGCACACCTTTTTTGCATAATTGCCTATGTACATTGCTGCTTGGAAATAATCATATGAAAGACTTGAGGGCAACAGGGGGCTGAAGTGTGTGCAATATAAACTTGTTGCCACGTGAATTTGTGTTAATGTGCTGATGTTTTCTTTCAGGAAGGATAATTGGTTAGAAAGGTTATTCTATAGCTGTCAAAGACTAGATAAGAGAGATCAGCCAACCATCCCTCGTAATCTGTTGAAGACTGATGCTGTTCTTTGGCAATGGGCTGTTTGGGAAGCAGCTCAGTTTACTGTTCTTTCGAAGTTACGAACTCCTCTGGGTAGAGCCCAAGATACATTTCAAACAATTGAAGGTAATGTAAAAAATATAGTTTATTTTCATGGGATTTTTTTTTGTAAGGTTGAGCAGCTAAGAACTTTGTGTCCAAGGCAAGAAGTGCAGTGGCTTTGTTTTTCAGTGATTATAGATTTTTAGCATGTTTTTGACTGACACATCAAGAAATGTAATTGCAGAAGAGCAGTTGCATAATTATTGTTAACTTTTGAGAGATTTTGAGAGATCATTGCTATGCCTTGACACACTTAAATAAAGTACTTCTGGTAACTTTTTTTTTTCCCATGTTTTGGTAAAATGCTTAGGTATTATTAGGAGTCTTGCAGCCCATACGTTAAACCCTGACCAAGATGTTAGCCAGTGGACTACTGCAGACAACGATGAAGGACACAGTAGCAACCAGCTTAGGCTTGTTCTCCTTCTACAGTATCTGGAGAACTTGGAAAAATTGATGTACAATGCTTATGAAGGATGTGCCAATGCTCTTACCTCTCCACCCAAGGTTTGTCTGTCTTATGGTGCTGATGTTACTTGAAAGTCTATTGAATGAACAGTGTTTTCAAGGTTGTTCAGGTCTTGACTGTGGAAGTTGAGAAAAACTTCTTAAACAAAGTTGGAGACTGTAATTTGTCTGGCTTTGACTTTGGCTTATTCCTAGAGAAACGTGAAAACAGGACTTATTTCTGGAGTACCAGCTTGTATAGTGGTACAAAATCAATCAAGTGTGTAGTAAGTCTGATTTGTAGTAGTCACTTATTTGTAGATTGCCAGCAGTCCTGTTATAAAGTAATACAATTATTTGAGGCTTTAAATTGCTTTTTGAGGAGTACAGTAATTATTTATAAACAACATACCCTTTTGTGTAGTTCTAACTGCAAAGTGCTCTTCACTGTTGAAATAAGCTATTTAAGTAGCAGACTTTGGTAGTAATGTACAGTTAATAGTCGGTTTACTTCAAGATTTTTAGCTTGCAAGTATGCCTGGCCAGTTGTGGGCTATGCATGATTTCAAACCATCTTCATTAATAAAACGGAAGATGCAGAATTTTACCTCTTTCATCATCTCTCAATTGAAAACTCAACTACCTGTCCTGACTGATTGTTGTAAGTATTTAAGTACTTAATGTAACTGTTTTGATTCATGCAGAATGGTGTTGTAAAACTTACCTTTTCTGTCTTTAAAGGTTATCAGGACATTCTTTTATACTAATCGTCAGACATGCCAAGATTGGCTCACGCGGATTAGACTTTCCATCATGAGAGTTGGGTTGCTGGCCGGCCAGCCTGCTGTGACAGTCAGGCATGGCTTTGATTTACTCACAGAAATGAAAACTAACAATAGTATTTCTCAGGTAATCTCTTCTCAAGCTCTGTAGGCTATTGCAAAAATATTTCCACGTCATTCTAAAAGAACTAAGCTAAGGCAATCAGTAGTTATTAAACCAAGTGGTAAAAGACTGTGTTGTACAGACATGCTTCTGTATTGACAGACTTTTGTGGTTAAGCGATACTGTATGTTGGAGGTTAGGATGTACTGTATAGATGTGGTCAAATACTATAAGTAAATGAGTGCTGTAGGTTGTTCACAGTTGGAATTGAGCAATTCTTTTTAAGTGGAAGATTCTGCTTAAACCTTATGAAACTGCTGTTATATTAGTGTGGCCTTCCTGAGCTTGTGGCAGTGTAATGTCTCTGCTTACCTGTGGGTATGGGCAGGGGGGATGTATCGTGAGGGTATCCTTCCTCTGTAAGCAGCTAGCAGGTAAGTGCTGGGTGAGATCAGTAGATAAAATGGTTAAGCCTTCTTAAAAAGGCTGAATAGTTTCTTCAGTACATGACTTGATTTGCTTAAATATTTTAACAAAGGAGGTTTGATAGATTTGCTTCCTGCCTCTTTAAGAATTCTCATACTTACATAGATATAGGCCATCACATAGTGATTGCTAACTGCTGACATTTAGGCTATGGATTCACAGCATATCCTCTTCCCTTAGCTCCCCTGCTTTTCCAAAAGCAGTGTAATGGATGAATATGCAAAGCACTTCACTTGTAGATGCATATAATGAAATACTATTTTACTATTTCCAAGTATTTAACCGTGTATATAGCTTTTATTTTATGTGAGACTTCTCTAATAAAGCTTTCGGTTTGGTTTTAGGGAAATGAATTGGAGGTGACAATTACGATGCTAGTAGAAGCATTATGTGAGCTTCACTGTCCTGAAGCTATTCAGGGTATCGCTGTCTGGTCTTCTGCTGTACTTGGGAAGAGTCTTGCCTGGATCAATTCTGTAGCTCTCCAAGCAGAAGGGCGGTAAGTTTTCTCAGATAACAATGTTACAAACTTGGACACTTTTTCCTTCTTATGCATAGTTCTGCTTCTGAATCTTTTAAATTGTGGTGTGAATCAAGGCTGTTGATGTAATTTCCATGTCCAAGTCATTGTGTCTTTCAGAGATACCCAATGCATTCAGTGTTTTTAGGTACTTTAACTTTTAACAAAATTACCAGGAATTTAATATAAATGGTGTTTCTAAGCTGTTTTTTCTTGGTTTTTCATACCCAGCAATACTATTTTCATATTGTGTTTAATTTTCCATTGCAAAATATTATTAACTTAAATATTTTCTAATGAAGTTTCTGACCAATGGTGTGATCTGGTTACCTGCTATAGTTTGCAAAGAGAGGGACTCCAAGGGAGATGTTTTGCAGTTTTAGTTCAGTTTTGAAAATGTAGCTTCTACGTCTATTGAAGTAGAATCTTTGGCTGCAGGTACAAATAAGTGGATCAGTGTTCCAGGTGGGATATGCCTTCCTTTTGGTGTTTTCAGCTCCTTAAAGGAATGCATCCTTTGTTCTGTATGAAACAAAAAAGGGACACCTGTCATTATTTACCTGCAATGTAAGATTACCACAACAAAACAAAAAAATAAGGTTTTGCATTTACAGCTCTACCATTTTTGTTAGATTACTTAAAATAACGTGCAGCTTTGTAACATGTGAGAAGTTTCTCAGAAATGTCAAGTTTAAGGTGTGAATTGTTGCCCTAGACCCAGTTTTACAATCCTCTCTTAAATGATACATAGTTAATCAGTATTCAGGTTTACTCATTCACATAAAAAATGTGACAGGCAAATAAAAAACTTAATTGTCTCCTTTAATCTGTACTTGGTTTGAAGTTGGCATTAAAACCTGAATGGAAAAGTTTTTATACTGTGCTATAACCTGGAAATTCAGATGGCAAACATGTATTCTACGTTATCCTTTCCTTTTGCTGAAGGTGACATGAACTTTTTGAGTATTGTGCTAAAGAAATGTTTAAAATATATTCTATTTACCAAAAAAGAAAACTGGTTCTGTAAAATGCTGACTAAAATATTCAACCATTTAAGGTTTGAAAAAGCAACTGCGGAGTATCAGGAGCACCTGTGCTCCATGACAGGAGTGGATTGCTGCATAACAGGCTTTGACAAAACTGTTCTGAAGTTGGCCAATTCAAACAGTGTGAATAATGCCAGCCCAAAGCATTCCTTGAATGGTCGGTATTTATTGTTTTCTTTTTAGAAGAAATACAATATTGTTACTGTATGTACATAAAATTGGAATGTTTGTTGATATAGCCGTGGTAGTGATGGTGTCTAATTCTTAAATCTGAACATCTATTTCTGTTTGCAGTTAAACTGAACTGGTAATGCCGTTGAAACCAGTAGTATGCATAGAAGGTTTGCAGTATTGAGGTCTGGATGAATGAAATTAAAAATAATAGTAAAATACTTTGTAACTTACAAATTGAATTCTAAATTATTTTAGATCATGACTTAAGGCTTATTATTTGTGATACAATTATATCGTAAATGCACTAGTTAAAGTGTTTTAATTACTGAGACTTGGTTTCAGTATTCAGTTTTGTCTTTGAAAAGGGGCCTTCTTTGTTCTTAATTCTAGTTACTCTGTTTATCTGTTTTGATGCTTCTTTACAGAAATGGACTAAATTCTTCCAAAATCTCCTTTGAAAAGGTTCTGGTTTTTTTTAAGTGAAAGAAGAATACTGTAAATGTTATATAACTACTTGATTTTATTTTTTTTTTAAAATTAAGTGGTTTTCTTGACAAAAGACACAGAAATTACATTTGAGTAATAGAATTGCTATTTAAAAATATATAAGCATAAATATATATTAAAGTATATGTACTTTTTTTTTTGCTGTTTCACAGGAGAAACTAGAAAAACTGTTCTGACTAAGCCAAGTGACTCTTCACCTGAAGTTATAAACTACTTGGGTAACAAAGCATGTGAATGTTACATTTCCATTGCTGACTGGTCTGCTGTTCAGGAGTGGCAGAATATGGTCCATGAATTGAAGAAAAGCAATAGTAATACCTCAATCAATCTGAAAGCAGATTTTAACTACATAAAGTAAGCATATAATGAATTTATTCAGCAGTGTCTTACAGTTCCGTATCTTAGAACTGAAATACTAAAGTTTTTATGGATTTTAGAAACCAGATGTTATTGAAATAGAGGCATGATAAGAAGAAAGTTGTGTTCAGAGAGGGAAAACTTGGCCATGATATTTACTAGCCATGCAGATAAATAAAGAGGTAACATAATTCTAAATAGTTACTATGACTTTCTGACTGCTAAGGTTTCTTAGTGTTCAAGAAAACCATCTTTTCATTGAAAGTAAAAGAAAATTTATTCTACTTCTATTGGTAGAAGATGCATCCTTTTGTACAACTTAATAGTAAAAAAAAATTATCTCAGTGGTACAGTTCTTCAAAAATATTTTAATTCAGTAGTTGAATGTAAAAAGTATATTAAAGAGGTGGTCTTGGCTGCTTACATTTTTTTGGTTCCATTTTTTTTAATGGAACATAGAATTGTTGTTTGTGCATTTATTTCCTAACCCTTGATATTTGTCTGGTTCTTGAAAATTCTTCGTGATGTTGAAATACTCCCTCAATGTTTAAGGGTCCTTTCTGTTTCATTTGACAACTTCATTACTTTCTATCCCTGTACTATTGTGGTGAAGATTGTAAAATCCTCTTGGCTGAAACTTGTTGACTTGAAAATAAAAGCGTAGAAGGAAGCTTCAAAATAAAATCTTGCAGGTCTGAAAAGATGACTACTTTTGTCAGAGAAAGGGCTGATCCTTTTCCTTACTGCAGTAACTCAGTGTTGTGCATTTAATCCATTAGGAAAGGGAGTGCTTGTCACAGATGTGAGAATGTGTCATTTTCTGAATGTTTTGTGGTTTTGTAAACTAAACCCACTGTAACGATAAACATCGCAAGTACTTGCTGTAATGATGCAGAGGTCTGGTTGTTTTGACGGGCTTGAGTTAATTTTCATCCAGGTAATTACTGGAAGTAAAGATACTAAATCATCAGAAAAATCCTGTAAAGAGCTCCTGAGGATGCGGAGCACGTTGACTCCTCCACTCCTGAGCAGGCAGATAAGCGACCCTGTGTAGTAATGACAATCAAAATTATTCAGCAGAAGGGGGAGTTTTCGCATGCTGAATACTTCTGTTCTTTTCTGATGCAGATACTTAGATAATTCTCCTTCAGTGGATAGTAACAAGAATATTGAACCTTTGAATCTTCTGTATTTCAGAGTCGTCAAGCCTGTTAACCTTTTATTCCCTTTTTTTGTGTAGTTCCGTAAAAATCTATAATGCCCAAATTATTTCCATTATTTCCTAATGTGGAATAATGAGGGAAAAATTAAATTTGCTGCTTCAGGCTATTAAACAATATAAATTTGGATGATCCACGACCTGCACGATATTCCAGTATTTCTGGTAGTTTGGTTTTGTGTAAACTGAAGTGATGAAACCATCACCTCATGAAATTCTGCCCCCAAACTTATTTTTCTGTGCAGGGGAAAGAGTTTTGGGGTTTTCTTGATTTGACTTTGGAAAGAGTTTAAAACCAAATTTTTTCTTCCTGGCTGTGGTGGTAGAGTATTATATATAGTGTGATGATAAAAGCTTCACAGCCGGGGAGGTGTGGGTTTTTTCCTTTCACTTTGATACTGAATTTGCCCAGTTGGTGCAGTACTATTGTCTCTTACTGATCTATGTGAAAGTTGGTATTTTTGCTTAGGATTAATCATTAGTGCTCTGTAGGATTTTGAGTTAGGCTTGAGTCTTTCTTTTTAGCTATATAAGACACTTATCAACTGCAATGAAGTAAGAAATGTGAAAATAAAACTATAAACATTGAATTGCAGATCTCTGAGCAGCTTTGAGTCTGGACAACTTACTGAATGCACTGAACAACTAGAATTATTACCAGGAGAAAATATCAACCTACTTGCAGGGGGATCCAAAGAAAAAATAGGTATACACACCTAAGTTAACATTACTTCAAATACAAAAGTAAATATTTCTTCATGTGTCTGTCTCTATAAATGAGAGACTGACCTTCTGAATGCAGTTTGCTGTGTTCAGTGGACTGACCGTGATGTTTATGAATCGAGCTTCAAAATGATTGACAGTGGTCATTGTAACTGTTGATACAGGTGTATTTTCTGGAGTTAATGTGTTTGTTTATAAGTAATTTATCATCAATTTCTAATATGAATGCATATATATATTAAATATATATTAAAGAAGTTTTTTTTTCCAAACTTCCTTGCTTTCAAAAATGCATTCTCAGTGACGCTTGATAAAAATTTGGCAATTCTAGTTGGTTTCAATTGTTTAATCTCCATGTAGACATGAAGAAGCTCCTCCCTAATATGCTAAGTCCTGATCCAAGAGAACTTCAAAAAGCCGTTGAAGTACAGCTTTTGAGAAGTTCAGTATGTCTGGCAACAGCTGTAAACCACATAGAACAGGAGCAAAAGTGGCAGTCAATATCAGAGTAAGTTGAAATGTGCTTTGAATGAAAGAATGTAATATACTGTGAAAAGCTGTTCTATTTGTTAAACGTAAGTTTGTGAAAAGCCTACTCTGCTTTGTACTTCAGCATCTGTGGTAGTTTGCTACCAGTTTTAGGTGTTGTGAGTTATAAGCTTACTGAAGAAAAACAAGACTGTTTAACTTGGAGATTATGTAGTTCTTTAAGTTGATAAGTACTGCTGCTTGTTGATTTAATTAAAGTATGATAGTGGCACTTGTGTGTGATATTGCAAGATCTTCTCATCTCTTTGAAGATGTTGAATTTGCTTTTTCTTCAGTAATTTTGAGACCACTGTTTATTCTTAAAGTCTAGCTGAAAAAAATGGCTGTTCTGATTCTTCATTTCAGAAATGTTATTAAGTACTTAAAGCAAACATCACGAATCGCTATTGGCCCTTTAAGACTTTCCACACTCACCGTGTCTCAGTCTTTACCAGTATTGAGCACTCTTCAGTTGTATTGTTCTTCTGCTTTGGAAAATACTGTATCCAACAGGCTGACATCAGAGGTAGGTCTGTGTTTAAAACCTAAATAGGAGTAATGTCTTTTTCCATGTCAGGTCATGAAGTTTTGCATATAGAACTTATATTAATCTTTTTAAGCGTTCTTAATCATACTATAAAAAGACCTGTTAGTTTTCTAGCTAAAGACACATAGTTTTCTAATGTGGCTTGACCCAGGTTTTTTTAAAATATACTTCAATTTGACTTCTTTTTATAGTTATACTATCTCCTTCAGTTACACTTGTAGTATTTTTAAAGTTTTGTTGGTTGTTGCTTTTTAGAGAAGTGTTGCTGTTTCATCTCTAAATACTTTGTAGCACTTATTCCTACAACACGTGTAATTTACTTTAAAAGTAACTTTAAAATATTTATCAAAAAACAATCACTTCAGCAATTAAAAACTCCATGTCAAACTTCAAACAGTATGAATGATCTAGTTCTAATTTCTAATCATGTTGTCCAGAAAACAGATCTACTTGATTTTAAGCTATTCTTAGAGTTGTCCTCTCAAAATCAAGCATGTCTTTCTAGAGTTGAATAAAATAGTTGCACTTTATTAGTTAACGATAGAGCGGCTACTAATACAAATAAGAAAGCTCTGCACAAAAATGCTCATTGGTTTTAATAAATAAAAGTACATTTTGGTAAAGATGTGTCATGACAACTGTGCAATTTCTATGCCTCTTTCAGGACTGTCTTATACCTCTCTTCAATGATGCTTTGAGGTCATGCAAACAACATGATGTAAGGCCATGGATGCATGCACTGAGGTACACAGTGTACCAGAATCAACTGATGGAAAAACTTAAAGGTATAAAAGCTCTTACTTTAGTGTTATGAAAAGTAAACTTAAATCTGCTGAAAGCAGCAGTTGTGTCTTTTTCTATTATTTTAGGTGGATTACTTTTAAAAAGCCAAGTTCTGGTTATTTGCATGACTTGTTTATAACTGGGAGTCTCAATTACTACTGTAATGTAGACTGTTAAAAAGAACAAAAATTATTCTGAAATGCTTAGCAATTCTACACTTACTCCTCTGGTTACACTTTTACTTGCTCATCTCTTCATACTTTAAATACTTTCACTTCCGAACACTTCAGCACTATCAATAATGGGTCTTTAAAACCAGTCAGAAAGCATTTAAATATACAGTATGATAAAAGGCAATGGGAGAAAAATTGTATCGGGGACAAGTAGATTTCTTAGTTAAGAAGACTGCTTATTGTTAAAAAAATACATTTTTGCCCAACAGATAATCTGTGGAAATACTTTTTTTGTTTTGGATGAGGTATATTAACGTTCTAGGCAGAAGTCATCCAAATTCGTGAAGGTGTTAGGAAGTATAAAAGGCCTGAGCAATTTTTTACTGATGGCTATATATGGAATAGATTGGACAGAAACTATGTATATAATGTAGGTGCAATTATTGTTTGTTTAATATTTTTGTTTACAATGTCTTGGTTTCTTCTGCAGAACCAACAGTCCCAATTAAAAGCCATCTAATGGAGCTGGGCTTAACAGCAGCAAAATTTGCACGGAAGAGAGGAAATATTGCTCTAGCTACACGACTGCTTGCGCAGTGCAGTGAAGTTCAGCTAGGAAAAACCACCACTGCACAAGACTTAGTCCAGCACTTCAAAAAATTGTCTGCACCAGGTCAGATAGATGAAAAATGGGGTCCTGAACTTGATATTGAGAAAACAAAATTGTTATACACAGCAGGTGAGTATTTGCTAATGACACTGTAGATATTTGAGCTTCTTGTCCTTATAACCATGCTAATTCCCCTGACCTTGAAGAAATTGTAGAACAGTATCATTAGGAACTAATTTCATCCTATTAACTGTTGTCTCAGTCTGAAAGTGTTCTCACAAGTCTTTTGTTACTTGTAATTTTTAACGTCAAAAGAGAATTTTCTCTGTAAAAATACATTGTTACCAGCCGTATCTGAATATGCTGAATTTCAGAAGTGTTTTGACTAAACACTTAACTGAAAATACGCTTTTCATGATATGCAGGTCAGTCAACACATGCCATGGAAATGCTGAGTTCTTGTGCCATATCCTTTTGCAAATCTGCCAAAGCTGAATATGCAGTTGCTAAATCTATTCTCACGCTGGCTAAATGGATTCAAGCAGAATGGAAAGAAATTTCAGGACAGTTGAAACAAGTATATAGAGCTCGACAGCAGCAGAATCACACTGGTCTGTCTACCCTGTCTAAAAACATATGTAATTTGATTGATCTCCCAGCTGTTAATACGCTAGAAGAGGAATATCCTAGGATTGAAAGTGAATCTACAGGTAGATTTGTTCTCACTCATGCTTTGTTAAATTATTTACTAATGATTCCACTGAGGGATAGCATCATTTACACTGATAAACACTAAGTGCTCCATCACTCATGTATTTGTTTTCCTAATACATGTATAAACACTGTGTGCTTTGTGCAATAGGTAGCTATACACAGTTAAAAACCCCAAACACCTTAAGATTGTTGTCTCATATTTCTTTCACATTTTTCTGATTCAAGTGATGGTGGCTGGAGAAGAAACTGGAATGCATTTATTTTATGTTGAGGAGGCTATTAATTTTTGTTATGTTGTTGTCTGCTTTCGGCTCCTGTGTTTGCTAAAGTTTGAATGAAATCTTTCAGATTAAGTGTCATCAGGATTTATTTTTTTAAGGCCTTGATAATTGTGAAAAGCTGTTACCTTTAGATTAAAGATAACAAGAAAACCTATACTTAATTTGAACACTTCTGTTGCCCCAAAATGTACCCTAAATTCCTAGTTTTCAGCAGACTTTTCTTCAAATGTCAAGATAAAGTTATTTCTTTGCTTAGACATGGATTTCATAAATAACTTAATTCCTGTCTTGCAGGGTCAGAATTATTTTAACATCTGTTAATGGATGTTGAGTGGTAGGTGCTTTGACTTGACAGTGAAGAAAATATATATATATATACACAAATAAACACACTGCCCTAGGTACTTCATAAAAGTCTGTTCCTGCATTATCTTGCTGTTTTGGAGACCATGAGTTTCTTGCCTCAGTTCCATTCTTTCTGTGAAGGAGAAAGCAATTGTAGGGTATAGGCAGTGGTCGTTAGCAAATGAAAAACTGGTCTTTGTTTTGCAGTCTGTGTCAGAACTGAAAAGTAATTTCCTTTTTGAAAATTTTCCTCTTGGGTACTAACTTGACTGAAAAAAATACTACACACTTTACAGTGTTATTCTCTATGCTAAAGAATTAGACGTAGACTTTGCATCATAATATGTATTGCTCTTTTCTCCCATCACAGTAAATATTGGAGTTGGAGAACCTGACTTCATCTTGGGACAGCTGTATCACTTGTCTTCGGTACAGGCACCTGAAGTAGCCAAGTCTTGGGCAGCCCTGGCTAGCTGGGCTTATAGATGGGGACGGAAAGTAGTCGATAATGCTAGGTAAATTCATCCTAATGTTTAAACTTAAATGGCACAGTTAGTTTTCTTAAGATAAACCCTAGCTTTGTGTTTGGTTACTGTTCTTTGGGGTCTGAAGTTGCATGTGATCAGAGAACTGAATGTTCTCTTGATTATTGCCCTCTTTAAAAAGAAGTTTAATTCTGAGATAAGGATGAAGATTTCTTCCTTCGATAAATTTTATATGCACAGTCTTAATGGGTTCAGTAGCTCTGTGAGTACTAATATATTGGGGATCAGTAATTCATTAATTGTTACAGTCAGGGAGAAGGTGTTCGTCTTCTGCCCCGGGAAAAATCTGAGGTTCAGAACTTGCTTCCAGACAACATTGCAGAAGAAGATAAAGAGAAAATCTATGGGATTCTTGGGCAAGCAGTGTGTCGTCCAGCTGGGATTCAAGTAAGTGTAAATTTGCTTGTTTAAAAAATGTTTAACTTCAGTGTGAATGTTATTTTTCCTCTACTTGTGATTCTTGACTCTTGTAAATGTTTTCAAGTTTAAAATTCAGACAAGAGTCCTCTTAAGAAACAACCTCCTAGCTAAGTGGTAACACGTCTGTGGACTACGGTAATATGATCAAGTATGTGCAGTTGCATCAGTTGCCTAGACAAAAACTGGATTAGGAACTAATATTGTTTGTAGAAATGGTTGGAGGACTTAAATCTGTTTTCTCTTTATTTGCATTTAGGATGAAGATATGACTCTACAAATCACTGAAAATGAAGACAATGAAGAAGATGATATGGTGGATGTTATATGGCGTCAGTTATTAACAAGTTGTCCCTGGCTTTCAGATCTTGATGAAAACGCAACAGAAGGGTTAATTAAAGTTTGGAGGAAAGTTGTAGACAGAATCTTCAGTCTCTATAAACTCTCCTGCAGTGCATACTTTACTTTCCTCAAACTCAATGCTGGTCAGGTTAGTGTTTGTGCTGATGAGGAAATTCAGTCAGAGACTTTTCTATATGATATGAACTGTATACTTAGCTTAGAGGAGTATTTCTTTCTTTCAAGGTTCCACTTGATGAAGATGATCCCAGGCTGCACTTAAGAAATACTTCTGAGCAAAGCACTGATGATGTTATTGTGATGGCAACTCTAAGACTGTTACGATTGCTTGTGAAACATGCTGGAGAGCTTAGACAGTATCTGGAGCATGGGCTAGAAACTACACCTACTGCTCCTTGGAGAGGTAAATATATGTTATCTAGTTATTAAAATGAATTTTGATGCATTTTCTCTAAACACAGGCAGAAAGGTATCATTGTCCTTTCATAGCATTTTTATTTAAGCATGATGGAAAGACGGCCTGGCTTTTACTAAATAATTTCATTGAAGGCATTTGTCTACCATGTATTCTGATCTTAAAATAGATAGGTGGCATAGATTCTGTTTCCCTCCCTCCTGTGCCTTAAGGCATTGAAAGGGGAAAGGAGATGTAGTTTTTCAAATATTACATTATATTACCACCTTAAAAAAAACCACAAGCAACTAGTATTTTCTTAGCTATGGTTTGAAATGCAGTTCAGAGAAGGATGTGTGGGTATAGCCAGGTATCTCAAATAGTTGTTTGTCACTACACTACTGGTCCAGGTTGCTCAGGGACTTCCCCATAAAAGGTTATTGAGTTAAAGCGTGGAAGGCAGCAGGAGAGGAGGCCAGCTATTGTAAAACTCTACTTTCTCTTGAAACATCCAGTTATGCTAACTTCAAGAGCTACTAATGTGAGTCCCCTTATTTTTGAAAAATTATGTGACAGATAAGTGTGCAAAACTTAATTCCTAGTGCTTGACTAAAGGATTCTGTATTTGAATAGTAGAAGAAAATAAGCTACTGTGTGGACTGTGCAAAGCAGTTATTTAAAAGAAGTTTTTATTGGGAAACTAGACGTTTATGTTCCCTCAATGAAAAACCAGCCTGCTTTTAAAAATAAAATAAAAATATGCATCACTTGAAATTGAGTCAGCACATCTTCTTTTCCTGTTTATAAAGGTATTATACCTCAGCTTTTCTCCCGCCTGAATCACCCAGAAGTGTATGTTCGTCAGAGTATTTGCAACTTACTGTGTCGAGTGGCTCAAGATTCTCCTCATCTCATACTATATCCTGCAATAGTGGGTACCATTTCACTTAGCAGTGAATCCCAGACTTCAGGTATGGAGGGAAAAATAAATGTTCAAATACACTATAGCTAATATATCTTTATATACTCCGTAAGATGATAGGGGTGGTTTTTTTTCAGTAACTGATAGTTTTTCTTAAGACTACTTTTTTATGGGACCTCACTGATACCTTTAATTTGATTTAGTTTTTTCAATTTTATCATTGTATATTTTGCTAGTGCTTAATGTAATATGGGGACCTGATGCTAAATGAAGTATTGAATGATGTATCTTTTAAGGCCAGAACAGTGTAGATAATATTTTAAAATCTGCTTTTATTTTAGGAAACAAGCTGCCTTCTGCCATCCCTACTTTGCTAGGTAATATTCAAGGAGAAGAGCTGTTGGGTGGTGAATGTGATGGAGGGAGCCCCCCAGCTTCTCAAGAAAGTAGTAAGGATGACACAAAAGTTGGATTAAATGAAGATCAAGCAATGATGCAAGATTGTTACAGCAAAATTGTGGAGAAACTCTCTGCTGCAAATCCAACAATGGTATTGCAGGTAAATAATGCAAATATATACGACTTGTGCTTTTATTTGAACCACAAAAAAATATAATTCATGTATCTTGTGGGTAGACCTACTGAAAGTTTGGTGCATCTTTGCTGTTAGGCTGTCATCTTTTTTCAAGTTCATCTACAACAATAAGTCTTAATACTAGTACTCTTAAAAATAAGTGAATCCTAATTTATTTTACACAGGTTCAGATGTTAGTGGCTGAGCTGCGCAGAGTTACAGTTCTTTGGGATGAACTTTGGTTGGGAGTTTTACTGCAGCAGCACATGTATGTCCTCAGAAGGATTCAGCAACTGGAAGATGAAGTCAAGAGGGTCCAAAACAACAACACTTTACGAAAGTATGTCTCTGAATAATTCAAGTGATAATCCTAACAAATGTTTGTTCTTGGGGAAGCATATAGTCAAGCAGTGGTGTTGCTCCTGAATTCATATTATTCTAGCTGCTGCTTTGGAAGGCAGTGACCTTATTTCAAGAATATTTTGATGCTACAGCTAGTATGCTAATTGAATGAGAAAGAACAAGTCTGCTTGTGAATCCATGTTCTGTACCAATAATGTGTTAGAACCCAGTGCATGTGAAGTTGTGGATTATGAGATCTTATAGTTTTCCAAGTTCTGTCTTACAAGTCATCTAAAACGAGGACAAGGATGTTGAAACGTGTAATCTTTTTGGAGTTTACTGTAAATACAGGTATTGGGAGTAAACAGATCTTCTTAAACTGCTTTTGGTTTTCAGTGTTCAGTAAGTCTGTCTTTGTCTTCCTTTGAATGAGTTTGTGGAAGAGAAAGGCCATTCACTGGGCACTTGGCTAAGCTTAGGAATGCCTCTTGAACTCTATAGTTGGTGCTGACATGGGATGGGAGAACAGCTTGATGTGAATATTTCTCTTTCCCTTCATTATAGTGTGTACATCCTGTACATCCTCAGGAAGTAGTAGTGAAGAACTTTTTATTAAAGGAAATCAGTTGCTTGGAGTGGTTTGAGCTCTGAGCTTCTCCTCAGGGTTTCCAGTGGTGAAGAATCCGGTTCAGATGTTTCAGTTTTAAAAAATGGGGTGGGGAAAAGTGTCATTCATAGGAACATGCATTCAATGTGGAATGAAATACACTTCCTTTTAATACTGTAATTCTTGAAGACCTCATTTTAGAGATGTAATAATTTTTATGCATTCTTAGATGTCTCATTTGCAGTCTTATTTTAATGCTTTGCCTATGAAATAACTTGGTTTTATGGAGTTAAGAGAAAATTTTGGTGTCTTTTTTTTGTTTAATAGAGAGGAGAAAATAGCAATCATGCGTGAAAAGCATACAGCTCTAATGAAGCCCATTGTATTTGCTTTGGAACACGTACGGAGCATCACTGCAGCTCCTGCAGAAACTCCTCATGAGAAATGGTTTCAGGATAACTATGGAGATGCAATTGAAAACGCGCTAGAGAAACTTAAGAATCCTTTGAACCCTGCTAAACCTGGAAGCAGCTGGCTGCCATTTAAAGAGGTATTATATTCACAGACTAAGAGTACAGTGTGGAGATTCTTGGTACCCTTGCTACACCATGTGCTTGACCCTCAGTGGTTTCTTGCCATATCAAAATTGCAGCCTGAAAGTTAGTCTTCTCTGCAATCACAGGCATGCTAGACACTAAAGCACAGTAATTTTTGCCTCTGTAACAAGTCTTCCTTTGTGCATTACTGCATTTCTACCCAATGAATTTATTTGAATTTTTCCAAATCTTGCATCTTCTGCTGTCTGGGATGCTGTCAGTTTTTTAGGGGCAGAGGGCTTTATTTTTTTAAATACTGTCTTTCTGAAACTCCATGCTGTTTGAATTTAGTGAATTTAAAATTTAACAAGTTGGTACTCTGGTTATCTAAGCATAGTCCTTGGGCTGTGCAGCAACAGTCAAATGATCAACCTTTCCCAAAGATATTTTATTTTCAGTTATGTGGTCTTGTCTTAGTTTTTAATGGGTCTGAGGAGAAACAATATCTAGAACCAACCTGGTGATTTTTAAAAGTCTTGCTAGACAGAACCGAGGTTTTTCATATAAATACTTTTTGTTTTTAGTTCCCCTACTGCTTTGCAGAACAAGCAAGCATGCAGATACATAAAGAGGAGGTGGCTGAATGCTGCTGCCTTTGACCACAGCTCCAATATTTGTAAATGCAGGAGCAAACTTCTTGATGAGTTTGATTTGTTTATGACTTTGGCAGTTATTGCCAGGCAGGGTATATTTGCTGCATAAAGGGTGTTTTTCAGGTTTTGATTGTCTTCATTCTAGGCTGTAAATGGATTAGTAGGGTGGCAAGGGTGAAAAGCATTTTAAGAAAAATCTCCATGCTTTCTGGAAAATGACCATCATTAAGTCTGTTTTGGTGGTAGTTTTTATTTGTTTTTTTTAATGCTAGCTGTTAAGATGAACTTCAACCTAAAACACAACTATGTTTTTGTGGAATAGGTTATGCTTAGTTTGCAGCAAAGAGCACAGAAGCGGGCTAGTTACCTTTTACGACTTGAAGAAATCAGTCCTTGGTTGGCTGCCATGATGAACACTGAAATAGCACTTCCTGGAGAAGTATCTACCAGAGACACAGTCACAATTCACAGCGTGGGCAGCACCATCACAATCCTGCCTACGAAAACCAAACCTAAAAAGCTGCTTTTCTTGGGTTCAGATGGAAAGAACTATCCCTACCTGTTCAAAGGTAAGAAATTGACATTTTCTCATACAAGTTAATGTCTCTTTATAAATTAGACTATATTGAAGTTGGAAAGATGCATGGTTGTGATTTTTATCTGCCTGCATGACATGGAGAAAGAGTTGCTTAGAGCATCTGCTCCCTTTCATCCCCACCTCCCACTTCACCATACATTTTCAAGGAATTTGGCCTTGTGAAGCTAAGTCGGGGTGTTTCGGACCCCTTCTTTATAAGAATTGCTTTAGGAACAGTTTTCTGCTTGCATACTGTTAGGATTAGCTGGATGCATTTTTTCCAGAAGGTTAAGGTAGCACCTAGAAGCAAACTTTAGAGACTTCATGCCTTCCCGGCAAGGCCTATTCGTTATGCTGTGTGTACTGCTTACACCAAGAGCTGTCATAAACTGGTGATTCTAGTAGGTAAGTGCTATGTAAACATTTAGGTTTAGGCTGAACAACTCATCCTAATCTGCATAATTTATTAAACTATTAATGGTCTGAAATTAAGTAGGATTTCAAAAAATTACATGTTTTGTGCTGCAAGAGAAGAATTTTTTTTATCTAGAAACTGAATTTTAAACAAAATAAATTGATTCCAGGTTTGGAAGACTTGCATCTTGATGAAAGAATCATGCAATTCTTATCAATTGTGAACACAATGTTTGCTACTATTAACCGTCAAGAGACACCAAGGTTCCACGCGAGGCACTACTCTGTGACACCTCTAGGAACAAGATCAGGCTTGATCCAGTGGGTGGATGGAGCTACACCTTTGTTTGGTCTCTACAAGCGGTGGCAACAACGAGAAGCTGCTTTACAAGCACAAAAGGTAACATATGTTTGATGCCAGCTAGAACAAATCAGAAGGGAAACACTTATTCAGATTTGCTTTGCAATTCTAAATAATGTAGTCTTAAAAGGATTGTGTTTTGTTTGTAATAATGCAAAATGGTTCTGTTTCATATCTCTTGGGATTTTACCAGATGGTGATGAAACCATGTAAGTATTTGTGTGTGTGTGTGTGTGTGTATATATATATATCAGTATGTAACATAAATATACTGTTCTGGCACAAGAATTCAAGGAGAACTGCTTTTGAACAAATAGTTAACCTCAATTAAAATTATTTTAGTTCTAAATCTCATTCTCTCATTCTCATTTAAATATAGTTTTCACTTATATTTTTGAAATTACCTTGATAAGAGTAGAGTTAGGCCAAAACAATGTGTTTTCAGTTTATTCAGACTTTTTTGAACTACCAAATTTTGAAAGACTTCTCTACTGAGGATGACTTTCACAGCTCAGAGGAGTTGATTTCGTATTTCATTCTCACCAAAACTGAATTTGGGACACTTTTCTGTGGTAATGAGTTGCGATATGTAAACTGCCATTTTTACCTTTCCTAGGCTCAGGACTCGTACCAGACTCCTCAGAATCCTGGAATAGTGCCTAGACCCAGTGAACTTTACTACAGTAAAATTGGACCTGCTTTAAAGGCAGTTGGGCTTAGTCTTGATGTGTCACGTCGTGACTGGCCCTTGAATGTCATGAGGGCTGTTCTAGAAGAACTGATGGAAGCAACTCCCCCAAATCTCCTAGCTAAGGAGCTCTGGTCATCATGTACTACACCGGATGAATGGTGGAGAGTTACGCAGGTGAGTTACAACAAATATATTTTCCCTTTGAAACTCTTGTGTTTTTAATGGGACGAGGGGCAACAAATGCCTGGGATGTGTTCAAGCAATGATACTTGTGAGTTAGGTGAGGTAGCACTGCTGAAGTTTCATATAATGGGAAAGGTTGGCAATTGTACCATCTGGAATGAAAAATGGGTGTACACCTGATAGTTCTACATTATTATACTAGAATTATCAGCCTAAGACATGAAAACTCTTGTAAAATATAATCAGACAACAAATAGAAGACAGCTTGGAATAAGTTGGTTTTGATTTGTCTTACACTTAAAATGTTTTAAGATGGTAGTCAGTCCAATGTGTTGGCAGAGGATTCCCACAAATAATTTTTTCCTGAAACTCTCTTTAAAGTCGTATGCAAGATCCACTGCAGTTATGTCCATGGTTGGCTACATCATTGGTCTTGGAGACAGACATCTGGATAATGTTCTTATAGATATGACTACAGGAGAAGTTGTCCACATAGATTATAATGTTTGCTTTGAAAAAGGTAATTTAAAAAATGCTATATGTTATTCAAATGAAAGGTTTCCCTTCTTGGTGATTAAAAGAAACAAATTTTTATCTTGAAGGAAAAAGCCTTAGGGTACCAGAGAAGGTTCCGTTCCGGATGACGCACAATATTGAGACAGCACTTGGAGTGACAGGAGTGGAAGGGGTTTTCAGGCTTTCTTGTGAACAGGTAAGTTGGGAAACTTGCAGAAAACTGAGGGCTATCACTTGCCAAATGCTGTCTTAGAACTTTTTTTATTAAACGTTCTGCTGTTGATTTATAAAGTCTTTTCTGCTGTGGTTTTAATTGGACGGACTTTAGATACTTCCTATAGTGGTATTTAAGAAATCAGAGAATGTCAAATAAATACATATGCAAGTAATGGTACAATTACAGTTCGGGGGGGGGGGGGGAAGGGGGACTTGTAGTGCTAGATGTAAAATGTTAAGTTTTTCCTGCAGCTTTCTTTGTAAAGTTTTACTTGCCCTCTTTCTTCAGGACTTGTCCTTTATAAACATGACAGATAAGTTTTAAAAAGAAAAATGCTTTGAACAAAAGGGAGTTTTCTTCTCCAAGTGTCTGTTGCTAGAGTATGGAGGTTTTGTGGAAGGCTAGAATGCATTCTTTAGTTTTAGTGATGTTACTACAGTTTTGTCGCATTTGTATACATTGTGGTGGTGTTCTGTAGTTGTAGTGGCTTGGGATAGGTTGTGGACTTCTGTACCTACTCAAGTACATTTTGCACTTAAAATTCCACTGCTATAGAAGGATAATGCAAGAATCAGAATGCATTGTGATGCAGGTCCTTCATATTATGCGGCGTGGGAGAGAGACTTTGCTTACATTGCTTGAAGCTTTTGTTTATGATCCTCTGGTGGACTGGACAGCAGGAGGTGAAGCAGGATTTGCTGGAGCTGTCTATGGTGGTGGTGGCCAGCAGGCTGAAAACAAACAAAGCAAAAGAGAAATGGAAAGAGATATTACACGTAGTCTGTTTTCTTCAAGAGTGGCCGAGATAAAGGTGAGTTTTCTACAAAAATTTCTATTTTATAACCAAATGAGGCCCTATGCTTTCACTTAATACATGTGTGTTTTGGCAGTGGTGGAAGAGGTGGTCATTTATTAGAAGTAGTTCACAAATTCTATTGAGCTAAAATGAGTTTGTATTGAGGAAATACAATATGCTTGTATGGAACTTGCAAGTATTTAGTTTTCATTTTCTGTGTGTGTAATTCTAAAACATGTTTTAGTGTTTTGCCTAAATCTGGGCTAGAGGAATAAAAATAGAGGTTTAGTGAGCAATCTAAATGAAGAATGTCTGTTAAGCTTTAGTACTTGTAGCACTGGATGTAGTCCTAGATGAACAACATCGCTGAAGGGTTAAATGCTGCTGTATATTACTTTCTCTTATCTGTTTGAACTAAGTCCAGTTCTAGAACATCTGTGTCTTGGTTATAGGTTAACTGGTTTAAGAACAGAGATGAAATGCTTGCTGTGCTGCCAAAATTGGACAGTAGTTTAGAAGAGTATCTGAACCTGCAAGAGCAGTTGACAGATGTAGAAAAGTTGCAAGGAAAACTACTGGAGGAGATAGAATTTCTGGAAGGCGCGGAAGGAGTGGATCATCCCTCCCACACACTTCAGCACAGGTACAGAGGAGCCAGAAATCCTGTCAGGAATCTCACAGTTCAATACCATTTGCGATTTGGTAATGCACTTACAAGTTAAATGTTAGAAATGTATATATGAGAGAGATAAATAGCTGGGTGAAAGCTCTTCTTAAAGTCAGCACGTCACTGCTTGTACAGAAGAACTACTGAAACTGTTTTCCTACTGAATAATCTTATCCATGTCCTACGCCTCGTACTCTATCGATATAACCTGTGCTAGTCAGTGTTCCACACCTGACTGTCAAGGCAAGAGACAATGTGCTGAATGTGGTGTCCCGTCACATTAATCCACATAATACAGCTATTGATAAATAGCAGAAAAATCTTTTCATACAAGTTTCTAATTCTTTAGCTTTCAAGTTTATTTGAAATTGATCAAGGATTTCAGAATTGCATGAATATGCATATGCATTCATTATTTTGTAGGTAAACAGAATTATTAATACTGTTAAAGTTTTACATAATTGGTGAGAATGTGTTCATTTTCTGGTCGACAAGGTAGTTGTATTTTTCTGTAGGGTTTTGTATTCGATATAGTTAAGTATTCTTTTTCTTGTAATACTTAACTTGATTCTGTGGCTTCAATAATTCAGGTATTCTGAGCACACACAGTTGCAGTCTCAACAAAGAGCTGTCCAGGAAGCAATCCAGGTGAAGCTGAATGAATTTGAGCAGTGGATAACACATTACCAAACTGCATTCACTAATTTGGAGGCAACACAACTTGCAAGTCTTCTTCAAGAAATAAGCACACAAATGGACCTAGGTATAAAATAGTATTTGTGTGGATTTTTAATGGTTTGCAAATAACTAGACTTTAATATGAGGAGATATTATGAGTATCCTCTGACTTAAAGGCAAGGACCTGTGTATAATAAATGGAAAGAAAGGGGGCTCTTCAAAGGGTGATTTAGAGCACTCAAGGTTTCTGTGCCAAGCTGTATAAAGGAACTTGTCTGTTTTACCCCAGCTGGGCACAAGATTATTCTCTTTCTTTGTGCTCAAAATTCTCAGTATGACTTCTCCATGCCTCCTTTATCATAGAAAAAAAAATTTTTGAAAAGATGTTAATGCTCAGTATTTGTATGCTGTAAAATATATGCGCTTCAGAGATGCATCATAACTTTTAACCATCTTTCTTATAAGGTCCTCCAAGTTATGTACCAGCAACAGCGTTTCTGCAAAATGCAGGCCAGGCACATCTAATCAGTCAGTGTGAACAACTGGAAGGGGAAGTTGGGGCTCTTCTCCAGCAGAGAAGATCAGTCTTACGTGGTTGTCTTGAACAATTGCACAACTATGCAACAGTAGCTCTTCAGTATCCAAAAGCTGTGTTCCAGAAGCACCGAATAGAGCAGTGGAAAACCTGGATGGAAGAACTCATCTGTAACATGACAATAGAGCGTTGTCAGGATATCTTTAGGAAGTAAGTTGACAGAATAATGGATTGTTTGAAGAACTTAATTTTCAAGCTACCTTAGGGGTTTAGTTTTCTAATTAAGATTAATACTTTTGCAAGGACCGATTTAATTATAAAGCAAGACAAGATTAAGTTGTAATTCTAGAAATCTGTAGAAAAAGATGAAAAACTGTTTTAAAAATACAGTTCAAGTTTAATCTGGGTACTGCAAAAAGAAAACCAAGTAATGTTGCCATGCAATGAATAAATGAAGAACCATGTTTGTGGCCTTAGGGTAGTGATATTTAGTGGGTTCAGAAACTTCTAGTATTTAAAAATCACTTAGGTCAGCTAAAGATTCTCTTTATTAAAGCAAGATTTTTCAGGCAGGCTTTTTTTGTTGTTGTTGTTGTTCTGAAGTCAGGCCATTTCAGCATTATTACCGCTTGGTTTACAAGATCTAGATTATATCAAGCATTTACAGTGAAACCTATTTTCTTCCTGTTTCTTATTTTCTAATCGTTCTTTGCCTCAAGGGCTACTAATTGTTTTCTGTCCTTGCAAATAGGTATGAAATATGGTGCATTCTAGGATTTTACAAAAGTGTCATTAGGGTAGCCATCGACTGCTGTGGTATTTAGAGCTGATATGGTGTAGGTGGTGTGGGAACTGTTCAAATGCAGTGTGTTTTTCCTCCCACAGAGCAAAATGCAATTTGCTGGTGCTTGAGAAGGGAGAATTTTGTCATTGTACTTCTACTTTACAGGTATGAAATGCAGTATGCTCCTCAGCCACCTCCAAGTATGTGTCAGTTCATAACTGCTACAGAAATGACTCTACAGCGCTATGCAGCAGATATAAATAACAAACTTATCAGGCAGGTGGAGCGTTTGAAACAGGAGGCAGTTACTGTACCTGTTTGTGAAGAGCAGCTGAAAGAAATCGAACGTTGCATAAAAGTGTTCCTTCATGAGAATGGAGAGGAGGGCTCACTGAGCTTAGCAAGTGTTATCATCTCTGCTCTTTGCACGCTGACGAGGTGAGATGCCTCTTGTGAAATTTTTTTGTACGCATTCATGTTTGAGACCACCTAAAAGGAATATTCAAGTAACATGTGGAGAATGCAATGGCAAGCAGGTTGTCTTAAGTAAGTGTCATAATTCATCTAGGCGAAATCTGATGATGGAAGGTGCAGCATCTAGTGCTGGAGAGCAGCTGGTTGATTTGACTTCAAGAGATGGAGCCTGGTTCTTGGAGGAGCTTTGCAGCATGAGTGGGAACGTTACGTGCCTTGTACAGTTGCTGAAGCAGTGTCATCTTGTACCCCAGGACTTAGATATTCCTAACCCAATTGAAGCATCAGAAGCTGTTCACTTAGCGAATGGAGTATATATCTCGCTTCAGGTGATACTTACTTTTGTTACTATACTTTCCTCAACCCCAACTTTCTAAGGTTTTAGCTAAGCCATTCTTAAAAGCTTCTTCCTCAAACAGCTAAATGGTTCTTTATGGTGCTGCTGAGTTTTGTTGTTGGGTTTG
This sequence comes from Falco peregrinus, assembly GCF_023634155.1. Classification (NCBI taxonomy): domain Eukaryota; kingdom Metazoa; phylum Chordata; class Aves; order Falconiformes; family Falconidae; genus Falco; species Falco peregrinus. The sequence goes on along the minus strand of NC_073725.1, from coordinate 80,767,647 downwards.
GACCTTAGTTTTGATCGCTGTATTTGGCTGAGCTGAACAGGCATTCACTACTACCGTTTACATTTCACTGGTTGAAAGAAAACATTTTGATCTGTACATGACAAATTGTAAAAACTGCTGTCAAGTAAGTAACTGTGAGAAAGTTAGCATGAGATTTATAGACACACCAGCATCATGTGTTGCTTTCATTCTTCTGTTGCTGGCAGTCCAGAACAACTTCCTAACTGTTTAATCTGTGTTCTTTTCTGTTGTCTGCTCCTGCTAAGCCTTAGTTATTTTCACCTGAAAACAAGTAGTTTGAGACAAATTCTGAAAACATGTTTTACAGGCCCCTATCTCCAAGATTGCAAAAGGAGAAAAATGCATTTATAATTTTGTGGTTTAGAAATGTTTCTACTTCAAACCACAAAACATTAGCGGAAGCTTGAGTGAAATATGTGCCGAAGGTTTGGGGGGTTTATAAACTGTGGCTGGTGTAAATAGCTTTTTGAGGCTTTTGGTTCTTCAGTATTGTATTTGAAAAATATTTTCCTACCAACCTGTGTAAGTGCATGGAGATTTTAATCACTTAGTTTTGTCGCTCTTCAAAATATTGGTGCTTCAGAAATTTTGCAGAAACGTACATGCAATTTCATTGCATTGCAGCTGACATCTTTCACTTACACATTGTAGTCCTCGCTGTGTGAGCTCTTAAGTAAGATGTGTAACTCACTGGGCAGTTAAGGTTACGAATCTTTTTGGCGTGTCTTGTCTCATTTTGGAGACAGAGCATGTTGGTTGGTTCTTTCTGTAGCTGCCTTTAGGCCTCTGTTGTATTCTGCTTGGAGAAAATTGCTTTGTGCCACTTAAGGTGTTGTGTTTCTTACCTGTATTGATTTCTGTGTCGTGAGTAGGACTGTAGCAAAATAATCATTACCTGGCAAGTTTTAGATTAGTTTCCCTTACCTAGTCTAATCAGTCTAGGAAATCATAAATTCAGTATATAATTTAACTCATTGATAGTTACATAATGGAAAAGAAAAGCTACCAATTTTGATGAAATTGGCTTGTGAAGTGTGATCTCTGTACCACCAATCCTCTGCTGAGGATTGCTGTAAGGTGTTGCTGCTGATGCTGTTGAAGTAGTTGTTGCTACATTGTGCAGATGTCAAACCTTTGGGTTTGTCCAGGATTTAATGTATTCCTGATTTCTTTAATTTTAAAAAAGTAAGATTTGGACCCTTGACTGACCACCGTTATCTTTTAACTGATGTCTACTGCAGGGCAGACTAATACTAAAATGAGAAAAGTTGCACATGATATTTTTTCAGAGGGGAAAATTTCTTACGTTTTCATGATTCCCAACAGGAATTGAACTCAAATTTCCGACAGATCATTTTTCCTGAAGCGCTCAGGTGCTTGATGAAAGGAGAGTATACTTTAGAAAGTATGCTCCATGAATTAGATAATCTTATTGAACAAACAACTGATGGAGTCCCCTTGCAAACACTGGTGGAATCTCTTCAAGCCTACTTACGAAACGCTGCTATGGGACTAGAGGAAGAAATGCATACTCATTACATCGATGTTGCAAGGTAAATCACTTTTTTAAAAAAAAAAAAAATCAGGTATGAGAAAATGAAGACTGAAGAGCACTAGTTTGTCTGAATTTTATTACTTGTTTGACACCCAGGCTTTTCCTCCTGAGAATACCCTGAAGCAGAGTGCAGTGTCTAAACTGCACGTGTTTCCTCTCTGTGCGTTTGTCCGCATGCGTACACAGAAATACAGAGCTACAGCAATTTACACTTATATCTGCTTAAAGCTGACTTTTGGTAGTCAACTTTTTCCAAAACGTGTAGATATGATTTTATGTTTGAAGTTCAGAGATGCTAAAAATAGGAACTGGTCCATTGAGTGTGGGAGGAACCTGTGAAAGGGAGAGCTTGTAACCATGGCATTCCTCTCGTCAGGAGGTTTGATGAGCAGCTTTTGCGTGATGAATCGGTGACTTGATTGAAAAAACAACACCCAAACCAAGGACAGACCTGTGCGTCTTGGAATGTGGGAAACTACCTTTCTGGGGAAGTGCTTGGTAGACAGCTGAGCCAATTCAAAAGCTTCCTGCTGACTAGAAGTGATCTCACTGCTTCCCTTGAGCCACTTGTGGTGGCTTCATCAGTGGTACAAGGAAGGCTGCTATACCAGTTAATTTACCTTTTTTTCCCCTTTAGGTTAATTTTCTTCCTAGTTTACCCCTTGGCAAGCCTGCTCAGCCTGTTAGTTGGGCATCAATAGTGATATAAGGGAGGGCGAGGATAAGACCACCCTTTCAGGAGCAGCAAGCTGTTAAACCATCTCAGCCTGAGACCTCATCCTTTGTTTTACCCCATACTCCAGTCAGTCAGTTTCATACGTGTATGTTATAAAACTAGTACTTGGCTTTCAAGGAAGGAAAGGTGATACTGACATCAGTTTTTGTAACTTTCTTACCATGCTCATAGGAAGTACGATTTGTATCCTCTACCTGTACTATAAGTTAGCCTTGTAGTTGGTCCTTGAATACAATCCTGTCTTTTATGGTATCCTTAGTCGTTCCTACAACACCAGCCTTAGGATTATTGTGGTGAGCAGGGTGTTAGGAAAAGCCTGCAAAAATTTTGTCTTGTTTGGCTACAACTTAATTCCAATCTGCTCTAGCTGGGGGATCAATCGGTTTAAGAAAATCCTATTTATTTCTTGTAGACTAAGCAAAAACATGTAACACTTTATTTTTTTTTTTTTTTTAAAGAGTACTTCATGCTCAGTATGGTGAACTGATTCAGCCAAGAAATGGTTCAGTTGATGAAACTCCCAAAATGTCAGCTGGTCAGATGCTTTTGGTAGCCTTTGATGGAATGTTTGCTCAAGTGGAAACTGCATTTGGTTTGTTGATTGAAAAGGTATGGATCTGTTCTTTTCAGAGGACTTCTTGAGTCAGAAATATGAAAGTTTTATAAAAACTGATCTGTTTCCTTTACGTTGCTCAGCTAAACAAGATGGAAATACCTGTTGCTTGGCGTAAGATTGACATAATTAGGGAAGCCCGCAGCACCCAAGTTAACTTCTTTGATGACGACAATAATCGGCAAGTTCTAGAGGAAATCTTCTTTCTGAAGAGACTGCAAACAATTAAAGAATTCTTCAGGCTCTGTGGTACCTTTTCTAAAACATTGTCAGGTAAATAAATGTTACTGAATATTCAGTATTGCTTTGTCCACTTCTCATCCCGTGTCCTTTTTAGAAGGATATAAAATGGTCACTTCTACTGTAACTTACCTTTCATATGTGGCAAGTGTGCAGAAACTAAAAATTGCTTCCTGTAATCTTGTTGCATTTATAAGTCAGATAATATTTTTCTAGATGCATCAAATATTTTGTTTATAACAGAAAACTATTTCTTTCCTTTAAAAGGAATCAGTTCCCTTGAAGACCAGAACGCAGTAAATGGACCTGTTCAAATTGTCAACGTGAAAGCTCTTTACAGAAACTCTTGTTTTAGTGAAGACCAAATGGCCAAACCAATCAAGGCTTTTACAGCTGACTTTGTGAGGCAGCTCTTAATTGGCCTTCCAAATCAAGCTTTGGGACTAACTTTATGCAGTTTCATCAGTGCTTTGGGTGTTGATATAATTGCTCAGGTAGAGGCTAAAGACTTTGGGGCAGAAAGCAAAGTTTCTGTGGATGACCTGTGCAAGAAGGCTGTAGAGCACAACATCCAAATTGGCAAGTTCTCACAGTTGGTCATGAACAGGGCAACAGTATTAGCTAGTTCGTATGATACAGCGTGGAAGAAGCATGATCTAGTGCGCAGGCTTGAAACCAGTATTTCGTCTTGCAAGACCAGCCTTCAGAGAGTGCAGCTGCATATTGCCATGTTCCAGGTGAGACCACAACGTGCGTTATTTCTGCCTGCGTTGTCTGTTGGAAGTGAACTTTAGTTACTGTGTCTGAGCAACATGCTGTTGAATGAGCTCTAGAGTATTGTAACAGACTTGATAAAGTGTGTTGCTTTTAAATTATCCTGTAAACGTATAAGGAAAAAAATGTTACAGCTAGCTTCTTTTGAAGACTAGCTGCTTTATGAGATGCCAGTGTGGCAATGTGTAAATTATTTTTCAAGTCAGTACATGTATTTTTTTTCAATCTCCACATAGTCATTTATTAGAAAAATAAATCGTTCACTGGCTCTCTTACTGGCAATGTTGTCCTATTCTCCCCCTTTTTTCAAACAGACTATGACTTTAAGGGAGGAGATTGCTTAAAAGAGAGGGTACGCATTGCTGAGTGTCATCTTGTACCTTCCTTCAAAGTTTTAAGCCATTAACTGTATCCTTGCTCCACTGTTTGCCTTACGGAAAAAATAGAAATTGCGGCAGTATCAATCCTGAAAATGTCCTTCTGAGGCTTTAGATAAATGACATTGTGTCCCTTGAAGTGTGTGCTGGTATCCAGGTGTGTTGTAGTATCATTGATGTTCATTGTGTAGCAATTTGTAGGTGAAGGGTAAAAGCTTTCTCCATGCCAGGTAATAAACTATTTCATAGACTGGTAAGCAAAACCGTCTTGGTTTTAATGCGTCACAAGTGAATTGTTTCTGAATATTGATGGGTTTTCCTTTAGATCAAAGAAATGTGTATAAATCACTTATAGTAAGTTAGTGACTGATTAATGGTATAAATATCCAAGCCAGCAAAACATAGTTTACAACTACTTACATAATTTAACACTCTCTAATGATTTAGAACTTTCAAGTGTGCCAGTATCATCTGGCACCTAGCCCTTTTAAAACACCCTTTCTTGTAAACTGTTACGGACCACTGGAATTGCTGTTTGTGGGCCAAAGTGCTTCGTGCTGAGCAATGCTGAAAATTGTTCCCCTTATTTTCTTAAAGTGGCAGCACGAAGATCTCCTTATCAGTCGCCCACAAGCTATTTCTGTTACTCCTCCGCCTCGTTCTGCAATTTTAGCCAGCATGAAAAAGAAACTTCACACGCTCAGTCAGATTGAAGCTTCAATTGCAACAGTCCAGGTACTGCTGGTTTCGGGAGGTTTGTTCAGCAGCGTATCGGAATGTGATTAGCACAAACTGCAAAATTGTCTGCCACCCCCAGATTGTTCTCTCTCCTGCTACTGAAGTACAAACTTAGTGGTATTTTCATTAATCTCTTTCAGTCTGTCTGATGTGTACTGTTACACTTTTTTAATTTGCTACCTCATACAAAATACTCTCTCAGGAATATCAGTAAATCTGTTTCATGAGTGAAAGTTTGAATATGTGAAAGTACCTTTCCTTCTGAAGGCTGGTCAAGCTCCTGTTCTTTAAGCTTGTCTGACTTAGGTCATCCTTACTGTCATTTCAACAGCTAAGTGTCAGAAGCTTCCATTGTAGAGCTGAGCAAATCAGCTATTCTGTGTGCTGTGGCTTGGCTTTTTAGGCTTTTGGGTGTCTGTAATATAGAATGTTTAATTGTTTAAAACAAATACTGCTTAGCTTCCTGAGTTTTAATTTCCTTTTAGTTGTGAAGGTACTGTTTGTAATTTTTTGAAGATTATTTGTAAAATAATTTGGTATTCCTATGATTTTACATAATTTTTAGCCTAGAAATGTGATTATTTTTGTGTTTCTTTTTCTGGTAGGTTAAAATCTAGACAGATGGCTTTATTTCCATAACAATCAAATCCAGTTGTGATGTGTGCTGAAAATAAACCTTTAAAACCAGCATAAGCTAACATTTGTCAGTCATGAATACCACATTCTTTTACATATATGGGTATAAGAATGTCTGCCTGTGTTATATATGTGCACTTTTTTTATGTTAGGCAGTTGGGCTTGAGATTATGTATATCAATAGGTTATTTATATCTGTTTGGGTTTTTTTCTTCCCCAATACAGGAAAAACTAGCAGCACTTGAAGCAAGTATTGAGCAGCGTTTAAAATGGGCAGGAGGCGCTAATCCTGCACTGGCACCCGTCTTGCAAGATTTTGATGCCACTATTGCTGAAAGGAGAAACCTTGTACTGAAAGAAAGTCAGAGAGCGAGTCAGGTACTCTACATAAGTGCAGTATTACTGACTTGATAAGTGTGTTCACTTTTTATTTCCTGCTTGAGATTTATGTAGAAAACTTTTTTCCTCTTCAGCATCTAAAGAGCAAACAGAAATAACCAAATACTTCTGGGAATTTCACTTCAAAAGCCATATGAATAATCTCTGGGAGAATTGCTGCAGGGGTGGATGGCCCTGAAATGATACCGCTACTTAACAGAGCGGCTTTACTGCTATATTTAAAACTCTGTCTTCCAAGGACATGGAAGAAATGCAATTTGTATAATAGGCAGTTTAATTGGAATAATTTTTCTCACTTTGCTTCGATTTTTCAGGTCACTTTCCTCTGCAGTAATATCATTCATTTTGAAAGTTTACGCACTAGAACAGCAGAAGCCTTAAATCTTGATGCTGCATTATTTGAACTTCTCAAACGCTGTCAACAAATGTGCTCATTTGCGTCACAGTTCAACAGTTCAGTCTCTGAACTGGAGCTTCGCCTGCTTCAGAGAGTGGTAAGTAAAGGTCAAAGCAAAGTATGTAATGTTAGAATCACTGTAATCACGAGCTCTGAATTTTGTCTTTCATTCTGAATTAATGTTATGTATACCTTTGGATGGGTTGTGGATTACGGTGTATTCCATCAGCTGCTAAACAATTGGCAGTAGCACCTACACAGTAACTGAGTTTTATGTCTGGATACAGATACAAAAATGTTTCTGTTATTTTTAGGGCACTGGTCTTGAACATCCTATTGGCAGCTCTGAATGGCTTCACTCAGCTCACAAGCAGTTGACCCAGGAAATATCTACACAGAGAACTGTACAAACAGAAAGAGAACAGCAAATAGAAACAGTTTGTGAAACAATTCAGAATCTGGTGGATAGTATTAAAACTGTGCTCACGGGTCATAACAGACAACTTGGAGATGTCAAACATCTACTGAAAGCTATGGCGAAGGTATGCCTAAAACTTCATTAAACTTATTATTCTAACCCATGTAAGTATGGTTTTAAGAAAATTAACACCTGTAAATATGTGCTTAGTAAAGTACCTATGAACAGTGAAATGTGTTTGTGCATATGGAGTTTGAGATACAAAATTAATTTCATCTCTAACAGTTCATAAAGCTTTATTTCTAAAGTTAGGCTCATCAGGCTTTGGTTTTATTAAACCTTTGCTCTCAATTGGCAGTTGAAACATTTTCTTTGTGTTTACAAATTCTCTTGGGTTTTAATTAAAAAATGTTTTAAAACATTTGGTCTTTCTCAAATTGATTTTCTTGAAATGTAACTCCTGAAAATTAATGGTTATTTGTAGTCAAATAACAAACAGAGGGGCTGAAAAGGCTAAGAAATGCTCAACTTCATTCTCTTAGGCAAAATACAGCAAGTAGTTAACCTTTTTGCACATCTTTGTTACAGGATGAAGAAGCGGCTTTGGCAGATGGTGAAGATGTTCCCTATGAGAATAGTGTTAGGCAGTTCTTGGGCGAATATAAATCGTGGCAAGATAATATTCAGACAGTTTTGTTTACATTAGTTCAGGTTATGGGTCAAGCCCGCAGTCAGGAACATGTTGAAATGCTGCAGGAAATAACTCCCACCTTGAAAGAACTAAAAACACAGAGCCAAAGGTAAGAAAGTCACTTGCCTTCAGGTGAAGGCACTTTGCTTATCTGCTTGTATGGAGCAGTGACACAGTACAGGGCACCTGCTTGGTGATAGTCATAGAATGCAGAAATTCTTCTGCAAAATTTCACTTGACTTTCTGTTTTAGTTTTTAATACGTAGAGTAGTTGCATGAATATTTATCAAGTCTATTATGTTTCCTAGTGTCTACAATAATCTGGTGGGTTTTGCATCACCCTTAGTCACGGATACATCAAATGAATGCTCAAGCCCAACGTCAGCTGCTATGTATCAGCCAACCTTTGCTGCAGGTAATGCTTGAAAAAGTACAAACCAAAACATCAGGAATTGATGTTAGAGTGGGGATCATCACTTTTATTAAACTTTGATATACAGACAATCTCTGCAAGATCATAAAAGCCCATAAAATTCAAGTCATTCAGCATACAGTGCTGAATGGCTGCTTGGTCGTAGCCTTTGAACAGACTTAAAGATCTGGATTCACTCCAGGAAGCCCAGAATACATGGAATGCATTGTCACATATATCAACTGAACTGTAATTTCTGTTGAAATTACTACTAAAATTTATAGTGACCTTGAAATTAATCCTGAAACCCTACAAGGGCATTCACATTTGTAAAACTTTCATTACATTACAGTTAAAACCTCAAGGTTTCTTATGAGCATGGATTTCTATTTCAAGGATTATTCTATTGTTAATGTTTGGACTAAGTACAGGTTCCTGATTGCATTTTATAACTACCATACAAAATGATAGAATTAGAGCTTAAGAGAGCCCATAAAAATTTGCCCATAAAAATAAATGTTTTGCAGTGGAACAAAACCTGTTTACAAAGTGAAAGAACTTTAGAAAACTGAAAGATTGAGGAGGGAACAACTGCTGCAGACTTTAAAATAGAAGTTTAAAATGCATTTGTACTGATAACTGCATTTGATATATGTTTAATGGTGTTTTTTCTTATATCTATGATACATTCTTTGGAGTACTTTTAAGTGCTTTTAAACTTCCTTTACAGCTGTACGTAGCAATACCGGGCAGAAAACTCAGCCAGAGGTGATGTCACAGAATGCAAGAAAGCTAATTCAGAAAAATCTTGCCACGTCAGCAGATACTCCTCCAAGCACAGTCCCAGGAGCTGGCAAAAGTGTTGCCTGTAGTCCCAAAAAGACAGCCAGGGACCCTAAAACAGGAAAAGGTAAATACAGGGCTTTAAAAAAAAACAAAAAAACCAAACAAACTGCAAGAAGAAAACCACCCAAAAAACCCAATAAAGAATGACCACTGACAACAACAAAAAACCCTGAAACATATCAGTGGCCTTCTGTGTGGGAATGTAAAATTGAATTAACTTTATTTTGTACCTTTAGCGGTGCAGGAAAGGAACTCGTATGCAGTTAGCGTGTGGAAGCGGGTCAAAGCCAAGTTAGAGGGCCGAGATGTGGATCCCAACAGGAGAATGTCTGTTGCTGAACAGGTGAGTTGAAAATAATGAAGTTCCAGTACTGGTCCTCGCTTTAAATATTCGGTGGCAAGCACATGTGTATGTCTGCTGGAGTATGCCTTAAAAGACTGAAATCCTGTTGTGAATGGGGGGTCCCTTTTGAGATGTGTGACTTATTCCAATGCAAATCAAGGTACGCTGCTGCCTTATATTGCTGCATTGATTTTTTTTTTTTTTTAATCAATTGCTTTTGTTTTCCATATCATAGATCTATCTAAATTCACGAATTGGATAAAATTGATTTTTGTATGTCAGTAAGCTAACATTTGTTACACAGCTGTTGATACCCAGGGAGAACATGAGATCTGTACAGCTGTCTAAAGGACAGAACTTGTCTGTGTTTAGTAGCATAACACAGCCATGCTCCTGTCTCTGGGAAACTGCATCAGGGGACCCAGATGTCCACATAAATCTGAGAACATTGTGACTCTTTTCGAGATGAGGGCGATGAATGAGATGGTGCGATCTTTTTTTGCCCCTGCAGTACCAATTGCTATTTCTTAGGTGGACTACATAAAGTTTTGCAAGATGAAGTTTACAGTTACTATAGATTTTTTTTCACTCAAGCTTTGTATTTGCAGGTGACATTCAACAGTAAATTTTAAGATCACTTAAATGCTTTTAAAAATCTAGCTTATTTTTAATTGCTTGTTTGACCTTTTTAATAGGTTGACTTTGTGATTAAGGAAGCAACTAATCTAGATAACTTGGCTCAGCTGTATGAAGGTTGGACTGCCTGGGTATGAGTAGGGAGAAAGCAGATCAGTCTGGTTCAGCGAGGTCAGACATCCACCAGAATCAACTCGGCCTCAGGCATCCATAGCCGCACCACAGTCGGTGGTGATGCATACTGGGGCTTAATCTGAGGAAACCTAGGAAATCTCGGTGCACTGGGAAGTGAAATCCTGCAGGATAGCTGCACTCAGGGATACGCTAAACACAATGGTCTGCAACCCCCACGGTCAAGGGTGAAAGCTCACTGCTTGAACAACACGGTTTGTCTTTCTGCTACGGAAGAACTGCAAACGTGTCTGGGGGTTAGCTGCAGAAAGAAATCGGGATGCTACAAACCGCAGAGTGATTTGGAACTCAATTCCACCTGACCCTGTGAACAATTCAGGAAACACCGAACCCTGTTCAAAGAAAAACAGAAAAAATGGGGCCATGAAGAAATCACAGCAAGGGAAGATTTGATGCATTCAGATTCTTGTTACTCTTGTTGCGTGGCAACAGTGCTGGTTGAGTCAACCAGTTAGTATGGAAAAAGGCTACAAAATGTAAACTTCAGAAATGGACTGAAAGCCAAGAGCTGTACATCAGATACACGCTGCATTGGAAGAACTTCTGAGATAGAAGAAAAAGCCTTTGTTCTCTTCTCCCTTTCCTCTTTCCTTTCTCTCCTCCCTCCCAGCCTCTCCTTGCATACACCCCTCTCGGCTTATTCTTGTAGGTTAGGCGTACTTCCAATATACTTTTTATTTCAATGCTTCTACTTCACAGTTTAGTCAAATTAACAACTTAAATTTTGTTTGGTAAACAAATTTTCCAAAAGCACTGAAGATAGAGAACATCAACGGTTACTTATGAGTTGGTCAAATGCAAAATGTAGTTTTGGTTATTTTAAAGTCATTTCTGTGATTCTATTATGTACAGTTTCTCAAAATTGTCACTGTGCATTTAAAAGTAATGAATCTTACAGGCATTTGATTTAATGTGCACTTCCCTCTGCTTGCAGTGTACACTTTTTTGTAATTCAAATTGTCCCTCCAATCTCATTCTACTGTGATTGCTGTAGTTTCTTTTGTACAACGTAGCTAATCCAATGTAATCTTTACCTTTTTAAAAACCAGGATAGAGTATCTAGTAGAGTTTTACATTGTTGATGACAGATAAAACAATAAAGTGATGTTCTGGTGGAGGTAGAGTGATATGCTTTTTGCTTCACTTTCCTAATATTTTTAGTTTACACTTGTAAATTATAGTGCTTCAGTTCACAGGGGTATATGTATAATCCAAGAAATGAAGGACTCTCCAATTTTTGTTCAATTAGATCTGTAAAGATTTCTGCAAAGTAATTTTCCTTTGCCATATTACTTCTATAAATGGTTGTTCAATGATGCATCCACAGTGAAACTTCCACCAAGGTTTCTTGCTTTTTTTTAATCAATTCTGTACTCAAAGTGTGATTATGTTCAGAAAAGTCTCTCTAAAAATGGCATCTTCTTACTGAGATCAATGTCCTGCTTGTCTGCCAGTTGTCTAAAAGACTTCTTGCTTCCTTTTTGAAGTCGGACACCCTTAAGAAAAAGCAACTTCCTTTTCTTAGAGCAAATAAACCTTGTGCAATTCAGTTACAACTACACAATCTTACAGGTGCTGATAGCTAAAGCAGAAGCGCACACTGGTGTTCTCAACCCAGATAAATGTGCGCAGTTATGTATTAAAAGTTGCTCTTTTGTAAACTTGGTGAATTCTTTACGCACAGTTGTTGAAAAACAATAGACATGGGAAAATCCTTTTTGCCATTTTAGTTACTTTTCAAAGGAAAAACTTTAAATATAGCATTTTGTCAATCAAAATCTTAAGTATTAAAGGATTTGAGCCAAGCCCATTCCTGGCATAAAATTAATTTAATTGAATGAATTTGCAGCGGTTCATCTGACTAGAAAGCTTGGCTAGTAATTTTCAGGTAACATAAATTTAACACCAGGCGTAAGTAACAGACAAACTTGTGTTATTTTCAGTATTTGCACTATGCTAACTGCTCTGCCTCCTCGGTAGGTCTTAGAATTCACTTTCTCCTCTGCCAATTTTTCGTGGACATGCACTTGGAAGTGTGAGAGTTTTCAACAGCCACAGGGCCTTTTTTGCATTCTGATTGCCTGATTAACTCTAGGGAAGTCGCAGGCTTTATCTCTGACGATACCCATGCAGATGCATTCCACTGCCATTGCTTCCTGAACCCTCTGCCACGCCACGCGTTGAAAGAAGGAAGGCTCTGAATGTTGCAGTGAAGAACATTCATATGCAGAACGAGACACTTGGCACTGTTGGTCCTTTTTATTTTTTTCCAGTTAAAAATAACCTTATGAACAATCTGTTTGGAGTACCATAGTAACAAGAGTGTATTATACATGCTGTTTTATTTCTTGGAAGCTGGGGGGAAGGGAGGGGTAATGCACTCACCTGTAGCTCATGTATTATACCTCTGCTATCCAGAAATGAAACACTTGTGTGGAGATGGGTTCTTACTGCATAATTTAATAAAGTTTTAAAAAAAAAAATTGTATTCATAATTTCCTTGTATGCAAAACTACTTGTGATTGTGAAAATCAGGGGGGAGAATGAAGTGCCTAAATACAAATAACAAACCAAATCCCAAATTAGAGCAGGATTCTCCAGAGACTTAGATTTGGGTTACTAATGTTGAGGAGTCAGTTTACACACTTAGGAGTTAGTGGGAATTTCAGCTTTTGCTGGCATGTTTTTCTTGGTAAATATTGACAATATGGCAAATCGGTACAGTCTTGGTTAAAGCTAAAATGTAGGCTCTGTGTGTGCATCTTGCATATTAAATAAGACTTCTTGATTTCTTTAATTAAATAAGATTTCTTGAAGTCAAACTCAAAGTGTGCTCATCGGTGTTTAAGTTGTTACCCCCTCCCCATTATAGGCTAGTGGGTGACGTGCTGTTAACCCTTTGAAAATCCAGTTACTAGTTTGCTCTTCCCGCTCCCCTTCTGCAAAGCCAGGATGTGAGTGTGGATCTACCAAACGGGTTACTGGGATGTGTTAAACAATCAGGATTCGTTAGTGGTGTCTTAGATTATTTTGGTGGGATTGGGATAACAGCAGTGTCACGTTAATATAACTGAAATTGAAATGGTAACGTGTACAGTTAATAAATTGGTTTTACTTTGCAACAATTAGTTTTGCCCTCAGTGATTAGTCTATTTAAATAGTAATGGTTTGCCTAATTTTTCACCTCTCTGCAAAACTCAAGTGTCTAAGATGTAAATCAGAGGGAGGGAGCTAGTTTTCCAAGGAAAAATGAATGAGATGTCCATAAAAGCATTGCTGATAGTGCCGGTGCGAGGTTGTGTTGCAGGGTGAGGAGGGTGTGTGTCCCTGCACAAGCTCTGCCGTGGGAATTCACCTGAATTAAAAGCACCATATAAAAATATTCCTTCAGAAATACTGGGTAGGATTGGAGAGGTTAAAGCTCCATTTTTCTAAATGCTGTAGTCCTTAAGGTTAATTTGCTTCAATTATTCATTGATGTGTTCTGTGCCTAGTACATTTGGCAGTCCTGTTCTAGCTCACTCAAAGTATTTCAAAGATTTCTTTGGTTTTCTTCCCTTACTTTTTTTTGCAAGCTTTTCCTAAAATCATTACACATTGAAAAATTGGTCTAGGAAGAAAGTTAAAGATGACACCTGCCATCTTTTGCTTTCTTAACAAAGTACCCAATTATCACATGCATATATTATTTCTTTTTCAGTAGTGGAAAACAGTTACCCATGGGTATTCTTTAAATGTTTTAGTTAAAGAATTTAATTGAAAATACAGATACTACATAAAACTGTTGTATATACTTGAGTGCATAGCTGATTAGAGCAATTCTGTTATGCATCAGATTTATTAATAGCACAAGAAAAAAGTTTGAGATGCCTTTATTATATGAGGTATGAATGGGTGGAGGCTTAACATGTAAAACTTGTGTCTTGATGTCTAAGTGCACAGAGCAATAAACTGCTCCTTTTAAAGATGCTTTGAAGCTGGCTCGGGAATTTAATTTTCTGTGCATCTGCTAAGGGAAGCTCAGCGTAGGAAGAATGCATCGCATTGCAGCACGACCTGTGTCACGCACTGAAGCACACAGAAAACAGTTGCCTGTCTATAGTTCAGGTAGTGTACCGGAGGTGATGAATAGGGTTTTCCATGCTCTGAGCTATTACCTTTCTCTGCCTTCTACAGTAGGACTCTGATTTTAACAACTGCATTTATAAACATATACATGTATATGTATACACACACATCTTTTTTTCATTTGACGCGGTGCTTCGGAAGGCCTGGCTGCTCAGCGAGGAAGGTCCTGAGCAGTGTGGCAGGACCCCGTGCTGTCCTGGTCTCAGAGTGCGATGGCCCAGCCCTCGTATTTCTGAGTGCGAGGGCATCCCGCAGCACTTGCTGTTCCTTCTGCCCCTCTGCTACGGGGCAAGGCGTAACGTGAGGGAACTGCACCTCGGTGGCCCCTCTAGGATGGGAGAAATACTAACAGCGGACTCACCTGGGAGCTGGCATTTGCAAGACCAGCTTGAAGGTAGTGAATCCGGTAGGAGACGAAGATGATGGAAATACCCTCTGAGTTTTCACTGGTGAGTGCTTGTGGTTTTGGGGTGAGAATCATACACATGGATGAAACCGGGAGCTGGCTGATCGAGTAGCCAGAGAGGTGGCTTCTGCAGGACACTGCCCGTACTCCTAGGGACAGTGATGCGTCATGCGTCTATGTGTGTCTGTACTTCCTCAAAAGACTGATCAGAATTATTACTGGCATCACTTCCTAATGAAATTAGCTTTTGCTTGAGCTTTGTGGTAAAATTACAGATTTTGAGGGTGGACTCCGTTATTTTTAGGGGCAAAATAGGACACAAAAATACTCTTTACTCTTAGCTTTTAGCAACATGCAAATGAATTCAAAGGTGGTTCAGTAAAGTATCTATTTTTTACATACAATCTTGAGTGTGGAAAGCACTCTGTAAAAGACCCAACAATCCAGTACAGCCATATTCTTGCTTTTATAGTATTGTACTTAATCCTTTTTTTCCTTTCCACCAAGCTGGTGAGCTGCTTTGGAAAAGCATCACAGTTTTGGTGCCAGAAACCCTAAGAGGTTTTCTTTGCCCTCGTTTTGGAATTGCATTACATCCTAGCGATGGTGATTAAGCTCTGTAACACGTGCCTGAAACATTTAGACAGCTGAGCCAGAAAAAATATTTATATCCTAGTGCTTTTTCTCCTGTGTCTATTCCCATGAAATAAATGGGAAGAAATGCTATGTGACCAAAGACGGGGAAGCAAGCTGCGGGCCAGCTGGGAGAGCCTGCCGGTGGAGTCCAGGTGCTGCATCGGTCTCCCATGCGGTAATCCCGGCGCCTGGGAATCCCACCCGGGAATTCGGCTGCCCACAGCGGGCACGGCGGGCGCTGCTCCCGGGCCCCGTGCAGCAGCCACGCAGCCGCGCTGGGCACACGGCAGGGATGTGCAGCCACGGCCGGTTCGGGGCCGGGCCCCCCGCCCCGCGTTACTTCGGCAGCAACGGGCGCTTTACCCGCACCGAGCTGTTCCTGGCGGGAATGCGCCCCGCTCGCCGGGCACGGGTGTCTGCCAAGGGAAGGAACCGTTCCCCACGGCACACCACCCGCACCGCCCTGCCTCCCCAGGCGCGCCCGGGGCACACGGGTCGGGCGTTTTAGAGTGAACGCACCGTCCCTCAGGGCCTGCCGGGAGGTGGCACCGCCACCGCCCCCGTGCCCACGGCGGGCTGCGGGCCCGCCTCCCCCAGCCCAGGCGGGCTTCAGCGCCAGGCAGGCGGCCGCCACGGCTCGCCTCGGGCCTGCTCCGCCGCACTGCCCGCGGGTCCCGCGGCTGGGCCGGCCCTGCTGCGCTGCGCTGCCCCGCCCCGCTCCTGTCGCAGTCGCATTGCGACGGAGGGGGGTGGAATGGGGCGGAGGCCCCACGCTGATTGGGCAGCTCTCGGTGTTCAAATCCCACCAGCCAACCAGATGTCGATGAGGCCCGGCAGAAGCGCTAGGATTGGCCCGCGCTGAGTGAGGAGAAGGCCAATCAGGCCCGGGGAGGCTACAAAAGCCGCCGGCGGCGCGGGAGGGTGGGGCTGGTGGTGAGGGGGCTGCGCAAGATGGCGGAGGGCGACAACAACAGCGTCTACCAGCTGGTGAGGGCGGGCGGCCCCCGCTGAAGCTGGCGGCGGGGCCGCCCGGTGGCTGCGACGGGGCTGCCCGGGGAGCTGGGGCCCGGGCAGGGCGGGGAGAGCCGGGCCTGGCTGCGGCGGCTGGCGAGGGCCGCCGGGCCCGTGGAGGGCGGGGAGCGGCCTCCCTGCGTCCGCTGCTGCCGCCGAGGGGCCCCGGGGTGGGCATCGGCTTGTGGCTGAGCTCCGGCGGGGCTGCTGCTCGCAGGCCGGAGCCCTAACAGCCTCTGGCGGTACCTGCCGCGCCGGGCTCGTATCGATATTCATTTTTAATGACTTGTTATGAAATATTAAATATTCATGTCTTTGTGTTTTAACATTCTTCGGCTGCGTTGCGGAATGCTGCAGCTTTGCGGGAGAGTGTCAGGAGCTGGGTGATGGGCTTAAATATATCAAGGGTGGGTTTGAATACTTAAGCAAGATCCTTCGGTTAATTACTTTTTTATCTCTAATGGCAAACGCGCCGCCCCCGCGGGGAAGGAGCTGTGTGTGCAAGCGCCTGCAGCCTTCGGCAGGGCTGCCTGCCTCGAGCAGAACTTCGTATTTGTGGAGACTTCCATAATGTTCGATTGACGAAAAACCACTTTTGACGGATGGGCTCTGGAATGCGAATGGTGTTGACAGGCGCTGACTTAAGTTGTCTCTACCGGGCCCGGTGGGAAAACACCTTACAGTCGTGTCTGCTGGGCTGGCAGGGGCAGGCTGCTATGAGTAACGCTGTGGTTTTCCAGTCTGTTTCCCATCAAATTTTCTCTTGGTTGTGATAATAAATGCAGACGGTCAGAGGTAATAAAGCAAAACAGTCTGTCATAAAACTTTTGGAAAAATGCAGCTTTTGTTCTTTTTTTTCTTCCATCTGACAGTTTGGGTTTATAACTTCAAATGGATGTGGTAACGGGCAGGTGGTCGCAGCATGCCAGATGGTTTTCTACATTTCTGTTCTGAACTATAGTTTTCAAATAGTTTCCAATGGAATCACACAGGAAAGACATACTTTACCATGATAGCTGCACTCAGCTGTCCTTGTTACTCCAGTGGTATCAGGCTTCTCGTTTGAGTTAAGCATAGCACACAGCTGAGAATGAAACCTGCTCTGCTGTCTCTGCACAAGCCTATGTGCAGGTCTTGGTGACTGTTCACCTCTCACAGCTTGGGCAGCGATCGCTTCTGTTCGCGGTTGAATGAATGTTGTGATCTCTGAGATTCTTTGTCCCAATGAGGGGAAACTGTTAAGCTATGTTAAATGCAGAACATCTCAGGTGAACTGCTTAGCAAGCTGATGCCAGAACAGAAAAGGCCTCCTTGCAGATGATGTGTAGCAGTGAAGGTAGGAATAATACAGGAAGGGGAGTTTAAAGGCTGCCTGATCACTGTCTCGGGCAACCTGTGGAAAAACTACCTTTGCAGTCCAGATGTGATCCATTGGGTAATTTTCCTTAACTGTGGATTCTGAGTTTTTATCCATCTTCCATGTGTTGGGATGGTGTTGGACAGCAACTAGTAAGCCTCAGCTTAATGTGGTAGAGTTGTCTTGGAAAATACATGTGTTTTAAACAGTTCTCATGTTGCAGTTTTCCAGGTCTTGACAGTGAAGACTTGAGAGGCTTTAGCTAGACTTTAAGACTTTTTACTAACCTGGGGAAGGAAGTACCATAAATGGGAGATTGGGGGAAAACACCTTGGCTGAGTGTGGGAGGAGGTATCATTTGGTCTAGTAACATATGCTGCTGCATTGTTAGGATCTTGACTGTTTTAAAGTGTCGGTGCTACAATGTAACTCAGTACAAAACTTACAGCACTATTAGTAATTTAATTACTCAGAAAGGTTTGTGACTGGACTTTTAATTACAACACTTTTTTTAGGTACTTGAGTGTGGGAATTAATTTGATACTCTAGTTAGTAACAAAAGACTTTTCTTCTCTTTTTGTGTAGGCTGCAGAAACTGCTAGCTTGGAAGAGCAGTTGCAAGGATGGGGAGAAGTGATTCTGATGACCGATAAAGTTCTTCGCTGGGAGAGAGCTTGGTTTCCTCTGGCACTGATGAGTGTTGTTTCCTTTTCGTTTCTGTAAGTAGTTTGTAGACGGAGCCTAGAACACCATTGTACTTTCATGGCTGGTGGAAAGCCTATTAAGTAAATTAGTAAGGCGTCTTTAAAAATCTAGTAGGAAGGCTCTCTCTCCAGGTTCTGTGTCTGAATGCATGTGAACTTTCTTGAAAAGAAAAACCTTAAGTATTGAGAACAGGAAGTACTGTGAGTCACGTCCTGCCCAGAGGTGGGGGCAGTGCTTTCTGCAAAGGCTGTTTGCCAGCAGTGGTTGCCATTGTTTTTTACCATGCTCAGCTGTATGTTCTTCATTGGTATGTTCCTATTCTGCCCTCATCCTTTGTAACCTACTTCTTAGTCAAATCTGGTTATCTCCTTTGACTTTTTTCCCCAAACCAACAGCAGTATTGTTATGGAAGACTTGTTTCCATAGGGCAGACTTTTCTATTCAGCACCTTTGGTGTGTTGAACTCATCCTGAGCAATCAGATTTGCAGAACTTGTTCTTTTACAGTCTCTGCCCTGTCCTTTGAGAAGGGAGGAAAAGGAGAGACTGCAGGTAACTTTCAGTCAACAGGATGGGAGGATGTGCCTGTCTTTGCATTGGAGATGCAGAACGGGCTTGCTGGAGGCACTTGTACATGCTTTTATGTAATGGGGTAGTAGGTGACATCAACCTGCCTTGTACAGACTAGTGTCCGTGCCAGCTGTGGAGTTTGCCAGTTGCATGTGGTTTTGGTGTAAGGAGAAGATGGGAGTTACAAAAACAAATGTTGAAGCAGGTGAGGCAAGGATAATTGGTTTCCTGGTTTATATAAATTTTACGGCCTTCAAGGGAGGCGAGGAGGACGGAAATGAAAAGAAACAAAAAGGAAACAAAAGAAACAAAAAGGAAACAAAAGAAAAATAACTTTTAACAGAAGTAATTACATGAACTTCAGGGTATTCTGGTATAAATTCTGTCATTATAGAAGGAAAGATCTTGTGTTGAGTAATACTCTGAGGAAACAGAACTACTTCAGATTCTAAATTGGTACTTCATGAAAAATGAACTTCAACACTCAGCACAGTAGCACTGTGCCAGATGTATAGAAAGACTGGCCCTCCAATGGACTGTAATTTCTTTACTTTTATTGCTTCAGTGTTCAGGAAGTTGTGTTAAGTGCAGATAAGTAGCACAGGGCACAGCTGAGTCTTAACAGATGCTTAAGAGATGAGCTAGTTCTCTTCCAGTATCTGAGTGTTGGCACACAATGTGTAAAAGCATCACGCTGTCCTAATTGGAGATTTATGGCTCCTTGTCCAGAACAGGTTTGGTTGGCTCTCACAGGTGAGACAGAGTGACTGACAGCCCATAGTGGATGTGAGTTCTGTGACTGACTTAAGAACCAACAAATGTAGAGGTTTCACTCTTATCTGGTTATTTCCTGTGTTACTCATTCATCCTCATCCCCTGGTCAGCCTAAAGTTCACTAGATGTCAACTTCTGAGAGGGCAAGAATTGATTAGTTTTTATTTCTACTATATTTCATACTACGTTTGCTGTATTGTAGCATTTTCTTATCTAGTACATTAAGAAAAATGTGTTTTGAAATCTGTATGTCTTTGTGATAGTGCTGAAGTACTTGAAACTTTTTACTAGTAATAAGAGCAAATTTGAAAATTTTTTCAAGGTTGTGCAAGGGGGTAGGTCTACTGTTTAAAGTCCTGAGTCAGGACTAAATACTGTCTAGTATTTAGTAGGCTGAGCATCCAGAAGTCATTTCTGTTATCTTCTTTCTGCAGGATGATCTACTACTTGGACCCATCAGTTCTTTCAGGTGTCTCCTGTTTTGTTATGTTCCTCTGTTTGGCTGATTATCTTGTTCCTGCTCTTGCACCTAGAATCTTTGGCTCTAATAAATGGTGAGGAAAGCTTGAATTAAAATAGTTTGAGTGTAAATAAATAACAAACTTTATCAAAATGGTATGTGGCTTGCAAATACCAGATGATAGTCGTAGTAAAAAATCGGCAGTCTCTGTAATAAATGAAGTGAGGACACTAGTAAGATGTCCTTCATTCAGAAAAAGAGAAAGAGAACTACAACAATATATCTTTATTGTTCCTTTTCTTCTCGAAAAATAAGATTTTTTTGAAGGAGCAGGTGCATTCTTTGCTTTCCATTAAGGATGCTAGTTAGTTCTGCTAAACCGGTTTTTAGTAATTAATGGATAATAAGACACTGAGAATTAAAATCATAAAGAAGGGTATTGGATTATATGTTTGAAAGAGTGGCAGTGGTAAATACAGTGAAGAAAAGAGCAGTGCAGAGAGTGTGAATGTGATTGTGATTGAAACAGATTTGAAGAAGGACAAGGGTTATATAAAATTAGTAAGCTGTAGAAGAATGTTATTTGAACTAAATATTGAGTTAGAAGTAAATTTTAGTGTATCTGCTTTAAGTTGACTAGTGGATAAATGTTCTTGTCTAATAATGAATTGACAGAAGCCAAAGTAATACACGCTGGTATCAGGTGTGTATTGCTTGTGTGTATCACACTGGTATCAGACGAAAATCAATAGTCTTCTGGTTTGAATGTGTTGCTCTTTCAGAGTCAGTGTACAGAAAAATTATATGGGGAATTGCATTATGATGCTAAATAAAAATAAGGTCTGGAACCAAGTGAAACAAATGCCAGGATAAGTACTGGATAAATTTTCACTGCCAGAAAAATACCATGGGAGATTTTTAAAATTTCAGAGGAAATCCTGAATTCTTATTTCTGGCTTTTTTTCTTTAATAAAAGGACTACGGAACAGCAGCAAAGATTTCATGAGATTTGTAGCAATTTGGTAAAATCTCGTCGCCGAATTGTTGGCTGGTGGAAACGCCTCTTCACATTGAAGGAAGAGAAGCCTAAAATGGTATTGAGTTCTAGGAGTTCATCTCTATTGTATTAAGATTTTATTTGGTTTGTTTTATCTTAACTATTTTCATGAGGTACATGTCTGATTGAACTGGTATTTCAAACCAAGAACCAGCAGTTCTGGCTGTGACTTAATCCAGTCAACATCTTAAAGTGGCAAGATACATGACTTTAAACTTGCGGTGCTATGTGGTTAGGAGTGTACCCTTGATACTATGGTAAAGCTACATTGGGTTTCTTTGGATAGTTCAGTTTTTGGAAACACAACTTGTTTCTGGTGTACTTGAACTATCAAAAAAAAAAAAACCCAAAAAACCCTTAGTAACATGCCAGCTGAGGTACGTGAACTGCTGAGTTTTCTGCCCTGAAATCGGCTTCAGGTACTGCGTGAGGCTGAAGTTGTGTCAGTGGGGTTGATGTAGGCTGACTAAGGGATATCAGGACAGAAAAGAGCTGGCATCCTGTAAAACTGATGGTCGGAAAATAAATGAGAACTTAAAATTCTGTAATCTCAGTTTTAACAAGCCTATGCATAGGTGTTGCATGTGGAAGAGCCAGCAAATTTTAAGTTAGTTTTAAATGTTGAAGTGTTGCCGAATACTGAAGGGGAGGAGGGAGAATTCCCAGCAGATCTGTGATAACTGTTCCCTTTTCATTTTTTAGTACTTCATGACCATGCTGTTTTCTCTTGCTGTGGTTGCCTGGATTGGACAACAAGTTCACAATCTCTTTCTGACTTATCTTATTGGTAAGTATGCAGCATGCAAAACAGAAGTAACTTTTTTTGTTAGCTGCCTGAAATGGTACAAGACTGGTAGAAGTAATTTTTGGTTATGAGAGTGTGGTGATTTGTTATTGTTGCAGGGTCATATTTTTCTGTTTTCAAGCAGTTAATGGTTCTTAAGAAAAGCAAGAAATTGCAGGGTGACAGAAGCATGTTAAAGGAGTATTAAGTAATTCTCTTTTTTTCTTTTTTTTTTTTTCTCCCCCCCTCTAGTAAGTTTCTTGTTGCTGTTTCCTGGACTAAACCAGCATGGGATCATTACAAAGTATGTTGGAATGGCGAAAAGGGAGGTAAACAAACTTCTCAAGCACAAGGAGAAGAAAAATGAATGAAGACTTAACTGCTGTTCACTCTTGTAAAAGGTTTACTTGAACAGTTTTGAGAATTAATGTATAATTAAGACAATAGAAATTTTATCGCTCATTGGCTTTTTTATTGGCTCCCTGATGAAGTGAAAATGTCAATTTAGCAACTGCTGTGGGTTTGTGTGTCTCTTGCTGTGCTGACTTGAGTTCTGCAGCTGATCTTATACGAAAGATCCTGACCTTTGATGTACAGAGCTTATTAAGTGTCTTCACCAAACTAAGAGGCCCTGTGATAAAATACCCAAGCTCAAGAAACAGCAGAATCATAATGTGTGATAGCATTTCTGTAACTGTGTTAGTTTCACTGATCATTAATGTGTGCCTACAGCAAGTATGAAAGGCAGTGCTGAAAGCTTCTGCTTCTTGGAGGCTTATTACTACTGATCCTTGTGGAAGGAGGACAATTAGCTGACTACGAATGGTCATAGCTGAGGGTGCATACTCAAAATTGGGGCAGAAGGTGATCATCTCGCTGAACCTGTTTGATTTTTTTTTTTTTGACTGCATATACCAGATTATCTGTTGAATAGGGCTCTGGAACATATAAATTTGTAGTTCATTTATTTAGCTGTAGTGTAAAATTTTAACTCGTTGCACTGAGACTGTAGAAAGTGAGTTAAGGTGCATGTTGCCTTGATGGCCGATTGTTCTAAAAACTGCTGTTGTGGAGCCATGTAGCACGTTTGGTTTTCTGAATGTTGTTGTCTGTATACAAAATCACCTTGGATATGCTAGGTTTGTCTCTGTAAATAAGCCTTTCTGAATTGTTTGTTCTTTTCTATGACTTCTCTCTTTTTTTTTTTTAAACTGAACTTTATCTTTAAAAAGCTAAAACCTGTGTTACTGTTTTAAAAGTTTACTGTTTTAAAATGAACTTTCTTCAGTGTCTATTGTAACTGTTGAATAGGTAAATACAGACTAAAGAGAAAAAACTTAAGACTTTTTTGTGAATGTACAGAAAATCGCATAAGTACATCTTTCAGTTGAGAGCTGGGGCTGGGAGTGGTGTTTTGGTGGCATGTGGTGTGCAGTGCGCAGTGTCCTAATGGAAAAACACCCTCCCTTTGGAGTGGCTCCCTGTAAATAGTAAAACTTGTATCAGCCCTGACAGTACACTGACAGCTCCTGCTGCAGGGAGGAAGGGCTTTAATGTCACCTGGAGTTGATGGACACTGATAAAAGGGATAGGTTGTGGACAAATTGGATCCAATCAGTAAAACTTGAGAGATCTGAACCGTGGGGAGATGCTGCCGTGCCATCATTTAGAAAGTGCTCTACTTGACTGTAGAGTTAACTGCATTTTGGAGGGGTCGTCCTTTTTGAACCAGGAGGGAGTCAGGCCCCACCACATGTCCCTGAGGACCCACTTGGAGGAGTCAGCATTGGCGGGAGAGCTGTGCACTTAACTGGCACAGGCTGTCGCTGGAAGAAATCCTGGATAGAAGAAGACCCATGGTGACACTGCACAGTGTCACGGAGCTGTCTGTGGGAGACTGGTGGGAGCCTGTGCCCCACGCCGGCATGGCTGTTGGGTGCTGTACGGCTGCTGTGCCAGCTCTGAGTGCCCTGTGTCCCTTCTAACTGGAAAATTCCATAGCAGCACAACCCCTCCGCTCGGTGAGCTGGGACCATCGCCTTCCCTTCACGGTACTGAGTAGCTACGCTGCTCGCTGCCCGTAACGTGTCAGCGGATGCGTTGGGAATCCCTGCAGTGGTGCTCTGTCTTGCAAAAAAAATTTAAAAAATTAGAAATGGGAGGGGGGAAAGGGAAGCCCAGCGCACTGCGGGACGGCCGCGGCGGTACCAGCCCTGCCTGCCGCCTCGGGGCCGGTGGGTGGGTGGCTGGCCGGGGGCTTGCTGCCCTCCGGGGCAGCCCGGTGTCCGGCAGTGGCCCCGCCGGCGCGGCCGAAGCGTTCCGGTTGCTATAGGAACGGGCAGCCGCGTCGCCCCGGAAGTGCGCCACGCGGCTCCCGGCCAATGGGGATGACCAGCTGTGGCGCGCGGCGCCAGCCGACTGGGACTCCAAGTCTCGCGAGATCTGGCGGGGCGCAGCGCGCCACCACGCGCCCGTGGCCCTCCCATAATCCCGCGCGGGCGCCGGGTCCCTTCCTTTTCCGCCATCTTGCTGCACCGGTGAGTGCAGGCTGCCGCTGGGTGCCGGCGGGCATCCGCCGCCTCCTGGCCCCATCTGAGCCCCGCGGCCGCCGCTGCCCGCCTCGCCGGGGCCGCGGGGGTGCGCCCGCCCGGCCCGGCCCGTTTTGAGCCGCCGGTGTCTGCCCGAGCGCTCTCTGGAGCCTCCAGAGTGGCGGGTGGGGGGCAGCGCCCTCCTGCCGATGGCGCCGCTCCCCGCGGAGATGCGGGGCGGGGGCCGAGGGCGGGGGCTGGTGCAGCAGCCGGGCCCGGGCCGCTGCCCTGGGGGGGCTGGGTCGGGCAGGGCACGGAGGCGGCGGACTGCGGGGAGCGAGGGTCGTGCGGCGCTGCCTGCCAGGAGGTAGCGGCGGGCGGGGGGCTGGGCCCCGGGGGAGGGGACGGGGCCTGGCCGCGCTTGCCCGGCGGCCTCGGGCTCCGTCGGGAAAGGCCTCATGTGCCGCGGGACCGGGGCGGCTCGCAGCGGCGCTGGCCCGGCCCGGGAGCCCTCCGTGGGCGGCGGTGGCGGTGCGCTGGCCCCGCTAGTGAGCGGGGTGACAGTGCCAGCCGGGTCACACCGTGCCCTAGGCCGGGTGCCCATGTCAGTACCATGAGAACGCAGGAGCTGGTGCCCTGTTACCTTTTCAGAGTGCTGTGTCGTGCGTGTATTCGGCACTTCTCTTGCAGCTAGGCGAGCCGAGCTCGTATCTCTTATGTAAATGCATCTATGACATTTAACACCATGTACGACTCGGTTTTTGAACAGGGCTGCTCTCCTTGTTAGCCTAAAATTGTTTTTTGAGGCTTAACATAACTTTCTGTCAATCTTGGATCTTTTAAGACTAAAACTAGCCTTAAAAAAAGCGGAGTGCTCGGGATTTCTGTGCCGAAAAGCTGGTGTTCGTAACTGCCTCCTGTCTTCCCTGCAGGCACCATGGTGCGCATGAATGTTCTAGCCGATGCGCTCAAAAGCATCAACAATGCAGAGAAACGTGGGAAACGCCAAGTTCTCATTAGGCCGTGCTCCAAAGTAATTGTCCGTTTTTTAACAGTGATGATGAAGCACGGTAAGTCTTGAGTGCACAGCACTGACTTGTTTTTCTCAGTTCGTGGTTTCTGTGGATGCTGTTATGTTTAGGTGCTTTTTGGCTAAAAGTAAATTGAGGTGCTCGAGTTAGTCTTGTACATCGTGGTTAATTGAGTTGTATTACGGTAGCTAAGCATACATATTTGATGTGTCTGTTTGCTCATCTTTTATAGGTTACATTGGTGAATTTGAGATAATTGATGATCACAGAGCTGGGAAGATTGTTGTCAATCTCACAGGCAGACTCAACAAGGTAGGATTTGTTTTCCTGAACTCAGTTCTCTAGGATGGTGTTTAAATTAGACCTTCCCCCCCGCCCCCCCCTTGTTTGTTCCAGTTTGGAAAGAATTATTTGTAAGGAAGGTGGTATTTATTGTACAACTCTCACTCATGGGTATTATCAGTGGTTATCAAATGCTTGTTAA
The DNA here is from genome assembly GCF_023634155.1 of Falco peregrinus. NCBI lineage: Eukaryota > Metazoa > Chordata > Aves > Falconiformes > Falconidae > Falco > Falco peregrinus. The sequence goes on along the minus strand of NC_073725.1, from coordinate 80,741,693 downwards.
TTTTTCTAGATCCATGATGGTTGACTGGGTAAATTTCTTTTAAACTCTGAATATGTAAGACACATTTTCAGGGAAGTCTGCTTGCAAGTGCTGTGTGTTTCTCTCTCTTTAAAGGCTTTCTGGTTACCTAGCGATTTCTCAGTTTCTTTGATGTTTAAGCTATCTAGAAGACTTGTCTTAAGAGATAGGCACTGAGTTGCTTTCCACTTGATGGTTAATACCTGTAAATGTTGAGAAGACAAGCGTTTCTCCTGCTGCTAGATGGGCTTTGCTTGCAGGTGAGGGAAAGTTGAATGTTAATTAGTGCTTTTTAAGTTCCTGGGGCATATGAAGTATTCATGTATGTTGGATTTTTTAAAAATGCTTTTGTCGCAAAATCTTGAGCCATCTGGTTCTGTGATGACTTGCTGTGCATTATTCTTTCCAATTAAGCTATTCAAATCAGAGGTGGCTCTTTACTAAAGAAATAAAACAATTACTTGGTCAAAATACATTGGGGGCTATGTCTGCAATGAACAAGTACTGCAGCTGAAAATTACTGGAGTGTAGTAGGCGGAGAATTCCAACACCATCCAAATTACTAGTGTCAATGTGTCTGTAATAAAAATAATATACGTCAGGTTGAGTACAGTGTTCCTTGAACTCTTCCAGCATGCTTTTGTAAAAGATCTTCCAGGGTGTAGCTGGATCGAACGTTTCTCTCAATAGTTGCAACAAGCTAAGAGTTGTTTGATTCAGAAAAATGCCCATCAGTGCAGGAATTTGTGTTTCTGTTTTGCTCTTGGGTATTAATTAAAATATTTTGAGCTAGTGAGGTAACTTGAGGTGATAGCGGTGGTCATAGTAAGTAATATGATTAACTTGAAAACTTTGCTAACTTTTAGGAATGTTAATTTCCCCCTTTTTAAAATCTGCAGGTATTTTTTGCCATCTATGTATGATGATTAGAAGTAGAATATCCCTGAGTAATTGAAGGATTTTTGATGATATAGGATGCTTAATAATCTTTAGTGGTTCATAGTGTGCTTTTGTGCTCTCCCAGGTCTAGCCATTAATTTGTTAGTTAAGCTTCAGCAGCAGTGTAAGTCGCTATTTAAGCGAGGAGGAGGAGGAGGAGGCAAGGCTAAGAAAATAATAGCTGAATAGCTGTGTGAGAGGCTCAACGTACATGAGAGGAAGCACTGTTTCATGTTACGGGTAATGGAGCATGCTTCTTCGTACTCTAATCTTTTGCTGCCAAAAGTATTTTTAATTGCAGTTGTTAAATTCCTTCATCCAGTGAACTGGAATGACAAATGTGCAAATCCAGTTTATAAAGTTCTTCAGTTTGTAATGGAATTTTGTTTTATAGTGTGGTGTAATCAGTCCCAGATTTGACGTTCAGCTGAAGGATTTGGAAAAGTGGCAGAACAACCTGCTGCCTTCACGTCAGTTTGGGTAAGTATGGAAACACATCTGTGTTGTATGTAAAAACGTGGGATTTTTTATTATGCTTTCATATTGCTTGAGTTACAAGTTGCCTGACACCTTTTCTCTCATCAGTCTGGTGGTAGATACCGGTCTAAAAATCCATCTTCTATATAAATGCTCTTTTTAACCAGTTTTAAAGGGGCACTGCTAAGCAAGCACCTGGTTTTGCTTGGCTTTGGTAAATCCTCATTTCACCTTTTCTACAGTTTACTGGGAAAACAGTACTTTTCTCTTAATGGTTTTAATTTTATTAGTGGCCGTTTTTAGGGGAAGGAATCATGAAAGTTACAAGGTTGATGGAACTAGGTTGTACTACTTCAAATTAAACTTCTTGATAGTGTATAAATTGATTAGATAATAAGTGGTGAGAGACTCAGAGCCCCTGTTACACAAACCTCCGTAACAAAGAAAATCTTACTATTTTGTGGTATTTTTTTCCTTCACAAAATTCACTGAGTCAAGAGTAATAAATCTCAGTGCACCAGGATGACAGGACTGGAAGAGCCTTCAGGGGCTCAGCCGGTCTGTCCTGTCAAAGGCAGGATTAACAGTTGGTTGTCACTTCTGTTCTTAAAGCTCCAGAGATAAGCCTCTTGCTGTAGCTGTACCTGTATGGCTTACTAGCGTGTGTTGTCACACTGAGATTTTTGAGAGTATTTATAGAGTGATGGGAGAAGAGGTTCTCGGACCTGAAGCTGTGCGGATGAAGTATGCTGATAATCCTGGTGCTGGCATTAGCAATGACGAAGGCTGATTCAGTTGTCAGTCCAGATCCAGATACTCATGTGCATCAGTGCACAGTGCTCAAAACAGAGACAACGTGTGGGGAGCTGAGGAGCTGTCTGGCACCATGGCAACTCTGCTTGCTCTAAAGAAAAATGTCTGCTTAAAATAGAAGCAGGCTTTGTCTAGAAACGATAGAGTTGCTACTGTGCAACAGCAGAACTGACTTTACAGGGCGAATGCACAAGAAAACTTGAGACTTAAGCAGATATTTGGAGAACAGAAGCCTGTAAATGTCCTTTGAGTGCTGCAGAGTTGTACTTCAGAGGAGTTTCTTTTTTGTTGTCTGGTGGTGGGCCTAACGGAAGTAAGATTGGGTTCTTCCAGAAACTAATCTTACTGTTGTAACACAGAAATGAAGTTTGCGCTGTCAACTCTGCACGAGCACGGAATGAAACAAGAAACTGAACGTTTGTTGTTTCTTAACAGGTACATTGTACTGACAACCTCAGCTGGCATCATGGACCATGAAGAGGCTAGGCGAAAACACACAGGAGGCAAAATCCTGGGATTCTTTTTCTAAAACTTGTAAAAAAAGAGGATACTAATAAATTGTTCAAATGGACTCTGGTGTTTCCAGTCGGTATTTTAATGACTTCAAACACTACCTGCTGGTAGTGCTTGTAACAACTCTTCAATAGCGTGCAAGTTCCAAATTCAAGTGACGTTCTGGTTCCCCATCATCCCTGGTCACAGCTTTTATTTCTGTTAATGATATTACATACTTTTGATAGCTGCCACTTGAGTGACAGTTACCAGTTGCTATACAGAACAACTTCAGCAGGGGAACTGTCACGTTAAACTACATGTTAAACAGTGAGATTGTCTCATAGGTGTTGGATGAGTGTGTCTCCATAGTTACATATATATGATAGAGTTTCACCTTTTGGCTAAATAATAGAAGATGCCTTGCCAGAAATTTGTTTCCTGTTCATGGTTTAAAAAGTGATGAGATGTGGGATTGTGGAATAATTAAGATGGTTGAAGTTTGATTTCGGATCACAAACTGGTTCCGCGTCTTGTAGTGTAAGGAGTAACTGAGGTAGAGGTGTGAATGTTTTCTCTTGCTTCTTCTTCAGATTTCTACTTTGGCATTCATTTGAAACATTTTGGGTAGGGTAGTTGCTGTGCAGCTGCTTTGCATGTTGCCGTGAAGGTACAACTGGGATTTTCTTTGAAGTTTTTGGAGCTAGGAGGTAAGGATATCTGAACTTGCAGGCGATGGACTGTTCAGTGTTGAAGGAGTTGTTGGTCTTTGTTTCAGGTGTCTGATGCATAACAGCATAATGTACGTGATAAAGAAAAACCAAGACAATTCTTTCAAAGCAGTACACAGAGCAGGTAACTACAGCTGAGGAGGTAAGCTTCTGGGCTGATGGCATTGTCCTTTTGCCAGCTGTTGGAAATCCTTTGCCTTATTTCACTTTGTTGGGAGTCTTTATTAGAAAGGAGCCTATTGAAGGGTAGCAAGCCTGTTTCAACATGCTGCAAAACAGCTGTTGAGTTTGTGGTTCTCCCGATACAGATGGAAACAATATCCCTTCTTGGCGATATGTCCTGATACTTGATATATACAGTTGCTTGAGATCAAGTATTGTGCCTTGTAGGTGGTACTTCACAAAGCTTTTCAAAGAGCCTTGGGATGGGAGTGACCATCATCGGGCACGGAGTCTTCAAACTCTAACCTGTTTTGGTTCAGTCTGTCACTGTTTATGGAGAAAAGAAGGTGATCCTTCAAAGCAAAGAGGTTTTAACTGTGTAGACAGGCAGCACAATCTCCCCTGAGGTGGTGGCTCCCCTGTGAGGAACAAGAAGCAACAGAGCTGTGAAAGACTGCTTACAGCAAGTGTTCTGATGGTGGACCATTAGCGTCCTGTAACAGACTTGCAGCTTGACTGAGAAGAACAGGAATAATAAAAAAACAGGCTAGTTTACCTGTTTTGTCTCAGTCTATGCTGGTTAAGGTCACAAAGTGTGGATTGCAGATGGCATCAAAACATTCAAATGTGATCAGCTCAGCGTGTTCTCTGATTTGAAACAAATTTGTTCAGCTGAAGATAAAGATCTGTACCTTGAATTACAAAGAGCAGTTACAAAGTCAAAATAAGTCTGCCTTGACCCCTTTTTATTGTCAAGTCAAGCTATTCAGGTCTTTTTTTCTATGCTTAATGGAGATAATTTTGCAGTACTAAGTATTGATACACACACAAGCTTTTGTATTTCTTGCTCAGAGTAACCGTGAGGATCATGTCAAGATTCCACTGATCCTTTTTATAAAAGCTGGGATCAGTCCAGAATAGAAAACATGTTTCTGATACCTGGTGGAAGAAGGTCAGTGACACTAAGGCTTTTTTCAGATGAATGTGCTATGGCTTTGAGTTCCCTGCTAGTTTGACATTACTGTTTTAAACCAGTTTTATACAGTGCGCGCACCAGTTTTCCTGAACCAGTTTACCTGTGTATGTCCTTTACTACCACAGAGACGTCTGAAGTAGCAGAATTAATGATATTCTATGTTGATGGACCAGTGGGGAGTAAGCCATTAGTTTATTTCACAAGCCAGCCCAGTGACTTTGTAGAATTACTAAATGGAAACTAGGTCTCCAGTGTAAAAAGAATGACTTCGAGAGACGCATGCAGCAGCAGATGTACCTTCTCCGTGGTGTGTCTTAATGAATGTAGCTACACACAAGGCTTACCGCTTGTGGAGGCTGATGTGGCTGATCCGAGTTCTTGAGATTATCTCTAAGCTTGCGTCTCACTGATGAGAGCTTTACTCCTGGGCAGTCACTGCTGGCTGAAACCCAAGGAACTTCTGAAGTGGGACTTGAGAGCTGACAGGCAGGACTATGACACACCCTGCAACACATCTGCTTTAAATGGGTTTGTAGAAATTCTTAGGCGTGTTTAAAATCAGAAAGTGGTTTTGCTTTTTTAAGCCTCAGTGATGCTTTGTGAGCTGAGGATGTACGCCTGGGGAAAGCAGTTTGTAGGTAAAAGTTAACGATCATTTTGGGTAATGCAAAGATTAGTAGGGGGAGGTGAGAGGGAAGGAAGCACAAAGCTGAAAGTGCAGTATGGGTTGCAACTGGCAATCAAGGTGAAGTGTTAGTTTAGAGAAGGTGTTTGGTACCTGTGGAGCAGAGGGTGACATTAGTGATGGAGTCATCCCCTGTGGGACAGAGCCAGTTGACCTTCATGTGTAGAAAACAGGGTGGGCGACGTGCACAGAAAGCGCCTGTGCTGCAAACCCCTGAATTGCCAAGGTTTACCCCTGGTGCTGCCCTGGGCACCCTGCAGTCTGATGCTGAATGAGTCTGGAAGTGATTGTGTCACCTCCACACCCTTCTAGATGTAGAGAGAAGTCTTGGCCTTTTGGCTGGAGGTCTGCTTCTCCTTGCTGAGCCAAACCCCAATGCCTCGCTCCCTGTGAACGCAGCTGCTGGCCCGGCTGTTGTGCCGTGGAGAGGCTGGTCATGTTATGGTATGGATAGCATATGGTGATGTATTGCCTGTAGGCCCCTGCTCAGCTGATCACAAGAAGGTAAGCATCAGTAGTCCCAGTCACAGGTGGTAAAATGGGGTCAGAACTTAATTTGAGTTGTGAAAATTACTTATGAAGTCGGAAGTAGCTGGGAGCGGGTTGGTGCCCGTGTGCGGGGTGCAGCCTGGTCTCACTGCTGTCACAATACGTGATTGGCATTTCCGGATGCCGATTGCCATTGCTTCTTTATAAACAGGATAAAACATGTTCAAACCGCCTGCCGTCTGTTAAGAGAAATACCTATTTACTGTTGCAGTGGGAAGTTGTCAACAGATGGCAGCATCCGACTTCGAATGGCTGGAGGCTGAGGGGCTCTGTGTGAGGAGGCTTCCTGTTGCTGCTGGTCTCCCTGCTCCTCCTGCAGAGCTAAATGTCCTGGCTTCTCCTGCACTCCCGTCCGCAAAGATAATTTTTTTCTGTCTTTGATGCAGTAAGGCCTGATGTAAGTTGGTATGGGAGGTGAGAATAAGTACGGATCTTCAAAATACAACAGGGTAAAAAGGCTGGTGTGTGACAGTAGCTTCACTGGAAACGTGCTTTCCCCTCCTCATCCTTCCATTTGATTTCTGCCACAGGTAAGTCAGCCAGCTCCGTTCCCCAGAATGGAGCCTGTGTGGTGTTGCTCAAACTTGTGTGCTGATTACTTGCACCAGAAACGAAGGCAGTAATTAAACCTTGATCTCCAGTGTCTGAACAGTTCCCTGAGTGGCTCTTTCACACCTACTGGAGTCTAGATGAAAACCAGCCACAACAGACAAGGACATGTGTGGCGATGCAGCAGAAAGCAAGGAAAGAGAATGGCTGGAAGTGGTGAGTGAGGCTTTAGAGCTTGCCCCAGCAGATTTGGCACCAAGCAGTCATTTCACAGCAGTGAAAGAATGGGAATTTGTGCGTGACTGGTATGGGGTCCTGACTGCAGGATGCGGGGACGGGGAGCACGGTGGTGGGCATGTCAAGATGTGCAGATGAGGCTGATGGTAGGGGATGGGAGACATCTTTTTTTTTTAAAGGATCTGGGACTGCCAAAGCTGCTGTTGTAGGGTTTTTAATTCAAATTACATGCTCTCAAATGACAAGATAGTTTTTGTGTTTTGTCTAATGCTATTTAGCTAATTTAGACTTAAGACTATTGTTCAGTCTTACTGCCAATTAATGCAAATATCAGGCTCTCAGTAAATATCTGGATGGATTTAACCTCAGTTTAGTCCACAGGACTATTCTGGTAGAGCCAAAGAGTTTCAGAAGCTGGTGGCCTCTGTTATTGCCCAAGCCTCTGATGCTTTCTCTGCTCAAGTGCTGCTATTTTACCTCTGCAGTTCTATTTTAAAAGAGAAATACATATTTTTCTCTTTATTTCTGCTATTCACTGTCTCCTTGCTCTGGTACATTGTGTCTTGTCTACCAGCTCATGACCTGGATTAACTTGGTTTTGTTGACAGATATTTTTACAATGAGAAAAGTGCTGACATAGCAAGTGACAAGAATCACTGGGTAAACTTTATTGCTTGGTATGCAAAGGTGCATCTTCTGCTGGGAAAAAAAATAAATTCCATTGACCTTCTGCGCTTCTCAGATGAAGTGAATGAGGATGTATGGAGGCATAAAACCTTCCCCTTAGTTTTGAGTTGATTCAGTCTGGGTTATTATATGAGATATGTAAAAATAACCATAAAAGCACTGGAAACAGAGAACATGTACAAAGAAGTATTGTGGTTCTGGTGAAGGTAAGGAGAGTTTTGACCTTTGCTAGGACAACTCAGTGCAATCGGGTGGTCCTGGTGTCCACAGTTACCTAGTGGTTACCCCCAGTTTTGAAAGCTGTCCTGGCATTCTTGGTCTGGCTGTGCTGGGTTTGGCAGCCACCAAGTGATTCCTGCTCAGTGTGTGGCTGCTAAATTGACATGTATGTATTTATATAGGGAGTACAAATTAGGACCTGTATTACCTGGGCACTGATGCACAGGGCGAGCACATCACACTGCGAGGGGAGCCTGGGCACAGCCAAGCGGAGGTGGCAGCCGCCGGGAATTTCACCATCCCAAAAGGGTTACAGCTCCACCAGGACAGGCTGTACTGACTGGTGATCTTTTCTCGTGCAGTACCCAGAATGAAAGGATGGGCAGATACTTGATTAATGACTAAATTACAACCTGGTAAAATGGGATACTTGTGATACAACAGTATTTTAGTCATGCTCGGCCTGTGTAATGCAGGTCTTGGCTGTGTGCTGACTCACCTTGGTGTGCTAGTTTTCCTTAAGCAGAGAAATGGATGTCCTTAATCACCCAGTGTGTGCTCCTGCTGGAATTTCACTGACTGAAGAAGGGGGAAGGAAAACTGCAAGTCAAAAAATATATGTAAAGTAAAAGTGGGGAAAATACTTGTGTCATTAACACAATTGTTCCACCTTCTAAAATGGGAGTTGGGAACTAAGTCCGGGAGAGATACTCTGTTACATTCCCTGGCCTTGGTATAACAAAGGCCCCATACCTCATTCCTGTTGAGTTTGATCCCATTCAACTCCTTCTGGGTGAGAGGGAGCAAACAAGAAGAGGAGGGTAAGCTGCTGGTAGAAGCTGCCTTTGCAAGTGCCACAAAGCTGCAACGATTACTCCCAGCAAGCAGCAAGCAAGGTAAACCCCCTTTTGCACACCCTGCTGTGCCAGTGGCAAGCCTCAGTCTAACAAGGTTATCAAATTGATGTCTGCTTGCTTCAACAGACTAAATGTAGCTGACTGCTACAACTGCTTTATGTGTCCTACAGCCCTGTTCCCCCTCCTTCATGCGCTGGTTGTGACACAGCTGTTGAAGGAAAACCTCTGGGGACATGTATTGTGTTCTTGGGTTGGCATCAGGGCAATAATCATTGTGCACTTGTAGTTGATCAAATTTTAGTGTCGTGCAACAGCATAATGCAGCAGGATGCTTGAGATCAGCCAGCTGAAAACACCCAGCAACCACCACTTACATTTTTTATAGTGACATAAAACATTGTTAAAGTGGATGTCAAATGGCCTGTAAAAGCAAATGGGTCAGGTACATATTTTAATGAAATGGGTAGCTTGTTCTGCCTGTCCTGGGCTGTAATTTTCCTGATCCTCAGGACACCCCATCTCATCAGTATTGTGACTGAGTTGAGCATAGTGATGCTGTTGGTGCAATTGGGCTGGTGGGATGGATGTGAGCTTTTGCTGTGGGATTAAAAGGGCAGGATTCAAGCTCTAAGTCTAGTTTACTTATATTTTATTGAGGGTTTTGTCTGCTAGTGCTGCACTTAATCATTGCATATGCATTCCTGTAGCATTGTCTGCTTTTGGACTAGGTTCCCGAGCAGGGTATGTGACCCACCCCAAACTTTCTGTCTGCCAAGGAGGTGCTTTTTGTCACAGTTTGGGGGTAGTGTTGCCTTGAGGGCAAGCCATGGAAATGGACTGTGTCCCTGCTACTCTTAATCCATTGCTATTCCCTCTTGAGTCTTCATCATTTATAACTGGGACTTGATTTGTTTCATATTTCATTAAGTTCATTTATTGTTCCCATTCTGGAAACACACCATGCTGCCCATTCTACAGAAAACACTTTTTCCAGAACTTGCAATCCCCTGCCTGTGATCTCTAGATGTCTCTCTTGCCCTAATATAAGAAAATAAGAAAAAGGCAGGAGTAGCAAAACACTTGTGATCTTGGACAGAAGCATCTATGTGCAAGACCCCTCCGTCTTCACCTCCCCAGCTAGATTTGAGTGGGATTTGCACCTTCTGTTGTGGGGAAGAAACGTGGCGTAACCATTCTTGTTGTCTTCCGCTGATGCAAGTAAATTGTGCTTTCAGCTGGACCAAGCTGTAAGCAGGAAGGAGCAAGGATTATATCTGGGAGCAGGAGGAGAAAAGCAGGTGATGAGTGAGATTAAAAGAAAAGCTGCTGCTGAAGCCCACCTCTGGGGTACTTTCCCAGTCTCGTTAGCCAAATGGATGGAGCCTAATTGGTGTTTGGTCCACTGTTTTGTGCAGTTTTAAAAAGGAAAATTCAGGAACTTCAATGAGAACTTTAGGGTTTTAGTATCTTTACAAATCAGGCCTTAAGAATAAAAAAAAAAATCGGGGAAAATAAAGAATTTTTTTTTTCCTTTTCTCCCTGTACTTCTGCAATTCACATGGATGCTTGTCTCCTCACTTGCAGTAACATGCCCAGCTGTATTCTTGCATAACAGGATCCTCAACATATATTCCACGAGTTTGTGTGGGCTGGTAGTTAGTGCTGACCCTCGTTCAGTCCTTGGGATTTATTCCTTAGGGCAGCAATATTAGCCCCTCAGTTGGGCATCTGTACTCCTCAGATTTGAAACCATTTTTCCCTCACTCCAGCGGGCTGTGTGTCGCAGAGGCCCACGGTGCGTGTGTTTGTGCAGAGACCTGTGTTTGCTGTGGTGTGGATGGGTGGGTAGATCTGTCCCTCCTGGGCAGAAGTCAAAGCTTTGCTTGTTTTCCATGATCAGTGGAGGATTTTGGAATCAGTTCTATTTTCAGTTCAATGTGAAAAATGCTATATAAATTTCAGCCCAGGTAGTGGGAGTTTTGGGATTTGGTATGATGCCTTGCTTACTGTGTTTGTGAAGCATCTTCAGGCGAAAGATGAGATGTGCATCGTAGGACCACTAAATTCATCTGCTGCCTGCCAGGCAGGCATTTGCTTTGGGAGGGAAGCAAAAATCAGGAGACTATTTTTAGCTCTGAAATACTTTTCTGGAATGATGTTCAGTCCTCACCAGCCTTTGATGAGCAGAGATGTAATCCCTGAAAGCAACAACTGAAGGTGCCTGGATCCATGCTCAGCTGCTGGCAGCTCCCAGTGTGGTTGTGGAAGTGCTGGGCAGCACCTGGCACGGCAGCCGCCCCCAGACATCACCGAATGGCAGGCACCAGATGAGGGTGAGACACACGCGGGGTGGCAGGAGCTGCAGTACAGGAATGTGTCTGAGCTTGAGTGACTCCAAGCCCATTTTCCCCATGGAGACCCAGTTGTACAGTGTATGGCACGGGGCTGAGAACAGCAGACCCATTGCACATCGGGAGTCAGCCCTGTTACTGTGCCCAGGTACAAGAATCCATCTTGCAAATTGGCAAAATATGAACCCAGTTGTGGTAGGTGACGGCTCCAGAAATAGAAAGGTGCAGTAATAGCAGATAACACTCCCTGATAGCTGAAATAAAAATAATTAAACTGTACAAAAGTGTACTTTAATTGCAAACTCTCTCCTGTCTGCTAAAATCACTAGAAATAAAGGTCTCCTCTTTAGTGATGAGCAGTTCCAGGCAGAACAGACGTGATGGGGAAACATGTTTGGAATAAATACTGATGTGAATGACACTTATTAGCTACAGTGTGGCATATTTATTTCCCTGTAGTTAGCATAATAGCACAGCTTGAAACGAGAAGGGTTCTTTACTCATGCCTGTGTGTGTGTGCGTGCACGTAAAAATAACGACGTTGTTATGGGCAGAATGCAGATGATTTTCCTGTCTCTGCAATTAGCACTGATGTTTGGATGGCATCATTTGTGGTGGGAGATGAGTGAGTGGCCGAAGCACTGCTGTGCTTTGCGAAAACATTCTGTGCCTTGTGTCAAACAGGAGACGACTGAAACAGCAGCACAAGAGGCCAGCTCCTCTCCCCCGTCTCCTGCCAGTTGCCTGTCCATGGTGGCTCTGCTCTGCTTTTGGGTGCTGCGGAGCTCCTGCAAGGGCAAGTCACCCCTCACCAGCCCCTGGGGCTCCTGGTCACAGCCAACAGCCTTAATTTGAGCTGTGGCTGGAGTGGGAGGGGAGTGGAAACATCCCGCTTATCTCACAGGAATTTAATTACAGACCTGTGGGTGGCTGGGTGAAAGCTTGATTGTCTTCTGAGGAGCTGGGTGCTCCAAGTGAAGATTGGCGATGGAGATAAGGTCGCTTGCTTGAATTGTGCAGGTTACCCACCTTTCTGCTTATGGGAACCCGCTTGTCTTATTCTTGTCTTGCTTTTCTGTGCTCATGTCCTTTCAGGTGCCCTTGTACCTGGCGCTCTTAGCTGGGAGCAGGGTTGGAGGCTCTGCAGGGAGGTGTTTGTTGCTTGCTTGCCCAGAGCCCGCTCCGTCACGCTGGCTGTCAGGGTCTGGCAGTCCCACTGCTGCCCTGCTCCTTCTGGTTTTGTGGGTTTGGAGTTTCTTGCCCTTAGAACCTGCAGTAATTTTAAAATCACTGAGCAGCTCAGTGAGGGCTTCCCACTATATGATTGATATTTCATCCCCAGTTTTCTGGAGCGAGGAAAAGCTTTGCCGAGGGTCTGGGTGTTGGGCAGACACTGGCTGCCCACTGGCATGGGCGAAGGACCCCCTCGCAGCAGCTTCAGGACGAATGTCTTAGCACTCGAGTGGTTCAGCAGGCATCATCTTTGAATTGTTGCTTTGCATCAGCAAGTAAGATTTCCCAGCTCCTCTGCGCACATTTTAATGTAAGTATGTGTGGAAATGGACAACCTTGGACCTTTATCATACTGTTCAAACTTTGAGTGAAACTGGCTGGTGGATTGCAGAGCTGTGTGGGGACGGGATGACAATGAGGTGGACAAATGAAGTGAATGTCTGAGCTCTGATTCCTTAAGAAAAATTGTGAGGCATTTCGAGTGAGGAGCCAAGAGGTTCTCAGGTCAGCTGTGAATGCCAAGTACTGTCTCAGGAGCTGTCTTGGAAGCCTTTTTTCTGAGGGGAATAATTATACTGTGGCAAAAGTATTGACTTGCGAGGTATTTGCCTGCCTTATTGGTACTGTAGTCTTCCATTGCTGAAATGTAAGATGAAAAACCTTAAGATGTATGCCTAGGAGTAACAAACTTTCTGTTCTTCCTAAGTTCATTTGATTGAGTGGTTGATTCAGAAATACCATAAAAGTGCCAGGACATAGCTTGAAATGTCTCGTTACCAGGTGTAAGGCTGCTTATAACTTTCACTCAGAGGTTGCTGAGGGTTTTGTGGTTTTTTTCCTATTGGTCATCTAATGAAAATGCCAAAGGGGGAAAAAAACTATTACAAAAAATAGAAAATGCTGCTTTGATTGAAAATAAAAATGCTGAACCAGCAGTGGCTTTCAGTAGCATTTGCTCTGTTGTATTGCCCTGACTGTATATTATTTCACAAGCCTATGGGATGTTGTATGGTGTGAGGGTCTCCTACCTGCTGGTTTTGGGCATGTGGGAGGTATTGCAGAGCTGAGAGCTGAGCAGGTAGCATATGTCAATAGAGGGACCTGACAAGTCTGCAGGGAGGAAAAAACTCATGCTGCTGTTACAGCACTACTTAGCTGAAGTCAGACAAGTGTCCCCTGTAGGGTATGGCCAGCATGGCTAGCTGAGGGGCCAAGGACCTTGTTGGACCTTTTGTGGCTGCTGGTGACCTGTGACAGTGTGGGGACACTTCTGCTGCTCTTGCCTTCTCTTACAGGGTTGTCTGCCCCTCTAGCTTTGGGTGCTAGTGCAGTAAGTGATATGAGAGAGCTCATGGCATCGCCAGGTCCTATGTAATACGTGTGTAGGACCAACAAGGCTGCTGCGGACCTGTGAAAGGTGGCTGAAGCAGCTGAGAACTGGTGGTCCGAAGCATGAGCAGGCAGCAACAGTGCTGGGACGGAAATGTGAGGAAAGCTATCGCAGAGTACTGCTGGAGAGGCTGGGGAGGGCATATCTCCTCTGCCTGACAGGAGGAGGAAGGTGCTTTTCTGAAGACCTTGGTCGTGGTTGGAGGTTCATGTGGCATCTTCAGAAGCCTCCTGTCATGGAGAAGATGATGCTGTAGAAGGACAGTCTTGGCCAGGTCCAGCTCGTACTGACTTTAGGTGGCATCAGGATCTGTCTTTAGTCTCAGACTTCAGCACTTCTTCCCTTGTGCCTGGGCATCTCCCAGTGCCGGCTAGTTTGAGGATCTCCATGGCACACTGGAGAACGTGCTGTTGAGGGTGGAGGTGTCACAGCTTGTGTACCAGCAACTGAATGCGTTGGCTGCTGGGAAGCCTCTGATCCTGTTGCTGTCTCAGCCATGCCCTGGCACAGGCTGTGGTATGCAGAGGTGCTTGAAGACACTGCGGTACCACCATGGGAGGTCACGGTGCCCCAGAGCAGCCTGCATTTGTGGGAGGCTTCTATGGCCCTCTTCAAGGTTCAACTGATTGCTTCTTTGAGCCTGCCAGAGGCTGCAGTCCCCTCCTTACAGTGATGCTGGCACTCTCCGCAGCAGGGAAAGGGAAACTTGGAGACGTGGCAACTAATTTGCAAATAATAAAACACTTAAAGCTATACGAAAAGCATCTTGCATGGAAAATCAGACAGGGCAGGAAAACAAGCACTTACCATCAACATAATGCAGCTGAAATTTCTTTCTTGGAGATAATCATCTCTGACTCCAGCAGTAAAAATAAAGGACAAAAGCTGGAAGAAGCCAGAAAGCACAGTCGTGGGAGTGAATCTTGGTGAAATGAAAATTAAAAACACAATGAAAGGCATAGAATTGCCTTAAGTAAAAACAGAGCTGTCTGCCTAGAACAACAACTGAGATTATATGGGAAGCACACAGGGGTATGGGGAACTGGGCTGAGCGTGGGGCTGCAGTGAGGCTCGTGCTATGCCAGTGCTGAGCTGGGAAGGAAGGGGGGGAAAGAGCCCCTGCCTAGACTTGAGAAAGATCCAGATTTCAGGCAGCCTGGGAGACATTCAGGTCCTTGCTTTTAGCACCCAGTCTGAAGGATAAAGTAGTTTATGGTCTGTCTGAAGGATAATGGCTGATCCTGGCCAGTGCCTGCTCCTGCCTGGTGAAGCTCATCAAAGGTCAGCAACTCGGGGATGGGCAGTGTGTGCTGAACTGGCTTTCCTCAGCGAACCTCACTGAAGTTCATGTTTAAAGGTCTGTGCAAGTCAGTCTTCATCCAAAGCTCAAACAATTGAAGGGAAGATTTCCGCTGGCACAGATCCAAACCCCACCAGGCTGTGAACGCTCTGAGAGGCAGTGCTGCCAGCTGAACCGACTTGGGAGCAGCCCATGGAGTTTGGTATTGTCCCTGCTATGTGGGAGCACAGTCTCATGCAAATCAGAGCCACAAAACCAGGCTCTAAATGTTGTTTCCCACTTCAGGTTTTAAACTGTCATTTGGAGGCCTTCACTTAAAAATTGGTGTCACTTTTTAAGTGTTACAAGAGATGCACAGCCTCATATCGAAAGGATGCCAATGTATCGTGCGAATACCTATGTCTTGTGAATATTTCAGGCTGACCTTGATGGACTTGTTACGCTGAGTGTCCTGAAAATCAAAATGCTTGATGAATTATCTGCTGTTTTGCACAACACCAAGAAAGCACCTGGGACCCTTTTGCTCCCCGTAGACAATGGTGCACAGAGGCTTATGCAACTCTCCTGCTCTGCTGGTGGCTGCTCCCTTCCAGAGCTGGCATGGTATTTTTAGATGCAAAGGAGAAGTGTCTCCTAACTATATGCTAATCACATTTACAAAGCTTCAGCTGATATTAAAATGATTTCAACCTTTGCCTGAATTCACGTGCTTTTGTTTGTTGCCTTTTGTATGGTCTGCCTATTTTCTACCAAAAATAGGTAGAGCTCTATTTTCTACCTAAAATTAGACTCTGCCTATTTTCTACCAAAACCACAGTTTGGGAGCTGCCATACAACAAAGGATGTTTTTATCCTTTTTGAAGATCTTTTGAGTTATCCTTGGCCCCAGCTATCTGAAATACAGACTCATGCACATATATTCTCTCTGCAGGCAAAGAACGGAGGCAGGAACAGACTTTACAGCTGTGGTTCTCAAATTTTATTAGTCAAAGGGCTGCCTGACCTTCAGGGGGAAAAAAAAAATATATATCTGGGAGCCATCATATCTGATGCTGCCACCTTGGTGTTCATTTATGGCCAAATAACTTCTTTATAGGATATTTTTTATTAGCTTTGCTTCCACTTTTTGTTTACTTGCTTGCCTGGATGGGATTGTGCTCAGTAAATGTCTTTGTCTCTCCTCATGTGTTGCTGTCTGGTGCCTCACATGGCACCCTCGGGCCTTCACTGGCCACGGGCCTGCAGCCTGCCTGGCCTCTGCCCTTCTGCAGGTGCTGTGGTGGAATTTTTTTCTTAGGAAAAAGATGCTGCATACTTAGCCCAGCCTGCCGTCTGATGTTGAGGAAGTGCTCCCATGCTCAGTCCCTTGCAGAAAAAGCTCACCGCGTACTTAGGTGAGTGAGGGTTGCAGCAAGGGCATGCCAGGGCCTTCGCTGAGGGGAGCGGGGCAGGGCCCTGCTGGCAGGGCTCGCTGGTGCTGAGGGGCCCGGGGCAGACCCGGCTGGGTTTCACTGGTGTTTCTGGAGCCAGGGTGCCGCTGGTGAGGGCTGGCGGCTGCGGCGGGCTGGGCTTCTCTCCCTGCAGAGGCAGGCAGCATTGTGAGGATCCCTGCATAGGAACTGGTGCTTCCAAAGCCAGGCCTTTTGGTGGCAAAGCGGCATCTGCATTTGCGGTGCCCAAAGGCAAGGCTGCTGCCCTCCTGCGCCATTCCAGGCTGTGGGCGCTGGGCCTCGCTCCTGGGCATTTGGGGATCCCTCCTCTTGCCAAGCTGCTCTCCTGGTGCCCTGTCCTAGCCTGTGGCCTCAGAGAGGGCCCAGGCACATGTGTGCTTCCCCACGTGGCACCTGGACTAGGGGCTCTGCTCATCCCTCGGTCCCCCTCCAAAAGCAGTCGGCTGTGGGATTTTGCGACGTTACGCGTGTGAGAAGGGAGCGGCCACCTGAGGTACGTGCAGCACAAGCACCAGCAAGTGTCATGTCGATGCTCTACGTTCTTGTTGCCCCATTTCCGAGTGCACCCCACTGACTCATTTCTCCCTCATTCAGCCCAGCAATGACTATCAGACTTGGAGTTTCAGAATCTCATGTCTCCTGAAAGAGGCTGGGCTACTGGCACAGCTCAGCTCCTGGCCCACTGAGCCCTTTAAAAGCCACACGGCTACCAGTATGCCAGGGATGGGGCGGCTCTGGGGAGGGCAGGGCTGTGGGGGTCAGGGCTGTGGTGGGCTGACCTTGGCTGGACACCAGGTGCCCACCAAGCTGCTCTATCACTCCCCTCCTCAGCAGAACAGTGGCAGGGGCAGGGTGGCGGGGAGGATAAGATAAAAAACCCCACCCTGTGGGTCGAGATAAAGGCAGTTTAATGAAGCAATAGCAAAGGCCATGCACAGAAGCAAAGGAAAACAAAAGATGTTATTCTCTACTTCCCATCAGCAAGCTATGTTTGGCCACTTCCTGGGAAGCAGCGCTTCAGTACACTTACCGGTTGTTCTGGAAGACAAATGCTGTAAGTAATGAATGCCTCCCGACCCCAATTTCTCTTATATCTGAGCGGCCATTATATGCCATGGAATATCTCTTCAGTCAGTGTGGGTCAGCTGTCCTGGCTGTGCCCCCTCCCAAGATCCTACCCACTCCCAGCCTGCTGGCTAGGGGGAATGTGGCAGAGCCAGCCCTGGTGCTGTGCCAGCCCTGCTCAGCAGGAGCCGGAGCACCGGTGTGTTATCAGCACCTCTCTGGCTGCGGGTATGGAGCACAGCACCGTGAGGGCTGCCATGGGGTGAGCGCAGCACCATGAGGGCTGCCAGGGGGCTCAGCCAGGCCCAGTACAATCTCCACTCCTGTTCCACACCCTTTGTGTCATGCTTGGGTCCCATGTAACTTTATACATACATGTGTCTTCTAACCATTCCGTTGTATTTAATTCTCATTATTGAAATTCCTTCTCACCAACATTTACAACTACATACTTAAACCATCTTTATAGCCAACGTACGGGTTTATACAGTCTCATTAATTACTATCCCTTGTCCTTTAACAGATCGGTATTACTATCTTGTTCCATGAGCTCCTGTAGTCCTCCCAGTGTTCAGAAGGGGCTGTGACTGGGTCCCCACCGTGAAGATGGGTGCTCAGTGCAGGAAACATGTCACGTTTGATTGCTGGGCACCAGCACTGGCTTGGTTGGGGTCATCCCTGCACTCATCTGGTTCCTTGTGACTCACTCTTCTGTGTCGGTTCAGGTCACTGCAGCGACAGCCCCTTGGCCCGGGCCTGGCCCGGCGCTGCTGCCGCCCTGCCCCCGCCCCGCGGCTCTCGCCGGACCCGCCCCGCGGCCCCCTCCTGAGGGGAGGCGGGCAGGGAGCTCGGTCACCCCGCGGCCCCCTCCTGAGGGGAGGCGGGCTAGGAGCTCGGTCACCCCGAGGCCCCCTCCTGAGGGGAGGCGGGCAGGGAGCGCGGTCACCCCGCGGGCCTCTCCTGAGGGGAGGCGGGCAGGGAGCTCGGTCACCCCGCGGCCCCCTCCTGAGGGGAGGCGGGCAGGGAGCTCGGTCACCCCGCGGCCCCCTCCTGAGGGGAGGCGGGCAGGGAGCTCGGTCACCCCGCGGCCCCCTCCTGAGGGGAGGCGGGCAGGGAGCTCGGTCACCCCGAGGCCCCCTCCTGAGGGGAGGCGGGCAGGGAGCTCGGTCACCCCGCGGCCCCCTCCTGAGGGGAGGCGGGCAGGGAGCTCGGTCACCCCGCGGCCCCCTCCTGAGGGGAGGCGGGCAGGGAGCTCGGTCACCCCGCGGCCCCCTCCTGAGGGGAGGCGGGCAGGGAGCGCGGTCACCCCGCGGCCCCCTCCTGAGGGGAGGCGGGCAGGGAGCTCGGTCACCCCGAGGCCCCCTCCTGAGGGGAGGCGGGCAGGGAGCGCGGTCACCCCGCGGCCCCCCTCCTGAGGGGAGGCGGGCAGGGAGCTCGGTCACCCCGCGGCCCCCTCCTGAGGGGAGGCGGGCAGGGAGCTCGGTCACCCCGCGGGCCCCCTCCTGAGGGGAGGCGGGCAGGGAGCGCGGCCTGAGGGGCTGGCAGCTGCCCCAGGCCCCTGGGTCTCTAGCTGCCCCCTCAGCCCAGCGGCCCCTGGCCCCCGTGTGCCTTCTGCTCAGCCGTGCGGGCCGCTGCGGCCCGGAGCCACGGCCTGAGGGAAGCAGCAAGGCAGGCGTCCCCGGAGGGCCGCAAATGGCTCTAGGCTGGCCTTCTACAAGGCCCTCCGTCGAGGTGAGGTGATACTTAGAAAGTAATCTTGTGTAATTCAGGTCCCAGAGGGAGAGACATGCACTGGTGGAGGATTTGTTCTGTGCCCTCGTGCTTCCCTGTGCTGCTGTTCCTCCCCTCCTCCTCCTCCTCCTCTTTAATCCCCAACTTTGTTGGATTCAACTTTTTATCCTGATCTTCAAGGACCAATGCAAAATGCTTCCACGGCTTAGGAAGCTGCTGAGATTTGTATTCAACATATTTAACATATTTAGGGCTGAATTAAAGCAAAGGGAGACAAAACAGAACAGATCGAAGAGTAAGTGTGTCTGTGCGTGTGTGAAGGAAGAGGCGATGCCTGCAGATACACAGGGAAAATAAAACATGGGAATGAAGACAGACAGAGTGCGGTCCCTCTTTGTTGTCATATCAAGCACACTGTGACTAATGGTGATAATTTTTTTCTCCCCATCACTGCCATAATAGAAGAATAAAACTAATTGTCATCTGCCACCCACTGTTTGTAAAGCAGCTTCTCTTAAATGGTTCTTATGTATTGAATTCAGCTGTCAAAAGGAGCTGCTTTTTTCATGGTGTGCAAAATGCGTTTCAGTATGAACACAGCTCAATGCAAAGGTCACACCATCAAAAATGTTTTCCCTCAGTAGTGAGTATAATGACAAAAAAAGGCTTTTTGCAGTCTGTTCTCACCATTTTACTTGATATTTCTTAAATGGTAGACAGCTGGAGATTAAATTTCCTTTGATGGGCAGAATTTGAGGGAGAATGTTTTGTAGTGTATTTTGGGTTTTCCCCTCCTCTCTTCAGTGCTGTGGTATGGGCTCTTTAGTAGCTATTTATGACAGGTAGTATGAGCCATAAAAAAGAGCAGGAGACAAAAGAAAATAACCTATTGTTTTTCAGATTGGCTGTTGTTCCTTAGGATATTAGTATGTGTTTCTGTGTGTGCTAGTGGTTTAATGGTAGTTTGGTTCTTGGAGGCTTAAATTCCTTTCCCTGTCAGTGTTTCCATTTATTTGACACATTCCAAATATGAAGACTTTGGGAGCCAGGCTACAGAGCAAGGGGGACCACTACAACAGTCAGTATTGCTACAGACAGTAGTCAGAGGTCACACAGCAGCGACAGGGAGGGTTCCTGCTGACATTTCCACAGGAGAATCAAGGTAAGGTGGTTTGTAGTTACAATTACAGGTGTACTCACGCAGGGGTGCCTGTTTTCCTGTGTGTGCTCCCAGACCTGCTTGTAACATAAGCTGGTGGTGGTGGGGAAATGGTCTGACTGTCTTCTGCCAGGCATCTGAAAGTGGGTCTTACGTCTTCAGGAGTATAACTTGCGTGTTTCACCCACATTTTTACAACAGCTTTGCTGTGTTTTGGAGTTGTGGAGGGGAAGTTTGGGGAAGGCTTTATGCACTCCAAGGGGAAATGGTTTCCACTGTTGTGCTGCCTGCATTAACCTGCAGTGACCCTTGCCCAAAGGACTGTGTCCAGACAATGAAAACAGTGGTTCTTCATCAGCTCCTACCAAATACATGTCAAGTTCTCTTCCAGCAATGGCAAAGGGAAGCTCATGATTGCCGAGAATGTAACCCCAGCTGTCCTCTCTCCCATAGAAGGAGGAACCTGTCTTTCAAGGAGACTTTTCGTTACAATTTCATCTGTAGTTTGATTGTGTGCATTGATTTAGGCTTTACACTGCTTATGTACACAGAGATCTTAAAGAAAGAAAAATAAAATAAAGGGCAAGCACAAATGGTGCTAAGCCTTGAGATTTAAGATCTGCCATTAAAGGCAGTCCTCAGGAGAGGTTTGTATTGTAATGGTGGTTGGTGATCAAGTTGCCCTGGAAGATTCAGCAGTGGTGGTACGTCATTCTCAACAGACAAGAGGTTGTACTGCCTTGAGGATACACGAGTGGTGTCAATCTGCAGGGAGAACCAGGGCTTGCCTCAGTGAAAGTAATGTAATGTAACAGTAGTGTCTTTGTATGGTGGCATGGGCAAACCCTGTCATTGACTTTATGTGAAAACAGGGTGTAACAACAGTTTGGAGATCTCAAACATTAGTGTTCAGCTGGGGCACTGGATGCAGATTGAACATGGAGCATCTGAACTATTAAGCTTGGGCTGTTACTGTTTGATCTGTTAATGAGTAGTAGTAATGGATGTGGACCAGCTGAGACAGGAAGGCGTGGCTGGGGTAACACAGACCACACCTTACCTGCAGGGAGATACTATCCAGTAAACCCTGAGCAACTTCTCTGTTAGTAGGAGTGTTGCTTTTTCTCAACTCCCCCATCAGAACAGAAAACTTCCAAGTCTCTCCAGGCCTTATTTTTCTCTTAAATGTTAGATTTCCCTTTTTTTAAAGGGCAACTGTACCATATATGAAAGATTTTAGTTCCAAGTGTGCTCTGAATGCAGCAGAACCTGCTTTATTCTGTTGTGCTAGCAAAAATGTCTTGACAGGGATGGGTGTCGAAGCCCTGGGCTGAATAACTGGGCTAGAATTAGGCAGAGAATGTTTTGCAAGGATTTTCCAGCCAGGGAAAACCGCATGGTGTGGTCTCTTCTTGCTTCTATGCTGCTGTGCAATCCAGAGAGCTCCTTTGTTTTAAGTTGTGGTCTTCATGGCTGAGTAACAGTGGTGAAAGGGTCCTTACTTTGTCTCTGGGCCTCTCCATGGGTGGCAGTACCACGAGGTGGCAGTGGCCACCAAGTAATGTCTGGCCAGAAGCACAAAGTCCAGACAGTGTATTTATCCATCTCCTTGATCTCTGATGTAAGAGTGCGAGCACAATCCAGCTCCTAACTGACAACCAAAGCACTGTTTTAGCTCATACTTGTCCTTTGACTTTCAAGTAGACCCAAATTCCCATTTCTCCATTCCCATGTTGTTTGAGCACCTCAGTAAAGTCAGGGTGAGAGATGCCCGAATTCTTGATGAACGAATAGTGCATTGCTCTACCATGTGCACACTTCCAGAGACTTGTTGCCTCTGGAGGGCTCGCTTCTATTCAGGCTGCACCTTCCCTGCAGGATTACCTCGGGCATTTTGTGTAATGGTTGTTCTGTCTCTTTTCCTCAATATTCAATTTTTGGCTGACATTTTGCTCTTCTGTGCCTGGGTTACCTGGAACGGACAGTGGGAGCTGCAGCGTGAATAAAAGCTAAATCACTGGAGTGATGCTGGCTCCACTGCCTTCTCAGGTTTTTGGGTCTGAAGGGGCAGAGAGGTTTTTCTGAACTTTGGTGGAACAGACTTCTAGAACAGCCGACCTTGAGGCTTTGTAGTAAATCAAGGGATATATATCTGGTAATCTGGGTGCTGCATGTCAACAGGAATTTGCAGCACCACAAAAAGTCCAGAAGTCCTGGTAGGCCTTTGTGCTGAGCCTGAATTGCCTAGCTCATCCTGGGAAATCTGCCTTCCTGGCCTGGAGGAGCTGGCCCATGCCCAAACCTACCTGCTGTAAAGGAAAGGCCGCTTACACCCTGGTGGGCTCCAGGTAGGCTTGGCCAGTTGAAGAACCAAGCCAGAGCTCGATAGAAATGTCTTTATCATGGAGCTGATGGCTTTTTGCTGTCTTTGGTGTTAACGGTATAAATCAAGAACTGTGAATGCATGGTAGATATGAAATGTCTGGTAACTGGGAACAAATGTTCATGGGTGGCTCTAAGGAGAATGGCTCGGAAAGGTAGGATGGCTTTCACATTCTGCAGTCAAGTTACTGAGTAATCTGAGGGCAGGCCAGGAGGATGGAAAGAAGGCAGGAATTGCCTCTATTCTGTTTTTCTGCTGATAAATGAAGCATGACAGCACAAAACTTTTTTTTTAAATTATTATTATTATATATATTATTAATATATATTATTAAGACTGTGACGTTTTAGGCAGAACATTGCACATGGGTGAAATGTGCTGCCTACCTGTGATGGAAAGCCTCACTTTCCAAAAAGGGACTCTACTGCTGTCATGTCACTGGGGCTGCTAGATACCATGTGCCACAGGTTTCTGTAGTCAAACCTCCCGTTTCAGGTTCTTCTCTGTAAAATGGATTTTGCTTCACCCAGCAGGGATGATGTGAGGATATGTTTGTTGATATTCTTGGGGTTCTCATCTGTTTTTGGGAGAGTGCTGTGAAAAGCTTGAATGGGAAGTTCTTTCTGTCACAGCATACCTATAATTAAACTGGTCTGTTTATTCATGAATTCATGCAGGCTTATTATTGTTTTTTCTAACCTTGATCTAACAAATTGTGCAGTGTGGTCTGCCACACATCTGCTGCTTCATGCATGCTGGGGAGGGTGGACACCTGCTATCAGTGGAGGGAGAGTAGTGGAGTGGAAACAGTGGCCTCACTGGGATTTTACTTTGAAGATAAAACCCCTGCATAGCTATTTGTGAAACTTTTCTTTTGAAGCAGCAGCATGGTAGGTTTGTTGTCAAGCAGGAGACATTACAAAAGTAAATAACTGCAAGTTGGCCAAGTGCTTAATGAGGATCTGTGAGTTGTGACAGGTGAACTCATCTGGCAGCAACACTGGCTGCATCGCTGTGTCACATGCTGGTGGTTGCTCTTGGGAGACATTTGTAAAGTGTACCTGGTGCACATGTTGCTCCTACTCAGTGTGAGATGCAGGCTGTTGCCATCACATTGTCTTGTGGGTTAGATAGGAAAATTACATATGGAATCATGTGCAAGGACCACGACTGGTTCTGCTGAAGTTGGGGGGAGAAAGGGGGGAATGTCCCGTTGTGGACAGAGTTTGGTAAGAAGGCGAAGCAACCTGCTGGAAAGGGGTGGATGCCTAAGCACTGCATCTGCCAGCATGGACACTTGAGTCTTTGCAGTACATAAATCACAGAAAATGTGTGTGCTTTTCTCATTGTGTCAAAGCCAGAAAGTCCTGACCCAGCTGAAAGAAAATAACAATTTGAACAGAGATCTCATCAAGCAAGATGTTCCAGCTCGTTAGAAAACAACTTACTGTATGCTTGAAAGGCGCCTGCAATGCATAAAGAGAAATGGCCCACTCTTGCACTGAAAATCTAAAGTAGAATAGGCAGATATGACTTCATCTCTTCATGCTGGAAAATTACTGCCACTTAACTTGGTGTTCTTGCCATCTTAAAGTGGTTACTGAGGAGTCAGTGGTTTGGGAGCAAGTGTAAATGTGGCTCAGTTGGTTATCAAGTTGGAGCAAAGTCTCTTGGTTGGAAATAAGTATAATGGATGGAAAAGCAAATGAACAAGCAATATTGTCTGGCTTTTTAACTGGCCTTTTCCAGATATCTGGAAGGCTTGAGAGGGAAGAATTTGAAGTGAACTGTGTTGTCTGTCCCTTGCAGTGAAGCCAGCTATGGTCTTGCTGTTCACAGTACAGACTTCTGGTCTGGTGCCCCACCAGTTCATTTGGGAAGTGTGGTCCCAGTGATAGGCACTGCCACAGTGTTTGGGGAAAATGAGCTGGTTCCACAGTGCAGGCACAGTGTACTGTCAGGGGATGAGCTCAGCAGGCTAGCAATAGATAGCACAGATGGTTGCATCAGCCTGCGCTCTCCTTATGCCAGTTCAGCGTACTGGGCTTTTGCTGTGATTTCAGAGCTGGGGGACCTTGTCAGGCAGACTTGCAGGTGAGGTCTGCTCACAGGCTGCATGCTGCAGGGAGGGGAGATCACCTCTCTGTGGTGGGTTGCCATGTTAGAGGCCTTTTGACTAGAATATGGCCTTTGGGAGATGACTTTTTATGAGCAAAAGAGAGTTAGACCCAGCATCTCTGGTACTGCATTCATTTCCAGAGTGCACTTAATGAGAGAAGTTTCCAAGAAAAGGAAAGAGTGGTGGCAGTGGCTGGAGGGACCTGCAGTTTGCATGACTAATTGTTGTGTGCTACGTGAGTGGTTGAGTATGCCTTTCTCTTCACCAAATTCCATAATTCTAAAAAAATAAACAGTCTGTTTCTGAATATAAGAGCTCATGAGTTCTGAGCCTGGCGTGGCCTGGAGGTCCTCAGGTTCCCGTAGGCCCTGCCAGGGGAACAAGAGCCAAGTCCTGGCTAGGGAAGGAGCTCCTTGGCTCCAGGCTCTTGTTTCACAGCAGGACACGTGTAAGCCAAAGGCCCTTAGCCTTAAGGCAGGCCATGTGGGATGGGACCACTGCAATATGTCTATTTGGCATGCTTGGATGTGTAGGGATAGACAAAGCAGATGAAAGTATATCACCCAGCAGTGATATACTACCCAGTGGGGAAGTCTGCCACTTCCCCAGGGAAGCTATTCCAATGGTTTAATTACTCTCAATGCTGGGAAACAAGCTTTTATTTCAAAGCTGAATTTGTTTGACTTGTTTCTGCCCGTTGGGTCATATTTCAATGAGGCTTACTCTTGGCTAGCTCTTCCATGTGCAAGTACCTGTGAGTATCAATTGAGTTGTCCCTTTATTTTATTCAGACATATTAAATTCTTTATGTCTGTCTCTGCCGGAATTGCTCTCCAGACCCTGGTTTCCTTTCAGCTCTCATTTAAACTCATTTCCACGTCTTCCTATTCTCTGAAAACTGACTCTTTGGTCTGGATGCAGTTCTAGGGACTTAGGTCTATGTACAAAGTTAAGGTCACCTCTCATGCTGCCTGGCTTTTCAGTCATGTGACAGTAGCATCAGCACTGCAGAGATCATTACTTTCTTCTCTGAATCCTTGTCTTCTGTCTTGTAAACACAACATTGCCTTTTTGGTTCCCAAATCTACAGCCTTACATTATATTCTGCAGTGGTAATACACCACCCGTGCTCACCTCTGCAGACAGCGCAGCGGGTCTGGCTGAGAGCTGGAGCTACGTGAGACTTGTGGGCATTGGCACAGCCTGCCAGGTTGCTGTTTTCTACAGGTCCTTTATCTGCATGTTACTAGCACTCATAGGAATGGGAAAGTTCTCCCTGTGACCTCCCATTTCACAACAGTTTGCTTTGCAACTTAATTGGTGTTTGTCAACATTACAAAATTTTCAGCTAGAAATTTTCTCTAGGCTTGGCTAAGTTTCAGCGAAGTGGGGAAACAGGAACTGCTCTCACTCCCTCTGTTGAGGTTTTGCCGTCTATCAAGGGAAGAGTGAGGATGGGAACGTGGAGGGGAGGCTGGGTCTGATGAATAATAGACCATGAAGGTATTAGGGTACCACTTATCTTAGGTGTATGAGCTTTTATAGGCAGTTGCAGAGAGGAGCTACTGAATGTGGTTCAAAGCAACCATCTGCTGTGGGCAGGCTGTGCTGCTGTCCAGAAGAGCCATCTCTGTTAATGATGAATATTTTCCCTTACTGTGAACTCTCTTTTATTTGGCTGCTTACCACAAGAATTGGTTAACCCCTTGAAAACTCTCAGAAAGTGGGTAACATTGCTGGGAGTTGATGTTTGATTAAAGGTTAAATTAATGTGTCTGCCCCCCTGTACAGTGTAACCCACACAAGCAAAATCTAGGAGGACTGGAGAAGGGCAGATATCTCCTGCAAGACCCAGTTTACACATCAGAATAGCAATTGCCTGACATTAATGAAACAATGCTGGAATGAATAACAGGTCTTGTTCTTCCCACCTGTTCTGTGTCCCTGCTGACTGTAGTGTCTGAGTCTCACCAAAGCGGCTGGGATTTCAGTGCAGTGCTTGGGCATGTGCCTAGTTTCTAATTTCTCAGATTTAGGAGGGACTAAAATGTGTGTTAAATGCTTTGGTGAATAGAGATCTTTTGCCAGAAAAAAAACAGTACAGAAATCTGAACCAGAAGGCAGGGTATGTGTATTTTATTTTTTTTTACAGACTTTCTGGTTTTCTGTTTAAACACAAATATTTCTTCTTGACACCCTGCTTGAGGACGAATAAGGTGATTGCTTCTCATGGCTATGCTGTTTTCCCTATTTGAGTCTGCTCCTATAATGCCAGTCAGATTAAAAAAAAAATAATTTAAAAAAATGGCAGACTGTTGGGCGGAGATGGGATGTTAAACGTTGCAGAAAGCATGGAAACCCTGTGTCAGCCCAGAGCTTGTAAAGGGAAAACCATCACTTGGCAGAGACAGCTTAATAGGCTTGTAAAATCTGGCACCATCAAAACCACGATTTGGGTTTTATCACAGCATGGCAGTGGAGCCTTGAGAAATGACAGCTGTATTATCTGTCTTCAGATCATTCTGAGAGCAACATCAGGAGCAGGCTAGAAACAGTTCAGAAAATAATTTCATATTGAGAGTCTGCTTGGGGCAGAAATGCATAGGAAAAATCAAAATGAAAGAATTAATGACAATATCAGTAACTTTCCTACAGCAGCTATCACGCGTGACGTGACAATGACTTGAAAATTGTCATCTACTGTGTATTTTATTCCCATCAGGAAAGTTTGAGGGATAAGAGGAGAATCCAAACAAGGCAATTAGAAGACTGGAGCATGTTGGGGAAAGGAGAAACGACTGGTGTGTAGAACTTTTCAATGCAGTTTTCCCTGCGAGACACAGTGGCTGGGCCAAATTCTGATATAGTGGAGCAAACATCGGAGAGAACAGATTTATGGAGTCATACCAGTGATTGCAGTGTCAGCTGGTGCGCACAAGGGTGGTCTGTGCAAGATGCTGATAGCTGCAGCAAAAGACCTAATGCAGCTCTTCCTAGAAGTGTATCCTAGAGGCAGAAGACTCTAGCTAGGGTTTCTCACTCACCACCAAAACCTGTGAGTCTAATTCAAATTCACAGAAGTCATTGCCAAGATTTCCAGTACTTTTTCTGGGATGTGGACCAATCCTGCTTTGTCCAGTCCAGTTAATGTGGGTGTAGCTGATGGTGAAATGTCATACTTTTTTTCTATCAGTGTATATTGACTCTGAGCCATTTGTACTCATTTCTTTTTCTCCAGGTTGACTTGACTCACAGCCAGGAGTTCACTGTACTTGTCTCAGGCTTTGGGACTCTGGGCCCAAACTGGAACTATCCATAGCTACTGGAAAAGAGAGCCCAGCACGTAGGTTAAACTGCTTATAAATGATGGCATGGCTGAGGCAGCCAAGCTCTATTTCTGAAAGTGATTTAGTCACCTAAGAAATAAAGCTGCACTGAAAATGTTCCCCTTCCTGAGGTCCAAATGCTTTTCAGACATTACCTAAACCATCAGGCTGTGATGGGACACTACTGTGATACCATTTGCCAGTTTCAAGTCATTAATGTGTGGAGAAGTGACTTGATTTTCAGACTTTCCCAGACAGCTAGTTTCTATTGCAGTTTATGTTCAAACTTAGCCTGCAAATCATCCAGAATTGACATTGTTTTTTGACCTATATTTAGCTGTATTTTTGCCACATAGCTGGCCATACTTGCAGTGTTTCCAAGGGAAAAGGGAAGAAGTGAAGCTTGCAGTCTCCATTTTCTGAATTAGCAACTGTGTGTCGGAGAGCTTCAGAATACTGATCCGCGAAGCTAGTGAATTCACTAGCGATTCACTTGCATAAATGCATGGTGAATGCCGAGGCAGAGGCTCAGTTGCACAGGGCTGAGAATGCAGTAGTGTTCATATACAGAGGAGAAAAACGGTATGAGATGAGCAAGCTACTCATTTTAGAAAGCTGGTCACTACTTTCTCTTTTGCTCTCAGAGCAGTCTCTCCAAAATTAATTGCTTATTCCTTTGTAAAGGAGATGGATATCAATAAAGAGGTTTCTGCTTTTGGATGGAGCACAGCACTGGACAGCAGGTACTGTTTCTGCTGCAGGAGTCAGGCTGAGAGGTCTGCCAAGCAGCTGGAAGTCACTGGGGAAGGAGGAAGGCAGTTTGACAGCTGGAGGGAGGTTGGCTGCCCATATGCAGCTCGGTTCCATGCTGTACTAGTGACAGGATCGTATGCTGTTCCATCCCAAGCCTTGGGCCACATCAGGAAGCCTTTGATGAGCTGGTGCTCAGAGCTGAGATGCACACAGACCGTGGTCCATGAAGCCAAAGGTTTTTTGTGTGACTCTTGGAGTGGGAATGTGCCATTCTAAAGCAAAACAGGGATTTCTCCATGTCTATTCCTGTTCCTGCAAGCTTTGCACAGTAGGAGAAAATGCCTTTTCAAGGGAAGTAAGTCAGTGTATTCACTGGTCGTGGTGTTTGGTGGGTTTATTTGCCAAAATATCCTTTGTACACCCAAAGTAAGAAAGGCCTCTGCGGCACCGAGTCTGTGATTGTGGATCCTTTCTCCCTTTGAACATTTGCTTTTCTTCTGCAATATGTAGTTGGCTGGGAGTTATTCAAAGGTAGCTTCAAAAGATCAAAGTCAGATCCAGTCTTTACAGCATTCATGCCTCTACCATTCAGTTTATGCAGATGTTAATGAGGTGCATTTTATATGGCCTGACATTCCTATCTTCGGTTTACCCTAACGAGATTTTTCTGCTGTCCCTGTTGTTTTAATAAGCAACAGAGTTCTCCAAGATCATGTTCTACAAAGATATTTTTCCACCTTAGGATTATCAGGAGCAAAACTAGGAATGATAATTTTAACAAGCGTAAAACATCAGGATCTTGCGTCTGATGCCTTCAAAGCAGTGCATTCTCCTCTGCTTCGCCTACTCTGTATTATCACAGGTTTCAGGCTAACACATACATTTCTTGCCCTTTTATCTCTCTAATTGTTTTCACAAGTTCATTAATGATTTTGCAAAAGCTGTAGTGAAACTAAATGACATACTCATAAACCTTTAAAGGAGAATATACCCGGCTGGTGATGGGAAAAGTCTCATTAGTCTTTTCAAATCACTCCCAGCAGGTTTTTCTGCAGATTCAAACTTGTTAGGCACGTAAATATGCTTCTCTAATTCAATCAGCTGTGCTGATTGTGTGACAATGGAATTTTGCTCTGCTTTCAAGTAGCCACTAAAATCACCTTTCTAAAGCCAATGTTCTGAGAGCTAGAACTGGAGTGAATTCTGATTTTTATGTTTTTTTCTTCTTTTTTTTTTCAGTCTGTGGAATTTCTTGGGCTACTGATGTCACCTATGCTTTGTTTCCAAGAAAATCCTGTGGTAGCTCTTTGGAAAATTGCTGGGTTTCTCTCTGAGCTGGGAATATTGAGGTGATGATATAGCATCTGCAATACATCTTTAGGCGAAGTTTTAGGATGGTGTGGAAGTTTTGCTGGAACAAGGACTAAATTCTGTAGGATTAATCACAAAGTGATAAGTGAGCTCCTTTATGGTCTCTACAGACAATATATTCTGACACGTGTGCAGGGCGGAGAGAGGAGCTGGCTACGAATGAAGGCAGCTGCAGCATCTGTAGGAAAATGTGCAGCATGTCGCATGGGAGACAGTCCAAACCTTGGCGAGTCATGCCTTGCCCCAGTGAGGAGGTTGAAAGGAATTGGTCTTTCTTAGTGGTCTTCGGCAGTGCTTCGGGCATGAAGTGGTGGTGGGAGGAAGAGCCTGATAAACAGTGTTTCAGTGCAGCAGGGTGTGGGGATAAGAGCAGAGGGCTGGCCTCAGCACCAGAGTGGCCATAGACAAGAGGAGGGCTGGAGGCAGAGCAGAGCAGGTGTCCAGGTGCAGAGGAGCCAAGGGCAAGGGAGACCAGAAGGCTCATAGCTTCTATAAAGTGCAGGGGACATCCTGAACTGCTAGAGCAGCACATTTCCACCTCATCTCAAGGCTGTTCTTTCTAAGCTGAGCTAGCGAATGAAAATGTTTTTTCAAGTCTTAAGAGTGCTTTCCTTTGAGTTCATCTAGATGAGGGTATTTCTACCACACAAACCTTAATTGAAGTATTTGATTTCATTTCTGTATGTGCAGTGAATTTATGTGACACAGTTAAAATACATTTTATTTATACAGTAGGAACTTAGAACTGGAGTAGGTGATTAAAAAAATGAACAGTCTCTTCTGAAATTTTAACTTTGCTAAAAGCATAGTTCCTTTGACATGATAGTCTAGTTGAGTGTTTTTGAAAGTAAGTTAAATATAAGAATGATTTTAGATAAATACTTCACTATGCAAGCTCTATTTTACACCTGACACAAGGTTTTGAAAGAGCTTTGATTGGACTAGGCAGGGGATACTGATGTATCGTTTGCTTAAAGCTGCCTGAAAGAAGTTGAACTGCCTGGTAGTGTTACTTCAAAGGGGTGAAAAAACCCTTCTGGCTGTGTTCCTTGTGTGTTACATTGTCACCTCTCCAGCTCCAAACGGGCATTCTCACATTAGAAAGTGAGTAGTCCTCAATGCCACTGAGAAAAAACAAGCCTCTTTCCCCAAGGAAGCAAAAGAAGCACATCCACACTCAAAACTAGAAACCAAACTTCACTGAGTCAGGTTTGCATCACTATCAGTGACTGACAACTCAGCCTGTGAAGTGTTTAGCATGTAGCAGAGACCTGAGACATCCCTTTTACGAAGCAGTGAGCACAACTGTTACGTACTTATCTCGTACAGGCCTGTCTTGGAAAGCAGATTCAGCTGTAACTATTTTTAAGGTCTCGCTTTGTCTGAGACTTTGCTGAAGTTGTACATAGCTATTTTTGGTTTTTATAACTGACAGCTGTCATAACCTGCTCTTTTGCACAGTGCTGCATGGATCGCAGTAAAAGTGCAACCGTCAGCCTTGGCTAGCCCAGAAAACAAGGTGCACATCTGCTGATGTTTAACCTCAACTCTACTGAAAAGAGCAAAGCCCTTCCCAGGGTTACTTGTTCAGCGAAATGTCTTGGGCTGGATGCTGGACATGTAGGACTCTCCTAACCATGGCAAGCACTTGCTGAGCACAGCTGGGGGCTGTAGGTGGCCTGCACATCTAACCGCAGTTTCTGTGCCTTCTGCAGGGTGGTGGGAGCAGAAAGCTGGGCAAGCTGTGTGCTGAACACAGTTGGGCATCCTCCTGCTCTGCAGGGCCCACCTGTGCTGCCTCCACCATCTGTGCTGCTCCCCACTGCTGCCCTGAGGAGGGCAGATAGCTGTGGCTGTGCTCAGGCTTCCAGATCTCTGTGTTAGTTTTACTAGCTGGATGGTCTCAAACTGCTTTACAGTTCCTCTGTGATCAGAGATTAAGAGCTCCATATTTTTCAGAAAGGAAGGTCACAGGGAAGTGCTCGTTTCTGCAAGTTTCCCAAACTGGATTTGGTTGGGGACCATCTGAAACTGCAGAAACAGGATTCTAATTTTCTGTTTTCAAATGTGCTTGGCAAATCTGCTTGATTCTGCAATAAAACTTTCAGGATAACAGATGAAACTCCTCAAAGCTTGTTGTTGCTGTTTGTTTGTGAAAATTGAAATTTTGACCTGATTTCTCGGGATTAATTGAGGAAGGGCAAATTTCTCTTTTCTTGTTTTCTTTTTTTTTTTTTTTCCACCACAGGGCAAAAAAAGTTTTCCACACAAATATTCTGAGCCCTCGTTATCTGAAAGTCACAATTCCCAGTCACTCATCACTTTGGCTATTTTAGTAACTTTTTTAGTGCCTAGCTTCAATTCATTGTTTTCAGTTTCTTTAACAAAGCAAATTTCTCCTTTCTAACAGCGTAGTTGTGTTGCTGCGTTACTGTGTGTGAAGTGTTCTGAAATCTTTGAATAGAAGGTACAGTTCAGCAGGAAAGTCTTTCTGTTACACATGAAAAAATAATTTGCAATTAATTTGGTTATTGGATGAATTTCTCCTTTGTTCCATCTGAAAATGGCCTGCGAGCAGATTACTGAATTCTGAAACAATTTATAACAACAAGTTGTTTGTGAGCTTCTTCCCTAAATAATTCCTGGTCTGACCAGAACAAATAGTTCATAATGCATGACTGGAATTAATTTCTTAGTTTTTTGACTAATATTTGCATAGAGGTTCCCTATTCAATGTGAACTGCAGGTAGCACAAGACATGACTCAAAACTTGCTTTTGATCCATGCTTTAATACTGAGATGTTGGGTTGTAACCTGAGTTTTCATTATCTTGAGGGACTGAGCCCAGAGAATAGCAGTGGGTGGGCTAAACCTTGCTTTCAGGTGGATATTTGCAAAGGGGAGGTGGCTCGCTGCAAGGAGGGCTATGTACTGGGATTTTAGGAGGGTGAGATTAGCCCTGGTAAATAGATAGTTTTAAAACTCCCAAATATTATAAGGGGGGAGGGAGAGAAGAGCTAATGAAAAGTGCTGTGTGGCTGGGATCTGAGGTATGAGGCAGCCCAAAGTCGAGAAGCTGGACACAAGGACGGGAAGCCAGGACAGACTGGCCACGTAGCTGGTGTCTGGTGGTGCTGGTAGAGTTTGTGTGCCAGATCATCACCCAGCCTGTCCAGCTAGTAAATGTTACAGCAGCTGAAAAAATGAATGAGTGCATAACAGAAAACATGACTGAGTGCCAGCAACTGAAAAGGGCTAGACTCAGCGGTGTGGCACTGGCAGCCCTTTCCGTCACTGCTGCAGCCACAGCTCGTCCATACTCCTCGCAGGCAGCTGTCAGATATCTCGATCTGCATTCCTCTGCTCTTGATATTTGGAAGCAGCACAGCATGCAAAAAAAAACCCCCAACCCCCCCCCCCCCCCCCCAACCAAAAAAACCAAGCCAGTTTTTGCTTTATTGCATTCTGTTGCTTTCTGCCTATGGTGGTTTTGTTGCCTGACTTGGTATAAAAGCTGGCTGGTGCATTTTCTCTGCTGTACTCAAAATCTTTTTTTTACACCATTCTTCCTCTCCTTACAAAGAGTTACATGTGGCCCTGCTAAAGTCTGCCTGCTCTGACTCACGATCAGCCATTAACATAAAAGTGAGCACCTGCTAATGAAGATGGAAGTGCTGGCATTCAGACTATTGCGGATTTGCTAGTCTCTGATCTCAGTATCTTTGCCCCCCATTAAAACCAACTAGGTAGCATATGCCACAGTGTTCACTTTGTCAAAAAGTTGGCTGTCCTTCTAGATTAGTGCAGTTTCCAGACCAACTGCACTGGCATCAACAGTTAGTTCATTCTGCCTTTGTTAATTAAAATAAGCTAAGAGTATTCCGTGTTACCGTGGCTTTTAAAAGCATAATAATACACTTGTGTCTATCAGCCTGTTCCCATGGCTGATCTTTGTTGACTGACTCGTGTTGTGTCTGTGTGATGGTTGCTAAATCTGGAGTGAAACGGGAGCAACAGTTAGTGAAACCCAAGAGATTTCTTGCTTGTCAGCTGTCTTTGGCTCAGTGGCAACTTTATATCTGTACCATCTCTCTTGTGAAGCATTAAAATTAAAGAATTGTCCCTTGCTGCTTGGGTGGTGGAGTGAAAACTGTTGAAGCAGGAGTCAGTAGATGGCACTGTTAGACCCTGCTGGGGAGGTTACGGGGCAGGTGAACAGTGCAGGTACGGCTCTGAAGGGTGTTTTGATGTTTGGACTTAGTTTCTGTCCTGGGCAAATTTGTTGTAAGTGGCAGGTGAACTTTTTGTCCCCTTGATCTCTTCTGTCAGGGGCCAGTGGGCAGGTTGGGGGAATGAGTCACTGGTGTTTTGACACGTGTTCCTGCTGGAAGGATCCACCCTCTGGCGGTGTTTTACCACCTCTGCTCAGGCACCAAATTGGTGTTAGCTCCACAGACATCTTCCTCCATGCAAGATAGCTGATGAAAGTGCCCAGCTGGGCTTCGTGAGGATAAGGGGTGACATTTCAGTTTTGATTTCTGTGAAGGTCACTGGGGGACAGGGAGAGCCGTGGCTGCTGGGGGAACCGGCACAGAGGCAGTGTGCTGTGGAGATCAGCACCGTGCTTTTCTGTGCAAGCCTGGCTCATTCTGTGTGGCAGGAGCTCTCTAATGCTTCAAAATTGCAATATGGCCTTACAAAGAATAGCCTGTGCCACACTGTTGATGAGAGCGCCTCATCTCCTAAGGGATGATTCCTAGAAAACTAACTAGCATTGCTGTAAAATGAGGATTTGTGGTTTAATAGTTATCATGGGAACAGCTCCAGGAATCCCTCTGCTGCACAGTCACCGTCCTGCACAGGCTTCTGTTCTCCGAGCAATGCCATTCTTGCAGCTTCTGGAGCAGACACAGAGCTTGACATCATGTTCATCTGTCTGTGCACTGTAATATTGTCAGCGACATTCAGTACTTTGGGGATTTTTTGACTGCTGACTTTCAATGACATTTGGAGCAATCTCCATGGCCTATGTGAGATACTCCTCTGTGCTGAAGAATATAAAAGAGACTGTTGCATTTAATATATTGGAGTACATGAGACACAGCAGCAGTTTGCGCGATTTATTGTGAAGACAACAATGCACCATAGCAAGTTCTGTAAATATAAGCATAAACAAATCATGCTACATCCCGCTGTAAATTTCCTTTACTGCTAAAGCATCCAAATAAATAAATGCAGCAGTAATTGATTAATTCAAACAAAAGGTTCTATCACAAGCTACTTGGTCATTAAGATGGGGGCACACTTGGCTGCCCTGACAAGGATATAGGACTTCAGATGATGGTGACGTGGGACAAAACAACATGTCACTTAGAGTATGGCCTGATGCCCTTGAGTCTGCAGAAGCTTGTTGGTTCTGGGGAGACTGAAGAAAGGGGTTGCCTCAATTTCTGTGCTGTAGTCCACCTTCTCTGAACTATTTCTGCATCTTACAGGAAAGACCAACTTGCATCTATCACTGGCTACCACCCCTTGACCTCACTTTTTTTAATGTGTATCAGGCACAAGAGATGTGATTCCTGTGCTGTAGTGGCTGAATCCCTCTCATATTGGATTCTTACTGACTTTTGCTCCCTTTATATCTGGAGGGTGGGAACAGAGAGGATTGTTATCAGTTTCTTTGGATGGATTCCCAAAAAGGAAGAAACAAATAAGTAAATACATTTTTAAAAACAATATTAATTTTTACTTGTAATGAGGCTAACAGAAGAGAGAAGCTGGCTGACGAGAGGCAGTGTGGCATGTCTGTTATCACATCTCATACAAAGCTTGACGTAGCCAGCTGGCAAATATCAGCAACTCTCCTGAGTTCATAGCTCACCCTGTTTGTGTTGACATTTCTGGCAAGGCAAGGAAAGAGTTATCCCAGCTGCAATAACTTGTGAGGTCTTGCTCTCCATTTCTCTTAATTTAACCCAAATTAAAGTCTCACGCAGCAGGAGCAATTCACATACCAGCATTTGCCATTGTTACTACTGGCTGGGGGATCTGCAATAGGAGGATTCTGTGGGAGATGGCACCTGTAGTGATCCAGTAACTCTGTAACTGCACATTAGTAGTCTCACAGCTTACGCCTTCCTTTCTTCCCTCTTAACACTTGACTTTGTTTTAACCTGGCTCCCTCCAAGCACAGTACAGACCTGGTGTGAGGTGCTGCAGCCCCCAAATGAGCAGCAGCCTGAGTCCTGCTGTGCTGCTGGAGAAGCAGGTGTGGGGATGGTCAAGGAGCTATTGAGGAAAAGCCTTCAAATGAGTATCTTGACCATGTGTTCTTGTATGGGGACTTACTAGTTCAGCGGGGAGGGTTCTGGGCTCCTGTGGCCAAGTCACCCTTCTCATACTGTTCAGAGCATGCTGTGTTTATGCTGTTGGCAATTTAGAGTCAGTTGGGATTGTTTTTCACTTGTTTGATATTAGCTGCTAGATAAGATAGAGAAGCTCTACCTGAATTCCTTCCCAAGCCATGTCAGATGTTACTGATAGGCAAAGGCTGTATAAAACCACCCTTAACTCTAAAGAAGGTCATGCTGACAGTGGGTTTCCTTTGAACTATGAGAGTCCATTTCAGCTTCAGATGCCTTCACACAGAGCCCTTGACTTTATCATTAATATTGAAGTCTTTGGGCCTGATTCTCTTTTCCTGCTAGATGTACCCTGAGGTGACACTGGAATTATTTTCCTTTTGATTCTTATATAGCAGAGTGAGAAAAAATTCTGATTTCCAACATGAACCTAGAATATATATCAAAAGAAAACAAACAAACAAACAAACAAAGAAATGAGCCAAAACTGACAGGCCTTTTGCAGCATAGTGGAAATAAAAGGGATACTTGGTACAAAATTGGTCAGAGTTGTTGGGAAACTTTGTTTTCATTGCAATGGTCTTTGGTCATAGGATATAATGGTGTGGCATTTTGTCTTAGCACATGAAGCCTTATTAAAAATATAGAGTGGATGTGGAGTATTGAACTGGTGTTTTAAACAATGATAAAAGAACCAGTGCTGAGGTGTGAAGAAATTTCATTGCATTTGAAAAAGATGCCAGAAAAAAATCTCTGCTATTTTAGTAATTGAAATTTTGCTGAACATATTTCTTATTAAATACTTTGTCTTTTGAATTGCTGCTGTAGTTCAGGTGGAATATGCCAGGTAGTTCTGTCATTATCTGATGTTCTTTAATAGACTTAACTGTAATCTTATTTGAGGATCAAATCTATGGCCCAAATAGGAGTAGGAAATCCTTTTCCTTTCTGATAAGATGATGTATGTACCCTGAGAAAAGCAGTCGTGGAATGCTTTGTCAGCTTGTATTCTCCTCTTGCTAGGATCTCTGTGATGTATATAAACAGAAAAATAAATACAAGGGAGGGTTTTCTTATGGTATTTTCCTCTTTTTTAGTCCTAATGCAGTTTACAGAGGTTACACCTTTGGAAGGGAGACAAATACAGTGCTGCTAAGAGGACATGATATATTGTGTGTTCAGAAGAATCTTTTCTCTCCTCCCAAGCCCAGACTTTCTCAGTTGAGAAAGTATATTTGCATATAAGACTCATGTCAACCAAAAAAAGCAGGCCAGCCAGGGAAGCCAGAGAGAGCAAGGGCATGACTGAGCATTGGCAATCACTGGCAGGCTCCAGCTTGTCTCTTGCTGTCATACTGCTGCTTGGTTGTGTTCATCGGTCATTAGGTGAACCAGATTCTGTCTCCCAGTAAGCTTTTCTCATAAACTTTCATGTCCTAATCATTATCCTCCTTGTTACTCCAAAGAGGATACTAAGAGCCCTAGCAGGGATGTCTGATGTCTTCAACTTCCTTTTTAAAACACTTCTTAGTCTCTGCCCAGGTTCCAAAAAAACTTAGCATCTCTTACTGAGAGATGGCAGCAGCATATTTGACTTTTAATTCTCCTCTTCCCCCACCCCCAGAAAGGAAAGGGTACTTGTTCTTCCTACAGTGGTGAACATGTTGGGGAGGTTGTTGGACAGTAAATTTACTCTCACACACGTGCTCTAGTAAGGCCATAACACCACTAGTTAAAAAGTCCACAATTAAAAGTCAACAAGAATAAAATGCTTAAAACGTGTTGATAAAACTATGACTGAACCAGAGCTGATTTTTGAACCACTGCAGCAAAAGTACCAAGGCTCTGGGGAGGAAGGTTCCTTCTTAACTCCTCAGCTTTTTTAGCCTTTTGTATGAGCAGATGCTTGGGGATGGCAAGTCTTCCTGAAAACTTATTGATAGGACCAGGTAAATAAATGCATATAGTTTAGAAGTCACTTTCTCTGTGCCTTTCTCCATCTCCCCTACCGAAATAGTTCTTGTTGATTTTCCTCCTATTAACCAAGTTTTTCAGGAGATTAGATTCAACACAGTAGTTAATTGCCAAATTTGTCAAGTATAAAGGCACTAGTTATCTGCAAAAAAATCTCTCCAGACAACTATTAAGGTCTGCAGAGGGTATTTTCTCATTGCATAGGAGCTAAACTTCAATTTGAATCAATATTTAGTATTCAGTGGCAGGGTCTCAGGAGGTATATGAGTTATTGATAAGTGGGTTTAGATGTCTTTGGTTAAAGTATTTTGTTATTTGTATCTCTGAGTCCCCCCAAAGCAGTTAATTGTCGGACTTGGTTTAAGTGTTAGTGGTTCTGCTGTCAAATCTAGTGAATCAGGTTGTATGGCTCCTAAAACGTATTTGAAAGCCTTCACACCTTCATGTGGTGTTGCTTAGAGCCTTTGTCAAAACCAACATTTTCTGATTTGGCATTGGTACTGTAGTTGTAAAAGAGAAGAAACATCTCTTAATGCTGACTGCATGGGAAGCTGTGATGTTGAAGAGATGGACTTGCAACCCATATTTCTGGGAGGCAGAAAAAGTCTACATTGAGAAAAAACAAATGCTGTTACCATTGCAGTTGTAAGGAGGTTTGGGACATGCCAGAACACAGAGATGAGGGCAAATAATGAGATTATGCATATCCAGCTCTTTTCAGGTGTCAGCTGATGTTTAGGACACTGACTGGTTATGATCCAAAGCCTGCTGAAATGGGGGAGTACTTTTGATGATGCCAGTTGGCTGTGGCCTGGGACTGTGATGAGTAACTGAGGAGGAGGCAGATGCTGTGTTTGCCTGATGCTCTCTGAGGTGTTGGAGCTGGGCTGGTGGGGAGTGTGGTCTGAAGACTTCATGTGGGAGCACTTTTTTCCATTCTTGGCTCTTGACTCCTGACCCAACCAGCCTGTGGCTAACCAGCTCTAGTGAGAAAGTCCACAGGGGACACCACAATGATTAATGAAGCAATCCTTTCCTTCAAATAGTAAAAGTGGGAGACACCAGTAAGACTTTTGTTCTCCGTGGGTGGACCTGTGTGGTCCTATGTCCTTGAGCAAGGGTCTGTGTAAGTCATATTGTAGCTGATTTTCCTTGGAGTGGATCAGTAGTGATACCCTGTGTGTGACCGGTGCTTTGGGTTGTACATTGGCTTAAATGTTCCCTGTCCCCACATGGTCTCTTAAAAAGCTAACTTCTGTCGGTGCCTGCTGGCTCTACCCTGTCTGCAGATGAGTTGGTGTTATTTACTTGCTGTTACCACACTGATTGCTCTCCAGGGGAATGACCATCATGTCAAGGTTTCTGCTGAGTGCAGGACGTTTGCTGCTTCTGCTGCTTCAATCCCAAAATCTTACTTTAAAAAAGGGCAGAGCTTTTCTTTTGTCATCACCCCAGCTGTGCTGTCAACTCCACTCGTGAAGGCACTCTGAATAACTGATTTCTGCCTTGTGTAAAACCAAAGGCCATGGAAAGTGTTATCAACACTGGTAGATAATTTGGCTCAAAATCCTTAGTGAGGCAGCAACCTTGAATAACTGAGAGGCCAGAAGAAAAGGGCCACCAATTCTGCAGGCCCTACGGTCTTGTCAGCACTTGAAAGCTACTGGTGGGCAGGTACTGACTAAATCTGTGTACACACACTCCTGTGCTGGACTATACCAGTGCAAGAGGTAGTGAGGGACAGATCCACGTGTAAGCAAGTCACTGATGGACCATGCAGAGAATTGACCTTAACTGCTCCTGGACAAATGCCTTGTGAAGCCTTTCTCTCTGACTCAATAACCAAACAAAAATACTTTCTCATCCTTAAGAGTTCACAGAGAAGAGAGGAAATTAAAAAAATTAAAGGAAACCCAAATGATTTGACTCTTCTGCCAGGCATCCTACATTTCTTTAGGCTTTGCTCCAGTGCTTGCATTGTCTGTACTGTTAATAACACTGTGTTTTCCCCTGGAAGTTAGCTACTTTTATATTCTTGTCTCTTTTTAAAAATGAGCTTTCGAGCTTTTATAATTGCTATTAATATGTTCAATAAGGAAAAGTAATAGAAAGGGCAAAAATGATTATCTGGCCTGTCTGACTTCAGTCTTTGACCCCAGCATTTTCTCTTTTAGAACTGTTTCCCACCCACCCTTGGGAATGCTAATCCCTGCCTGGAGCATGGCCACTGGGAGCACACAGCTCCTCCTGTGTGCATCCACTGCAGTCTAGTGTAGAGGCAAACAGGCTGCCTCTTGTTTCTAATTAGGCCTTCATGTTCTGCCCTTCCCACTGCCTTTTTGACCTGCTATTTGTATTCAGCAGCCACAGTCATCCTCCAGCTCAACCTCCCATGTCCAGGAGGCCTCTCTTGGTGTCACAGATTCCTTGGAGCTGTGCCTGGGATGTAGCTTTATTATTCAAAACTTCAGTCTCAGTCAATGCAAGATGATAGTCCTGTGATCAAAGCTGGCCCTAAACTCTTGTACTTTCTTACATGCCTTGCAATTTCAGACCAAACATACTTTTAAACTCCAGGTATTTGAGTGATGGGAAGCTGGTTTTTCAACCCTTTTCAAGTCACTTTATTTCTCCCAAGTGGGATCCAGAAGGTGAGTCTCTGTCCACTGAGCATCCCCCTTCAGAAACACCTCATATTGTAATATGGTGCAGAGTGGAAAAATTGTTGAAGAGAAAGCTGGAGGCCAGAAGAAAATTCCTTTCCTCTTGTCTTAGCCATGGATACCATGAAAGCGTCTTTCCAGCACCTACTGCTTGAGTAATTCTCCTCTTTAATGCCTGAAAGCTCTGCTCACCTCTGCCTTGCTGGCTGACTGAACTCATGCTGCCTGCGTCTCCTTCCAGGATGACAGCCAGGAAATTATTACAGTGCAACTTAAAGACCATAAAATACAGGATGAGCAGATGGCAGGTCACGTCTCCTTCCCATGAAGAGCCTATGTCACCATGGCACTGCTTCAGCACATGCTGAGCCACACTCACAAAGTCCAAACAAGAAGCATCACCAGTAGAGAAGATGTCTGTCAAGACAACATCCCAGCAGCACAGACCTTACGACTGACAAAAAATTTGGGCATTGGCAAGAAGCTTTAGTGACAATGAGCTTTAAATACCTGCTGCTAAGATAATCACAATAATCTGTCTGCCAGCTTTTTCCTAATGTGCATTTTCTAATTCATTGTGGGAGGCAAAATCCTTTGACTGGTGGAATGAAGACATGGCACTGTGACTATAATTTGCATTGTTAAACAACTGGAAGGAGCAGCTATCAAAAGCTGGAAATCCTACCCAAAGCAGAATAGCTGTCTTCACAGATTAATTTAGAAAAAAAAAAAAAAAAAAAGATGAGAAATTAGTGTTTTCATAGAAAGGAATTCCTGATGCGAGGGATCCTCAGTTCAGTGAAAGGGATTAAAAAAGTAAACGTCCCAGTTGCAGGATTTGCTGTGGTTCTGTTCCCCTTCTGATCTTTCTGAGTCTACCCTTGGAGCAGGGGATCTCTAACTCTCACTTACTGCTCTGTGAGCTGCTGTGCTTTGTGGGGACAAAATGCTGGAATAGCCTTTATGGTCACTCCTGTCATCACAAAAAGGATGTTTTCAGGCAAATTAATTTCTCTTCTGTCTATTTGGGAAACTCAAACAAAGCTCTGTCATGTATTGGCCCTTGGTGCAGCAGTCAAGATGATCCCTCTTTATCCTTTCAGCATTAATTACAAAACACCTCTGCTCCTATGAGCAGCGCTTTGCCAAAGAAGGTTGTATGTTATCTATTAATCAGCAACACAGTTGGGTATGTTTGATGCTTAGGGACACACCATGGTGTAAAAGTTGTCATAATTCCTTTGCTACTAGTGGTACTAGAACAAAAGAAGCATCTGAGATTCAGAAATTTCTTGGTAGGATGGAGTTAGTTTGATAGGAAAGTATCTCCTCAAAAACATGAGGAAAATACCACATCTAAATGAGCCACTGAGCTCCAACAGCAGGGCCAGCAGGTGAGTAATGTGCACTGAGACAAGTACAGCTATCCAGAAGTCATTCCTTACTCAGTTCATTTTCAGTTAATGAAGATGACTGTTTTTCTTCCTTTCACACTCAAAGCTCCCTTCCCCCACCTTGCAGTGAGTGAGGGTGGCAGGGAGCAAGGAGCAACACGGCCACCTGCTGTGCATGTGGCAGCGCAGGACCTTGGTCCACCTGCAGCACCTAGCTTGCATGGGACCTTCTCATGCAGATTTGGATGGCACATGAAAAACCTTTTTCTTTGTTCCTGTTTAGGTGAAATCTACTGTAAATGTCCCCCCGATCCCGTGTGAGTACAGCCATGCCTTGCAGAGGCTGTGTTTGGCACCCTTGTTGGCACACCCCTCTGAGAGACAGACGTTCATGGAGCTGGGACTTGCAGCTCCCTGCCTACCTCTGGAAACAGCCCTTTCAAGGACGTTTTCAAGGCATGTTTGCAGAGGCGTGCATTACTGCTTGCTGTTCATGCTGAGGAATAAATTGGATTTGACTATCTGCAGCTGCTTTTGGCACCTTTCACTAGTGCAGAAATTCCCATTGTGATCTGTGAAAAAATAGCCACCAAAAATCCTTCATTTTTGAAGAAATATTCCTCAGCAAAATGTCACCTTTCATATAGGCCAGCTGAACTTAGCCAATTCTACCGTTTATTCAACAGGGAGCATTCTAGTTTGCACTTTGCATTTCTAAGAATTGAATTTGCTAAATGGAGCACTTCCCACTGACAGAGCCAGAGTTGTGCTACACCTTTTTTTTTTTTTTTTTTTTTTTTTTTAGCTGGAAGCCGTTTTTATTTGTGTCATAGAGCTTCTTAGCCCTGTTGAATCTGGCTTAGTGTTTCTCAAGGGACGCGGGAAGGACTGCTAATAGCTTTCCAACCCACTTCAATCTCTCTCTTCATAACGCAAACTCTCAGCAAAACAGACTCAAGCAAGGTCTTTGTCCTGGATGACTTTTTGCTAAATAAGTTAGCAATGCTCTAGTTAGCAAAATCTCTTATCCCCTGTGGATGCATTCAGACCTACTGGTACACTGCAGTTGGGGCCGTGACAAAGAGGAGAAATGCTAAGAGAGGAGTTGTGTCATGTTTAAACCTTAATGCAGCCAATACCCAACATGTGTACTCAGATGTGCCAGGGAGATAAAGAACTATTTTGGCCTGAATCAGAAAAAATTGTTGTTTTCTCACAGAGAATCTGAAACTGGTCCTTCTTTCTCTCACAGATGAACAGACAGAATAAGCTGTTCACCTTCAGAGAATGAGTTGGCTTTGCCTTTCAGGAAGAACTTTTGTTTCTTCTACATTAAATTTATTAATAAGTTTGTTTTCCACAGCGATCTTTGTTCCTAAAAATATGTGTCCTAGGGTTTGTTAGATTTTTTTTTTTAAGAGTTCTGTGGAAGGTGTATGCTCTAGCATCATACAAAACAGAGCAGGTACATGTAAAAAGTTATTGCAAATTCTTCCAGACTAGGCTTTCTTTTCTTTCTTTTTTTTTTTCTTTTTTAATGCTTTTTCTTATTCCATTCATACAGTGAAATGAATCTTTAGATGACAGATACTGAACTCTGACAGGCCTCTCATCTTGTATTGAGGCTAGTGACAGTCTGAAAGAAATTGCTCATCTGAGTCAACAGCCAGCTTCTCCAATTGTGTTTGTCTTCAGTGCTGATTTCATTTCTTTACTCAGTTTTCCTGGAATCTGAGCACGCAGACTGACCTGATAAATAACTGAGGCTGGCAATAAAGATAGGAAAGTTCTACACTTCAGAGGTCAAGCTAGCCTCCAAATCGTATTTGCCCTAATGGAGAACAAATTCAACACTACCAAAAGTCAAATGAATGTTTAGTCACCTGAGAAAATACCATTATAAGCTGAAATGAACTCTCATTATTTTTTCCA
Organism: Falco peregrinus; assembly: GCF_023634155.1. NCBI lineage: Eukaryota > Metazoa > Chordata > Aves > Falconiformes > Falconidae > Falco > Falco peregrinus. Next base: position 80,697,345 of record NC_073725.1, on the reverse strand, counting down.
TTTTATTTCTTTAATTTCTCCTTGGCTTCTGCTACAAAACTAAAAATAGGGGCATTAGTCACAGGGTACTTCAGAGGCACCCTCAAGGCAGAAGCAAGGTTCTAAGGTAAATCAGAGCTGGTGGCTCTTAAAATGGATGAAATCGCTTGCATTAGGCCTTCAGGATGCATATTTTCATTTACTTGATTTATTCCTGTTGTTTAAGCTGTGATGTGAAATGGCACAGACGCGATGGAGCCAGGCTGATGAGGAACTTTATAGTGAGCTGTCAGGGCAGAAAATCCCATTGTGAAAGGACCCTTTCCTCAGGGCTGTTGGTGAGGACTGTGCAGCAGAAAGCTAAGTGAACAATTTAAAAGAAAAGAAAATAAGAAAGAAAAAAGATGCATAGGAAAATAAGCAGGTAAATTGTCCAAGGTGCTGTTAGGCACCAGGGCACTAGACCACCTGGTACAAACGGCTGCAGAACTGGGCAGGATCAGACCTCTTTCTGGAATTGAGGTGGTGATCCCTTTCTGGAGGTGAGGAGGATGTCTCAGCCCCTCATCGTGCTCTGCACAGTAGCTGATTTATCTCCAGAGGCTTCCCCTTCCCAAATGAGCTGGTCCTTTCCTTCTCCAGCTAGCCTGGGAGATGCTGGTAGCTTGTATCCTGATTACAGCTGTAAGCCTCCCTCTGCCTTCTTACATGCTTTGAGGGTGTGAATGCAAAGGCTGGTAGCTGCCCAATGCTATTTCTGACAGTCAAACCTGTTTGTTTTGGAGCCCAAAAGGTGGTTAGTAAATAACTTTTATCTGTCATTGCTGATGTCATCAGGTCACATTCCCGTGTCATTGTATCACCAGCATCCTAGAAAGAACATCCTGGGTAAGGCATCTTGGCAATAACAAGGTGTTTTACTGATAGATGTGCTGCCTTCTGGAGAAATAATGGAAGCAGCAGGGCCAAATACTGCTTTAATATGTGTCCAAGACTTCCTCTTGCAATTTATGTGTTGGAAATTCCATAAAACACATTTATTTTGCAAAGTGTTCAAAGAGTAAGGAGTTACAGTGGAGGCAGATATTATCATAAACTGCAGAAGAGTGGAGAACCTTTTATGTATCCCACAGTTTCCCTGCAAAATCTTGGCACTGTCTTACCTCACTTGATGTATGTTTTGTTACTATGGACATACGAGTCTTAATTGGTTATGGGAACTTTTCTGCTTAGTTTAAGTGCAGTTTTGAGGTTCATTAAGGGCAGCTACATAGCTTAGGTCTATGTACAAAGGATGAAATATTTTCTGTTCTGTGGGTGTCAATTATTTATTATAGAAATCTCTTTGTAATGAAACTTCATCTGATTTGTGTTCATGATGGCAAAATAATTGAGTGATTGTCTTGCATGTTAATGTAGTACGTGGAAAAAGGGTGGAGCATCTGTAATGTCTTTGAGTTTCTGTGCTGCAGAAACACATGTACATCATAACAGAGCTGTCAGCAAGTTGTAATGAAGCTGACTTACCACTTAAACTAAAATTTTTTTCACCCATGTAAGATAGTGTGTGGGTTTTATAGTAAGTTACATTGAACCAGCTTACTGAAGGATATCTTACTGTATTTTGTGCCTTTTGTTTATCCACTTGTGCTGCCTTTGTAATGGGAATTCATTTGGTTCAAGTTGCCTGTAAATTTCAAATGCAAAATCCCCAAACTAAGATCTCCAAACAACTCCTTGCTCCTGTTTCCACATAATCAGAATATTTTCAGAAGAAAATTCTGATTTTTGTCAAAATTATTTTCTCTTAAGGCAAAAACCCAGGCAGTATCATGGTCCATTTCAATATTAACACGAGCTTCCAGAGGTGGTATATTTTTAGTGATGGGTGCGTCTCTTCTCTTTCATTGACCAGATTTCCAGCTTGTGTGCACCCTCCCTGGTACTGGGGCATTTCTCTTTGCATGGAGCTGGAGGATTTCTGTGTCAGTGATGCATCTGGGAGATGCAGCCCAGTGGCAGAAGCCAGGCTGGAGGAGACTGAGAGCAGGAGGTATGTAGCTGTATGGGCACACGCATGGGTGGTTTATAATCAGATTATGTCAGGCTTTTTTTACAAGTGAAGTCTTCTGAATTTTTCTCTTAAGGCATATCTCTTTCTTTAATTCACTTTGGAATGACAACAGATATCAATTTACCAGGCATCTTAATTTTTGACCAGCTGTAAACAGAGGTCGGCAAGAGTTTTGGTTTTTTCCTCTGTTTCCTCCGTCAAGAAGTCAAAGCCAGCTCCACGAAAGTATGTTATTTTCTAGCACAAGATACCCAGTTTTAAGGACAAAAAGACAAATTCTTTTCTGGAGGAGGCAAGTTTGATGATTCACAATTGTAATGATATATTTATTCCAGGGCTAAACTTGGCCAACTGTTCGTAAGTGCACACAATATAACAGATGTAAATAGAGTATATATTGTTTGGCTGTGGGAGAAGGAGGGCTGTTCCTGGCATAAAAACAACGAAGTGGATGAGTCTGAGAGCTAATATGATATCCTAGGCACTCTTCCATATATCAATAGAAGGAATAGTACTAAAAAGGCTGCTTCTCATGTTTTAATAAGATGGTGTCTGTAAAGATTACATTTTGGCTTATAGTACAATATTTCATTTTCCTCAGTTCATTAGAATCTTTTATAATAATACATCTGTGTGTACATTTTGTGGTTGCAAACATATTTTAGGTCACTCAGTCAAGTGACATTAAAAAAAAGTGCTAACAACAAATTTAAAATGCTGCTGGTAGTTGGGTGCAGTAGCTCGTCTGGTAAACAAGCTGTTATTGAAAAAAAATGTTACTGGTACTGTATGGCAACTGAAAATGTTAGTTAGCTCTGTGTCACCAATGCCATCAGCAGGCATATGGCTTTGAGATAACCCCAGTCAGACTGGCCATGTCTGTTCCAACAGAAAATATAAAGTTGTTTTTCCTGTTCCTATATTTAACATAGCCCATACCAATCCAATATCCTGCTGGATAACGTAATAAATCTTCAGAAATCACCATTCAAAGGAAATCCCTAGTTCTCACCCAGCACTCATCCTTGGTCTTATAATTTGCTGTACCATTCATGGGGCTGCATTATGTACTGGGCTCTTATTCCAGCCACACCTTATAACCACATTTCCTGGAAGCTGTAGACAAAAGAAATTCTTAAATGTTGATTTTAATATTCTTCCCAATATTTAGGTCTTTGGCTGATCAAGTATGCATGACAACAGTGTGGTGTTTACTGAAAAACAAATAACTTTTGCAGTGGTGGGAAAATTGTCTGTCTGTACCTCATCTTAGATTTGACACCTGTGTCAACATTCCCACTTCTAGAAGAACAGTATAGTCTCTGCTAGTAGGCGGCAGGCAGTATAGGCAACCCAGCAAGTATGCACTGCATCCCTGAAAATTCCTGTTGCTGTATCTGGGGTGGCAGTGTGACATCAGTCTTTTTTGCTGAAAGCTCAGAGCTGGCCATTGCTGCTTTAACTCAAAGTGGGCAGAATGGAGTAGAAAATGTCATTACTTTTATGTTAAGTGAGTAAAAACATGCAAATCACGGAATATGCAGCAGTTTTTTAACTCTCTTGAGGACAAAATAGATCTGTATACAGCTTTGCTTTAAGTTATTTGCTGGTGAGGCCACATTTCATGAAAGAAATAGCTCACAGAAATTATTTGTTTATTTAAACTCCTCAAGTATCTGTCTGAGGTTCTGGTGCTGGCACATTTGCAATAAGCAGATCAGTGGAAGGGTGGATCAAGAGTAAAACTTGTTGGTGGGTAGAATTATGGATTTAATATATTTAACACCATTAATATTACCTGTTAGTTACTTAGTGTTTTACAGGGTCAAATTGTCATCCTAACTGATTTATGCAACAGTCAAGATGTTTTGTACATTTTAACCTTGAAGCAGGATGGTAAAATGTTATGCCTCATGTCACCCAGAAAGTCAGTGGCAGTATTAAGGTTGGTCTTATAGTCACCGAAGGCACCTAGGGGCTTGTTCCTCCCCCATTTTACTGTTCATGGACACCTGTATGGCTGAAGTTTAATTTAAGTAATTTTTCAAGAAAAGGCAAATATTTTCTGTGGTCTAAGGAAACAGAATATGTATAAGAAACAACTAAAATTATTTTGGGAATAATCAAGAATGTTTAATTCAGCTGGGAGAATCAATACCCAAGAGCCACCGACACACAGAGCTAAACACAGAGTACCAAACTGCCACCAACAGTTTCAGTTCTCTTTATGGCTACCTTGTGAGCAGTCTGCACTCTTGAATATATTAAGCAGCTGTGAGTAATGAACAAACTTGTAAAAATTAATATTTTTTTTGAGGAGCAGTTAATGAGCTGAAGAAGGGCTAAATTTATTGAACAAGTAATTTATTTAATGAACAGTCTGACTCAAAAGTATGGCACCTCTGTTGAAGCTCATAGCTGGACCTAAGAGGCCCGTATGTTTTACTGTGTATATTTTAGTGCTATGTCAGATTTCTGGCCTTTCCAATAGGATGTGAACTGTTAGATAATGACAGCAAGCAGAATGGAAACAGTAGAGTTAAAGTCCTGGAGGTACGTCACTGCAGCCAAGATGCAGCAAGATTAAAAAGGACTTGTAATTGAACTAGCAAAGGCATCCTGAAGGCTGATGTTTGCAAATTTTGGAAAGGGACTAGTACATCCTTCAGGTTGTAAAGTAAACTTTGTTAGTGGCTTGGATGAAACTTTTTTGGCATGAGAAAATTATCTCCTGTGTCCCTGCTGCAGCTTCTCTCTGATGGATCTGAAGTTGTCTGGTGTCCGGCGGCAGGACCTGTGCAAGCCAGAGGCTTGATGCATTTTGGCAGTTCTCATGCATCTTTTAAGTCTTGTAGACACTTCCAGCCATAGTGTAGACATGTATAACATAGTATGATGGAAAGGCTATTTGGCTATTCCCATGGCAGGTTGTTAATAATTAGTTTTTCCCGGGGTGTCTGGGACTGGTCACTAGATGCGTGACTTGGCTGGCTGATCCCATACAATAATTCCTATACAGTTTTCAGCCTTACTGTGCTTAAAGCTAGATCAGTCTAGGAGAAGAATTTAATTTAGAATTGTTTTCTGTATATTGGCTGATGCCTACACTGGTGTTTGAAAGGAAATGGCTGACTGTAACTTGCACATAAAAAGCAGGCAGAGCAAATCAACAAATAAGCTGTGTGATACCATGGCAAGGAAGGCACTTCCCCACACCTGCAGTACATGAAAGGGGATATAGCATGGCTATAGCCATGGGAATACCTGGCTCCAAGTTAGTAAACAGGATTAACAAAAGATTGTTTTGTTGATGAAAAACACGTAGCATTTGTGGACTGTTGAAGGAATCGGGTGCCAAGAAGAAAACATACTAAGCCGCTGCTTTTAGCCCTGAGTGGAGATGCAGCCCTTGGAACTGGGAAAGGGTATGTTAAAGGGTACTAAACAGATCGATACGTGGTTCTCGGAGAGCAATGTTTGGTGCTGGTTAAATGGTCAACCTGCAGGGAGCTAGAGAAGGAAAAGCTGTATGAGGAAGGATGAGAAAAGCTGTTACAGAAAAAGGGATTTACTTGTTCAAAGCAGGGCTGTACCCAAATCAAATTTTTTTCATATTAAAAAAAGACAAAAAAAGAAGAAAATCTAACCCTGAGTGAATAAAGCATCAATTTTCCTACATTTTAAATGAGATCTAAAAAAGAACTCGGTAATGGCATGGGTTGCCATGGTGTTTAAAGGTGCAGCTCCACAGACACTTCAAATAACAGGAGATGCTTTTATCTGCCTGTGTGGCTGGGTTAATTTTCATCTGCTCGAAGTATTAATTTAGTTTGCTTTAATTATTCTATATTGGCAGTATCATGAAAGGGCCCGATCCTGCCATCTTAATACAGACAAAGCTCTTTTTGACTCCAGAGGAAGAAAGATTAGGTGCAAGCTGAACTAGTCAGGAGACGCAAATGGGAATGCTGTGGCTCTGGACTTGCAGAGATACACATAGAAACTCTGCTGATAGCACAGAGGTCCATTTAAATAGGGGTCAGGGCAGAACTGGGCAGGGATATGTTTACTAGGCTCTGGCATGCGAAGGTGCATTGAAAATCCACAAAGGAGTTAGTGTGTCCTGTTAACACAGGCACTGACACTCTCCCAGGTCTGTTTGGAGGGACTGTTGAGGTTGAAAGATTCACTCTTGTGTCCTCCAGGTTTTTCTCTTCTTTAACCAGAGCAGTAGTATCCCCAGCTGAGCTAGAAGACCTTGGTGAAATGGACAAAGCCAGTCCCCTGACTTTCCTCACCTCCAAACTACTGCCGTGTTGGACTGCCCCTTGCCAAACAGGCTTTTGAGCTCACTCCTTTTACTTGTCTTTTGTGGCACCGGGAATGGTTATTGACCGAATAAAAAAGCTACTAAGTAGATGGGACCTGCAGTTAGGTTCCCAAATCCCTGCTACGCACTTCAGTCTGACTTTTGAAGTGCTGAACACTTGGCTTCTCCCATCACCTTCAGTGGTACCTGCTGGGTGATTGCTGCCACTGATAGCAACGTCACTTAGGTGAGTGCTAAAATCCCTGCTTCCATGCTCTTTTTACAGTAGCATCCCCATGCCCGCGAAAAGCCTGCAACTTCTGTCAGATCATGGCTCATATATACAGTTTATTGATCCTGTACCTTATTAACCTTTGTATCTCACTGGCTTAGCTCCCTCTGTCCCCTTGTATTTTGGCTAAGAACACGGCCATCAATACTGTAATTGCATCTCTAAACACAAATACCTCTTTCCTGTATTTGACTTTACTTAAAACAGAGGAGTGACCTGGAAGAGGAAGAGTTAGAAACTGATTATGTGAGATGATGCAGCCCTGTGTAACTATACTATGGCTGTCATTTGAAACAGGTGATCAATAAATACATTTATCATGTTTTCCCTCCAAATGTTAGTTGTCACATAATCTGCAATGAAGCAACATTCAGAGTCTCAAGATCCTTTCCAGCACCCTCTCTATGTTTTATTTTATCAATTTTTTTCCTTTTTCCCCTCAGAAGCATGAGTCAGGAGCCCTCTGTTATTAAAAGCAGTCCCAGTTGCACATACTTTTCATTTCCTTTGGATTACATTAATTGCCTGACAGCTAAAAGTGATCTGGGTTTTTCAGTCTTCAGCACTGGACCGCAAGAAATATTTACTAGCTACAGCAGATTTATAAAGATGCCACAGAGATGCCTTGAGACTAACAATCAGAAAACAGAGCAGCAAAACAACACTATTTTTCAAGGTTAAATGCTCAGAATACTAAAGAGGAATTGCACATAATAAAGCCAAACAAAGACTTGGATTCAGCCCATTTTTTCCTCCACTTGTCTCACATGAAAGGAAGGTGCAGGTGGTTTAAAAATGATTGCACAGTGTCACACAACAATTAGAAATTTAATACGGAAGCTTTAATTTTAATTTAGTTTTTGTTTTGTAGTTTAAATATCTGTTAGTGTCAACCCCCTACCTGTATTGCACAGACTTTTTCTTTTCATGCATGTCTTGTTCTGTTTTTATTGAGACTCACTTAGCTGAGAATGGCTGGACGATACTATATAAAGAGCAGCTAATGTGAAGGAGGGATTGTCCAGGCTGATGTTAGCAATCTGGAACTCAAACATGCCCTGCATAGAATCACAGAATCATTTAGGTTGGAAAAGACTCTTAAGATGATCGAGTCCAACCGTTAGAAACACTGTTAAACAACCATTAAGACTGGCACACTGTACAAGCTGATCAGAATACAACACAGTCCTTCAAGTTAAATGTTTGCATGACTTTGAACAAGTCATTTAGCCTCCCTGCACCCTGTTTCCCAGGTATAAAGTGCAGGTAGTAGCACTTCTCGCTCACATAGGGCTGGGAGGATAACTGCTTTTGGAGGTGCTCGAGTACTATGACAACTGGACCAGGAAAAGGGCTTTGACAGAGGAAATACTCTGTAGATGTATACTGGGAAGGCGATACAAAATTTGCAGGCTTAAATACATCACCAACTTTGTGGCTTTGTTTCAGTGACAAAATTAATAACCCTGATTCTCATTCAGCCATGGCCACTGCTTCTTGTGCATAACCCCCCCATCTTAAGGCAGTGTATCACTGGCAGAGATGCTGCCATCAAGCCATACGTGTACTGTGGTCTTTTTCGCTCCTTGAAGCGGTGACTGAGGTCCCCATATTGCCTGCCTTAAAGTGACTTTAGGTCTGCAAGTAACTTGAACTTTCAAGAAATAGATTGGAAGGGCCCTTTCTGAGAAAAGGCTTTGTTCATTGTCTGGGTACCAGGTTGCAGAGTGATTATGCCTTAAAATGTAGTGAGGAAACAACTAACACTAGATCTGGCTCTCTGAACTCACCTGCAAATCAGTTCTGTGCGCACCTGTCTGCAGTGAGGGACATGACCATAGTTCTGTGCACACCTGTCTGCAATGAGGGCTGTGCTCAAAGCCTCCCAATGAGGAACGTGTCCATAATTCTGTGCACACCTGTCTGCAATGAGGAATGTGCCCGTTATTCTGTGCACACCTGTCTTCAATGAGGGATGTGCCCGTTGTTCTGTGCACACCTGTTTGCAATGAGGGGTGTGCCCAAAGCGTCCCAGTATCGGGGAAGAAGAGATCTCCTCAGATGAATATGGAGGGAGTAAACAGCTTAGTGGAGTAGCTGCAAAGGTGTTTTGCTGCACGCAGGCATATTCCAGGTCAGAACTTGGGTGGATAGGTGATTGTATATAGCCAGCACTTATGTATGCAATAAAGGATTTCAGCTGGGGTCTGTACCTTCATATGCCACAATAGATCTTTACTGATCTTGGTGTAATTTATAATTTGCAATACAATTTTATATGTGCAAAACTAATAGAATTGAACTATTTGGAACTGTAAGGCACAAAGGTAGTAACAACCATTCTTTAATGACTTAGTGAGAAGAGGTGATGCAAAATATCACTAATTCTTGTTCAAATGACCTTGTAGTAATTGTGTTTGTCCATGTTTCAGATCAATGTTGTACACTTACATATTTATAAATTGTCTTCATTCAAAGGGAAGGGACTTGATCACAGGGTGACACTTGCAGCAGCACACTTCATCTGTCCTACAGTTCAGAGTGCCAGAGAGAAGTGAACCTCCCTACAAGGTAAGTGGGGATTTTTAATAACAGAGGTGTCCAGCATCCTGGCTGTGCTGGGCTCAGTTTGGAGGCCATCAGAAAAGATTGGCAGCAGCAGAGAGAACCTGGAATTTTTAGGATTTTTTTTCTTCCTGTTAGTGCCTTACTGTGAGCTAAGAGGGGCTGTTCTGGGCTGCTAAGCTGGTCAAGTAAGCTGCCTTCCTGGGGTAGCCAAAACTGCCTCCAAAGGCAGCTTAAAATACCTTAGTGGTGAGGAAATTGTTGAACCCTTTGCTACTCTCTCAGCTACATCTTTGTAGCACCACAAGTCTGTGCTGGGAGCAGGTTTGAATACCACCTTAACAGTGTGAAAGGGAGAAGAAAACTTCCACAGTGGCATAGCCTTCCATTAATAACAATTGAGATATCGATGACAGGCACTGCTGTCTTTCCAAACTTTTCCTGAGACTTCAATTTCCCTTAGGAAATGGATTAAGTTTAGTCCATTGTCTGTAGTTTTTCTGAAAGATGCTATTTCTGTAATGGGACAAGCTGATGGAGGTGAGCTGCAAAGCTGCTGTTGCAGCTGGCCTAGAAAACTCAGTTTGGATGACCTGTTACTTGGCAGCTTCTTGAAATTGGTTTGCAGTGGGTAGGTGACCCTGGTAGTTCCAGCAGACCAGAAAGCTGAGCTGATAGCAAACGCTGCAGGTGGCTAGCAGGTTTGCACAGCGGGGTGGCTGGTGCCGGCAGCATTTAGAGCAGGGTCAGCCCTCGCTCTGTACTGTCTCCATTACACAGGATGGAGCTGTTGGTGGCAAGGTGTTTTACACTCGAGTGTAAAACCCATGCTATCTATATGTGTGTGTATGAGGCTGAGATAAGGTATATATCCTAACTGTTTTAGGGAAATACATCATTATCACAAGTTAGAAAGACCTATAGGGACTTAAAAGTTTGGATTAAACTATACAAACTCTGTTGAAAAGTACTCTGATTTCAGTTTCTCAATCTATTTCCAAAGGGAGTTAAGAAAATTAATTAAAGACCATTTTTATTTAGACAAACTTCTCAATGGTGTAATGTGGTTTTAACTAATCTGGTATAAATTAATACCTTTAGTTTACATTACTCTTTCTGGACACCCTTTGGTAGATTAGATATAAACATAGGCTTTTAAATCTTCAATTTTTTTAGACTTAGCAGCAAGTGGAAATGCTTGTTCTGAGAACCTGTCTTTGTGAGTGGTTGAACAAGGTTTTTATTGTTATTTTTAAAGTATATAAGCTATTTTTTAAATGGCATCCTTATTTTAGAAATAGCAGGGATTTGTTTAATAAACAGATACTTGGTATTTCTCAGTTTTTATATGCCTGACCCTCTTTTTGCCAACTTGACATTGGGAGAGCTGTTTTATTTATTTTTATACAATCCTGAAGTACTGGATTGCAGATCTTATTAATTTTATATAGTTATATCATACTGTACCTCTAGCTTTATTCTTCAGTAATGAATATGGAAACAAGATTTTCAGTTTTCAATGCACTAGAACATCACACCTGTTATTATTTCTTATTTTCCTCCCTATGCTTTTTAAGTTGGAAGGAAGCTCTCTACCTTGGAAATGTGTCTCTTTCTCTGGGGGTCTTCAAAGTCCTTCAAAGCCTAAGGCTGGCTGCAGTAATCCTGCTTTATCCTTTTCTTTTAACCCCTAAAAAGAATTAATCATGTGAATCATTGCTCATGTGAATCTGCAGTACTCATTTTGTTATTGTTATCAGTCTCAACTTTCAATGCTTTTGATGATTCAACTCAAACTGTTATCGCATGTTCACTTTCAGGGAAAGGCTTTGGGTGACTTAAATTATTTAATCCTACCTCCAGCTAAAAAAATACTCTGAACCTTTGGAGTAGAGAATGTGTGTGTGTGTATGCTTGTGTGTGTGCGTGTCTGCATAGGCTGACCTGCTTGAGACATCATTTCTTCAGGCATTGCCTTATCTGTTTACAGATTCAGTTAAGACCATAGAAGGTTATACATAGTGATCTTTGGCTCCAGATGCTCAAGTCATCTCTAAATTGGAGATGCCTTGGCAGTGGGCAAGGGAATTGAACTGTTGCCTTTGCAGACACACTTCAATATTGTATATTTAACCCATAATTGATTGCTAAACCAAATTACTTCCTAGGTCAGGTACTACTGGGGAGCAGGAATGGTGTTTGTGTTTGTGGAGGTCTTCTCACAGGGGCTTTTGCTTTGGTCTTTTTTGTTCACTTGTTCTCTTAACCTAAAATAATAAGCTAAATTGGTTAATCCCTGTGTGTTGGGGTAGGATGGGGAGGAAAGGGTATATAACTTTTGTGGAGTTAATCAAAAATCCTCAAAGGCTTGGGCTGAACAAATCTCTAACTTTGAGGTATCTTCCTTTTTCACCCTGCAATGAACAACAATAGTATAAACAGTCAAAGCAGTTAGTTATGTGCTTTTTTGGTAGTTCTCAGTACTCTCAGCAGCAGACACCTGCATCAGTCCCCCTTCTTCTAATCTGAATTGTAGTATAGGAGGAAAGAAGGGGACATCATTAGAAGTGGGGGAGATGCCCAGTGGAGAAGACGGGTATTGTCAGCTGTGTTACAGCAGTAGGTGCAGCGATGAGGGAAGGGAGCAGTAAGGCCCCTGGGTGGGGGGGGAGCCCACAAGCAAAAGATACCAGTTATTTATATAGTACCTTTCCACTACTTTAAGAAAATTAGGGAAAGGTAGGAGTTTAATTTACCTCCCTGTGTGAGAGGAATAATACTCCAGGGAGAAGAGACTTAGTCTCCAGAGCAGCACTGAGATATGAGAGCTGGCTTTGTTCTTGCCATTAGGATGAAGAAATCATTCTTCTCATTCTGCTGCAAACCAAATGAGTATCTGACTGAATGAATCCAAAGTGAACAGCTAATAAAATCTAAAATAAATGAGATTACTGAATCAAATGGAATGCAAAATATTTGTGTAATTGTATAATTCAAAGCTGTTGCAATATTAATGGATATTATAATACAGTGATTAAACACAGGATTCATTTCCGTTTTGCAAATGTGCCTAAGCCTTTAATCTGGCAGGGTATTACAACCTAGGTAAATTTTGTTAAACCTTTCTGTGAAACCATTTTATTTTAAAAACCACAACTACAACCCCCTTCCTGTTCAAAGCCCTCATCATCACTCATTGTTTCCTTTAGTCTGCTTCTTCCCATTGTTTCTGGCTCACCTACTGAAGACGAAATGTGACAATATGCAACTAAGATGACACATTGAGCAGTGAGAAACCAAGGATGTAGTTCAGCACAGCTGAAGTCCAGTTGTCTAAAGCTCTCTTTTATTCAAATCCTGCCTTCCCACCCCCACCCCCCGCCCCGTAGTCTGATCTAGGCTCTTGTATAAAGTGTTTTTTGTCTGAATAATCTTGCTGTTCACAGTGAACTCTTTAAGGAGAAAGATCCTGCTTAATGACAGTAAGCATGGTAAAAAGTAGCCCCAGGAGAAACAGAAAAATCTTAACTGCATCCTCATTTATCTCAACCCCTAGTTATTTAAATTTTTTTTATACATCCCAAAAAGCCAAACATAAGCCAAGCAGTGTTTTTTTTCCTATAAGTTTTCAGATCATCTTCTCTTCAATAGCTAAAAAAAGTGATGTTCAAACACCTTTGTGTTTCTTTTGATCCTCAGGAAAGTTGCAGAACTTCAGTCCAGGCTGAACAAAATTGATTACTCCTATTTTCTACTGTCTGGTAACTAATCTTGGCTCCTTGGAACCTTGCTTTAAGTTGTTCTACAGAGCTTTTGTGCTGTTGTAAATCACTGCTGTTGTCAAGATGGAAAAGTTTTGAGCTTTCAGCATCCTTAGTTCTTGGTAGTGCAAGGTTGGCGGCTTGTCTCTGAACTCTTGTTTGCTTGATCCTGGCAAGAAGAGTGGCAGATTTCTTGACTTTAGCCTTTGTGATAGTACTGTGCAAGTTGGTGTTTTAGTCCTGTGATAAGAGAGTGTCCAATCCCCTGAGTAACCTTCCAGTTGTTTGTGTTTAAATCTGCTCCTGGCCAAGCCACAAAACTTGGCTGGGCAGTAGGGGTGCTGTGATGAACAGCTGAGGGACTCCTGTCCTAAGCAAGGCAGGTGGTTTTGCTGGTTCAGTGTCTCATGCTCATCTCCCTCTCCAGGGAGCTGTGACGCTGGGCTCCCTTGCTGGGCAGCTCTGCCTCCCCTCATCCTCTACCTTTCCCCCCTGCAATGTACAAATGATGGCCACACTGGTGTCAGCTCACAAAAGAAGTGCCTCTCGGGTCTGAGTCAGCTCTGTAGACACCAAGCCATAGGAACCAGGCATTTACCATTCTGTTTGTGAGTAGACTTTAATATCAGTGGCCTTGAGAAGCTTCTCTTGGTGGAACAGCTTTTTGAGAAAGAAAACTATCTCCCCTGGTTACTGGAAAACCAGTGAAGAAGGAATAAATGTGTTATGCCTAGAAATAGGTGTACATTTTTGCTGCAAGAGGAATTAATCATTTGAACAGTTTACCTTGGGTTGTGCTGGATTCATTGTCACGTGAAGTCTTTAAATCAAAACTGGATGCCTTTTCTGAAAATGAGATCAGCTTCACTCAGAAGTTATATGTCTGGTGAAGGACTTAGTGGGTAAAATTCTGTCATATGCAAGGTGGAGAAACCAGTGAATATTCTAGTCCCTTTTAACACTAAAATTGATGTGAATCAGTGCTAGGAAGGTGGGTAAACCTCTCCCACCCCCTGGGCTACCCAGCAATGAAGTGTGTGGTGTGACAATGACCATGTGAGATGTCTCCACACTTTTCATTCCTCATACTCGCACCCATCCTATAATGCAGTACTATTCTGTCTCCTCTCTTGTATGTCTTTCTACACTTTCAAAAATGGGATTGATTTTTTTTTTTTTTTAAATGCACTATTCCTTCAAAAGTACTGTGTGTCATAGGGGTAACTAATACCATCCCATTCATCTTCGTAACATTACAATCATTCTGCCATCTTAGAAAGGTGTGGGCACCTGTATCCAAGAAAGGCTAAGTCATAACAGTGTGAATAATACTTTGAGTCCTTCGATGCTGGAGAATAAAAACCTTCCCATAGCAGCTTTAATAGGTTCTTGGAATGTTGGTTTTTTTTCATAATGCAAATATAAGTAGTTGATTTTAATACCAGTAAGATAATGCGATAGGATCCGTTCTTTGCAGGATGATGAAGGGATCTGGTGAAATGACTTGATTCACAAAGTTAATAGCAGAAAAGATATTGGTAGATCTCTAAGCTGTACAGGGACCTACATCTCCCCTTTCACTCTGCACAGGTAGTAAAGCAGAGGGTAGCTGTCACTTTCTGCCATACACATACAGACTTTTGTGCATCCATTTGTAAATATAGACCAAGGTTTGGGCTCGTGGTCTCAAAACCCAAACATACCAGCATGGGCATGAGGCTCTTTGAAGTGATATTATCATGCTATTGCCTTTCATGAGGAAAGCAGTAAGAAAATTAATTCTGAGTGAAATGCAGGTAGTTTTGTCTTTCCTGTGAAAGAAAAAACTCAGAATCGCTCCAGCTCAGATGTTTTATTCAGCTTGAAATGATTAAGTACTTTTATTTCCAAATGATCTAAGATTTTTAATTTTTGCTTTGGAAAAAACTAGCAAAATTTATGTGAAATGTAATATCAGTAATAAATCTTAAAGTAAGGCCAGTAGGCTTTCTGAATGTTTCTCCCTCTTTGATTAAAGTACTTACCGAGTTTAATCCAAATTTACAAAGCATGAGTTTGCTATTAGTTTAGTTTAGCTTTAGCCCAGGTTACAGTACTGCCTTGGTTTAAGGGTAAGTAGTTTGATGCTTACTACCAGCAGACAGAGAGGTCAGGAACAGACTGATTGATCCTGGATTGTGTAGGTAGAATGCAAGGTGAGCTTGGTCACTGGTGAGGGCATTACTGGAGCAATAGCATTGTTCGCTTCAGTTTTTAGCATCAGCCATGTAGTTTTGTGTGTGTATATGTTTAAGAAAGATCTGGCAATGAATGTAAGGACTGTCATAGCTGCTTGCTGAGTAGGTTTGACTGGGCAGTGAAGTTTGGTTTAACTGTCTTGTCACTCAAGATGGTAGTTTCCTTTATGTTACAAGCAAATTCTATTTCCTAACAATGATTTTCTGAAATAACTTTTTCCCCCTCTCCCCCGCCCCCCCCCCCCAAGCTCACTTCGGGCTAGAGATTACACAGGTCCATTGCTGCGAATGAAGAGACGGGACGCAGCTTGATGCAAGCAAATGTCAATTTATTGTACAGGAGCATGAGTTTATATACACTTTCAGAAGCTGCGCGTTTTAAACAGATTGGTTCTTGAAGCTAAGCATTGCATACTAGGCAATCCCTGATTGGTGGTTAACTACCATCAATTAACAGCAAGGTGTTACCTTTCCTTGGTGCCATCCGTCCCCCACTCCCCTATGCTCTCTCAGTTGTTGTCTAGACAAGCTCGAGCACATTCCCCTCAGCTGATTGCCATGCATGGTCCTAGTTTCCAGCTCGCCTCTGCAGTCCATGTCTTCAAATTTGTAAATGAATTGCAAGTGCAGATGGGGCTAATTGCACCTGTCAGACAGGTGCAAATTTTAGCTTTCTGAGCCTTCAAAAGGCTGTGGATTCAAATTACAGTCTACAAAACAATAAATGGAAAGCCTTTCTGAAAGTCAGGCTTTTACTGGGTATGGCTGAGCTCCTCCTCAAGCTGTTAAACCAATGAGAGGTGATGAGCACTGCTGGAAAGTAAGCTATGAGAATTTGTGTCTTAACGGTGGGAACTTTTACAGAGAGGCCTCTGCAACAAGCAACCCAGCCTCAAACAGAGCAGCCACCTTCTCAATGCACAAATGTTTGATTTAGATGTTTTCCTTTCTACGTACATTTTGCATCAAAACAGCATTTGTATATTCCTGTCAGTTTTTTGCACTTTTTCTCATTGTGTATGCCCATGTTGCCTCTGCAGTTCTGGTTTCTGTTGTTTTGGGTTTTTTTGCTGTTCTGTCCCAAAACAGCAATCCCCTTATGTGAGCAGTGTGGAAGACGAGCTGTGGCCATGTGTGCTACTAAGATGCAGCAGATGAGGAAAGGTGAGGTGGGAGGAGAACTTGTGGAGGTGGCAGCTGGAAGTCTGGTGGGAATCAGAGTATGGTCTGAACTGACTCAGGTACTTGGGAATTGTCTGAAGGAGCCCAGAACAGAGTCAAGACACAGAGCAGCAGGCAGGGGTTAGTAGAAAAGGAATAGCAAAGAACAATTTGTATGCAATTTCTGTGTCTGTGGCCAAAATGATTCTCCAGAGAGGCCCTCAGTGTGGATACAGAGGTAAACTTGAGGATAAGCTTAAAAAAGCTGTACAAAAGAAGTAGGAAGACTCTGTGACAGCAGGACTGTTGTGAGAGAGGTGTTTGTGATCAGCCCGAAGCTTGGCAAGAGAGGATAGGCATGGAGAGGTAAACAGGGTGTTGAAGGTGTTGAAATGAGGTACCTGTGCATGGAGACCTTACAGGATGAAGAGGAAGAGTGATGTGGCCAAATCACCAGGTGGCTGCCTATGGAGCCAAACTGAGATATTGTTAAGATGTTTTTCCCCTGCATTGGACATATCTAACCTATTTTCTTTGTGTTCTGTGGTTTCCCAGCAAGAGGATGTGTTTCTGTGTGTGTCATCTCTTTTGCCATGGTTTGTGTTACCATTGCTGAAGTAATCCTTGGCATCCTATTTAGCTGATGCTATACCGTCAGTACTTTTGTGTGATCGCCACAGCTGGGAATACTGGGCATAGAGATGCCTTTTTTTGTCTGTGACACTTCTGGTAGACAAATGGCACTCAGCTGCACACAGAATGAGGGGGCTGTGGTGTGCATGGAGCAGAAATGCAGTGAGGGAGAAAGAGTGTGAACGTTCACAGCCTGACCTGCCTTTATAGGTACTGTGCTGAGCTCTCCTGTAGGCTCTAATGTATCTCCATGTTAGCTTGGAGCCAAATTACCCATCTTGAGTTAGCATCTGACACAGAATTTACATTTTCGCAGTATCTGGACAGCAATCCATAAGGACAAATGCAATTTCACTGTAGACTTGGTCCAGCCATCATTTTGAATGGGAATAGAGCACCTTCAAAATGAGTTGAATTATGCTGCTCCATGGAGGTGTTAAACTGTTTGATGAGCATTTCAAAGCTGCCACTGATTAGTAACAGTGCACACACAACATGTACCCCCTACCCTGTCAGCAAAGCTGTTGGAGGGCTGTGAGGAGCAGGAGCCGCTCCCTCCTGGAGTATAGCTCTACCACCTGAAATTTCTCAGCTTACTGCTTATTGCTTAGATTTAAGAATAACTCTGTGTTTGAGCGCTCAGCTTTGAGATAGGATGTGTGTCTGAATGTCAGAGGCTAACGTATTTATCCCCTAAGTATGAGTTTCCATGGCTTTCTGAAAATGCAGCTGCTAATATTTCCCAAACTTGGGAACATATAAGTACACAAGTCGCCTTGGAAAATACTGGCTTTCATCCAGCTCTCCCTATAGTCATGTTAAAATGACTAATTAGTATTTCTTCCATCCCAAAGCTTTGTGAGAAGATACAGTTAGTTCAGCAGTACCATGACTCTGCTACCTGGTATGAGGGAGGGATTGCTCCCTGCTTGTGTTTTATCAAAACCAACAAGAGCAGACAGGTGTGGGCAAGAGAAGAAGATAAGAAGGAGCAGTGACAGCTGACTGCTTCTTGGCAATCGGGCAGAGAACAAATGACATCCATTCTCCTTTCCTGGGGGAGAAGCAAGACTGAATGTCAGCAGCTACCCTTGTGAACATGGTTCTCTGTGAGAAAGAAGGACTTCCAGGTGGTGAGACACTGAAGGTGGCTGCTGCAGTGACTGTGAAGTCAGTGCTTGAACCTCCTGCTCTCACAGGAGAGAAAAATCAACCTGTTTGCTGCAGAATTGCTCTGCTGTACTGGTCTAGTTCTTCTCCCTTGGAAGTGTTTTGATTTTATTGACAGCACAGTGAGACCTAGTGTTAGAAACACTCAGTCTACCTCCCCAGCCAGCATTTTCCTAATAGTGTAAATAACCATTTTGTAACCACAAAAATCTGGCTGTGGGAATCATGACCTCATCTGAGATTATTTCATTTTATGAAGCAGAAGCTGTGCCTTTCTACATGGCAGTACTAATTCCTGCAGAAATTCTGTCCCTCAGAGATGTATTGCTGCTGCTCAGACTGGGCTGCTTTTTATAGCTGGCTTTGCTGTAGTAAGCATTTATGTGATTGTTCCTTCATTGCCTTGGTCTGAAGGCCGTCTTTGTCATCTGTGCTCTCATTTGGCATGAAGACTTTTTCCTCTCAATTATCTGGTTAGATATTTGCCACTGGAAGGGAGAATGAATGTTATTGCTCAATATCGTGTTAGGGTATCACACAGAAAGCTGGAAGTGAAAGGCTGGAGAGAGCCTCCAGAGACTTTCTAGCTCCAGGTGCTGCTCTGAGGCAGGAGCAAGTTAGCCCACACAGCTCCCAAGGCATATCACAGTTTAACTGTTCTTAGCAACTGCAGTGCAAGGTTTTTTGCACATCCAAAGGCAGTGTATCTCAATCCCTTACTTACTACCTTAAGAAAATATTTTTCCTAGTATCCCAAAAGAATCTTTGCTGCTAATAAAGAACATTTTTTTTTTTTTTGGTTATTCTTCCTGCTTCCTCAACCATTAGGGCAGAGAATGACCTGGAACTCATCACTCATTATAATAACATTTAAAGTATGGAAAGACTTTCAACCTACCCCAATGGCTTTCTGTTTTGTAGATTGAACAAAGCGAAGCCACTCATTAGTGCTCATTTTTCCAAATCTTTACCCATTTTTGGCTTTCCCAAGAAGTTCAGAGCTCAGAGGAGGCTCAAAAGATGGATGAAACATCACTTCTGGTTACTGGGCCCTGTCTATTTAAACTAAGGTTTTTTTTATTTTCATTTGAGGTTTGTTTGAACTATAAATATAAATGGGAAAATCTGGAAATGTGAAACTCTTGCAAATCAAAATCTGTCTGAATTAATGTTTGACAAGTGAGTTTTGAGCAGCTCATGTCCCCATGCCCCAGCTCTGTTTCAGACACTGCAAGGAAGTCACTTAAAGCAAAAGTTATTTTCTGGGACAACTTGCTTCTTTCTTGCAGCCTTCATATATGGGTGATATCATCTGCAAAGGTAATGTCTCCTTCAGTCTCACTGTTCGCTCTTGACTCTATTCTAAGCATTAATTACCAAAGACACACTTTTGTTGTTTCCCCGTGAACAATTATGCTCTTTCTGGAATGACAGTTTAAAAGCAACCAACCACATCCTGTATCTGGTAAGGACATGATTTTAACATGTTGGATGCCGTCTTTTCATTCTGTGTGGTGGTATATCTTGAGCATCCTCATCTGCGATGTAATCCCAAGAGATTTGCCAGTGTGTTGCAAACACCACACTTTCCACTTAGTGAGTGCACTCTGGGGAACTCCAATCCTTTTGACTGACAGTGATAGATAGCCTTATCAGTACTGCTTCCACTGCATCCCCTGATTGGCTGGATGCACCACAGACTAGTTAGAAAATTCTTTGCTGTAGAGAGAGACAATTATAAAGTCTTTTTAGAACAGTGAACTGAATGTTTTTCACAGCTGGCAGTTCTTATTTATGACAAGTAATAATTGCCTTAGCTGAAAAAAGACTCCAAAAAGGAAAAAGGAGGTATTTTAAAAGGAAATTTGGTACCCTTGGATTTGCAAGTTGGATTCTGCAGGTGCTTGGTAGCTTCAAGCAACTGAATACTGAGGGTGCTGAGAGGGATGGAGTGGGTCTGCAACAAGGCACTGCTCCTAGTTGGTGATGCCAGACTGACAGTGGCGTAGCTATACACTGACCAAGTGAGGACTGAAATAAGTGGGGTTTTTGTTTGTGGGCTTTCTTGTGGGGGGAGTGTTCTTGGGGAGTTTTATTTTTGTTTTTATTCTAAGAATTCTTTAGGTTTTAGAAGAAAGTTTATAAAAACAGGCTGAGCACCCCTACATTAATGTAAGTACTTTGGAAAATGTTACCTTGATCTGTGTCTGTCCTGTGGGACTGCAAAGCTCTTCTCAACTCTCTCATCTCAGTGTTGTCCTGGATGTCTCCAGAAAGCATGTCAGGGCAAAACCTGAGCCTATGTAATGAAAAGGAAGCCCATGCCTCTGGTCAGATCTGACTGCCCCAAAACTTGGCTGTAGCAGGTCTGTGTTCTACAGAAGAATACTATCTGTGGAGCCTTCTCAGCTGGTAAAGGCAATGTAAGTGGGATGGGGAGATGCCAAGAGCCCTGTGCCTGGCCAGAATGGGATTCCTCCTATACAGCCATTGTGCAAGTAAGCTATAGGACCATACCCTGAAGACCAGCTCTCATCTGGTTGGAGGAACTGTAGTAAAAACAAATGCAACTGTGAGCAGGGCTGTCATCTGCTACTGGACTGCAAATTTTGTGCAGTGACACTCCTCATGAGTGATGATGTAGCAGACACCCAATTAGTGAGCAACTTGGGCCACCGATCTAGAACATTTAGTTATAAACCAGCACATGCTATGCAGTAGTGTATAGATCCCTAGGCTAGAGGGTGTAATTATAGCAACTCTTCCTCCTGAAATTGAAAGAACTGGACACTAATATAATGCATTGCCTTTCAAGCATGTGTTTTCTATTAAAGAAATCTATGACGTATGTTTGGAGCTAATGGATACTTCTCAGTCGCTGACCTGCAAATATTGCTGGAATTCAAAAGACTTGAGCTCCTATGGCTTCACACAGGTTTTCCCTCAGCACCACTTTTTTCATCTACAATTTTCCTTAAGAAATTATAAGACAAAATATCATGGCCTTTGAATTTAGACTCCACAGAACAATGGTTTCTGTGGATTGTTTCTCAGTTGGATAGGTTCTGTGAGTACTGTTAAAAATCTAACACATTTTTAAAGTGTCCTGGCAAATACTTTTATTGAAAAATTTCCCAATGAATCACCTAACAAAACTTACAGCCAACAACAAGCAAAAAGGGAGATTGCTTTGCAGGGTGGAGGTAAACTTTCTCCAGTTCTTTTGTTGAGCTGGTGACATTTTTCCTATTTTAGTGTGAGGACAAAATTTACCAAGACACAGTATAATTAGTATCTCTGTAACTAGGAAAGGTCTTTTCTGTTATGGTAAAGGCTATTTATTTTCATGCAGAGAATGTTATATAGCCCATTAAGAATGGACAGTATACTTTATATGTTTCTTTGCTGTATGGCAAGCATGGGTTCCACGCAACCTTGGCTGGGAAGAAGGATCCTCCAACTCCTTGCCAGGGTAGACAGTAAGAACTGCCATGACAGTCCTGCAGATGTAGGATTGCTCATGGAGTGCCTCTGCTTCCTGGCTGGAAAGCCTGCATATCTAGGCCTTGCCAGTCTGACTTCCTTTCTAGCCTCTGATGTGTCTTTTACAGTGCATGGGCTTTATGCAAAGCATCGGGAGGGGACAAAGGAAAGGAAAAGATCGGTGTTTATTGTGAGTTGGCTGTGGCATCTGTGTTGATTGCATCTAAGAAGTTGCTGGCATGATGTGAGCACCCAGTGAGGCATTTGGCTGGTCTTTTTATTTGTACAGTGAATTATTCTCTGCAGATATCCTGCATCTTATCATGTCATATGACATTCTGGGCAGTATTTCAAGACAAATAAATAAATAGAAACAGTAATAATTCCTTTGCACTTTTCTCTCAGCTGCAGGATTTTGGGAAACCTCAGTACACATTTCTTCTAGGTCTTCATTTCTGAAAGCGCCTATAATGAGGAGAAGAAAAACAAACAATTGGCTCTAGGAAAAAAGGACAGTTAAGCTTTCAATTAGAGCTTGCACAGGCGAAGCCCAAAGCACCCCAATTTCACATCAGTATTAGTAAACCCATAATAGCAAATAGTTTCCTGGAATCTAAGACCCTTTGGGCTCTTTAGAAAGGAGTCAGCAGGACTTTCCATGTGTTGTAACTAACATGTTTTATGTGCTTTCTTGGGCTGAGGTCTCTCATCATTGTTTTCTGCTGATACCTTGGAGATTTTCTGGATCTCTGTGTTCATTGTACAGTGAATTGCTTCTAAACCACCATTTTATTGATAGTCTATAGGGGCTATTCTTGGAAGAGAAATGAGTAACATATTTGAGGAAAATGTATTCTTTACTGTTCGCTCTGCATGACTGCATGTGGGGTCATACAGGGACACATGACTTTGGGTTTCAATGCTACCGAGACATGTTTTCATTGGACATCTTGTGCTGAAGTCAAAGCAGAACTATGCCTGCTCATATCAGCTGAGGATTTGGCCTTCTTAGTAAGCGTTAAGAAATGACTTCAAATCTCATGCTGTCTCAGTGGCAGAACTGAATCAAAAATGGTCAGGCATAATGCTGTCTTGTTTTTTTTTGTGTTAGGCTGCATGTGCCTGGGCATGACAGTCTCCAGCAAAATAAACCCCCATGACTCACTTCCTACAGTGAGATTTTCAGAGGTAAGAGGATCCCAAAACAGGCAAAACTCTTTGGTGGAGTGAAGGAAAGATGTTTCAGCCCCTTTGGGCCCTTACATTTATGAACTTTTTTCATTCATTCATTTATTTATTTATTTCCTTTGAGAGAAATTTTTGTTAAGAAAGGGGGAATAGTACAATGTAAAGTTTCCCATTGCATCAGTGCATGGTTTATTATGCCCAAGTGTGCTTGGTATCTCCCTAAATGTAGCCAGGCAATGGCTTCTACTATTAGGATGCAGAAATTTGAGCCTGAAAATGAGAAGGCTGAGACTGGTTTTGGAAGAGTTTCCTTAAGCTGGAAAGCAAAAACTAACCCTGAAGGGAGTTCTATGTGTACAAGCACTGGGGCTTAGGTGTCTTTGTTAAGAGAGTAAATGGAAGGAAGCCAACCATGGGGAGGTCAAACATGGAGTGGAATGGGCAGAGAATTGCCTGGCAGCAGAGATGCAGCATGTGCCAAATTGGTGGTGACTTGAATTAGGGTTTACTGCTGAGTGAGTCATCACCTGTGAGTACGGTGGTACTGCAAAAGGCAGGTAGCAACCACTATCTTAGGAATCACCTTGCAGGAGGAGACACTGTGAAATAGTTTCTATTTTATTTCAGCAACTAGGTATTACGTGCAGATACTATGTGATGGCTTTACTGCATTTGTTAAGCAATATAGGAAAACACCAAGTACCCTTTTGCTACACTTGTTGCTATTTGGGAGTGGGGGAAGTAACTCGGGGAACATAGTGAAGAGTATTTTTCAGCTTCACAGGTTTCTTGATGGAGACCTGCGCCAGTGATTTGTTTTAGCCTTTATGAACACAATCTTTTGGCAGTCAGTCGGGTCTTGGTAGAAGACTTGCAGTTGCTCATCACAAGTGTCTTTCATGTAAGCATGTCAGACTTAACTACACTTTTTGTTGGTTTGACATTGATCTTGACTTCTTTCCAAGTAAGATTTTTTAGCCTCTGGCTAGCAAAGACTCTTGGGTAGTTTGATTAGTAGTTAAATATAGTATCATGTAGAATGCATACAGTTGGCTTATACCTGATCTAAATATCTATCATGTTTCTTTCTTGCTGTTTCCTTGCTAGGGCTTGTTTCTGTCACTGTATGATTTTGTGTACATTTCAGAGCCAATACTAATAATTCATCAAGAATCACAAAAACTTAAGTGCACAAAGTGATGATGCAGGCTGACACCTGGCTCTCTTGTTCGGTAAAAGGAGCATTTCCTTGGAAACATGGTGCTGAGGTTTGGCACTCCTCTTTGCCTCCCTGTTTCTCCTGTTCCAAGTGGAAGAATGTGCCTATATCTGTGCTGGATCTGGTCCTTGTTCAGGGCAGTCATGCCTGGTTTTGAGGGAGAATTTGAAATGACTGGAGGAAGGTTGCATGTGCCACCTGCCTTGTACCTGTCTGTATAATCCAGTTGTAGCTGTTTGAAGGGAAAAAGTAGTGTGCTGACAAATGCCAGCACTTTTATAGAGCACACTGTAAGATAAAACCAAAAATATATTTGCTATTGTTTTCTGCTGCCCTGGGTATAGCTTTGTACCTGGAATATGTATCAAGAACAATTCCTCTGTTTATAGTTAAAACATGAGCTGTACAGTACTTACTCCAACTGCCAGTTTCCTGGGAAAAAGGTTTGCACTGACCATCTATTATCTCAGCTTTAAAAAAAGTAAACTCTTAACCACATATGAAATTAAGTGATTCTTTTCTGGCAACTGGAGTTTGGTTTTGGTGAAAATAAGCATTGGTTTGTGATTTAATAGGTCATTACCTACTTTTCCTGTAATCACAAAGTAATAAATAACTATTGGCAAGATGGATAATAGCTAGGTCTGAGAGGCATGAAAAAGATAAAGCAATAGGCGCAAACACACACTTTATATTCATAGGAAATGGATTCTAGCCAAGAAATACAATCTAAACTGATGTAAGAGGAGATTTTTATTAGATGCCTCTGATTTGAGGGATGGCTAAGCATCTACATTCACAAGAGCTAGTTGTCTTTCTAGTTTATAAAATGTGTCCTGGACATATTACATGGAAGTATCCCCTTCAAGGGTTAATTCCATATCTCATGGACCTAGGCTTACCTCTGAAAGACCATGCTAGCTTTTTGGGCCCAATTAGTCAAAAGTCATTGATGCTTCACTGTTCACTTGCTGACCCATTTAACATCTGCTGCAGCAGCTGCATGTTGTACTGACTTCTGGGGCACAACGTGAGGTTCCTCATCCCTTCCTTTCTTGTGATATTTTACTCTGTTCGTGTCAAACAAATAATGGCCTCTCGTATCCTTTTATATTTTCCCAGCCGTTCTTGTTTTCTTCTGTGCAATGTAATAGTCATGTTATTGCAATGTGTCATATTGCATCATTTTGTCATGAATTCATAATGTTTTTTATTATCCCTAGATATGGTGTGCAGAACTCCAGGCTTGCTTTGTAGTTAGAATGTACATGAGAAATCAAAATTCAAATGTAGCAACAAACTTCTCCAGGGTTGGGCAGTGAGGATGGCATAGCCATGGTGCTTATCACCAACTCCTGAGCTCACAGTTTTTCTTCTCTGCCTCTATTCTTCATTTGACTGGGGCCAGAAAATGAAGACACAGGCAATGTGTAGATGCCTTTGATGTGGTCCGGTTTTGAAAATGTGAGAATACAGTTGTGCAGTTCTGAGCCTGACATCAAGGTCGTATAGAGGAATCTGGTTGTTGTTGAAAATTCTTGGATTAATCAGGAGGATTGACTTGAAGTATCTGTCCTTTTCCTTCTCAGAAAGGTTCAAAAAGAAAATGTCTTTGCATATTTTAAGGAGGTGAGGAGATGGAGTGGAGGAGTGAGATGCCTGTAAAAGTGCCAATGGATGTTTGCTCACTCTGAAATAGAAACAAAGAGAGCTCTTCCATATTTCTCATCAGCCTCCCCCATTTCCAATACGTTAGCTTTATCTCAGCTAACTTTAAGAACAAAACGTGCTCAGAGAAAAGATTAAAATTTTGAAGTGGTTTCCTTTCCTATCAATAGAACTGACAGAAAAATGACAAAATGCTTGTGGGAATGATTAAAGAGGGTGAATGTTCTCATTCATGTCATATATTGCTATTTTATACTTACTTGTTTTCGTATCATTCTGGAAAATTTCAAGAAAGAGTCTGCCAGGGATCAATGGGAAAAACAGCCCTGTATATTTTTTTTTGAAAGTAGTAACAATATTTGCTGTGGTTTATTTGGATTTTAATGACATCTGTAATGAGTGATGGAATGGAAGCAGCCAGTGAGAAGAGGAAGGATGGCTCACAGCAGGACTCTGGAGACTTGGGAGCTCTTGCTGTCTCTGCTGTTGGCCTGCTGGGTGACCTTGGCCAGTCAATGTACTCTCCTCTGTGCCTCCATCTGGGCAGTGGAAATACTGATGCTTGCCAACTTTGTGAGCAAGCTAGACTGCAAGGTAGGACTGGCCAGGAACCAGGAATTCTGCTCTGTAAAGAACTGCAAGGTCCAGTGTTTCATTTTTTCTACAGGAAAATGAGGTGAGACCACCAAAACTTGCCCACAAGGGAGCAAAGCTCCGTGTGGTGCAGAGTGGGGATCCAAATCTTTGCCTTCCACATCTAATACATGTGCTCTCAACTGGCTTTCTAGGGGTTCCTTACATCCTTTCCTCTCTTTCCTCCTTCTTTCCTATCTATAAAGAAATTATAATTTTCTATTTTCCTGGATACTCTGTCCTGAGTGATACAGCAGCTAATAAATGCAAAATATGAATTGGAGATAAACTTTAATTCATTTACTAGGGCAACACTCTCCTTGCCCATCTTTTGGCCACTGACTGCACTTTTCAATGCATTGGTAACTGATGCTTTCATTTTCCGCTGTTTTTCTCCATTGCCATTGATCTGCAAATACAAGACTCTCAACTTGTACTTTGACTTTTTTCTTTCAGTTTCACCCCATTATTTGGCAACATTTCCATAGATCACCCTAAATAATCCTCTAATTTCTTCAGCTGTAATTCTGTAGTTTTCCCCATTACAAGTAAGGGAGTATTTAAAGTTCCACAAACTCTGCTGGTTCCAGTGACATGATGTTGAAGTGAAAAATTCCCCTCAGAAGACTGAGGGGAGAAAAAAAAGATTCTAGCCTGTTCACCTGGCTTCTCAGAGACACTCTCAGAACTCAGAGGTGCCCAAATCCTCTTGATTTCCAGGTCTTTGGAGATTTGGCCTTTAATATTCCAATAGCCTGTAGACATGCTGATTTAATTATCATTCAGCCTGGCAATACAGGTTTAGTTTTTTCTGTTTTTCCTTGTGAAGTAGCACCTACAGATCCTTCATCACTTCTGTTACTGATTTTATCTCTTTTGCATGTCAACCTGAATTATTTGGCAAGGTTGTTGCCTTCTAGGTTTTCCAGCCTGAGTGTCAGGAACATGGCATGGCTAAGAATAGACCAGGAGATATGGTTCTTGCTAGCCTGTTTCTACAGAGAAAATTAAATTCAATCAGAAGAAACACTTGCTTTCCAGCAGAACTTGGTTAATGTCATGGGAAAGGGAGAAAAAAAAAATGTCTGTGAGGGATAGCAATGGGGAAGTTAACCAGAACATGATATGGGAACTCAAGAGAAACACCACACAGATGGTTCATCATCCCAGCAAATACTTACGCTATTTTCCTGTCTGAATCCATCTATTTGATCAGAGAAGCGTGTTGTATCTAATCTGTGCAGTCCTCTTTCTCAGACATCCTTTGACAACGCATCTCATCTTGTGAATCAAATTGCATTTGCATACTCAGAGGCTGGGGCTCCAAGCTACTGAAGCATTGGCAGTTTGCAGGGAGACTAAAGCACTGCATGTTAGAGGACCATTCTTTGCATGGTCAATATTTATTTCAAAAGGGGAGATTTGCCTTCATGGCTAGCCAGACTCAGTCTTGCAGGAGAAAAAAAAAAGATGATGTTGAGGGTCCTTGTCCTAGGGCTCTGACTAAACCATCTTTTTTTTTTTTTTTTTTTTTCTTGACAGCAAAGGGAAATATCTTAGATAAGCCAGGGAAGGGCTGGAAAGGGCCCAGGGAGCCTGGGAGGGCTGCAAACACCAGCACAGTGGAGCAGGATGACTGGTTTTCCTCATGGAGTTTCCCCTTTCCAAGAGGCTTAAACCTGAAAGAAATGCTTGGTCAAATGATGGAACCACTCCATCTCCCTAAACTACTCTTGTGAGTTTTAAATGTTATTTGTTTCCATTCTGTGGGTTCCTTTTGGTGCAGGGTGTGTCTGATATGATCATGTCATACAATGGTGTTGGAAAGAACATCAGCTCAGTGTTTTCAATGGAAGCAGAAGTGGAATTAACCCAGCTTGTGTATCGGAAAGGGGTGGAGAGATCTTGGTCTTGGAGAGCAGATGACAATTTACTGGAACTGCTTTGAAGTCTTTCTGTTGTCCTGACTCTTCTCTGATTTGGCGTAACAGAGGAGTTACCAGCTAGAGGAATTAATGCATTTAGCATAAGGGAAAGGAGGTCCAGAATCAGGATCTATGAATTTTACCCATATTTTGGAAGAAAAATTGATGTAAAGAACACAAACAGTTAGGGCATAGGCTGTGTTTGCTTGTCTTCAGAAGCTTGTGGTAGGTGTGCCAGTACACTGTTGTTTGGTAATTAACAATGAGGCAGACAGCAATTAACCACATCTTCTGTGAGTGTGGGGTGGTTTAACCTCAGCCAGCAACGCAGCCCCACACAGCCATTCACTCGCTCCCCCTCGGTGGGATGGGGGAGAGAATCAGAAGGGTAAAAGTGAGAAAACTTGTGGGTTGAGATAAAGATAATTTAATAGGTAAAGCAAAAGCCATGCACGCAAGCAAAGCAAAAAAAGGAATTTATTCACCACTTCCCATCAGCAGGCAGGTGTTCAGCCATCCCCAGGAAAGCTGTCCTAGCTGTCCCCTCCCAGCTCCTTGTGCCCCCCAGCCTGCTCACCGGTGGGGAGCAGGAAAGGCCTTGACTGTGTAAGCCCTGCTCGGCAGTAACAAACACATCCTGTGTGATCAGCGCTGTTTCCAGCACAAGTCCCAAACACAGCCCCATACCAGCTACTGCAAACAGTAACTCCATCCCAGTCAAAACCAGCACAGAGTGAGAATGCAAGTTATTTGTATTTAACTTTCATGATTCATGACTCTTTCATTCTGGGAACCAGGACGAAAGGGAAGGAAAATCTTAGAGCCTGATATCACCATGTGAAAAATGATCAGGCTTTAGTTGTCAGTAATGAAAAACTTATATACATACTTAAATACAAATTTATAAACTATTCCCATTATTGGCAAATATAATCATTTATCATATATATGCATGTATACTTGCATACATACATATCTATGTATATATAGATATTTGTTGAATGTCAATAGAGTTCTGTTTCTGGGAATTTCAGGCTTCATTTACTTTTAGGACCTCAAATAGATATGTGGTGAAATAAGTGGAAGAATTCTCATCAGTATCAATGGCTGTTGTATTTGGACTACTAGTAAAAACCCCAACGTAAAAGCTATAGTCTTTGAAAGTTTTGGGTTCCCTTGCCCACCCCCCCACCCCCACCACCCCATGTATTTTTGGATATTAGCTTTATCTGGGAAAATCAGCCTTTATAGGATGTTGTATTCAAAAGAACGTGACGGGACAGCGAGACTGATGCAGCTAAGCTTGTTCTAATGCCATATCCTTTTCAAGGATATTTGAATTGTCAGACAGCCCTCATTAAGAACTGTCATTGTAACAGGTACAGAACTTGGTCTTTTTTAAAAAATATCCTGGCCACGGGACAAGAAGAGCAAGAAAACCAAAGAATACCTTCATTATTCTCTGTTAAAGAAGAAATAACTACTGCATCAGGATTACATACGCTGTAAGATCACTTCTTTTTCCCTGAACCAGAGTCCTGTCATAGAGCTTATTTTTGGTGAGATGAGGTTTAGCAACCGGTTTGTCTCATTGTAGGTAAACAGGTACATTATAGACAGTTTTCTATTGACCATCATATAATTTTGGGCTTAACTGTAATGAAGTGGCTCCAAAATGTGTACTGGAATATTGATTTTTGTGAATTAATAAGATATTGTTTTCAGGTTTCTATGGATTAATACTTAGCTACAAGCTGTTCAGCATTTGGATAGAG
The DNA here is from genome assembly GCF_023634155.1 of Falco peregrinus. Lineage (NCBI taxonomy): Eukaryota > Metazoa > Chordata > Aves > Falconiformes > Falconidae > Falco > Falco peregrinus. Next base: position 80,667,273 of record NC_073725.1, on the reverse strand, counting down.
AATGTCCTAGTAGTAAAATGCAATTTTGGTTTGGAAACAGATGGAACAATTGGATTGGTGGACAGATTGTTTTAAAGGGTAGCAAGGGAGAGGCAGAAAGTGCCTTTATTGGTTGTTCTTTCAATACAAGTCATAAATATTACCAGTTTAAAAGGAATCCAATGAGGGTTTTTTTTGAAAATAGTTTTGGGGGCTGGTTTTTTTTTTTTTCTGTGCCTGAAAATGTAATTTTAGAAAACCCAATTAAAATTAGGTATTTTGGAAGGAAAACAAGAATCTTTTTAGAATAAAAAGAAATCATTTAAATCACATTCCTGTTTATGAAAATGTATGACTTAGCTTGGAGTCAAAAGCTTATTTAACACTTTAAGCAAACATGAAATCTGCTTTCTTCCTGCTGTCTCTATTTTCATTGGAAACTCTCAAATTTTCCAATACAAACTTTCTCAAAGGTGAATTTTCTCAGGGGGATTTTCTTTCAAATCCACCTAATAGCTGTGTCATGGAGCATTTTTGGATGTTCCATAGTGAGATGAAAAGAGGTCATGATATTGTAAGAGGAGCTGAAGGACAAGAGAAGTGATTGGAGCTGAAGAGTGTCAGACTTGTCAGACCATTTGGTCAGGGGCAGCACAGCAGTGGGCTAGGCATGTCACAGAGGTTGACTGGCAGAAACAAGAATGTACTCTGAAATCTGTGATCACCCTGGGAAGTCCACTGTGCTTCTGGTTATCTTTGAGCTACCAGGCTCTGGACCACATGAAGTGCAGTGATGTCAGTTGGCATCGGTGGGAGTGATATTTCAAGTTGTACTGGTGCAAAAGGGTCCGCACTGCAGCGTTCTGGAGAAAAGAGCAAAGCCTATGTGTTTTGCTGTCCTTTACTTGACTGTAATTATTCAGCTATGCTAATGCCGATTCTGATTTCAAATATAATGCTGGGGTAACTGCACTGGTTTCACAGGAGTTGTTGCTCTCAGTTGAACAATTGAGGATTGTTAAGGCCATAATCTCTGCTACTGAGCAGTCACAAACACAACACATGAATATCCATTGGCATAGCTTCAAGAAACGTGTTCGATCAGTTTTGTTCCCGTGCCATGAAAAGACCTGTAACAGAGCATTCCTGTAGGGAACAGGTTGCGTTTGAATGTAGATCAAATTCAATATCATCAGGCTTGTTAGTACGGTCTTTGGTGCTGCTTGATAAACATATAACACATGGAGCCTTGACATCTGGCTGTTTGGGCATTAATAAAGTACTCGCTCAGCATTTTAACACCTCAAGAGAGGTGTGCAAGAGTGGATGAACACTTGTTCTGTATGTGCTTTAGGAAAGATGTGGAAACCTTGAGTATTCTTCAATCGTAAGCAATCTTTGCTGGATCTTCAGGGTAAGAGCGTGAAAGTGAAGGAGTCTCTGGTCCTAAAGCTCAAAACGCATTGTACATTGGTATGAAAGTGCATTGCTTTGTGGGTCTGAAAGAAGCATAGCTAAGCACAGCCTGTCAGGCAGAGCATGCAGCTGAGCTCTGTGGGGGGATTTGGTTTGCAATCACAGGATTGCCTGTGAGGTGATCAGAACAGAAATACTCGACCATGTCTGTCTCCTGTAACTGTCACATAGAGAAAACAAGTCTCCAAATTGGATTTGTGTGATCAATGGGCAGGAAAGACCATTTTAGCCACCTTAGCAGAGCTGACTTGGAAAACTAGGGTGACAGCAAGGTGTCCGTATTCTGGCAGGACGAACTGTCTCCTGTCTGGGGACACAAGCTGTTTTGGAACCATACACTGACCATTTTTAAACTTTAGCCACAATCTATACCTTCTTGTATGTCAACAGAAAATGAGCTGCTGAGTTCAGAAATAATATGATTCTTCTTGCAGCAAGATCAAAGGAAGAATTTGCACTGATTTCTTGCAAGTATCATACCCTAGTAGTCAGATACACCGAAACATTTGGGTAGCTAAAGGCTTTGGAATTCATTCAAGTGCATCAGTGAATTATGAACCAGTATATAGTTTTCCAAAGGCTGGGGCTACAGTGGGGAGCATGGTGCAGGGACCTGACCCTAACAGAAATGGGTTCAGGCCTGAGCAGCTTCTGGTGCCACGAGGCCACTGTTAAATAGGTCCTCCAGACCTGACTCTTCACAGATTCAAGCATTTGCAAAGCACGAGCACACAGCAGGTCTTGCTGAGTCTAATGGCACAGTAAATCTAGTAAATAAATAACATATAGCAGAGAAGATGGGAGCCATATCTGAAGCTTGTGCCTTACAGAGTGGTGACTTGGCAGACTCTTCTGAAGGTTTTGTGTTACCTTGACAGGTAGTGAGACTATTGTCCTATTTTCACTTTCTATTAGAAATGGACTTGTACAGGAGGGACTATGGGCAGCTGGTAACTGTCTGGCTGTCTCCCCATGAGTCTGGAAGAGGTTGATGGGATGGAGGGTGCAGCTATTGAACATCCTGCCCTGCTCCTCCCCGCCCCCCCAAGCATGAAGATCTGTAGGATCTGTTCAGAGAGAGGGAAGCGGATCATGGACACCAAATTGTAAGTGTAGCAGCATCAGCCTCTGCTCATGACCCTGTGTGTGCCTGTTTTTTGAAATCCTCTTTAAAGCAATGCTCAAGCAATTACTGAACCTGTTTAAAAAAAACAACCCACACCAATAAACAGAGATTGGGATCTACAGCAACAATTCCTTACTTCAGGAAATGGAACTCTTCTGAACAATATCATCTTCTGTCATGCCTAATCAAACTCATTAAAGAACACTACCACACTTTATTAATGTAATTTATCTCCTGCCTGACGTGAACTATATTTATGCTTCAATTACTCAAACATTACTGTTCTGTGTTTGAAAGGCTGATGTTATTCAGCGATGCTTATGCTCCACAATATCAGGTGGTAATTGAATAAGTGCCTGGGAAGTTGGGTATTCCCTATTACAGAAAAGCTGCTTTAGGAAATGTGTTTTTTCACAAGTATATTGGTGAACATGTTGGACTTGGGCATCTCTGAATTGCAACTGAATACCTACACAGGCCAAACATTCCTCTGTAAGCGTTAAGCATGTGAATAGTGTGTTTAACCAAATGTGCAGTTTAACATTATTTAGTGAATTGGGGGTGGCAGGCCAAATGTATTCCAGCTGAAGATCTGGTAGGGAAAGGCTAATAAGGAAGGATGGAAGGATGGACAGAAAGAAGGAAGGAAGCAAGCAAGCTCACTCTAGAGCTTAAAAACATTAAAAAAACATGTTGGTAAAATAAAAATGTAATTGATTTAAAAAAGATTAATGGCTTCCATGAAGCATGCCTCTGATGTAGCTGCAGTTGCAGGGCTAATGGGCACAGTATCCACCCATCTTTCACACTAACTGGAAGTAGCAATTTAACATCATTTATATAGCAGGACAGCCTGAGACAATGGAAAGCATTGACCAAAACTGACTGAGAGGTTTTCCTGGTGATTGCTTGTAAATTGTTGCTGTCTGCTTCATTAAAGCAACCAAAAGCTAGGAGAGAAGCACAGAGTTGTCATGGGTCCAATAGAAGGCTGAGACGGAGCTCCTGGATGTGCAAGGCTGGAGGTAAAGCAAGCTGGCAAGGAGACAGCCAGTCTCCTGCCTTCCCTACCTACCTGGCTCTGTTTACAGTGCTGAGCTGAGCTGGCTCAAAGCCATTTTGGCCACCTGTCCCTGCTGTTTGCCTGTATTTGAGGCTAGCTGTGGTGGCCTGAGAGGAAACTCCGGTGGGGCTTGGTCTAGAAAGTACACTTGGGAAGGACACTGCGTGTGGCCCTCATCTACCCTACCTTGTCTAAGTCTTGGGTGGGTAAGATGAGCCCTTTCCTACAAGGGACCTGACTTTGCCTGCTTTGAGGGCAGCTGAGATTTGCAGACAACTGAAACCTGGACTAGATTCCAGCTGCTAGGTATGGCCTGTGCAGAGTCCTGGGGGACCCAGGGCTCAGGTAGCATGGGCACAGAGAAGACAGTGGGAAGCAAAGCTGGGTGGAGGGATGGAAAAGCAGACATCTTGCCTCACTGCAAGCTGCAGCACTTTTCAGTCTCAGACCTGCAAGAATAATTGCTGTTAACAATTTTTAGTGGGACAATGCCAGCTCTCTCCCTGCCCATACACTGGACGTTAGTGCAGTGACTATGCAATTTCACTTGGATTGATTTAGAGAATTTCACAGCTAAATGTAAAGCACCATTAAGTAGGACGATATATGGGTAAGAGCACCACGGGGTCTTTTTTGTTTGTTTAAACTTAGTTTATGTATTTACTGCTTTCCGAAGTGGGTTCTTAAAAAATATCTGCCAAGCAGATTCTGTCTTGTAAATAGATCCAAATTAATTTTATTAAGATTTTTGCATAAGTCTTTTCTATCCTGCTCCCAAGTTGACTTTGACAGTTTATAAAGGTTTCTAAAAACAAGGAAAAAAAGAGTTTTTATCCTTTATGGCTAAGTGAAATGCAAATTTCCTTGGGTAGTGGTTAAATCCTTTTTGGATTTTCCTAGAAGAGAACAATGACTCACATGCATTGATAAAGTACACCTTACCTCCGTATTATTAACAAGTGCAGTCAGGTGAATCAGATTGCATCTGCCATTGAGAATAGAGATGCTTGTTTGGAGGACAGAGCAGGACTGAGCCCCCAGCATGTTGTGTTTATGGTTCCAAAACCAAAGTGCAGATTGGAGATTTGTCCCAGGTCAGAGTCTCCTTGACAGCCTGTGCACTGTTGCATATCAAGTGCTCCTGCATAAAAATTACATGGCAAAAAATAAATTCTGGTGCTCTAGAGTAAAAGGCAAGTCCTGATGTCTCACACATTCTAGGAATATGCCTCTCAGACTGCCAGCTCAAAATTTAGGGTAAAAAATAAAACAAACCCCAAAGCCACAATGAAGGTGACAGGGTGATGTGTGAGGTACAAAGTGGCAGAGCCCGTGGTAAAAGAAGAATAGAAATTATTTTGAAATAGAAAAACATGATGGTAAAGGTAACTGAATGGCATGTTGAACCTGCGGATTTATTTTTTTCTGATGATGAAACAAGACAAATCTGTGCTACAGAGCTGATCGTTAACGTAACTGTGATATTACTGTGTTGGATAATTTCTTTCAACAGTGGAGAAATGGAAAGAAATATGCCAAAGATAGAGGATCTATCTACAGATAAGTCAGCTGGGGCAAGCAGAAATTCATGTAATATGTCATGAGTGTGATGACATCTAAAAAAGGCATAAGGACTGAAGAAAATGGTAAAATGCATGGCATGGAAAGCAGTCATTCTGTTGGAAAAAGCCATCATAGCAAACCCAAAGCTTTGACAATTTATGCAATCAAGAAAGAGCAATTAATTGAAGCTGAAAGAGACATTTTTCCAGCTATAAACCTGTCTTTACCTTTATAAAACTTATTTTGCAACTATTTATCTGGAGGCTGTTTGCATAGTAGGTCTAGCAAGTCCTGTCTTTGTTGCTTCATACCTCTCAGGCTCTCCCTAATATTGCTGCCAAAGGCTCTTCAAAAGCTGTGGTCATCTAAAAGCTTCCTTTGGCAACGAACCTGGCAGTCAGCTCTGCCTTGTGGAGGGTGGTGGCACCTTCCCACACTACCATATCAATGTGATCCTCTCACAGCCTAGGGAAGCAGATGTGGTTCTCACTGAAAGGCCAGTAACAAATGACTTGTGGCATTGCCTTGGAAGAAAAATTGAGAACAGGTTTCCATTAAAAAGAAAACCTAATATAAGTGTCTAAGATTTCTATCTTGAAATCAGTGACCTGAACCTGGAACAGGGTAAGATACTGTGGTTCAAAGAGTCTCTCTGTTGCTCCCTGCCTCAATAAAAATGAGACAGAAAGCAGGCTTGCAGCTGAAAGAGAATTGGTTTTGGAAGCTCCAGAGCAGTGCGCAGAAATAAAGCCGCCTTCTCCAAGAAACGTCTCTCTGGGGCCCAGCCAGGCAGATGAATCACAGCAGAATTTAACAGGTTCAAGAGAAGCAGAGTGAAAGTGCTTGGTAACCCTGCCAGATTTATTGCTTTATTCGTTATTTATCCAGATGGCAGATGCAATACGGATTTAGGGACTGACTACAGTAAATAAATGGCTGACATGGCCCAGCCAGATGCATTAAACACTTATACACTTCTTTGCTATTGCACCAATATGCTAATTTTGGTTCCTAACCAGCACTCGGATAACAGTATTAGAAGTAGCAGCCACCCAAAGCTAATGTTTCCATTGTGGATGACAACAGCAGAGCCAAGACAGAATAATGCCCTTCTGGGGGCTGCGAGGGGTAAGTGTACAGTGCAGAGCAGGTGCTCTTCCTCCAGCCTCCTTAAGGTGATAGATACCATATGGGAAATCTCTGGCTTAAGAAACAAGGTATCTGTCCCTTCCACCAGGGGTTATCTAGGGCTAATGAAACATGGTGCTCCCTGTACCTGCAGGGCTAGTGACTCCTTAGTGGTGTGCCAGGACTGCCAGAGCTCTGCTCTGTCTGGGGCCCTGCAGAGGGGCAGATCCTGTGTGTGGCACCTGTGGGCCTCGTTACTTGTGGGGAGGAGGTGCTAACGAGAGTTGCACACTCCCCTGGGTCATGGTTGCTCTGAGGGACAAGGAGTAAAGCTGCTCCTGGAGAAAAAGGGAGTGCTCTGCTCCTGAGGTTTGGTTGTTCAGCTCCGTTCTTGGAAGTATGGCAGGGGTGAGTGACTTTGGGGTTGCTGTGGCCCCTAACAGTAAGGCTGAAGCGGGCCTGATGGTGAAGTTGGGAAGGGGCTTGCTTGGTTGTCTGATGTTTGGCCATGAGAAGGAATGGTCTGGCTGGGCAGCCTGATGCAAGGCAGCTTAGGAAAACTTTGTTCCTCTTGGTTCCTCTCTGTTGATGAGCTTGGCTTTCTGGAAGGCTGGAGTCCCATTTTGGTTTTTGCAGCTGAAGGATGACTTGCTTTCTTGCATAAGCATAATTTCAGGTGCTGATCAGTGCTGTCCTCAGGGTGGCTTGCCTCCTGCAGGTGCTAAGGAATGACCAGGTACTGGGGCTCTGGACGCTCCAGTCCTCATGTTAGTGGTTGAAGCTTTGGTGGCACCCAGCTGTATAAGTAAGCAGTTCCTGGCTTCCTGGCAGTGCATTGCCTTGGCTCTGCTGCTGGTGGCTGTTCTTCTCTCAGGCTTTCATGATGAGAAGTTTGAACCATGGCAGCATGTGGGTGTGAGAGACAAAGTGGTACAGCGTGGGTTTTGGGGAAGAGTGTGGAGGAGGGTTGCAATCCTTTGTGCTGTTTTGAGCAAAAGGAAAATCAAGAAGAAAAAGGTCCTTTTTTTTTTTTTTTTTTTTTTTTTTTTTTATAATGCAGATAATGCGCTTTCTTCCAGCTGGTGTTGATGTATTTCATACATCTGTTTTGGCCAAAACAGAGCTTTAATAATAGGCATGGGGAGAAAGCGCTGACTGAAGGTTGTTCTGCTTGTATAAAACCTGCTGAATGTTCAATGATGGTACCGCTTCTTGGCAAAATTTAAATAAGATCTTACTGTCTGTGGTTATAGGAAATTCATCCCATCTAGATCCCTGTCTGTCATCATTGATAGTATCATCTGGTTTCTGGGTGCATACAAGTGACTGGTTGGAGGGAAAGCAGTACCTCTGTCTCTGCTCTCCCTTGGTGCAAACCCTTGCCCCCATGGGAGGAGCACTGCTCAGGGGTGCTGTGGCAGGACAGGAGGCAGGTGGAGGTGCTGTGCTCTGGATAAGACCCATGGTGGGCTGCTCTGCTGTTTACACTAGCTGAGTTCCTGGCACTTGGCAGCGGTAGGACCATTAACCCTAGCATCCTGGCTAAACTCCAGCCTGTATAATTACATCCTGCTTGTGAAGCAGTATATTCCCAGTGAGGATTCAGGTGTGGAAATTATTCTTCTCTTCCTCTTCTAAACAGTGTTATATGAAGGTTTCAGTGCTGAAAATGAAACCTTTTATTCAGAAACCTCAATCTGGATTTAGAGATGTAACGGAAAACAGAGCCTTCAAAGCAATGCCCAGGCTCCTGAGTGGACCCAGGTGCAGAATGTGGTTCTTTTTCTCTTCTGCAAAATTTTCACATTCCTTTATTAATCACAAACCTCCTAAAATCTGTTTAAACTCATTACTTGCAGCAAATAAAAAAAAAAACACAAAAAAGAAACAGATGGTCCTGAATGTTGAAGATCTGTTTGAGATGTATTTTCAGCCTACTGTCTGGAACTTGTCTTGAGTTGTAAGGAATCGAGGTTTAATTATGAGCTCTGCAACGCAAACACTGGGTAACCAGGGGATTCTTGCATGTTGGCTTCTCTGCATATCAGCATAACTAATTATTTCATAGTCGCCATATCTTTGCTGAAAGAAAAATATTTATGCATTGGAAGGAAAATAACTCTGGGTTTGGGGGCTTCCCTTCTGGGACAAAATTGTTCCTATGTTGAAGAAGTTTTGCTGTTAAGCTGGAGTAGACAAAAGATTGCATTAACTAGGCTGACCTGGCATCCTACCTGTGGATGTGGTGCATGTGGATGGTTCCTACTGACTTTGCATTTGCATTTCAGAGTGGAAGCTAGGTAGTCTCAGTAAGAGCCTCAGACTGCAGCTATACCCTGTGTGTACAGTACCGTAGCCAGCAGTGCCTGAGTATTTATCATTTTTTCTGATCTTAAAGCTGTATTTGGGAAAGCACATGGGTTTTCTCCATGGGAACACCTCAGGAGGCTAATTTGATGTGTGTTACTCAGAGTCCACAGTTCCTGCTGGCATATCATCTAATTTTCATAGTCAGTGTCCTGCTTCCAGCTGAAACAACGTGCAGTGTAAAAAAATAATAATAATAATAATAAAAAAATCCAAACCACAAAACCACACGGTTGGTGTCATGTGGACATTGTGCTCTTAGATGACCCATGGACGTGCTGTCCATCAGGCAGATAAGATCACCCAAAATGAATGAGTGGAGGAGGAAAACCTAAAGCTAGAGTTCATGTTGAGCACAAGCAGAGGAAGGGTTGCATGTGCGTGCACCAAGGACAGTATCTGCGCAACAGGTTAGCCCATTTCTTAGTTAGTTTTCACCAAATTATTTTGGTCAGGAGGGAGTTCATGAATCTGACTTTTTATGACATGCTTAAGGTTCATTAAGGAATTGGCAGGAAGGATGTGAGAGTGCAGTGCTGCTCCTTATAGCCAGGCTGTTTGACTCTTGCGCTGAGTTTGATTACTTGGGACTCTTGTTGCTTTTCTGCCTGGTTGGATGCTGGACATCTTTGTAGTGGGACAACAGCAAATGGCGAATAACATGCATCTGAAATGAAGCTCTAAATGCGTAATTTCAGGAATTACTGACCATTGAATTTATATTTGCATAACATCTGTGAATACCAGACTAGTAGTCAAACACCTATAAATAAAGAAAAGGCTGTGAATAAAGGGATGTAATTTTAAAAACTAATACTTACATGCAGGATTTTTATGTAATGTATTTTTGTAGAAATCTTATTTTTTGCCTCAAATCTAGGGCTTGTTTTTTCTCACTTCCTCCCCTCATCCTTTCACAGGAAGATTGGAATAGCTGTAAAAAGTGAAGGTTTATGGAGGAGGCATTCTCAGCTTCTTTCTAATAAAATTACGGAGAAAGAAAAGGTCAAGCAAGGTTTCACTTATCAGATTTTTCTATCGGTTTTTCTCCTTTAACTTAACTGAAAATAATGACAAGTGAAAGGTATTTATAAAAATAATCAAAATGAAAAACTTCTGTTTCCTACAAAAAGTAATTCAGAACTCTCTCTCAAAAAATGGTGAGTGATGGTTTCTAACCTTGAAAATACTTGATGTTCCCCACTCTGCCTCCTTCACCCCCAAGTCCAGCCAGCTTTGGCATTGTGCCCCAGTGAATCAGTGAGGAGATGTCTCAAGGTTACTCTCTCTAGCAGAGGAATGTTTCTGGATTTCTTTTTTTTTTATCCTGTTCCTGCTTGTTAGTTTTTCTTTGTTAGTAGAAATCTCTGTTATTGCAAAATAAGCTAACATATCCTGGTTTATCCTTAAGGAAAAGAAAATGCAAACAAACTGGATGAACAGTATTAAATGTTTGCCTAGCAGAGACCTTGAACTGCTCTTGTGCATCTGGCTGTGGGCAGAGTGATGGCTGTGCTTGGGTCTGGCAGGTTCCTTGGTGCATCACTCCCACTCATCAGGGGTCTGGCCTGGCTCTCTGCAAAGGCACCAGCATTACTCAAATGACTGGTGACTTTGTTTGTTTGGGTTTGCTTGTGTTTTTTCATGGACTGGCTTCACAGTTTGGCTGTTGGAGGGTTTTTGATGATTCAGCCTCTGTGCCTGTCTGGGGGGGATTAGAAAGCCTTCTTGCATCCTGAGCCCATAAGCTGCTTCAGCTGCCTCAGTGAGGGGTTGGTGTCATGATGTTGTGGGGAGTTCAGCCAGAGCCCTCAACAAGGTCTCTGCATTTAGTGTGTGCTCCCTTTCCTGGGCTCAAACATGTTTTCAGGTGTTTTGTTCTCAGAACTACACCTGATTTCATTATTCTGAATACCTATTTCACACCTCTAATGTTCCTCTCTATTGATTTTCAACTAAGCATAAACCATGACCTCACAAGAAGCCTAAACTTCTGACAGCTTGCCCACAAATGTACAAAGCAGTGGGGCTGAGTCTTTGCCAGCCACAGTGCAGCCCTGCAGCAGTGGGTGCCGGAGAGTGCCTGCAAGAACTGCCTGGGCAGCCACAGGCAAGCAAGGCAAGAGGGGAGCAGCTCCTCTTCCTCCATGTGCTCTTCATGCCAAGGTATCATATGCAGGTTGCTGCCTCTGGTTATTATATCACCCCTGCATTCATGTGCAATCCAGGGAGATCAGCTGGGTAATCCTCATCTTTCCTTCTAGTTACTGTGAAATCTGGTTTGTGCTTGAACCTTGTTCTTGGTCATAGTCTTCTGTTGGGAGATACCTGTCAAGTAAACTCCAGGGACCAGACTGCAGTTTTTGACCATAGATACACGCTGAGCACACAAGCCTTGCCTGGCCTGCTGCAGCCTGGCGTCCTCCCCAGGCACCCACCGAGTCACTCAAATGTTCAGCTCTGACTGTGCACCTTGGCACAGTGTGTGTGTTTTAACCTGTGTGCTAACGGTGACTCACTATTTGAGCTGAGAGATAACAAGAACTTGTGAAAAATTTGCCATCTGTCTCCCCTGAGGAGACGGGCTCTGTCAGGATCCTGGAGTGTGAGCTTGGGGGTGTCTGAGCTGCTGTCAAGTGCCTACCCAGGCAAATAAAGCCACTGGAGGTGGCATGTTGGTGCCAGAACCTTTGAGTTAAATCAGGTTTGACAGTCTGAAAAGATACCATAATCTGATGTCTAGTTTCAGCTTGGCTATTTCTTAATCAGAGAAATCTTTTAGTAAGAAAGCAATAAACTAGAAATCCTTTTAATTTGTTTCAACAGAGCTTAAAAGTGGGTTTTTTTTGTTTGTTAGTTGGCGGGTTTTTTTGGTGTGTGTTTTTTTTTTCTTTAGTTTAGAAAGTGCAAAATTTACAGGAATAAATTTTGTTCCTTTCAACTTACCTACAACGTTTTTTGTTCACTGTAAACACTTTCCTCCTTTTAACAACTTCCCTATAGTCTCTGTGGATGCTATGGTCCATGTGGGACCATTCCTGTGTAATGCTCCGACTGTCAGCCTGTAATGTGCTCTGTGTATTTGTGTTTTGTGATGTTATTAGGGACCGGCTCATCAATTCAAGCCTGCTGCATGGGCAGTTGATATCCGTGATCTTGGGCACCTTGTAGCATCTATCATGATGCTACAGCCACTTAACTTGGATAAGATGTGTACTAGTGAGCTCAACATCTTATGACTGATCCATAGCAATTGTTACTCCTAGAGGCCTAGGCCCAAGTTCTTCAGTGGAGACCAAAGACATCCAGCACAATTCAGAAGGCACTGGAGTGCATTGGGGGCATTGAAATAATTTCTCATGGGTGATTAATAGACCCATTTTTTTTCCCCCACTTGATCTCTTCCTTGTCACTCTGCTCACAGCAAGAAGATGACATGCAATATGTATATAAAAGTTTATATTCAGTCACCTTTGAGATACTGTCTATCAAAATCAGACTTTTTTGGTCCCAGTGCTCATATTTTGTGTGTGTATCGCATTGTGTTACTGTGTATTTTGTTTTTGTCTGTCTAGTCCTGATTCTGGCACCTTCATCCGGGATGCAAGTGTTATCTTGTTTTGCAGGTGGTCCCAAGTCTCTGTACTGAGAATCCAAATGATTTTCAGTTTTCCGAAGTGCCTGGCTTTGCTGCTGGTGAGAGGGTGTCTCCCTTCCTCCCCGCTATCTTCTGCATTGAGAGTGTTAATGTATGTGCAGTCTTGGTACTGCTGCAAACTCTGGAATCTGGTGTCAAATTGGGAAGTGCTGGTGCCTGAACAGCAACAACAGGTCCTTCCCATACTGAATGCATCTATTGTGGACTTGCTGCTGTTCCTTCTTGCTTGATGGTGTATGCTCCCAAATAGTCCCACTGAAACCGCTGCAGGAAGGAAGGAATGATTCCTCTCCAGTGGGTTTTGTAATGTGAGGTTTGAAGGGATTTTCTTCAAGGCATGAAGTTAAGCAATTGCTTGAGCATTGCTGAGAGCTGTAGTAGCGTTTTATGTCTACAGCAAGCTGCAGTGTGAAGCCTCAGCCCAAGCAACCTTTTAGTATTTTTAACAATTCTTGAATGTGCTTTGTGTTCTTCCAAAAGATGGGTTTTGTACCTCTGCCCCCCCTCAACAGGTAATCTGAAAACCCACCTCAGAACTTGCCTGATGTAGATTAATGCACTAGCAATGGCATTTTATGAAAATATAGAAAATTAACCAACCAAACTTTTTAATTGCAAAATATGCTAAAGCTGCTTTATACAAATGTCCCCAACCCCTTCCCGGTGGTGTCTCTTCTTGCCGTTGAACCTGTGGTGTAAGATCACACGTAACAGAGTTTCTCTTCCAACCTTGTTACAGACAGTTTCTTCCTGAACATACAGCTTATTGTTCTTCAGATGTAATTAGACAAGTACTATGACAGTTGGTAGGATTACAGCACTTTGATAAATGACTTGTTTCTTAGAAGGGAAGGTTTGCAAAAACAAGACCATTCATCTCACTTCTCACTCATTTCCTCTGCCCAACTTTCTTCTTGAAAATATGCATACAGAGTTAAATGTGTCCTGAGGGAGAGATGTTGGTGTTCCCCTGCAGCCTGTGGCTGTGGGTCCCTCTGAGTGGCAGCCCTGCCTTTGAGTCTTTCAGCTCTTCACCGCAATACAGTCTCTTTTACAAGCTTGGTAAGAGGACTTTTGATCTCCTGCAGGTCTCTGATAAAGAGATTGAAGAGAACAGATCTCAGTACAGACTCCTGCAGTACCCTGCTTGCTACGGTACTCATTAACTCTTACCCTCTGGAGCCCAACCGTCCAACCTGTTTTTTGCTCATCTAGTTGTCTCCTTCCCCCTTCGAGCCTGATAACACCCTAAGATAGGGGAGGTGGTTTCAAGAATGTCATGGAAGATGAGGTAAATGACATCCACAGCTCTCCCTTCATCCACAGCTCCAGTTGTTATCCCATAGCAGGCAATCCAGTTGGTTAGGCACAACTTGCCTTTGTTGCTGAGTGGTTCCAGCTGCTGCCCTCTCAGCAGTCCAAGTGGACTCCATGACTTTCCTGCCGACTAAGGCAAAGCTGACTGTTTCCCCAGACTGTCTTTTTGGCCTTTTTTGAAGACTGGTGCAATGCTTGCTTTTCTCCAGTCACTGGGGCCCTCCCCAGTCATGACTCTCTCAAAGATGACGAGAGTGGCCTTCCTATAACATTTGTCTTTCTCTTGGCACTCTTGTGTGTAACTCATCTGGTCCTGTAAGCATGGAAATCAGAAAATGAGATGAAAAATCTTCAATTTCTGATTTTGTAACTTACTGAAACTGCACTGTGGAGGTCAGATAGACTTGGTGCCGTCTCTTCTAGCCTGTCACAGTGATGAACCTGATAGACCTGTGCTGCACGTTGGGGAACTAGTTTTGTGTCTCAACGCAAATTATCCTCCTTCTAGGATGTTTTGATGACTCATTAGTTAGTGCAGAGCTTTCTGGCCATGCTGAAACTTTAGAGTGATTGCAAGGTCATGTGGAGATTACTGCTTTTCCAAGCTGGTTGGAGCCAAGTATGAGGGCTTCCCTGTGAAGTTCTGCGCTCTTGGAGTTGATCATTTATCTGTTTTCTGAGTAATATGTGTGTCAGAGCTCAAGACAGTAGCTTTCCAGAGGCTTGAACAATGGTAACTATCCATTCCACTTTACAGCATATTTTTTTATCTAAAATTGGGTTTTAGGCTTTCCTCTGAGCTGTGTGACTGATCTTAAAAGCTTCTTGATATATTACTCAGGTCTATTAGATTCTGCTAGACCTCTCCATCAACAAGAATTGATTTCCCTCTCTTCTCCCCTTAATACTTGAACTCAGAAGGCCCTTAGGGCTTCTGGCTTAATTAAAAATTAAGTTTACAGATCATTTCTCAAATCATCCCTTAAGCAGCCAGTAATAAAGATCACCTCTGAGTGGTGTGTGTCACTGTCATTTTAATGTGCTGTGTTGTAAATAGTAATGTGTCCCCTCTGTGAACCCTGTGTGTAGCAAGCTGCCCTATGCTGTGCTCTGTTTGTGTATAATACAAAAAATCAGTGTGTTTTGGAGTCCTGGGGATCTATGCCACACTCCATCTTCAGTTTGGGTGAATGTGCTGGTTAGACTTGTCTATGCCACTCTTTTCTTCTTGCCATAGAGAAGGAAGGAGTAAATTGTTCTGCATTTATGAACACTTGTTTGTTTTGGAAGCTATTTTCATCTCACTCAATTGTTTACCCTACAATTTGAAGATTATTCCTCCTCCCCCAGCCTTTTACTAGGATTTTCAGTTTCTTAAAGTCCCTTTTCTTCCAGTTGAAAGGAAATTCGTGTTATGTGAAGGGAGTAGGACAAGTTGCCAATCCAAACTGGTACAGAAGGTTCTTGCTGTGGTGCTTCACAGTAAACACACTGCTGAGAGTCTGTTAGGTACTTCAGTACTACAGGTGGCAGAGTTCATTGCAAATAGATCATCCAACAAACTGAGAGTTCTCTATAAGCCAATCCACTAATGGCTTTGTCTGTAAGGTTTTTTTTATTATATAATTTACCTGAACTTATTTAACCTGGGATGAATCTGCCAAGACTTTTCTCTGATTATTTGCTATTCATGCTGTGCAATTGATTGCATAAAGCATTTGCTATATCTGCCTTTTTTGTTATTTTGTGGGTTGAATGCGTGTTATAAAATAGAGAATTAACATTAATGAATGGTGAATACTTTTGCTGATGCACAAGTCTGTCCTCATGCAATGTAGGTATTTGTATGAAGCCACTTTCAAGCATTTGAGCAATAGCACATGGGTGATTGCTGTTCTGTTGAGCATAGATCCGTAGGCTTGTACAAATGAGACATCTGGGGGCTCTATCTCCATGTTTGCTTTCTCATTAGATAAGTGTTTTCTTTCCCTTTGTATATTTGCTTGTCCTCTCAATTCCATATTGCATTTATTTTTATTTCCTTTCTGTATCCCTTTTCTCCGTCATTTTAAAAGGCACTCTACCTTAATACCTGAATTTACTCTAACTTTTCAGTTAAATGTGCTTTTTTCTAACCTGATCTTGGCAGTCCTATGTGAATCCAGAAAAGGGTTGTGCTTGTTTCTTAATTTGGCCAGCTCAGCCATTTTCCATTGTTCCTTACAAGCATTTTAGGAAGCTGTGCTGTGTCACACCTTTTGAGCTGCCCTTGATGGACCTGTGCCCAACAGCCTCGGCTCCACTGGTTAGAGCTGTATTGTGTTGCTTCGATCTGTGGCTCAAGCGTGCTGCTCTCTCCTCTCTCGAGGCACCACTACATTCTATTTCCATATACGTTTTTATGCATTAAACTCCTAAAAGAGAGGCTGACCAGAAAGCAGTCCCAGGGAGGATTTGGCCTAGAGATGCTTTGCCATGTCCTCTGTACCCAAGGTTGAATTTTGATGGGGATGAGCATTTAACAGCTCTGCAAGTGGTCTCTGAACTGAAGCTCTGTGGTGATGTTGAAGAACAGACTCAGGAAGAAAAAACACTGTTTGAAGCCCTTTTTACCAGAGTAGTACATAGTTTAATAATCATTTGAATTACTCCAGTGAAAGCCCCTGGCACTCTAAGAAACATCACTAGGGAAAAACATTAGCCCCAGCTGGTTTGCCAAATCATTAACCTCAGCTACTGAAATGACAGTGCCTGCTTGTGCCTGTGTGAAATAGCTATTCAACTGGTGGCATCAAAGGAGTGGCTATTGTCCAGATTTGGAGTGGAGGAGCGGGGAGGAAATGCCGTCTAGAGTATTTTGTAAAAGTCAGGGCCACTTTAAAACAGTGGCTTGAATCTATTGCAATTTGCAGAACCGTAAGTTTCCCCATGGAAGTTTGGGCTCCTGCCCAAAATGGGTATCTTTTCATCTTCTCCCAGTCAACTGCAGCTGGTTTAAGCAACCCACAGCTCCTAATCCTGTTGCTGCTGGTGCTGAGGGGATGTGGTCGGCCATGGGGAAAGGCTGTCCTAGAGCCAGGAGTTGTTTAAGCTCCTGTGACGGATCATCCCAAGGGTAAATCAGCTGAGGAGTGGTAGAGTAGCACAAGGCCAAAGAAAAATGTTTGTGGTTCTTCTCTTAGAGGTGCTATTGCACTACAGCAGATGCAGGCAGAGCAGTGTCTGGGTGTGCAGCCCCTGCAGTGGTTTGGCATTTAAAAGACAGGGTGCCATCAATCTTATGTCTGCAATTAGCCATTTTTTCATTTCCTTTCCAGACATGCAGGATAAACTCCATGTTACCACTTCCAGCTGCAGCAGTGTGGGAGTATTTGTCTAACCACATGCCACTGGCACACATGCGTTAGGTCCCTGTCAGCTTTCACCAGGAGCTCCCATGTGTTTGGAGAGTGCGAAGGCTAGTTGGGCAGGTCAGGGTAAACTAGCTGCCCCTCTCCTCCCACCCTTGAAATGAAGGAAACTGCTCTCCCTGAGTGGTGTTCTGGAGTCTGCATGCATGTATGCCACAGGTGACCTCAGGGTTTTCTTGCAACTTGGTCTGTCATAACTGCTAGACTCAGAGTTTGAGACATCTATTACATCATTGATTTGCTTTCCCCTGTTCTCCGTTTTCCTCGCTTAAGGATGCTAGCGCATACATAGACCTCGCTCCTGATCCTAGCTAACTTCAGGGGGTTGTGAATTAATAGTTAAGGTTATTGGGATGGCAACTCAGTTGATATGTTGTTTGAACTTCCTTGATTGACACATGAAGGCAGGTGAGCAGCGTCTCTGCAGGCAGCTGGCTTGCCTAAGGCAGCCTGGGCATGGCAGCAGCCTTCTATTTTCTTACATGGCTCAGGCCAGCACTACCGTCGATTTTTCCCTCATGTGTCTCACCAACAACGCATCTGTATCTCGTGGCTGCGGTTTGCAGCGCTATCTGTCCACACCACCATGCTGACCTTGGTACAAATACTTGGTGGAAGAAAAGCCCTGCTCCAGGAAGTCTGTCTATACCCATGGCAGAGAGGGAAAGGATGCTGCTGGACTTGTGTAGCCTTAAATAATAGCCTGTTTATCTGTGCTCTCTGATAGTGTGTTATTTCCTAGAGTAACGTGTTTCAGAATAGCCCAGAAACACCTGAATGCCTGCAAAAGAGAAGAACTATAGCTTGCAAGTGCTCTGAAGCTATTCTGAAGTAAATTTTTTTTTGTGTAACTGCAGAAGATTATTGAAAGTATCTAGCAATGATGCCTGTGGGGATCCTGTCTTATGTTGGCTGAATGTTTCTGGAGTGTTTTGGGACTGGTTCAGACCCAAGAGTGCATGTATGCAGCTATAACTGCCACCGTACCCAAGATGCCTGCTCTCTCACTCTGTCTTGTAGGACCCTAGTTCCTTAAGACTATCAGACATGAACTGACTGAAACTTTGAAGTCTGGCAAGTCTCACACAAGTTTCCCTGGGAGAAAGCTCTTTGGGGTGGGTGAGAAGGCGGAATATTTGTGGGGGTCAAAATGGTATTTTTATTTCTGATCTGCTGTCACAAGGTGTATTCCCATGCCAGACACAAAAGGATTCCAGGTGTCATTAATAAGAGACAGGGGGAGGGGAAAGGATTTTTGCCATAATGCCTTTTTTTATCCCTCCCACTTCTTCCTTCTCCTTCCTTGTGAAGTTCTGGTAAAGTCACTGGGATTTTGCCAAGTATTTAACAGGAAAATGGTTTTGTTCGAGTATTTTTTTTTGACAGAATTATCACCGATTTTTCTCTGGAATCTGTCCTGTCTGCTTGACAACCAGTTCTGCTCAAAGAATCTACTCATACTCTTTGTACATATTTGTAAATGATGGATTTGGACAACATCCCAAAAAATTGTACAGTCCTGCTGTTTTGACATAGTAATGTTTTACCTTTGCTTTGCATAGGCAGAAAGGATTATGCCAGATACATTGCATGTCCCATACTGTGTATCTTCCTTTAATAGGTACTTTAACTGCCATCTGAGGTCGTGGCAGGCCTGACTTTTCTGCAGGGGGAACAGCTGGGACTTGCTGGTGTTCAGGGAGTGACTGACTGCATCTTCCAGTGCTGCTTTGAGGACTGGTTTTGAGCAGCTGTAGCCTGGGGCAGTCATGATGTTCAGATGCATCTTCCAGTGGTGGATGCAAGAGGTGTCATTGGCACAGAAATAAATTATCCAAGTATCCAACTGAAATGACATTAGTTTTCTTCGTGTGGGGTGCAAACAGGTTTCTGGGATTCAGAGCCGCTGGCTTGGCTCTTGGGGCTAGTTGGGTTTTGTGGATGACCCAGTACTGAAAGAATGACGTTGACTTTAAACCTGGTACTTGCCGGATGTGTTCTTGGGTCCTTATCCCAGCTTCTCAGGAGCTGGCTTGCACCAGCTCAGCAGTAGGAGCAACGTGGCTTTTTCTCCCTGCCCCAAGCTGGGCAGCTCAGCTCTGTGCGTGTCCTTCCTGTGAAAGCATGGCTGGTGTCCCTCTCCCTGGCTGCAGGCATCCCGGACAAAGCTGGTTACCTGTAAACAGCTTGCAGAACAGGCTGTGAGTGCTTTGCGAGGTCTCCACGGGCTGTCCTCTGCTCAGGTGGGCCAGAGGCACTTTGCAGTGAAGCAGCAAAGAAGCTAGTGTTCTCTGTAATGATAAATATGCAAAGAAATGAATGTGTGTATACATTTAACAAATAAAACGAACCCCTACTTCTTCCTCTGCCTTCTACTGTTTCTCCTGTCAACCTGTGTGCCACCAGTCCCACTTAGAGACCCAATTCCACTATTGCCATGCTGATTATTTATACGTATTTGTGTAAATGAGGCTGTTTGATCTGGTTGTTTCAGAGGAAAATACTGAAGTAGCCTCTGTACCACACCATGCTGTTCTGTGTCCAGTGCACCTAGGCTCTGCTGGAACAAGATAAGCAGAGCAGCCCTTTCAAGCTCCCCAGCAGAGCTCAGATGGCCATTTCAGGGGACTGCTTTGCCAGAAGTTTGTGCTTGTCCTGCTGAGCCTCACGTCTTGCATCCAAACTTGTTTTCTCTCTACTGACTTGAAGTAAATTAGCTTTTACTCTCTTTCTCTCTTCCCTCAGAAAAAAAACCCTCCAACAAACAACCAACAGAGGAAAGAAAGGATAAGAGCTAGCTTGGGAACTGTTGCATATGTGAATGCAATTTTAAAGTAAAGTTTTTCTGTTTTTCATGGAGGCTGCAGTTAGTCTGTGCAGCCGTGCTGGTTTGCCTGCTACTACCAGGCTCACGTGTCAGCGCTCCCAACAGCCTCGTGAAGGTCCAGCTCTGCGTCCTGTCCTGCTGCAGCCGAATCCTAATGCAGCAAATTGGGAAAGTATCTCTTACTTTCTCTGTTTTTGCTGAATGCTGCTATCAGCTTGGTTATTGCTCAGCCATGGTGATATTGCTGCTTGATTTATATGGTCTCTATCCTTCTTGCTCCTCTGCCGCTTGAGTACAGCCATTATAAAAGCCATCTGCAGCTTGTGCCTTTATTCCTTGGGTTTCTAGGCTGGCAGATGGTATGGACAAAAAAAGAGCCTTCCTCTATCTAAATTAAGCAATAACACATCAACTTCCAATCACATTCTTATTATCACCTCGTGATCACACTTTCATAAAATCCCTGTTTCTATAGCCAAGCATGATGGATATTTCTCAGCCTTATGACTTGTCTGAAAGGACTCTCTGTGCCACAAGCCCTAAAAGACTATTTCAAGAAATTACACACCTGTCCTTGCCTCCCAGTTTTCAGTTTGTAACAGCTCAGCCAGCCATTTGTTGCTGCTAAAATAAAACATGGATGAATTCTCATGTTTGATAGGGACCAGAGCGAGTGACAGCCTGGCTGGTGTGCTGGTGGCTGAATGGGCTGTTTGCCGTCTCCTGTGCTCCCATTTGGTGTGAGTTTGGGTATCATTGCAATTCAGAAATTTCATTTTAGAGGTTTTATCTTGTCACAATGAAAAGAAATAATTTGATTCTGTTTGGTTACAGGCTTTTTTTTTTTTTTTTTTTCTTTTGACCTGCTGGTTTATTATAGTTTCCTCATTTGGCCTAATTGAAGTGCTGTGTATAGCAGCTTGTTAGCCTTAACTACGTTCCTGCATTGCTCTGGGTACTGCATCTTCACTGATCGCTTTAGCAGCAAGATTGGCCCTGGGCAAATAATTTGTGGCAAATCACTTGACTGACTGAACATTGCCTTATTCATTGGTTTATGAATAGTCTGTGGCAGATCATTGTTCTCTCAAGCTTTTTTCTTGTAATGGTTTCCCAAATAATTCCTGTGAATAATTTTTGGGCAGGGGTTGCTCACCCATGGTTCCTTGTGAGCTGGCATTTGCAGTTCTAGCTGCTCCTCCTGGACCTGTAGTTTGCATAAGATGCTTTGGTTTCTTGATTGAATCAGGATTGATGTTGAAGTTGGTTATACTTGGTATAAATCCCAAACTTTCTTGGGCATTCTGCATATTTTAGTCACTCTTTCAGCTTTACTAAAGATTTGCTTTGTTGCATGTGGATGTTGAACAAAAGTAGTAGAAAGAAATTAATTACAGAAAATGCCTACACTTTATATCTGGCTATTTTGTGTTATATACTTTTTTGCAGTATTCACTTGGTTCTAGTTCCCAGTTGCGCTATGAACGGAGCTGGTTTTCTGTGACTCAAAGGGACACCTCACATCCAAAACCTGGGGAGCAGAGGTGATGCTTATGTATTGATTTAACAGAGGAGACCTGTGGCCCAAGCTAAACTCTTCTGTCTTTAACCTGCAGCAAATGCTAAAATTTGCCTGCAAAGACCAATAGCTCCTTCTTGGTTTTACTTGGATGTGAGCAGGCTTGGAGCACGTGAGTTTTGTGACTAGTTTCTGTGAGATGGTGAGGTGCTGGGGGCTCTGTGGTTCAGCACACAGGGTCACTTCCAGCAATTGTATGCCCCCACCCCCAGCCTTCTCTGGTGCCTTCATCAGCTCAGGCAGCTCCATGCCCTCCAGGTGAGACTGTGTCTTACACCCAGGAGGAGGCATTTGCTGTGCAGCAGAGGGGTTAAGTAACTGCACAAATGAAAACAAAGTGCTTAGTTCCCTCTGCACAATGCTCTAATGGAAAAATATGCTGGCTATTTTCTGCTCTTCCCTCAAAAACTGATGTGTTTGTAAATTCTAAGCAAGTACTGACAGGTGACTAATTTATTTTTGTCAGCTTAGCAACAAAGGCTACCCTTTGCCACCATGTTCATTTGTTATGGCAGTGCATTGGCTGACATTAGGATTCATTTGGGGTTTTAATATATCTCACTGATGCAGCATTATAGCTATTCGGCTGCATTCACTTCTAATTTCTCCCTATTTCCTTAATCTTTTACATCTACAGACATGTTCATCTACAGACAGGCATTTACAATTTCCCTGAGGTGGTACTGCCAGCCTAAAGCTGCAGTTTTGAGGCTCATCAGATCCTTGCTGACTTCTACCTCTTTTTTTTTTTTTTTTTTTTTTTTTCTTATTTTTCTCTTTTTTTCCTCCAACCCAAAATGTAAGGAGAAATGGGAGGCAGAGACAATTTGATTTCTGTATCTTTTTTTTTTCTCTTCTTTTCTGGAAGATGCAGTGAGTGTGCCATTGCCAAGAATGATCAAGCTTGATGTGCCAGCAAATGTATGAATATGTCAGTTAGTGAGTACTGTCAAAATCAGTAAGTGGCTGGAGCAGTGACAACACCAAGTGCTATGCTGACCTCTCTGGGCTGGTGTGAGCTTAGCCAGGCCAGGCAGTGCCATGGGAAACACACAGCTCAGTGTAGGCAAGCCCTGCACGTCATCATCCACCTTCTGGGGAGACTGGGGCACCTATTATTGTGGAGGGACGTCTGGGAACAGATCCAGTTCTGCTCTGAAAAGTAAAGGGCTGGAAAAGTAAGGGATGGACTTTTGCTTGTCCTATGCATCTCTTACGTAGGAGTGAAAAATCATTCTCTCGACCTGCTCCTCCTGTCACCTAACAGTGGGTGCCATCCCAGGGGCAGCAAGGCTCACCAGGACCAGCCAAGGCTCTGCTCATCAGTCTGGGACTGGCTGCAGGTTTGACTGGCAGTAGTGATGCCAGGACAGGACAAAAGAGGTTCCCAAGAGCCTTCTCACCACTGTGGGCTGGTAGTGGCCTGAGAGCACATCACCCACCCAGAATGAGCCATTTGTCATCTTGCTCATGCTGATGTGAAGCAACCGTTACTCCTCCAGCTGGGCTTTGCTGTGCTAGTGGCTGAAGTGAGCTGTGCTGAATCTGGTCCAAAGTTTCCAGGCATCCTGTGTGCGGGGACAGGTAACTTGCTGCCCTGCCTCCTGATGCTGTTGTAGCATCTCATGTGGCCAAAGATCCGTTCATCTCAGGTTTGACAGGCTTGCTCATTAGTTTCTTGCCACTGTCTGGCAGGAGCTTATGGTTGTAATAAAGAAAAAGCCAGAGGACTTGGCAGGCATTGCTTTGTGCTTGTCTGTGTGCTATTTTCAGCATATTAATGTGAATTAGCATAGTAGCAGTCTTGGAGATTATTGGTTGAGATTTTTTTCTTGCACACCATTCTCCAGTAAAGTAGATATGGAAATGGCTTGGACAGTGCTATGTCCTTTTACCTTTTGTGCATCAATTCGGAGCTGCTGGATCTTTTTATTTCTTTTCAACAAAACTGCTGGGAACTTCCCCTAAACATCACCAGCATTTACACTGAAATATATTTTTATAGCATGTTTCTAGACCCTTTAACTTGAACAAAGCATTGAATGGTTCACGGATGGCGCCATTGCAATTATCTGTCCTCCGTGCATTCCTCTTAGCTTTCAGACGCAAACCCCGTGTTAACCATACATCATTATTAGACTGACTTCATAGCACTAATTGACATGGAATGAAATTCAGAGCAGGAAACAGAGAGGCTTTAGCATTCAATATGAACAGACTGCAAATTAGTGTTATTGCTGTTAAGGTTAACTGAGATTGAAAACTGTTCTCTTACTACTGTGTAAGCTGAATGTTTCCTTCTTTTTGGGAAATAGCCATGACTGACATCTAAGGAGTAGAGGGGATGCAAAGAGAAGGAATGTACCTCACCCTGAAGAAATCTTGTAGCAATATCTCACTGCTGTGAAGTGACTGTGGACATACTAAAGAACATGTGCTGGCTGGATCAGATTAGACTCCTGTCCTGCTGATGGGTTTCCTTTGTTCAAAGCAACATGCCTGCTTGGTGTCTACCCAAAAGGTACAAGAGACTGGGTGTGCTAAGCGAGCAATCTTTTGTCGTAGTTTGTGTGAAAGTCTTGATCGTGTTTTATTATTCTTATGGAGAACACTAACAATATGTGAAAGCTTACCTGACATCAATTTTGATAAGCTTCAACTGGAATAAGTGAGTGCAGGTATTACTTGGACTTCTGTATGTCTCAATAAGTCAAAAAGTATCTTCTGAATAGGGTGGAGATACCAGAAGAGATCTCTGAGATTGCATCTTAGTGTTAGCCTTAATCGGAAGTAATCCACTGACCTACCTAGGCAGCTGTGAAACTCCTGCACTGGGAGGTCTTCAGAAAACCCTGAATCTGATATGCATGCATGGAAGGGAACGAGTAAGTCCCAGCTTAGTGAGCTGAAAGCGGGAGACGTCTGAAGTCAAATCAGGGTAGGACTGAATGCCCGGCCGTGTATGGGCACAGTTTACTTCCATTTCTTACCCTTAAGCCACAGGTTTGTATGACTAAAAGAAAAATTTATGGAGCAGGTCTTGCCTTTCAGAAATTTGTCTAAAGACCTCCATTTTTTTTGGCAATTCTCTTGTGTTAAGTGTTTACTGTAAACACTAGAAGTATCTATTAGACAGCCGAGTTCACTGAAAATACTAAATTTTGGTGCAGGATGAACAGATACTGAATGTTTGCTGCTGAAAGCAGACCACAGCAGAATCACCACCTGCATTATGCAGATTTTTCTCATGTGATAATATGACGATCTTTCCTGTTATTATAATATTAAAATTCTTTAAAACTAAGTTTTACTCTTAGGTAGCAGTCTACAACAGCCCAAAAACATGATTTAAAGCATTAGTGATACATGTAAGAGCCAATAAAACAGTTAATCCTTGATAAACAAGTTCATTAGAACAAGCTTATATATATAAAACATCTTTTTCTTATCAGTCACAGTAGTGATGGCTCATCCAAATTAAACATGCTGCCAATGTTTCAACCACAAGGTGAATTTCCATATGGCACAAAGTGTCATTTCTGATGACATACGCACAAAGCCAATAAAACCTGATAATATACTGCTTATTAGAATGCATGAAGATGCTGCAGGATGTCCAGCTACACTTTTTTGCTTACAAGGGTGTTCAGATAGAGCTTTAGAAAAGCTGAGTGGACAGTTCACTAATGACAATGTACTGTACAAGCTTATGAAAGCAGGGAAGTGCTGTGCAAATGGTTCATTAATTTCACTATAAATGAACCATAGAATAGAAAACTGACTTGGTGACTAGAATAACTTGACTAGGAGAAACACTCATACAAAAACCTCTTTTCACCGTATATGAAAAAGGTATGTGTTTCAGAAAGATCAGCGTAAATTCTGCCTCACTCCCTGAACCTTCAGCTTTTTCCTTCTCCAGGCTCCTTGCTCCTCTGTTGGCTGATGTGACATAGCAGAAGCCCTTCAGAGGTTTGATTCCACCTTCTGAAAGGTGCTGAATCTACTTTGTCCATCTACAGATTACATTGCTGCAGAGAGAAGGTCTGGGTCCTGGTGTGATGAGGAGTCCTAGTTTCTTACTCTTTCTGCAGAAAGTGGTACCCAAAGGCCAGAATATGGTCTGAATCCCTTCCAGGTTAAATTGCTGCTGCTGTCATGGTCTTTAGGAACAAGTTTTCTCTGGTATTAAACTCAACATAAACAGTGGCCAAACTGTGTAACTTTAACTTGATAATAAAATACATCTTGTTTATAATTTGGAGTGGAAAGCTAATTCTGCATCACCTGCAGAAAATATAAGTACATTGGCTGATTCCCAGCCCACTGGTGGGTACCATGTCCAAGAATGGACTTAGGTATTTGCAGCTCAGAAACACATGCATGATAGTGTGTAACCTCTTCTTTTGTCACCTAAAAAACCCAAATATTGTATGTTTCACTTAGGTTTTTAATTTTTTTTTTCTTGATATGTATGCCATCACACCAATTAAGTAATTCCTTTCTCAGTTTTAAAAATAATTGATGGGCAGAGTCTCCTGAGCTAAAGCATCTTTTGTGAAAGATTACAGTGAAAGTGTCTATCTGCACTGGGATCAGACAGCTAGACTCTGAACAGCTGTATCTCGTCTAATACGACTTCATGCTATGTCTTGCTAACAGTAGTTTGTGTAATGTCCTGTATCTGTGCAATTAGCTTATCAGGAGATGGGAAAATAATATGAATATTCAGTGATGAATTTAGAACTGACATATTGCAAAATACAAATGCTGAATTTCAAAACTATGAAATGAATGGTTCACAAGGTCTGATATTAAACTCCAGCATCCAGAACATGTTTTATTTTAATTCTGAATGAAAATATCTTTTTCCATTGTCAACATCTCCACTGGTGTAGGAAGACTCGTGAGGTCTACCCTGAGCACCTAATGATTGGGGCGGCGGGGGCTTGTCTTAAAGAGATTGTCCTGATGTCATGATTTTAATGTGTCCCTCAAATTTAGCTGGACACCTTTCCAAAGGCCTAATCCTGTCTGATCTTGAGCTGTGGAGAAGCTGAAAGGTGTGGACAGCCATGAATGTAGCAGGGTTTAGCCTTGTTCATCAGAGCAGCCACCTCTACGTGGACTGCTCAGTGCGAGCCTCGTGGTTTTGAGAAGTGAAAGGCTCAGCAGTTTCTAACCACCATATTTTGGTACTACCAAACAAGGCAATAGAACAGAGCGATGGAAAAAGCTGAGTTTTTAAGAATTGAAAGTATTCAGAAAAGTGGTGGAGATGGGGAAGAGAAGGTGCCTTGACTTCCTGGGGCGCTTTGATTAGTGGCTTTACAGCTGTGCAGCTGTTGGTGGGGCTGGCACTGAAGGGACAGAGGGCTCAGGGTGCCTGGGGAGATAAGCAGGGTATGTAACGCCGCTGCGCAGTGAGTCTGGAGAGCTGCAGACACTAACTGAGCAAAGCTGGCTGTTGAGCAGTAAGCAAAACCAAGATGAAAGCTCCTCTGACAGCAATAACACACAAGTCCTGGAGCAGTAGGGGCTGCGTGTTCTGCGGAGAGGCGATGCTCGCTGCTGCACCGTGGAGGGAGGCTGGGCTGGGGTCTTGCTTTCCCAGCACGCCAGGCCCTTTGCAAGCTCCAGTGGCTCTGAGCATTTTATACCAGTGTAAAAATATTGAACACGGTACTGGTATTAAATAATTATAACAAGGCACAAGAACAACCCCAGCACTAACCCATTTTCAATGTCTTGCAACAATTCCCTTTTTAATTTAATTCCTCCTGGAGGTGGATTTAGAGTTTCTTTCTAGAAATTCAGTGTTTGTGCTGCACTCATTGTGTCCTCCCCAGTGTTGTGATTTACAAGGCAGCTGCATGTATACTCATTACTAATAGCAGATTTGGTTTTATGCTGTGTACAAATTCTTTTGTGAAGAACCATGTAGTAACAAATTCTGTCACTTTGCTTTGAGTGGTTAATGCACTTGCTTTTCTTCCCCTCCCCAAAGAGCAGAGGAAGGGGGATTATGCACTTTAACCAGAGCGTGTGCTTTAATGCTTGTGGGAAGGAGAGGAATAGGTGTATCAAATGATACACATCAGGGTCAGTGAGTCTTCCATGAGTAAAAAAAAGGACAAACAGAGTCCTATAAACTTATCTTTGTAGTCAGTAGGAATAACATGTCATCATGGCCAAATTATTTTCCCAATCAAAGCAGTGACACAGAGTTGATTCAGACAAGTCACTAGTAGGTAACCTTGAAACTATTGTCCTGAACATTAATTAAAGCTCTTCAAGTTGTTTTCCACAGCCTTCTGTAAAACACCCTCCAAAATTTGAATTTGGCAGTTCATAAAGAATTCAGGTGACCAATACCTGGTTTTATATTCTCAGGTTACTGGAGCAGGTAAAGAGGGACGCAACTGTTAATGAGTGGTGTCTGAAACTTCCGTGTTAGTTTAAGTGCCATGGCAGGAAGATGCCAGGGGTTTTAGTGGCTTATGTAAGTAACTTCATGATTCATTTTTTGTGCAAAAGCGTAGGGTCCTGCACCTGGGGAGGAACAACCCCACGCCCCAGTGCAGGCTGGGGCTGAGCTGCTGGGGGGCAGCTCTGCGGAGAAGGGCCTGGCAGTGCTGGTGGGCAGCATGTTGCCCATGGGCCAGCAGCGTGCCCGTGTGGCCCAGAAGGCCAGTGGTGTCCCGGGGTGCACGAGGAGGAGCGTGGCCAGCAGGACGAGGGAGGGGATCCCCCCCCCTCTGCTCTGCCCTGGTGAGGCCGTGTCTGGAGTGCGGTGTCCGGTGCTGGGCTCCCCAGGTCAGGAGAGACAGGGAGCTGCTGGAGAGGGGCCAGCGGGGGCTGCGGAGGTGATGGGGGGCCCGGAGCATCTCCCCTGTGAGGGGAGGCTGAGAGAGCTGGGCCTGTTCAGCCCGGAGAAGACTAAGACAGGATCTTATCAATGCATATAAACACCTTAAGGGCAGGTGCCAGGAGGACGGGGCCAGGCTCTTTTCAGTGGTGCCCAGCGGCAGGACAAGGGCAATGGGCACAAGGTGCAGCACTGGAAGCTCCACCTGAACACGAGGCAGAACTCCTTTCCCTGGAGGGTGCCGGAGCACGGGCACAGGCTGCCCGCAGAGGCTGCGCTGTCTCCTCCTCTGGAGACGTTCAGAACCTGCCTGGATGTGGCTCTGTGTGACCTGCCCCAAGCGACCCTGCTGTGTCAGGGGCTGGGCTCGATGATACCCAGAGGTCCCTTCCAACCTTGACCTTCTGTGATTCATGGGGGATGCCAGGAGGTTTAGTAGCTTATGCAAATAATGTCATGATTAATTTGTATTGTAGTTGCTTTTAGGTTTTGGTGAGTTTCTATTCTGTGATGCTCTAGAAATAGCAATGAGCACACTGTCCCAGGAGACCACCAGGCTCCCAGACCTCAAACTGGGCTTCTGCACTTGAGGCAGAGAAAAACATTTAACACCTTTGCCCCCCCCCTTTTTTTTTAAAAAAAAACAAAAACAAAAACAAAATCAAAAACAAAAAACCCACACTGTAGTCTGGGTGCAGTTTTGCATTGAAGAGACCTTTTTAACAAAGGGTGAAATCCATTGTCCTTCAGAAGATGGTTTTGTTTACCTCAATCAGTGCTAAAATATTCATTAAAGACAGCAGAACTGCTTTGTATTATGCAAAGAAACTTTGTATTAGTGTTGCCTGTATGTGTTCAGCATATGAATGCATAATGTTCTTAATACTCAGACACTGCAAATACTTGTTTTGAAAAAGGATCCTGATGACTTTCTAAAATGTATATTTGATTAAAAAAAATAAGCTCAGGATTATGTTAGTCCTCTGGATAATTTTCATATGAAAGACTGAACAAAGTTTGCTCTCAGAGTTTTTCAGGAGGAGTAAATTGATTTAAAAAGAAAATGTGAGATGGAAAAAACGCAACAAGCAGCTGTAATTTTTCCACTAGTAGTTCTCTCTTGTTGCCTTTAGAGACATTTGTGTCTGTTTTTTGGAGTTTTTTTGTGTAATATGGGCCTCCCTGCTGGGCTGGTTCTTCCCAAACATATTCCCCAGCAAACACCTTGGATGCAGTCTTCCAAAACAAAGTCAAGTCATTCTGGTGGCATTTTTCTGCCATTTTCCAGTCAAAATTTCCACTGAAGCAAATGAAAAACACTCTGCAAAATTTTCAGAAATCGTTTATAATCCACAGCCTAAGAAGCTAGGGAATGCCAAATTAAAATTGGCTTTGGACATGTGTGTTAGTAAATGCCAGATTGACTTGGTGCCCCCCTCACCCTGTACTTGTGTCCTACTGGCAATATATTGTTTCTTCGAGCCTTTATAGCCCTTATAGCCTGATCTGAAATACACAATGTTATTGGTTTTCTTAAACAGGTTATCATAATGTTGTAGGAAGTTTGTGTTAGTTTTGTTGTCAGGAAATGACAGTGATGTTCAAGAATAAGTACAAACTAATTGGGCATAGATAGAGACGAATCTGGGTTCTTTAATAACTACAGTCTTAACTATGGACTAACTGAGTGTAACTGATTCATAATCTGCTTTCTGTCAAGATAAGAGCAATACTTTTGCAACTTACAACAGTATTTAATAATTTCTGAAAGAGTAAAAAGAGATGACTTGATACCACTTAGTAAGGCCATTTTTAGTCAAAATACTGTTTTTTGCCTGGAATTATCACATTCCAGTTCTCTAATTTGAGTCTTCTTTCTGCTCTATTAGAGGCTTAGTTATTAATAGCATTATTGAGATGAAACAGTGGTAAATTTCTAACTATTTTTATTCATCAAGTGTCCTGAGCATATTCTTCTGCCTTTTGTCGCAATCTTCTGCAGAGCTATGTGCAAGTGAGCGCTTTTCTATTCCCCCAACTGCTATAACTCAATGTGATGGCTTTAAATAATGGGAAGCCATAAAATATGATGGAGTTAAGCAAATTCAGGAGGAAATAATGTGAAAAATATTATTTGGAGTAGATACAGATCATAGTTTTGATTTTACCTGTCCATTGCTACATTTAAAGATGTTCCTGTTATGGTCCAAATCAACCAAATATAAAACTCTTAAAGGGAGATTTCCTCATTCTTGTCTGAGAAATGAGCTAGCAATGGTCTTCATGTATTTTATTAAACAAAATATCATTTAATCTGTCTTTTATGGGAGGCCATTTAAATGTACTTGATGGCATTTAGTTTTCATTGCTACAAAGTGAGTTCATGAAGTTATGACTGAGGTTAGTCAGAATGAGCAAGCAGGGAGGCTGATGTGTGAAGGTAAACTGGTATCAGCACAAGTCTGGCTGCTGGCTGTTCATTCGCTGGCATGGGTGCCGTGGGCGCTATTGAGAGGAGGAACGTAGGTTGCTCAGTACAGGGCTGCAGTTTTATTCCTGTTTATGGCAAAACTTCAAAGGGAAAAGTCAGGTTATGTGTCTTTTCTGTGATTTCAGGTGTGATCCCTGCAAGGATGTGATTACAAATCTTCCATTCTCAGGGCGTCCCGGCAGCCTGTGGTGCACACGGGGTTTAGTCTGGCTTTTTTTCAGGTGGACAAATAGAGTGTAAGCTATCAGAGCAGTTCAGTGATGGCTCTAGATGGACCTTTCTCATCTTCTGTATCTATACACTATATATACTCTAAATGCTGTTTTACAGTCATTTTACCGCATGGTAAGCTGTACTTCAAGGTGTTCCCTACTTGTGGCTGCTGAGTGACTGTGCATGCATGTGTGCGCTGTTCAGCTCCAGGCCTTGATCTCAAGTAGCAGAGGTGACAGAAAATGTGCCCCTGGGACAGGGACCCTACATGGGGCCATGAGTGCTGCTTAATAAATAAAGTACTTCTGTGCCAGATTAGAGGATCTTTTGTTCAACACACTACATGAATCAGAAGACAAGGATGAGTAGCCATGATTTATATTCTGCATTACTATGCACATGATGATTTTTGTAGGAGAAAAGAGGGGCCAAACCAGGTGATATGTCTAAAAAGAAAGACTGTGCTAACTGCTGGACTGAAGCCAGATGCATCCTTCACTGTGGAAACTAGGAGCACAGGTGATGTGCTTCTTAACTGGGAGGAATGCTGATCTTCCTGTTCCTCCAGTGATTAGCTGTGTGATTGAAGAAAAACATAGCTTTGTCTGTATGACCATTAAAAATTGTGGGGTTTTGTGTGTTGTTCCTTTTACTGGAGTCTTAACCAAAAGAAGCGATGGTGCTAAGCAGGCTTCTCACTTAGTCCTCACCTGCGTTGTCTGCACTCACTGCCTGACTCTGCATTTCCAGCACTTAGTGACTGTTCAGAAAAAAATATCTCCAAGTAACAAGATGTGCAGCAGTATTCTGTAAGTTTCTACCATAACCCTTCCTTCCACCATGTCTACTATGTAAATTAAGCTCCAGGTTCACAGAGGCTCGTAATCCCACAGCAACCAGTGCTATGTCTAACACTTAACCAGGCCTATCTAATTTTTTTTTCAGTAAATACAGGATTGTACATTTTTGTTTTCACAATTGAAGTACAAATTTTAACTGAGTTTTATAGAGCGGAAGTAAAGTGACATCAGTCTTTGGTGGATGTACAAGGAGAGGAATTGGTGATGTGATTTCTAGGGTTCTTTATTTCTCAAACTCTGCTTTTGAGATGTTCAGGTGAACTTGCGCCTCTCTGAAGATCCATTTCCTTAGATTTCTGAGCACTGTCACACTGGTTGTTCTTCATCGTCCTGTTGTATCAGAGCTCTGTGGTGAAGCAACATCATCTTCTGTGGCAGCTGTGTATATTGACATAGGAAGGAAGCTTTTTTGTTGTTGTCCCTCAAAAGCAGGTTTCTGAACTACATGATCCCAGATTTGCACTTTTAAAATCAGCTGTCTGAAAGCTGCTAGTCTTCTCTTAGTCAGCCGCCAGTGTTATTTACAGCCTGTCTGCCTCGAGGGTAGGAGATAAAATACTCCTTTCATACCAAATATTTGTACTTCTAATCAGAACGGAAGATTTAATGAACTTGGTGGTTTTATATTCATAGCAGGAGAAACTGGTTTCTTCTGGTCCTCCTACTTGTATGCTAACAAAGACTGTTAGAAATGCCTTTCTTGAAAATCAGGCTGGGAAAAGAGATAGGAAAAAAAGATAGGAAAAGACTTTGGGGCTTGTTACTTCTTCCCTGGGTTCAGACCTGCTGACCTGCATCTCTGTAGTTGTCCTAAGGTCAGGAAGGTTGAAGGACCCTCAGAGAAGGAAGTACAGTGAGCTGGGACCCCCAACCATCGCCAGGGTCTCTGCAGGCTGCTGCATTGTATCCCTGGCCAGAGCTTTTAGCTGAGTAAATGCAAGTTTCTTATGGTGTAAGTATTAAAGTATTAAATAAAAGCTTTTTACTTAAAAGGGGGAAAAAAGCCCCAATGAAGCCACAAAGGAAGTTGGTAGAAGGAAAGTATCTTAAATCTCTCTAGGATTTCTGCTAGAATAAGCAGGGAAATCAATTGGTGTTTTGGGAGAGGTAGTAAAATCTCAACAACTAAAATTAAATTCTTTTTAGCAATAGAAATAGAAGACTACAAAGGTTATATTGGGAAATATTGTCTGTATTCTCCAAGTTCAAGTCACCTCTGAGTGCAGGAACACTTGTCAGCGTCAGTACCAAAGTTTCCAGCAGATATTCTACTCTTGTTAAATCTGAACACTGCTTCTCTGTGGCTGAAGAGCTACAGGATGCTTTGCTGAGTCCATAGAGTTGACAAGGAAAACAGGAGGAGCCCTCTGAGTGAGTGGAAAGGGGCCATTTCTCACCACACCACTATATAATTTTAAGATGTGATTGAGTATTTCAAGGTGCCAGCTCATTCTCTAGTGGAAAATGGTAGTAATTGTATTTACAGTTGCCCATATGGTCCCATCAGAGACATGGAGGACTGATGTGGTGCATCTGCCAAATGTAGCAAGGTGGGAGGTGCTGTGGCAAAGCTTCAGGGGCTGTTTGAGCTTTGTAGGTGTGAAGAGTCTGCTGATAGCTGATGGTATCCTTGAGCGAGAATAAAATCAAGGACACCTTAACTCTGTTTTTGTAAATAAAATACAAGTGGTATGTTCCAGAAAATCCTAAGCATATATCTATCCTTAACTCTGATTGGTGAATGTCTAAGGATGGATTTTGTTTCCTCTCTTGATCTTTTAGTTTTCACATCTTAATTCCAAGCTTTGCCAAAAGCTCTGATAAAACTTACTTTTATTAGAAATTTCACTTTTTAGTTCTTCTCTTGTGCTTTCACAAAGGCAGTGGTTTACAGACACAGCCTTAAGCAGTTTCTACGGTTTCCCAATATGTCTGCCAAACAAAGCAAGCACAGGTACTGCAGGAACAGTATTTCCCTCTGCTGTAAGCCACTTGGCAGTGCCACAGCCCAGCCCTGAGAGGCAGCTCTGTCCGTTCGGCTGTTTCTTCCCTGTGCTGCCACTCAGCAGTGGTTCATTTCACCTTCCGTCTCAGCCGCAGCCCTTCCAGCGCAAGTCCCCTCGGTGTGCATTTAATAGGTGCATCCCTCCTTATGCCTTCTTGCTGTCTCTTGGGTGGTGCCATTCAATACATTGCAGTGCATCTGGACCTTTTGCTTAAGTTTTGCATCTTGACATCTTTGAATTTGAATTTTGTACTTTAGGTCCATCATTAAGCTGTAAATTGTATTGCTGGCTTGGAGCATTTGACTGTTTCTCAAGTCTCTTGACTTCCAAGCTGTGGTGTGGTAGTTGAGATTTTAGGCCATTCAGCTGCCGCACCTTGCACTAGGATTGGTATTTGCATCATTCTGAGGAGATACAGATTTGGGCCACGTATTTGGCCCCAGTTACCAAAACTCAATGTGGGGCGGCACCTGGCTACATGCTTATGGGGTGGAGAGGCCAGGTGGGCTGCGCAGCAGCAGTAAGTTGGTAGAGCTGCACTTCCCAGAGGCTGGTGAAGGTCCCCACCAGATGAATGTCCATCATCCTGGCTCTGCCACAGGCAAAGCTGTCCCTCCTTTGTTGCTCCTAAAAGGAGCCTGAAGGAGCAGCTCTGGCATATGACCCTAGGGGAGGCAAAGACACCCAGTTCTCCCCCAAGCAATTTTGGTCTTGCCAAGTATTCTGCTTTCTATGAGCATGAGTATTTCCTGAGCTGGAAATGCTGTTCTGGAAAGGGTTTCTTGCGCCTTTTGTTCTGCATATTTTCAGCTGAGTATTTTGTAAAAAGTCTCATTGTTACTCTACTGCAGACCAAAATCTAAAGAGGTGGTATTGGTGCTTTTCACTAAGCAGAGATCTTTCTTGGTATTAGTATTCCATGGAGCTATAGAAATATGCCCTGTGCACAGCTCTATAAGGGATGATTAAGTTGTCATTGCGTAAGATGAGGGATTTTCCCACAGGTGTTCCCAGCCAGCACGTACATGCTCCTGTAACAGGGTGCAGTGTGTTGTGGCCATCTTTGATCTGCTTGTTTGCTACCTTCTGTCCCAGAGGAAACTGCACTTCTGTAGTGCTAGGGTTATACAAAAGTAATGTGCTTTAGATGTCTTCAGCTGGAAAGACATGATAGACCATGCCATGAATATTACATAGATACCAGCCAGCTTGGAACCTGGAGTACTTGCTCCAGACAAATATTCAGCTGTAGGTTTTTCTGTGGCTGCAGTGATGGATGCTGTAAGGGGAAAAATATGCTTCAAGTTCCTTCTCCAGTTACTTGAAAGAGAAGGGTAGAAAATACTTATAAATGCTTCTAGAGGTCTGAAAGAGAAGAGATGTTTAAAGGACTGTGGATACAACTATCCTTTAATAGATAAGTGTAAATCATAGGTGGAGGAGAAGCTGTTGCAGTCATTCCCCACTGGCTTTCCCTTGCTGTGAAAGGACTGTTGCAGTGAGTCTCACTCCTATCTCTCTGCTCTGTGTTTTGTTGAATTTTCTCTGAAAAATGAAAATGGCACATCTGTAATGTTGAGACATTCTGGCAGGCAGGGTGTCAGAAAATTTGTGTGTGATGCTCTTGTAATGATGTTTTCTAGTGGCTGCAGCTTTTCTCAAATGAGCACAGCCATCCATCCATGGTAATATTCTATAAATACACAAATACGGCCAAATCACTGGGCAGTGCAACACACAGGCTGAATAGGCTTTAGCTTAGAGCTGAACATTCAATTTGTCTGATTTAGCAGAAAAATACAAATTTCTGGTATTATTTTTTTTTATGATAGCTTTTTCCTAGGCCATCCTTACTTTGCTTTTATGAGCCTCAGGTTGACTGGGAGAAAGTGTTTGCTTCAGAGAGCCCCTCCATTGTTTGACAGCGCTTTGGGTTCTGGTTTTGTGCAAACTTTGTTGTGTTGGTGTCCATAGTCTTCATACCCTTGGCACCCCATTTTGTTCTCATTACGCAAGATGTTTATGGTAGGCTGTGCAATATGGGTGAGTTATCTTCAGGTCTGCTATTGCCATATGTCTAACAGTAGATAAGCAGTATGCAGCTTGTTATCTCAACAGAGAGACAAAGCCTTACCATGGTTGATGGAGCCACAATAATAGCCTCAACAATATTAGCTCATTCTAGAGCATCAATGCACTTCCCTAAAACCGAGCTTTTGAGAGAGGGAGGTTGGGCTAGTTTTTGAGGTTGTGGTGGTTGTTTGAGCAATTGGATCAGCAGAAGGCACTTCTGATCAGTTTTTAACTCTGGCCTCACTTTTTTTTAAATGCTATTGTACCCTGGCACCAACTCTATTGCTCTTGTAGGGGGATTAATAGAATGACATTGGAATACTGGAGTACTCTGAAATAGCGGGTAGGAGCTGTGCTCACGCCCTGAAGATCTCTCCAGTTACCATCCGTTCACCAAGGCAACCTGTGGTAATCCAAGAGAGTACATTTCTGCCTCCTAGCTGAAAACACATTTAATCTGATCTTTTTGTGGCATCCCTCTATTACAGAATGCTGAAGTTCTCTTGTGTGATTTGTTTTGCTATTTTCACCTTCTGACTGCCCTAATCTGTCAGATTTACGATCTGATTATTTTAGTTTATTGTTAGATTACAAATTAATTAATACTGCAATGGTGTTGGCTTGCTAGCAATATTCATTGGGGTCATCTCACACAGGTAAGCAAATCATCAACCTAAGGACATGGATTTCCTTCTTACTTTTTCACATTGTTCACTTGCCCTTCCTGTCTCAGTGACACTGTGTTGCTCTGTAATGCCAAAAGAGTTCACGTAGCTGTCTCACTTGCTACGTATTCTCTGTCATCAGTTCCCATATGTGGTGTTTTAATGTTTGGTTTGTGCTGGGCAGTATGATCTGCTGCTGCACTCACATCTTTCCTGAGCCCTCTGCCTTTGCTACTTGTATGCAAAGCAGTATTCGTGGTGTCACTGTGGGAATAATTTGATTTATTTTGCATGCAAGAGAGAGATATCTCGTTGAGTTCTCCTACCTCGCCAATAACTAGGTATCAATATATCAATTGTCAGGTCAAGTCTCCTAAACAACATCTGGCTCAGCCTGCTGTTTCTTTATTTGTTAATAAAGCAATTTTTCCTTGTATCATCTTGCAAACTGCTATTACTCCAAGGTCATGTTTTCTTTAGGTTGTGGCTCAGAGTCTCATTTCAAAACAAACCTCTAAGCCCCACTTGTGATGGGATTGTCTGTCAGAGCTGGTGTTTATCAGACACTCCATCCCTCCTCTGCAAAATGTTAACCTACATTACCTTATAGGGCTGTGTGTCTCAGACACTTCAAGAGCTTCATGGCTCCGTGTTATGGTCTGAGGCAGTTACTAACCCGTGATATCTTGTATCAGCTTACATTTTTGAAATGTTGAAAAATGTCTCTTTTTGGGTGTTTTTGATATTCCAGCCCTGTGTTAGATTACCTGAAGTGAGTGAGCAGGAGCTCTAGTGAAATATTACCATCCTGGGGTTTGTAATTGTGTTGGGGCTCCCCAGGTCACCCACTCTTCATATGAATCTGTGGAAAGCCAAAACTGGCATGGTCCTGCAAGTGGTACTGCTCCTCATCTAATTCAGCCCATGAAACACAATACCAAAGACTTTGGCAGGTTAGTTCTTGCCTGGATTAGGTCACCTGCTGCAGAGAACAGGTGCCAAGTGAAGTGTGCAGTAGGTTATTTTTTGCTGCAGTAGTCTAGGATGCCCATCCTTGAATATCTGAGAGCTGTAAACAAGCCTTTTTCCTATAGTGTAACAAGACGTGTATCTGCTGTAGAGCTACCAAGAGTTGGGAAATGCCCCTCGCCCACAGCCAGTTAGGTGTTTCCATCACTTGGCTGGAAATTTGGGGAAGGGCTACAGGACAGGCAGCTGAATCCTAGATATGGAGCAGGAATGGGTCGGTGAGCTTTAGACTACAATATTGCCACTGTTTTACAGTTCATCCCATCTGTCAGATAAAAGTCAAAATGAATGGATTAAACTTCGCCAAAATACATTTGACCTTGTCAAAGCATTTTCATCTCGACCTTCGTTTCACCAGTGTCTTTCATGTTTCAAGTTACGGCCAAATTTTGAAGTCTGAGAGTTTCCTAGGGATGGATTTTGCTCTTCTCCGTCAGTTCCCTGCCCTGCACTGGAGTCTTTCCAGTGTGAGGACACAGTGACTTGTGGTGGCCTCCCGGGGAGGGAGGTCTAAACCTCTGTGTGTGTCTGTCAGCAGCAGTTGCTGAGCACAGTCCCAGGACTCTGCTTTCTTCAATGGGGTGTTTAGTAAGGCAGGACTGATGCACCAGTGGGCCTTGCCGGGGTCACACCAGCTCCCTGAAGGAGTGGTGGATCTGAGCAAACATATTTTAACAGTGGTACAGCAGTAAGAAGGGTGAGTCACAGATACTCAGAATAAAAAGTGCAAACCAAAACACGGATGTGTTTTCTTCACTGCAAGGAGTGGGAGGTCCCCTACTAGTGCAGGTGCTGTGCAGTCAATTGTGGTCCTCTCAGTGGTGCTTTAAGGTGGCAGTACAGGTGGTAGGTGCAAAGGAGGGGACAGTGCTCAGCATTTCGATCATGGTGCTGATCAGAATTGTCTTTGTTTATCCGATCTCCCCAGTAACTGGAATGCCCAGGCCTCCTTTGCCTCAGCTCCCTTGGCCTGTGCATTTTGTAAATATCAACAAAATGACATTTCCCAATGACCACAAAACAATAAAGAAGCCAGCCTTCCTCCCAACTAAAAGGCACTAAGGGGAGCAGCAGCAATTTAAAGCTGTTTAAAGCCCAAATCCTGGTTGTTCCTCCTAAGCCTTCCACTTAGGATTATTTGAATTGCTGTCTGAGAAGTTCCTTGCTACAGGCACTGTATTGATGTTGCCAGTATCTACTGCTGCTGCAAGAAAGCAAGCAGCTTGAGCAAGGGTGTTGAAAGTATCAGTCTGTTCAGAAGTCAGAGTTGGGAACTGAAGACAGATATCACAAGTATGTTAACATTTCATATAATTGCAGCCATTATCTCTTTCAATGACCATCTCGATAATATGGCCAGAGAGAACACTTTCACTGAAGTCTGAAGACTGGTATTGTATTTAGGGTTATCATTCCAGTATGCACTGATGTGCTAGAAGAAGCCTGAAGGGAAAACAGATGTAAGAAAGTAATTCTTGATTTCAGAATTAAATTATGAGACATTGTTTTAAAGCCTCAACAATTTTTTTCTCCATTTATTATATATACTTACACACGTGTCTTCCCTTAAAGGAAAACAAAATCTCAGAGTAACTTTCTTCATGTGTATAACCCTGAAAAAAATTCTTGAGACTTCAAAATAAACAAAAGAACCCAGTTCCCTAACATAACTTGGTGCATGTGGTAGTCTGTAAGCAGTTCATTACAGTTGTCCTTTAAAGTGGTTTCCAGGCTGGGATTGCAAGCAACGGGGAAACAAATTATTTAGTATGGAGAAATAAAGGGTATGGCATCCAAAAATGAAATAAATCCCTTAGAGCTTGATCTGGAGTGGAGGAAATACTTGGGAATGTTTCCAGATCAGAACAAATCAAGCAGGATTTTGATTTAGTGATACCAAAACCCAACCTCGCCCTACCGCCAGTTCATTAATCGTAACTACCCAATACCATTGCTGCTGCAAAGTGGATATGCACTGCTGTCCTCTGTGAGCGTTCCTGTTGTTAGGCTCATAGGACTGGTATTACAGTGTCCCAGGAAGTGAAGGGGTACTGTCACTTATTTGTGTGCACTTTAATTGTACGGTTGTGTCTCAAAATAGGAAGTATGGCAGAACTTCCGTTTAATTAGAGTTAGTTTCTGTACATGAAATGGAGAGAAACTTCACTTGATTAATTTAAGTCTGCTTCCTGCCTTTCATTAGCAAATAAAGGCTTTGTATGCTGGGGTGGGGGATATTGAGGTAGGGAGAGAGATCAAAGGCTGCTGTTTTCTGCTGGGTGGTTTTCCCAATCAAGCCTTCAGGAAGTGGCCAAGACACTGGAACTGCTGCGAGGGGACTCAGACACAGATCAGGGCTGGCAGGTTTGTGCTCCAGGCTCTATGAGAAGACTTAGAAACTATTTTTGTTTAAAGTATTTCTCACTTTCTGCATTATTCAAGACTTAAGGCCTTTTTGCAGATTCCCTCTGGCATCCCGTGCTGCAGACAAAGGCCCATCTGTGACCTGGCTGCTGTGTGCGGTGAGGGGAACTTTCGTCCTTCCCAAGCTGTAGATGGAACTAAAAAGATCAGTAAGATGCCACCTTGGTACTGAGGAGTCCTGAGGCCATCGACAGTGCAGATTTGCCCCAGAACTTTACCACTGTCTTGTAAGGATGCAAACTTTTGCAGGAATCTCAATAGCTTTGTATTTTAGATAGAGCTGGATCTAACTTTATACCAAAGTTACATCTGGCAAATGCAATCTGAAGTTAGAATTAGGCCATGGGGGTTTTTTTTGTTTCTTTTTTCTCCTTTTTTTTTTTTTTTCTTTTTTTTGTTTGTCAGGAGAAAGTTACCTGCAAGAACTATCATGCTTTTTCTAGTGAAACTGCTCATTTTGAGGTCATTTGTTAATCTGCAAGAATCGTGTATGTATTAAGCTATGCAGACTGCGTGGTGTTTAACTTCCTAGCAGATGTAGGTCTCTGTTTATTGTCACAGAAGAAGGTTCAAGGCTATTTTCTGACAGGGAACCAAGCAAGAATCTGTCAGAGGAGTCTTATGCTTTTGGAGAAGGGAGGACTGTGGTTGGTGCAGGACACAAAGTGAGAATTGCACCAGAGCTGGTTGCCAGACTGGAATATTGTTGTGCTTGATGGGATGTCCATAGGACAGAAGACCTTAGGTAGTTGTGGATAGGAAGACAGTATAAAGATGTTGGGTTTTTTTCATTTTAATTATTGTTTTTTTTAATAGTGGCACTGATGAAAAAGTCATGCAAAACATGCACTGCACCAGTGAAGCTGCGTGAAGGTAACTGATGGAAATGAAAAGAGCATTCTTAGCATTTCCCTTATCTAAATCCCCAGTGCCTGTTCCTGGAAGCCATGGGCAGAACAGGAGACTGAAGCAAGGAAATGCCAAGTGGCTCTTGAAAGCAGCGAGAACCTTTCTGAACACCACTGTTCTCTGGCAAAGCATGTTCCCACACTGTCCTTTGGTGACTGGGATTGCTTTGCTCGGTGCTTAACCTCGAACATCACTGATCTGAAACCTTCTGTGAGGTGAAGAGGAAAAAACCATCGCTATAAAGCCAGCATTAAAAGATGCTTTTAAAAAGCATATAAAAAGGAATGAGAATCTTGTACTGAATCATTTCCTACAGAAAGGAAAGCCGTGGACTGAACCCTCTCGACTTTGCCGCGAGTCACAGCCTCCCAGCCACGCTCTGGTCAGGAGAAGGGGAGGGCTGACCTCATAGCCATGGCTCTCAGTTCATGATCAACTGTTTCTTGAAAGTCTTCTGGAGATGACTCACAGTTCTCCTTTCACTTCACAGCTCATGAGCAAAAACATGTGATCTGGCAAGAGCGAGTGCAGTTATCTGCCACAGACCATCAGGCTTTTACTGTGGATGAAAACTGTCAGTCACTTGTTGAGTTGTGCAGTCTGTAAGCATGACAAACCCTATTTCCCATTATTTTGGAGGAAAGAAAAACAATCAGGAAAAGCAAGTAATTTTTTGAGCGGAAACAGGTCTGGTTTGATTTTACAATTTCAAATTGAAACAGTTTCCAATTTTATTGTTTTCCCCATAAGCTGTTAATCCTCAATCAGAACTGAAGGCAGTGAGTTCCTAGAGATGACTGAGATGTGCCTCTGCAGCCCACCCTGCAGGGCTTCCTGCAAGGGGTGGGTTCAGGGTGACTGTCTGGGGCACGTGCCTTAGGTGGGACAACTGAATGGTTGCTATCTTGAAAGGGAGGCAGGTCACTAGCAGAAGATGATAGGGGGCATGTTTTTCCCACATCTAGGTGACAAAATGTGGTTCAAGAACTCATCTTTTATTGCAGTCTGGGAAACTAATAAGGATCATGGATGGGGAAAAAAAGACAAAAGATCTAGTCTCCCAGAGAAATCCTGGAGTGGGATAGTGTCATGAGGCTTTTCCATAGGAACTGTGGGATGGTTTCTGTATTACAAAACTGTTCCACTTCCCAGGTCCCATTGTACACTCTTCCTCTTGTCCATAGAGTTTACTGAGTGCTCCCTTCAGGCCTGGGAGGAATCAGAGCTACAGTATGGAACAGCAAATGGAGGTGGGACTGCTTGCACAGCCCCTCTCTGGGAAAGCAAAGCAATTCTGCTGCACGCCCTGCTGAATGAGGCAGAGGTGCTGTGGACTGGTAGGAGGCTCCTCTGAAAACCAAGAGGTGTCATAATGACAGGGATTGCTCTGAACTGCTGCTGAGCCCTCCTGTGGTACTGGGAAGTGTGCTGCTATGTGTAGCATCGGGCAGTGTCACGTGTAGGGGGTACTAGTTAGACAGGGGCAAACACAGTAAAGATGATCTTTCAAATATATTGGGCAAATACAGTTTTGAGCAAGTGTGTGGTGCCGTAAAGGAAAAGAAGATGGTCGTCTGAATGGAGGAACAGAGTTGCCAAAGGCTCCAGAAAAGCTGGAAGTCTGGGAGAGGTTTCAGTAGTATATTTGCATTTGTATGTGCTGAGCACCACTGTGAAGGAAGATGGCCAGAGGTAATGTTTCTCAAGGTGGTAGCCCTGATGCACTTCACATATTTGAATAGTGTTCAGGTAAAATAGACCGTGGCCTGGGTCAGCATACTGAAGAGGTCCTGGGAATGTTGTTCTAACATGGCACATCTCAGAGAGGATGATTTTTAACTGAAGGACATAGAAGATGCGTGGGGCTGCAGCAGAACCGATGCGTAACTGAGTTTTAAGAGTCCAGCTGGAAATTTTGGCAGGGCTAATGGAGTATGTGATGAAAGACTGGATTAGGACTGAGTCTTGGAACAAAACAGCCTGAGATTATCTGTTGGAAGATCTTGAATTAACATGTGACAATCGGCTTCCCACAGAGCACAAGCTGCCAGTTTGACCTTCCCTGCTGGGTGGGTGACCTGGCACACTGATGGGATATGTGTCAGCAAAGCTCTGGGACCCTGTGCTGAGGAGCTGGTGTGGAGGGTCCTGTGCTCAGAGTCAGAGCCCACAGAAACTGCTGCCTGCTAAGTGGAAAACAGAAGCATTTTTGAGCACCAGCATGGTGTTGCATGGGCAATGACAGCCTGAGTTGCACAGGATTATCTGTCAGATTAATATTATTGTTGCAGCAGAAGATGAACGAGCTAGCAACCTGAAAGCAAAAGGGACGCTTGCTGATTTTGAATTGAAAATTGGTATACAATTCCATGTGTTAGCAGATACAGTATTTGTAGTACTGAAAAAAGGAGTCATATGAAGTGGAAGGTGAGGCAATAAAACTCTTGGCTTTTTTGGGGTCAGCTAAAGGAATACAAACCAAAGGAGGTAGGGGTAAATAACTGGAAAAGATTTTGCCATGATAACAGCTGGGAAAAGTGCTTGTTATTGTATATTCAAGTCCTTGGTATTTTTAATTCTGGGAGTTAGTTCACTGAAAGGTCAGGGACTGAACCAGTGAGGGGGAATTTAAGGATGTCTCCAGGGAATGAGAAACTCTCAACAGAATACGCCTAGAGCTGAGAAAGCTCTGCTGCCCAAAGCCATGTTTCAACAACCTTTCCTTTCTGCTAAGGCAGGAATAAAAAGATGAGTTGGATTTCTACTGTTGGTGTCAGATGCTGATAATGAGTGTGTTCCCTTTGGTTTTTATTGGTTATAGCAGGAGAGAAAAATGGAATATTTAGCTAATGCTGAAAGAGGTAAATTAAAAGTGAAAACTCTCCACTGCTGCCAGGAAATCTGAATTGCTGGTTTGAGAGGAAGCAAAGCAGTAAGGGCTGCTGTGGGCAGTGTCACGGGATTGCCCTTGCACCAAGCTGCATGTTCAGCAGTGCCATACCTGCAGCAAAGCGCCAGGATCACTGTGGGACTCCCCTTCTCCAGTGGTGAAAGCCTGAGAGATTCCCCAATGCTTCTTTGACATAGGCACTTCATGAGCTGGGATGTGTAAGGGTTTGCAGGGAATTCTGAGGGTCAGCAGAACTGGCCATTCTTGCTCTGTAAGGTCTTCAAGAGCTGGACAATTGGCACAAAAGTAAGAAGAGTCCCAACCTTATGCAGAATGAGCATGATGTGCAAGGTGACTCTTCGTTAGAGGAATAAAGTGCAGCTTGTACCTGGATGCCCTTTCACATCTCATAGTGCTGTGTGCAAGCATCCGTCTAGTCCTGTGTATTTTAAAAT
Source organism: Falco peregrinus (assembly GCF_023634155.1). Classification (NCBI taxonomy): domain Eukaryota; kingdom Metazoa; phylum Chordata; class Aves; order Falconiformes; family Falconidae; genus Falco; species Falco peregrinus. Next base: position 80,622,897 of record NC_073725.1, on the reverse strand, counting down.
GAATGCAAGTAAATATTGCAGTATGTTATACAGACCAGAGCAGATTGAATCGGTGAACTCTGCAAGAGTGAACAGTCAGCTCCAGAAAATGAGGATGCTGTGGCGTGTGATGTTTGGACTTTGCTTCCCTTCAGTAAGGGACTAAGGTTCAGTTATTTATGTCCTTGCTAGTAAGTATTTGGAAGCAATCATCATAGGAGCAGGTGGTATCTCAGATATTTTAAATCTCAGTAAAATGTTCTGCTCTTTACATTTTTGAAGGAAGCAAGGACAGAATAAGCTTGCATATGCAAATGAGGATCTACATTAGCGACATGTGAATTAGCCAGGCTTGCTGTGGATGGGAGCTACTCATCGTCTGTCACTTAAAATACATGACTTTGTATCACACTGCTCGTCTGAGAGCTCAGATGGGGTGTGAGAGGGAGGATTACGTTTTCTTTCTCTCTTTTGTTTTTAATTATTGGTTTGTGGGTTTTTTAGCACAGCTGAATGGGAAATAATGTTTGTTTCCAGAAATGGGTTTGCAGGAGCTCCTAGGAAGCATTACAAACACTCAGGCATTCAGGCACACCCCACAAAGAATAAATGGGGAATTGGTACATGTGAATAGACCATGGGTCTTGAATAATCATCCTCCCAAACTCTCCAGGGAATGCTGTTAGAATCTGAACATTGTGGGAGGAGAACTAGGATTTATTTGGTGAAGATTCACTTACCATAAATAAATAAATAAAAATAAGTAGGCTAAATTAGTAATGAATAGTTCAGCCAGCTCTAATGCTAAATAAACATACTGAATTGTAATGAAAATACTAAAGCCTGTTTGAACTGGAGCTAGAAATCCAAGGAGAAATAACTGTGTGGTACTTAAATTAGCACTCACCATAAAATATAAATATATGATATAAAATATAGATTTATTTTTTTTAACCTCCTGAGATTTTAAAGATTTATCTGTTCCCTATGTTTGAAAGGCTTGAACTAGACCATATTCAGTGCTATACAGTGACATAAATCACTGAAGAGTTATAAAATTCCTTGATGTATGCTTTTGGACAGCAACTATATTTGTAGAGGCACTCATGGGGGTGCATTTATACTGATATGAGACTGTTTAAAATTCATATAGCTATCTCCATATAAAGCATTTTTATAGGATTTTCCACACTATGGGGGGTTGTGCGACTTTAATTATACAACTCAAGCTGAATTGGTAAAACTTATATGTGAAGATAAGCCCTTTAGCAAGGCAGACTCTTGCACTTGAACTTAAAAGAAAATCATTTTCTTCTTGTGAGTTACCCCGAGAACAGCTGGAAAAATCAATAGCTGCTCCACCACACAGGAGAGACTGCTTTCCAGCCAGCCCAGGGAGTAGCATGGTGTGTTTGTGCTGTTATCCCAGTGTAGCTGAGATGACCCACCTCTGGGTGGCATGAGGCTTCTCAGAGGCCACCAATCAGCCTCTCATTGCCACTTTAGACCATTTATTAAACTCTGTAGAGCTGCACTGAAGCTGCCAACTGTGGTGTGAGTCAAAGACTTAAGAGCATCTTGAATGAAACTGCAGTGGAGGCAAAGAAAAGCAACATGCAAATGGAACTCTCAAAAGGGGGTCAAGAGTGTTTCTATTGGAGAAAGTGCAGCTGCCCTTTTATTGAGGGCAAAACCCTCAGGTGATGGTGTGGGACCAGTTTCAGGACTGCATGGGGCCAGTCCTGGCTGATGGGCTGCAGATGACCAGCAGTGCTGGTGCTTTGGTCTTCTCGGCTTGTTGACCAAGAGTAACTGAAATGCCCCATGGGATCAGAAGTGCTTTGGAGGTTGTGGCAGCTAGAAATTGATACCAGTATCTTAGTGGTGAATAGGAATGTCTCAATGTGCAGATTGGCAGTTACATGCCTCTAAGAATGTGGGCAGCATGCTGGCAGTGATAGGGAAAAGAGCTATCAGGAGGTAAGATTCACTAGTTCACCTGATAAAAACAGGATTATCTCCATCCTTAAATTCTGCAAAGCATCTCTTTGAGGCAGAATCTATTTGTATTCTCTGACTGCACTACACAACAAACAGAATATAAGAATTTAGAAGATACTAATAAGGCATGTAGTCTCCCAATGTGAACTGAAAATGAAAAAATGAGAGCTTTTTGCTTTATTATAATGGCATGGAGCAGAGTGAAGTAATGGCTCTGCATATGAAATAGGCAGATAATCAACCTAAACCTCCTATGATCCTACAACAGAGGCACCAACACTGGAGGTAGACAGGAGAGTTAATAAATTAAGGTGCAACTAAAATAGGTTCATGGTCATTTAACAACGTGTCAGGGCTCCTAGAGAAATTAGTATAATGTATTTAAGTCTATTGTACAAATAACTTTAAACAGAAAAGGATAAAGGAAGGAGGAAATGGGAGAAGATTTATTGCAGCAAGCACTAGGGTCAACTTACTTTCACAGAAGAAAATGGCGCAAATGTGCCAGAAGGTGGCTATAGCACTTCCTTCTTCCCTCACTAGGAAGTGAAAGACATGGGGAACATATCTGAAGACCGTTATGGTGAGTTGTTCAAGTGCCTAGGAATGGCCAAATGTGATTTCTTATCTTGACTTTTCCTGGAGCAGTCATTTTCTGCTGAAGTCAACGGCCTTGTGTTGTGACAACCAACCTCAGCCCTCCTGCTCTGAGTATGGGCTCTGGCACTTGGTTGCCCAGCAAGCTTTCACATGGCTTTGGGTTTGGTTTTTTTTTTTGTTTGGTTTTTTGGGGGGTGGGTAAAACAAACTTGAGCTGTTGATTTATTTAGTTCTTGCTCTCCGTGCGTTGTTGTCAGCTTGTGAGAAGTTGCCATGTCTGTTGGGTTTCCCATCAAAGGATGGTAATCACCAATCCATCTCGGACAGAATGGATGCAGCCAGCGATTCTCTGGCTGCTGGGAATCCCTCTCTGTGTGCAGACCTTGGCAAGGTACTTTAAGTAAAATATATGCAGTTATATAACTATATAAATAGTGACTTTTAAACTCTTCCCGAAAGAGAAGTGGGGGGAATTCAGAGGTAACTATGCAGGTGCTCAGGTCGTTTTTAAGTTAGCTGATGGAATGGCTGGCTGGGTGTTGGGTTATCCTTTAGCAGGTGTTTGTGGACAGAATATAAAGACCAGTTTTGCTGAATGGGCAGTTATGGACTGAGCCTCCTCTGACAGGTGCAATGCAAGCACAAAGCTTTGCACTGCAGAGTTTTGGTGTAGTTGAGTAGGGCACAGAGTTGTTCCTGCTTTGCTGAAGGCTGAAGTTGCTCTGTCTTTTCCTTCCCATCCCAAGAGCTGTTGCATATGGAATGCCTGTTGGTTGTGCCTTAGCCCTTAGTGTCCCCTTTGGTAACCCCTGCCATGGCACCCATGAGCAAGGCATCAAGCGAGGGCCTGGGCAGCCCCCCCAGCTAACATCAGACATTGCTGGCAATGTTCACGCCTCACCCAAGGCACATGTGGGGTCTTTCGGAATGAAATATTTTTTATTTGGCACACCGGTCTGTGAAATGTGAACTAGGGAGAGTATGACATTTGCAGGCAAGGCCCTTGCTGTCATAGTTTTCCTGCTGTTTCCCCTCTGTGCAGGGCTGCACCGGCTTTGCTGCCTTTTGTGGTGAGAAGAAATAATAATTTCATATCTTACAGTGATATTACTTTCTCTGCTCCCGTGAAAGCATGCATGTGCCTAAATAGGCTCTCTAAGGACTGCGTTTTAAAAGATATCTAAGTGAATGCTATAAAAAAAGAAAAAAAACCTCTCCCCCCCCCCCCCCCCCCCGAGATTAAAATAGACATTAATTCCGATGTTTAATGGCTTTACTGTGATGATGCTCAACATCAGTTTCATGTTCATATTTTGTGATTTGTTTAGCATTTACCATCAGTGCTGTTCATTGAAACAGCATGTTATAAGTGAACAGGCTCCTAGATGACATGGGTGACTTATAAATACTTTATACAGTCAGAACATATTTATGCAGGACAACCATTTATTTGGTCATTTGCAGAGACTGAGACAGTAACGGTTACATTAGAGAGAAAAAAAGGGCTAAGTACTGCTCAAGAAGGGCTGCTTTTGGTCATTACTCTAATGAATTTACTATTGCTAGATAAAAATAGATAAGAAGTTAAAGCTTCAGGCTTTTCTGCTTCAAAGATACTTTAGAAAAATGAAGAATCAGGACCTGCCTTTTCTGATGTTGGCATAAAACTCCACTGATATCAACAGTGCAGGTGTGAGGCTTGGGAAGAATTATAGTGTGAGAGAAATATTGTTCTTTGTTTTATGAATTGAGCATTTGATTTAAAGTTTGTTAACGTACTTTAGAAATCTCTGGCTTAAATCTCTTATTTGAGGCAATAAGGCATTCTAGGCTCTTATGTCATAGAGCTAAGTGTAAATATAAATATAAAAGAGAAACAGATGTAGACAAATGTAAGCCTTGATCCTGCTTTAAGATCTCAGTGAATGGGCTGAGATCCCTGGGTCAGCCAGCAGCCCCTGCCAACTGGGATTTACTTGTGTAAGTCTGACACAGGATTGGTTTTGCTGTGAAACTACAACAAAAAGATGTCCAGATCATGTTTTCAGTGATGCTGAAAATCTGCTCCTCTAACCAAGTTTAGCTGAAGCAGGAGGGCCCAGGATGCAATGGCAGGTCATGCCTCTGTCAAGCTAGATACAGTAGTTTGCATTTGAAAATAATAACCTTTAGTTAAGCCGTAACTGTAACTAATGAGAGATTTATAGGGGAGAATTTTGTCTTGTTTTACTGTTACTCTATCTAGATATGCATTACTGGATGTGTGTGCCAGGCATGGGCTTTCCCTTTGTAAATGCTGAGAGGTTTCAGTGTTGTGAAGAGCAGAGCTCCTCAGTGCCACGTCCGGGAGAATCTGCAGTATTACTTGCTACAATAGGGCAAAATGAATACGGTCTCAATTATAAAATCATCCCTTTCATAATTCATGCCATTTAGAATCTCTCACCACAGCAGGGCTTCATCAGAATGCAGGACAGGTTTACAGACCCCTTTTCTCTCCTGCTCCATCGTTCCTGAAACTGCTGCAGATCTTCCCAGCAGCTCTGCTGGTTTCATTTGTTTATTTACCTTCCATTGTCCTCCTTGTTCTCCATGCTTTGGGGTCAGTTGATGACCGGCAGATCTGCCCAATTTATTCCTGTGTATGACAAAGGAGACCTGGGTCAACCGATGAGCCGTGAACTTCTATTTCTATTTCAGTGCAGTTGTATGACAGTGATCTGCACACTGCCAGTCATCCACCATATTGATGAGATTAGCTGGCAATTAAAAACCCAGCCAAGCCAGGCAAAGGAAGATGACTCAATTAGCAGAATGTCACTGAATCTAATTTACTTTGCTTATCACAGATTTATTCTCTAATGAATTAGAAAAGAAGAGCAGGACACCTTCGGAGGGAGATCTAAGGGCTTAAAGGCTTAAATGCTTTCTAACCCCTTTATGCTCGTGGTTTGGTTTGCGGGGAGTGTGCTGATACTGCTAATCACACAGAAAGGCTGGTTCCCTATAAATGTACCCCATGAGAGTATATCAACAGAAGTCATGCTGTTGGCCGTTTCATATGACAGGCACTGGTTAGGTCAGGCCTTCCTTTGTTTATAAACCTTTATATATTTTTAAGTTGATGGTAAGCAGAGGCTTTGGATGTCGTGTCATTGGAATTGTGCTCGGGGAGTGTTTGATCTGAATGATTGTGGAACTGACACTGAATGTGATATTTGGCCGATGAAAGTATGAGGGATTTCCTGGAAACAAAAGCATGTCAGAAATAGACATTTTCCACTGTAATGAGTATTTTAAGGCACTTCTCAATGTTTTTCTCATTTCAAATGTGATGTTCAGATGATTAACAATTAGAATAAAGTATTTTACCGGAGCCCTTGGAAATACTTTAAGAGACTATTGGACAGATGTACAGCTGAATTTGTATGCAAAGTGGAGGCTATAAACCATTCTCTCTTCTGCTGTCTTCATAGAAGATAACATAGCATATTATGGTTGATTTAAGTGAGTATATTACTGGGCCTTAAGCTTTTAATTTGATCTGCATGACAAAGCCCACATGGCTTCACAGATTTTACTGAGCTCATGGGGACTGTATGGGGGTCTGTACTTGCTGGTCATGCAATGGGATCAGGACTATAGGCTGTGAGTTTGCTGCTGTCACTGCAGCTTGTGTAATGCTGATCAATACCTGACCTTTTTAGCCTGGGAAGATGATTTCTGGCTTGGCAAAGACATGCCAATTAGAGCAAACCATCTCATTCTGATAACTTTGTTCAAGTAATAATAAATATAATGGAAGCTTCCAGAGCTATTAGAGAATCTCTCTCCAGAGACTTAACCCATGCTGGCATCTCTAATAGTCCAGTGAACTGGTTAGGAAACTGTAATGAGATGTTTGCTTTTCTGCAAGCGTGTATGGATATGTTGATTGCAGGAGGGAGGGAAGAGCTGATAATGAGAATGGATGGGATGGGAAGTCGTCTCTATTTCTGTCCTGAATCCATTACCAAGGTATGAGAAATGTTGGTTCAGTGAGGCTGTAACTGTCCCTAAAATTCCTTGCTTTCACTAAATTTATAAAACACAGAAGAAAAAATATTTAGATGTAGATTACTGTGCAGAGATGGACACAAGTATTTTGCAGTTTTAAATGTTACACTTTAAATAATTTTTCCTGCTATTTTCAATCCGTATTTCCTTATTTCTTGCCCCAGTAGTTCTCTGTAGCACAGAAAGCAATTTCTGTAGCAACGTGTAGTCAGTGGAGGGCTTCTCTACCCCATCTTAGTTGCAACAAGCTGTTTTGCAGAGATTTGGCCATTGCCAAACATACCTCTCTTAAACTAGCCTGGAGAGAGCAAAACTCACTCAGGTATTCTCATTAAGCTAATAATGACAAGGAAGTCCAGATCCTCTCCACTGAGTCACTGGACTTACAGTGCCAGGAGGTCCTGTGTCATGCTTAAGTGCTGTCAACGGCTCTTGGTGAGTGGGTATTTTGTACGTGTGCAGTTACTGAGATCACAACTCCAAGATTTTTATAAAACTGTGAGCTATATGAAATTATGACTAGCTGTAGCATTGATATTAACAATTACTAATTCCATTCTAACTCCACTGTTAAGACGGTGATTATCCTTGTTATTATTACTTGCTTTGTTTGTTATTTGGAGAAGAGCGTTCACACACGTTGTTCTTCTCAGGCGTATAAGCCACAAAGCCCAGCTCAAAGACCCTACGGTTTCAGAGCTAGATCTGCTCTGCTCACAGCAGGTAGACCTTATTCCCTAAGCCTTTCCAGTGAATTTCTTGGTGGAAAATGTTTCACACTTCCAAAGGAGCATCACAGTTTGTCTCCAAGAAGAATAATACCAGCAATGAAAGAGATTAAATATTCATTCATTTTGCTTTGGGATGTGCTAGCTGCAAAGGCAGGGTCCTTCCCTGGGTCTATCAGTGAGCAATTTCTTGCAGGTTTGGAAAAGAGACTGCATCCCACAGGTAACTAGCATGGCCCCATTTTTGCAGTATTTGAGCTAGTATTAGTGTTAAGTGCAAGTGTTAGCACGAAGGGATAGGAGTGAAAAGAAGCAGTGAACAAAGCTGGGGAGCTCATCCAAGGCTCCAAGGATGAGAGGCTTAACCTCAGTGCTGTGAGACAGAGGGAACTAGAGGAGAGAAGTTTCCAGCAAAGTTTATGCTGGAAAAGGTGAGGCTGGACTGGAAATGTGAGGAAGCACTCAGGCATGGGTGCAGGATGATGGCAGGGTGTTGCAGGTGATGACCAGATTGCTGTGCCATTGCACGGGAAGGAGAGATACTTTAAAGGAAGGTGTAAATGATTGATAATGTATCAGTGAAGAACAAAAGAAGGATGTGAGTCAAAGACAGGGGTATTAGAGGAACTGGTGCTTTTGCACACGGTAAATCTCAGGGATGGGACAGATCAAAGGGGAGTGGATCCCAGGATTTAGAGTATTGAATGAAGACTCCCTCCTGAGGCACTCTGGTTGCAAGAGTCATTGCAGGTATCACCGTTGCACTCACAAGCAGCATTATGGAAAAGGACTGTTCAAACAATTCCTAAGCCCATTATACATCATCACTTTTCCCCATGGGATCTCAAAGTGCTTTATAAATCAGACACATCAGGAAAAGATCTCTGTCAACCAAATATTTATTTAAAATGATATCACTGGAAAGCTCAATGGATAAAAGGAATTTAAGCCCCTCAGGCTCATGTGTAAACCAGTGACAATCATCTGCTCTGATGTTTTGGAGTATCTTTTTTAGATTGCCATCATCCACACATGGTACGCTCTTAACTCCTTGAGGGGATCCATCTGTAGTCCCTCCCCTCTGCAGTGAGGCAGCCATGGATCATTTAGCTAGAAAGAATTTGAAGGCAGGCAGTGGCTGTGTGGATAATAAGGCACAGGAGGGACTTTCATGGCTTTGGTAGGAGCTGAAGATGAGCGCAGCAAGGAATGGTTTCATTCACACATAACAAGCTAGACACCATCAAGTGTCGCTTTTAATTCTCCACGTACTGATTAGAAATAAGAGATGGAGAAGCTTAGAGCCCTGTCTGATGGAGCCTTGTGCACTGCTGTTCCCCACGCTCCCAGCCATCTGTCTTGTGGTGACTGGGGTCCACAGCTTTGGGTGGGAGTTGATAATTACCATTGCTACTCATCATGTGAATGCCAGGTGGTGATGGTGGCATGGGAATGAGAGGTCCAAAAGCCAAGTCTGGATGCACTGATGGAGAGGAGTATCTATGTCTGCTTCTTGGAATCACATCCTGGCAAAGTGTGGCTGTAGAGGAAGAAGAGCAGGGCAAGGAGAATGGAAGTGGAGTGCGTGGCTGAATACAAAAGGAAGCATCCAGGAAGAGAGGAGGGTTTCTCCTACCTTCAAGAACAGGACTAAAAAAGCTGAACTTCAATCTCTGTGGAGCTGAGGACCTGCTTGGAGTGCTGGTCATGATCAAAGCTGCTTGGTTTTCCCTAGGCTGACCTACCAGGAGGCAGCTGGCAGCTATCTGCAGATTGCATTTCAACTGGGGGTTTTCTCCTCCCAAAAGTATTCCTTGGCATATGGTTGCCCAGCCACAGTGCTGCTCCTTGCATGTTTGCAGAAACATATTTTACTCTTGTGCATCGCAGGAGGCAGCACGCGGGGCTGGCCAGTGCCTCTGCTCTGTCCTGGAGCTCACCCATTGCTTGGCCCTGAAAGGGTGTCAGGGGGCTGAGGGTGCTCGGGATGGAGAGAAGGAATAAGACATTCTCTCAGCACAACGATGTTCTGTGCGAAAACCAACAGATTTAGTAGTAAGGCACCAAGAAATTTTAACATGACCTAATAAAAACACTGCTGCCTGAGCAACTGATGCAACCTCTGCTGCAGTCAATGAAACTTTCCTGCACCACTAGGGAAAATCAGAGCCCTCCAGCTGTGAAAGTGAGCACAAATGGGGAACAGAAGACACAAAAGTCAGAGGAAAAAGGAGCTGGGACTCCTGAAGGCCCTTGTCCCAGCTCCCTGGCTGCTCCTGCATGCTGGGACCCTAATGTGGGGCTGATAGAGGCAGCCTGCTCTCCCTGCTGTAGCGAACTGTGGCTCAGTGGGGCAAATCCGGCACAGAGCCAGTCTTAAGAGGAAAGTATTTCCCTCAAGCACCTAAAAAATTTTTTACAGAAGTCTAACAACACCACCCCCCCCCCCCCCCCCCCAAAAAAAAAAGTACTTTTGTCAGCCATGGAGAGAGTTAATACGGGTCTTGAGTGGAATAAAATTATGAGTCCTTTAACAATGGTCCCTATCTGTGTTAGCCAAATAACATGTCTGTCTTTGACCCAGCCTCTCAAGGCCTTCTACAGATGAATACCAATGACCCAGGCCTTCATTATCCCGTCATTACACAAATCCTGCTGTTAATTTATGTATAGGAAAGAACTAGCAGCTACATAAGGCTCCATCAGCTGCATAATTACTGCATATATTATAAAACAGCAGCAAATGCTGCCTGTGAATACAAACCATCTCTGCTCATTAGAAACCTGTGAGAATTAATTAACCAGGGTGTGATTCTGCCTCTCGTAGCCATAGGTATTGTCCTAATGTGGCTCAAGATTCAGCTATCTTGGTCCTCCCGATGACTTTAATGGAGAAACTAAGATCAGTATCTGGCCTAAACCAAAGCTGAAGGAGGCAAAATCAGGTACTGGAGTCCTCAGCACGCTCACCCCTCTCTGCGAGCAGGCATGATCCCTGCTGGCATCTGCAGCAGAAGGGCTCCTGCTCCAGTTTTGGCTCCTGTCTAAACCCATCCGTTTATGAGATAAAGTAAAACTGTTGCAAGGGGAAGGCTGTGCCCCATGTTTAACCTGTGCTCATGGTTCCTCACAGCTGGATCCACAGAGATTTGAGTGGCCACATCTGCTCTGCAGAGGTATCCACCACTGAGCAACATCTGCTGGCGTCGAACTGGCTCTGTGTGAAAGCCTGGTAGCTGGTCCCTCCCTGCAGGGATGTGAAGAGGTCGTGTCCAACCTGCTGTGGGGCTAGATGCCATTTTCTTTCCTATCTCTTTTGTTAGTGTTTGAGCTGACAATGTAGGGATGTAGGTCCAGATGAAACCTCTAAAATAAATGAAATGACCCTATAGTTTAAATAGAAAAATGAAGGGATTTAGGAATTTTCCACAGTGACATTTGTATTCTATAATTAATTTGCTAGCACAGTCCCTGTAACTTCCCAGGTGTCTGTTTGCTTATGTACAAGAAAAATGTGCTCTGCTAGACTGACTATAGCGATTAGTTAAATTACTCATACATCAATTATTAAAAAAACCCTTCTATTCTGCTTTGAGCCTGCGTTTGTTTAGTGCCACCTGATGATAACTTTGCGCTTGAATGACAGCCACTAATTTTGTTTATGGCACTTGAATGTCAGTCATGCATGTATTTTTGAAACTCAATTCAGGCCAGTAGGTATGGGTATGTATGGATGCATGTTTTCATGATAGCTTATCATGACACGTGGAATTGGGCTTTACCCAACATATGACACAAGTGGTACAGATGATTTGGCACCTCTATCAGTGAAAACTGCATAAAAACTGCATACAAAAGGGGGAAAGCTCTGCTGGTGGGAAGTGCTAGCCAGGAGTACTGGGACAGTGAGGCTGAGGGGTTGCTTCAACTCCTGTTCCTAATTTCAGGTGAGCACTGGGGCTCTGGTTAGCACTCAGTCACCTTCATGCTGGTAACACTGATCATATATTTAATGCTGAGTTTCTAAAAGTCATGGTAATAACAAACCTCCTTTGAGTCAATTCTGGTGTGAAGGGAGGAAAAGCTGCATTTCCCAGGAAGGAGTCTGTTTATTCTTTTCATGATGATTGAGTTATTTTGAGCTTGTTGCTACTATCTTAAGCAAATTGCACCTTTTGAACAATCAAAAAAAAATAATAATCCTACTTTGAAACTGAAAATACTGCTATCTTGTGGCATTCAGTTTGTGGACACACATAAATAATGTCTGTATATGCATACTCAAACTATAGGCACATTCCTGTGCCCATTTTTCCCCTGGGAAAGGCCACTTTTGCTTTCCTGAAAAAGCTGTGGTGCCTCCTCTTCCACAGGGAGCCTGTGACATGCTCCAGAATGGCTTAAAATAACTCACTGTTGAAGCAGCCCCAAAGGACCGAAGGCAATCAAGTCCATCAGGCAGGGACATTTTTAGCCTGACCATTTCTTCCACTAAATAAAATACAGTATGTCCTCATTAGAAGGAGAAAGATGCATGGAAACTGATCAAATTTGATTTGATCAAAAAGATAAAACATAGAAAACTTATAAATTGCTGATCTGGAAGTCATTTACCTTTCTTGATAATCCTTATTTTTCAAGCAGTGCATTTATTAGAGATACAGGTTGTGAGTTTGTATCTGTATAGTTATTTTTGTTTCTTTCTCGTGTGCTCTTTTTGGCTGACAGCCTTCAGTTCAAATGTCTGTTGTCTTTGTAAGTTCTCTTTTTATTTATTTACTTTCATTTTGCCTACTGGAATTTCCTGTTAAAAGTTAGGTAAAACTGTATGATGCCAGTCTGCCTTTCTCAGAGGCAAGTTTTACAGAAGCAGTTGGTTTAATAATATAGCAATAAATTCCATTTAATGTAAATCAGGGCTTTCACAACAGTGTCTTTAAATGGTTCATTTTGTCTTATAGGCATAAAGGTCTTGCATTGCATTGGCTTGCCATGGTGAAATATTTCAAACTCCCAATATAATGAGGCCTTTATGTTGTGTCTTAGACTTCTCTGGCATAAATACACTGCTTCATTAGCGATTCCCTGTGAATACTTCTGGTAAAGAGTGATTACTTTTCTTTACAAGTGTTGCCACTTCTCCTGTGGCTTAATTTGGGTTGCTGTGTAAAAGACATGGGGGCATAGGGTGGGAAGAATGTCATATAAAATTTTTGACTCATTCTCTGTAATCTCACCCCAACATTTCGCTAGCTCTGATGTAGTCGGTGTTTTAAAGGGTATGTCAACACAGTAAATTTTATACTGCCAATAAAACCTGCTGGTGAGCTCACTGAGAAATTCCTAGATCTTGGAAGGCAATTAATGTTTGAAATACATAGTAATCCGTTTATTGCAACGTTTTACACATCTACAAAATTAGGTTACCAGTCAGTAGCTAGCAGTAAACTACAGTGCTACAAGATAAACCTGAAGTAGTAAATACTGTATATTATGCTGTATGATCTTTTTAGTAGCCTAATATTCAAAGGGGTATTGGAGAGAAAATGCTTGCTATTTCCAGTTTATTCTTGAAATACAAATAGTGGAGATACATAGCTTATTAAATGGTTCTCTGGCATATGGTAATTATGCTGATTCTAATGATGGTTAAACTCTAGCTCCAGCTAAATGCTAATAAGTGAGGGCTAGCAGCCTTAATTAAATCCGTAAAGATGTTAGATGCTGTTGTTCAGGTTTCCTAGCCATCAGAGCAAAGCTCCCAGTTGCCACCTAACCAAGCAAGCACCTCTGGACTGATTCCTTCCAGAGGACTGCCTAGTGATGCTTAGGGAGGTGTTGTCATTGCTATGTCCTGTGACTTGGAGCATCACCAGGGTATGTTGTGTAGCCAGTGCCCTTGACGGCAAGTCAGTGATCTGGTAAGCTGAGTGTTCTCCATTGAGAGGCAGGCACTAGGAAATTTGAGGTAAGAGTTGATCTGAAGGACTACCTGGCTCTGGTTGCTCTGGCTTGCACCGTGGCTGTCTGTCAGCATGTAAACACCACTATGGCTTTAGCCCTTTGTATTTAATATCTCCTTTTATGCTGTGCAAGTATTCCTTCCTCCATATATCTCAGTTTTCAAGATGCTCCCAGCCCTTTGGCATTGAGGTGAGGTGTTACATCTCAAAGATATGTGCTCTGATGGATGAATGATTTTCAGAAAGAGCTTAGACACCACAGTCAGTGAGAGATGGCTGTAAAGAAATGCCTTCACAGGTTTTTAATATTCTCAAACAAATTAAATTCTAAATTTTATTAGTGAGTGTGGTGAACTGGAGAGGTGTCTTCTGTGCCTTTTTTTGTGTAGTGAGTTTGGAGGGTAGCTGGTGTGTAACTACTCATTTGACATCTCTCCCGAACTGAGGACATACTCTGGTTCCCTTGTAGCACTAAGCCTCTTCAGCTCCTGAAAATTAGTCTCACTTACTTCAGTTTTCAGAGTTGAACTGTTAAAATGGTGGGGGAGGACTGTTTAAGAAACCCTTCACATCACGAATTGCACAGTAATGAAGTTCTTTGCAAGATACATAATGAAGAGCTTGCAGGTTTCTATTGGTAGCTAAGTATATCTGTAATTATCAACTCTGTGCAAGGTAGAAACTCAGGATAAGAAAGGCTGATCTTGTGCTATAAATGTATTGTTTGATAATGTGATACAGATCATATATGCCTCTCTTGCAAATTACAGTTAAGGTACTCATGCTATTACAGACTAAACTGTAAAGTCTTAGCCCAGGAAAGTTTAAAACATGTGCACTGCTCATTCATGTCATATTTACACCAAACTCTGTTCTGGACTTCCATCAGTGGAAAGGCGAGGGATCAGTGAAAACTGAAAGAAGGGTCATCCCTTTTCTCATTGCAAAAGGCACTTATAAACAATTGGTGCCATTCAGGGCTACAGCAGCCTATTGGCAGAAGAAATCTTTTTTTTTTTTTTTTTTCTGTATCATTGACACTAAAGCATCCTATTCTTGATATTTCTGTCTAGTTAATGGCTAGTTAGTAACAACTCTCTTTTCCTGAGGAGGCTCAGAGAGGCTAATTTAAGGTCACCCTCAAACTAATTGACAAGAAGGTGCTATTGTATGGGTTTGGGCCAGAACACAGAATAGAAATAATGATTTCCTGATCCTGATGGGCAGAGGGCAGAAATCTAAGACCTTTCTTTGACCTTCAGCAAACTCAACCACAAAAAAGCAGGTATTGCTGTTCTATCTAAAAGGGTCCAGAGATAGCTAATAATTTGTTCCCTGTTGAGACTCGTCTAAAAGAAAACCTTTGCCTCTCAAGTGCTGAAGTCATGTTAAGAAGTCATTCTTTTTTTTTCAGTCATATTCACCCTCTATATTCAATGATTAAGTGAATATATAACTTCATATCACCACACCCCTGCCACCAATTTGATTGAGATCTTTTCCTATAGGTGACTGAAACAAGGCATATGTATTGTCATTCTGTAAAGAAAATTACTTTGAAGAGGCTTTTTATCACCTCCAGTTGGCAAAGAAACTCTGTTCTAAGTGTGTCCATAATATCTTAAAGGTCTCCCAAAGTTCTGGCATTAGTAATGGAGACAGGATTTTGGTTGGAAATTTACTGAAGGAGCAGCAGTTATGGGACAGGTCAGCTTTGGAGTTCTTTATACCTGAATCTTTGGGAAAATGCTGAAAAAATCAGATGAATAGGTGACAAGGAAGTAGTCAAAAACCTCTGGAAGACAAAAGGGAGGTAGATGTAGGTCAGAGGTCTGTTGTTTGCCTTGTTGTTTTGGGTACAATCACCTATTTAATTAACTGACAGTTTCTACATCCAGGTAGTGCAGGGGATTCCTGGTCCTCGGTGAGCCATCACTTGAGGTGCCGGTAGCTGAGCTGTGGTGCAGCTTAGGGAGACCAGGAGGTATGTAGGCATAGCTTGCAGGGACATGGTGGAGCTATCAGGACAGCATCTATTTGGGGAGATAGAAACAGGTCATAAGGGAGGAGCTGTCCACCAGCCAGGAGATCTGCTCACCCTGAGAAATGTCCCCCACTGATACGAGCAGTTGGGCTGTAGCGCTGGAATGATTTGGCTATTGGAAATCCAGACCCATCTCATAGGTGGGACTCTGTTAGGTGAAGTCTACTAAGCAGGAGGCTAAAGAGGGGCCCTTCACAGCAGCACATTCTGCAGTGCCTTCAGTACAACACCTGAGGCTAGATGGATGGTCCGTCTGTTAACACATGCTTGAATTTTCACTAAATAGTTTTTATTTTTAATTTGTTTGAAAGTCTTAGGCTGCAGGGAGATTATACAGGAAGGATGGGTACTATCCAAACTAGGCTGCTTTTGTGCACTTAATGCTTCGAAGAATTTAAACTGGGTTTTTTTGTTGTTTTTTTTTTAAAGCAAAGTCTGTAGAAGGCAGAGAGGTGTGAAATAATGAGTGTAAGAATGCAACATGTAGACTCCTCTAGGAATAAAATTATACAAGTTCTGTATCCTTTGGGGGGGAGGAAGAGCGTAAGACAGAAGTCGATCAAGCTTCTGATAGAAGATAGCAAAAGAAGGAAAGAAAAACAGAGTTTGCTTATGCTGTGACTATTAAAATATGCAAGTGATGAATACTGAGTCAGTTGTTAAGAAAGGCTCAGGGGGAAGTAGCTGGAAATATGAAACAGTAGAATAGGACTTTAATAAGCAAAAGAACAGAAGCTATAGCAAAAATAAACCCAGAAGATTAATGGATAAATACGGTATGGTGAGAAAGAGTCAAAGCAGGTTTTGTACAAAAGAAAGTTATGCCTCAGAAATGGGAATTCTCTGAGGGGAACATGTATGTTAGGATGATCCAGCTGATGTTGCTCATTTTTGTAAGGCCTTCAACAAAGTCTGACACTAAAGGCGCTCAAAGAAACTGACCTCTCAAAAATTAAGAGAAGAAGCATTCTGGCTAATGAACAGGAAGCTAGTGATAAGAATTACCATTTTTACAGGGAAAGGATGCTGCTGATGGCTTTCCTGTGGATTTTAGGTAGAACCTGTGCCATTCAACACATTCATAAATGGTCTGGAAAAGAGTATTAATTAATAGTGACATGACAAGATTTACTGAAATGGAATATTCAAGGTAGTAAAAGCTAAAATTGACTGCAAAATAAACATGATAAAAAGTGACTAGGTGGCAGCATGGAACCAAAGGCTCGGTATTGATAAATGCAAAGCAATACACAAGGGAAAAAATAACCTTAACGATTCATACACCTTGATGGGTTCTAGATTAGCTATTTCCACTGGGGAAGGTGCTCTGAAAGTCATTGTGAATATTCCTCTGAAAGCATCAGCTAATTCTAGCAGCAGTCAAAAAAGCAAATTGACTTTTAGGAAAGGAAGTGAGAACAAACCAGAAAGCATCATGCTACTGTATAAAGCTGTGCTCATCTCTCTAATTTGGTATGCAGTTAGCGTCCAGATATCAGAAGGGATATAAGTAGGACTAGTATGGAGAAAGGCATGAATATTATTTTATAGCTTCCATCTGAGAAAACTACAATTCTTCAGTCTGAGGAAGAGATCAGCGAAGAGAAGATGAAATAGAACTCATTAAAATCAATGGTGGTGTGGAGCAGGTGAACAAGGAATGATTTTTCATTGTTTTTCAGTAGATGAAAAACAGAGAGAAAAATAGGCAATACATTTAAAACACAAAAAAATAAATTTCTCATGCCACTTATATGTATGATGTGAAAGTCACCCACAAAAGATGTGGAGTTCAGACTTTTAAGTGGGTTCAGTAAGAAAGCAGGCAAGTTTCTGAAGGGTCAGTTGACATGTTGGTGCATGTGACCACTGCCTACCATCTTCCTAAGCTGGTGGCTGGGAGAAGATGAGGGGTCTTAGGGGTGGGAGCACTCTGTTCCACTTATCTTTGGTCCTTATTTTCTAAAAATGTAAGCTATTGCTGTCAAGAGGCAGGATACTGAGCCAGTAATATAGATATTCTTCTGTTGAAATAGCTGAGTGAGAAAAACTTCATCACAATTGAAAAAAAATGTTGTCTATCTGCTTTACACCAACTGAAACCTTACCGGCTGTTCCTGTGTGGAGGATCAGAGTGCTGAAGGGAAATAAACTTGTCATGTGTTTGGCCCACAGTCAGATGCTTACAGCATCTGAAGTTGGAATGAAATTCCCCAGTGGCTTGCAAGAAAAACATAATTTTTTTTGCAAGTTCATCCCTCCAGACTATTCTTTCAGCATCTGTAAGGATTAAAGAAATCCAAGCCAATCTGGCCCTGGTTACATTTTAGCATCACCAAAGAGCAGTTCCCCTTTGATTTGCAAAGCTGCTGAAGGTTCTTGCACCTTTATGGTGTACAAGAAAGTACTTTATGTACAAGCCACCCTAAGCTTGTACAGGGCAAAGAGGTTGAAACTTACTGCAGCTCCCTCCTTACTGACTCTGCACAGGCACTAGATTCCATGTTCCTTTTTAGGGTGTTTTGACTTTTTTCCTACCAAGCTATGCAAAGAAATTTCCCTGTGCCTTATAGGACTTGCCAAGCACTTGTCCCACTTCTGGAAATCACATGTAAAGAGAGATGAATACATCATAAAATGTGTATAGCTTGAAGAGAGTTTTATGTCTTTGAAAGAGATGTGCTTGCCTTCCCTACAGTAAAGCACTTTGAGATCTTTGGATGAAAAAGCCCTGTGCTGTATAGAACAATGAAAGTACTAACGCTGTCTGGGATAAATCCTACAGTATTAGGCAGGCCTGTGATAATTATCGTTTTTCCAGCAGAGGAAGGAGGCAGCAAGCTGCGTAGAGTTCTGAGTTTTATCTGTTCTCTTTCCGCCATCAGAGGAGGAACTTTCATGCTCAGTTTTTATGAAAAAAATGTAATGAAACTCTATAGCAAGTAACTTGAAAGCTGACTAACTCATTGGGGCTTCTGTCCTCCAATTATGTCCCGGTTTGCTTCCCCTATTAGGTGCCAGTTAAATCCTGCTTTATTTTGTAGTTCCATCTATTATGCCAGTAATCACTTTGATGCCTTTGAGGTTTATTTGGCTGGTGCCACGGTACTGTGTGTGGCTTAGAGTGCAGACTGGAACATCGAACTACCTTTGGTTACGGGCTTCTGGCCACAGCTGTGTTGGGTTCAAAGATTACCCCTATCACAGCTTGTCCTCTCATCCTGGTAAATTTTCCTGCCCTCCAGCGCTTCAGTTACAATCTGCACGTGTACATGGAGTAGTCACAGAACCACAGAATCGCAGAAGGGCTGAGATTGGAAGGTGTCTCTAGAGACTGCCTGGTCCAGCACCCCTGCTTAGAGTGGGGTCAGCTAAGAAGGGTTGCCCAGGACTGGGTTCATGTTTAGAACACCTGCAGGGATGGAGACCACAGCCTTTCTGGGTATTCCAGTGTTTGCAAGGGGGATCAAATGTAAGAAAAAAACCCCAAGACATTTTCTTACATTTGAATGGATTTTCCTGCATTTCAGTGTCTCTCTTTTATCCTGTCACTGAGAAAGAGGTTTATTTACTTCCCATCAGGCATTTACGTACAATAAAAAGACACCCCCCCCCCGCCCCCGAGCCTTCTCTTCCCTGGGCTGAAAAAAAGATCTCTCTCAGCCTCTCCTCATATGTGGTGCTCCAAGCCCGTAGTCATCTTAGTAGCCCTTTGCTGGGCTTGCTCCAGTATTTACTTGTTCAGAACTGGACAAGTAGCAGTCCGGACATGTCTCCCTAGGGCTGAGCAGAGGTGATTAATCGCCTGCCTTGACCTCTGGTGATGGCCTTCCAGCAGCCCAGGCTGTTGGCCTTCTTTACCTCAAAGGCACGTGGCTGGCTCACGTTCAGCTTGGTGTCCACCAGTACCCAGGTCCTTTTCTGCTGAGCTGCTAAACCTGTGTGTTATTTTGTGATGCCAAAGGGATATAGGTAAATGGAAGTGTTCTTATGAGGTTTTTTTTTTTTTTTTAAACACAAGTCCTTTCAGCAGAGCTGGGTGAAAGAGTGTACCCCTGTGTGGTTATGCACATGGCTTTGAGAAGGCAGTAACCCTCGGGCCAAGGGGTGGAGGAAAGTTAAGTTGGTTTGGTTGAAAGGACTGTTTAACCTGTTCAACAGCAGCCAGAACCACACAGATAAATGTAACCTCTGTTTCCCTGGATGGTAGAAGACAAAAGAAAAGATGGTAAAAGTAGGTCTCTTCTGAGCAAAATCCGTGTGTTTTCTGGGGGGCCTGGAGGGGCATAGTGTTGTCTGTGGCTTGGTGGTGGCCAGAGGTGAAGGGCATTTTTCCCTTGCACTGACCCAGGACTGCAGGACTGGTGCAGGGAGGGATAAGCTGGCTCCACGCTTTGGCTGTCAGCAGCATGGTGGCACATGTGGTACATCTGAGCTGTGGGATCCTAATCACTGCTCCCCACTTCCAGCAGTCTCCCCATGAGTTTTCCAGGTTTCTCCACAGGCTTGGCAGTCCTTGCAGCATTGTATTGAATGAATGGGCTTGTGTCATTTATGAAAATGTGATGTGTAACTTAGCCTAGCATTAGCAAGTCATGAAACGGTGCCAAGCAAGCGAATATGTGTATAAGGCATAGCTCAGCAGAGATACTGGCTCAGCTCCTGGGAGCAGAATATTTGTGTTAGCCCAGTATAGCCCTATTAGCAGGGCTAATTAGCCCATGCATCACTTGTCACTGCTTTCCTGGTGCCAGGTCTGGATACAAATGAAGTACACTGTTTTTATTGCATGTTGTAAGTGTGCCTGTAGGTTGCTGTTTCACTTAGGCTCAGCTCCATGAAGGGATTTGGATACCTAATTCTGTGCAGCCAGCAGGATTTAGGCATCTAGTTCTGTCTGATGATCTGGTCCTGAGGCTCTTGGGCCAGTGTTATTCAAGAGATATTCAATATGATTCAGTGTGTGTAAATGAGTATTGTTCTCTTTATCTGAAAAGGTCACTTTGATTTATACCAGCTCAGGAGCTGGCATGCTGATTTTGTAGGAGAACGCTTGCGTTTACTCCTGAAGCCTATGGCTATGTCTCAGAGTGATCTGTATTCCACTGTGGTGTAGAGCTTTTTCAAAATCTGGGAGCCATTTACAACTTCACTGCCATGCTGTGACATGATGCATTGCTTTGTAAACAGGGCCTTAAACAACTGGGGTCTTAAATCCATAAACTGACTGGGGCTTGGCAACACTTTGAAAATCTCTTTGCCAAATGGCATACATTATAGTACCTCTGAACATGCTTCTCAAAGATCTGACTGTCTGAAATGTTCACGTTTCTTTTGACACTATACCAAGATGTTATAAGACTACTTAAGGCTCATTTCCCCTAAAAAGATACGAAAAAATGTATCTGCCCTGTGTGTAAAATGGTGCATCTGAAATACATGACATGCTAACTTCCTCTGATGTTTTATTTCCTCCAAGATAGCATCCCTTTTTTAAAAAAAACCCACGATTGGTATCAATTCTGCATTGGGAACATGCTTGCTAAGACATCCCCCAAACTTAACATCCTCCCTCTTGACACCTCGACATTCATGCATTTTCTCTCCCCTCTCGGCTCCCTGTTCTCTAGGTGGAGCTAAGAGGGGATGGCTGCTGCAGGTGCTGATCTGTCTTATGTTACTCTCATACACACGTTTGGATTCATCTGCTTTCAACAGATCTTCCCCCCCTCCTCTTCATGAAGACATAGCTATATTTTTCTGCAGCTTGACTTTTTACTGAGGCATCCATATGATTGTTCTAATTTACCGTTTCACAGCACTTTGTTGCTTTTAAACAGTAACTTGTTCATGAGCAGTCATGTTTGGCAAGTAAAGTGACTAGCTTGCGGAGAGCTCTAACTGTTGTCCAGACTCTTGGTGATGAGACTTCTTAAGGCTTGAATTAGTGTACTTATACATGCTACTGCTTTGCATACTTCAGGTGCTTGTAAAGAAAATGGATTTTTTTTTCCCCCATATTGTCCTGATTTAAATCAAATTGCTCCCTGCTCCCCTTCTTCCCAGTGTTTTAACTTTGTATGGAAGGAGGGGGGGAGGAAATCCCTTTTCTAGCCATCTCTCTCCCTTCTGTCTGCTCTCACTGAATGAGACGGTGCTGGCTGGTCAAAGCCTGAGTTAGTACTTAACAGGTAACTGTAACTGTGTGATACATTGCAGCCTTTTCTGCAATTTGTAAGAAGTGAGGACAGTGAGAGATACCACATATTGAGGAACTTGGTGAAAGTGGAGCAAAATTTATTCGAAGTCCAGAATAGACTCCACCACTTGGACAACCGTGCATCTTTAATCTCCAACCTTATTTCCACTGTTGTCTACTGGCTGCCTGTATTTACCGCCTACCTCCTTACCATGCCTTAAAAGCAGAAAAAAGAAAAGTGAGAAGTGAGGCAGCAGAGATTCTTGACACAGGTTTGATTTGAATTTTGGCTATGACTTTCTCAGTGCTGTAAAGTCTGCATATTTCAAAGACGCAATGCTGAAAGCTAACCCTATAAATGCACATGGACACACCAGCCCTGAGGTGCACGCAGCAGTTTAGTTTTCCTGCTGCAGTCACTTAACAAGCAGCAGTTTCTAAGTGGTCATACCCAGTAGTGGTCTCCTTGTGAACACATGCCAAAATGAAATGTGTTGTAAAATCTGAAAGAAAACAGGAAATTTATGGAGGAGAAAGCCTGTTACTTAGCTTGAAATTTGTCGAAGACGTCATTTTTCCTTTTTTTCTAAATGAGTCCTAGAGCCTTCAGCAAGTGGCTGAAAAGCACCTTGATTTGGCAGATAGCTCTTACCCTCTCCTTAATGGGGAGAATAAAGCACCTTTCTTCTAAGTAGGGCATTCAGTGAAATACGTTGGAAGTATTTGGTGCAGTCTGTCCAAAAAATAATAGAAAAGAGCGTTTTCTGGATGCACCTGCATGTCATTCAGAATGGAAGCAGTTAGTAACCCAATTACTTTACAGCATCCTCTTCAGCTTCAATTTCCATTCTCTTTTATAACAATCTAAGAGGCTGTTGCCAAACTGCCTAGACATCCTTAGTGCTACCTAGTGCATCATAAATCTGCAGACAATGCTCTCCAAAAGCGAGCAGACTCAAACGCTATAAAATGAATTCTGGCCTTTTGCACCAACATCTCTCAGCATTTATGTTCTTCCTTAACTGATTTCATGGAGTTGGGGAAGAAGTCATTATTTTGGAATTTTTGTTGTTAGGCTTCTTATTGCTCTTTATGCACCAAACTTTTCATGTGAGAGAAAAGTGACCTTCTGTGGTGGTATAGGTAGTGCAGCTGCTATACCTAGCGCTTGATGAAAAGCTGAAGGGTAATACCCAGCAAATACAAAGCATGCCTGGAGGAGGGACGATTTTAGGCCCTTCTTGTGGACACGAAGTCAAATCCATCATATGTTATTTGTCATGTTGAGCAAACAGAGAGAGCAAGTCAAGATTTCAGCCTAGCTGCTGATGAATTGAGATGCCTGTAACATCTGAGGCAACATGATTGTTGGGGTCACCTAATTGTGGAGGTATATTGGCAGAATGTGGTTTAGGGCTAGCATAATAATGCCCATGCTGTCATTTTGCCATCCTTCCTGTCAGATATATCACCCAATACTTTTCTGCACGCTATTGTGGAGAAACACTTGTCTCAAAGGGAAAAAAGTTATGTTCACTAATATATCCCTTTGATTCTTTTTACACGTTGACTTGTGGAGCCTGGGGGATCGTTGGACCAACAATCAGTGCCAGATGGGAGACTGGAATCTGGAGACATTTCAGAGTTGGTTAATTTTGGCATGCACTACATGAAAGAGCAGCAGGGTAGGAAGGGTGTTCTTCCCTCCTTGCCATTCCTCCTGATTCATTTCTGGGCTTTGATCCATGCATGCACAGGATGTGATAAATGACCATTGCAACCCTTTGATAGATGAGCAGGTGGTTCTTAGGGAGGAGTCTACACTGAATGGTGATCAAGAAAGGATCAGGCTTTACGCAAACTACTTTTCACTCCCATGTCCTAAGGTGGGCTCTACTGGAATTCATCCTCCATAAGGACCATTGATGCCAACATATGGCTAACCCGGAACATTTCAAGCTGTGTGCTGTTTACATGAGTGTAATAGTAGCTGTAGCCTGTGGCCCTGGAAGTTCTGCTTGCCTCTGAGGCTTGCACCTTACAAGGTCAGCTTCTGCCTGTCTGATTTACAGAGAGCTGAGATGCAGACAGCCCCTCCTTAATCTAAACGCGGGTTTTCTTTAGAAAAGTTTCCTTTGAATCCTCTGCTGGTGCTGCTGTGTCAGAAATGGGGCCCAATGTAGGCCAGAATCATAAAATGGTCGGGGTTGGAAGGGACCTCTGGGGATCATCCAGCCCAGCCCCTGACATAGCAGGGTCGCCTGGGGCAGGTCACACAGAGCCACATCCAGGCGGGTTCTGAATGTCTCCAGAGGAGGAGACAGCGCAGCCTCTGCGGGCAGCCTGTGCCCGTGCTCCGGCACCCTCCAGGGAAAGGAGTTCTGCCTCGTGTTCAGGTGGAGCTTCCAGTGCCGCACCTTGTGCCCATTGCCCTTGTCCTGCCGCTGGGCACCACTGAAAAGAGCCTGGCCCCGTCCTCCTGGCACCTGCCCTTAAGGTATTTATATGCATTGATAAGATCCTGTCTTAGTCTTCTCCGGGCTGAACAGGCCCAGCTCTCTCAGCCTCCCCTCACAGGGGAGATGCTCCAGGCCCCTCATCATTTTTGTAGCCCCGCTGGCCCCTCTCTGGTAGCCCACAGTACCTGTGAGGATGTTATGAGAGACAGTGTCAAAAGCCTTGCTGAGGTCAAGGTAGACAACACCCACTGCTCTCCCCTTGTCTACCCAGCCAATCATTCCATCATAGAAGCCTATTAGGTTGGTGAGGCATGATTTGCCCTGGCTGAATCCATGTTGAATATTACTGATAACTTTCTTTTCCTCCCCATGCTTAGAGATGACCTCAAGGATGAGCTGTTCCATCAGTTTCCAGGGATGGAGGTGAGGATGACTTGCCTGTAGTTTCCTGGGTCCTCCCACTTGCTCTTTTTGAAGACTGGTTTGACATTGGCTTTTCTCCAGTCCTCAGACATCTCTCCTGTCCTCCACGACCTTTCAAAGGTGGTGGGGAGTGGCTTAGCCAGCTCCCTCAGCACTCAGGGATGCAGCCCATCGGAGCCCATGGATCTGTGGGTGTCAGGTTTGTTTAAGTGATCTTTAACGTGATCGTCTTCGGTCAAGGGAAAGTCTTCCTTTCTCCAGACTTCCTTTCTTGCCTCCAAGGTCTGGGAAACCTGAGCGGGACAGCCTTGGCAGTAAAGACTTAAGCAAAGAAGGCATTCAGTAACACCACCTCCTCTGTGTCCTTCGTCACCAGGGCACCCACCTCATTCAGCAGTGGGCCCACATATTCCCTAGTCATCCTTTTCCTACTGATGTACTTGAAGAAGCCCTTTTCCTACTGATGTACTTGAAGAAGCCCTTTTTGTTGTCCTTGACCACCCTCGCTAGATTTAATTCCAAATGGACTTTAGCCTTTCCATCACCTTCCTGCACGTTCTGACTTTGCTCCTATATTCTTCCCAAGTGGCCTGTCCTTTTACCCACATCCTGTAAACTTCCTTCTTCTGTCTGAGTTTTGCCAGAAGCTCCTTGCTCATCCATGCATGTCTCCTGCCCCCTTTGCTTCATTTCTTGCTCATAGTGATGCACTTACCTTGAGCTTGGAGGAAGTGATGCTTGAATACTAGCCAGCTCTCTTGGGCCCCTGCCTACCATCCAGAGCCCTAACCCATGGCATTCCTCCAAGTAGGTCCCTGAAGAGGGCAAAGTTAGCTCTCCTGAAGTCCAGGGTTGCAATCCTGCTTATTGCCCTGCTTCCTCCACACAGGATCCTGAACTCTGCCATCTCATGGTCACTGCAGCCAAGGCTGCCCCCAACCTTCACATCCCCAACGAGTCCTTTGTGAGTACAAGGTCCAGGAGCACACCTTGCCTCATTGGCTCCTCCACCACCTGCGTCAAAAAGTTATCAGCAATGCTCTGCAGGAACCTCCTGGGCTGTGTGTGCCTAGCTGTGTTGTCTTTCCAGCAGATATCAGAAGACTTGGCCACAGTTCGTTCTTGAAAATGCCAATAGACAAAAGTCTGTCAAGCAAGCAGATTTTCGCTTCTTTCCCCAGCTCTGTTTCTTAGAGTATACGAATGTTAATACAATGATAAAAAAGTGGAAAAACTTATAGACAGAAAACAAAATAACAGAATTATTTTGGGAAAAAATGTATGAAGACTTTGTAGAAAATCTACGCTTTAATTTCCCTGAACAATGTGAACAAGCAAGTCACCTATCTGACTGATTATGTCTCATTGAGAAGTGAATTGTAAGTCCTACTTGTTCAAGCATGATTAAGACTTACATTTCTCTTGTTGGCTAGATTTCCTATTGAGCATAGTAGTAGTCAAAGAAAATGATGTACAATTTTATGTGATTAGGATAAATCCTTAAAAATCTGGGCAATTTCTAGTAACTATGTGAAGACGGTAACTAAAACAGAAATTTTAACACTTGTCAAAGCTTCATTGTTGGACCAAACAAATGTTTCTAATTGGTTGAGTCAAATTGTGTTTATTCATATCCCTGTGTTTTCTTCAGTTTTGCTTTTTTTTCTTGTAGACATCTGTTATTTTTCTGTTACTGCTTACGTAGCCTTTTTATGCACATTTCCAAGAGTGAAAACATAGTTCATTCCTCTTCAAGCTTCATTTAGATAGCCTTTTGTCTAATTCTTTTTTCTTGTCATTTCCTTTTTTTATTGATTTTCAAATAAAATCACAATAACAAATGAAATAATTAGGATAAACCAATAGGATTTACAATAAAGCTTTGTGTTGAAGATCTTGTCAAATGTGGTGCAAGTATTGTACGCATCCCAGAGATGAGAAGGAGAACGAACCAAGTCTGCAAATGAAGTCTTGAACTATTCCTTTCTGTAGCAACTGGAAATTTTAACATTTAGCTCAAGGGAAAAAATCAAAGCAGACACTAAAAGAAAGGAAAACATAAATAATTTGTAAGTTTGATAATAACCTCTGAAGGCATAAACAGTGCTGGGGAACAGACAGCTACTGGAAATGCAAACTTGGTATTTTGTAGCTAGCTAAACCAAGGATTCAGGCATTGTCCTTGTCAGTACGCTCTGGTTTGGAATGAGCTCACAAGGACACAGTATGAAAGCCTCAAGCTATTGAGTTGTCTCCTTCTATAAAAAGCCTTAATCCTGTTTACTACTTAATGGATTTCTGCACCTGATTTTTGTGGTATTTGACTTGGAATCAGGCTAGGTTTGCAAACATGGACGTTCATCTGCCATGCCTCTTCATCAGCCTGTTTGAAGATAACTAGTTTCTTTCTTCTGAGCGGTTTTATATTGTTGGCCAAGAGTTTCTCTTTCTACAACCTTAACACCTTGTAGCTGAACTTCAGTATACCTTTCTGTATGATACCCAGTCTGGGAGCATCAAACTGCCACAAGGAAAGGACAGGACCCCCAGACATGTGCACACAGTTTGCAGAGGTGAGAGCTGGTGCTTTGGGGTTGCTTGCTGTTGGCCAACATCTGCTTCCATAAAAGCCTTTTTGCACCATTTGATTTGCAGTCAATCCCTGACAGATCAGATTCCTCACACGTGTTCTTCTGTGACAAAGAGAGGTTGTATTCACCAGAGGGAGTTTCTCCTGAGGTCCTGAGGTTTTCTCCAAGACATGATGGCATATTTCTGTATTTTTGATGGGCGTCACTGATCACACCTAGCAATAAATTCCTCTCAAATCTCAGCATTAACAGTTTTCTGAATGAAATTGCTATTACATGTAAAGATTGTATAGCTCTTTATTTATTTATCATCATCTGCTTTACATGCCTGTCCAATGGATGGATGCCTTGTTATCACAGCGTCTTTCTTTTTTTTTTTCCTTTTTTTTTTTTGTTTGTAATAATTATCAGTTATCTGGTTTCTTTTAGAAGTTTGGTTTTGTCTTCTCTCATATTTTTATATGCTGTGCTACCCTCCACAAGTCTCAAAACAAATTTTAATACCAGAAATTGTTGACTGCAGTTTACACATTTTGCTTTCATCCAAAAGATCACAGGCTAGATCTTTAAATTTAAAGATGGATCAAGATGTCTGGAAGCATTTAATGTCATTTCAATTTTAGAGCAAAATTTTAATACTTCTGTCCCATTTTTCACCACCCTCCTTCCCTCTTTGGTATTTTTTGACAACTCCGTAAGTGAAAAATCAGGATATATTTACTATGAAATGGTTTTCTTATTATGAAATCAATTCACTTGTCAGGATAAAAATGTGACACAGCTGCATGAGTGGTAGTGCTGGAAAAAGATATTGCTCTGTCCTTTTCCAAGTCAGTATTCCCTGTTGAAGTGAAATCCCTTGCAGAAATTAATGCCAGATTCAACC
This sequence comes from Falco peregrinus, assembly GCF_023634155.1. Lineage (NCBI taxonomy): Eukaryota > Metazoa > Chordata > Aves > Falconiformes > Falconidae > Falco > Falco peregrinus. The sequence goes on along the minus strand of NC_073725.1, from coordinate 80,594,968 downwards.
TGGAGAATCACCTACTAGAGCAATCTGACTTGGGCTGTCACATAACTCTGATTTATTTTATTTTTCAGTGTGGACATTGGTTTCAGTAATGTATTTCTTCAAAATTCCTTTGTGTGTTTCATAATTTCACCCACCCAAGTTACTTTTTAAAGTATCTCAGGGAGACATTTGAGCCAGAGTTGGTGTTGATCACTGCCTGCCTCTACTAGCAGTTGGCCAAGGGCGATATGCACAACCCACAGGTAAAATGCTACTTAGTGCAGTTCTTTGCCCTGTTCAGTGTGTGATTAATAAAGAAATAGCAAAGGTAAAACTGCTGGGGAAAAACCCAAACAAAACCTGCAAGTAAATATTTGCAGAAATGAACACAGAATTAGATGTATGTGATGCTTTGAGGTGGGCTGAAGTCCTAAGGGCTGTCTGAGGACGAGCCCCGCAGAGAGCAGTGGGTGAGCTGTCGATGGTGATTTACCCTTGCCGGGGTGCCAGTGATCTCACCCAGCTCTGCCTGTGCACCATCCTTGGGAGATCGCAGCGTTGTTCCTGTTGGAATGCAGTTGGTGCAGGCTGTGGCACTGTGAAAGGAAGTTTCCCTTGAGAGGGGGTCTCAGGGTTGTAGTCTCTGATACGACATTAGCATGGGAGGCACAGAGATGTCTTGAGAAATTAATTAATTTCTCAAGAACAGTAAGACCCATCCGTTTTTGTGATATTACAGTGGCTGTAGATGTTTAAGACATACGATTTGTGTTGGAAAGGATCTCTAGAGGTCTCCATCCCAATCCAGGGCTCAAGGGAGGTCCAGTTACAGGAGGGTGCTTGTCCAGCCCAGGTTGGAATATGTCCCAGGACAGCGATCCCACATCCTCTCTGTGTCCCTGTTCCAACAGTTGAGTACCTTCAGGGTGAAATATTTTTCCTAATATCTAATCAGAATTTCCTGTATTGTAACTTACGTCCATTGCTGCATGTCCTTTTGCCTAGATTTAGTCTGGGGTTGTTACTTCTCATGGCAAAGTCTAATAAATAAACATTAATGTGTTACTGCTACTACTCCAGTCCAAATAATAAGCGGAAGGGCTCTTCTTGAGTTGGAGTTATTTAGAATTAGCTTCTTAAAGATACTATTATGCATAAAAATGCAAATTGGAATCTAGAAGCACTGTGGTCTTTAGAGCTGGTGTTTTGAAAACCGTACTGGATACCTGCGTCCTCTGCAGGTGCTTGTGAACCTGCAGCCTGGTGCTGCAGTACTTGCTAACTTTATAACTGAAGCAGGGGTGCACACAGCGACCTGAGCACTGTGACAATGCTGTTTGCAACAGGTTGTTGTAAATGATATGCAGAAGACTCCAAGAAGGAAGTTAAAGCTAGAATTGGCTACATGTGGGTGATCTGTATGAGGGAGGGGTGCAAAGAAGTTGACTTCGGATCAAGGCAGACACAGGTACCCTGAGGGGAGTCCATGGTGTGAACAAGGAGCAGTAAATACAAGACAAGCAGTTTCAAATTGGCTTTTCATTATGGTTGGCTCATGGTAAAAAGCTGAGCTGGGTTTTCCTGGGTGTTTAATGTTTGCAATAACTATTGATTTCAGCTGGTGCTGGTATACGCTTGACTGTTTCACAAGTGTCAGAGCAGCTGCTATGCTGAGACTGCTGCACATAATTGCTGAGCACAATGAGCTCAGGGTTTGTTTGGGTTCCCTGCACCGTTCTTATCCAACTTGCTATCTCGTGCCTCCCCCTTACACTGTATAGCCTTTAGGACAGGACTATCTCATGTGTTGTGTGCAGCAACTGAAGTGATAAAGATCCTGACTTGCTTAGTGCTTCTAGGAATTACTGCAAAAAAAACCCCCATTTCATAATTATTAATGTGGTATGCATCAATGTGAGACATTTCATTGGTTTTAATAGGCTTTGGATCAGTTTCCTTAGTACCTCTGGCCTTTTTCGGTTCCATTATTCATGAAGGAACATGTTTAATTCAGAGTTAGGGACTGCAAATTTATCTAGTGTACCTTGTGACGCTTGATGCTTTTATCTACAGTTACAGAAGTTATCCCTAAGCTCAGAGCAGTCTCATCTACGTGGATGAGTACATAGCAGACCCCCTTCTGAGGGTGCTTGGGCTTGTATGAAATAAAGGCCAAGTTCCTCCACCTGGTGTGGATGATTTTCTCTTGTTTGCCCTATGATGGGATGCGTTCCTGGAGCTTGTCCACTGCAGTGCACACCTTGGATCTAGAAGGCAGGCTTTGACCATGGACTGCCAAGGCAGCAACAGAGTTTAACAGGTCAAAACAAGGGTCATGCTCTGCTCCATCCTGTTTTCATTCAGGGACAGTCTTTTTGTCAACCTTCCATTATCTTTCCCCCAGCTTTTACCTAAAGATAAAAAGAAACAGCTTATAATTCATTACAGTTCATTAAAATGAAAATAAAATTTATTTTGCATCAAAATGAAAAAAATATGACTTGTTCATTATTAGCATATAAATGGTATTTTTTATGTCACTCTGCCACAAAATCACTTACATTTTCAATGATCACAGCACACAAAATTAATTTTTGATAGCCTTTTGTGATTTGGTTGAAAATTCTCATTCCTTTTTGTGCATTAACAGCAAAGTGTATCCACTGCTATTCATACCAAATTTTAGATAATGAAGCAATTAAAAATACATGGATTGAAGATCTTATCTCATTTTTCCTCTGGCCTATTTCTACTTCATTATTCATGAAGGGATATGTTTAATTCAGATTTAGTAATTGCAGATATATCTAGTATAAATTGTGCCTTATATTCTTTTACCCAATTTAAATTTATTTTAGCAAATAGATCTATGGGGAAAAAAGAGCAGGAAAGACAAAAAGGCAAAAAATACATCTCTGTGTTGCCAAACAAAAGCTTACAGTCTATTACTTGTAAAGTATGTCTGCAACTTGGGAGAAAGTTGATGCAAGGAAGCACTGTACTTGGTGTATTTATAACCTTGCATTCATATCAAATAGCTGAATTAAATTATTATGATTTGAAGCAGTTTGAGAGACCTCATGACTCAGTGTGACTGTCGTTCTGCTGCTTTTATCCACAAAGTCAAAAAGTCCCAAATCAGTTGAAAAGCAGAAGTAGCAGAGACATAAAACTAGATAAGTAGCAGAGCTGAAATACAGTTGAAGTGTTTTAAGGAAAGTAGAGCAACCTTCACTTGGCCAGAAAGTAAGAATGAGTCTGGATCATGTGTTTCCGTGTGTCTGCAGACACATGTAACTGCTTGATAAAATGTTCAGATCCTGAACACATAAGTCATGAGCACTTCCACTGGGTTTGGGATCCAAGGAAACAAAAGCCAGTACGTGTCGGACGGTGTGCTGGGAGGGGGCTGCCAAAGTACAGCGAGGACTGCTCCTTGGCCACATAGCTCCTGCCTTCCCCTCCTGTAAACGTCAGCCCAGGGGTTGGGTTAGGGTTGGGGTGAGCATGCCAAGGAAAAGACAGCTGACATGCACAGCAGGAGAGGGCTTGGACAGGCCAGCCGGGATCCCTCCAGGGCTGCTGCTGCTGCCCCAAATCCCAACTCACGCAGGGCGAGGTTGAATTCCTGAGCTGGGGCACAGCTGAGGTCTCTCTGTGATCTTGGGATGGTGCCTGTGGAAACTGCTTTTCATGGGGAGGCGCTAATAAGGTTAATTATATCCAGGAATTGTAAGGGTTGGTTGTCAGCTACTGCTGTCCCAGGGTGGTCTTGATGGGTTGTAAGCTGTTCTTAGGAGTTGCCACAAAAAACCCCTTGTCCTGAACCTTCTACAGAAGATGGGAAGGGGCATAACATGGGTGAGTTTCCAACTGTTCCTCTGACCGGGTGTCAGAGTGCTCTAGGAAAAGGTTTTGATTCAGTTGCTGAGGTCACAGGCCCAAACTTCCCTTTATACCAGTGGAACTTTTTGTATGTATGTCTCAGACTTGAAGTAGAATTTGTAGAATTAACAATTTGGATTTATTAAACATTGTGATCAGCACTTTCTGGTGCAATTATTAATGCAAATATTTCTGCCCAGTTATTCAATTAACTGAATAACTTGAAAGTGATGCATAGCCTTTCCTGTGTAGTCCTTGATTCATAATTTTAATAAGTTAATTAATTACAATCTTATTTTCTCTCTTAATGAATTCTGGTTTGCTCTGATGGCTTTGGAACTGTTAAACATGTTTTGAATGATTCTCAGCTGAAGTTTCAGAGAGTTTTTATGTTTTATAGGAAATAGTATTTACTAACTATGGCTTTTCTGTGCAGACTTCACAGCAGCCACCAGCACTAACAAAAGTTCTACCTTCCACTCCATGTGTGCTCCACAAGGAAAATCCATCCCTTCATAGACAAGTATCCCTGTTTTATCTAGATGACGCTGAAAGGCATTGCTTTCAAAGAAATTACAGTGCATTCAGTTACTCTGATCAACAAAAGCAATGTTCCCTGACCTGCTGTGGGCAAACAGCCATTGGAAGCATGTGCCACAACAGGCTGTCAGGCCACAGCAGGATGTCTACTCTGCTTTTGTCTGCAGCATCACCTGTTCGTGACTTTAAATGTGTGCTCCATGCTTTGTGTCCTAAATTTGCTGGTAAGCATGTTAATGGCTACATCGGTTGAAGACTGCTGTTGGTTCTTCACACACAGATGAAATTAAATATAATGCAAAACTTTTCCAAGTGCATGACATCTGTTTTCCTGGAATCCTGTTTTTAATAAGTTCACTAAAAGCAGATTTTCTGGAAGTTTGAACTGATGCATGGAGGAACAACTTCTAGCAGGATTCAGCTAGAGCTGACCCACTTACTGCTCATGGTAACCAGGTACTGTGGGGTGCTACCAAGCCAACAGTGTAGATTATGTCCCCTCCTATAGAAGAAGAGCTATGGTCACTTTGAGGTGCACCAGTTCCAGCGTGGCCTTATCCATAGCCACAATGTCTTCAGAAGTAAACCTGCTTCGACATGGCCTTACCCATGGCTGCAGCCCCTCTAGAGGTGTACTTGCTGTGTCATGGGCTTATCCTCCTCACCAAATGGCCCATATTTTTTTTCCACTTTGGCATAGTGTTCCCCTTGCTCCAGCAGTTTCTCCCTGCTGCTTTATTTTTTTTTTTCTTCCTACTGTCCCCTGTTTGTATTTGGTCCTTTACTTTTTGCTGTATCTTTCCATATTTATGCTGATTTTGGAGAAACTAGGAGAGAGGCCATATGTTTGGGGATTTTTCCATTATCTCAGACCATATCTCTTCAATTTCCTCCTCCTTTTCCTATCCCCTCATTTGTCACATCAGTGTTTCTGATCTCTGCCTTGCTCTCCCATCACCACGGTTTCCTCCCTTTCCATTGATCCACTTTCCTCTATCCTTTTAATGGAGGGTGGCACGGGAAAAAAAAATCCCTGAGCTCAGAGCAGTCTTCTCCTCACCTTCCAGTGGTGCTGCAAAATAGGTGGCAAAAGTAGTCCTGGCAGATGTCCTTGAGAGAGAGCCAGAGGCTGGACAATAGAGAGGTTCAGAAACTGAGATAATAATCCATCTCTCTAATTCAGAACTGGGTAATTCAGATACCCATCAGACACGCTAGCTGATCATAAATGCAAGCTTGGCACAGGCCTAGATCTTGCCTCCTCAGTGTCCTAGTCGTCTATGAACGGTCATCTAAACAGTCACGCAAAGTAAGGCTTCATCAGCTGCTCTTCATTAGAAACTAATTAGAACCGTCACCCCTGAAAAGCTGAAAAGCTGAAAAGATATCTTTGAAGTACAAATACTTCGTCAGCTTTTCTTAATCAAGGCTTTCTTTTTATGCCCCTCTTTATATGCTGATTCCAGCCGGCACATGAACTAGAAATCCTGGAAGGCTGGGAGGAAAAACTCCTCTTGCAGTATTTCCAATTGGATAAAAACCAAAAATCCATTGGAAATCTTATGATTTCCAGCAAAATGTACTGGCCAAGAAAATCTGGAGAAGTTGCAAATAGGCATCCAGATGTCTGGATAAATCCCTGAACTGAAAAAAATCTTTGGAGGTTTGTTTATTCTTAATACAGAGACTAAAACCTTATTATTTATCAGTATTAATAAACTCTTTGAAGTGCATGGTGCCTAGAAGGTAAAGAATTAGCTGTGTTTCTTGCATTGATAAGCTTATAGGCCTGTGGGTTTGTCTGGCCTGGGCAAGTTAGGTAATTAAATTCAGGAATTTAGTGCAAAACTTATTGTTGGGGAGGTTAACAAAGAAGATACATGGAAGGGGTGATTTTTAAAGTAGTGATGTGAGTCTGAGGCAGGGCTGTGTTGTGAGAGGTATGTGTGGCTTTCAGAGCACACAGGAGAAAAAGAAGTTGAGGCAGAGAGAAGAAATTAACGGGGAGAGAGACATGTAGGTGTATAGGTCAGATCTTGTTATCTACACGGTCCGAGCTGCATCCTGGCAGAGCAGAAGACCATGAGGCTGTGGTCACCCTTGCTGTTGCCTGGTTCTTGTTTGCCCAGGCCAGCTGCACACTGCTCCATCAATTCACGTCTGTGCGCAGCTCAGCCCAGAGCTGCCTGGTTTGTGTTCTACACACATTTTTACTGTCCCAAATCAGGCTTTTCTTAAGCACTATTTGAGCAGTTTTCAGAAAACCAAGCTGAAATTCTGAGCACAAATCCCATTACTGGCTTAAAGGGTCAAAACCTCCCGCTGCTTTGGACATTCGGCATACATCTATTTAACAAGATTTATGCATGCATAAACTACCACTCAGTCTTTTGCTGTATAATTTTTTTCTTTTGCATTTGACAAATATTCTAGTAGGAAGGCGAATTCTGAATGGCAACATTTTGTAGAAGGTAACCTGTGCAAAAGACAGAGATATGTGAGGTATGGTCATCTCACCCGTCCTGCACTGGCCAGGTAATGTCCTTCACATGCAGCCAAGCACTGTCAGTGCTAGAAGTGGAGTGCAGGGACACCAGGGTCCCACACCGCTCCATCCTTTTCCCTCATGCAGGGCAGGGACACCAGGGTCCCACGCTGCTCTTTCCTTTTCCCTTGTGCACTGGTAGTCAGGGCAAATGGGCAGCCATGTGTCTCCCGCTCTCCACACTACCCTGAGACGTGGTCAGAGGTGAAGAAGAACAGTACCTGAGACAGAGATCCAGGATGGGGACCTTATTTATACGTTTTTAAAATGCTTGCCATAAATTCACTGCAGAAAAGCTCAGATCACTGAAGAGCAAGCTATGTGATGTGGCCTTGCTATTTTATATGTTTTTGTTGTTTGCTCACTGCATCTTTATTAACGGCACTCTGTCAAGGTCGTTGCATTAAACATTGATCTACCTTGACAGCAGGAGCAGGGCATATATATTGAAGGGCAGGTGTCAGCCCCTTGCCAAAGGCATCCCTCTCTCACCCAATATTTAACTATATTTCTTAGGCTCCCAAGAACAATACATGGAAACAGCCCGCTGGTGCTGAGATTGCACAGAATTATACTGCTAAGTAAAGCGTGGTGAGGAGGAAAACTGCACTCCTGAATTTTGTACTTGGAAACCTGCCAGACTAGGAGGCATCTCCAACAACCTTGTTGCTCGCCTGTTGGGGTACCGGCTGTTTGTTCACCTTTACTGGGTGGGAGCTGCTTATCATTTCATAGCAATTCTCAAGGCTGAAGCCTGCTGACCTGTGTGAAAATTACCCAAAAGGCATTTCATAGCACTTGAAGATTCAGCTCTGCCCAGTCACGAGCTCACTGCCTCTAGTTTTGAAGGTGCTTCCTGCAGTGATTCTTTTATGCAGTTGCCACTTCATGATATGGACTCAATTTCTAAACTTTCTGGGATTCACTTGAAGTGGCCTCAGGGGAAGTGGCAGGTTCTGAAACTCTTGATGACTCCTTGGAAGTAATTCAGACACCAAATGTTGGTCTTAGTATTGGAAAAATGAGCAGTCAGAGGAGTCTGCCTGGCTTGGTGGTGACTGATGGAGGAGTCAGAATTGTTTGGTAGCCCTTCATGAATATTTGAAAAGGGCAATACTAATTGCTGTGTTTCTGTGAAGGGTGTGATGTGAGATACAGACGGGCAGGACATTTGTTTCTTTGGTTTCTTGTTTTTAATGTAGTGAAAGGCAATGAGAAACTTCACTGGCAGACAAAAAAAAATAAATCTACAGCAAGCTAAGTGAGCCGTGTAACCCTTGCAGCTACCTTTCTGAATGCTTTAAATTACTTTGTGCAAAAACTCACCGTATCTTCCTAAGTGGATCAGCCTATTCACAGCTCAGTTTCACTCGCATGCTCCCAAGTCTTCTAGCTCTTTAAGTAAAAGACCCATGAGATACTAATCCCCTAGTAGCTCTTTGTTCTTCCGAGCAGAGGCATTGCTCCCTGGGCTTTCTGTGTGGCTTTCCCACTGGGTTTCTCTTGATGTCTGCCCTTGCTCAGGATGTCTCACTGATGTAAAAATCAGTAACAAGCTGTTATGTACAGTGGAGGACATGTTCTTGCCACGTTACCGGTGACAGGAGCAGCCAGCCTGCTGGCAAGCATCCCCAGTGACATACTCCCCATCCCAGTCCAGCTCTGCAGTCAAGGGGCCACATCCCTGCCACACCATCCGTTCCCTCCCTGCTCCCTGGCTCTGCAGAGCCCGTGGAGGCTCTGCCTCATTGCCTGTAGCTTTTGGCTGGCTGAGCGAGGCTGAGTCTGTCTGTCTGGCAGCAGTGTCGGCTTTGGGAAGGAGCAGCGGTGGGGCTGCAGGGCTGCTGCCATTCCGCTGCCAGCTGGCACAGCACAGGCAGGCGCTGAGTGGGGATGAAATGTGTTCAGATGAAATACCCCAGATAAAACGCCCCAGATAAAACATTCCCACAGCCCCACTGTACCTTTGCGTTTCCCTGGCTTCATAAAGCACCTAGACTTTAAGCTGTCTGCTCACTGCATGCTTGAATGTCTGATAATTTTTGTTTGCAAGTTTTAATTCTGGCAGAGGTTTACTGGTTTGTGTGTGGCTTTGTTGTTTTCTTTTTTTTTTTTTATTTTGTTGAATTCTTTGGCTAAGGATAAGTTTGAGGTTTAAATTATGTAGTCACACTAGTATCAGTGTCTGTACAGTAACTACAGTAGTTTGTGGGCTTTGTAAGGTTTGATATAAACCACCTCATCTTGCGGCATTTATCATCGCTGTACTTATCCACTGAGCAGGACAGCCTGACACCCAGCATGCAGCATGATGCAACAGGGGGGCATGTGTGCACTGCAGGGGGAGTAGGACTTGGCCCATTTCAGTTCAGCCAGAAATATCATGTATTTTTCCCCCTTTTCACCAAGGTCTTCAATATAAGAGCTAAGACGGGCATTTGCAATTTTTTTCCTGAGGGCTGAACTCTTTCATATTTTAGTGTGAAAGTTTTAATCCAACAGTAATGCCTGGGTGTTGCCTGGTCCTCCAGGGACTGATGGTGTGTGTTTCTCCAAAAATGATGTGCCTGTTGCAAGCAATTGTTTTCTAAAGTCTGTTTAAGCTCTTGTTGGCTTGTTCTCCACAAAAAAACCCCACCCTGCCAGTACTTAGGCTGCTTCTGTGATGAAAGTTCTTGCTGTCATGTTAATTAATGCATTTGTCTTGTCGATTCTTTTTAGTCCTCCATCTACCTGCTCTACCCTTGTCTTTTCTCCCCTCTTCGGCTGGTGATCCGCTCTGGCTGGACTGCCTCTGTGGGTCTGCATGGGCACAGCACCAGCACCAGCAGATGCTCCTACAGAAAGAGCAAACATGGGACCACTCCAACTGCGTCTGGCCCAGTACGCCGTCTCCTCACTTTCAGTAGATGCTGGGGCAGTGCAGACATGGAATAGCAGACCTTGCTGCCTTACCCTCCTCCTCATGTCCTTCATTCCAATTAGCAAGTTAGCAGCTACCTGCCCACTCAGTCTGATGCTGTGCCCATGCAAAGCCCAGAATTCTGTCCCTGAATGTGTTGCGTGCATGGTTAATTTTAGCCCTAATAGACTCTCCTGTCTAGTTTGAACCTTTTTTGTCCCTCCAAGAACAACTGAGAAAGGATCTGATGGAAGTTCTCACTATTGCGGGTATTCTTAGGTCTCCATCAGGAAAGGCATGGGAGTCTCTCCAGGCTATTACATCAGCCTCCTGAATGACTCACACTTGATGTCTGCACTTTCTGTTACTGGTGAGGAGACAGCTGGGTTGGAGAGCCTTGGTCAGCCTCATCTTTCCATGGGACAAAAGGAAGGCTGAGCCAGCTCATGGTGTCACCCCGGTGGGTTCAGTAGGGCGTATCAGTGTCCCAGGGGATGTTTGCATGATGCATCTTGTCTACATGGTGTTGAATAAAAATAAGTGGTCAGATATTTTTCTCCATCTTCTATGACACACCACCCCCCACGTTCTGTTTTTTTATTAGTCTGCTGGAATTTTAGTGTTTGTGCCAGTGAGACTACAGCAAAGGCTTTTTCAGCCTGTCCCATTGCTCATTCTGGAAAGTTGTGCCAATTTAATTCACTCATAACCTTATAATACTAGAAAATGAAGTCTAAGGTTTCTTTTCGTCTCTGTAGTCCTATGGCCTCTTCTTTTTCCAGCATTTGTTGGTTTATCTCTCCTGAAGTTTTATTTTCATGAGCTGTGCTCTTTCTGAGCGTGTTTCGCTCACGTTTTAGTCATGCTTTTGTGGTATTTTCAGTTTTTGAGCAGATGAGGTCCTAATAGGCAGGATATTAATTAACTCAGTAATACATAGTGAGTGATGTCAGTTATTCTTCAAGGTGACTGCCTTCAAAAGAAGGAAGATAACCTTTATGGGAAAATACAAGTGCCTTCATTTCCAGTCCAAATGGACAGAAAAGCCTGTGGATTGAATGGAGCCAGTCCCTAGATTCATCACTGGCATCAGCTCACAAGTTAAAAAAAAGTCAGGAAAAGGGAAAATGGGCTGTAGGCTGCAATCTGGCTGCCTTCTGGGTGCATGCCCACAAGCAGGGAGCTGGAGAGCCCAGACCAATCGATCAAGGGTTATTCTCAATGCATGGGCGAGCCTCAGGCTGGCTGGTATTGCACAACACAGCTCAGCTGTGTGTCTGATGTTTGCTGTACCAGTAGCGCTCCAAAGCACTTAACAGTGGGGAAATAAACCAAACAAAAATGGGAAGCATGGAATAGTTAAAATCGTGGCAAAAACATTGGGTTTTGTTTGAGTGTTGAAAATAACCAGGGAGTTATAATATGAAAAGGTGGAGAAGGGCTGGTTTGAAATGATCTGTGCCACGTGGGGAAAAAGCAAATTTAACCAGACTGAAAGGGCAGAGAGGGAGGAGGGAGCGGTGGGCTTGGACAGTCTATGGAAAGGGCTCAGGAGAGCCAGGAGGGGAAATGTCTCTGTGAGAAAATGGAACAAAAGGTGGTTTTGAAATGAGGGAAGCTACAGGACTCATCCAAAGGAAAGGAGAGAAAGTGTCATGCATCTTCTTCGCCCCCCTCCCCCCCCCCCCCCCAATGATTTTACCTCATTTTTCAATTTTACCTCAAATTTTCAAACACAAGGGTGAAACTCTAAAGTAGGCAGAAACTCTCACTAAATTCTCATTGCTTTCTGCTTCCAGCCTCCCTGAAAACCCCTGAAGATCAAGCTTTCACAGTAATTCAGCACACATGCTTCTGGCCCCAAAACCTATCTGTGAACTAGGGGAGGTTTGGCCCCAGTCCGGGCAGCTGCTGGAGCAGCGTGCGAACATGAAACCAGAGTCAACTAAATGCCCTGGAGCTGGCGGGAAGGGTGGGCTCTGGCTTGCATGGCAACAGGTTAGAAGAATGGTTTCTGCCAATTCTGATTATCTTCAAATGGATTAATCTATCAGTTTGTGGTCTTTCTGCTGGCAGTATTTCTGAAAGGTGCAGGCATGCTTTTACAGGTGATGGGCAGCTTTCAGTCCTGCAAATCCCAGTGGAAGCGGTTTAGGATTATGGAAATTGGTAGCTCGCTCTAGAAATTCTTGTGCAGTTCTCTTAAAAAAGCACAAATGTTAAGGTTACATGTGTGTTTACTAAGTATTCAGGCAAACTCTAAGCACTGTAATCTGTTGCAGAATACAAAGGCTTTTCATGGGAAATGCGCTGTGTCAATAATTTTCAACATTAAGACCAGATGCTTTCTTACAGATGTTTTAAGTGTTCGTTCAACTCTGGAGAATACCCTGTACAATTTCTTACCTCTTGTAGTTTGGTAATTGTGCTGTTTTTTCTTCATTGGGTAATAGCAATAGAAACATCTTGGTGGGGTGAGAAGAATTCAGCTCAGCTAGGTTCTGAGCAAGTCACAGAATCATGGAACGGTTTGCGTTGGAAGGGACTTTTAAAGGCCATCTAGTCCAACCCCCTGCAATAAGCTTCAATTAGATCATGTAGACAAAACCCCGTCCAGCCTGACTTTGAATGTTTCCAGGGATGAGGCATCTATAACCTCTCTGGGCAGCCAGAGAATCCAGAAGTTGAAGTCCTTGAAGGAGCTGATGTGGGTCTGCACACCCTGAAGTTACTGGGAATCAGTGGTGCCCACTGAGGAGCAGAACTCATCAGTAATGTGTGCACTAAACAAATGATACACTTTCAGACAGTCCCTGCATAAGAGGGATTAAAAATAACGTGGAGAGGGTGAAAAGACAAGATAGCTCGATTTTATTCGTGAAAATGGAAACAGAGGTTAAAGGACTCGCTAGAGAGCATGCAGTGAGTCTGGACGGAGCACAGAACTGAACTGATGTTTTCTGATTCCCAAGATGGTGCTTTTATTCTGCAACAGGGACATTTTGCTTTTACAAATTTGGGGAAAATGGTCATATTCTTAAAAAAAAAAAAATCACCTCATTTTCAGTCACCTCTATGCTCAGATGCTTCCTTGAACCTGTTGGTGTTGGTAACAGCTTCTGAGCGAATTTAAATAGCGATTCCTATTTCATAGTGCACATTAACAACTGCTGTACATGTTTCAGTCACAGGCAATGATTAGTTACAGGAGAGACCAACTATTACTTGAAGATTGAGCCATGCTACCTTAAAGCTAAAAACCACTAAAAAATGACTTGTATACTGACCAGGAAACCTTCATGAGAACATTGTGATGTTCTCCAGTGGAGTACATGCCCTAGGCATGCAGTACATGACCTGCTTTACTGCAGGTATTTTTTCCCTCTGTGAGTGTTAAGTGCAGAAAGTGGCAATAGGAAGAATTTGTGGTTTGTAACCTATCTTCCCAGGGTGATCTGAAGACTCAAAAATATGTATGATGTCATTAAAGATTACTTTGAAAATGGTAATTTCCTTCCCTGGTTCCTGGATTATTGGGCACTGTTGTCCAGACCATGCAATACCTGAGCGTGCTGTGGTTGCATGAAATGACTCGACAGGGCACCATACCCTCTTGGGAATGAGATGAGTGTAGGGAAGGCGTTTTGTTTTGCCTTTAGCTCTTTAATCTCTAATGCACCACCTGACCCTGCTCTTCTCATTTGATTCAAGTAGCCACATTTTTTCTTGCTAGACTGTAGCCAGTTACGTGAGCATCTCTGGTCAGCTGTACAGGATGTCTGGCAGCCACAGGCCTCTTTCTGAGGAATATTCCCTTGAATAACGTGGTGTCAGAAAAAAGGAAAAAGCATGAGTTTGTATCACTTTATTGGACCTTGTGGTCTGTTGTGTCAGTGCCATTTGCGCTTGATGTTCCAGATTAAGCAAATCCCCAGATGGTGAAAGCCAGTAGTTTCTGCTGCTCTGATTTCACATGTGTGCAACACACAAGGTGATCCTAGTGTGAGATGAATTTGTTTGAAGAGCCACATTACCCTCCTTACGCTGTAGCAAATGCCTGTGGGATGCTGTTTCCAGCACACAGGGAGATCATCTTGTTAAGCTCTTTAGCAGATCAATCTTCCACCTTCTGTCTCATACAGCACGAGCTTTGGCTCCCCATCCGCAGTACCCACTGAAGCGGCAGCTATGCCTCAGTGAAGCCGACTTCTGTCAGCAAAGATGACGACTCCTCTTCTGTGGCCCCCATCCCTCCATAATCCTCTCCTGAAGCTGCTGGTGGTTACCTGCCGTGGTTACAGAAGCGCTGCCCCTGGGTGGGAAGAGAAAGTCCCTTGTGCTGATATTATTTTAGACCACCGATGCGAGGCTTCAGCCTTCTTGTGCTGCACTCTGAACAGATGTTAGAAAAACTAATTGAGGCATTAGCTCCTGCAGATGACTTCATCAACCATAGTGGCATTTTGCAGCTAGAATAATCTCCCTTTAGCGCTTTAGTCGTATCACTTTTGCAATTAGCAACACGTTTATAGCACTGAAAGAGACTGATAAAAGCATTCAGGTTGGTTCCTGGTCACTGAGCAGCACGGTTTCTAACACTCACTTGAATGGGTTTGTGATGCTTTGGGCTAAAGAAGAAATGACATTGACCTTTAAGAAACAGCCAGGGAATTGTTAGACTGTGTGGGATTTAGGAACCACAATGCCTTCTAAATTCTGTGGGATTTGGTAACATAACTCTCACATCCCTTCAAAAATCCCATTGTGAGATTTCACTGAGAGCAAATTGATTTTTCCTAGAATCATAAAATAATGGAGGCCGAAAGGGACCTCTGGATGTTGCTGCCTTCAACCCCTTGCTTGAAGCAGGTACTTCTAAGTGTCAAACTCTGCTCTTGGCATGGTGCTGCAGTGGGGGAGAGCTCAGGAGCCCTGAAAACACTACAGGGAGATTTTGGTGAGGCACTAAAAATGGTCAAGAATAATTAACTGATACTAACTTTTGAATGATCCTCCCCAGTCTGAGCTACTGAGCCCTCCTCCAGGGTCTTCTGCTATGTAAAGGGGGTTTTGGTATTTTCTGTTCTCACTGAAATGGTGTTGGAGTTTGCACTAGTGAAGCGTTCGGCTAAGTGCTGCAGGTTACCCTTTGAGACTGAAACTGTACAACAGCACTTTGGAAAGCTGTGTGGGGACAGATTATTTCCTCCTTGAGTCCCAGGATTGTTTAGAAAGGTGACATAAACATACTGTGCAACTGCTTCTTCAGGCACTGATTCCAAATGAGGGATTGAGTTAGTTATGGCATAATCTCTTTTATTATATTCCACTGTTATTCCTTCCTTTGTTATTTGCTTGACTTTTCTTTCCCATTTCTAATTTTTTCCCAACCTTCCTCTGCAAAAGGAAAAAAATCCTCTTTAAAGCAGCTCCTTTCCCAGTTGCCATGATTAACTATGATTTTTCCATCCTTTTCTTTCTGGCCCACAACCCCTCTCCCTCCACAAGTGCCTTGTGATGCTCTGACTCTGTCAGGCTGGGGGTCTCCGTGGCAGTGCTGAGACACGTGCTGGTGGTGTCCCCGTCCTGTGCTGGGTGAAGTATTCAGATGTATCTGAAAAAGCATCTGCTGCTTCAACACATAAAGGTACTTGTTCAGGATATAGGCTGCCGTCCTTTGTGTTTGCAGAGAAGCCTGGCTTTGAACCCCAGGGTGATACATCGGCACGTAGCCCGTGGCTGACGGAGAAGCCCTGTGGACACAGTCATTCCCAGGGGAGACCTGTTTAGGTGATACTTATTCGCTGCTCCTAGGATGTAGGAGGTGGAAGTAGGTGCTCTTTGCCATCCCAGGCGTTAACAAGACGACAACTAGGGATTATTTTTTTTTTCCAAATTAAAAGCGTGTATTACTTACTAATATAAACAAAGAACAAAATGGACCAAAATCTGTGGTGAAATATTTAAGTTCTTCACATCTTTTTCATCTCTGTACCTCCAAGGGACAACGCACTGTCTGAGTCTGGCTTTGTAGTGCCGGATAGCAGCAGTATTTTGTCTCTGCTTGTAGCACTTCCTCAGCCTCCAGCTATGTGCTGCTGCCAGCTGAGGCTCGCGCGCAGGGGGAGCGAGTGCCTGGTGTTGAATCCCAGCACGCTCATAGCACAACCACTTGTTACCAGAAGCCTGAATTAATCAGCTTGGAAAATTTATTAGATTAGTGATGAATGACAATGACCCAGAGAATGAACTCTGACCGAGGGACTGAAACAGAAGTTGGGCTTCTGCTTGTCCCCAGGAGAATTTGAAAATGTTTTATGCAGAAAAAACCCTGCAACAAATGGCATCACAGAAATGTGGGGACCGCTCGGGGGCTAAGAAACGGTGAACATTAAGGTTAGATTTCCAAAGGCATCTATTTCTTTTCCATCCGCAGCCCCTCTGGAAAGTCAGTGCAGAGCATTTTACTGTTCCAGCTCTTTCACTAGGTGAAAGAGAGGGTGAACAGGCACACATCCCTCTGGAAAGATGAGTTTTTAGGGGGCTACAATGGATGCAGAGGCCCCTGTAGCCTCTACTACCTGTAGCTCTGCTGTGCTGACCCTGTTCTTTGACAAAGCAGCCCAAAGACCGCAGAAGCTGGGTTTAATGAACATATATGGGCTGTCTTTTGCATGGAGGTATGGTAAGATGGGAGAAAGAAAATCATACCTTCCAGACTCTTTTTTTCTGGAAAGTTACAGAAGTAACTCAGAATGTGCCCGGATAGTCCCGCACGTGAACTTTTTCTCCAGGTGTCTAAGAGACGTTTTCATTGATGAAGGTGTCTTGTCTCTACATGTGTGCAGAACTGCAAGCAGTGCAGAAAGGTTTTGCATTCACAGCCAGCAGAGGTGACATGCCACACAGTACAAATAGGATGCCGGCACAATTCTCTGATGTTCTTACACAAACTCATAGCAAAAAGCTTTCCCTTTCTGCCTTCTTTCATGTCACTGGTTGCTGTGCAGACTGACCCCCACGTACTGTTTCTGAACTGGGGAGTGCTCCTTCCAGCTCACAGGGCATTGCCCCTGGATGATCATCCTGCAGCTGCTCCTCAGGCTGTCTTCTGCATCTGGCCTGAGGATGCCAGAACAGCTCCCAGGCGTGTGTCAGGCACAGAGGTTTCTGTACTCAGCTGGAGAAACGAACTGCACAACCTGAAAGGGGACAATCTGTTTACTGAGGTCCATGTAGTATCACAAAACATGAGAATCTGAGAATTACAGACAGGAGCAAAGAACAGAGACATTAAGTTTCCAGTCCTGGTCTTTTTCTGTGTTATTGCAGCAGGAAGAAAACCCACTGTGACAAATGGACAGCCGAAATAAGAAATGCCATTACAGCAGGCTGCTCTATTACAAAAACATGTCTGGGCAGGTAAAACAAAGACATGTGGCTTCCTTATCTTATATTAAAAATGGTCCAAGTTTCACCTTCAAGGTACAGTGTTTCATGGCTTGTAATTTGTAGTGGATCTATGATTTCTCAAATAAGCTAGCTTTTTTTCCTTCCATATGAACATGAATTTAAAAGCAGAGAGTAATACTATCTAGGGCTAATTCATTCCTGGAGATTTTTTATCAGGAGCTGCAGTCTTCATTACCTGAATTTTCTATTAGTTGCTGGAAGGTGTGCATTTCTCATAGAAACTATCACATGAAAATGTGAATAACACAATAGAAAACTGGGGAGCGAAAAAAAGTCTCTGACCTTCCCCTCAGACGGACTTCTATAGATGAAAAAAAGCAAGCCCCAGTAACAACTTCAGGTCTACTTACGTGTTTCTGTAATATCGTCATAGATTTTGAGCTTGGTTTTTTTCTCACTCCAACACTTTATTCTTCTGTCACCACAAGCAGGTCCTTGAGTGACTTTCTGGGGCTGCCCAGAGTGGCTGTGTTTGCTTCGTGGTCTGAGCTTTGGTGTGCTCGTCTGTGGTATAGTGGCAGCCTCACCTGTCCAGAGTCTGACAAGATGTTGTGAACTAAGCTTTACTGAAGCACTAGGGAATATGAGCAGTGATGCACCTATATGGCAATGCCCCCAATCACCGGCAGCAAACACAGGATCGTAAGCAATGCCATGGCTTTGGTACTGCCAGGGGCACTTGGTGTCCAGGTCATCTGGCAGCCACAGCCAGTTGTGCAAATACCTTTTTAATGTGGGTAAGAGTTGCAGCACACATAGGCTCCACCATGGCAGTGAGGTCTGAGAGAATCATACCTTCCTTACGTGGGTAATGCGGGCAGCATCCTGCCTGTGATGCCAAAGCTGGGCAGAAAGCACAGCATCATCAGTCTGTCTGTGCTGTGATGGTTGGTGGTCAAGGGGCAGAGTGTCAGGAGGCAAAGCGTCAACGTGGCTGCTGAAATAATATAGAAGCGTGCTGTAAATAACACCTTTCATGGCCAAGATACCATCTACCACTTTGTGCCCTACACCGTTAAATACTGGCAGGAAAGGGACCCTATACACAAATGGCAGAGCAGAGCATGCTCAGTGCTGCTTGACAAGAAAACTTCTTTCATCATCAGTGTATGATCATGAAAGCATCGCCCAGCGTAAGGGAGTGAGATTTTTGGACAATTCTGTGAATTTGAGCAGAATGAGGCTGCAGAGAAGCAGGTGAAATTACAATACATGAGCTCACACAGGCACCTCAGGTACTTTGATGACGTGTCAGATTGTGCTTATGGTCAAATCGTGGTGGATGGATGGGTCTTCAGGAAGGAGATAGGTGTATGGTTATGTGAGTCCTGAGGGTTTCTAATTGCAAATATTATTAGTATTCTTATTGCATTAATACAAATACTAATATAATATTGATATAACATGTAATATATTAAGTCATTATATTAACATTGAGCTGGAAGTACAGATTAGCACCTTCTCATCCTGCTATGTTATGCAAACCCATAGGAAAATTATTATCTTATTCACGTAATAATATATTGAATAATATCTCATATGCTCAGCTAATTATATCTAACTCAAGTGTGTCTAAATTAACTACTGTCATACACAGCAACCAGGTCTGAAGAGAAACAAACGTATGACTTAAATCTGATTTAGTCCTGACTCTGGCTGTGCAGCGTGGCACAGCTGCAGCCTGCCGCTTCAGTATTGTGTCTGGAAGGGAGTGATGTTTCCACTATACCCATAGGGAGCTGTGGGCCTTAATGGATGTTTATGGGATATTTGGGAGCCACAAAGGCTGTGTGCTGAGATGGGCATGGTGAGCTATGCACAGCTGACAGTTACAGAAAATGGAAGAAAATGAATTGAAACCTCTATAAGAAAACTCCAGGCTGACCCAAAAAGCCAGTATCTTCCCGACTTCATATACTCTCAAGCAGTTCCATCAAAAACATTGCTGCTCTGCTTTGTATTAATCCTGAAGACAAAAGTAAGGTCACTGCTGCAAAAAAGCGGTAGCATTTTCATTTTAAAACAAGCCTACGGCTTATTGAATTTTGCTCTAATTAGGAGGTCTTTTTTTGTCTCTGTTCTCTTCTCCACTGCATGCTGCGAGGACGGTTTGTTTTCCTTGGCCTTGAAGTTGGGGAAAAGGCTTTAGTGGGAGATTTTTAAACTTCATGGCTTTTTTGCTTCTGGCTTATATTTGATAGTTGTGCATAGTTCACAGAGAGCAGACCTGAAGTATTGCTGTGTGGTTTAGGAGCCATTGAAAAGATGTGTCCTGCTTCCCTTTGTGCTCCATGCCAGACTGCGGCCCCTTGTACCACTGGTGTTGCTGAATATTAAGAGAATATTGATGGTTCCCTTGGATAATGCCATCCTGGTTTGAAGGTGGTCGCCGAAGCTTTGCCATTCAGGACATTTTTTGGGTGAATTTTGGCATTCAAGGCTCCAGGTTTAAAAACAATGTGTTGTTAAATAAGGATCAAAGGCCAAAGGCAAGTGACTTTACTGATCTCTGCAGGCTGTGGAATAACTAGCTGCCGCAGGCTAAACGCTCCCCTGTTGGGGTAAGAGGGTCGCTGCCCTCCTCGGGCACTGGTGGGCGCAGAACTGGACTTCAGCACTGTGTCAGAAGCGGCTGCAAAGAATTGCATTTTCACCAGCCCGGGTCTCAGGCTGGAGCAAACCAAATGGTGACGAGAGACAGTGCCGTGTTTGTGGGCTTTTTGAGGCGTTTCTGCTCAGGGCTGGAGCTTGTGCATGGGTGGGTGCCCTCAGAGAAGTGGGGCAGGAGGGGGGTTCCCTGCCACCAGGGGGGAGGACTTGCAGGCGACGAGTACGTGTGTGTGTTTACTGGCACAGTCTGTGGTGATTCTTGCATATATGGAGATTTATTGTACACTCTCTGGATCACACCAGCTGATAAGCTGTGTGAATATCACATCCAGCCAAGTGTCTAGGGAGGTGTCTCACATTTCTCTCTAGGCTATTCACTTCTCTCTCAACCAAGAATGAACTTCAAAAAGTAGGAAGAAGTTCCTTTTCGGCTATGACAGTGTCATCATCTCTGGGTTTTTAATTTTCTCTACCCTCCTGTCCCATTAACACTGGATAAGTGTGTTAGGAAGATAAAAATCAGCTTACAACTTTATGGACAATTGATTGGAAGAAAAAAACAGTGCACTGAGCATAGCTGGCTCAAGTCTGCGTAAGACCTCTTAAAAATTATTTACTAGATACTCAATAAAGTGTGCCAGAATAGCCCATTAAAACCATGGAGGCAGGAGCCTTGGGGGAGATTTCCCAGCTCTGCTCTGTGCCAGCTGTGACAGCTGTGGCTGTCAGGAACATTAGGAGTAAATAGAGCTCCAATCGACATACAGTTCCTTTCTGTTTGCAGCAAATTTAAGTATGATATTTATAGGTGTCAGTCATCTCTGATCTCCTTTGATCCATTCTTTCCAACTGAAGAAGCTGGGCTTTGAAAGAAAACACCAGCTTCCTCTTTTCAGTGGCAGAATTAGAGAAAAACACCTAGACACCAACTTTCGAAATGCTTCTGATGCCTTTAATGTTTATTTTAACATCTAAATTGTATCTGAGGGCCTGATCCAGAAGCAGATGTGGGCAAGGAAAGCAGCAGCAGATCTTGTTCCACCTCAGTTTATGGATAACATGTCTCTGTGATGCCAGACTCCGAGGTTATCACAAATACTCCCATCTAGAACGTTAAGTCCTTGCTGGAGCCCATCTAATGTAAATACATTTGCAGCAAGCATGCTCACCCTCTCGCATGCATATTCATGATGTGCCAGCTCCTGACAAAGATAATGCTCGGTGTAGTGAGCACTGTTATTAGCTCTGACTGACAAATGGATTTCTAATCTAATGTATGTATGTCACACATGGATCACAAGAGCTTTGAAGTCAAATGCGTTCTTGGGAGCTGAGCTACTTTTGTTACAGCGTAGCATTAAAGCAGAGAGGTACGAAGTCCCCTGTTGTTTAACGGCACTCAGTGGTTGATAAATAGGAGACAAAGGCACCTTTCTGTCACTGGAAATGCTGCTGGCGTCTGGAATAGAAAGCTGTGCTATGAGCAGCCACAGCTCGGCTGCGGAGGCTTGTGCCTGTGCTTGGCTCTCCCAGGCCAGGTCCTGCAGGCAGCGAGGGGAAGGAGCGCAGTGCCATGTCTGAGAGCCACCTTCAGAGCAGAAAATAGCATTGCCCCCTCGGAATCACCTTGTCTAAAGCCTGTGAGACTACATTCTGTGAGTAAGGGTGTAACTGAATTTCTTGAACAAATGATGCTCATCATGCCAAAGCACACAGTACCAAAGGTTCTCCATCCCCACCCAAATAGTGCATTCGCACCTATTCTGTACACCTGTAAGCCCACCCCGCATCCTGCCACTTTGCCTGTTTTTAAAAGGAAACATGGCTTTGAAGGGAAAGGTGTTCATAAAGGATTTGTGCCGGCAGCAAGCCAGGACATGCTCACAGCGTGGCTTGGAGGCAGCCAGACCATTCAGCTGACACTAGATGAACAAAAACTTCTCAGCTCATAAAACCTTTTCCCCGTTGCAGATAAACTCTTTATGGATCTGGAGTGTCATTTTGTGATCAATACTGAGACCGAATAAGGCATAACACAACTGATGTTGCTTGCTTTGTGTACACAATAAACCATCAACAGATGGTTGGTCGCTTGTATCCTTACCTGTATGTAATTCCTTAATTCTGCTCTAGTCACTAATGAGCATCTCAAGTAACACAGAGACTGCAGTACACACATCAACCCTTCATATCAATAGTGCAGCATGAAGGGCCTTAATGCAATCATTGTTCTATTGATACACTCAAACATGGTATGTAGTTGCTGCCTGCAGCATTTTACCAGTTAAGAGCCATCAGTTTAGTGGTAATCTTGTGCAGTGCAAGAGCATGCTTATGTTCTGACTCAAAGCACAAATGATGATAAACACATACACACACACGTGTGTGTATATATATCTCAGCAGCACCCACAAAACCAGCAATAATAACAAGGCTGTGATATCCTCTGCAGCCCAGCTTCTTCATCCAAGTGAATCTCTGCCGCATGAAATCCATTGAAAAGCTCGTGTTAGCCAGCCCTGAACTTGCATAATTGTTATGCCTCATTAATTTGTTGTGTTTATTGAAATTGGCTGGTGTGTTCCTAAAATAGGTAATCTAGCATTTAAAACAAATTTCTGATTGCTTCATTGTGCTTTGAATGGCTCTAAGTGCAAACTGCTCTGTTGCTCTTTTGTCTTTCTCATTTGAATGCAACAGATACCTTAGAAATGAACAGAGCTGAAAAGGTGTTGAATTTATGAACCAAGACGTATTTCTAAATAATGTCTAATTAAGTTCATTCATGAACTGGCACATGATGCCTAGCTTAATCTGGACATTGCAAACCATTAGTAAACATTTTAATTGTAATAATTGCCACTGGCAGCAATTATTTTCAGGAAGGTGGCTAACTTCAGCAGAGGGAATCTGAAATGTGAGGAACACTCATCCTGTCTTTTTAAAACACCAACAAAAGCAGATGTGCGCCAGCATGACACTCAGCTTCACTCTTTAGGAGCAACGGTGAGGTTTGGAGAAGCTGAGAACATATTTCCAGGTACATGAAACCACCTCATTCACCAGCAACCCCAAAGGCAGATCTAGAGGGAACAATGGAATGTGCTGCTAGCCCAGAGGTGGCAGGACAGGCTGGTTTTGGAAGGCTTGAATGTAAGACACGATAGGGTGTCGTACCCACAGAATCATCCACGTTATTGCTGTGGCTGAGATGCAGTAGCTGCTCCTGCTGACTCTGGGGGCTCCTGCCTTTGCAGCGCGTTCATCAACTGGGCCCAGAGCCACCACCCTGCCACGCTGCTGACAATGCTCTGCCAAACTCGGAGGGAGCTGCAGTTGTTTGCGCTGGTGCGAACTGCCTCCATGTTTAATTTCTGAAAGATAGAAAAAACAATTTTTGGACCCCTGTCCAAAAATTCAGAATTGAGTATAGGACTGTTGTCAAATGCTGTAATTAGACACAGAGCTGCAGACGAGGAATAAAATGCACCATTATTTCTTTGTTAAATTAACTTTTCCACCCAAGCCCTGTGATGCTCACTGGGAAGACGTCACTTATATTTTTTTTCCATGTGCAGTCAGCGTGGTTCTGTCTTACAGGCACTTTAGCACTGAATTAATTACTACGTTAATGGATGTCTATAGTCCATTAGTGAATTAAGGCCTGATGCTAATTCTCTTGGGGGAAGGAGAAGGGAGTCTATTCAGTACCAAATCATTCCAGTTCATTGCCAATGGACTCTAAATGTTCAAAGGCAGGAAGAGAAGTACATCAAAGACACTTTAATTTGAAAAGCATAAGGGAAGCTGATCTCAAGACCTGCCTATGTTACAGACGGTACAACGGCAGATAAATTAGCTCTGAATTTAATATCAACCGCATCACTAGGGAGTGGGTAGGATGAACCTGTACCTCCAGGTGTTTTCTTCAAACAGCGCCTGACCATGCGGGTATTTAACTTATTTTACCTAGTGCTTCAAAGGATACAGGTAGCCCGAAATTTCTTGCGGGTATAAACTTAAATGAATGAGGTTGCTCCTGCCCACTCTCCAAATCTGACAGCCTTGGTCATCCTTGAGCTCTAAAATAAAGATAGGAGACCGCAGTGACACAAGGGCAAGGAAAACAAAGGCACAAGTAAACACAGGATTTTTATCATTGGCACAAGTCTGTTGTGGACCTGACCCAGAGATCTTTTTCTGTTGCACGAATCCTGAATTTGTCTGTATGCGTCAGAAGCGCCACTGGTGTAGGTAGCACTGTCGTTTGGGTACAGTTTGTGCTCACCCCATGGCAGCTGGTTGCCACAAATGAGGGCCATGGTGTGCCCAGGTTTGCTGCTGCTGTCCCATGCCCACCCCACCTTTGCCTGCTGTCGCGGTCCCGCCACCCGCACCGTTGCCTTGCCCTGCGCTGGTTACATGTAATGTGTAGTCTTACCCAGGGTCGCACTGCTTCATAATACAGAGATATAAATAACAGCTGTGTGTTCAAACCTGATAATGCTTGACTCCTGCCTGAGCATTACTGCATTTTTCTGCGCTATAAATACAAGCCATGCTTATGCATTTTGCATTTAATAGTATACAAAAATGAAATTTGCTCCATAAGGGATGCAGTCGCAGACCAAAAACCGTTCATGTGGGCTTGTCCTCTCTGCTGGCAAAAATGTAACAGTTAATTAGGCTGGAAAACCCAAAGGAAAGTGAATTCATGGCCAATCATGGAGTGGCATGGAAAATATCTCCATGACAACAGAAATTTACAGCACTTCAATTTTAATATATCAAAGGATAAGGGTAATTTCACAGCCACTATGCAGAAGATATACCCCTTTCTCTTTCTCTTGATAGTCCCTAGATTAAATGGAAGCCATGTTAATGTGATCCTAGATGAAAAACAGGATTATAAACCCTAAAATTTCTGAATGCAAATACACCAGCAAAGTGAAAACTTGCAGTG
Source organism: Falco peregrinus (assembly GCF_023634155.1). NCBI lineage: Eukaryota > Metazoa > Chordata > Aves > Falconiformes > Falconidae > Falco > Falco peregrinus. Next base: position 80,570,071 of record NC_073725.1, on the reverse strand, counting down.
CTGCATAGGACAAACATTTGGACCTTTTCTGGTGAGATACAGAAGTATTTCATAGTGGTTTCTACACACGGGTTAATGTTATGTACCTGTTCACTAACACAGGGCTCAGCACGGTACTTGTAGCATAAGAAGGTACCAGTTCTCATCCTGAGCAGCACAGTCCACCTCTTGGAGAGATTATAACTAGTTGTCATCTTTTGATGACATCCTTTGAATTTCAGGATGAAAAAAAAAAAAGAAGAAAGGAAAAGATGAGTTTAGAGATCATGGATATATATCCAAAACTCTGACCTACATTCTCTGCTCCTAAGGAGCAGGGGTACTATGCTTCCTTTTTAAATACTGCATTCAGCGTATTTTGTAAATGTATCCACAAGCAGAAATATCTCTTGTAGAAAATGTCTTACCGTATTTAGTGGGGGATCGGTAAGACATCCATAGATATTTCATTAGTGATTTCACTAAAAATAATCTATTTGTATTTTGAGTTTAAAAGCAAACTGTATGACAGTATTGTTGGTTAGCAATATTTACTTTTTGAGTTTTTTTAAGCCTAGCAGGAAACACATTACTTTTGATTAGATACAATAGGATGCTTCTGTATATAAAAGAGCATCCACTGCTCTGCGTACAAAGAGCTCATCTCCTCTCATTTTCTCATTTTCACACATTCAGGCATGTTTTGCATGGCTCCTTCCAACCAGCCACACCTCGAACTTGTCCTCTTGGGCAGTGCTGGCTGTGAGTGTACAGGGAGAAATATACTGTTTATAAACAGATAAAAATGGCAGGGTGAGGGATCAATGCAGCCGTCTTGTTTGTTTTTCTGTAACACAATATGGAAAGTACTAATAGGATTAGCCTTTTGTGATGAGTGATAACAATGTATTTAAAATAAATGGTAATAGGCAGCATGAAATCACTAACAAAGTAGAAAATTACTAATAAAATTCAATGGGCCTAATATTAGCTTTGATAACATGTCTAGACTTGAGAGCCCTTTTCCACAAAGCAAGCAGTGGGATGGTGAAAGAGAAGGATTTTTGGCACAGAGCCAAGCCCAAGGCTGCCACTCTTTTGAATTCTTACACTGTTTTTCCTGTTGAAATGTGGCCTCTGGAAAGTGAAAATTTCTGTGCTTTCAAATAATCCAAACAGTTCTGAACGCTGTCTGAATGTATTACCTGCGTGGAAACTGATGTGTGCAGGTACCTACCCAGCCCTCCCAGAGACACAGTGCTTGCCAGTGATGCAGTGCAAACAAGAATGGGTGGAAAACATGGCTTTTGGGTGCATGTTGTTCCCCTCTGTGTCTCATGCCGGCCAGTCCTAAAATCACCCAGGCTTCCAGTGAATCTGCAGAGCTGTGAGGAAATGTGGGTGAGCTGAGGGTGTAGGGACCAGAGTCAGGGCAAGACGTGAGCTGGGGAGAGCAAAGAGGGCTGATACCTGCCCCGCCGTGCCCTGGGGTTCTAGCTCTGCAGGGCATCTTGGCTGGCTTTGTCCTCTGGCCATGATATAACTGTTTCAACCTTAAGAAAAGCCTTGGAAATCCCTTCACTAAAAAAATAAATACATTCAAAACAAGCCCAGACCCAAATGTGTTTTTTCGGAATGAAGCTGAGAGCACAGGCAGAAAGCCCAGACAGTCACAGAGGGAAAATTGCTAAAAGCAGGCAAAGAAATTTAAAATGCACAACAAATAAATTAATTGGATAAATAGTAGGGAAAAAGAGGTAAACCAGAACAGAGACCTGTGTCCTGTAATAACTCTTTCAAAACTACTCAGATTAAAGGAGAAAGTAGAGATCAAATAAGCTAATTTAAGCAGATGCCAGGCTCAAAGGATAATGTGAACCTTAATTACTTACTCTTCTTTCTCTTCCTAAGTGAATTTCCCAGCCAGTATTTTTGAGTTTAGCCAGACAGGAACCTGACTGCACATTTCAACCAAGGGATTTGGCGTGGTCCTCCTCCTCGTCACGTTCTTTCTGTTTTTCCTTAGATTAAATTATTTTCCAGCCTGGACTTCTAGCTGCTCCCATACTGCAAATCACTTTAAAAAATATTTATGAACAGCCCGAGGAGCAGCTCAGATGCCATAAGGTCCTGCATTGCTGTCAGTCAAGGTGATGCCCTTTTTCCATTCAACGAGCTCAGTGCTCCTTGATGTTACCCATTACATCCCCTTGGGTGCAGACAAAGGTCCTGCCACTGGCTCTGTCATACCGAATTTCAGCAAGCTTTTAGGAGCACTTAGCAACAATTCCCCACTCACATTTGAGGTTTGATGTACTTCCTTGACGTGGGTTGCTTTTGAACTTTGGGGTCATTTTGGAGGGGTTCAGTCCCCCTGGGTGCAGCACCCACAGGCTCTGGGCTAGATTTTCTGCCTTCCAGCATGTGTTTTAAGGAAGCCAAGGAAAATCTCAGAGACCTGCCAGAAAAGCCCAGATGGCTTGAAAAATTTCTCCCAAATGTGAGAAAGGTAGAAGTTTTATTTTTCTTAAGCTTCCATAACTGATAAAAAAGAAATGTCAGTTTTATATTTGGTGGCCAAAATTCCTGCAACTGCAGACACAATTTGTAGTCTGTGCAGGGATGGGGACATGGAGGACAAGACACTGGAGGGCCTGAGATGTTGCAAAGCATGGTAGCTGGTCTACACTTTTGGGTGTCTCCATCAGTGTCTGCTTGGCTGGTGGAGCAGTGCTTGCTCTGGAGAAGGTGGCTGTGGAGCTGCTTGATGGAGCTCCTCCAGTTCTGCTCTGTAGGGGGACACCAGCAGCGGGGCAGAGGAGTCTGAAAAACCAGGGCAAGGTTTTGCCAAACTGCTCAAGCATTCTGCTGTGCAGCTGTAATTCACATCTTTTACAGTGCTACTCATGGGAAAAAATACTCCCCTAGCATGAGGTGTAAGGAACTGTGCCTCAGGTGAGGCTTTAATTATGTTTTCATTGCCATCTCGGTGGTTCTGCACATGAGACCAGGCACTCTGGGGTACCTCTTGTCAACTGTCCCTCCAGCCTAGATGGAAAGGCCAGGTGTGCTGGAGAGCCGTAACCACGGAGGGTTGGTTTTAAGGGACAGGTTTTTCAGCGGCACAGGTCTTGGGCACGCCTGTCCTGCTCTTTGAGTATCACCACAAAAAAAAACCAACAAAAAAACCCCACAAAAAACCCAAAACCAACAGATGAAGATCTGGCAGCCTTTGTGACACTTTTCATGTCCTATGTCATTAAAACTGCATGACTGAAGAAAAGTTGCAGTGGCAGCCTGCTGTGATGCCACTTTCTCCAGCAGCACAAGCCCCCTCCGATGGCAGCTGGAGTGTCGGAGAGGCACAGCATGGTCAGTGCGGCTGCTGTGGAGTGCTGGCACCAACCGCCCCCCGCCTTTCCCCACGGATGAGTGGATCCCTTCCGAGGACTTGTCTTATACAGAGTGAAGGACTGCAGCTCTTAGAGCATTTCCTCTGGGCAAAGACCCAACCTCTTAAATCCACCCTCCTCCCCCCACCCCCACCCCCCTTTTCCTCTTCTCAGTGTCAGGGAATGAAAAGAAACCACCGTGCTGTTGAGTCGCCCCTTCCCCATCACTGTGGGAATCAAGAAGTGTATCTGGTCCTTCTTTCAAGCCTCTGCGGAGAGAAGCAGAGGACAAAATGCAAGGATGCTACCCCAGGAGTAACTGACTGCCTCTGCCAGAGAGCTACAGCGCTTTTTGCAGTGTTAATGCATCCTATTATCAGAGAGTGACAAACCTCTTTTCCCAATCTGTGAGTTTGATGTTTGCAGCTCTGGGGCAGCCCACCAAGAGCATGTGATGTGGTGGTTCGGTTCTGAGGAATGGCCATTGCCCACATCACACTCTAATTTGAGTTTACTTCTATTCCATAAGAATTTTCAAGATGTTAAAGAGTCACTTTATCTCCATGGGAGTAAATGGGAAATGTATGTTGAGTATGGTGCAACAGAAAATTACCTCTTTTAACGGTTTTGTATTGTAAATGGGTAACCAGTCCACTGATAAGATATAATGACTTGGGACCATGGAAAAGATTCAAGGAAAGGCAGTGTTTTCCTTTTCTCTTATAAGTGATTCTCCGCTGAGAGAAATAACACTCCTAGAACAGCAACTATAGCAACGGTAGGATTTGACTGGGTAGAGGTCAGAGAGTATAAGCTGTTTTTCACTGCTGATGTTAACATGCCATCCTCACAATTGGCTATTATTTGTGGTGTTAGGAGCCCTTTCCTGTGATTATATTTCATCAGGTGCTGCAGCAGTGCTGAATAATTAAAGCTGTCAGCAAAATAATGAAGTATCTATATACCTTTGAAAACAACTTCAAAATAATTTGATGTCCCAGTTATTTCAAGAAAATTATTAACAAAAGAAGCTATCCACAGGGCAGAGAAAAACTTTCTTTGAGGGCATTGGTGCATCTTTTCCACAGCATATTGCACAGAAAATGGTTACTCGTGGCAGTCATGGAATTCCTGGTAACTGCAGGTGCATGGTTTGTGAAGGGGTGTAGGGGGGGAAATCAAACACTCGCCGTCAGGGTAGGAAAGCACCAGCCGGGGCTTGAAGGTCAGGCAAAGGGGCATTCCTGTACTCAGCAGTATCTGCTCATTACCTCATGTCTGCTTTAGGAGGGAAAAGATGCACGATACCTTTCCATCTTCATGTCCCAACTCCTGTCCTGACCTTCTGTGCTGCTTTCTGCGTTTGTCAAATATATCATCTCAGTCACCTGTGTCCTACCAGGTGGCCAGAGGAAAGGCTGAATTTTGTCCCTCCTCTGTTCTTACTCACTGAGCATAGCTTCACATCTGCACTCCAATGGGCTTTTCTGTTATGCTGTGAATACAGCTATCAAGCTATTTTTTTATTTTTTATTTTTGGCGGCTGGGGTGGATACTGAGAATATACAGCTTTCTTTGTAGTCACGATGAAGATTAAAGTACACTGACATAGGCTGCTCCAAACATGAAATTCAGGAGGAATAAACCAAAAGCAGCAGGACTTTCCCTGGGGATGGATGGTCTTTCTGTGTATCTGTATGGCAGGGTATCTATACGTCATGGGCTGTATGCTTGCTCTGCATGTGCTTCCCATCGGTGTCAGGCTGTGTGGCGAGTCAGAGGGATTCTGCTGCCATTCATGGCTTTTGTTTGCAGGGAGGGACACACGTGCAGCTATCGAGGACCTATTGTAACAGAACCGTGCTAGAAAAACGCTTCTCTGAAATTCCTGATATTGACACAACTCAGTTACTCCAAGGATGTGAAATCGCAGTGCGCAGGTCAGTACAACAGACACCAGTTGTTCATATTACGGGACTTCAGCAGAACTGTGTGAAAAATAAGCAGCTAACTTGCTAAATACAGGAAAATACAGTGGCAGTGCTCTTTGCATGATGTTCTGGGGCTGGCAGGGTTTTCACAGAGCTGTAAGGACTAGGTTAGCTCTGTGATATCGTCTGATAGAAATGTTACATTGCCTCCTTTTTTGTTGATGTCTGTCTTTTTAGGTCCTCTGCATCATAAATGAAATGCATGTCTTGTGTGGTTCTGTAAACAACACCCCTATAACTCATGCTGAAGTTAAAGATAAATGCTTATCTTCCCTGGGTTGCTTTGCATTAAATTCTACAAATCCTTAAGCCGTTAAACACACACACCTGGGCCTCAGTGGAGCTACTCACATATTCAAGTTTCACAACTTTCTCTGAAGGTATTTAGCTGGTCAAAGACATCAGAAACCTAGATAATATCTGTTCGCAATTATATGTACTAATTGGGCATGTAGCTCAGCAGAAAAGCTGCCATTTGCATACACAAGTGTCTGATGGATGTTAGTCATCCATGTGGATGTCATGGTTTAACCTCAGCCTGCAACTCAGCCCCATTCAGCCGCTCGCTCGCTCCATGGGACGTGGGAAAGGATTGGAACAGTAAAAGTGAGAAAATGTGGGTCGAGATAAAGATAGTTTAATAGGTAAAGCAAAAATTGCATGTACAAGCAAAGCAAAAAAAGGAATTTATTCTCCACTTCCCATCAGCAGGCAGGTGTTCAGCCTTCCCCAGGAAAGCAGGGATCCATCACGCATAATGGTGACTTTGGACAACAAACGCCATCACTCCAAACATCCCCTCCTTCATTCCTTCTTCCCCCAGCTTTATAGGCCGAGCATGACATCATATGGTATGGAACATCATCCCTTTGGCCAGTTGGGGTCAGCTGTCCCCTCCCAGCTCCTTGTGCCCCCCAGCCTGCTCACCGGTGGGGAGCAGGAAAGGCCTCGACTGTGTAAGCCCTGCTCGGCAGTAACAAACACATCCTGTGTGATCAGCGCTGTTTCCAGCACAAGACCCAAACACAGCCCCACACCAGCTACTGCAAACAGTAACTCCATCCCAGTCAAAACCAGCACAGTGTACCTGCAACGCCCAGTGCTTCATGCATGGGTTTGCTGAAACCCAGCACTCACATGGCTATCGGTGCCATCCTGCGCTCGAGAAGGGTGAGATGATTCCCTCTCTAAAGCCAACGGAAAGAGTCAACTTACTTCCCTGGAGTCAGAGCTGCTTTAGATTGCCTTTCTGCTGGAAACTTGTTTTTTATCTGTGTTGGGTTTGGGAAGTTATCGCATGCCCAGAGGTTGGGGTGGCTTTATTTACAAGCCTGTTTATGTTTGTGCACCACATGGAGGAGTTTAATATTTTGGTTATTTTGAAGCTTTAGTGTCTGCTTTTAATAAGATCGCCTGCAAGCATTCAGATTTGTTCTTGCATTGGGTAATAAACTGCTCACATGGCTTTTAGGGGTCCCAGTCCTTCAAGGCAGACATATAGCAAGCTGCTTTGCTCCCTCTTTTGGTCTAGGAATTTATTCCACCCTCTCTATATACATGTATATATATTCTGCACTATATACATAGTGTAGAAGAAAGTATATGTATTTATATTTGGAGCCTGGGGACAAAGAAATACATCTATATATAAATAGGAGTAGTGACCCTCTTGGCAGGGGGGTTCAGCTGTGGCACAGAGGCTGTTGCTGCTGGCGTGGGTATGTCCTGCGGGGCAGTGGCAGAGCAGTGCACAGGAGCTTGCCCGAGGCTTCCCGGCAGCAACAGCGCTGGGATGGAGCCGGCCAGGGTTTGCTGCTTTCGCTGGGAGAAGCTCATGGGGCTGCAGAAGCTGTGCCCTGTGGGGTTGCGACTCAAATCCCAGGTCCTGTTCCCAGCTCTGCCTTGCATTTTTTGTATGTTTAGCCTGTGACTTCTGCCCTTTTCTTCGTTCCTGTCATCCTTTAAGGTTTGTTGTGCTTATTTAGCTGATCATCAAGCCCTTACAGCAAAATCCATCTCCTTCTGTACAGATGTAAAGTGTATTATACATTGATGTTTAGTGCATTTAAGTTACGCCTACCTGGTACATTGCAGCTGCTGTGGATTCAGTATTGATTGACTTTGTATTGATCGGCATCATTAATAGTTCCCTTTGATCCCTTGTTCAGTGCAAGTTATTTTACTGTCTCTTGGCATTTAGCTGTCGGTGGGATTTCTGTATTGAGTTATTGAGTTGTGTTCATATTGCATTGCTGCTTTGTGCTGCACCTCTGCAAGTGACTCCGCTGGCTACTAGGACAGCAGATGCACACAACACTATGAAAAGAAAATTCATCCTCCTGTAGCGGGAGTTCCTCAAAATGACAGAAAATCAAGGCAATAAATCAAGTGCATAAATATTCACATCAAAGTCTAAACCTGTGGGGCACACAGAAAGGCCACATATCATTAAATCTCCCATTATTTATTGCTTTATCAGACAGAGGCATTATTGCGTTGTAAAGGATATGTACTTTCCCCATCATGAGGGTGAAAGTACGGTACAGCACCGGCAAATCAAGATATAAATTGATGAGATAGATGAGGCTTCATCCTAATCCTGCTAGAGCTGAGAAAAGATTCTCATGGCTGAGTTGTGCTCCCGGTCTCATTTACACCCCCCTTCCCCGTCTCTTTCTTTCCATTTACCTAGAAGAATATAAAAGCCTTAAAGCGTTACAGCTGGTGGTGTTTAAGGAAGTGGGGGGGTCAGCTTTTTGATTGTAAATAGGGATTATTTGGGAAGAGCAATGGACAGTGCATTGTTGATCAAATGTCCAGGCTGCGACTTCATTTTGGGAACCTCCTGAGCAAACAGGTTTGGTACCAAGTGAGGAACCTGCCCGCAGCTACATTCCTCGGAAATAAATGACGGCCAAATTCCTCTTTGTGAACACTCCGATGTGAATGATCTGGGGGAGAAAAAAATCAGCAAAAGATATAGTTGGCCATTTCTGCTCCAGAAATACAGAGAAAGCTGCAGCAGTGAGTATCTCGGAGCCCTCTGAGCCTTTCCCCTCTCAGAACTCATATAGTGGGGCCCAAAAGTGAAGGCAGGATCCTGCCTTCTGTGACCGATGGTGAAACACACCGTGAGAAATTCAGTCTTGTTATGTGCATTGAGGGCTATATTTACATCTAGATCCTGATAGGATCTAGATCAGATTGATTTTTCAGTTTAATGGTTAAAAGGAGAAGCATAAGGTATTTCTGTGAGTTAACCTGGGTCTGAAAATTAAAATGGGAGAATAAACGGCCAACAGGTTCTATTTAGGATCAAACAGGATTATTTTTTTGTCAGATTGAAATTAAAATGGTCTTTGGGTTGGGGTGGTTTTTTTTTGCTCTTTTATCCTTCTTAAAACAGATATTAAATTGGATTCCAAAGGAATTTAACTTAAAACCCAGCAGCAAGGTTAAAAGCCGAGATATCACCCATTTTATCTGAAGAAGGAAAATGTTCCCATAGTGTTCTCAAGGCTGAAAAGCAGATGTGCTGGAGTTGAACAACATTAATCACATGTACTGTGTAAACACATGAACGTTACCCCAGATTCCTGGTCAGTGGGGCTGGCGAGCCCTCTGTCCATCCCTCAGCCACGCACACGGCTCAAGCTTGGCATTTGGCAAAGGCAACTGTGACTGATCCCGGGGAGAAGCTGGTCCTTGCCATAGGGAAAGCAGATGCATTGGCTTCATGGTAATAGTTTACAGGAAGAAAGTCTTTATTTTCTCCCAAAAGTACAGCATGGAAAAGCCACAGCTCTTTGTGGCTCCCCATGATGTATGTGAAAGGCAGGTCTGGCTGCTGAAGGGTGTGCAGTTAAGTAGTACTTGAGAAAACCGAGCCACGGAAGTTGTTGGGTTTTTTGGACTGCTTTCAAACAGTGAGCCTTTAAATGTTGGTTAACTCCTTATAAAATGGTGCTGAGCCAAGTCCTGTTCCTTTGGATGGGAAAGCCACGTGATTCACTGAGGAATGTAAATTGTCCCTATTGCTTTATATATTTCTTCCATCCCTTTTATTCAAAATCAAAAGAATTGGTGAAAATTTGACTCTTTTTTTGCTTCGTCCTCCAAGCAAAATTATTTTTGTGATAAGAAAAATATTAGGTATATGGTTTCAGTGCTGTTTTGCTACAAAGAATGTATTGAGGGCAAGGGAGACCAGCAGAGTTAGATGTGGAAGCAGAAATCCTCTAGTGAGATTTGATCTAGGAGACTAAAACATCCACAATCACAGCTCATAGGAAAAAAAAAATAATCCTTTTTTTCCTGCCCTGTGCAGCCCCTGAAAGCTTTTCTGGGAGCTTTAGGGACACTGCTGGTCTTAGGGGCTGCTTCTCAGCCCCTGAGTCCCTACAGGTGTTGCATAACAGAAAAGAGAGATTTATGCTACCCAAGCGAGCCCTGCAGTGTGCACGGAGCAGGGCTGAGTCCTCGGACAAAGCAGGGCTCCCCCACCTATTCTCCATCTCCTGTATTCCCCCACCCTGGCAGGCACCCAGTCCTGAGGCTACCGGAAGAAAAAATGTAAAAAATATCATTCTTCTTTGGAAAACTTTATTTTGACTATGCCCATAAATGGAAAGATTTTGACTCAAAGTTATTTCCAGAGGGAACCAAAGAGTTCAGGGTGTTTGCTAATCTCATTGTCACTAATAAGACCAAATTGCCATTTAAAAATAGTCCTCGTCCTTGTGCCTTATGCAAACAGACAGGGAATGATGCAGCAGGCGGGGAATGAGACTGGAAAGTGACTGATCTCGGAATTATTTCTCAATCTGCCACGAGGTTTGAGGAAGGTCTCTGCTTTGCCGCGCAAAGCCCTGGAGGCACAGCACCCTTCTGCCAGGTGACACTTGCTACCGCCTATGACGTGCCACCCCTGCGGCCATCATGCTTCAGGGCTCACAGCCCTCTGCATCCCCAGCCTTGCACATCGAGCGCTCGCTGACGAGTTGCGGACAGTATGTGATCGTAAGTGAGCTACCCCTTCCTTCTCCTGGGGCGCTGCAGTGCTGACATCTCTCTCGTCAAGCCTGGGCCAGGCACAAACACCTTTCTTGTGCCCATCTCGCTAGCTGGTAGGAACCTGCTGCAGGGGAATGGCTCTTCCTCCCTTGGCATTTAGTGACTGCCACCAGCAGTCAGCCTGGGAGCCACCAGTGCCTTCGTGCAAACCTTTTTAGGTCCAAAACCTCAAACAGGACCTGGGGTCGTATGATGGCAATCTCTTGAGGAGCTGATCAAGCGAATGTAAGAATTCCTTGGAAAACCAGTAATTTATTTCTCATTAGATGTGATTTTTTGCTGGAGTCTCCTGTCAGACCCAACATACTGTATGTATCTGAGGGTTGGGGGAGTCTTCTCCTGGTGCAAAGAAAGGAGCCACAGGAGGGTGGCTGCTCTTTCCCTTGCCAACCACATGCTGCTAACAATAGCTGTTGTGTCTCCAGAGGGAGAAAACCACAAAATCACTCCATGTGCTGGGGCAACCTAATCGAGTATTCAATATTTGTGTAACAAGCTGTGGCCAGTAGAAGAAGGGCTGTTGTAACACTGAGCAAATGAGAATGGATGGAGTCCTGGTGCACCGCAAACTGCCGGTCAACCAGCAGCTGGCAGCGTGGTGGGGCTGGTGTGGACATCTCTTGGGTTTATACCTGTGAGTCCTCATATTAAACGTCTTGATAAACCTCCTGATGTGTTAGTAGAGGAATGAGGCTCAAAGTGCAAGAACAGGAGAAAGGATGGGACAAACCTGGAGAAACAGCATTGCCTAAACCCAAGCATTCATTTTCTAATGTTTCATTTTTGCCCAGATAAATGAACGCAGGCTCCTCTGTGGGCAGTGGCGAAGATGCAATACTCTAGTACATGGAGTACGTAAGCGAACTACTACAGGGGCTTGCCTTTGCAAAATGTTTTCAAACTGCATTATTTGTCAGCATATAAATGCAACATTGAAAATCATTAGGAATAAAAGAGCAGTGGGAAGCTGTGGACGTGACCTACAATTGGCCTGGGATGGTAGAACCCTTCATCTTTATCCACTGATCTGTATCTTAAAATTTAGATCAAAATTAAACAGAGCTGACTGAAGAGACACTTTTATAAAGTGATTAACCATGTGTTTCAGCGCCCAGTGCTGAATGCTTGATTCTTAATCCCTTAGCCCCAGGTGGGAAGACTTCTTACCACATGCGAGAACACTGCTGGCTGATGTCAGCAAAGCTCTGCACGTGCACAAACATCTGTGAGTTTGGTGCTTAGAGTCCAGCCAAGCTTATAATTTTCCAGGGGGGGCTATTAATATCAGATGAACTCAGATAATGAAAATGGCTTTTATAGTAAAGAGGGTTTTGTTACCTCCCAAGAAACAGTGAGATGCAACATGTTATACTTCATTTTTTTCTGGCCATTGGTCTTCCTTCGGGTAGATGCTTTATGAAAGGCAAGGTACAAACCCAAGAGCCTGGCTGTACTCAGCAGAGTGCTCTCTCAATTAGGGACTAGAGATTTTTCCCCTCCGATTAGGGGGAAAAGTTCAGGGAATGACTGCACCAGTTTCCATCTAATTCACCACAGTTGTTGATGATGCTCTAGAGAAGGGGAGGTGGAAGGGTGTGTGAGACGGGGAGATGGTAGCCTTTGTGGTGCCGTTTGGTGGCACCATGGGTCAGACAGCGGACATCTAAGCCCTTCTGCGAGAGGAAAGGTCAGGAGCTGTCCTGCAAGGGAGAGCCTGGGTGAAACCCTTTTCCCACCAAACAGCCAGTCCCGTTCAGACAGCAGAGAGGGATTTGCTGATGGTCCTTCTTGTGTGTCACAAATGTCACCTGTTTCCGAGGTGTTTCAAACTGTCACTGTTTCCGAGACACCCGTGCAAAGGTGTGCACTGTACCCTCTCACCAGCTTCAGGACTGCGCTTTCTGGGCCAGCAGCAGCTCTGAGCCCAAGTGCCCTTGCCTGCAGCGGTGTGCCCCTTCCACCTCCGTGCTGAGCCACTAACGAGGGCTCTGACATTCCTCTTTCTGGATAGATATTACCTAACTTATTATTCAAATCAGACGAGGGTGAGATAAAACAAAAAGCACTTTCCAAAAGGTCTTTATTACCTTACAGTGGGCATTAAACCCACCTTACTTTGGAACAGGATACCTGGACCATGGCACAGTGAAATATTGAGACCAAATGACTACACAGTCACTGATTCCTAATTTTGTCCAGAGTGCAGCAGTTAAACACAGCAGAACACGTATTTCAGCACAGTGAACTGGTGCAAGGCTGTAATGTCTAGCAGTGGAGCCCTGTTTTTTGTTCTCCAAAAGCAGGTCTGAGTGCACCTCCTTCCCTTCCCTTTTCGTCATGTCCCCTGCACGCCCCAGCTCCGTCCCTTGCTCCTGGCACACGCTCCCTGCCCTGCCCCACTGCGGCAGACTGCCAGCAGGCCAGCCCCAAGGCACCACATGGGGCACATGGTCATATTTAATACTTTGCAGTTTTTGATTAGTCATTCAGGGCCTTACAAATAATGCAATCTGAGTAATAGCATACAGCGAGTGCAGGTGCAGTAACTGTGGACACATCAGATCTGAGGAGAACAGGACCTTCCCTGGAAACTTGTGTGTGGACAGGTGCATTGCTGCAAAGGTAGAGATATTCCACCACCCTTGCCATGCAGTGATGGATGACTGACCAAGCACATCCAAAAAGATGGAATAGGAACATTAGAGCACAAAAGAGCTTTACATGACATTTCCTTTAACATGAAGCAAAACTGAAACGGTGCTTTTATTTTTGCAGCAACTTGCTGTGGGCTCAGGGGTGAGGTAAATTTGTGTGAAGGTGAACTGGGACTATGTGATTTGCTTAAGCACATTGAAGTGTGAGTGAGGCCTGTGGCAGGCGTTATGTGCCACAAGGAAGCCACGTGAAGGGCTCATGGGGGTTTTCACAGGAGCTGCAGGTGGTGGGACAGCCCTGAGCCTTGGCCGCGCTGCCTGCAGCTGCCCAAGGCTCGGCGGGGCTGCACACAATACCAGTGCCCAATGCAGCAGCATGCTTTAAGGCATAAGGTCCCAGCGGACCAAGGAGGACTTCTATGGGGCTCAGCCCTGCTGATGTGCCAGCCCCAGGCTGTGGCTTTAGGAGCGCAGCTTGGGGTCCCCAGCTAGCAAAGGGAGGTGTGCACCCTTCAGAAATATTACTCGGTGTTGCTTTTCTGATGACGCAGCTGATTTCCCAGTTACGTATGTTTGGAGATGACAGCGTTGTCACTCAGCTGAGCTTTTTTTACAGAAGTTAAAAAAGTCACATAGTAAGCAAAACTCCCAAGCTGCTGCTGAAACCTGTCTCAGGAGGGAGTTTTTCGTCAGAGTATTGACTGGTATTTTGCTAAAAGGCATGTGTTAACAACCAGGACTCCAGGTAATTCCAGCCCCAACTTTGCTGAAACCCAGAAAAATGAGATCCCTTGGTATTACACATAGCTGAGATACTCTGCGGGGCTGAGGTAAGTGAAAGGGTTTGTCCCAACGCAATCAGAAATGTCACATGGAGAATTTCATGCCATTCAAAGTTGTTCAGCTAACAGCACCTGCACGAGAGGCGTCTAAACTGTCACCCACCAAAGGCTGAGCCCATCCACTCAAGGTTACCTTCTTCCACTGAGCCCACAGACGAAAAAACCTAGAAACTAGAGAAAAAGAGAACAAAACAAGAATCCCCCAGAACTGCAGTCTGTGCTCTGCTTTTAGCATGCACTTGAGCTGGTTTTATTTGCCTTTAAGCAATTGTGTCTCCTTTTTCCCCCATCCCTCCTTATTTTTAAACACTCTCAAGGCTTGGTGTGGAGCCCCCCGTTGGCCCCGTGCTGATGCTCGCCCCTGGCATGGATGGGATCTACTCCATGGCACTGCGGTTCTTCCAGCATGTCAGAAAAAAAATCCTTTAAACATACCCGCAATGTAACTCATCTGAATTAGTCTTGCTGCTAATTTGTGGGAGGAGAACCACTTGCAAAGTGCGGAATGAATCACTTGCAAATGAGTATTAAGCTCATTTCAAAATGGAACCATAAGAAGAATGGAGTCAGCACAGACTCCCCTCCCCGTGGGAGACAGAGCTGCTTTCGGGTGGCGGCAGAAATCCCCTTATCACACCCGGTGCGGGCTGCCAGGCGTGTGCAGCCTGGGCAGCATCTGCATGTCTACATGCAGCCCTGGTGCTGGATAACCACACGTGGGTTTTGATGCGTTGGCCAGCACTTTATGGACTCTGTTAGCCACAACAAACTGCAGGGCTGAGCTGGGACAAAGTGCCCCAAGGCTTCCACTCCACCACCCCTGAGCCACCCACCTCCCCTGGCAGGAGTGAATCTCGCCCGTCTTTCCCTCGGCTGTGGCAGGCTGATCCAAACTGCTCCTTCATCCCCAGGCAGACCAAGGCAGGATCCCGCATGCTGCAGGGTGTGCGGGATGGCTGCGCTGCCGTCACCCGGCTGAGCTTCTGCAGAGTGCAGGGGCTGCCCGCTGGGCTGTCTGCAATAACTGGTGGGTTTCTGTGGGAGCTGCTAGGTAGTGCTCAGGTTTCTGCTGAGCTGCACTAGAAAATGTGGATGAACTTGTCAGAAGACACAAACTGTCTTGCAGTGGATATACTGCCAGGCTCACATTTTCTTTTCATAACAATTTACAGGTTATTCCAATATATTTTCAATAGTAGTTTTTGTTGTTGATACAGGTCAATCCATCAAAAATCCTAAAAGAATTAGAGTAAGAAAAGGAAGGCAATGGTGGTCAGCAAGGTCACTGCTTGTGCGAGAGCAACAGTATTTGGGGTTAATGACACTATTTATCTGGATTGGAGCGGAGAAAAAGAAATTCTTAAGACTTAAAAATATTGCTGTAACGTGAACTGTAGTCCTCAGCCAGCTCTTGTTTTGAAGTTATTTATTTACCATGACTAATTCAGACTTTCAAGTGCAGTCATTGCCTCACACGTGGCATTGCGTGGGCTTTCTGGGCACCAGGACCCGAGGCACTTGGCGCCCAGGAAGGGAACGCTGCTGGTTCCCACCAGCAGAGCCAGCCTTGCTCTGGAGCCTGAAAATGAAAACCATTAACACTGAGTTTCTAAAATGCAATTCACATATGTGCATGGGGATGCTCACGTGCTAAAATTAAAGTGCGGATACAGAATCAAATCACTGCCTCATTTCTTATCTTGCCCTATTTTTTTTTTTTATAATTAATCAGCCTGGAGCCACTAAGCAGCCATGTGTTGTGCCAGCAGAGAGGTGACTTGGGAAGTGCTGGTGAGCTGCAAAGCTCCTGTCAGCAGGACCAGTTCCCAGCTCAGCTCTGCAGCCACCCCTGTTTTAAGGGTAAGTACGCTGTTAAGTGTGTTCAGTCGACTGTTGCTTCTTGTTTTCTGTGCCCAGGGAGCAGGGTGAGGCAGGTAGCACTTCAAACACGGGTGGTGTAATGCTCCCCCCTTACCCTGCAGAATCTCCTCTGTAGGTTGAAAAGAGTGTGTCCCGCTGCCCCTTTCCCCACACAGGCAGCCTCTCGATCTGCTGTTAATAAGGGTAAGAAAGGGGGTTTTTGGGGCATTCTGCATTCAATTATGGCAGTGCCACTTTCAAATTCCTTCAGTTCTGTGTGACGCACATCGGGCATGAGCTGAGCTGCACCAGACGGAGAGCTGGGCTAAAAATAAACCCGGAATGTCGCTGCTGTGTTAGTCTCCCGTTTATATTTCTTAGTTTGTTATACATCTTCAAGGCCAGTTGAATAGGGGGGGAAAGCAGAATTTTGGTTTTTGAGGCTCGATTGGGAGCCAGCTGTTACAAATCAGTGTCATTTTACTGAACGGATACACAGCATTGTATTCACCTTGGTACTGATTCACACAATGCTAAGGCATACTAAATATCAAAGTATACAGTTTGTGCTAATTCTTAACGCGTTCTTATACTGATAACAGTTTATTTTATGTTAATTAATTAAATGAATGAACAAATTAATTCAGCACTTACCTAATCATGTAAAAGAAAGGGAGTATGGTGCAACTCTTGACTCAGCAAGTAGCCACGTGCTGGCACTCTGAAAGAGACGGGAATGGGAGGTAGTGGTCTCGGAGGCCTCAGGTTAAGGACTTGTTGGTTCTGTGGAGAGGACTAAACCAGAGAGAAAAGCTTCCAAACAGTGAATTTTGGGAAGAAGGTGCATGCTTTTAATCATCTCAAAGGTGTAAGGTCCCTGCAGCACTGCTCCCTGTGCTGCAGGTCCCAGTTACACCTTCCTCAGCCCATTACCTTGGCTCAGTGTGTAACTCCCAGCATTTCGGTGGCAGGCTGTGCTGGGTAACACAGCCCAGAGACAGGCACAGCCCCTCGGCCAGCCTGGGCAGGGATGCTGCCCTCTGCGTGGGGCTGGCTGGGGTGTGCACAAAGCCAGCACGCCAGCCAGGAGCACTGCGGTGCCAGGGTTCTGCTGCTGTCCTGCACGACCGGGCAGCCGGGCCCCCATCCTTGCTTTTGTACGTTACGCTTTGCAAAACTGTCTTAAGGAGAAGCATTTTGGAGCAAGATTTTTTAACATGTGTCTGGTAGGAGAGGTGGAGGTTGCATTGGATGACAGCTAACTCCATATGTGCATGGTGGCCATACCAGCGATGTGCCTGGCTCACCTCAAACGCAGGGGCAAGGCTCGGCTGTGACCCCCTCTGTGACAGGCACAGTGCAGGGTGGTCCCCTGCGCTGTCCCTCCCTGGGGACAGCTGCCTGCCCTGAGCCCGCTGGCTTGGCAGGTCCTGTTGTGGCCAGGCTGCTGGAAATTAGCTCGCATCACTTTTTCTTTTTCCCTGGAGGCAAAAAAGTCATTTCTTCCTCTGAAGGCCAGGGCCAGAGTCACTGTCTGCTACTGAATGCAAACCATCAGTGAGCAGTAATGGAAAATTGGGGATGACGTGGCAGGCTGTGGCTTGCTTTCAATGCACAAAAAAAGCCCCTTTTAAATTTAAATTTAGCAAGGAATTAAAAGCACATATAGGCGGACTCTATTAGAAAGTGAAATATTTGATCTTGGCTATTAATCTGTTGTAAGAATACTTTCATTTCCTTTCCATATGTATCCAGTGATAGACTTTCATAAATGAGATCGCATTAAAATGTACTTTATGTTTCTAGTCAAATCTCTTATTATTATGCAAGTCCTGGTTAGGAAAAAAAACCAAACCCCAAACAATTACAGAAGCAGACTAAGAGGAGTAAATTATTTTAACTTATTTATACAAGCGAAATATTGCTCCTGCTTGAAGGCTATACATAGTGCAATACTAAAATGCCTTGGGAAGAGGTTGCTCCATAGATAACGTACAGGCAGGCAGTGGAAATACAAGTACAGCCTAAAAGTGGCTCATGTAGCCTGGGGCTGCAATGTCTCAAGTCTTGACAACATCCAGACACACAGGGACTGAATACAACCTACCTGTACCCCTTCTGTGAATCATTGTTGACCTCTTCAGCACTGTTTGGGAGGCTCTGCACTGTCTTGTACAGTGGCTGGGAGAGACATGTAAACCCAAGGGACTGCTTGGGCCCCCAACAGACTGACCCAGTGTCTAGGCTATGAAGTTAAAAAAAATCCCAAACCACAAAAGAAAACCCCCCAAACCCTCCCCACCAACCCCTCCCTGCAAAATAAACCCAAACCAAACCAACAATAAAAAGGAAAAAAAAACCAAACGCAGTATGCTTGAAACAAATGTCTTCATCGGCCGTCCAAGTTGAGCGTACAGGCTGCCCTCCGGCGCCCCGGCACAGCGACGTGCTGGGGCACTGCTCTCCTCCCGGCTGCTGGGGCTGTCAAAGACAAAAAGGATGAACTGGTAGACTTGGGGCAGCCCCAAAACTGCCCAGAGCCCTGCTCTGGTGGCTGTGCAGGTGGTTTTGAGGCAATGAGACTCACCTGAGGGGCTTGGAAAGGTGCTTCCACCTTTACAAAGCCTCAACCGGTGCTGATGGGAAGTGTGAGGGTGTCAGCCCCATCCTCGCCCCCAGGAGGGCTGGGGTCAGGTCAGGGTGCCAGTACTTGGATGTGGGCATCCAGCCTATATGGTCTTAGCTAGAAGAGAGCATATGGGCTGAGTTTTAGTCTAAGCTGGCCTGGCTTCAAGCAGGGCATTGGCTCAGAAAACCTCCCCAGAGTCCTGCTGACTGGAATTATTCTGCAGGTCTGATTTTACATATATATACAGACATATGCATGCATGTATATATATATATATATATATATGTATGTATATTCATATATACATATTATACTTGGCTTGTCCTGAAGTCAAATGTATATTTTATAAGTGGTTTATAATTAATGTGAGCTGCCGGTAGTGGAACTCTGCGCTGTCGGTGGACAAGTGTTTTATCAAATTTCCATTTGGCTAGCGGGGCTGGGCGGCTCCGTTCCTCCAGTGCTGCCCTGCGCTCTGCCAGCAGCTGCTGTGCCCGAGCCCATGGACGTTGCAGGGATTGTGCGTGGCTGAGGATGCAGCAGCGGAGCTGAGTGGGCAGCTGGTGGCTTCGGATTGCTGCATGGCGTGTTTTGGTGGAGGTATCAAGTCAGAGGTGAAGGGACCGCTGACAGCCTGAAACCAGCACAGAAGAACATGATGGATGTTTCACGGTGAGAAGGAAAAAATAGTTTATATCTTATAACTTACAGTGGCAGGTTAGGCACAAATGTCTGTTTCATGCCTTAACTATCTGGGCACCCAAACCCATGCCATATTCCTGCTGCATCTCAAATGTCTTTTCATTTCCATTCAAGCAGGCTGACAGAAGAGCCAGCAGGGGCCACAGCCCCTGATCCCTCACGCTGCTGCAGCAGACGGCTTTGCTTCTAGATTCACAAACGCTGTGGAGCCAACCGCTTCCCCAGGACAGGGCAGTTACTGGTGCACAGCAAATGTGTGCATTTACATTACACTTTAGCTGAAGCTGAAGAGAAACATCCACCCTGGCCTTTTCTAGAAAAGGGTTGCAACTGCAGGGTGGATCAGGCTTAAATCTGCAAAACTTTTGATTAAAAAAACCAGTGTTAACTTTTGATCATTTTAATACTAATAGTAAATTATCCTGAAACTCCTTGATTGTGAAATTAGGATCCTGGCATGAAACCACTTTGACTGAGAGCTGCCCAGGACAAACTGGTGTTGGCAACTGATGCCAGACCACTCGGTGTCTGAAGCTGCTCTGCCGATGTCCCCCCCTCCAGGTCGACCCCCCTCAGCTGGGTGGGATTAGCAGTTCGTGTCCCAGCTGTGCCCTATTTTGAAGCCCTGGCAGCAAGGGCTTCCAGCCAGGGACGGTCAGGTGAAGGAATAAACAACAGTAAAGTGCTGATTTGGCACCAGAATAGCCAAGACCATTTTTCCTAAAAGAATGAAAAATTGCCATCCATCTCTGGTTTTAACTATAGTAGAACTTCATTAATCCCTCACTTTTTAATCATTTAATAGACAGCAAAGATTTAGTTGTTTGCATTTGCAAAGCCTCAGAATACTAAGAGTTTCTGATTTTTAGAAAATAGGCAACAGATTCTTCAGTAACAGATGAAGAAATGTCAAATACCCGGGCACTGGAATGAAATCCCTATTGTCAAGGCAATTAAATACCTCATTCCTGTTGCACTTGGTTTACTGTGCCTGCCTGTTGGCAAACTGCTCTGCAGTAAGTTTTGTGTCATTACTATGAATTAACCATGTTCTACAGTCTATAAATATTAATTATGATGAAGATAGATTAGGCATGGCAGATGCAAAAATGTGATGATGCTATCTCAAGTAGACTGAGATACATAGTCTTTCAAGCCAGCATGACACTGTAGACAGCTCGGGCAGATCGTTCCATGCTGCATCGGGATTTTTTGTCCATAGCCTCGAAGAGCATGCAGACTCTAGCTGAAGTCCATAAAGAAACCAAAACACTTAAGCACCTGGTAGATTGATGCTTTCTGTTCTTTTCTTTAAAGTAGCAGCCAGTGACACATTTGGAGATAATTAAGACAAAGGTTGAGTTTTTATTTTTAATATGCCATGAGTATTAGCAGCTGGATGAGGAATAAACCAGCAAAAAAGCAGCATACTTCTTGCATCATCTATAAATAAAACCAGGCTTCAAAACTGAGCGCACAGTCTTTATTTTTATCCCTTTTTCCCCCCACAGAAAATCTTTCCTTTGTGCCAGGACTAAAATATTAGCACTGTGTTCCCTCTTCTGTTTTAACAGACCTCATTGCATCTAAGTGCCAAAAAAAGTGGAATTCCTGAACAGCAGGTGAAAAGAAAACACAAGATCAAAAGCAGTTCTGGCTGCCAAGAGAACCTGCAGCAGTTCTTGGGGGTGCATGAAAAAGTCACGCAGGCTCCTGGTGGTGTCAAAGACTTCTGGAAGGTCGTCAAGGAGGTTTTTTCAAGCATCCTCCATCAAAAAGCAGCACTGGGAGACAAACGTGCAATACATCATGAGGATGATGCTAAAGATGCCAATCATCCACTGGAAGGAGAATTTAACAATTTTTCTCCATTGCATCTCTGGAAGCAGCTCTAAGAAATCAGTGCTCAGAGTGGAGCCTGTGGGTAAGAAAATAAAGTGCTCATGCTGGGTGAACATTAGGCAATGCTGGTTTGGGCCATAACCCACTAGGGGACCTATGGAAGGAATGTGTCTTTCTGAGCTCATCTTTTCAGTAAAGGCAAAGGATGCATATTTTGCTGTCCTTGTAACCAGCCAGCCCTATCATTACTTCCCATTTCTGCACTCAGCTGCTTATTCCTACCCCCATGACTAAGTCTTTTCTCTTTGGGATGATGAACACTTTGGAGATGCATTGCATCCCACAGTTGATGGCCTTCAGCAATGAGACCTAATCAAGCTTCTTGTTAACATCATCTGTTTACCACTCATTGAGATCTTTGGAAAAGGCAGGGAGAATCTGGCACAAAAGCCGCCACCTGAGTTTGAAAACTAGGAGAACTTGGCCCAAAAAGCTTGGATGTGTCTCCAGATCCCACAGTGCAGGCAGTGCTGGGAGCCCTGCGGGGTCCAACCTACCTCCCAACACTGCTGCTGGTGGCAGCACCCTTCACCAGGCTGCAGGTGAAGCAGCACCGTGTGCCTGCGAGCCATTGTCTGGGCCAACAAAAACTGATTTCTGCAAAGTGTCCATGAACATTTCCCTCATAATTGCTATGGCTGGGAAATAAAGCCTGAGAAATGACCGACCGGGCAGCATATTGGCATCAGCACTGTGATCACCGATCGGTAGTGCTTGGTCCCATTTTTCCTCCTAAATATCACCAAGCAGCAAAGTGCTTCAGTGGGTTTGAAAATAACACAAGGTGCACATCTACTCCTAAAGACAGCCTTTTTTTTATTTTAAAATTCTGCATCTGAAAACACAGTATGACAGAAAGCATTTATATACAACTGCAGTGTTTTTGGTATAATACAGTATTTAATACATCCATTTCTTTTTCTGCAAAAAAATTTGCTTTGTTGGACAATAAAACCAAACTCCCATTGACAAAGAATACAGCTAAGGCACATTGTTTTCTGCTAAATGAAAGACAAAAGGGTGCAAAAATGGGTAGTGCAATAATTGCTGAAAATCACATTCTACTACAAGAAAAGCATTCTGACTTTGAACTTTGATTACCGGTCAATTTAAGACATTTCAATATCTCATAAAATACTCCTTTAAATAAATAGCAAAATATCTACAACTTTCAGTGTGTTCCATTTGAATTCCCAATATTTTTTTTAAACTTTGCTGTATATACATGGCTTTCTTTTTTCTTATTCAATAGCTTACAAAATATTTCTGTACAATTTTATGCATATTATGATCTATAACAAAATAGTTATTTCTTAAAACTATATTACCACCAGTCTTTGAAAATGACAGAATAGGAATAACTTATTATGGACTATGTTAGGCAATACAAAAATCCAATCAACCCAAAACAAAACCAAAATGACAAAGTCAGAAAAATCATTTCATTAACTCAAATTAATTCTTTTTGTTTCGCAAATCTGGTTTTCTACGTACACCCTTTTCAGTTGCCTTTAGGGTTGTATCCGC
The DNA here is from genome assembly GCF_023634155.1 of Falco peregrinus. Taxonomy (NCBI): domain Eukaryota; kingdom Metazoa; phylum Chordata; class Aves; order Falconiformes; family Falconidae; genus Falco; species Falco peregrinus. The sequence goes on along the minus strand of NC_073725.1, from coordinate 80,547,520 downwards.
ATCTGAATACCTAAACAGGATAGGATTTGGGATTCCTCAAAGCACTGCAGCCTGCCGGGAATATTGGTGCTACTGCAACATGACAGTTCTCATGGAGAAAACTAGGAAAGAAACCCAACATATACGGGCCTTGGCAGAAGTCCTTGGTTTCTGCTGATTTTGACAACCTTTGGATGAAGCTCCAACAGCCAAATTTTTGGAAATGCATTTACGACTTAGATGATACAACCAGACTCCCCTGTCTTCTAAATGTACTGTTAGATTCCCAACCATCACTCAAAATCTGGCCCCACATGGTGACATTCTTCAGATTTTAAGACCATACCATGAAGAGGATGCATCTACTCCCAGCTATCAGCTATCGAATCTGAAAGGAATGCTACTACATCATGTCAGAATGAGTGAAATTACTCCAGAATTTGTCTTGTGCCTCTGAGAGCAGTCTGTCCTGTTACAGTCTGAAGATAAATTAAAAGTTATTAAGTTTGTACTTTGTAGGTAATTAAATCAACCTTCCTTATCTACAGTGAGTTGCAAAAGACAGAGCTCATAATTTCCTAAGGTTTATATGAACATATGAGCCATCCTTTTGCCCAAAGGGAAGGTCATTTTCTTCCCTTAAAGACTGCATTTGTAAGCAATTTCTATTGTATTTGTGAAGTGTAAGCTGACAGCAACACAACTGTGCTGTAATAGAAACCTCAAGGTGCCTTTTATTTATTCCACAACAAACAGAAAAAGTGAGCAAGACACAGACAACATCAAACTTTCTAACACAGTTTAAGGCCACATTTAGAAAGGATGAAAGTAAGGCTTTCTTTAAGGGGCAACACACTGGATGCTGCAATGGGGACAGACACCAAGCAATCCAGAGCTGATCGGATTCACCCAAGGAAAATCTGAAACACCACCCTAATTTTGGCCAGCAGGTCTGTGCCTTCTTTTGGATGTAAGCAGGAAAATAAAACGAAATGCCACAGACATCCTCCTCCAGAATATTCCCAGCAAACTGAAGGTGCTCCCCTAGCGAGAGGTTGCTATCTTCTCAGTTGAGGGTGTTAATTACAACAGAACCAAAGACAAGTCAAGTCATTACAATATACAAATGCAGCGCAATGAACTGCGCCTAGAATTGTCACTCTGTCATCAGAGGCACCTGTACAGTATCTTGCTGTTTATTTGGCAAGGTTACAAGTAATACTTCTAGGTTTTAACAAAGTAGAAAGAGAATTTGCATAGATTGTACATTCAGTTCAAGGAGATTTCTGGTACCTTTTTTTGTTGTTATCAGGTAAACGTGTTTGCAGACACAGTGAGGTAGCAGCTGTGATAGCACCCATGAGCAAAAGAAGGTAACCAAGGCAGAAGCAAAGAGCAGAGAGTGATCTACACACTACTGTTAGTCTACAGGAACAAAATCAACATGGTACCTGCAGTATCACACCGTGAAGGTTAATCGCTGCCAACACCAAACGTAACTGGAGACAGACTAGCGCTACTGTGGCCGTGGGGCTGTAAGGTTTGTTGCCTCAATTTTAAATGCTCTCAGCCCGATTCTTTTCTCCCTTACTGCGATGGTGGCTGTAAAGGTTTTCAAAGGCCAATCCCTTCTACTCTACCCCTCCAAAAGGAGTTACAAATCAGAGCATTTACTCATCCTTGAAGAGTCTACAGGAAAAAAGGTATTTCTCTACAGAGTCTTGCTCGCTGCCCTTAACCCTAATTTGTTTGGCTCCTCTGTGCCTGGCTGCAGCAGCAGCTGCCCTCAGCCGCCATTCCCGCTCTCCAGCTCCTGCTGGGCCCCTAGGAGGGCAGTGGCCCATCCCTCCAACTCCACACTGCTCCCACCCTCTCTGGGGGCTCCAGTCCTGGAGCTATCTTGGCAGAAGCCTGAGGGTTTGGTCTAGAAAGACCTTTTTACATGATGTTTTCAATTGCCATTTAGCATGTGTTTAATTCATGTCCTATGAATGCTTCAGACTATCCTGGAGGTCTTGAATAGCTGAAATAAAAGCACGTACGGACCATTATCTTTGCATAACCAGGCTGAAACAAAGGCCAGTGCGAAACGCCGCCAGCTACTTGCTACCAGGTCTGATGCTGGAATAACTAAACCTACTATTACATGTATTAAATGCCCCTGCGTGAAAATTGGGAAAAGATAATTGCAATCACTTTTACCAACTCCTTCACGTGTGTTAGTACTGAGCTGACTGAAGGCTGCTCTGAAAAGCAAACTTTTCTGATTTGCAGCTAGGGTTTTTGAAGAAGCCTAAGGGATTTGGCTCACACAAGTACAAAACTTCCTGCTCAATGGAAAGTGGTGGAGCTCGCCAAGGTTTCATGTGGCCAACTCCTGAAGCTTTGTGATCTCGGAAGACAATGAGGGTGTGACAGCCGGCGGGAAGCTGGCAGTTCTCTGACAGCTGTGATGAAAGAGAGCCAGAGAAATCAACAGAAAGTTGGTCCTCATTGCCTGGACACGATAAAAATCTGGATCTTGTTTTCTTTTTATCTGGGAAGTCAAAGCTGAGATCTCATGGTATCAGCATTTCCCAGCCTTGCTGTGCAGAAGGTGCCCAGATTGTTCAAAGGTTTGTTGGAGCACAACTGTGTCAAACTTTTGTGAAGTTTCAGCAGCTTCTTTACCCTTCATCTCTCCCTTTGGCCAGGCTCAGAATATCCCAGTTCTGATTCACTGACTTCACTACTCTGTCCACCATAATCGTGGCTAAGAGTGATGGAGATTTCATTAGTATTGCAATTAGTGCTGTAGGAGATGGACAGAAGGTGAATACACATTAGCTGGTCCTTTTGAAGGTGCTGCAGGATCATTGATAATGTGCCGTTAAACAACTGTACATGCATTGTGCACTGAAGCCAATACTTAGGAAAGTCAATTTGTAACAGATGAATGCACATTCCTGTATCTCTAGGCTCAGCAATAACGAAGGCTTAACAACAGAGATACAGAGGGACTTTCTTGTATAACACTTGCTATCATGAAGGAATTGTTAAAATTCTCTGCTTGCCGAGAGCACAAAAAATGAAGACATAATTCAACTCTAAAAAACCCTTTCAATATCAGAAAATGAAAATACAAATACTACAACTCAATGTCCCAATGACATCAAAGAAAGAATTGGACAAATCTGAAAATAAACTGTCATTTGAGCTATTTCTATTAGCCTCAAGGCTTAACATTACCATATAAACAGGTTTGCATAATGCTGAGACTGACTTTGGATGTAATTCATTAAATCATGTATGTAGATGTTCTGCATTGTGCCACATTCTTTTTCTGCGTAATACTGATTGATCACAGAAGTGTTACATGGCTGTCGTGCAGAATGGGCAGGGAATTTGAACGAGCAAAGCATTATGCACAGAAGACAAATGTGTGCCCATGGAAGTACAGCCCCCTCCCACAGGAAGGGATGTTCATCAAAACTGGCCTTCAGGTGGAGTCCTCTTCAGCCAGGACTAGCCAGCGTGGCTGGAAAACAACACTCGCACATTCAAATGAAGATGCGTAACTCGCTTGTTTCGCATGAACTGTGGGCCCCTGCTCTGAATTCTCCTTTTCACCAAATGTAAGATCTGTGAAGTTATTCTCTTCTCACACTACATAATACGCAACACAGGCTCCAGGTGCCTGCCGTTTCAGAACCACAAAAGCCACCAAGCAGGATGTCGCTCTTAGCAGCGCTACCACAGCATCGACTTGGAGCAAGCTCTGATCCCTGATGCAAAGTCTTGCTTTCCATGGTTCTTCTTCACAACTACAGAACTTTGTAACTCAGACACAGTGTCCCATCTATAACTCATGTATCCGTGTCTGCATACTAATAGCTATAGTGGAGGTTGTCATTTAGGTCCAAAACTTGACACTGCCCCCAGAAGACATTCCAAACTCGGCAGCTCATCCTTTCATGACTTCAAACACAGACAGTATATACTCAGATCATACTGCCACACCCTTTATTTATGCTGGACTTGACCCTGAAGTCCTTACTCAGCGTTGGCACTCCATGGAAGTTTTGCCTGAGAAAGGACTGCAGGATCAGCCTCTTCAGTTTTATACCATATATTTCAACAGCAGCACTGGGATTGCCAGCTTGCTACAAAACTTCTTTGTGTAGATGCTTTTTGTCTTTCAGAAAATAAACTAATATAAATTTTGTTTTATTTTAAACCTAGCATATAATGTAAATAGATATATCAGCAACCATTTGTTTTCTTTCCCTTTTTTGTACTAAAAGAAAATAATTTGCACCTTCCATTTTAAATGATAAAAGTGGCAGATTTTCTTCTAACCACAAAAGATGGGATTGTTGCCACCATCTGCTTGGTCTAGTTAATAATGAAAACTTACCAACAAAGCACTTAAAAACATTCCTGCTTAAGAATAAAAAAAGTATCAAATTTAAAAACCAAGTTATCTGCATGCATGTGTGTGGGCGCACCCTTATACATATGCTTATGTGCAAGACAGACTGAAGATTTTGCCGCTACCCCAGTAGTCTTATTGAGAACAATCACTGGCTGGGATTGTTAACGAATTTTATTGTGTGCCCAAATACGACGTTCTTAATTTAACCTGCAGGGCTTGGCTTGAACCATAGACTTGCCATTGCATCAGTGTGACTAAAGCCCTGGACTTCACAGTGAGGATTGGAGATCCCCAGAAAATTTGAACTTCATGAAGGAATGTCAGATTAAAAACAAGCGCTGTTAAAAAACCTCCACTGAATAAGTAATAACACTGTGTTTCTATTATATAAACCTGTTGGCAGCCCTGGTTTTAAACACGCTTGCTACTAGAGCTGGTTGTGAAGCTGGAACATTACCTTGACCGAAATATTTCAACCAGCTCTCACTGCTACAAGCTTTCCTAAAACTACTGCTCTAGTGACTGTCAAAATCAAGACAAAAAAAGAAAAGGAGGTGTGAGGGGAGGAAGGCCTTTTCTTAATAAAGGCAGCTTCAGTTAGTAAGATAACGTAATCTTCAAGCTGCAAAAGCAGCACCTACTAATTAGTCATTGACTAAAACATAAATAATAAATACCTAAATTGTTCCTTCTATGCATCCGTTTTTGTGCCAGATAAACATTTCAATGCTTTGCCTTAATGCCAGCACAGCTGACACTGCAATTTCAAGTCCAAAGCAAAATGCAAGTAGCTTTAAACCAATACGTCGGAGAGAGATACTAGAAGCCACTGGGATCTGCGTGTTACGGTCATCTTGCAACTGTTGTTTAAAAGGGAATTCAACCTTTCTGTGAGACGCGATTACAGCATGATTTAAGGGTCTGTTTCCCTCCTGCTGTGGATGCATAACTCTCATCAGCAGAAAGTTAGCCATAGACACAGAAGGGTAAACAGATACCTCACTTCATTACATCAACAGGATTTTTCTCCTAATTAACCCAATAGCTTTTAATAGCCTTTTTGGGTTACGTTGTTAACAAGAGATTACCACAGCAACAACAAACTGCATGTTTTATGTTAATGTAAAATGCATTAGTTGGAGATTAATTTGCATACCCCCCCTATATTTTAAAAGTTCTTGGAATGTAAATAAATCTTTTTCCTACTGTAGAAAATGCAGCTTAAAACGATGCAAAACATGCCATTTAAAACAGGATGCAGCCTGCTAGAAATTCTGAAGACACACAAGGGTAGGTTGTTGACAGAATAAAGTCAAAGCACTGAGAACTACAGCATTGCTCTCCTTCGCCGTCAGCTCGTGGCTTCGGCCAGGAACCCATGCCCTGCACAAGCCTAGAAGGACCCTTCATGAACACGAAGAGCTGGCAGATCTGAGATCAAGGGAGGGAATTAGTGTTAAGACGTACTAGCCACTATTCGCATTAGGGAAGAAACATGTTGTTACAGATTTAGGTCCCAATTATACCATTCTACTGGCTCCACACAACTCCACTGCCTGAGAAAAAACTCAAGCTCAGCTCACAAGCAGAATCGGCAAAGGCTGTGAGCAGGCACATTGCAGCCCACCCCCAGCCTACAGACACACCTGCTGCACTGCAAGTCTGCAAAAGTGCTTAGGTACTGGTGAGCTTAGAAAAAAACCCCGCAGATTCCAAAGGGCTGAAATCCAAAATACTTCTTTGTTCTTCAATTTAATACTCTTCCTACCCAGACCCTGAACCTGACTGCATGAGACACAGAAATCTAATATAGCAAGCTGGTTCCGTTTAGAGTTTATCATGGAATTAAGTTTTAAAAAATCTCTGAAAATAATCTGGAAGTTTCTGCTTTTGCTTGTTTTTCCTAAGCAGGATAACAGACATTAACTAAGTTTAGAATTACTTTGTGTAATTAAAAAAAAAAATAAAAAAAAATAGAGTGAGGCTGTACCATAATTATTTCAGGTCCTGTGAGGTAATGCAGCCATACAGGCTCTAGCCTGCAGTAACCGACCTCCCCAGGATGCATAACTAAAAGGGAATTTTGCTGTGATTTATTCAGGGTAGCAAAATAAAGAAAGCCTATGAAACAGCGGAGGTACAGACAGATTTATTTTTAAGAAACACTTTTAGCAGCTGCTCCTTTGCTGCCCTCTCCATGGCTTGCTGCTGCCGTTCTGGAGCCGTTCTGGAGCCTGCAGAGGCGGCGGGTGCAGTGGCACATGTGGCCGGGGCACCTTGGGGAGGCAGGGGCTGCGGGGTGGCCGAAGCTGCCCCTGACAGCAGGATGGAGAGGGCAGTGCCAAAGGCCTTGTCAATCTTTTTTTTTTTTTTTTTTAATGAATTATATTGCAATAAGTAACAAAAAATTATAATGTTCCCTTAGGTTTCTGAAATGCGGTGTGGGATTCACATACGAACAAGGTTAAATTCCCTTTTAAAAACCTGTGCTGGAGGAGAGCGTACCAGATGCTACCTCAAGCGACCGTCGGGTTTGATGGGGCCCAGCTCAGATTTAGGGTCCGGGCTCAGGGAACTCCAGGCTGTCTGAGCACAGCTCTGCATGACTGGGCAGGCGGTGGGGCCGGTGCTGCAGATGTCCACGGCCGACCAGACGCTGCTGACCAGAGAGTCCACCCAGGCTTCTAGCCGGGCACCCACGAGCTCTGCGTTCCTCTTGGCCTGGTCCACACGGGCAGCGCTGATGGGGATATTCAGGACAGGGTTCAAGCCCTGAAAGCTCTGCTCCATGTACGCGTTCTTCGGAGGCCCGCTGTGATACTTCATGGCTTCCTCTGGAAATGCAGAAATAAAGCCAGACGTTAGTGCATTAAAAAAATCCCTCGAACCTTCAGGGTCTAAAAGTACAGCAAACAAAAAGGCGAGAGTTAGTGGTGTGCTACAGTCTGTTTCCCCAGCGTTGAGGACATGCTGCAAGCTGAGAACGACTGGCTGCGTGCAGCAGTTCAGCTCCTGCTCACCACCAGCAGCTCCGCTCACCACGACGCTCGCGCTGCAGGTGCTGCGTGAGCAGGGCACAGCGCTGAGGCTGGAAGCCGCGTCCGCCTTACTAGCATCATGTACAGCCGGCGTCCCCAGAGCTGCCGGCCAGCCAGGCACCGCACAGGGCTGTTCTGCACAGCACAACGAGGCAGGCCCAGCCTCAAGAGCATCTCAGCTGCAAGCTCCTATCTGTCCCTGGAGCCTGATCGACGTGCAGCTCCTCCTCAGAAGCCCATTCTGCGTTCATGAGAAGCTGATTTTGCCTCTTTCACCAGAGGAGCAGCCCGGGAGATAAGCCCCGCACAGCTGACATTGCCGCTGCAGACACCCGCGGAAGGCTGTGCTTTGAAATCAGCAAATAGTTCAAGGACACTTGGTGTGAGAAGGCTGCCGACTGTCGTCAGACCTTCAGGTGCTATCATTAATTTGTCTCAGATTGTTTTTTTTCCCCCTAAACTGATGAACCATGCCCTGCTGTGGAAAAGTCACAAAATTTGTTAGCTCAGCCTGCCTCCAAAGACTGGGTGGTGCCCCCCTGGCACTGGAAGGACACCACCACGGCCTCGGGCAGACCAGAGCCATAATGAAATACCTGCAGCCCCAGCATCATCCCTGGAAGTGCTCCAGTCTCGCTGAGAGAGTCTTCTCTCATGAAAATTACATTTTGAGCTCTTGTACCAAGTAACGGATCACAACCATTTCCTAATGACGCTTCTGTCTGCGCTGTGGTTGCTCCCCTTACGGCAGCTCTTCTGCCTCAGCAGAACGCAGTAGCTGCCCCGAGTCCGTGATGTTGCAGCTAAGGTGGTGTCAGGCTGTGACACCTTCAAAGACCACGAAGTGGCCACTGCTGGTCAGCCCACCCTTGCCCTGGCTGGCTGACTGCTCCAGGCCTGCGAGCGCACCAGGGTGCTGCTCATAGAGGCAGTGCGGAACCTCCCAGAAATGTTCACCCAGTGCCTCCGGGGACTAAATTTTCAACCATTTCTTTCTGTTCTCAGCTGGCTTCCCTCGCATCCTCACTCCGGCAGCACAGAGGATACGTTCAGCTCTGCCAACATACACACTGTTGCACACAGAATGGGCCCATTCAGGGCGCTCCGGGCTAGGAAAGCCACCGTGCTCGGATAGCGTTAGGGGGCCAGGAATTACATATTCATGGCTACAATTCCTTCCACATGTCCTTGCTGCTTCCACCGCAGCCTGACACTGAGTCCTTTCTTCCATGCAGAGGACAGTGTCTCAGGCGCTGGCAGTAAATCAGGACATTTATTTAGAGGGAAAAGGGACGTTTAATTGGAGCTTTGCTGTTACATTTGCAAAGTCTTTAATGTCAAATACTGTGCAAGTCCATTACTTCAAATACCCAATTAAATTAGTTTGGCACATCCCCATCACCATTATACATCATTTAACTGCTCCTGCATTCATCTAAACTCCTCTCTCTGTTTTTAATGGTAGATATCCACAATAACCTCTAGCCAAAATGAGTTTATTCCATGCACATGGGTCAGAAGTACGCTCTGCTAGAGCACTGCAGTTTAAGAAACAGAACAAGTACACATGATTAAATTTCCTCCTTTGGAAGCAATTAAATATGGAAGACTGTTTGTCAACATATTAATTAAATAGGAACTTTCTAACTAAAAATCCCCAAACAAATAAGAGTTGGCATTACTAGCAGGATCATCTGATTGAAACAGGCAATTCAGAGAGCTTGCTAAATTAAAGCCCGTTGTGCATGTGTTTAGCACACGGAACAAGAGAGATCTTTTTCAGACAAATAACAGGATAGAATGGAATTTGCTTTTCTCTCTGGTTCAGCCCTGCACTCACCCCAGGCTTCAGGACCTGGTGGATCACCGGGACTGGAAGGAGCGAAACCTTCAGGAACTGTAGGACCCAGTGCCTGGCAGTGCAGCAGGTCACCTCTCCCTGAACCTGTGACCCTCGCTGCTTAAGATCAGCGGGCTGCTTTTGCTACAATACAGGTGACAGCCCCAGCAACTTCAACACTTCTAAAGGTCTCCAGTCTGCTGCAGTTGTGTTGGACACGCCGTGCTACTCACACCAACACGCTGCTGTTTCATTCTGCCCCGGAACGGGCTGAGCTGCAAGGGCGTGTGCCGGCAGGTACGGCAGCAGCACTGCTTAACAGGGCTGAAGGTAAACTTTCTGGAAAAGCCACCCACAAGAATCAGCAGATATGAAAAGACTGCTGAGGACGGTACTAAAGGGAACAAGACACTGTGTTTGTCAGCATGTTGGGGGCTACTGCTCCCACAGCGACAGTGTGCTTCTCTGACGTGAGACATGGTGAAACCCTGACCTGGTACTGACAGGGGACTGCAGCAGAACAAACACCCCGAGTTAGGTGTCTGCATACCCTATAAAGAAAAAGCTGGGAAACAGCAATCTGAGAGCAGAGCCATGTATATAATCAATAGGAAATGCTGAGGATTCAACCCAGAACCCTCTCCTGGAGCCTCCAAGTCTTTGCTAAAAAGCTCACAGGAGAGCAAGGAGGATGCTGCTCATGCAAGCTACGGCACACGTGGGCTATTCTTCTTCGCATTAAAGGAAAGACGACAGAGATAATCCCGACTCTGTAACTCACTGGGCTGGGACAGGAGAAGGACAGTGTGGAACCCAGGCCCTGAAATACTGCATGAAAGGAGGCTGGAGCTATTGGGCATGCTTTTAAAGCACTGACACTTCAGTCCATGCTCATGAAAAAATAACAAAGAATGTAAGGCTTGCCCCATGGGATGTGTGTTTAGACATTTAAATCTGTACAGTTAGAGCAACCAATTAAAAATTAGCTAAATTACAGACACTAAGCCAGACTTTTTGGCCAGTAAACGCATCCAAATAGCCTGTTGACTGCAGGAGGACACATATCAATGCAAAATATATTCCACTGACTCTAAATTATATCTTTAAAAAATTAGTTATTTTTGTCCCCCATTTTGGTTTGCTCTTCATTTTGGGAGGGCACTTCATTTCTCAGCTGACTTTTCTTGGTATCACTTCTTTGCACTAAATACACAGTCTATAGTGGGCCGCAAAGGCTGGGATTTCAGCATCTTTGTGTGGGTTTGTGCTTCTTTTTGCAGAAAAAGCAAATGAGTTTAGACAGAGAGTAGTGGGCTAAGGAATGAAAAATGTGGTTACCTTGATACACATTAAGGTGCCCGACCTGTGGGTTTTTTTTTTTAAAGCAACAGAGAATGTACAGCTTTATTTCTTCACTTGAATGGTGTTGAAACCCTCTGGCAAAGAGGTAATTTTTTATTGACATTTTGTTTGTTTTCTCTTGCAGCAAACAAGACAGTGCTGCATTTGCTCATTGTGAAGCTAATCGACTCCTTGTCAACTGGATCTGAGCTAAATGATTCCAAATTTCAAAGTAAATCCCTGTCTTCAGAGTTTTTCTCAGAATGACAATTCCAGGGCATGTCTACTTTTCTGCACTTAATGCGCTTGCCTGCTGCTATTACTGCCTTTATCAAGAACATGTCATGGGACCTCTGGTTAATTTAAAGAAATCACAGCAGTTCTGACACAAGTTGCCACCCACTTTATAATCCATATAGATGCAATTAGAATTGATTGACCCACTGCAAACAACCAACGGCAAAAACAAAGGTTTCCCCAGTATATACTTAATTAAGATGATCTATAAATATGGATTAGGTTAAAAGGCCTTTGAGACGCACGTGTGCATCGCAGTATGTCTGCTAATGCTGTCAAGCCTTTGAAAGAAGTGGCTGCAGTCTGAGGGCACAGGGAGCAGGAGATGGTGTTCAAGGCCCCCTGTCCTGTCGCAGAGCAGCAGGGATCAGAAGCCCCGTGTCTGGGGAACGTGATCGAGCCAGGAACCAAACATGAAAGGTCTCTCTTTAGGCAAAGAAGGAGGATGCTCTTCTTCACTGCCCTCCTTGTCTGAAGGAAGCAGGGGTTTATTTATTCACTTATTTATTTATTCGCAATCCAGCGTTTAGTATCAGCTTGAGGTTTGGGACTTTTTCTGCCCCAGAAGTGAATCTGCCCCTGGCTCACAGTAACCTGTTGAGCTTTAATCAAACAGGTATCCTGCATTAAATGCATGACAGGTCATTATCATCACTCCTGCTAGGAGACTGCTGTGGAAACTTTGCCATGAATATGAACTCAAATTTTAAAATGAAATTGCTTTGGCTTTTTCTCTGCCCCCTCTCACTGCCCCTGGGAGATGTGTGATCACACCTGGCACGACTGCTTCACATGGACTTTGGAGAGCACAGAAGGGTGGGAACGTGGGATGACGGGGATGCAGTGCCAACCTCTATTGATTATGCTGTTTTCTTAGGAATTGAAATCGACTTGGTATCTTGGATTATAGTCGGCGAACTGCTGGCTAAATGCTACAAATTATACCTGTTGTTTGGCTCTGCCTCTCCAGTCCCTACACAGGGGACCCGGACATCTGGCCCCAGGTCTCCAAACTGCGCTTAAATTCAGGCTGCTTAAAGCAGACAGCAAGAAACCCCCATTCCTGTCTATTATCCCTGCTGGCGATCTACCGATCTCCCCGTTTTGTCTCCTCCGTGTTAGATTCCCTCTCTGTCTTGGCACAAGTTAATCCTCGGGCATCCTGCTGGTGCTTGGCAGCCCTCCTGTGTCCTTACAATAAGCAGAGTACTTAGCTTTAACACACTCAGCCATATGGTGTGAAACTAAAAATCACCATTTAGAAGAGGAATCAAACAGAATCTGGCTGTGCAGGACATAGAGGGAAGGAGACAGTGGTGGAGCAAGTGAACCTGATTTCTCCCACAGATTAATTTAATTTTCCTTTTTTTTTTTTTTTTCTTTCTCCAACCAGGCAAACATTTGAAGGCACTCTTGAGCCAGAGGATCTGCTGAAGGCAGAGTTGCTCAGTGACACAACTCAGAAGAGAAAATAAGACACAGATTTGGATGACTGCAGGGGGAAGAGGAGCAAGAAAGAATAAGTAACATTAGATTCTAGACTTTGCACCGAAAAAGTTTTGGGAGCCTTGTTTACAGTGGAAATACCCCAAACCTCCCAGCATACTCAGTAATTCCATGTAAGATCTGATCTCTTATAGATACAGCTTTTGAAAAGGTCAATTAATCTCCGTTTTTAAAACAATTTACATTGTCAGTTATGCACATCTGGACACAGTATCAAAGAAAATACCTGCTCTTGATTTCCCTTTATGGTTTTACTTGCATGCACAGACTTCAGGCCAAAATTAATAAAGAAATGGGAATAGAAAAATCAATAAACTAGCTGCATATACTGTTTTCATAAACTGCTAAACAAAATGTCTTTGCTGGTTGCTGTCTTTTTTCTTTTTTAATTGTAATCATGAATTTTGAGAGTCATGATACAAGAACAAACGTGTTTCCCTCTGATTATTCAAAGGAGGAGCAAGTAGCTCCCTTCATGATGCTGGGAAAACCAAAGCAACTTTTCCTTGTAGTGCTCTGTGCTGAACTGATGTGTAGGTGAGTAATGATTTAGGAGAGGCAGTGATGGTTGTCACGTCCATACTCTCAAGATACAAGACCATAGTGGCTGTTGTGCTGCTGCCCGATTGTGCAAACGCTTTTTAGAACAACGTGCACAAATTACACACAAGGCCATGGACGTTTTTATGCGCGTAACTACGTCGACTCCAGTTTCTACATCTGGAGTATATAAGACAGAGAGGATGAAGCAAATGACATGCAAAGTGGTATGAAATGTATCAGTCATTCAAAAAGCTTCTGGAGTAGCAAATTACTTTCCAGGGTAATTTTTCCAACCCTAAAGCTTTTTTCTTCCTCTTTTTTTGGGGGGTGTGTGGAATAGGTGGGGTGGGGTGAGGAAGGATGGTTGAAAGAACAAAATTTTAAAGAAATACCTAATGAAACATATTCCCTTCCGCTGCTGACAACTCCTGGCTAAATCTGACGTATGTTTTATTTTCAGTGTTAAAACAAGACAATAATACTGTTCCTTCAGTTAAGAAGATTTTTGGCAGCTTTTGCGTTGTTTACAACAGAAACAGAAATTGCTCTTTTAGAAGTTCTAATTCTTTTGTCATACTCTGACAATGCCTTTATTTGGCAGAGAAAAATATATTTAAATAATAAAGTGGTGACAAACTGACAAAAGCTAGAAATCAAAGCTAAATGACAAGTGCCTACACAGAGCACAATAGTGTCACTGAAACAGAAAGCCTTAAAAAACCCAAACAACGGGAATTTGCATTGTAAATACAATTCTAACTACAGTGGAGTGTCACTATTTGCCCCTGTAATTAATTTTCTTCTTTACCTTCATGCCTCAGACATCTGGAGATTATACATCACATCATCAGTAGCAAATCACTCCTGAGGCTTTTCTCCTAGATAACATTGTTCCCAAGCTTTGTACTTCATCCCTGTAGTAGATTCTAGTTACCATACAAATGTGCAGGGCACTTCAACAAAAAATAGGAGCCAGGTCGTCTCCCAGTGTACCAATGGGCAATACGGAGTAACTCCATAATTTCAGTGGAATTATTCCAGATTCAGAGTTTGGGCCAAAGGGAGTTCTGCCTTTACACCATCAGGTGTGGGCTCATGAAGTCTGAGACATGCTTAACTGTGTGCCAGGCTCTCATGTTATGGGGAAAAGCAGGAAGGTTGCTCGCTACACACCACGTTTTCCATCCAAATTATGCCTTAACTGTTAAATTACCAAAGAACATGGAATCCATTAATTTCCAGGAGACAAGTCAGTAACAGCTGCATTTAGAAGTAGGCTGCCTCAAACTTTAAAAACTTACTCCTTCTACACACAGTGTTTCTTTACAGTTTATCATTGCCTATTAGCTAATAACAGCAGCAGGTTGTTGGTGGTTTACTTTCTGCTTAAGAAATGATGCCACCAAATGTCAGAAGAAGAAATCAGTAAGTTAGCTCTTCTGCTGAGAAATGTGTAGACTCAAGCTCCCGTTGAGCAAGAAAAGGGCTGCATGAGCTCTCAGCAGTTGTCTGGTGGTGTTTGCATTACAGAAGCAGCACGCTATCCTGTAGGTAAACGCCTGACTCAGTTTATTTGCTGCCTTGTCAGAAAGAAGAACTTCTGAAAACTTAATAGGATCATTCATGTATCTGGCAAATTTAAGATGTCTAAAGTTATGAATATTAATACAGGGCAGATGGAAGCACTTGAGCACGTTAAGAAGAAGAATGGTAAAGATATTCATAACAACAAACTTGTTTTGATCTTACTGAGAGAACAGGTGTGGCTACACAATGGTGGCTCTCCTCCCAGCCCAGTGTCCTCGGCGTTGGCTGAGGACCTGAGCGCTCGAGCAGTGCCTGTCCCAGTGCAACCTGCTGCTGGGAGCCCACAGACACCAGCAGCCCGGGAACGGCCTCTCCATTTGGATGGCTCGGGGCTGCTGTGGCAGAGAAGAACATAGCTTCTTTCTAAAAAATCAGCTTGGGTCTGATAGTAGGATCGCCATATCCATAAATATTTCTGTAACACAGCTCAGCCCCCTCCCCAGCTTCACCTTCGGGCTTTGTGCACACACGATGGGTGCAGCAGCCTCCTGGTGGCACGTACCGGGCACGTTTTGGCACCTGTTAGGCACAAGTGAATGCCTGGACCTGACAATATGCCAGGTGAGCTCTGGCCTGGGGTAATTTTTGTCTAATTCAGCATTTTGGGTAGTCATGCTTTTATCATTGAACACACAGACCTTGTCGAGGTAACAGTTTAAACCTCTGTAACTCTTTAGGAGCAAACGTGAATGAAAAGCAGCAGAAAAGGGTCCATTTTTCTTTCTATTTATAGATGACGGCTTTTACAATAGCTGTTAGATCACTGAGAGTCTGAAGTCCTCTGGATTCTGAACTGTGCATATTTTAAAGATATAAATAGCCTTTTGTTCAAAGTGGCTATGTTTTACGGACTGGATACAGACACTTTCGCTTGTCTTAGTGCAACTATTTCTTCTGATTTAGTATCTGTAAAATTCCTTTCTTTTCTCCTTTTCCTATATAGCAATCCTTCATTTTTAACAGCACCATTTACAGTGAATACAGACACAATAACTGTATTATTCCTGTAGCAAACATTACACTTACCTTGTTTGATAGGCTGCCGATTAGAGAAGGTGAGAGGGGTAACAAGGAATTTGGTTTCAGCTACCTGTACCCAGTGATGCAGAATTTTTATCGTCCAGACACCGGGTCGCAGGGGCAAATTCAAAGGTGGTTTGTAATGAGTAAATTCGGCACTGGATTCAATAAGAATATCATATGTTGCTGCAATTACATTAACAGGATCCACCCAAATGACAGTAACGGTGACGTTGGGGCCTTTTCCCCATTTCTGCATGCCAACTGGCTCATCTGTCGGCCCAAGGAGTCCTCCGAAATTCCGGAAAAGCCTTTCCTTGGCGTCCCATTCGGTGCCAATCTGAAATTGAAGACCACATTGTTGCTAACGTCATCTCTGTAAGCACCTAAGGCCCTTACGTCAAATAAGGGCTCTCAAGACACATCACGTTTCTCTAACGACATGAATTATGCATATATATGAAGGGTGACGGCAACACGACCTGAGATCATAATGTGTACACAAATTGTGAGACAACCTTGAATGCAAGGCTTAGGTTTTTTGGTCCAATTGTTCACTTTTGATTGATATAAAAGTTTTCTTTATCTTAAGAGTGACATAACAGGCTGTAATAGCTCTGCTTTTCCTCCACATGGAAGCAGTCAACAAAGGACCAAGCCTAGTGACTGAACACAGGCTATGCATAGAAAAAACAATATGATCCATCATCTCCTGGGTCATGAAAATGTATTATACATTTGAGAGATGGTCCCTGCAGTAGAGACCTACCCAGTTACTGCTCAGACCAAGGAAGAGGCTTTTGCTGTCTCCAGGACAAGTCGCATCAGATCCTCTACTACATCCTCATGAGATGCTGTCTCCTTCACTCCCTGCCTCTTCTGTGGGAAGTTATTTCTGGTAAACTCTTTTCTTAATGTCATACTAGTGACATTGTTTTTTATTTATTCACTAACCAACAGTAAAGCAGCTGATTCACAATATAGTGTAAATATTTAATGGACCCTTCTTTTTCCTAGCAGCTTTCATATTTCAGTGCTCTTTATATGAATTTTAATGGTTCACCCATAACCCATGGGATGATACAAACTTACAAGCTGTTGCCATTTATATTTGTACACGACTGAAAATAAGCATCTCTGAACAGATAGCATGGAAATGTAGAAACTGGCCTTCTTAGGCCAACTGAAAGACTTTTTACTGTCCCAGTACTAAATTAACCACATGCTTATGAGGGTGATGGTTAACAAACCACTTCCATCAATTCTCAACAAGGCAACCTAGCGGATGCAGTACTGAGGGCTGCAGGTTTGCTTTTAGAGGAAGTGTCCACCTCACTTGTCCCATGAGGTCCTGTTCCCATGATCTCAAATCAAAAGTGATCAATATTAAACACAAAAAGATTTGAGGGACCCCAGCTGAAGTGAAGAACAGGAGAACCCCTTGGCTCCTTTTGGCAAGCAGACATTTGATGTCATTCCTTGGAGAGACATAGAGATGTTTTGGCCAGCATGGTACTGAAACCCCTCACAGTCCATCAGGTCTTCTTTGGCCTGAATCTCCAAACAAACAGTGTAATGACCTAAGAGTTGATTTGTTCCCCACACAGAAATGATGGGATTCTCTCAAGCGGTCTCCAGAGGCCTGTGCACACCCAGGCAGGATCCCCTCTTTCAGCATATGTGGATATTGAAGACTCCCCCAACACAGAGCTGTCCTTGTCCCCAATCTTCACCTCACACAGGCACGGTCAGAACATGCTTTCCTGAAAGCATGACAAATAATTGTAGCTCATTTGCTTCAGAGATTTTTCTTCCGAATTTTATCTCATGTCATGAGAATATGTGGTTCCAATATAATGCCAAAATCCCCCCAAATCCATAAAATGTAACAATTACCTGATGCCTACTACCACTGATACCTGTGCTGGAAACCGTCCAGTCCTCAATTCTTTCTAAATAAATCACTGTGGTCGGCAGACAAATTACAGGAGGACTGCAAACAAACGACGACAAGGCCAGCAGAATAAAACCCTACCATCCTAAATCCATCTGTCATCATACGGATTCCTCCTGCCGGACTATGACACTGCAGAATATGAGACAAAATGAGCCTTCCACTACTCTGCAATCAACACAGCAGAATCGCTGGTATTTCAGAGGTATTTCACCTAGCACACCGGCTAATCAAACCAGACAGCGTAGCCCAGATATCAGACCCAAGCATCGACTGCCTCGAGGAGCTGTCAGTGCATACCCTCCTGACAAGACTGACTGACTATGTATGGAAATAAGCCGAGAAGAGAAAATTTCCTGACCAGATCTTATTATCTACTCCACCAACCATCACTGAGTGCAGCCACATGAGTCACGCCTACTGGAGCTCAAGGGATCTGGAAATAATAAAGCCACAATATGTGAAACAAATCTACACCCTCCTGGGCGAAGAAAAGCCCGTAAGGAAGCTCTTTCCACCACATTCAATATTTCTTATTGATGAACTCCTTGAAGAAAGCTTACTTCATTCTCAAAAATCAAACGTTCAACCTCAACATCCAAGAATTTCCCTCTCTTTAGTCTCTCGTCCCTGGGAAAAGAAATCAGAAAGGTCCAATCCCCATGCTCTGACCTCCAGGTGACACTGCACAACACCAGGGTGCACAAAGGATGCTGAGGCACGTTCACATGCGTTTATTAGAGTGGTCTGTGGAAGAGTGAAGCTTGATTTTGGGGAAAAATTCTAACAAATTTGTTGACTGGTTTTGCTTTGCGCAGGCACGTCACTGCGTTCCCTAACATTAAAGCAAAATTCAGAGCCAAAGGGCAGGAGAAGAGGGGGAGGAAGGGACAACTCTCACGCTGGTAGCCATCGCCTCCCACGAGCACCTGTCCCACCACCCCTCTCGGGGTGTGCAGGTCCCCACAGACAGCAGCACAACCCCCCAAGGAGCAAACACTGCTGCAGAGCAGGTCCTCAGCAGCCAGGGCAAGGCACCCAGGCGCCCGCCAGCGCCCAGCCGGTGCTCGAGCAAGGCAAGGAGCTGGTGCTGCCTGGGGCTGTGCACCACCGGCACCCGAGGGGAGGGAACAGCCGGGAGCTGCCCACCACTGACATCTGTTTACAAGATCTGCCCTTTATGTCCAGTATCCAGCTGGGGACACACCTTCCCAGGCTGCACGGCTTGTAGTACAAGCTGGGTTTGGAAGAACAGTATTTTAAAGGGAATTTTACTCAAAGCACTGGTTAGAGGTTTATGCCTCTTCCCTTGAACTCTGCACAGCTGAGTTCCCAGTCCTGAGGTGTCTGATTTTATAGGCCAAGAGATACTACAGTCCTATAATATTTTTCATAGCCCCTTAAAACACTATAAGTAGGCTTTCACTTTCAAATGGAGTACACGAAGTATGGGATGGAATCAAGCAGTAATGAATATCTGATAAATTATGAAGGGAAGTGGCACAGAAACTGACATTTTCCACATCATTATTTTAATCACCATTATTTTGGGCTTCAAGAGCAGGCACTGTGCATGGGGCACATTTGGAAAGCTGGAACTCTCTCATTGGCTTAAAACTCCTGTTTCTATCTCTGTTCAGTCCCAATATAAAATTTTCCCAAGATAAATTATGCCTTGATTATGGGTTTGTATCTCGTTGCTCACCACAAACAGGACCATTAGGTTCACACAATGCACACTAATTGCCTGCCACCTAGTTTATTTTATTCTCTGTGATGAATCACAAGTCTTAACAAGACCAGAAATGAACTTGGTGTTCAACTGATATATGGTGAGCTGAGACACTCAGTACTGCACAGCAAATCAATCTTCTGCCCTCCATGTAGAAGTTGCACGAACCCAGGCTGGTAGGATACATACTGCGTGCATTGTGCACAAGCCGGTTTTAGGAGGTGGGGGAGTTTCATGCTTGGAAATAATTTCTCTTGGATTTCCTGTAAGTTTATTTTATTTTACTCAGCTCAAGACTGAGCGCAGGAGCCGTGTGTCTTAATTTCTTAAATTAGAAATTTCTTAAATTTGTTTAAAAATTAACCCCAGCTGGCTGATGGTTTTTTCCACTTGTCTTTACGCGGTGTATGGTGACATCTGCTACTCGGGAAGCAAAGGAGCGGAAGGGCTGACTGAAGGGGTCCCATCACCTCCGCTGCAATTTCAGTTGTACCTCAGGGTCACAACTGCACCTGGGAGCGCATGCAGTGCAGCATGTTTGTGCTCTTCCTGCCGGCCCCGTTGTGTGAGCTGGGAGAGGGAAGAAAGCTCCCAGCTATAAATACCCCATTCAGATTTAAATTTCTGCCAGACCATGGGGTGGAAGTCATTGAAGAACCAGCAGTTGTATGTCCCAGTAAGCACAAATCTTCATTTTCTTATCTGGTGCTGACTCTGTAAACACTGATACCCTCATCTTAGGTGAACTGCTAAATTTGTTTTACACTTGCTGGACTTTGACAAAGAAGTGGCATTTTAATAAGCAGTAGCAGATCAAAGGTTTTCCAGCCACACTGAAGCTGAAGAGGTTAATGCTGGATTTATACCAGGGTAGCTGAGAGAATAATTTGGCTCAGAGGCAGAGATGCCTGCAGGCTGGAGGAAGGCAGAAAGTAAAATAAACAATTAAGAAATGATTGAATTATTTACTTTGTACCTCCTGGTCTTTTAAAATACGAAGCATCTAAGAAAGGAGAGGACAATTAAAGAGTTTCGGTGAAAAAAAAAATAATGAAAACAAGTAAGTAGCCACCAAAACTCTTTTTCTGTGTTTCAAATAGAAGAAAATGCTTCCTTAGCCTGAACAAAGCTCGCCAGTGATGAAATCCTTCCCATGCTTGGCACTCGCGTGGCCTCACTGCAGCAGCAGTTCCAACAGGGCTGCTTACAGACCAGCTGTGGTCTGTGAGGCTGTGAGGAGCAGCTCATTAGTCCCACGGGATCCAGGGATCCTCCCTGTAGGGTGACACACTCCACAGAGCTGTGGGCACACGGCAGCAAAGAGGCCACCAACACGCTACCACCTCTCCCGTCGGGGGAGGCTGACCCGGGGCAATGCTGCTGCAGGACGGCCACCCGTCAGGCTCACGCCCGCCGCAGGGCCAGCATGGGAAAAATGGGGCACTGGGGCCGGGGGGACCTGGCAAATGGCTAGCGAGTAGATTCTGGTCCCAGGTTTGTTTCCTCCCTACAACCACAGTGAAGTCAGAGGTATCTTTTCTAAATAGTTTTATTCGAGTTCTAGAAGACTGAGATCAGTATGTTTCTTTTCATCATACACTCAGAAAAAACTGCTGCTGCCAGCTCAGTTGCTGAAAGATCCAGAGCAGGGATTGGGACCAAACTGAGATTAAAAGTACCAAATAAACAGCAGAAAAACTCCTACAAATCACAAGAATTAAAGCTTGTATGACCATTTATCACTGCATGAAATGGCAAGCCTACCATCAGACACATTGATAAATGAAACACACTTTCCATCCATCTCTTTAATGGCGCATTAGTGTCATGGATTTGCCATGCACACCAAAACACTGAATCCTACCTAGGCATTTCTTAATTGCCCAAGAAGATGGTAATTTATGGACTTAGCCATAATGACTGGAACACATTTGTTCAATCAATTTTATACCTTAATTGAAATTTGTGGCTTAACAAGAAAAATCATGAAATTAACTGCTCAGACAGTTATATCTTTAAAACAGAACACAGATGTCTGATTCTATTAGTGGTCAACTTTCCTCATAAATTTGAGGGTATATTTTTTACACTCTATGTCAGATCCTGAGACAAATTCCTAGAAGAAAAAACAGGATTTGTGGGAAATCGCAGCCACCAGTGCGATAATTTTCTCTTTTGTGTTATAACATCAATATTCTGCTCACATGTGGCATCGGTGCCTGACTATCACTAATTTTATGAGGGTTTTTTCAGCATACCCTTGAGAGGAATGCTTACCACATCCCTGTTCACATCTGGAGCTGCAGAAACACGGCATTTTTCCCAGGTATCTCTCACAGCACCCACAACAATCAGAGTCACAAAACTTTTAAGTTACTGAGCCCCTTTTACAACAGCAAATGCCTCCAGTTTGTGCTTCAATCAAGAGGGAGTGAGGAAACTCACAGGACCACAGATCTGAGCCGGCAACAGTATCTACTTCAGCAAAGAGGATGTGCATTAATTACACTAAAGAGCCACTGTCAACTAAAAGTTACATGGAAATACAGTTTCCAGAGGCTGCTGAATTAGTGTGCAATCTCTCCAAAGGCGCCTGATGTTGTGCATGGGTGGCTGCGAATACTTACCTCTGAAAACTGCAGCCTTCCAAAATCACTTGGTGGACTTGCGATCTTAAAGACTTTCTTGGGCATCACCCACGTTTCCAGAGTTTCTAGTTTACTGACAGCCAGATTCGTTGCGTGGTGTCTAATTAGGAAGCCTTGGAAACGGTCAGCAAGGAAGTAAAGGTGGACGGAAACTGGATGGCCCATGGGGTAGTATCTGTAAAACGGCACACGCTCATCAGTTACACGAGAGAGACATGAAATCACCATTTACTTGGAGCTAACGGCTTAAGAAGTATTCATTTCAACTAGAAAATTCACCACTGTACATTAAGAGATTTCAAATGTGTTCATGACTCATTATCAAATATTCTTAGGCTGTTCCGATTACCTTGAAACATAAAAATATGCTACTAAGAATATATGCTCATTTAGAACATATTCACGGCTCTAAGCTCTTTAGGAGATACCTCTGCGTGCCCGAAAACTCCTCTCCTTTAATCTCTCTTCTGGGTAAAAGGCATGTCACCGGAGATACATATTGCTAGGCTGCAGCACTGTTCGCCAGGGCAAAGGATGCTTAAGAAATGTGTCTCGTTCCCAAACAGGTGGTTGCCTTTCTCCAGGGTTAGAGCCCAAGATGCCTGGCGGTGGATCCTGGGGACAGCAGTGGGCCGGGGACAGCAGCCCACACCGTGTCCTTGCCCGCACATCTGTCCCCAACCCACGGCCCAAGGGCTCGGTCCCTGTCGGGTGGCACTGCATCAAGGACACCAGAACTGCCCCCCCTGGCAGGTCTCCTTTATTTTAGGAAATAAACTTCACATTCCTTAAAGACTTGAGGTTGCTTTTTGCTGTGGATTTTCTACTCCTAATTACAAATAAACTGAAAAAAGGTCAAACAAACAGGAAAAGCTTGTCTTCAGGAGATTTGGAAGCTTTCAGCTACAGTTCAGATTCAAAGACAGCGTAGTCCTGGTTTTAATAATTAAAATTAATGGTCAGTTGTCTGCTATAGTCTCAGAAACATCTGTAATTATGTTTGTGTACATATGGATGCATAAATAATCAAAAATACATTATTCATAGCTCTGCAATCAGATATTTTGCTACTTTACAGCACCGTCATTAATTGCAAAACAAGTGTTTGCAACACATTTAAAAACCATCCACTATCACACCTTCCCTGCCAAGTCAGCTAATTCTGACTCCTCATGCTAGTTATTACATCTCAAGACATAAACACCAAGAGGAGCTAACCAGGAAGGACCTTTCATTACATGAAACCAGCAACACCCAGAAGGAAGTCTCTAGAGCTTAAGGAATAAACATAACAAGAGGGGGTACAAACAGGGCCAGCACTGATGGACTAAGCAAAGACACAGCAAAGTTATGCAGCCAATACAAGCAACAATCTGACTTCTGTTCCAAGTACTGAGACCTCCTGTTCTATATGTGTGCGGCAGCAAATATTTACAATATCCTTGAAACAGTCTGAGTAAATTGTCTCTTGGCAGCAGTGAGTAAAAATGCCTGGAGATGGAGAGAAATAAATTAAATCTCAATCACACATTAATGTTGCTTCCACTGAAGATGCTGATATGCAATCTAATTTGGTACCAGAGCAGTCTGCAGGGGGCACGGCTTCCTGAGGCTGGGAGCTAGCCCTTGGTAGAGCAGTGCGCAGGGAACAGCCTCCTGGGCCGCTGTGGGTGGCAGCATCTCCTGTGAAATGAGCTGGGGTGGCAACTGCAGGATCAGCCAACTTCGTGCTGCTGTTAGCCCCAACAGCAAAGGGAATGCTGCTGAGGTGCTCAGTCCAAATACATCCCTGCCCTTCCCGCGTTAGAGGCATGCAAAATCACGAGAGGGACAGAGGCAGTGTACACTTACATGCACACGCTCCGAAAGACAACATAGTATCAAGAGAGGAGAGGTGCAAATCATAAACCTGAGGGTCATCCACCTTCCTGTGATTTAAATGGGACACTGGCGCACAGCGTTTTTGAGGGGGCTCGGGTAGGGATGAAAATGAAGCCTTCAGCCCCGTCCCTGTTTGCACTCCTCCCTGCACCGTTCCGAGGCTCCAGCCTCTGTGAAGGCGCCGTGCTTTATCCCGGAGACAGCTGCAATCAGCGGTGGATGACACGGCTGCCCTATCTATAATCTGAGCAAGCTTGAAAAGCACCTTGAGCTCCTGTGCAACGAAAATCTCCCCAGAAATGAAATTGATTACTGATATAAATCATCATCAGAACACCGGCAAAAGGAATAAGCACAAAAGTAATTGTCAAATTATTTCAGTAGGGGTTATACATAGCTCCCATCCTCTCTGCTGGCTTCGCGCTCTGCAGGACAAATGACCCAGGACTTCTTTAGGTCTCCCTTTATGTCATGTAAGGAAGACATGCTACTAGTGATTATTTCTATCTAATTATTATTGATCTTTTATTGCTTTGCACCGGTAACCTTTACTGGCAAAGCTGTAATAGGAATCTGGATCACTTACTGCTACATCTTTCTAAATGGGACATTACTCAGCACTTTCATGACTAAGTAGGAAGGTCAAGGCACTTTGGTTCCCTCTCGAGAACACAAGAGGGGCAAAGTCCATCCGTCAAAGCACAAGGAGCGTCTTCAGTATTTGCTGACTTGGGCTGTATGTTTTCTATTAGGATAAAAAAGGGCAAGGTCCAAAAAATACATTCTGAAGAAGGAATTAAGAGACTGTAAAGTAAGACTTTAAAAGATGAACCCTCACTGCTTTGAACATAAAGAGCTTCAGATGTGTTTGCAGGCAGCAATTATCTACCATGAAGAAAGCCTTTTCTGTGCAAGTCTAACTCCAGAAATTCTTCCTTCAAATCCCTTTTAGACTGAATTCTTCTTTGCTAGGCTTATAGGTGAAAAAGGAATCTAGACTGTGGGGGGCTTTCCCTTTAAAGAAAAAGGACCTTTATTTGAGAGAGAGTGAGAGAGAGGGAGATCTATACATGCATTCATTTTATTTATTTGATGCTAATGGATCCCATCAGTTACAACACTTTTGGCACAGACAGCTGTACCAAGCAGGCAAACTGAGTCAAGCAAGTAGTTCTCTGTGCTCTATGTATGCACCCAGGGGAACAAACAAGCAAGGGCCATTAACCTGCCTGTGTTCAGATTAATTCTGAAATCCTGTCCTCTGCTTTTGGTAAGCATAATAGAGGTGAACACGACCTCTGCTGCAATCACACAGAGGGTTTGGAAGCTGCGGGTATAATACACTTGCTGAAATTAATCAAGAAAATGCAGCAGTAGGGGTAGCACTGCCCAACTGGATCCTGTCTGTCTTCATCAGGCTGGAGAGGAGCTCCTTCAAAGTGCAGCGAGCAGGTCACAATGTCAACCCTGAATAACCAGTGCTTTGTTGTTGGCACAAATACTCCCAGAAATAAGCACCGTACGCTTGCAGCTCCTGGCCCTGTTCACGACGGTACGCTCCATCCGGCACAGCCAAGTAGCTGAACATCCGCCGGCACGTGGCAGCCCACCCCGTGTCCCTTGGAGCACCCAGGACAAAGACAGACCCGGACTGACCTGCAGCTGTTGTCTCCAGCAGCGTGGAACGAAGTCTCCGCTCTCCTCAGGCCCAGGCGGGAGAAGGCATGGTACATGGTGAGGGCGACGTCGCTGAGGGTGTGCACGCCGTCAGGCTCGTCGTACACGTTCTCCCAGTACGACCGGAGGCCGGGTGTGCCCGAGGGGTAGTTGCCATACAAGTAGTAGTCCAGCTGGCCGATTATCTCCTGATTCACTACAGCTTCAAATTTGCGGGCAAAGAAAGTTGGCCTGGCAGTCTGCTGTGGTGATACAAAAGGAGAAGACACTGGGGTGAGTTTCCCATCTTCAGCCATGACATTTTGTCTTAAGCGATGGCTTGGAGCTGAAGACATGAACTGGTTCTCCCCATGGGCAAAGCTGTCTTAAAAGAGTCACTTTTCTGACAATTTGTTGTTAAGATTCAGATTAAAAATACATAATTACTCCATGAAAATATAGGTGTGCCAATCCCTCCGTAACAACAGCCACCCACTGCTGCCTTGCCCTGGCCGGGTCTCCAGCAGTGCTGGAGGGGTGAGGATGCTCTAAGCGACGGCGTCACCCTGGAGGTGGGACAGCACTGGCACGTGTCACGGGCGGTCGGGCCGGGGGCGAAGCGTCCCGTGGCACAGGGTCTTGGAAGGGGCAGAGCAGTGTGTATGAATCTGCTGCTGTGAGGGGGCACGGGGACCCTGGGAGAGCTGCCATCGGTGGCTGAGGCTTCTCAGCTTCTGACCGGTCCTATAGAGATGTTTTGCTCTGCCCTTGACACAATCTTGGGTGTATTACTAGTTTAGATGCTACTCAACTACCACTGGCTTTTAAAAAGCTTTTATTCTGCCCTGCTTATATTTAAGCATGGGCATTGAGGTGCCGAGAAGTTCAGAAGTGCCCCAGGTGGTTAAAAAATTCTTTTGAGGATGTTCAGTTTTACTCTGAGATGTTGCATGCTGCGGGCTCTCCATCTCCTCAGCAGCTTGCTTTGTGCCTCCGTGGGAACCGCCAGCCAGCCTTCTGGTGCCACGTGTCGCTGAGAGGGGCTCTCTCATCAGCCAATATCAGAAGTTGCCCTTACACATATCCTAATTTTGAACTTCCCCTTGCAGCCCAGTTTACCTGATGGTTTTCTGAAATGTCATTGTGGGTTGTTTTCCCAGTCTGGAGCAGGTCAGCCTCTGCAGACCGGCAGGAGTTTTTTAAAACTTGCCATTTATTCTGTGCTGCAGACTTTCCTGGGACTGGCGTTCGGGGCAGCAGCACGCCTCTCAGATAATGTCTCATTTGCTCTTTTTGTGAGCGCCTGTGTCACTGCCTTCAGCCTCGCCTAGTAGGCAGCATATTACAATAAAGAAAAGATCTCTGTTTTGGAGCAGTCATCATTTTTGTGCTGTAGGGTAACACATTCCCCATCCCACACAAAGCCTGAACAAACATGCTTTATGCAGGGAACCCCAAGGAGCTGCAGGGATGGAATTGCAAATCTGGTGACCTTGAAACAAGCAGTTGTTCATTCTTAACAGAAAATACACAGACCAGATACAGACTTGAGACTGAGTGCACCCTCAAGTACAAGGATTTGCTCTCATGTCTGCCTCGAGGAAACTGTATCACAAAGGAACAGATTAAACTTTTTAAGCAGTTCTGTCAAGCCTGGGTGATTAAAACCTCATGACTCTGGCCCCCAAGTAAACTTAAGTATAATCACGTTGATGAATATAATCACAAAACCTGATTTGCTTTGTGCTATGTAAGCCCGTAGCAGACACTCTGGTCAACTTTCAAGTTTTTTTCAAAGATGAAAAACATTACTTAACAACGAAAGCCAGGGGTTTCATGAAATCATGACAACACCTGAGCTGGAACTTAGGAAAAAATCCTTTGCAATAAATTCACAAGAGTTACCAAGTAATATTGGTACAGTGAGGAATGTTTCAAGCATCCCTCCTTTCTAGCACAGCAGATCTACCAACGCCGAGTAGTGCAAAGAGCTGCTCTGTGCCCTTACCATGCAGTATTAAGTCTCAAGGGCCAAAACAGAGAACCAATCTTTCATTCTCCTGAAATTAACAGCAGAGCTTCCTCACCTTTTCTCCACCTTGCTTGATAGGGTAAAAGCTTCCCTTCCCACTCCCCACTGCAGCCATGCAGCCCGAGGGCTCTCCACACCCCAGCAGAGGGGGAAGAGCGGAGAGACTGCTTCAGTTACCTGGAATCGGTGGAAGTCTGCTGGTTTGAAGTCGTTAGGTGAACAGCCACACCAGTCAACAATGTGCTTGTACTGACACTTGCAACCGAGTTTTCGGTTCCAGTTCGTGATGCGCAAGTTGTTGTCCACCATGGAGTCACAGTACGGGCTGTTCTCCAGAACAGTGTGAAAGAAGGACTGCAACGTTTGAAGACAGAGCAGATCAGTACATTCAGCTCCTCAGACTTCCATCTTCTCCTTCACTTCAGCCCACGGGCTGAACTGAATGCAGGTGACTTTCTTTTGAAATGACAGAATTAACAAGTGCTGCTGTTCTACCATATAGGAAAAGCACTCCACATGTACACATTCCATATAGTATGAAAAAAAACACAGCATGCTATAGACCCAGCCAAACTGGAAGAACATACAGTTGAAGCCTTGCTACAATAACCTCCAGGAAAGGCACCAGTGCCAGGAATTATTTTAATTTCATCTGTATGAGCAATTTTAAGAAATTCCCATTATTTCTCTTCTACAAGTCACTCTCTGGTCTAACTGATTTAGGACTATTATCCTGAGCAATGTGTTATATATCTCAGGCTGTTTCCTAAGACAATCCTCAAACCTTCACCACAACCCTGGTTACTATGAAAAAAATAGTCTCAGACAGTTCTTCTCTATCTCCAGCACTCCAAAATGCATTGCCAGTTGAACGGCCTTGTTCTGAAACACACAGCTCACCCAGGCACCAAAAGGACATTCTGCCTCCTGCAATTACGTCTGAAATCATAAGTCTTTATTTGCTGACTCAAGGCAGCAAGGAATTCCTATTGGGCTATCCTAATTGTACCATCATAATATCAGCTGTTACATAAATCATGTGTAATGGGGACTGATGTAGCAGGTTAACAGGTCAGTGAAGGCAGGTGATTTTAAGAAACGAGCTATGTGACTTGCAAGGAAAACCTTGTAGAAAGAAGCTACAGAATATGATGAAATTTAGCCCTCTAAGAGATGCTTTTTGGAGCAGTGACTTCTCTTTAAAATCAGCAATAGCAAGACCTATAAATAACTAGCATAACATTAGCATGGCTGGCCCCCAAATAATCCCCCTACCCTTTTTAATGTTAAATGACAGCCCAGTGAATATGGATTTTATGCTTGAGCTGTTTGGTTAAACCCATAAAGGCTCATTCAAGCGAGAGGGGAAAAAAAACCAACCCTACCCAATTACCCATTGCCCTGTGTCCTTTTATAACGATACAGAAATTTCTCCTAGATAATGGATAAAAAGGTTATCAGAGTTGAAAGAAAAGGTGATTTTTAACAGAAATAGGATTAAAGCAAGATTATTCAATATGTGCACGGAATAATAAACCCCTATCAAAAGATGACAGTGGCTGTGCTCCACCGTAAGCTAATGAACCTGGCTTTGCACGATCGGTCTCATCAATCCCTCAAAATGTTCAGAGGCCATTAGCGAGGAATGAAGTTATCATTTTAAAGACAGTCATCAGGCCCTTCCTTGGGATGGCTGCACGCTACGTACCCTGGGAGCAGAGCCTGACAAGCCAGGGGAGCAACGTACCTGCTGCAGCAGGGGTAGCACGGCCTGACAACCCGCCAGGCTCTGTGCTCTATTTGCAGATAACGCACATCTCCCTGACACGCTGCCGCATGCTGGATGAAACCCATCCTGGTGTGCGCTCCCCTTCTGCACCACTTGTAGCCAGAGCGATTCCTGAGTGATCTAAATGATTTGTGACTATGCCTTGTAGCTGAGTTTTCAACTGAACAATAAACCTTTGTTTGTAGGATTTTTATTTTTAAAGAAAAGGGCTGGATAATAGTGAGGAAAGCTACTTATGAAGACAATTTGCCATTTCTAATAGCCTTCAAAGGCTTTGTGGAGGAACAATTTGCCAGCAAAGGGCAGTTGGATTTTGGTTGTTCAGTAATAGATTAATAGGCTTAATAGTATAAAACAAGGCCACTCCTTGCAAAAAAGTCCCACAAACAAAGCAACAAAACAACTGCAAAAGTTGTTCTAACACTAAAGGACTTACTCGTCATGGGAGTAAAATTATCATTACTCACTGTGGGATGGCCCAAAGCCCACCAAAATCAGGTGAAAGCCCTTCTGACTTCAGAGATCTTTGGGACAAGCACAAATATTGAGCTTTGAACAGAGAGGAGCTGGTTTGAGTTCACATACCTCAGCAGGAAGCAACGTGTAAGAGTAAAACCTCTTCATCTTTGTTACCAGATCATCATTAGAAAAAGTGACATACTCCACAAACTTCCTGTTCAGGAGAAACCAGTCCGACCCTCCATCGACTGTGATTCCTTCTGGGATCCTGCGGTCCCCCAGGCGCCACATGTGGGTATCGCATTCCAGGAACAGCCGATCCAGTCCTTGTTTTCTGATAAATCTGAGGGAATACAAAAGCAGTCATTAAAAGTTAATTTGTATTTTGTTATCATCACGAGCTCTACAAATAAAGAAGCTACTTTCTCAAGCAAAAAAAAGGATAAAAAGGTCACTTGTTTATATTTCTGTTCTACTCATAAATAATGTAGAGAGGTTTAATAAATGATTAATCAGTTATACATTCACTTATAGAGACAAAGATCAACAGATTCCTTTTAAACACTGTTTACACCTTCTGCTGACCTAAGACAGAACTGTGCAAGTTACAGAGCTCTATGGCATGAAAATGCATAATCTTCATTAACTCTTAACAAACGACTGCAGAAGAACTGTAACATGAACATGAACTAAACACAATCTGTGTGATTGGCTTCTGCCTCTAAATAAATGCAGTTTTTGAAAAACAGCGAATTGCACATAAAGGTAAAATGACCAATTTTCTCCTATGTTATTATACCACAAATTTTTCTATTGGGGTATAGTTAATTAGGAAGAAATACAATTGCTTTGCTCTTTGCTGTAGAATGAGTATGTCTGCTCCATTTTCAAGTCTATTGGGAACAATGTTTTGTTATGGCTGAACCGTGAATAAGAGGAGCAACTGCAGAACTGTAAAGTTATGGAAATGAATTATTTGAGACCAATATAAGAAGAAAAAAAAAAACGACTTGGAAAATCAATCTGTGTCTGAAAACAGTATGAACTGGATGCCCGCACATGTTTTGAGACTGTCCGATCCAGGTTTCTATTTGTTATTCCATTTTCAGAATTATTTCCCAGAAAGGGGAGCAGGGCAGCCACAAACCAGCACATACCTTCGCAGGGGGGGTGACTGCTGTTAATAAGGGTGAGCTGCTGCACTGACTACATCCCACGAGTTCTGAGCAATAACAAATGCTAGCTAACCAGACCGCCACAGTCACTGGCATCCACTAGACCACCGGTCTCACTGGGTGCAAGAACTGCAGCTAACAAGAGCCGTGGCACCTACAGTGCAGAGGACATCGTAAGACCTCTCCTTCCTTCCTGAACAACACACAGCTACACCAGGGCTCTTAGGAATTTTTTAGGATTAGGAAGTCAAGAAGACATTTTAGTGGTCCTCAAGTGCATGCAACTGAAGGAAAAAAAAAGCCAGGGAACACCATCAAAGCCTTCTGGACTCCTGCATCTGTAAACATGAGTGTTAACCCTGTAGGCTAACTCCCCGGTTTAAGTTTTGTTCTAAACCCATCAAAGAAGTGAGGCGCAATTATGAAATGGTGCATATTAATTTTCAAAAGGACCGTAAATTACTCCAGGGTCTATGTCCTACTGATAGCTATATCTCTTCTCACAGTATGAGAAGAGGAGCTCCTCTGTTAACACAACAGTGCAGAAAATGTGTAGATGAGAGTGGAGAAATTTTTCTTTCCATGAACAAGTTTCTAATTTCATGTTCCATTATGAAGGATAATAGAAAAGTCTTGCAATTTTAATGCAGCGCTCTGGAATGTAATCTTCAAATTCAATATTTATGCAGTTATCTCCAAATAAAATATTAATGTGCCTGAAAGTTTGGTCATTTATTTATTTCCCTCAAAACTAAATGTTCATTTGAGTTAATTATTTTAAGAAAATAATAGAATTTTATCGACCGTATTTCAATAGGAACATAAAGTTCTTTCCATGAAATAAATTCTTTCAGCTGCTATGTCTACCAATTTATCATCCTTTATTCTTGTTTTCAAATACAAGTTTTCTTTGACTGCAATAGAAACCTTCAAACCAAAAACCCACCCGACCATTTCAACCCCCCCCCTCTTTATTTACAAACTCCCTCAGCCTACAGTGCTTACAGCTCTGTTATACAACTTCAGCCTCGTTGTCCGAAATTGGCAATAGAAGAGTATGTCCACACTCAAGATGAGAAGGTCTCAGCAAATCTAGCCTCACAGCTTCATGTTTTTCAAAATAGCTGACAGGCTCCTTTTATATATATGTACACAGTGTATGCAGTTCTATGACTTTTTTGAGCTAATAGCTTGGTCAAGCTGCATATGGAGTGAAATAAGACAATTCTTGGAAGCATGAGTATTTTCACAACAAATCTCAGTCCTAAAATCCTACACAACAAGGTTACTAGAAGAAACCTCAATGGACTGTCCCCTCTTTCATCCTCCAGCAAGGCAGTGTAGCCCAACTGAAGAGCAGCAATGACTTTGGAGACTGGCAAAACAATGACCCTTTTGCTAATGCTTCTTGAAACCTCCCTAGAAACATCCTATCGGGGTTTAAATGCCAGTAACAACCCAAAGAAAGCAGGCATTCCTCAGAAGGCTCACCCTTCCTGGGCCCACCTCACACCCTCATAACACCTGAACGCAATAACGCGTTGGCACAGCAAATAACTTCATTTTATCTATGAAGCAATGATTTATACAAGAGGCTTTCAAGATACAGCTCCCCATTGGGCAGCTGCTTGCTATCTATGTTCCTTGGGAGCCGAGGGGACCAAGGATATTTTAGATCTGGTAGATCTAACTGATCCTGCCTGAGGTGGCAGTCGGTCACCCTTGCAAGCCTTGCCTGTGCTGCTGGCACACAGAGCTGAACCGCAACCCAAGTGGAAAAGGTGGATAAGGCTTTATTTTCCCTTTCAGACTCTCTTCTAGGATAATGGATGCTCCTAGCTATTCCAGCAACAGCAATTCTGGCACCCAGGGAGGTAAGAACTTACCCTGAGCATATTGGATATTGCCTGAGGGAAGGGAAAGGTGCTATTTCTATGCCGCGTAGCCCTGTTAAAGAAATCAAAAACCTTCAGACACTACAAATTGTCCACAAAGATTCTTGACTAGCCAGCCAACAATGCTGGCAGCAGCCACCTCTGAAAAGAAAAATAAGAGGATGGAGGGCAAAAGTATGACCCTACTGATTTGTTTCTAGTCTATGCTGTATTAGTTTTGGTTATGGTTGATGTAATACCAAAACAGTGCATTTGATGAAGGCACATCAAGCTTCAGAGAGAAATGAAATGCAAAAAATGGTGGGGGTTTCCTCAAGTCTTTCTCTCTTGGGTTTTACATGACACCTAGCATATAACTCCCAAATTAAAGTAGAAAAAATGGATTAGTAACAGCATGTCATTAATCTCAGTGAATGTGGAAAAATTCAGGTGCCCTGAACTTCCACTGAGCCTGGCACACCTCCGAGAACTGCCATACTTGCCCGGACAGTGACACACAACTGACCAAGGTATGGTTAGCCAAATACAACAGACACTGATGTCAGATGAAGACACTTGGCCTTTCTCCTGGTCTAAGATAACCAACAGAAAGAAAATCATGATGATAAGCGAATCAACCAGGAGAAAATAAAATTGAAGTAAGAAAAAACATGCCATTTTTCCTTATTTCATAGACCACCCCATCTGAGATATTTTATACTTACCCTTAATGAATTTTAACTCTTCCTAAAAAGCCTCCAATTCTGAGCAGCCTGGATTACCCTTGCAGGTAAGCAGCAAGCATAGCACGACATGAATGCAGCAAGCATAGCACGACATGAATCATCTTGCCAGCTGAGCTCAGCGATGGGGCAGCGACATGCGTGGAAGGTGCCGTTTGCGCGCTGGCTATGTGTGGATGCAGCCTCAGGGGTTAACGGTTCCGCATGATTATTTTTATACATTAAAAATCCTCCTGCCTGCAGCATGTGGTCTGTCACACTGGGTAAAGATAGTTAACTGTCCAGACAGCTCATGATTGCAATCCAGCTTAGGGAACTCCTCTTACTTTGTAATGTATTTACATATTTATAAATACATTTCAGATGAGGCTCTAGGACTGTATAACACAGAAAGCATTTGTAAGATGTTTAGCACACGCTCCTACAACACAAATATAAACACAGCTCGGCTCTTGTTATGATATGTTATATCTACTAACAAATATCGTTGCACAGTTACTTAATACCAGCAGAAATGTCACAAATCTCACCCTTTTGGATAGCTTTCTCCAAGTGACACTGCCTGCCACAGCAACCCTGGGAGACCCCCACTCCTGAATGCTCAGGCTTACGCAGTATGTAAAACAGTTTGCTGTTTTCTTCTTTCCAAAGTTCATGAATGAATAAAACTTTCTTAAGTATCAGAGACTATCAGATTGCTACATGTTACTTATCACTAACAGGTTTTTGTCTGGAAGGAATATATTTTTTTAAGGTGAAAAGGTTTTTCTTAAATCTTTCCTGTTTCCAGCCCGTTGCCCAGAAAACCTCCTGTTGACATTTTGCTGTTAATCAGGTGCGCCTACCAGAACCTCATCATCATTACTCACAATACAAGAGGAAGAACTATGAATAAAAGTTAACAATACATCAGCGAAATAATTCACCACAAGTTGAAAGTCAACGTCAGAGCAAGGATCTGCAGAGCTGGTAGCTCCACTAGCACCACATCCATGTTCTCCTTAATACATGTGGACAACCTCTGCACGCCGCTTTGATGATCTGCTCCTCTTTTAACTCTCTTTAGACAAAAATTTGAAGAAGTCAGGCAATTTTCGTGGGAGAAGTCAGGAAAATATTTTTATGGATGAGAAATACCAGAGGCTCTTGCCAGCAGTGTTTCCACAGCCACCATGCAACACTGACCAGAATCAATCAGTTGGGGAGCATAAAACAATCATTTGCAATTTAGGTGACCACGTAGAAAGCACAGAACAGTAATTTGACAATCTTGAGCATAACAGTCGCAACAAGTAATTTGTGAGCAATCTCTAGGCTACAATATATCTCCAAAACCCAGTCACTGAGTAATTCTTTGTAATAAGCAACTTCATAAAAGCCAGACCTGCATGGAGCATTCCCTGCCTGCTGCAGGCCAGAAATCCTGGCCACCACTGACTATGTGATGGATTTCCAGTTGACTGTGCCGTAAGGCTGACTTCACCCCATTTCCATGAGGAACTATACTATGGAGGGTTATATAGCATTTAAAAAATCTGAAATAATTAACAGTTGGCTATCTGAGCACAATGTCTGCACTGTACCAGATAAACGCCTGTTTTTCTAAGATATGATCTCACAGTATGTTTCCCAAGACCTCTTTTTGTCATGCCAGAAGCCTCCAGGGCTGACCCCCTACTCCCGACATGGAGTTGAAGCTTGAGAGGGGGAACCACATCAAGAAGAGATAGCACCTACTCATCTGTCAACAGGGGGAAGGTCTCCTGGTATGACGGGCAGCACGCAGAAGGCGCAGAATGCACAGTTCCTGCTGTTTCAAAAGGCTATGAAAGAACTCTCAGTATTAGTTAAAAACAACGGAAGAAAAGAGGGAGCGATAAAAATTGTAACCTGCTTTTCGGTGTGCTTAAACTGCAGCATCCTGAATGCAAATGTTATGAGGTCAAAAGCAGAATTCTTCTTACCCTTCTTTAATTCCTTTACTCTGTTTTACTATAAACACAATACTATTCTACCCCCCTAAGCTTTAATGCCAATGCACAAACAAACATCAGCAATATCCTAAAGAATTTCTCTCTGGACTGGATTTGCTATAGTGAGATCGGGCTTATTTCACATGCAAAAGCCAAACCCGTAAGTAAACACACATACTGAAGGGCTTTAGTAGCTTTGCCCACTGTGCTAAATGCTTGGAAGTTAATAAGGAACGCAGGGAAATCTTGCTTTTAAAATATGGTTAGTGTTTGTCGTTCCTACGCCCTACAGGAGAGAGGGCACCAGACCTGGTGGAGCAGCAGAGCACGGCGGGTATGTGACAGGGCGGCCAGCGCCGCACCATGGGGTCACCGGCTGCCCCTCGGCAAGGACAGCATGCCCCCCCCCCCCCCCGCCCCCGCCCCGTGGGAGGGCAGGGACTGAATTCAGAACAGAAAACACAGGTGACAAGACCTCAAAATTAAGCCAGCCCTGACAGATGCAGTTAGCGACGTTTGTTCCTGCAGTCTGTGTGGGTCTCCAGGAGCTGGGCTGCAAAGAACCATGAGACCAAGCAGCTCTACTGCAAGGGCTTTCTGACGGTCCACGTTACCACAGTTGCTCCCAGTGCATGTTCAAAAAGTTTTATACTTGGTGTGCAACTAAATCTGGGACAGACAACTGGTCTGCTGCCACAAACACTTGGACAATATAAGGTTAAGATCATTTACAGCGTAGCAAAAACGGAGCAGTATTTTAACTGGCTCTTGCAAGTTACAAGTCCACCTCAAAATTTTATCTTAAATATGGCCTTTCCCAATCAATGGCATCTTTATGGAAACCAAATGTCCATGGCATTTAGAGCATTCCACATGAGATGCTGTTAAAAGCCAATAGATACATTTTATCTGGTCATTATTCCATCTCTATATGGGCATAATTAGATTTTTCAAGCTTTATAGTAGGTGCCTCATACTCCACATAATTTGTTTCTGCTTTTTTCATATGTAATTTTCTCAGTATATCCATGTAACACTTTAGTCATATCACATCTTTCCATTATGTTTAGAAGAAATTCCTCAGGATTTTTTCTTCTTGTCCACCTTTTCCTAAGTGTTAACTTCCACTGGTTTAGAAAAAACTTACTTTCTATCTTCTGGAAATCTCTCTTTCAGAAGAAGTCTTAAAAAGCCTTAATGCTTCTCAATATTTTAATGTTGCAGGTCATGCAGCAAACTCTTCAAGCGTCCCAAAATAAATAAAAAAAACCCTCTCAAATTATTTTTAGTTGTAGGAAACTTGCAGAGTCTATTTTTTGCAGTAATGACTCTACTAGGAATTGTCTTGTTTTGACACCAGTTCCATACTCCTCATGAGTACAGGGCTCGAGGGGAACTTTTAAAGCCTTTCCTGTGGGTTTCTTTTCACCACTCTTCACTTACAATGTCTTTTAAGAAACACTGGAACAGCTTTTATAAAGACAAAAATTTAACGGCTTCCTCTCGCGATCCGGGAGGCCATAGCTCAAGTGCTTTTTTTTTTCTTTTTATATAGTACAAGCAAAACAGGGAGAAATCTGCAAATGCTCGTGTGCAGCATGTACCACGAATCCACCAGAGACTCAACGATATGAAACCTGACATTTTGCCATCTGTTTGTCTCCAATAAATGTCTTCTCTAGAAGATTTCTTGTCCTGTCTCCTCCTCCTCTTCCCAACACCCACAAGACCGAGCAGTCTCCAGCTGGGAATGCTGCTGGGCCTGAGTGACTGAGCTTGGACTGGCTGAGTGACAGCTAGTGCAGAGGACACCTGGGTGTCCACCACGACAGCACCTCACTGGGTGCTTCTACTGTGCTTAACGTCTCGGGGTTTGCATTCTAGGTGACTGGAGAAAGAAAAGGAAGCGGGGATTCAAACTCTCCAAGTGACTGAGGGCAAGTCTGAGTCACTTTCACACAGATTTTCAAGCTACCAAATCAGGCTATCGACCTGTGGGTAAAACAGGGCCACAATATCCAACTTAAAAGGATGTTCCCTGCCATAATTATTTTATAAAATGTCTCAGGACCTTGGGTGAAAGGACAAAAATGTTATTATTTATACCACTAAAAATGAAGTGCGCAGCTCAGCGTTCTTAGACAGCAATCAGATTTCTGATTACTTTACCTCAGTTTTCACTTCCCTCCTAATTCCCACCCCACTCCATGAATTATGGCTACTTCAAACCTTCACACTTACTGCATCTTCCTGAACTGCTGGATGATCTTGCTTGTATACTCTATCAAGACCAGAAAACATCCTGCTTTGTCCCATGTCAAGACATATGTCCTTTTTTACTACATTTTCCTACTGTCTTCAAACTATTTTTGGCTTTCTTTGCACTGACAACTTAGCATTGTTCTCCAAAAGTGAGCAGAAATAAAAGCCCTACAAGGAGGCAAGTTGTCAAGCTGAAGCAGTAAAGGCTTTACGGCTCCCCTAACACTTAGCATAAAGCAACAAGGAACATTTGAAAGTTAGCTGTAAAATCTAAAACTTTTAAGTGCAGTCTCTTTGCACAGAAGATGCATCTTGCTATTTCAGTCGCTACAGTTCACAGGCAACCGTTGGGCCGAACTACTTACAGGCAAAGAATGGATCTTCTTAGTCCGTGTGCTTCAGAATACCGAAGCGTTTAAAAAAGTTAACAAAAAAAAAGTATGATCAAGGGAAATTTGAGCCAAATGAACCAGAACATGTTTTACACGAGCAGCAAGGTAGGCTGGGACTTAAGTGGTTAAACTACTCCAACAGCAGGGATGATATAGCAATTTTTTTTCCTAGTATTCGGGTACTCTGGGCAATTCACCACTGCAATAACAAAGTAGCATTTTCTGTGTGAACCATTTCCTAACCGACAGCCAAACCACCATCAACCCCGTGTACAGAATGCCAACAAACAG
Source organism: Falco peregrinus (assembly GCF_023634155.1). NCBI lineage: Eukaryota > Metazoa > Chordata > Aves > Falconiformes > Falconidae > Falco > Falco peregrinus. The sequence goes on along the minus strand of NC_073725.1, from coordinate 80,509,094 downwards.
CACGTGCCACAGTGGAAAAAAGGCATGCCTGAAAAGGTGAAGAAACAGATCCGCATCAACAGAGCTGGGCTGACAGAGGTGGAGATTTTGGGAATGTGATCCAGCCCTTCGTGATTTAAGGTCTCTCCAGCCTCTGAGAACTGGGATGGGCTTGTGATGCTCCTTACTAAAAGCTGAACAGTTCAGCATTGCCTCTAGAAGTATCTGGAACCCAGAACCCAGAAAGAGGATGACACAACTGGGAAGAATAACATCAATGAGGAGAAAAAAGAAAAGAACTCAGATACATAAAAACTTTTAATGGCCTTTCCTTTAGCTGTTTGTATTCTGCCTATGAGCTCCAGGTTCCTCAAAGATGTCACAGCATCCAGCCTTCACAGCATATTTACACTGCTTCCCAAATGACTATTGCAGCAAGGTTTCTATAGAAAAACCCCCACTCTTTTTCCTGTCTGTCGTTGAAGGTGTCACTTTTGACTGTCTTTATATTTTATAATACATTAGCCAGGTGCTGCTCCTGCCAAAACCCCAAATCTTCCAGGTGTTCCAAATTGTAATAGCTTATACAACTACCAGGTTATTCTTTTGCTTTTAATAGTCTAAGACACTGAAAAGAGGAGAAAATGTGTTGCCCGCTAAGTACTATGTAACGACTCCAGCCACTGTATGCAATTTCATTTCATACATCCAGTTCTCTAAGGAAATAATGCCTCTCCAGCTGAGTTAAGGAGCCATTTTCACATCCATTCCCTCTTCTGAAGCCACTAGAGGAAAATCAGAGCGATGCACTTTTTAATGACTTTGGCATAACTAAAAGAAAACTTCACTCTATAAAAGGAAGCCTGTTTTCTCTCCTTATTTGGCAGTAAAACATGTACTGATTGTGAACATGGCTTGAATACAAAGTACATTGTAATTGAGCTGTATAAGCATTTCAGTTTGAAGATGGCACTTCTAATTTTTCTCGCCGTTGTATGATCGAAAAACTATGATGACTTAAAATTCAGAGCTTCCAGTTGTTCACAAAGCAGACTTTAAGAGTTGAAAAGCTTATCGCTTAGAAGCCATTATTCACCCACAAATTAAAATAAAAAGTACCAGCAAGGGTTGTACATTGCTTTCAAAGACATTTAAATGCTGAGCTCCTGTACTATTAGTTCAAATGTTTTGAGAAAAACACCTTGGAACAGCAAAATTATTATTGTACATGGGGTGACAGTCAGTCTAGTCCAGTGTCCTCTCCCTTATCATGGCTTCAACTAGCCATTTTAAATAAAAAATACTGTTCCGCTCTGTTTTGAGATAGGATGTCCCAAAGGAGTTTTCTCCTATTGCCCAACAACTTGGAAACTGGCCTGTGTCCTAAATCCTTTCCAAAAGCTGTCCTTTAGGGGTTTTTTTTCCCTTTAAATTTTTGTTGCCAAACCTTGAGGCTGTTGCTTCTCTTCCAGACCTTACTAAGCGCTTGGCTATACCATTCCCCCTACGGGATATTCCTTTTCCACAGGGCTGTGACAAGGCAAAGCAAATGGCAAACCTGAAAAAGTAACTGGAAAAATTAATAGAAAAAAATAAAATCATCTCTCCCTCTAAAATGAGCAAGTCACCAAGTTTGGCTGTGGGAGTTTGCCAAGCAAAGGTCACAGGAGGCTGGGAGAACGTTGTAAGGAGGCACCACTACCCGCCTCTCCTTCTGCTCCTCTGGGGATGCCAGCCGTGGGCGGCGGGACACCGGGTGACAGCCCAGGTGCGCCCGTGGTCTCGTCTCACCTGCCTGTGCTTATACAAGGTATTTCAGCCCAGAGGATTTCACCGTTTTAACCAGAGGGACACATCTCACCGGCATGACAACGGCTTACAGACCTCAGGCATAAAATCAAAGTCAATTGGGAACTGTGTGTCAGAGGGGCAGAGCAGAAGGTCCATCTACCGGTTTAGACAAGACTGAGTTACCGAAACACCAAAACTGAAAGACTGGGCTAGAGACCTTCACAAGATACAATTTCTCTCTCAGCAGGTGTGAGTAGAGCTGGAAATTCACCCACGATAGAAACAGAGGGCTAACTGCTTTTTGATCAGCTTTTGACACCAATGGAATTAAAAAAAAAATTACCAAACGGCAATATTACTCGGAGGCTTCTACAGCTGCTGGCTTGAGTCCTGTCTCTACAGCCATCTGGGCTATGCAGGAGGAGGGCAGTCACTCTGTCTCCCTGATAGAAATTGTGGGGAGCTGCCAAGGGGCGATGTGAAAGGCTCCATTCATCCAGTGGTCAGCACTGGAACCGCTTATGGTACTCAGGGACTACACAACCACAGCAGACAGGGGTGGCAAATCCGCCCTCATGTCCCACACTATGTTCCCTGATGCACAGAGAATGTATGGTAGAAATCCAGGAGAAAAAAAGAAAAACACGGTGACATGTTTTCATAGGCTAAAAGGTATTTAGTTGTTTATACAGTCAAAGGGAACCACTGAACTAATAAATGGGTTGTTATTCCTGCGAGGGGAGGACAAGTGGCACATTAGCTCATTTCATTATTAAATTAATACCAGATTAGTGTGTTTAATTGATCCAAACTGTTCTAACCCAGCTGAGGTTGGCGTGTTCAAACCAGCTTGACGCAGGCATGTCATAATTCATTAGTTATTTTCCTTAGCCAGCTCAGGGAATTTGAGAAGAATCAGGTGCACCAGAGGAGCAAAGGGACGTAAGAGACCGACTTCTTTTCCCTGGCTGTTTCTCTTCCGTTTTCTACTTTAACCCTGCTGTCGATCACTATTGCCAGCTAGCGCTGAGCCTGCCAATCACCCTGACACTCCGCATTGCCTAAACCAGAGACTCTTCTGTGGAATCTGTTCACTTGGATTTAAGTATTATTCCTCACAGTATTATTTTTTACTACCTGCTGTAGAATTTCTGCATGCACAAGATGAATGCTCATGAAGACTTCATTTAAACAACAACATGACAGAATTGATAAATCTAGTGACAAGAGCAAGAGCAGGCAAGAAGCAAGAGACCTGTGTGTTATTCTACCCACCCACTGTGCTGAACATGCGACTCTGTGTGTCACATTCTCTGTGTACGCAATCTGAACCCAACCTTACAGTACACTTGATATTTTCCAAAATAAAGAGAAGACCTGGTGACCCCAAGCACAATAAAACAGTATTTGTGGGTGCAAAGCCGCTGGGACTCAGCATATGGAGTTGTTGGAACTGTTGTAAGACCGCTGTTATGGTACAAAACTAGTGATAAAGAGGAAAAGCAAAACTATCAATAAAGAGGAAAAGAGGACCACTGCAATCAGACAGGAAAGTTCTTCCACCTGTAGAGTTTCTTTGACTATTTGGAAACACGGTGTTTGGTCACTGCTGCTCCCTCAAGCCACTAAGCTGGAAGTATTACGGATGTGCTGTGGGAAACACAGCACGTTCTCTTCTCCCTGGGACCCGCATGGGGTGCATGAAGAGGGATGTTGATTCAAGGACTTCAAAACTGTAGCAGAACATGACAACCCTCCAGCCACCGTCCTCACCCTCACTAGCCTGTGCAGGCTGGTCCAGGCTCCCACACCTTGCAGAGATGCTCTCGTTGCGCAAGGCTGTGCTGCAGACTCTGGCTGGTGCATGTCCTGGTCACCGGCGTGGCTGAGACTGACTCGGTCAGGGAAGTGCTGCTGTGTGCAGCAACTACCACTTGCTTCTGAAACATCGCTCTGTGCCAAGTCCCAGGAGGGCACAAGCGTCAGTCTGCTTAATGTCTCCCTCCCCACCCAAAGCATCTTTGCAAAACTGACTCTGGGGAAGAGGTATCCTGGACCAACAAACAAGTGTCCTCAGGGGAGGGTTTCCTCCTCATTCCACTCTCTTTCCTGAACTCTTCTTTACTCAGATAATACTGGAAAACCATCACTATGCAAAAAGTCTCAGTGCTCTGGTTAAAATAAGGTGAGGAAAGGGCCAGCTTACCTTGCATTGTCCCTCCCATGTGATTTCAAGAAGTTCATATCACGGTATCTGGACAGGAATGCTACTAGCTGGTCATTTGTCCTGCAAGAGAAAGAACAAGGGATGCACTGTGAAAACTACTATGTTTAGATTAATTTACATACTTCTTGTTCTCATTTGGGGACCATCAGCAGACTCTTTGATGGAGGCAGCTGCTGAAAAAACTTCCATCCTGCTGCTAAACTTCACTGCCTCCCTCTACTCAGGAAAGTGTATTTGGAAAGAAGTACAGCTTTATTAATTCTTAACAAATTTCATATCAACTCTTGGCAGATGTTTTAAGCATTGTAACAGAATATGTATTAAGTAATACTGCTCAGCACTTTTTAAGTATGAAAATCCGGCTGTGAGATGACTGCATTGATAGTCCCATTTTACATGCTTTGCTAGACCTTTCCTAGAGAATTTGGTTAAGTATCTACTGGCATTTTATTTGTTTTCATCCTTGTAATAGAGAAGAGGCCAAGGTTGGAAAGCATACAGCAAGAGAATTTGGATGTCAAAATGCCAATATAATTAATAGGAACAAAGGAATTTCGAAGGTTAATTCCAATTAGTGTGACTGGCAATCCAACACCAGTATTTTCAGATTTTCAGCTGACATGTCCAAGAATCTATTTACACTTGACAGCTTTTGTGGTCTGTTATTTCTTTAACAATGGAGCAAGCATGTTCTCTATAGGTCAGCATATTTAGGAAAACTGAATAAAACATATTAAAAAGGTCTTTACATCCTAAGTTGCATTCATAACCACATCATTATAGATACAAAACCATTTAAGCAATGGTTTGTAATGAAGTTCATGACAGAAAAACTAAAGATAAAGCAGCTGTCAATAGCACTGCACCTCGAAAACATTTCATTATTATAAGCCACAGAAAACCAAGTTAAACCAGAGTCCTGCACAAAACGTGTTTAACTCCTGGGGTCAGGCTGCAACAACTTGGAAATGCTGTCAGCCTAGTAAACTATCTTCATAATCTCATTGATTTTATCTGCACCAAATGAAGTATCTGCCTATCAACCAGCCGGAACAGCTAGGCTGTCGGAGCCTGAGACCCTCCTTCTATGCTCACTCATGTGAATTTTAATACCTCCTAGGGTCAGACTCTGCATCTCAATTTGGCAACCTCAGAAAACTGCTTTCTGTATAGTCAGCTGTGCAGATTTTCACATTTGCTGCTCCAGTGATTCTCCATCTTACTGGGATGAATAGGCATTTAGTGAATTTACTTAGCAATGCTTCCACATGAAATGGTTTCAATGGCTGACATCTTCGGGTGAGTTTCTAGGCAAAAGCTGGTAAGCAAAGTGATCTTTAGAAATATAACCAAGTTTGGAAGCACTTGAGCTTTAATTTCCTTACAGGATAAAAATCAAATCAACCAAAGTAATAATCCGCGCCACTCAATAAAACATCATCATTTCTAGATTGCTCACCAACCTGTATTTCACTACTCAGTAGTGCTCTAACAAGTGTATTTGTACTTGTGGCTGCCATACAAACTTTTCAAAGCTTCTCGCTTTTTAGATAATGCTTATAAAAGCCCACATGATGTTTAGCTCTCAAAATAATTAATAATTGACATTTTACCACTTCTAGAAAACATGGGTAGCATCTCGATCCTACTTAACAATACTCAAAAAAATATACAGAGTTTTACTCTTTGTCAATTAAGTATGCTTCTTTTCATGTGTTGACACCTTGGAAATAAACCATCACATTTCCATTTGGTAAAACTTTCTAGTTATTTGACATTTAGATTTATGCGGGCAACCAATTCTGTGCTCAGCATGGCAGCACACTGTATTTCTATTAAGCTTTCATTCAAACTGCTTCTTATGGCCCCAATATCATGAGGACGCTGTACATCACCTCCGAATTATTCTACCACATGACATTAAAAAGAAAATGAAAGGTACTCAACATGTCATAAATGCTAAAATCCTCCTCACCTTTCAGGAAACTGCCTTCAGGAGTATATTTCCTAAATGCCTCTGGCACAGATTGCTACCACACTTGTTCATGTACGTAGGGAGCAGAGTCTCCACGCCATCGCAGTGCCTCTGGCACCAGCTATTTACAATGCCTCTGGCGCTCCTTCTGAGAAACTCTAAAGACATGGGGCTATCTATTCTCTAAGTAAGACAATGGAAAGCTGAGATTTTCAGCTCAAGACATCACTGGGAGCAACATCAACCCCATGCTGCCAAATTAAATTCCGCTATAGCTTCACAAATTTCAGGGACAATTCACTGAGCATAAATCTGGCACAGTCTTGTACCCACCATCGTGGTGTAATAGAAAGTAACAAATGCAACATACCCTTCCCAAGAAGGATATAAAAAAGTCATGGAGATGGGAAGAGTAGTTCATGCTACTGACTAAAAGACGCTAATGTACACATCAGTTTCCCCAGTGCATAACGCAGCACGAATACAGATCGAGGAAAAAGCCTTTCCACAATTGGTGCGTGAGGCCGTGGCCAATGGATGCATCCACACAGCTCCCACTTTTATTTCCTTTTGTTATTAAACTCACTCGGAGGGCAAGGTAGCAGGGAGAAGGATTAACCAGCTGGTTACCTGTGCCATTAGCAGGGAGGGAGGACGATGCCAGAGTACAGAGAGAAAACGTGCAGTGTTCGACGGTGCAGCATGTGGAGAGAAATGAGAAACTAATTCAAAGTGTGAAGAAAGCTCGTGCATGTGGGAGGGCTTCCATGGGAAGATGACAAGTGAACATGACTGATGGGGAAACAAAGCATTGTTGACTCCATCAATGTAGATCTGGTGTTAAGCAAGGGCAGGTCTGCCACCTGGGATGGTGGTGTCCATCTCCACCAGAATTTTAGTGAGGTCGCCTCAAATAAGATGCTGCTGCTCCCCTCCTGCAGCAAGGGTGGACGGAGGTGGCACGGTGGGATGCCGCTCAGCAAAACCCAGCCAAGCCTCCCGGGGGGTCAGGCTCAAAGGATGGGAGCACTTGGCTGGGCAGGTGGGGGGGCTCCAGAGGCTGCAAAAGCAGCTCCAGGGCTGACAGTGACTCAACCCTTGGCACTGCTCAACCTGGGGATGTGGCTGAGCCCTTGGGCTGGGGCTCAGCCTGGGGTTAGTGTCAAGATTAGAGTTAGAGGTCAAAGGAAGCGAAAGGTGAGTCCTATAGCAAGACGGGAACTGAGAAGATATTGCCAAAGCAAAGCACGGTCTGCCACCAGGGTTTTCTCATGAGCAGTCCCTGGCCTGGGACTCAGGTGTCCCAGGGTGTGAGCAGGCACTCAGTAAGCACATATATATGCTGATCATTGCAGTAATTTCAGAATATACCGTATACACTGGGGACTGAAAAGGAAAACTGGAAAGAGAAACACTGGCTTTGTGTTTGCATTGTCTGAACATGCTGGCAGGCCTGCCCGGGAAGTGGTACGAATGCATCCCTGCTCGCAACCACGGCTGACCACTGCGGAGGACAAAAGGCAGTGCTGGGCTTGCTGGTTTTAAGCAGCCCTCCAAGCCTTGGTGACTAATCCAAGCAAAGAGCGGAGATCCCCTTAGTTTACAGCTGTGAAAATAAATTAAGAAAGTCTGGAGAATCTGAGAAAAGGAAAACAAGCAATTGTTACTTTTGGAAGACAGTGAAGGCTAACATTAATGTCCTTGATTCGGCAAGGTACTTTAAGGCATGGGCAACTCGAAGGATGTACGGAAGAGCAGTCACTTCAATGGGACTATTCATACGTCAAAACTTATACAATTGCATAACAATTTGGCTAAGTTCAATCAGAAGTTCAGATACTTTTGGCAGCACACAGGTATGGATGATTCTGTGTAGGAATCAGATGAAGGAAAGAGTAACTGCTCTGCTGGATTCTGGGGTTGGACTGACATTTTGGTACCGCGTGAGCTGCCCCGTGTGCCGAGAGCCCGGTGCCCTGCTCCAGTGGGGTATTTCAGACATGCTGTTGTTGGTCCGCCTGCCCCAGTATAGACTCAGCCTGGACTGGAAACTGGCGGGTTGCCTGGGCACAGAGCAGGCTGCAGCTCTGCACACAGACAAGTCCCTGCTGATTCAAACCGGGAGCAGTGACAGTAAGAAAAACTTCCAGGGCACCACAAATTGCTGCAATGCAAAAAGCCACAGATTTAATTGAAACCCAGCCCAAGCTTCAGAGCCCACCCACAACGATGCTGCGGCAGAAGCAGTGGTGCCAAAAATCTCTTCTGGTTTCTTTTCTGCTTCAGTGGGTAAGGTCACAGGTGGGAAGGTTCAGCTTGCCCTCTGCTTCAAGTGAACCCACCAGTGAGTTCTTCAAAATACGTCCTCATTTCAGGTAAATCCCCATGGGGGGTTATAAACTCCTTCCTTTATCAAGTATTTATCTTATATTGTCCCAACTTAAAAGTCTGTCATGAACTTATGCTGCATTACATGCACAAGCATGGGCTAGGGACAGCTGCTAAGCTGAATCCAGACTAAATTCCATTTTTAATCATTATTTTCTGGCATTATTTTGTTTTCTTCTCTTTTCCTGTGTGTCTGCTCTTACATGCAAGCAGCAGCACTGAGAAGCCGATTGTGCTACCCCTTCCAGGCAGCTGTAACTCACTTTAATCACAAATGCGGTTACGTGTAAATTACAATGTTGGAATATGAAAAGCTAGAGCAGGACAATTAAAATGTGGCTTTAAATTTGTTTACAACGGACTCGCTCAGTTCTGGTTCCACACTTCTCCAGAAGCAAAGGGCAAAGCCTGCTGGAAGCAACAGTATCTTGGCTTCTTAGCAGTTTCCCTCCCCAAGCACTAATCTGATTTGAATGCAATTTTTGCCTTTAGTGCTTTTGTCACTATTGTAATCTTAATGTGTGGAAGAGTTTTTTTCTTATGCATTTTCTAATCATTCAGGAAAAAAATTAACTTCTTATTGCTACATGCATGGGACAAAAGAAGTTTTTTGTTACCCTGCCTACCGACACACTCCCAGCAAAAGAAATGTCAGTGTGCCTAGGTTGTGGCAATGCACAGTACTGGTCACAGTAAGTAATTGCTGCATTAAACGTGATATTATCGAGATGACAGGCAACAGCAGGGCTGGAGCTTCAACAAGCTGCCCAATTTTTCCCTAGCAAACCATCCCACTGCATTCAGGTAAGTGCATAATTGTTGTTAGCTGCAGCAACCACCAACCACCAGACCTTGCAACCGAGTACAAATCACTCCCAGTCCTTGCAACTGAGTACAAACTGGCACCTACAGTCTTGCTGACAACCCTTCTGCAGCCACAGCTCTGAGACTTTTTTTACGTATTTACCATATTTTGCAAAGACAATGGCTGCATTCCCTAGGAGAACAATACTGAAGTGCTGAACTGAAACAGTTGCATTGCAGTGACTGCGAGGATGCTGTGCTGGGACACCAGCAGCTGGGGTCTGAGGCCAGATCCTGAGTTCAGGCAGCAGGTCTCGACAAACGCAGATACATGTGCCTCCTCGCTTGCTTTCGGTGCAATTCAAACAGCCCAGGTTAGTACAGAACAACATGCCACTTGGGAGGAGTGGGCACACTGAAAATGGGTGAAATCATTAATCACAATTAATTTAGTGTTATCGAAAGGCAAGCCTGCTAGCTGCTGCACAAAACTATACTGCAACAAAGAGGGGTGTGAGCGCAGGGAGGGGGTTAGCCACTGCCAGGGTGAGCAGTGGTGTCAGCAAACACAGCGGTAGCTCTGCCATAGCGTGGGGTGCTGGAGAGGTAGGCAAGTATCACGAAAACAGCTGAACAGACAAAAAATCCCAGAGTAACAAACATAAAGGGGAAAGTGTTTGGGAGAGTAGGGCAAGGAGGCTAACGTGGTTTGAAGCAGCAATGAAGGGCCTCGGAAGGAAGGACAGTGAAGGCGAATACATAGTCAGAAGAGGTAAAGTCAAAACTGCTGCACGTTCTTTCAGTGCCCAAAGCTTTGGTACATCCACCCACACCCGCCTGACTCCTCTCCACAGTTTCCTTTCCCAGGATCACTGTGACTGTGAGAAGACACAGCCCTGCAGGGCCCAGACACACAGCAACCCTAACAGCTCTCTGCCAAGAAACTATTTCCAGAAGGTCCCTAGAGAAGAAAAAAAATGTTGGAGAAGAAAACTGGAATTATGGGGCAAACTCAATCTGCTCAGTGTTAAGCATGACATTACCCCATGGTTAAACATGCAGATGTGCACACAAAAGCCTGAAAGTGGAAGAGCTGAATGCCTTTGATTTTGCTACCTTCTATGCAATAAATCCTAATAATCATGATTAAGCTCACTGATTTCAATAAATGATTAATTTAAACTTACTTAATACATTAATGTAAATTATTAGGACATGCCATTGCTGCCAAGAGCCCTCTGGCAGGACACTATTCTCTGACTATTCCTGACCTGGGGCATCCCACTCTGCTGCCCTCTCCCCTTCTGCAAGGAGTGAGTGCTCAGAGCAGCATCCCTGCATCCCTGCCTGGTACAGAGAGGGGGACAAGGAGAGCAATCTAGGAAGGAGACAGGGAAGAAATATTGCTAATTCCCACCTACACCTGTGTCGCATCCAGTCCACTCCAAAAGCTTCACCTCTGTGCCTGCTGAGGACTGGGCAGTGAAGCTGCGTGGGATCTTCCTACACCAGTAAGGGACCCTGATCCATACTGGCCCTTCCACCACGCCAGCTAGCAGACGTGTGGGTGTGTGCACACTGTGCACAGAACAGTGGAATGATTCAGCAGAAAAAACCCAAAAACCTACAAGACCTCTTCCTGAAGGAAATGCTGACAGCAAGATAATCAACCATGTAACTGCCGCACAATACAGCAAAACCCCTCTCATTGCAGGGTCAGCTTTCGGACCCTGGATATGCAGCTGGACCCTCTCACCGATGCTCCCCAACAGCAGCTTAGTGCGAGGGAAGGCTCAGAGAAGCCTGACTCTGGCTATAGCAAGAAAAAAAACTCTACCATCTAAATAAAAATGCAGAGAAAGGGGAAGACTATATTTAGCCTTTGCTATCTATCACAGAACAAATATTAGCATGGCAGGCATTTCTCAGGGAAGCTGATTCCCCTAACAGCAGTCATTTCTAAAATGTACCATAAAAATGAGAACGACAGATAGGATTTCAGAGGGCATCTCCACCTGGAAGGCTCCAGGTGACTGTTAACACCTCTGCTTTTACAACAGCTTTGTCTTAAATGGTTTGTTTTGTCTTTCAAGTCAGGTTTAACAGAGGAACAAGATAATGGGAGAAAACTATTGCCTTAGCAGCTCAGCTTGCTGGAATACTTGAGAGATTATAGAGTTCTGCTCCAGCAACAGCGCTGCCATCTGGGCTGGGAAGTCGCACCCGTGTATTTCAGAGCATCAGCTTTCTGCATTTTGATGCTCCAGGCACTGATCAGTCATCATACAGGATGCAGTATGCTCAGTGCAGCACTGTCAGTGTTGTATGACTCTCAAGACATTTTATTAGTAATACAATGATCTTTGCTGTACTTTCAATTATTGCTTTCCATTCAACCACTGTTTCCTATGGAAAAGAAAAGAACTAACATAGTGACAAAAGAGTGAGTGTCTTCTTTAAATGTCACACTTCTGAATAAACCTCTTCCTAGCGAGAGTACGTAAATCCTTGGGTACAAAGGAGATCCACTGAGAGAAAGAGAATATACTCCATCCTCTGCTTCCTGAGCCACTCCACAACCTATTTTCTATAAATTCAAGGCTTCAGATGGCATTCATAAAATAAATAAATAAGCCCATTGCTGACAAGCAGCAGCACATGCTTAAATGAAAATCCTAAAGAGACCATATAAGAGAATTCCACCAAGGATTACTGAACAAATGTGATTAAAACTACCTACAGTTCTGGACTGCAGCCAAAACGCTGCCAGCAGTATTTGATATGTAAATGCTTAAAACATTTGCTATGTGCACAGCCGTTGATGCAAAGCCTCTATAGAGAGTTTCTTCATCTAATTAGATATTGGTTTAGCAAACTTTGGAGTTTATAAAAACCCTCAACATCTCATTATTCTTTTAAAATAGAATATTCATTTGTTTGGACTGTTTTCCAGCTATATCCCATGAAACCCTGAAACGCCTTTGGCTAATGAAAAAATCTAGCCCTGTATCAGCTAATAAACCCTACAGATTTTTTGAATACAAAATACTCACCACATGCACTCATTAAAACTTTTAATGTGTTGCATTTGACTTTCTGTAGCTATTTGCTAGGCATAAAGTAATCTACTCTATTTCCAATTATTTTATAGTTCAGTTTCAACACAAGCATTTAAATTACCCAGGACCTTATCCAACACAGCACAGTATAGCGCAGTCACTGTGTCTCCCATCGGTAAAGCACTTAACAGCATGTGCTTAGCTGTAGCACACTTGTAACTCTTCTGAAATGATGCAGCTTTCACATTATATTCTCATGAATTACTTTATGGGTAAGGGTCTACATGTCCATGTGTTAGGAAGCAGCACGAGCGATATAAGAGCTGAGAGCCGTCCTTTAACTCATCTCAGGTCTCTTAGGCACACAAGCACACTTAACTAAGGAGCCCTTTCCAGGGAGGTCAATCCAGTTGTACTTCAGTTTGTCCATCTCCACCACAAATACATCACACAACTCATTGATGGTTTGAGATTTAACTCACTCACATTTATAAAACATTTGAAAAAAAATCCCCTCAGTCCCAGGAGTACCTCTGAACTGATCTTAGGAACTCACCTGCCTGTGACAATGACATTTTCTGAGCATCCCTACTGCTGTGATAAAAAGTAAAGAAATAAGAAAAACGCTATCCTATAATACCATGTCATATGGAGGTCTTTTGCCCAATTTTAAAGCAACCTAGATATTTTACAGTAAAATTAGAAATGCATTATTTGAAGCAGTTTTCCTTTCATAAATCTAGTTTTATGCAATTGCTAAGCCTAGATTATACATCTGCTTATCAATAATGAATGCACTGAAAAAACACTTGAACAACAAAAGCTTCCAAAGCTCCTTCCAAATATGCAACTGCACAGAACCTGGTACACATGAAAATAATCAAAGAAAATCAGCTACATGCAGGATGAATCAGTCCCTAAATAACCCGGGTTTAATGCATTCAACTCAGAGGCATTTTTCGAGAAACGAAGGAAATGTTTCATCCTGATTTGTTAAACAATTTTCTATTTATTTCTCTATTTAAGTTTATGAATGATCAGCACATCACCACTAGTATTGGTTCTTTTTTTTATCTTGCTATCCCAGAGCCTGAGTGCCTGACAGATAACCTTTGCTAAAAAGGCCTGTAATTGCCTATTTCCAACAAATATTTTTAAGTGAAGGCAGAGATGTGTGTCTAACTTAGATAAGGACTAGAAAACTTGTTAAAGATATATATTGTAGTAAAGCAAAATTCCTTTCCTGCTACATTCACAAGAGATGTCAATTTAGCTGAACTGCATGTATGGAAGAAAGCTCATTTTTATCTGTGCTGGCAAACACTGTTTATTAAGCCTTGCTGGCATTCCTGTTATTCACACTTGGAAATTAAAGCAAAGCAGACTGGTGAAGAGGAAATACAGCAATATGGGGTTTAGACACTTCAAACTAAACCCCGATCCAAAACGCCTAGCATTTTTAGATAATAGCCCAAAGTTTTGATGCTTACTCAGCATTATCTCAGCTCCAAACATGAGCTGGTTCTCCTGAACTAAGACACCAACCTTGACTAAGCAGATTTCCTTTTGGCATTGGTGCATTTCATGTTCACAAGCAGAAGTTTCTGTTCATGGGCATAAAAAGAGAAAAAGTTGTGAAAGTTATTTAAGAGAGAGAGCTGCCACGCTTGCCTGCTCCCTACTTCAGTGTCTGTCTGCCTGGAGTACGAACAATTTGGCTAGCCATATTTTAGTCTGTTTATCTTGGCTCTGGCACATAATTTTTTTCAAGCCTTTTTTGGCTTTTGATCCCAACCAACACAAATGTGCAAACTGAGAAAAAAATAGCCCAACGTACAACCTTCTATTTTAATTTTTGTTCTCTGGTAAAGTCATTAATAAAGTTAAATATTATCACCCTGCTGTGGTGAACAGGCATGGATGGAATAAGCTATATAGGTGTTTTGGGTCTCTTTTGCCTTTGCAGACAGGATGCAAGATCCTCCAGCAGCAGAGTGAAAGGTGTCTGGCTGGCCGAAGGGGATGCTCCTAGAGGGGCAAGCTGCTGCTCCGGAGCTGGGCCGGGCCCCTCGACACCAGCGACGCAGCTCAGCTGAACCCGTGCTCCCCTGAGCAGCATAATCAATTACTTGTTCTCGTCCACTGTTGCTCTGCATTCTACACGGCAGACTCTCAGAAGACAAGGCAACAACAGTCATCGCTTTGGTTCAAAACGAATTCTTCCCAAATCAAGGATACAAAGGGAGGAGAAGCATCAGTGCGAGCAGGGGCAGGTGAGCAAAGAACGTGATGGGAAACTCGTCACACGCGGCCAGATGGGTTCAGACAAAGTACAGCAAGGCCGGTGTTCCTAGTCACTTCAGCTGACCTTCCGCTAACAGCTGCCATTAACACTTTAGTCAGCAACTTTCCAAGGCAACTGAGGTTAGGATAAATGGAAAAAATTGTGATTTTTATGATAAAACTGTACCAGTTAGTGAGTGACATCAATGAGTCCAAGTCTGAACATTTTTAACCTTTTTCTATTAAGACTGTATGAAGTGATTGAATGCAGAGTGTGAAGCTAATGAACACGTGCTATCTGCTGGTAATTCGGCACGGAAAGGCTATTGCAATATTATACTGCCAAAGGTCTATCATATTTTACATTTCCATCTCTAAGGAAGTTGAGTGTTGACGTAAATGATCATTTTGATAGACAGTGAGCAGGAAGCAGCAGCGTACCTGAATAGGTTAGCTACACAGCTTTAAGCCACATTGCTATTTACATTGAGATGCAGGTTTAAAAAGGATTCATGCCCAGAATGTCTAAATTTAATGATGTTATTTACTTAATTTTAACCCTACAAGGAAAAAAAAAATGTCTTGGGTGTTATTTTTTTCTCTTTTCAGCGTGTTCCTGTTTAATAACTGCTGTGATATTAAGGGTTTTCTCCCACTATAAAAAAACCCCAAACTTGTAGAATGACAGAAGCATTGGCAAATGCACTATCTGCCTATTCTTCTACCAGGTGCATACTGGAAGAAAGCAGTATACAAATTAACTATTATTTTGTTCCATAAAATACTAATATTCTTAGTACCCTCAACAGTGAGTCAAATTCCCTCTTGCAATTCCTTTAAGCAATGAAAAAAATACTTTCTTCCTGTCCTCTTCCCACGTGATAAAGCCCTATGCAAAAGAATGCATTTAATTCTGTTTTCATATCTGTAATGCTCCAAAATCAGTGCAGTGCACTCAGTTTATGCTAGCGTAAGCCAGACCATAAGCCTGGCTCTGTGTTCTTGGAATGGGCTACAGAAAATTTTAACAGAAGTTTTGTGGTGTTTCCCAGTTTAGAGGCTAGACCGATTAGGCTGCGAAGATATGTTGTTAGCATGTGTGGAGAGCATGTTAATAAATGAAAATTAGCACTGTCTTCCTATCACTCTGGGAGCTGCTCTGTTTTTCCTTGCTTAGGTGTTTCATAGTAGGTAATTCTCCATAGGAAAAGTTCCTGAGCAATCATTTTTTTTCCATAAGGCCCATTCACTGATGTGTCAGAATGGCACAAAACGTTAATTGCTGCCAGTCATTACCACATGACTTGTAGAAGCTGCTGAGATGTATTTGCCCAGATAACTTGCTGTTCACAAAGTTGCCTCTACCTGTTACTAAAATAACAAGCTATTCCATTATTAAGCAACTACAATGCAGAGATCAATACAGAAAACTACCACTTTTAACAAGCTAACACAAGAACTCATGATGGACCAAAACCCAAGCCACCCCCCTGTTAATGCTAGGGTACTATTTGTAAGGATGCAGCACTACAAAGAATTAAGAGACATATGCTATCCTATCTCACAAAAATAAATGAGCCCACTTAATATTTGCTGAAAAGTTTCTAAATTACAAAAAAAAAAAAAAGGTAAAAAAAAGTAGTGAAGTACTTGCCTAGCCAGCGCATAATACCAAAGGATATTTAAATATTAAACTAAACATGATTGATTTTCAGATTTATCAAAGCACTGGGCTTTTATTTAGTACAGAACGATGCTCCCTGCGTTGTGTTTTTTCAGTGTTTCTCTGCCATTGCATATTCATGTAGAACCTCATCTGCCTATACGATACATCCCATTTTGATGAAAACAATAATCACTGATTGAATAAGCAAGTGGAGTGAGTTGCAGAAATGACCAAGTCATTACTCAAATTAGGGAGAATTTGGTTAAAAGAAAAAAATCTAGATATTGGGCTGAATGGGATCTTTTTGTTTGTTTATACTGTGTGTATTTTACATGGCATATTTGATATACAGCATTGTTTTTCATCACCTCTAAAATTAAATTACCAAGATTTTTGTGCAAAAGAGAAGAAATTAGAATTAAATATGAACATAGATTTAAAGCAACCATTCAAGTAACATAATTTATACATTCTCTGCATCTATCTGAAATTTCATTTGTACAAATCAATAAGAAAAATTATTTGCTCATTAGGTTGAGTAATTATAATAAAAAGTGCTCACTTTCTTGGAAGAAAGTGGGAAGAAAGAGACCTTGAGAATGTTTTATGTGAAGTAAACTCAGTCACAAGCAGCATTACCACTACTGCCTCCTCCGCCCTGCTCATCGTCGCAGAGCTTTGCCTGCGGATCGCTGAGTCTGTCAGCCTGGGGGGTGACCTGCTGTGCCGCTCTGGCATCTGCAAAGGGACACAGCTGCGTGCATGGCACTCCTCTCCCCCACATCTCACCTTGGGGCTAGGATCCTCATCACCACATGCAGAAGGATTAGGGGAGGGTGACATGGACAGGTATCGGGCTAGGTCAGGCTGCGTACCAAGGACGGATCTACCCAGCCGATCCACCTTGGATTTAAAGTCCATCGTTGTGGGCTGCGTGCTCCTCCATCACCTGTGACAGTCTGGCAACTTAGGGGTCATGAAAAACTTTTGCTTTTCTGGATACAGTTGTTAAGGTGCCACTTTTCTAGCTTAAATGTTAAATTTCGGTCATTTCTCAGTTTCTGAAACGTAACTTGCTTTCGCTGTGACTGTGAGCTCCCCACGGGCCGTGACTAACCCCACCACCCCGCCCTCACCCATCCGTCACACCAGGAAATGAGAGCCATTCAATCACATCTTCCCCACATCACTTTCAAAATCAGCGCGTCCCTGGCAAAACACCACGGAGGGGGTCACTGCAGGACTCCAGTGGAAATGTTTCCCACCGCACACTCAGCTCACCACAGCCCCTCGTGGCAGGGCCACCCCCCGGGGCTGGGCAGGGCACAGCATGGCAGGCATGCTCCCCAACGCAAAGGTCCAGCATATTCTGCAAAACTCACCAGGCACATCCCCTGCTGCCACAGAACACAGTGGGCACCCAGCGCCGCGTGTCCATAAACAGAAAGCGCTCGTGCTAAGCGTGCAAGCAGCAGGAAAGCTGAGCGCACCATCCCAGCACTGGGAAAGAGAGCAGGAAAGTCCCTCCTGAGAGGCCACAACACATAGCTTGGTCAGTATTGGTCTTGGGTCCTGCCATCTCCCTGTTTAATTTGCAGCATCAACCTAGACAAGAAGTGGCCAACATAGTCTCACCTTGCTCTGAGAGCAAACGGTCCTTCTGATGCAGCGGGAAATATTTATCTGGGTAAAGAAACTTTTTTTTTTTCCATCCCACACTTTCCACGGAAGAGACAAGAGGGATTATTCACTCATCCAACAATGAGCTTCAATCCTAACTGGAGTTATCCCAGGAAATGAGTGGTGGGATCCCAGCAGCGGAGGGGCCACGCCGTGCTCTGCAGCAGGGATGCAGCCGGGAGCCCCTCCTCCTCCTCCCAGCAAGACCCCGCTGCTGAGGCCCTTTCACAAACCTCATTTAGAAGTAAAATGAATTAAGAGTAAACCAGGCCCTTCCCGAAGCTCCTTGCGGGCCTGCCACTCCCTTTGATCCCTGAGCTGCTGAACTGACCTGTCAGAGCTCATCAGTTCAAAGGACCATAAGGCAAAATGGGGGAAATGGGGTCAGGCTAATGGGATTTAATATTAATTCTGCACCAAGCCTGAAAAGATAGAAGAACAGGGCCTGGGGGGTGAAAGGGATAACGAACTGAGAGTTGATGGAAGGAAACTTAATTGGTTTTAACAACAGAAGGTCACATTTTGTTACCTTTATTTGGGTTGTCTAATAATCTTATTTTGACAATTCGTGCCAGCTGATGACCTGCCCTACTCTTCATTGGGTCTGCTTTGGAGTAAGTCAGTGAAGAATGCAGTGCTGGGATGAGGGGCACAAACATGTGGTAGAGGAGGTCTGACCAAGAAAACTACAAAGGGAACGTAAAGATCCATCAACTGGTATAACTGGGGCTGATGAGAAGACAACTGGAAGGGTGGGAGGCTCGTGTTCCCACTTGCTGCTGTGCTCAACAGAGCTGCAGCCAATACAGTCTTATTTAATCATGAAGAGAACCAGTGGTTCACTTCAACTCAAGAAAAGACTATAAAGCAGGCATGTGAATTTCAGTTAGGCAGTTTGTCCTGGACCCTGCCAAGCTCTACTGCCAGGCAGACAGGTGACCTGGAGCAATGTGCTGGCTGCCTCTTCCCTCCTGGGTTGCAATGGTTCACAACCCCGGAGGTTCTCCAGACATTCCGTGATGATACCCAGCACAGGCATCTCGACACACCACATGTCCCAGTTTCACATGCAGAAGAAACCAGTGTGTTTCAGTCTCCAGCTACAGTTCTGTAGCTGCCACCAGCAACATGTTCACCTGTGGGAACAGTTTTGAGAGCCTACATGATACCACCTATATGAAGGTTTAACAATGACATCAACCCTCACAGGGCACACATAGCTACAGTTCCCGAAAGCCCTCGCCACAGAAACCATCTGGAAGCTACCTCGCACCTGACTGGAACGGTGCATCCCATCTTCTAAACACAATGATCTAAGCCAGAGCTAAATCATCCTCCAAGGCTGCCCCAATTATTTAAACAAATAACCAATTTGGATTTTAGACCTTTTAGTCTTCAGCTGCCCCAAGAATGCATTATTGCACAATTACTTGCTAGAAATTACTTTGGGGCAGCAAACTTTTAAACGGAAATCGACTCTGTATTTGTAAAAAGGCTTGGCCCCAAACCAGTTCTTAATGTAGCAAAGAGTACAATTATCCTGATGAAAGGTTAGGGATGCTTGTGCCTACAGCTGGTTCATGAAGTAATGCTGAATGATGGATATAATTAAACAGCGTGCAGCAGAGCGGAATGTGTGCTATGATGAACCACTTAGGGGCTAATCCCCTCTGATCAGCCTGGAACTACAGAAGGACGGTCACAAACAGAGCCAACAGTACTCAGCACCACTATTTATATAGAGGGAGATTCAAAGGTATCATATAAATGCATTGCAACTAGTAGTGCCATGCAGGATGAGCAGAAATGAAGTATGCAACTGGAATAAGGTACAACTATAAAAGTCAACTAGCCAGTAATTCTACCTGGGATGGCACAGCAAAATGTTGTCTTCAACTTCTGTACCACCAGGTCAAAGCTTCCACAATATCTCCAGATCTAAAGTTTTGATTAGTCGGCACTAGTCGGGACCATTAAAAATAATAATAATAAAAAAACCCAACTAAAAACCACCACCACCACCACCACTCTCCACCTTGGGAGAAAGAGCCATGTTCTGCAGCACATCCCAAAGGACAAAGCGTGCACGGAGGTCCCTTACTCTCCTCGGAACATGCACGTAGGTATTGCTTTTGGTCTACAGAGGCATGAGAGCCGAGCCAGGCCCCCTCTGCAGAACCTACGGACTGATGAAGGGGGGTTTGTTCCTTGCAGAAAAGAACAAAAGCAAAAGAGCCTCTCAAAAACTCCCGTGTAAAGGAGCACACTGGAAGACCTCAGCCTTGTGCTTCCCACCTCTGTCCTGCATCCGCTCTCGTCCATCCCACAGCTCCCAGAGCCTGTGGACTGGAGCATCAGCACATGGCACGGTCTGAGGGACTTCACTGGGTGATGACAGCAGGCAGAGCAACACCGGATAGTATCTCCTAGCAGTGCTCCCCACAAATCCTAGGGAGTAAGGCAGCTAGTGGTCAGGTGGCTCTTACCTTGCACCGCGATTCTGGTGAAAAAGATCAGAGTAAAGGGAAGACACAACTGGGACTGTACACTTGTGCCACCCTTGCTCTGTAACCATAGTGGGTTACTACTGCATTTTATTTATACAGAAGCGCTTTTTAAAAAATATCTGTTGCTTCAAAGCAGCTTTAATTCTGTTGCAAAGTATTTCATTCAAACCAGCCCTTCAGCTCATTCACATGCAGTAATCCTGAATAAAAAAATGTCCAAGTGCATAATTTAATATCAAGACAAGAATTTACATACAGATTAGTTGAAAAATCTTTAATATCAAGTACCGCTCAACTCTTAGATTTTTAACCCTATTTTGGAGGAAAAGAGTTAATCTATTCCTCTTTTTCTATTTCAATATCACCACTAAAAGACTGAATCAGAACATTTTTGCTCACCTTTTAATGGCCTTTATGTTTGCAACTATTTAAGAGTGACTTGGGAAAGGTGTGATAACACATGTTGTTTCATCTTCACTTTGAACTGCCACCAGATACTATTTTGCAGCTGTTTTATTGTAAGTGGCATCCTGATATCTAAGCAAAAAAGTGTCTTAATGGCAATTTCAACAGATTTTTAATTTCCTGAGAGAATTCAGTGAGGCCATGATGGGAGAGCATGTTTAAAATGTAATGCTATAACAGGAACGTTTCCCTCTTTCAAACAGTTTTAGCTTTTGGAATTTGATAATGATTTTTCTGAACTTTCTAAGGACAACCCCCCCCAAAAAAACCAAAAACAACACCAAGCCCAGCTGAAGAAAGATTAAAGAGTTTCTGCTCATAAAATCCAGGTAAACACCACAACGACCGGTTTCTCTTCAGCTTCTGTTACCCACCTCACAATTAAATCCAGAGTAAAAGCCACTTGAAGCAAAGCTGCAAGTCACACCTGGGATTTCCTTAACAACCCACATCCCTCTACACCCTCAAACCCCACTGCAGCTTCTTGCCCAGGAATGCAATAAGCAGCCGAGTAGCATGGGAAGGGCTTGCCACTATGGGACAGCTAGTGGGGAATTGTGCTACCCATGGATTTAAAGTACAAGAGCCATTCTGCACAAAGGAACTTTTTCTAGACTTGGTTACCTCTGGCTATTTGTCCACAAAGACAAGTTGTAAGTGAAAAACAGGTTTCATAAATAGCCCTGGAGCTATGAAGGAGAAATGGACCGCTGGCAAGATGCCCCATACTGCTCAATGCCTTCCTCAGCCTCAACACATCAGCTACCACTACAAAAATACTATTCTAGATATTATTCTAGCATCCTGAAGACAAAAGACGTAACTGCGTTGCCTAGGAACCAACGGTGCACATTAGCACATTTGTGCTGTTATTGTTTATAGATCAAGCTGAACGGTATCCAGTGAAGAGTTGCATTTAACTCTCTTTTAGGGGGACTTTCTTCTCAGTCATAAATAAGTAAAAACATAAATTGCATCCAGAAAGCAAATGGCAAACAGATGAAAACCCTTTGGCTCTTTGCTAGAGAACCTCCCTGTGAGCAGCCCCAGAGCCAAGACAGAAGAGAAGAGGATATCAGCCAGGCAGCCCAGCAAGGCTCAGATGCTGTAATGCCCATCAAAATGTAAAGCCTGGCATCTGGGGCTTTCATCTGAGTGGTCTCAGATGCTGGCTCAGATGCTGCAGTTCACATAGGAAGAGATGAAGGGCTGAATGTTTAGCACTGTAATCAACAAAATAATGTGCTGCCAAGTACAAGGGTACTTTGAGTAATACTGCTATTCTAAAAATGTTCTTTATTGATGCATCTTTAATCTGCATGCACTATAGAGATGCCTGGATAGCCAAACCAGTCTCCAATTTAGGGTACCTTTATTTCTGTTGCCAGACTGAGGCCGCAATGAAGAACATTTCAGAAGCACTAAATATCCAAAAAAAGTTACTGAGAGCTGCAGATGTCACAATTCTCCAAAAGTAAAAACCACTTTATAACCCTAAACCCAGGAGAAGAGGTGGAGAGAGAGAAACCTCAGCTGCTGTGGCTGCACAGAGAAAGGGTGGGTCTCCCATCACTGACATTTGCCAGCTTGAAGAAAATATTATGTTAACACCAGATGTAAATAAAATTTTTAAGCCACAATAATTTCAACATTTCACCCCACCCATCTGTGACCATGCACAAAACCACTGCTTTGCCAGCCACTGATAATGTAATGGTAAAACAGAGAAGTGGGATAGCAAACCAAAACGATAACCTTCAAAATTTATATAAATCTCAGGCAAATGTGCTGGCAAAGTGAAGAAACAGGAAGAGAAAAGGTTAGAGGGATTTAAGAAAGAAGCACATCTGAAATTCTCAGAGAATGCAGATTCAAGAAAAACACCGATAAAGTTCCTTGGACAGGAAAAAAGATTCCCTGTGAAGCATTAAGAGCAGATTGACGTCTGGCTTGCCAGATAAAGATATTCTGAGCAAACAAAACCTCACACAATGTCAGCGACAATACTGAGATAAACACCTCAGGCACTGGGATCTCAACAGATGTACTGGAAAAGCTACCTGCACGGTACTCCCATCTAGATGTACAGATATGACTTACCAGTGCTTCAGCTCGGGATAATGTTTGAAAGGGCACTTTAAAGAACGCTGTATTATTTACCTAGTGCCTAGTACGTTATTCTCGTGGCAAGGCCTGCATTTCAGAGCAGCATTGCAACTGGTGGCTTTGTATGGGGTGTAAGGTCAAATTCAGCCCTGGAAAGTCAGTATCCTTTATACAGGATTTCACATCCAGCACCAGCTTACCTATTGCCAGGAAGGAACTTGGTGATCCTATGCCACTACACAGCTTCCATCAGCCTTGCTGGCTTTGGAGTTTCTAAGTTCATAACCATTAAGAGGGCACAACTGGGTCTCAAACATTCCTCACGAAGCTAGAGTGCTGTATGGGAAAGCCAAGTGCTTTGTTTCAGTTCTAAGAAGAGATTTTCCTGCATTTCCAATATTGCATTTCAAGCCTGCACATTGCAAAAGCTGGGAATTTCTGCAAAAGCAGATGAACAGCACGAGTCTGGTTTACTCACTCCATGCCAACTGTATTCTCCCACTATTTTTCTCCCAGTCACCTGTTTCAAAGGTTCTGTCATTTGGTCAGTTGCGGAGGTGAAATCTGGGCAGGTCACGGTAAATTTGACGGAGCAAAAACCATCCCTGATACAGTTTATATAGAGTGGTAGTCACCTGTGTTTTGCAGGGGATGAATCTGGACCAGTGGCTGAAACAAGGAAATTGTTGTTCTCCCAGGTAGTTCTGGCACCTTGAAAAAGTGCTGAAGCATTTTTTCTCAAAGATTGAACTTCTTTCTAAAACCTGTTGGTTATAATTATTTCTACCCAACGCCAGAATGAAAGCCTGAAGTCCTACTCCCTCCCCTCCCACCTTTTCACTCTTGGCAAACACTTTGCTGCCCAGGGACCTTGCTCAGAAGTCATCGCTTTGATTTCATATTAAACAATACTTTGTCTGGCTGCTTGCAGAAAAGAATAATTTTAAATAATTAATTTTCCTTACAGCCATTTTGTCTTTCAGTTTTCTTTCCTGAAATCCAAAGGCAATAGCCCCGCTTTAGCCCCAGTGCAGGACCTGGTCATGTAAGCTATTAGAGATGAAAGCTGTGAAGACGACAGATGAGTGAAAGGACAGCTTTATCGCTACTAGGCAGTCTACCACATTTGGATTTGGCAGGAGTTCAAATAAAACTGTTGATTTTGGGCAGTTATCTTTGCTAACAACTCTCCTAAGAAGTCAGGAGTGCAGATCTGCTGGAGGAAAGACGGAGAGTCTGGCTGCCCATCTGCTGCTGGCTGATCAGGCTGGAAACATCGACCTGAGAAAAAGGGTTTACCTGCTTCAAAGGGCATCCTTCAAGTTTCTAAAGGAGCATTTAAATCTTTAGATGAATATTAACAATGTTACCTTGACCATCAGAGGACAACACAATGGAAGAACAGCAAGTCAGTCAATAGTTCTGTGCTAATTTTTCTTGAGTGTGATTCTGACTGACAAAGACGATATCCATAAATTACACCAAGTTGGCACCTGTTTAAAGAACTAGTCCCAGCTAGATCATCCCATTTACTCCTTGGAGTCTGTAGCCACCCTTCCGCAGGTGCTTTTTGTATGATGACACACATTTCATTCAAGTTCCAGACCAAAACTTCTATTGAATTCATCTCATTTGACTGAATCTTCACAACAGAGGCTTTTACGGAAAATAAGGCTGTGCAACCTTTTTTCTAAAATAGTGCCAAAGAGCAAAACACAAGCATTTCACTGGGTTTCTTTCAAGTCCCTTTGTTATACCTGATTGCACATAATTGAAAATGTAGTCAGATCTGCATACCTGGCTCCATCAATAAGCCACTCTATTTTCTTACTATTCCAAAGCACTCCCCAAGCTTCTGGTATATAATTTTGCCTGACCTTTATAAAAGACCAAGCATTAGCTGGCAATTAATTTGGTGATCCCTTTGGTGATTGAGGCTCAGTGATTTACTGTAAATTCTAAATAGTTCAAATGTTTCATTATGTTTATTCTTTATACAAGCTTTGTGGCCAGGTAAGCACTGACATGACATTCACTGTTAAACGATCTCATTAAACTTCTTAAATTAAGTGGTGCAACACTTCACCTGCCACATTATCCAAGGACTCCTGCAATGCACATTAAACATTCAGCATCAATAGATGCTCTACCATAGTTCACCTTGTTGGGAGTGAAATTTCAGTCCCTGAACATAAGGTTGACTACCTGATGCTGTTTGTCTGAGACAATAAATAATGCAAATAGATGCCCATGTAAAGTAAGAGGTTAAAGACACAATAGCTTTCCCACTGAGTTTTGAAAGTGGCTCTCAAAAGAAAAGACTTTAAATCATTAAAAAATGCCATTAAAATTAAAAAAGTTAAGGGAAAGCAAGGAAGGTACTTTCTTTCGCTTCTTTATAAATGCAATGACTGTGAGAGATGATTTCTTGAGAACCTTGAAGGCATGTGCCCTTTTTTAATTCACAATCCCAGAGCAAAAGGAGGGGAGTCACACAACTTCCCACCTCAGAGCTGCTTGTAGAGGTTTGTCTTTAGCCATTTCATCTCTCGTTTTCCTGCTGAGAATGTTTAACAGAGCTGAATGGAGTCAAGGTTGGATAACGCACCACATCATTTCACTTAGGGCAATAAATAGCATATTGCTTCATGACTAAAGAGAAACACAGCATTTTTGTTGGAGGTGCCTTTATGTCCAGACTCTGTTTGCCAGCAATTTCTACTGCAGTAACAACTAGATGCACATGGATTAGGACCTCCTTTGTGCTAGACGCTGGACCTACAGACTCCACAAACAAAACGTTAAGGCATGAGGAAGAATAATAAGGGTATCTGAATTTTCCTGACTTGCATATGTTTTATTTTACACGTTAAAATGTTTCCCTCCCAAAATGAAGGGTTCTAATATTTTTTTCCCCCTGCCTTTATACAGTATGATCCTTGACATCTGCTCCTGGACGTCTCTGCTGAAGGATGAAGGGCTCCTAGCAATTGTAGTGTAGCCTGTGAACATACCAGACTGCTCCCTGGACAGATTTAGGCTTCATCATACAGTATTAACACCATATACTGAATGTGTTTTTCTGACTTAGGAGGCTGGATTAGCTTTTATTATCGGAAGAGAAGTAGTAAAGGTTTCAGTGTTACAGATGGAATGGCAGATGGGAAGCGAAAGCTTAATGTGAAGCAGCTCTGGATAAAAACTATTAATCCACAAAATTCATATGTTTTGATGCAGGGAAACCTAGCAAAAAACATGGCAATATGACTAACCAGTGAGAGAAGTGTAAACTGTCCCAGCCCATTATCTGATAAATCATGGCATGAGGTCTGAACGAAAGAAAAAAAAACCCTTCAAACACCCTATTTACTCTTTCCTGGAAAAAATCAGTTCTTTATGGGGTATGCAGAGAGGTAATGCCTTCCTAAAGATTATAAAGAATATTAATTTATAACATCTCCACTATGAAAATGAAATGGATTCATGTATATATTTGATGAGATAACATTTTCCAGGGTTTACAGCTGTAATATTCCATATGCAAAAAATTTTTACAGTACCTATAAGTCACTGTCATTAAAGTTGTAGCACTGAAAAAGGCTTTTTACTTTTTGTGGAAGTGCGTGGTGTGAAGAAGCACCACTTTTCCATCATTTCTGCTAACAACACTTTGGCGGGGAGGGAAGAGAGCACTTCGGATGCCTGCCTGGCTGGCAGAGCCCACCGTGCATTTCTGACAGCATCCGCAACGGAGAAGAACAACCTTCAACAATTCCTCCCGTGAAGAAACGAGTGCCTGGAATTTTCCCAGCTGAATGGCACTTGTTTAGAGTTTGAATGACTGCAAGATACCACGGCACTATTACAAAGAATCCATTAACACTGAACTGACTACAGTCTACTCAACAAATCCAGTGATTGTTTATGGCCATGTCTACAAGTGACTGATCCCATCTGGCCTTGTGATTTAACTTGTTCCACAGGGAACTAAGAGCAGTTGAGACTGCCACACTCACGGTCTCAGCATTACATGATGTTTAGGGTGGACGTAATGCCACAGAAGGATAACTGGATACATCTGCTGGAACCAGTTTATAATTATACTAGACCTTTAGCATTTATTCCTCCTACAATTTATCTTACTTGATTCCAAGTGTCATCACCTACCTCTTCCTTTATGGTCTTCCATTTAGTCTAGTTTTTATCATCAGTGCAGCATTCCTCACCGGGAAAGTGACAGGGAATAACAAACTAGCTTTTCCCAAAACTTAAGAGATACACAGAGAACTACATACTCTCCCTTTCAAGCAACGGTAGCGTGTCAAAATTGTTAGGTCTTTTGCTGTTGGACAACAGAAGCGTTTAAATTGGGTCCAACATGAAATATCAAGATTTAACTCAAACCTCTATGTTCCAATATCAATGCAATCTCTGTGACTCTTGTGCTCTCCCCTTTTCTCCCCAGAGTGTGTTGCATTTCACTGACAGTGCTTAGAAATGGGAACCAGCAACAAAGCCTTTTGTCAGTTTTCACAAAATCCCTCCTAAGGCGTACGCTCATGATTCTTTTCATTTTTCACTTCAGTGGGGATTTCTGTCTGAGTGGCAGCTTCAGGAAGGGACCCATACTTTGAGAGAGATCTTGCAGAAACCTTATCAGTGAAAGGCAGTGAAACCATCTAATATATTTCTTTTCTATGAGTATTAAAAGCATGTTATGTCATCACTCATCAGAAAATCGCCCAAAAAATTTACTTCCCCTCTCATCAATTCATTTCAACATAGAGGGAAACAGAAGTCACAAGGAGAATTTCCTCTTTCCCTCTTCTTGATAATTCTCACAGCTTAAACCCAACAGTTTAAGGACGCTTGGGGGTTTTTTTGGAGTTGTCTTTTTTGGGGTGGTTTTTTTTGGGGGGTGTTTTTTTTTTTTTGTGTGTGTGTGTATTCTGCGTTTTTGTTTTGTTTTGTGGGTTTTCGTAGGGACTACCCACTTTTGCACAATATAGTAAAACTTATGGAATGCAGCTGTGGGGCATGGGTGATGTAAATCCAGAAAGAATGTAATTTCACTTAAAATCACGAGCCTTGTCATGTGGCGGTGTGTGAAGTTCTTTGCCTGACACCATCTGAATAAAGATATTCAGGCAATGACTGGTGCTGAAGACATAATTGACTCCTAGCAACTTATTCGTCATTTCTACTATCATTATCCTCTGCAGAAAAAGTACTAAAAAATGCAAGAGGAGATGAATCTATATTCGCATCTTCAATAGTTCCTGAGACATCAAATCAAACTGTTGATCAGAGCTCTGGGAGGGAAGAATCTCTCCATGCCTGGGGGTCATTTGCTGAACTCCAGTACTTCCTGCTACTTTACTCATCCTCTCTTGTAGGTGCCCTTTGCTGGAAATAGCAACTAAATAGAGCAGCCCCTGCTCCCACAGTAGAAGTGAAGAACCAGTGCTGCTAGCCTGCTCAGAGCTGCAGTCCCTCCCAGGTAAGCGGCAGACACACGAGATACAGCAAGGTGACTGTCTCCTTGGCTAAAGTTTGGCTGTCAGACACTAGCATCACCAAGAAGAGCATTCTGCTGTAAGACAGAAAAAACTGCCCCTCTGACCTCTGCTGGTTGCAGCACAGCACGGACATGTCATCCCTTGTATCCTTCAATACATATTTCCAATAGGAAAAAAACATGTACATTCTTAAAATACTCATTGTACCTGATTGGGTAGTCAGCAGCACTGAGGTTAATGAAGAAATCCCATGGCCAGTCATTCATCTCCATTAAGTCCCTCATGGTCCGCAGGTAGGTGGACAGAAGACTTGCTCCTCCCCAGATAGTTGCCATTCTCCAAGAAGTGACTCTCACATTTGGGTACCGGTCAGCAAACTGGAGCACTTGCCGGTGCAAGTAATTGGATCGCTTTACAGGAGAAAAAAGTAACATATTCAAGTTACTCTGTCCATACTTGTCCCTCCCTGTATTCACTAACCACCAACTCTACTTCTTGACTCGCTGAGCATTGCCATTGCTTTACCCTCACTTGGTGTGGCGCACAACCTTCTTTTGCTAAATGCTAATTTGGAAATGTAGAGACACCTCTGCTTAATTCTTTTTATTACAACAACTAATCAAAGTAACTACCTCTTACTTATCATTTGTCAACAGTAGATCCCAAAAGGCTTTCATAAAGGAGGTGACTGTTACTACCTCCCTTTTACAGTGTGAAGTAAAGTAACTTGCCCAGGGGACCTCGGGTCAGCTCTCCATCCAGTGGGCCACCACTGTCAGTCTGCATCAACTTATCAATTACTGTTAATGAAATGTACAACAAACAGACATGGATAGATACTCATAGGCATATAAGGAGAAATGAAGGCTGTTACATAGAGAAGATAACAAGAAACAAACAAACAAAAAAAAACAAACAAAAAAGATGCTCCAAATGTATAAAAGATGGAGAAACAAAAAGTGACATGCACTCTGTGAAGCAGAGGTAAAGAGAAGATGAAGATGACAAAGATGGGTAGACTGACAGATGGCAAGACAGGCAATTTATAACCAGTGATATATTACCTTGTCAACATGAATGTAATAAAAATGGTCTTTATGGTAAATAGCCTTAAACATGCGTTGGAGCTGCCGAGAAGCTCTGCCATGAACAACCAAGACAAATACGATCCTGACTGGGTTGGCTGGCATGTATTCTACGGAGTCCTCATCCCACTGTACATTGTTGTTGGCTTTTCCTGTTCAAAAACAAAACACAGGACATCTCTGAGTGTATCCACAGGGCAGGGGTGCAGAGAGTAGTACACATTTCACCGTGGCTCCTTCTTTAAAAGCACTTTCTAAGGAGAAGCGAGAACTCATGCGTGGCACCAGCCTGCATGCCCATCGAGATCGAACCCCTCTCCTCTGCCACCCTGCAGGGTCACCACCCCAGGAGCAGCAGCCATGCCAGTCCTCCCCTGGCAGCCCTACCTGGACAAGGCTGCATGAACACGGGTAAGCACCCAAACGTTTAACAGTCGGCCCTGCCCCATGCCAAAGACCCTTACCTCTCTGCAGCTCCTCAAGGAACATCTATCTGCAGTAGGATTGCTCATAAATTAATGCAACTTTATTGTCCCCAGCTGTATTCAGGCTACCCATCAGGACATTTCCAGCCCCATGAGATACCCTTAACTTTAAATGGGACACAAACAACTTAAATGATTTCTTTAAAAAAACCCTCCACCACTAATTCAAATCAGAGTCAGATGAACAGCATTAAAAGATTAGGAAAAAGCTTAAATTTAATTACTTCTATCATTTTCAGTTTGTTTATTATGGCCATTTGCCTATGCTCTGTCCTACCTGTTTCTCCCACATAGCTGATGGGCTTCCCCATGGGTGTGCTTAGGGCTTTTGCACAGCAACAGGGACAGAAAGGGACTGGGAAAGAAAAAGGTGCCTGCAAGAACTGACAGGGAAATGAAGGGCAATTGTAATGGCTAAAACAACCCATTTTTCTTTTAAACTGCTTTGATTTGAAGCTGATTATGTTCCATCAATGGACTAAAAAAATTTTAGTGGTTTTCATTATATTTTTTGATACCTCTCTTCTGAAATTAGTGGTTTTCTGCAATGATACGTAGAAGGTTAGGGGACTTTAAAATAGTCATATTGTGGGTCTTTTATTTTAAACTAACTTGCTTTCAATACCCACACTATCATTTATCTAGCAACTACTGAGAACAAAATCCTCTTGAATTTTCACCTGAAATGCCACCTCACTTCATTGGGTTTCTCTAATAAATTCCTGTAGTGACTTATTTTACTCTCTGCTATTTTCCTACTCTAACCTCTTTTCCACATGCTCACTTCTTCACTCTCTTTTAGGTTTAGGTTTTTATAGTCCCATTTTCCACCTGAATACTATTATGGCTTCTTTAATCTAATCCCATTCTTGGCTGCCTGGAATTTCACGAAGGTAAGAACGCTGTATTTTTTTCCATCTGGCAGGATATCTGCTACTTCTGCCCTATGCTGTTACTTCCTTGGGTTTAGCCCGTGGCTGATTAGCACCCTCTATTTTGCAGACTACTCTGTTGATAAAGAACCACCCTGGTTTGCAAATAAGACTAAATTGGTAGGAAACCTTCACTTGAGTACCTGCTTACTAAAAAATACAGTAGGGTTTCAGAGCTGTATGAACTATGTCAAGATCTGAATAGCTCTAGCTACTGCATTTCTATAAAACTTGTGCGTACCAAAGTCTTGCACATCATGTTAATACCTGCATATTAATGACTTGCCTCTCATGTAGGAGCACATCTTCTCAGTGTTAGGACTGAAGGTGCATCAGATGATTTCACTTAACATCATACCATTCAGCAGCGCTACAAATCTAGATGGATTTTAAGGCAGCACTTGTATTTGATGGCTACTTTAGTGCCATCACTCTATTGCCATTTGCCACATGCACTAAAGCTCGCTCAGAGTGCTAATTCAAGTGGCCTCCAGCCCCAGTCACTCCAGTTACAAAAAACAGCTGCCAAGATCACATTTCTCTCCCTGGCCCCAAGCAGTCCCTGACCATATTTTCACCTCTGTTCACTCTTCTCCTCCTTGCCCACCAGGTGCAGAGGAGTCACAGGCAGCTCCCCCTACTCTGCCTTCACTAACATGTGCCACCACCCGCCCTTCCAAGAAAAACGAGTCAGGCCAACACAAGAGAATTCCCATTCTCCTCCTCCCTCCTCCTGCACTGGTCCCTTGGTGCAGTCTCAGTGGGACTGCAGCTGTACCCCATCCCACCTAGAAAGCTCCTCAGAGTGTGGGCACTGCCTGTCGAGTGAACTTTCCTATTTGTTAGGGAATTCCCTTTTTCTAAGATAATTTGCACAGACCGGCGTTCTGTGAAATGTAATAAAAAGCCCACAATGTTAATACAAGGTAAAACAAAACCTGTGAAGAATATTATGTTACAGTTACATCTTATGAGCACGGCTCTAGCCTCAGAAATCGCTTTGCCTATAGGTGAGTGTGGAGAGGGAACGGAGTGCCTTCTTTATGGCCCTCTGGCACAGACCAAATAGCAGCTCTGGCCTGGAAGCAGCAAGACTTGTCCTTAAACTTCCTCAAAGTTCGCAGTTCCGTTACGCAATGGAAATGATGGATAAATGAGCGACTTGTCATACTGCCTTGCTTCGGAGAAACTGCCACACGGAACCTCAGCAGACATGCCAGTGCTCACCCAGCTCATAACACACATTTTCTAGCCTTTGTATCGAAGTGTGTTTATTTTGCTATTGCTTTTGTATCATAGTGTGTTTATTTTGCTATCCTATACGGAAAACAAACCTGGTGTTTTGCTCTGTGACTAAACGCCTTTCACAAACTTCTGAGAAAAGCAGAAGTTGCCCTTCTGGCTTCCTGCTCATAGTGTGCCAGGACTGGCATCAACATATGTTAGCAGGAAAACCTGGACCTATTTTTCAAGTAACAGGAGAACCTCAGCACTACCGCAGTTTCAGCTTGCACTTTCTAGCGCTCAGAGAAATCAATACTCATAATCAAGAGTTTAATCTTCAGCTATTGCAGTATTACTAAATGCCAGGATAATAAACATAGTGCAATCATTTCATATTTGTTGTAGTGCCACATTATGCTCAATCATCCACCAAGATCACTGAGCCAACCTGCTAATCTTTTACTTCTATTGCTAATTAATGAGATCATCAGACTTCTCTAGCAGCATGAAGCAATCTTTTAATGAATTTTGTAAGCCGTATTATTTTTTGTAAATCAATCCATCAGCTTCTGTTCTCAGCTTGGTATTATGCTGGCTGTTCAACAGAATTCCTCTGCGCAGAGATACCTGGATGCTGCTGACTTCATCTGAACACAGCTCTATGTGTATACCCTGCCCTGATAGCATGAATCAGTGGGCAGAGAACATCAGAAGAGTTATTGCTGTGTAGTTCAGCACACTATTTATTGCTATTACATCCATAAACGCAATCAGAAGCCCTGTCATTACTGCAAGAAGTACTAGCCATAATCACTTTGAAGAGGCAGAGCTCTGCAGTCCCTACTTAAACTCACAGGAGCAGCCCCATTCCCTTCAGCGGGACCATTTCTGCAACAGCCAGCTGAGTGGTAGTTGCCAAACTCTGACTTCCACTATAAACTTGTCCTTTTCAAATCTTCACAACTCGTAACGGCACAGCAGGCTGAAAATTTCCAGGCTTGGCTTTTGTCTGAAAATGTTTTCCATTTTGCTTAGAGCAAAACCAGTTTTGCCTTGTTCAAATGGTGCGCAAACTCAAAAAAAAAAAAACCCCAAACCTCAAAACAACATTCCTTAATTTAGAAAACCCATTTTTTTGTGACAGTCATAGAAGTAGTTTGGAATTCTATAAAAACAACAACGAACTTCTCTGAACAATCTACCTGGAAGCCACCAGGATCTGAGGAGAAGTCTTTGTCTGAGGGCTTGGTAACACCAACATTTGTCTGGACCTAGCCAGAACTCTTGCTGGAGTTAAGGTCCAATGATCCATCACAGCAAGTGCCTCATTTGCTCGAGAGAGGATGTTCTGTCTTGCTGCAGTACCCTCCAGCAAAGATACCTTGTGCAGGTGAGGTAACTCCTAAAGCACAGCATGTGTTAATCATACTTAGATGAAAAAGCAATTTCTCCTATGCCAGAATCTAGAAAACTATCTTCAGAAACATTAATCCCAACTTTGAGATGCTAATTTTCACCTCCAGCCTATCATTTGTTTCCATGGTGGCTCCTGTGGATGTTTTTAGTGAAAGAAAAGATTTTAGGTGAGCACTGATTTTTATTTTATTTTAAAGTTATTATTACTATTTATCTATAAAATGCCCACTGGTCTATTCCCAGTGTAAGAGAATCCTCTGGCAAATAAGGCTATTCACCAAAAAGCAGGCTGAGCAGCATATGCAACTTTGGTGAATATGTACACTGAGAGCCAACGAGCTGCGCAGAGCTCTGTGTGTCGGGACTCATCCTGCTTGCTGCAAGGCCACTGTCTGCTTCCCTGTGCCTCAGAGAAGCAGCAGGAGCTGATGGCGTTCAGCATTCCAGGGATCAGCACCTCAGCACGCCCGCTGGACCAAGCACATCTACCGCTGAGGTCGAAGAGGGACTGGGTTTCACAAACCAAGCTTCTGAAGAAGATAATTAACTTGACCAGTCGTATGTGTGGCTTCTTTTAGTGGGTTTTAACTTGCTCAGCAAAGTAGGAGAGGTGAAATCAGCTAAGAAGATCATCATGCAACTGTCCATGGGGCACAGGTGTTTGAGAGGGATGCTTAAGGTTTACAGAATGAAATTGTTGCTAGTTATGTTACACAGGTTTCCTTAAAACTGCTGTTAGCCGTACTTTCTATCTGTGAGTTAGGGTTGAGCACTTTGGATAAAATTTCAGAAATCATGCTGCTATTGAAAAGTGGATATTCAATTTTTTTTGCAGTAATACTTTATTTCAACAACCTCTCTCTACTATTTTTCATTCTTGGACTCTACCATTAATTACAGAAGCAATTTATGACCCTCTCTAAGTTAATATGATCAAGTAAGCCATAAGCAAAAATCAATGCAAGGTAGGCGGGAAGCAGTGAGACATAATTTACAAGCACTCAATGGCTAGTCCATTTAACATTTAAGAGGTAGGTTTCAGTAATGTTCTTTCCATGCTGAGCAGAAGCCCTGGCTTGGAACGAAGTTGCTGCTGACGTGGGCATTTTGAATCTGCTTTAATCATTTCAGAGGGTGACAGTATAAACTCAGGGCAGTCGAGAAGAGCCACTGCCTTACAGCGGGACAATATTCCCTTCAGGAGATCACTGGAAGTTTCTCTACCATTTGTGAACTGATAAGCAGCTCTGCATCCCTGCAGAACTTACATGAAAAGCAAAACTCACTATCATTATGGATATAGGTTGAGTTCTGCTGCAACCCAACCCCTGTGCTGGAGAGATTTCTACCTTGTCTATGAACAGAAAAATCAAGTGCACGGAAGAAGGAAGGTAGGAAGATAGAGGACACATGTAGTACTGCTTCATATTCACAGCTGAATCGTAAGAAGATGAATTGTTTCTATCTTTTCCCAAGGAGGAGGGAAGATAATATTTTGTTTTGGAATCTGAAAGTAAACATTTTCATCTCAGCTTTGTAATCCTTCCATTACAGCTGTTTAACATTCGTGCTACATGTACCACTTCCAAGACTCACTCAACAACCCACTGGGGCAACCATCATCTGCTAAGCAAATCCAGAAAGATACCCCGCACCAGAAAACTTTGTGGACTTTTTTACATGACTTGCAGGATTCATTGTAAATGAAAAAAATGTAAGAACCTTGAGAAGAGAGACAGAAATCTTTTGTATCATAAACCCCATGAAAACACCTGGGATAAAAAAAGGACTGTTTGAAATCAGTCTTGGTACAGAACTTCAGGTTATGTGTACGTGTACACGTATATGTGCTGCGACACCGCATTTATATCCACCGGATTTCAAACAAAACCGGGAGCATTTGGTTTGAAGCAGCCTGCCCTACTGCCAACAAAAACTTTGTTCTATCTTGCGGTCGGTCTCAAGTAGTTACTGAAGCCATTTTTATGATTTGCAAATGACCAACTAATTACCAGATACCGCTACACTGCACTTGCAACACACACTAAACTTAATTTATTACAATACTTATCTAGGCAGGCCAATGTCTCAGTAACAAGCTTGCTTTTCTGACTATTCTAATTATGAAAATGGTAGCATTCCTAGGAGACAAATCTCAATTATTTGTAGTTTTGCTGGAGTGTGTTAGCCAAGCATTTTCTTCCTTTTCCCACTGACTCTCATGAATAAATAAATAACACTCAAAAGCAACAGTAACTTAATTAATGTTGAATTAGAATGAATTTCCTAATAATAATATTTATCATATCAATTAACAGCCAATTAGTGCATAATGATCAGTGTTATTAGGGTGAATACAAAATGCCTTCTAAGTGAGCATTAGGTTATTTTTACTATATTCAGTGACATTACTGGACTTCAGAGACCTAACAGAAAGCAGACCCAACAACAGACAAAACATTCCTTGCAAACACTATTCATTCCTTTTGCACCTTGGTTAGACTGCACTCTTGGAAACCACAAAAAAAAAAAAAAAAAAAAAAAAAAGAGAGAAAGAACACTATTTACAGGTACTTGTACCATTAAAGCCCTAAGAAAATACTCTAATAAGAGATTTTTGGTTCTCAGGGCTGACCAGCAGCCCGTTCAGAGAGGGTCCCCCAGCCCAGAGTCCAAGCTTGTGGAGACCAACCAGCTAATCAACTAAACAGAGTAATTCCTGAAAGTGCCAGTTCTGTGACAATGCACCCAAGACAAAAGAAAAAAACCAGTCTTGTCTTTACGCAGCAACGTGACTAGTGTCAGGGAAACCTTGTGCTGGTGAGGAGGGGAGAGGTTACAGGCAAAAACAAAAAGGCAAAAAACCCAAACCAAAACAAAAACACAAACAGGCGGTGAAAGGGTTGAGATGAGGTATGTGTTTAGATATCTCACCCACCACTGATTGTTGCTAAGGATGCTCCTTTCAACAGTCCAAAACTGATGAGAACAGGAATTTGTCAGACAAGATAAGTCATAGCACCACTCCCAAGAAAACTGATGACACAAACTGAAGCATTTATAAAACCTCATCAACTATTTGCATTTTCTGGACACAGCTACAGCACTCTGACTTCTACAAAAACGAGACTGCAGCGCTGGAAAGTCCCCGGTCCCTCTGGGCAGCTTGTTCAGCTGGTGTGTGCTGTGGGTGACTGCCCACCCACCCATCCTTCCTGCAGAGCCCCCACAGGGCTGCTGGCACCGAGCTGCCTGCAGTCCCCTGCCCCTCCGGATCAGTGACAGTGGTGAGCTTCACACAACATAATTAGGTGCCTAATTTAACACATCAGACTCTCCAAACTGTCTGTGGAGACAGAAGGAATCTCCAGAGGCTCTTCTAGCGATGGCAGAATTGCTCAGAGTGGCAACCAGGCCCCTTTCTGCTGATAGACTCGGGTTTCTCTGAAGCAATAGTGGTGGACCACATGTACATCAGTCTCCTCTTGGTACCATAAGCTGTTCCCTGGGGACATGGGTGATGGCAGCCCAGAGGTGCTCCCAGGTCCTGCAGTTTACCCTAAGGGCACCTAAATCAGACAATCAACTACTGATTTAGGTGGCCTCAATTACACACCAGAGGATGCCAGCCTTCTGGCTGCAGATGGATTACAACCTAACCTGGACACCAATGCCAGGCTCAGCACCATTCATGCCCAAACCAACACTGGGCTTCAGAGTCAGCTCTTCTCTACACTGAAGCACTTTGCTCCCTTCCTTGCTGGAGAAGCCTTTAGATTGCTTGTGCAGGACAAGAAAACATAGAAAATGTCCTTAGTTCAGTTCAGTTTTCTTCTTCCACCTCAATTCATCAGCAAGTTTAATCCTTCAAGGAACAGAAACTTGAAAGCCAACCAGTCACTACAGAGCAACCAAGGCATACATTAAACAAGAAAGTAACAATATCAACATTTCAAATCCCAAGCATAATAGTGACAGAGCTCTATCAAGGCTTATGCCTCAAATTAGCATTTGAAACAGCCTTTGCTGATTCCAGTGCCTGTTTCTTTTTTGCAGGGTGTCTGGAGACTGGCACATCCGTAACCTTTACTCCATCTCTTCCTGTCATGCTCACAGCACGAATAATCAATAAGGAGTGAAAACATAAGCAATTACATAGTTAAAATAAGTCTCTACTTCACATAACCTCCCAGGAGATATTTATGTACTGCTGAGACTACGAAGAAATGAATAGGTAGATAAAAGCATGTTTGTTACCTGCCTGATCAATGCCTTCCCATTCTGTTTTACTGTGCTGTCATCTTTCAAGTCCTATGTAAAGTGCATTTTCCCCAGATATTCTTAAGAAATGAACAGTTAATCATTATAATCAGTTGGTGTAAGGCCAGGATCAAGTTAATTTATACCATACCAGGACCTGGTTTGCTAACTCAAAATTAATCCTTCCTTTGAGGTTCCCATTACATCTGTCTCCTATTTTTTGAATGCAGAATTGGAAGGACAGAGTGCACCTTTATTCTGTGCCCGAAACAATTACAGACATAATGTTGGAAACAGACCAAAAAAGTCAAGATTTTCACAGGTATTTTACGTAGCTAGTTTGAAGGGGACTAGTTAGGCACTGAGAATAAAAACTGACAGTAGCAAAAGCAAAAATAAGCCCACAAACCTCTGCCTTGTGTCCATGTGCTGTAAAATACGAAAGTTTAGCCTTACCTTTTAGCTGAAACTAGTTGCACTACAAGTTAAATTAATACAAATTTCACAACAGAATCAAAAGAGAGAAGAAAAGATAAACAGCACATGTCTGGGCAGATTCACTCCAAAGCTGTCAGGCTTTGCTTCCTCCTCATCCCTTTGGGTTAAGCTATATGGATTTCAAAAGCTGCAGGGCTGGGACATAGCTGAACACTTCGAAGAATCTCACACTGTGACAATAAAAGATGCGTGAGACATCAGATTCATTATGTGCAGGTACCATAAATACATATATATGCCTTGTGTGTGTATACACACACTGTATATACTGGTAGGTTATTTAAGACATACCTGGAATTGAAATACTTAAACCAAAGTGCCACACCTAAAAATCTACCTTCCCACAGAAACACATGCAGTTTCTGCATTCAGAGTATAGATTTTTCAGCAAGCGTGCTGAC
The DNA here is from genome assembly GCF_023634155.1 of Falco peregrinus. Lineage (NCBI taxonomy): Eukaryota > Metazoa > Chordata > Aves > Falconiformes > Falconidae > Falco > Falco peregrinus. The sequence continues at coordinate 80,470,344 of NC_073725.1, read as the reverse complement.
ACATAACCATAGCTCTTGTCAAACATCCTTTATGTCAAAGGATACAGGTAAACATGGTTTTCCCAAACGACCCAAAGTAAATCCCTCCCATGAACGAGCTGCAGAAGCCTGACCAGTCAGTTTCTGCAGGCTTTTCTCTGCAGCACCAGTGATTTCTTGTTATCTCTGGTCAGCAAAACCAGCACTATACAGGGACATGAGCTCCAGTGTTCGCAGATTCACTTCCAGCTCTGCAGATCGCAGGGCTCAGCTCCACTGGCGCTCCCACCAAGACCAGGACATGTCCAGTCTCCTTGCTTAAAGCTCCCCAGTTTGTCACCCACTGCTTAAGGCTCCTCAGGCCACAAAGTCCTTTTGATGAGCAGAAGTGAGAACCATTAGACAGGAATTAGAGCACTACATACTTTTCAAAGATCCACGCCTTCCCTTAATATTGACATTGATCTATACGATTATTTTACTTTTCTCTGTATTATGTGCATTAAATGAGCTAACTCTATGTAATTGAAGTTTCTAAACAAGTACATAACCTTACCTTGCCTACCGCACAATCACTATATAAAGTACTTCTCATTTGTCCATCTGAATATAACACGAGTTATCTTATCACTGATCTGCTCTTGTACTTCAAGCAAGCTTACTACTATGTATACTAAAGGATGAGTGTGAATAATTTTACCCAACACCGAAGAAAAAGAGAACCAATCTTCTCCTAGCATATTACTTCTCAGACAGAGGAATGCAAAATAATTATGACATTTCCAACAGCAAATAGATTTTACTGTAAGCAAGTAACACTGGTTCCTTTGGCAGACATCGAAATATTACTCATATGGTATTCTAACTTACAATAACATTTTAGCAATAAATAACACCACACTACTTCAGCTAGACTTTAACATATACGGACAGGTCAAAACGCAGGAAAACGGATGTTAATTCTTGCATGGGCCACCCTTATATTGCAAAAATGTTCATTAACATGGAAAATGTTCAGGAGGTAAATAAGTGCACTTTTAGAAAAAGCAAGCACTGGTGACAATAAGCACTCCGGATCAAATTAAAATGGAGAATTCTGGTCTGTGCACCGTGTATTACAACCTACATCTCTTTTCCTGGAAACGGGAAAGGTAGGACCGGGCTCTCCTTCCTGGCTGGAATGCTTTCCAGAAGCTGCTTCTGATCAAGAAGGATTAGTAAAGATGGCTTAAGAAAAAAAATCATCAGGCATTAATCCTCTAAACATTACATAGCCAACATATCTTTAGTACAATCCCTCTAATCCAATTAGGGTGCCTTGAAAAATCATATCTTGAGTTCCATGCTTCATTGTGATCGGGTGGAACATCCGTTTACAAGACAGCTGCTAAATGCCTTCCCTGCTTTCCAGCCTGCTTCCACCCGCCACTGCAAATACACCCCAACCCTGCCCTCCAACAGGCTGACTCCAGCCCTGCAAACTGCATTAGTTTGCCCAAACACATAGTCTGGGTGAGCATTCCCGGGAATTTCAAAAGCAAGTTCACCACTCGGAAGAGAGATTTTAGATATTAGATAAATCTCTTTTATTCATAAATGTATTTTAATTGAATATGCATGAGAAGCTGAAGACATCATTTAACTCCCCATTTCACACCTGAATAGTAGTTACTTACAAACATCACTAGTATGAGTAAGCGAACTACAGCCTTAGTAGGTGGGTATGGACGCTAGCCTTCTAACATTCATCCCTTTGAGCCAGCAGGGAAAACAATTCCTAACACAATATTTTTGCAAGCAAGGAACAAATTACTACTCACTAACTGCGCTTGATTTTATAAATGTTCTCATGAAAATTATTTGGATTGGTTTTCACAAGGATGTATATTCACACTTGCATTTATAGGCAAAGAATAGAAAGGAACAGCGTAGTCTTGTTGCTAAAATAAAGGACTTTCACTCCATTACTCCATCACAGTATAAAAAGATCCCATTAACATACCACTAGAGGAAAACAAAGGAAAATCAAATTGCTGGCAATGGAAAATGTTCAACAAAAGCAAAATAAAGTGACTTTTCTGTATTTCACTAGACATTTCAGTTTTGCTGGTAAAAAAACCTAATGTGCAGAAAATGTCATTTTATTGACTAAATAAGTTACTGACTGCTGTTAAAAGCATCTGGGGAGAATTTCTATGTGAAATACATTCTTGCAATAATACCATAATTTATAAACCAGAGTTATAAAAATTTTCTCAGATTTTAACAAGGCTATGATGCTCTTGGATGTGAAGGAGCTGCTTAAACAGTAACTTGTAGAAGAGTTCGACTCTATGCTGCAAAATATGAATATTTGTGCAAAGTTTAAGATAAAAAAATAATGCTGACCTTTTACAGACAAAAATAGCAACAGATACTATTTCTAAAATTATTATAGGTCTGCTCCTCAGAGTCTGCCTTCCCATTCTGCAACTCTCCACTTCATGTTAGCAGTCAGAGGCACTAAATTTGGCAGCAGGTGCTTGTCATTTACTGTGGTTGTGACTGATCCTGCCCTTCCAATGCTGCCACCCATGTGCTGGCAAGGTTTTAGCAGGACCTTGGCTTCACGGAGGCTCTGCTTGCATGCAGCTTATCCCACACCACTGAATTCGGGGAGTTTGGCAGAAGTGAGCATCATGTATTAGCGTGGATCTCTAGGAATAACTTAACGGTGCAGTGTACTATGAGACGGCACACGTTCAAGCAGTTACGCATTTTAATTAGGTAAAGCAAGCACTAAAAAATGTTTTGATGCTCTAGATGTAATTCAGTAACATTGGCTTCCAATATAATTGTTTTTTTCCTGCGACCTGCTCACTCATACACAAGGTATTTGACCACCTCTAACACAAGGGAAGGCTTAAAAAAAAAAAGAAAAAAAAAAAGCTTGTGTTCAGATGTAATTCAGCTCCTTCTCTAAAAAGATGTGAAGCCCCAGACTAAACAAATTCATTCACAACTTGGGTTTTATGGTATAGCAGGGCATAAAAATATCAACTGGCAGCAAAACTGCTAAGCAAAACTAATTTAAGAGACAAAAAAGTGTGAAACGCAAGAAACATCTCACAGATTGTAAAACGACATGTTTATTTAAAAAGGAGACCAGGGAAAACATGAAGTACTGGCAGAGCATAGCAGTAACAACTGAAAGACTCCCTGGCTGTCAGTTGGTTAAAGCTTGCCATTAACTGCAGGCTCCTGGACGAAAGAGCAAGTGCTCCGCAGCCCTCAGACATGTAGCACCAGCGTGACAGCAACTACATCAGCACTAGAGCAGGTTAAGCCAGCCCTTCTCATAACTGATACTCGAGCATCCTCAGGAAGAGGAGGATGAAGAGGGAAAGACAGACAGGGGAAAAACCCTCAATGGATTTGTTGCAAAAATAGTTACATATTTTACTATCTGCAAGGGTAGGATTAGTAAGGATCTTAATGCTAGCACCTCAACTACAGAAAGGTACAAAGTCAGCACTGGAGCATCAGCAGTCGGTGAGGTCTCCAGTTATAGCAAGGTCTCCAATTACTATCACAACTGCTGCTGCCAAAACTTCTGTGTGGCTGTGGATGATCAGGAACTCATCCTTCTCGCAGCTTAAAAGCTAAAACCCCCCAAAGATTATTTTTAGTTGTAGCTAAAGATAGATAATACTTTTTAAGGCAAGGAGTTAGTTAATACGTAGTAGCAACATAACTTTTTTCAGTTCATCTGCTAAATTCATTTCAATCCATCTCCTGCTATGCAGCAGAAGTCACTCATCTGAAATCAATGGAGAATCAACAGTGTAAAATTAGTATCAAAAGAGAATTAGCATGTCTGAACCAAATTCTGCTCAGTTTGCTCATGTTCCACTTCTGAATAATTCTTGATCTATAGAAATGCAGATTAACTTTGAGCTTCCTTAACAATCCCCCACTCCAGCTAAAAGAATCAAATACAACTGATCTGCAATTTCCTTCAAATATAATTTAATTTTCAATATCTTTATTTTGACATTAAAAGAATGATAAAAAAAAAATCACTTCATATTAATTCCTAAGGCTGTACTGCTAGAAGGCAATCTGTTTATCCGTACACGCACACCTCTCACTCTCTCCCTTTCTTGGTGAGACTGACAGGGCAGGGCTCACCACCTGGCCCCCACAACAACCGAGGCATTTTTGAGGATCCTTCTCCTCGTGCCTCAGTGACACCTCCCGCTGGAAAACTGCTCTCTACCAACCTGAGCACCTGTGTCTCGCCACATGCACTTGAAGTGCTGGAAGACTGTAGATCTGATTAATACTGTCAAAAATACAGGCCAAAGTGGCCTGTTAAGGATGCCTGGAAGAGCCTTCAGCGGTACACAACTTCTATTCTTCCCCAGACAAAGCTGTGATTCCTTAGTAGATCGTGCCCATGCCTCCCCTTCACAACTCAGTTGGTTTTGCTGTAACCTGGCTTTAAAATGCATAGTGGAAATGTCTTCATATCTAATAAATTTGAGTATTTATTTTTAGAGTCAGAAAAAAGTATTTTTTTTTTCACATTACAGAATCACAGAATACCTTGAGTTGGAAGGGACCCATAAGGAACATCAAGTCCAACCCCCTGCTGCTCCACAGGAGTACCAAAAACTGAACGGGATGACTAGCAGCATGGTCCAGATGCCAACATGCAAAACTTCAAAACTAATTTACAAAAGCTTTAATCAAAGCCAGGTTACTATTCAACTATTCTAGGTTATTCCTGTTAAACAATCCCTTCCCCTTCTATGTTTACATTCAATTTAATGGTACTGCTTATCGTCAAATGGAAGGTTTTAATATTACCACCAAACTTCAATGTTAAAAGAAAAAAAACAGAGAAAACGTACCTCTAAGGCGGTACTTCAAGAAATTTCTTCAGAAGGAAATATTTTAGAATACTTCAGAACATTATTTTAGAATAGGTGAAGTAAAAATAAAACTCAGTTTGCTTACCACCCTGACCGTACTGTCACAGTAAGCACCATCTTTCCATTAATGTAAAAGTACTTTTAATTTTTTAATGACTCTTTATGTAAACTAATTCAATGCCTTATGATTCCCGATGTTTACCATTCAACAGGACAACTTTCACAGAGTTGAAGACAACATCCAAAATAGAACGTCTGTTTGCTGGCAACCCTTTTATTAGAACAAAGTCAGTTTCTAAATCTAAAAGTCAACTAGTATGGAAAGGGTTAATATTAGGTTAAATGAAGATGTATTTAAAAATAACATTTAAAATAAAAATAAAATTTAAAAATAATTACACCTGACACTATAATTACATTGCCCTAGCACAGAACCCCAAAAGAATGCAGAGACCTTCTGCCAAAGGTGATTTGAGTGTTAATATGAAACCCAACGTGTGCTCATTTTAATTATATATGTGCCTGCTGAGAACATATGATGGAGTCCAAAAAGCTAATTCTTTGTCAGCATGACAGCAGGAACTAATACTAAATCTTGCACACCAAGTAAGTTTTCGAGATTACCAATTACCACACAAAAATACAATGTATTGCAAATGTGGTAATCAGCATGAAAGTAAAAGGCGAACAAAATACTGCTAAATAGAGCTCATCTCTGAGCCAGCAGTGGGTGTCGGGAATCTCCAAATAGTTCATCCTTTCTCTCCAAAAGCAGCAGCATTCAGCTGGCCTGACTCTAACACCACCTACACCAGGTTTGCACTGACTTTCACCATGTTGATCCTCACTGACTCCGAAATAAAGCGGTAACCCTGTTGCCTGTGAATGTCATTAATTAGTTAAAGTACACACTTCAACTGCTAACTCTCTTCAGCAACATATATAATAGCAATTCAAAGCAGATTTTGGTGTTTTTTTCCTTATTATACTGAGGCTTAAATTTTCTGCATTTCAAAAATGTTACTGAGTGTTTTGACGTTCTCTTCTTAAGAGTCCCTGACAGGTTTCTGGCACTGAAATCATGTTAAAGAGTCAGTCTATACCTTTTACCCCACACCAGCGTGCTAACAGGCATTGTGATTTACTTTTAATTATGGACATATTCATGCATCAGTCAGTATTTTGTAAAGAAAGTGCCTGGAGTATGAAGAGGAGAACCTGGAGTCAACGTGCACTTATGAGCTAACCCTGGGGAAACAAGACATAAACACAATTTTGAAGGCAGCAGAGACCAGCCAATGCTTATAACTGCATCTTTACCTGCCTTTTTGTTGCTTTACTGATGCATTATTAATTAATAACTACTGAGCCTTCCCAACAGAGCATTTAAAATAGCAGTTGAATTTCTTTATAGATGATTATGAATCATAAAAGTATGTCTGCATGTTCAAAGCAATAAACAAGCCCAGGTAGGGAGCCTGAACTGCCAGGGAAACTGCTCTTTGAAGCCTGAAGTTTTAGGGATGCTAAATGCCTACTGTGCCGTATTACGCAATTTCCAGTCTAGCTTAATCCAATTAATCTGAAGAAAGGTAAGATCCAATATGTTTTGCCTCAGCATAGGCAAATTCTGTTTGAAAGGAAGACGGTGGCATTTTAGAAAAGCTGCAGGGTCAGTCAGGTTCACTGCTTTATCAAAATGAAGCGCTGCCAATTTAGGCCAGCTAACAATTATCCTTTTCAGTTCTCAGCTGAGATAATGAAAATTGTCAAATCATAATAATTTCTACTCAAGATTTATGCAAATGATGAAATATGTTTCATCAGCTTTTAAATGTATTATTCAGGGATGATGCAAGGTTTTTATGTTCTGCTTGAATTCTGGACAAACTCAGCAAGTACTGAAGGTTTACTTAGGGCAGCTTTACGCTATTGCATAAAAATGAATAGTTTTAGATGTAGGTTGAAATAGATTTGTAACGCTTGAAGACAAAAATTCATTTGGAGATCCCATTTATCCATAAGGTAATTTTTTCCATCTCCACCTCAAAAAATAATATTTGAGGAAGATTCCAGCATTACTGTTCAACAATATTGCCGGCTTTAAGGAGGAAAGGAACTTGTGCTTCCCATTCACTCTTCATTAGGTTTAGTTACCATCTGAATGCGGATTCTTTTTTTTTTTTTTTTTCCTATTGACTGTGCTTAATATTTCTTTCTCATGTTTAAACTGGTACACGGGCAGCAAAAGGGCAGCTTCAGCTGTGGCTGTGTTTACTCATCCTGTTACGGGCCTTCTAGATATATAATCCAGGCCCTTCCCATATAACGCTTGGTAGGTGAGAAAAAAAACCCCAAATTATCTACACTGTTTACTAGACAATAAAAAATTGTTACTCTGTATTTAGACAAACTCTGGGCAAGAGAAGATATGCAAAAGGCCGTGCAGGGAAGAGCATGGGTTTCACAGAACACGGGCTGCTTTGGTGGCCGCTGGCATGGGATTAGTCTTAGCCACTAGCTCCAAGGGACAAATCCAAATGCCATCCTGCAGGGTTTTGTTTACAGCTCTTCCAAGGCCACGTGTTTCTATTCCGTGGATCCACCATGGATCCATGGTGGTACCTTCTAATACCCTGAGCACAAGCCAGCAAAAGTAGGATTACCCATCTGGAGCAGACACCTGATACGCCGTGGCCAACAAGGCAGCAGTGGTCCTTCTCTTTGCCTCCAGGAACGAGCCACCCCACAGACCTCTGGAAGGGTTTGTGTGCGCCCCACCCCCCCCTGCAGCCACTCAGCATGTGAATGTCAACCCACCCTATCCTGCTCAGTCCTGAGGAAAATCTTCACTCATCTTTCAAAGCAAACAGAATTTGCTTTCAATTCCCTAGAAAAACTACCACTGTGTGTTTTCTTTCTAATAGTTCTGTCTCCTAATCTTAATTCTTCTGGTTTATGGCTCACTTCTCCTACAGGGATTCATAGCAAATAGAAAGAATAGCTTCTTTCCTACTTTTAGATATTAAGATGGATCATTATTCCTTCTGATATGTTAGAAGGTATTTATCAGCTTGAGTTATGAGGCCTTTCTGACTGTGAAGATTTAAACATCGATTTAATGCCAACTTAAAGACTCCTAAAAGTATAGGAGATTGCATTAGATAAATAATTTAACAATAAAAGGTATATCAAGGCAGACATTATTGCAGCCTTCCACCAATCAATCACCTTATTCCATGTTTATCCAATTTTCATCTCAAGGCTTTGCACATCAAATCGCCTAGACATATACTACACAACTGAAATAACTTCATCATTGAATAAAATCGCACAGCCATTAAAATTCTCTAATATCAAGATAGCTGACATTATGTTAAATATTGGCTTCAGTTCTGTACAGTAATAAATTCCGACCTAAATCCAATCTTTCATGGATAGCTGATTCATAATGAAAAATTACTGTTTTGTCACTTTACCTTAGGAAATTAATACAGCACCAGACAGTCTTCGAAATATATGATAAATAAAACCCCAGTTCCCTTTCTAGCCACCCTGAAACAACGGGAATGGATTTGGTTTTGATGCAAAAGTATCAGACATGCTAATACCTACCAGATCAAGACAGCAAGTTACTATCATGCTCTTCCCAGGTCTCTAATGCAGAAGCAACCAACTGATACACTGCACAACTGCTACATCTTACAGCAGACATCACACACAAGCTCCTGTACTGGGTTCGAAGCTGCTGAGCTAAACGGCTGAAAAGGGAGGGGAAACACTGCAGAAAACTCTTCCTCCAATTTCACACTTGTGCATCGCTGTGATGCAAAGCTGGAGAACTGCACCAGTGATGTGTTAACAAATTCACTCAAAGTACAGTAAGACTGGACCTACAGCTGGACTGCTGCCTTGCCTGCCCTCATGCCCCCAGGAAAGCACCAGGGTCTTTCAGGGACAGAACTATGGATTTCAGCGCTTAAATGAAGTCACTTCAGTGAAACTCTGTTACCGTTTTCCTCCTTAAAAATACTTCCGTTCAGCAAACTCCTTTAGCAGACTGAGAAAAAGTTTTTATTATTTCATAATAAAATAATTTCCAGGTCTCTTGATAAACAGGATTTTGAACCCACTTAAATACCAAACAAACAGCAATACCACCGCACACCATTTTCCTTTGCATAGGTTTGCAATGGAGTTAAGTACATGTTAGCCCTGGTCTGTATATGGCATGAGTTGTTTGAGGTGTCCCAACAAACCTGTGACACATCAAGGAATGAAACGCAGGTTTCCACAGTACTAGCCTAGGGCTCACCTTCTAGTTAATGCTTTTATGGTTGGCTTATGACATGGCATAATGGAGCATACTGCTTTTACTCCAGCTGGGAGCTCTCTAATGACTTCTCTGACTATCATTCACATTCTCAGGTGATAATAAAATAAATAGACTTTGAAAAAATGTTATTTCATCACAGGGACAACAAAAGAATCTTTTTCCCTTCTTCTTCCTAATGAGACTTTGGCTTGGATGGATTCCAGTAGAACTCTCTGAGCCATTTTAAGCTTGCACTGGGGCTTTCTAATATCGCTCATTTCTTTCCTAAATTTTTGCAGTCTGCAGCAATAGAAAGCAAACATCAAGAAAAACACAAAGATGATCCTGTCTGCATGTTTGGCAAATTATGCCTACAAATGGCCATAAATGATTGAGAGAAATGAAAACATGTTAACTTGTGTGTTAACTGCAGCCTTTTCATTGTAAATGATGGAGCTGAATCTAATGGGATTCTCATTAAGACCCAGAAATGAACCATTTTGAATAGACTTCCTTTTTGCTGACTAGGTGAAGAATGCCAGAGATATCTGAAGTCTCCTCATAGTATTCTTCAGGAGCTTGACAGAAGTGATTTTCCAATTTGCTTTTCAGGGATCTGCTGGTAGAACATTTTCAGAATTAGAAGTGCCATAAAGCTGGTCTTATTCCCAAAACACTGAATGGATGTGCTTTGCTTTGGACCATACTCTTCCACTGACTGGTAAGACAAGAACCCCAGCCCAGAACACCTCTTTTCTTATCTTTGCTTGCTCCTGTAGGAACAGAATTGCCTTGCTTTTTCTTAGTGATCTTGAAAATACAGAGATGGAAGTGCGCAAAGACATTTCAAGGTGCACTGATAAATGTTACTGAATAAAGTTACTGAAATAAGACATCATTTAAGTGAGGTAATCATAGCTAGTGCAATATATATCAGTTAAACCTCTACTCCACTTTGCTTTTAATACTTCATGGGGAGCTTGGTTTTGTGTTCATCTCCTGGCAGAAAACAGTAGAATTATCTACAAAAACACATAAAACTCCCTCCATTGCCTCCCTCTGCTGTGGCTTGGCAAATACAGTGTGTGTTATGTAGAAGTCTTATTCACAATTTATCTCAGTAGCTCTATTCACAGTTGATCTCAGCTACACCTCTTGTTAGCTATTTGCTTACTTCGGCAAGGTGGGCCACTGAGCCAGGCTGGATTCTCCTGTCTATGTCTAACTTTCCTTTCTGTAAGGCAGTATACTCCTTATGATGCTTTTGAATAATTGACCAAAGAATGTAACACTTCCCCAGACACAGAAAGTGACTGAGATAGATCCTTGAACCTGTTCAGAGACTTAGAGATATATTAGTGAATTTTTTTCAGAGCACCTACACCTAGGTCCCATGCAAAAGAGAAAGTACAATTGGGTAAAACAAATATTGCAGTAAATTCCTCTTTTAAAATTCCCCTTCTCCCCTCCTCCTATTCAGTAAATTGCCCAGAATGAATCACAGCCCACAAATAGATGGAGAACATGAAAATGTGTGGTTTTGTTTAGTCATGCTACTGTTGAGCTCAACAATATTATGCAGCGCAGTAACACACCGCATACACAGAAGCTTTCAGTCTAAAAGTAGCATGGTTTAAAATACTCCACTGCACAGTAATAACCATTGGCTGGATGGAAACCTCCATTTCCAATTAAAAACACAGGTGAGTAAGCAGCAAGACTGCTTAAGCTGCTATTTACAGCCGGTCACAAACAAACAAAGGTGCATTCTCACCAGTCAGATGTTTCTCTTGCAATTTTTAATGAGTTACACAAGTGATTCAAGACTCCAACAAAACACCTCACCATTAGCTTGGGCAAGAAAGTCTCCAGAAAAGAGAAGCAATCACCTCACAAAAAAGAGAATGATACAAGCAATTACATTCAAGTCAGAGGGCTGCCCTGAACATCAGTTGAGTAGTGAGGTTTCCAACAAGATTTGTAGAAAAAGATCCTTCCAACAGACAGCTTTTGTTGTGGTGCTCCCTGGTAAGACCTACATCTGCTGCTAACTATGATGCCTCCAGGACAATGGGTCACTAAAGTAAACAAATGCAAGTCAGAGGAATTAGCAAGAAGAAAGTGGGAGATGACCTTCTTCAAGCTGATCTACACAAAGATGAATCAACACCCTTACAGTACCATAGTTTCATGTTCAAACTCACAAAGCTGGCCACCAAACCATCAGCGTGACAGAGGTCAGAAGGATGTCCTACAAGAACCTTCATGTGCCATGGTAGTGATTCCTCAGAGAGCAATACAGTGTAAGGAGAGCAGTGTCTAAACGAAAGCTTTTGATTCATGAGGACACAGGCATTTTTCTTCTAAACTCCTGGCATAACTCAAAGGCAGTATCCATTCTGCTGTTAATAAAAATGTGCGAAGTTGAAGTTGCCACTGACTTTCTCTGCCTCAGGAGAACAGTATGGTCCCTCCAAAGCACAGCCAGCGTGTACATGCAGTGATGATGAATGGGAAACCTGGAGCCAAGTCTGAACCAAACCCTCACTTGCTTACCAAGAAGCTTAATATGTACCACCCACTGACAACCTAAATGCACCCACTCTCCTCAGTCTAGACAAAACCCACTGTAAGGATGCAGAAGGGCCTTCAAAACCTCTAATGCCCAGAAAAGCTGTAGCAGAGCAGGTGGTGTGGCAGAGGAATGCAGCCACTGCAGCACCGCCAATGCTCTCCTGGCCCCACTGTCTGTAGGAGATTCTGTTTTGTCATGAGAACAGAGTATGGAGAAATTCTTTTCTGAATTGCTTGTTGCCTTTTAGCCCTACAGAACAAATCCTACAGATTTCAAAATTGCTATGCAAATTATTTTCGATAAACTGCCGAGTTTGAGTTAATAAATAATTACGTTCCTGCAGCATAATTCAGGTTTTTTGGCTTAAATCTCCCACCATTCTTACAGTGACATCCACTAGAAGATAACAGACAAGTAAGCACTGAACACAGGAGATGGTAGCGATGCTTCAGCTTCAGCAAGCTCTAGGAGAAAGGACTGAAAAATTCTCTGGCCTCCCGGGAGGCTGATGAGAAAACTAGAGAAGGAGAATGATGGACTTTTGCCACAGACCTTTCAGTAGGGCCATGACTTTAAAACTGATATCTTATTTTATAGTACAACTGTAAATAGAACTACTTCAGCATTTAATGTGCATTCAATGAAGCCTGATGGTGACAGCAGTAGATACTGGGAGTTGGGAGTATACTATGCTCTTCCCTACAAAGGTGCCAATCAGAAATAATTTCTTTAACACAAGTAGATGACAAATCAGTGACATACCATGGATATTAAAATAGCATGAGCAGGGAATCAGGGCTATTCACTTCTAACATGCTCTCAAACTATCAAAGATGAGCATTTATTTGGAAGACTAAATATACATTGAGCAATTTCAAAATCTTTTCCAAGGTTTCTCAGCTACACATTCTTGTCATTCACTTTTTCTATAGGAGTCATGATTACTCAGGGAGAAAAAAAGACTGCTGTTTTAAAACTACCTTCTGCATAAAAAATATTTGCAACAGAAACAACTAAATTACGGTTTGGAGTCTTAAAATGGCATTAATGTCCTGTAAGACTGGCTTCATGCCTAGACTGCTGGCATTTTAATTCAGAGCAGATCCCTTAAACAACTCCAAGGAAAGACATTACAGAACAGTCACTGGCCTCATAAAGCCCAGTGACTCCTGAAATACATCAAATAAATGTACACTTCCAAAAACCTGTCTGAAAAGGAGTGCATTCCCATTAACTATATATTTAATCCTGTAACAAACTCTGTAAATAGTTAAGGCATGGTTTCAAGAAGCCACAAAAGAGGAAAATCTTTTGCCCCAGCTCAGGAGGAGGAAATTAAATGTCAAGACTTGTCCCCTCAGTTATTTTTAAAGTAATATAGTCAGTGACACTGACTTCAAACCAAATTGTGGCAGCCTTGAGCCACAGGTAGCGTGGGATTTCTGGGATGTGACACTTCCCCATTCTCAAAATAACAGTTCATCAGCTGTAGATTCCTGTGAAAATGAAGTATTACTTCACAAAGTAACGGTACTTAGAGAAGTGCCATGATTAGCAAGGCAGAGCTCAATTTCCAGCGAGTCAGCCCCAGCAATCTCCTCGTGTCCTTGGTGACATGTTAGGCCTAAATAAAAAAGCAAATCTGAAAGTCGCTGCTGCCTGCTTGTAATTAGTGCATAACAATGAGATTTTAACAGAGTTTTTGTTACGGCTGCAAAGTCAAAATAAGAAAGAATATAACATTGAGGCTGCCTGTGCAACCTTAACTCAAGCTTGGTTCAGTACTACTGTGCATTTACATCACACAGCTGCAAGCTTAGCACTGAATAAAAATAAAAGAATTAGATGCCATGCTTTCTCTTAAAGGTCTGTCTACTAAAATCACTGTAGTGAATCCACTCCAGAGGTCCAACACCTATCTTACATGAAAAAAACCATGACTGCCAGTATGGCTCAAGCTTTCCTGCTACAGGGGAGGCAGTTTTGTTTTTGGTTTGGGGGGGGGGGTCTTTCTTTTGTTTGGTTTTTTTCTTGTCATCTGCGTCCTGTCCCCCCTCAGTAATTTTCTCTAGCCATGGCTGTATTTGACCCTCCCGCCAGCGCTCTGTCCACACATTTCAGGATCATCACGAAGCATTCACAATCACTTAAGTACATTTTTTTAATCTCTGTACATACACAGTAATCTTTATCAAAACATTCACTGAGCTTCTGTTACCCTTGTGCTCTCTTCCCAGGAGGTTTGCAGTGAGGACATACTTAGCCATTATCCTCTCCCACGCTTGCCCACACTCCCCCTTTAATGCTCCATAAAACGATATAATTTTCCAAAACAGAAGTTTGGTGAGAAATAGGACTGCTGACCATAAATTTTTCAGCCCTTCTGCCCTCCATTCCTTGTGTCATGCATTGGTCTCAGCATTTCCTCAAGATGCCATTTGTCAAGATGTTTTTCTGCAAGCCTGCTGCCCTGGCATGTTAGAGACCAACGCTGCAGCCACCAGATCCACAGGGGACCAGGCAGGCCTGACATGACAGTAGCATTCCATGCAAAAAAACAAGGAACAACAGCCTGATTGCAGTCTCCCACTTTGAAATTTGCAGATGATCAAGACAGGAACTTTCTGTATTTAAATGAAAGGGCTAATTGGCAAAGACACTCAACAGAGTTTTCCTCTCACTGAATTTCTTCTAAAACCAAAGCTGAAACTACGCAAGACAGTGCTGACAGAGCCAGCCTGCGCTCAAAATGGCTTTATTTTTGGAAGAATCCCTCAGCTCTGCAACGCCACAAGCTCACCCATCCCTGAGAAACACGAGTCTTCTGTCCTCTACACTGCAGCTGTCCCCAGAGATGCAGGGAGGTGGCAAAACAATGGCACCCTGTTCTGGGATGCCACAAGGGCACTGCTAGCAAATTCAGCTCCCTTACAAGGTGTACACGATCTTCCTTCTGCAAAGAAGCTTGTCCAGTGTCTGACCCACCAGCCGGATTCAGTTTCTGAGGATAATTCATGCATTTGGCCCCCTGCCCAGGGAGTAATTCAGCTGTCAGCGAGGTGATGTGCTTTGGCAGCACCTACATCAGGGCTGCCTCGTCCCTCCCTTCCAATGACTGGAGTACACTGGTCACCCAAACGCAACACGGGCAGCCCGACGGTGGGATCCCCGCCTGCACACCCAGGCTGGTGACAGGGGCTTGTGTGCACTTCAGGTCCTAGCATTTACGTGCATTTTCATCACATACATGATATATCCTAGTCCTCATCCACACGATGAGGCAGGGTCCATTTTCAACCAAAACCAATGAAGTATCTTCTCATTGCTTACACACTAATTTTAACTAACTCAACTTGTACATGTGGCTATGATAGAAGTTAATCTGAGAATCCATGGCCACATACATTCTTCCTGAGATCTCATTATACTCCCTACAATGCCACAGCCTTACTGATTTTATTAGAGTTGGTTCTGCTTTACACATGTAAGGGGAGAGGAGAGAGACACCACTTTACTTCATAAACTCATTTAGCCTCAAATGCAAGTACTGAATCTTGAAACAGCCCTTTCTAATGAAAGAAGTGCTGGAAACATGGTTTCTAGAACAGAACACAATCTCTGTACACAGTGTAATTACATCTTAGCGTTCTGCAGAATACCAGTGTATGGCTTAAATGCTATTAATTGTAAGCAGTTTTGTTCCACAGGATGTAGTTTGCTGATAACTACTCAATTAGGGTTATTTTGCAATTAGTCTACTCACAGTAAATTTATTGCAGCCGGCATCATCTGTGGTGCAGCAAATTAAAATGCTGTCTGGGCTGTGTGTGCAGTGGCTCTTACATGCTCCTTAAACCGTGTATAGCTCACCACAGCAATTTTGTCACACTAACAGATTAAATGTACAGAAAAGCAGCAGCCGCCAATGTCATTGGGAATCCTGAAACCAGGAGAAAAAGACAAATTTGGGCTTCAATCTTTTGACAGAACCCAGTGAGTCCAAAAATTCATTGCCAAAAATGTGAAAAGTAAATGAAGCCATACATTTATATGTCACTGTGTGCATATATGTGCATGTTGAGTGGATGAAATTCTGTATTTGCTTAGTTACAGCTTCCTTTCTTTTAGAATTATATACAGGATGCTTTCATTTCCATGCCTTGGAGAACTCCTTTGCTCCACCCTGTAAATATTTGGCATCTTAGTGGTTTATCTTCTCTCTTCCTGTAAATCACATTTCTTTATGTTGAGTGCTTTGAAGTAGTAGCATAAAAATATTGGACACATGCAGATTACTACTACCTGTGCATATTATTCAGTAAATTGAGCTCCAGAGCTCTTTTCTCTCAGTTTGAAAACCAAAAGAAGGATGTGTTTTCTAAAATGAAATAGAAAATTTTCTTCTCAACAGCCTGTAAGAAACTGAAAACTCTTGCTTCAATGTGCTAGAGCAGTATTATCAATAAGCAACCAGGGAGAACGCAGTCTAATCTACAAAGAACTCTTTTGGTGCTGATGAATGATGTGGAATAAGGGTAGCTTGATTATTTTTCTACTTTATTTATGAGTTGGGTTTACCCCACAGGGATGAAGATAGCAGAAAACCTGTTTGATTTATAAGCTAAGAAAAGACAACAGAAGAGCCAAGGGGAAATAAATCAGGCTCACTTGAGGCTCTCTCCTTTCCTAGGGACCCTTCTTCTGCCAGAAATGCATCTTAGAAAACACCCCTCAAAAAAATCCTGTTATATACTTTGGTCTATCCAGGGCCATAGATCCGAGTCAAGCATAAACCCAGTAGGGTAATTAATGATGAGGATTAGGCCAGTCTACCCTGGGGATACGGCAGCCCTGAGAAGCTGGTCCAGAGGAGGACTGGTGCAGATACCACCTGGCACCATGCCTGTGATGACTCACTGACCTCGCACCAATGACTGAGGAACCCTGCTGCACACCCAACCAACTTGCAAGGCAAGGGATTCACAGCACAGTCCACGTGGGAGTGAAAAACCGAATTCAGGGACTGAATCCAGCCAGTGGGTCGGAAGCTGGGATTTTTTCGTTGCAGAAGGAAGACTGTAAGTAGAAGTCACAACTTTAATATGCCTGTTGAAATGTGGAGCTGTGTAATTGTAATTGCATTGCTGCCCAGTAATCTGGGCAGCAATCAGGATCGCAGTGGCCATTCTAAACTGAACTCCTGCCCATGGTATAATAAGGGATTCTGCTGGAGGAAACATGGCACAGATCAGGTCACTTGTGCTTTGCCAAAGAGGAGTTCATCTAGGTACAGAGTAAAGCTATTTTAGAGCGAAGAATTCACATTGAACCTTCCACTTCTTCCCAGTACCTCTGCACAAGGAGGGCCACATATGATGACAGACAAGGAAGGGAGGCAGCTGGTCCAGGTCCACCAACAGCTTTGGTGAGCAGAAGAGAGTCTGGCACACCGGGGGAATCGGAGTCTCCAGCCGAGCCTGTATAGGACCAGGCTGGAGATGGCCTCAGCAAGGAAACAATCTGCCACATTGTCCACAGGTTGCTGATCTCCGTATTGTGCCTCCTGAGAAGAAATGAACGCCTCAAAAGGATGTCTCCCTGTACCCCCAACCTGCACAGGACTGGATTTGCCCTTTCCTCATTTAACCTTGTGCTGAATCTACTTTTCCTCTCTTAGCTTCACCGACTGCATTTCCCCTCAGAACACACTTCTACAAACTAGACGTTCCCTTCTGAGGGAAGGGTGACTTGCAAGTTGCCTGTTGTCCCAGTCTCAGCTGTGACTTTGGATAAGGCTGTACCTAAAGCTGCTGACACTAATCCCCTCTCCTGTAGTGTTCGTGCACCGTTTTCAGGACCGGCTTGTCAGGCAATGCCAGCTCACACCGTCTGCACATCAAGTAACTGGAAAAGTTGCCATGTCCCATTTCGTGTTTCAGCAGCACTGTCTCTTTGCAACCCCCTTGGAGGGACTGCAGCCCTTGTACTCCCATTCTCACGCAAATAATAGCTGCATGTCAAGCAGGTAGTAAACATGATGCTCTTCATTGTAACAATCCTTTCTTTCATACAATGAAGATAGTTATAGTCAATTTCCTTTGCCTGTTGCCTTTGGCAACAACAAAGCACTTAAAAAAGAAACAGCCTGTAAGATCCTGCTCCCATCGATAACCACTCAAATGAACATATCATTTAACATTTTTCTGTGCCCCCCAGCATGAGGAGGACACGGGCCTGCTGGAGCGAGCCCAGAGGAGGCCATGAAGACGATGAGAGGGCTGGAGCAGCTCTCCTGTGAAGCCAGGCTGAGAGAGTTGGGGTGGTTCAGCCTGGAGCAGAGGAGGCTCCGGGGGGACCTTACAGCACCTTCCAGTGCCTCAGGGGGCCGGCAGGAAAGCTGGAGAGGGGCTTTTTGCAAGGGTGGGAAGCAACAGGACAAGGGGGAATGGCCTTAAACTGAGAGAGGGTAGATTTAGAGAAGATTTAGATTAGAAATTCTTCACTGTGAGGGTGGTGAGGCGCTGGCCCAGGCTGCCCAGAGCAGCTGTGTGTGCCCCATCCCTGGCAGTGCCCAAGGCCAGGCTGGATGGGGCTGGGAGCAGCCTGGGCTGGGGGGAGGTGTCCCTGCCCGTGGCAGGGGGGTTGGAACTAGGTGATCTTTAAGGTCCCCTCCAACCCAAACCATTCTGTGATTTATTCTATGAGTCTATGACAATCCAGCTGGATGGAGTAACATCCGTGATTGATAGCCACTTGCAGCTTTGATCAGATGAGACAGGATCCAAGGGGATTAAAATCTGGATGACATCTCAATGGAAACCATTTATATGGAAAATGGTTATATGTTGGGATAATGGATGAATGTGCTGTTCCAGTGCATAAATATTTATTCTTTACAGCTCTGCTGAAAACACACAGGAAACCTTTTTTCAAACCATACTGAAGGGAACAGTACTCACATACTGAATATACAGACTCAGTCCCTGGATATCTGACTTTTGCTGACAAACAGCATACAGATTTTTTGATGCATGAAGTGCCAAGATCTCTACGCAGACCTCCCCCTACCAGTGATCCTAACAGTGGGGTGTCTTATATTCCCAAAAGCTGATGGGCGGTGCTTAACATCTCCTAACAAAGTTCAACTCCTTTAAGGGACCTCTGGAGCTGATGAAGACACCTTTGATGAGGGACAGAGACAGTCTGTGAGTGAACAGCAACAGTATTTATGTTCTGCAGTGAGGAGGAGAGAACTGAGATCACAACACACAGTCAGGCAATGTATCTTTAATGGGGCTGTAAAATTTATGGGACCCACCAAGTTATATACATATAAGGCCTTCTGGTAGGCACCATTTTGGAGCTCCTACATGTCTGTCTTGACAGCCCTGTATTGAGACATTTGAGAATCAACTTTGAAAGTCTGGATCTCCTCTGTAGGTCTGGCATCCCAATGTGCTTGTGCATTGGCACCTCCTGCATAAGCAACTCATGTCTCATTCAATCTGTTCCTGCGTTATCACTTCCCCACAGCAAAGCTCCTAAATCTGCTCTAGAGAAACCCTGTATGTCAGGCAGGATGTTCAGATTTTCTGCCAAGGAAATCTGGCTGTTGAGGCAGTTACCTTCAGCTGTCAGCATGGTCAGGAGGAAATAACCTTGAGGCAAAGAAAAGTCAACGTTTTCCACAAGGATCCATCTGGCTAAGTTAAGAGACGTCCCTCAATTACTCCTTCTAAACAAGCATCACTCCCTAAAATAAAAATCAAAATGAAACTCTAGCACTGCAAACTGAAAACCTTTAGCCACAGTCTTTTACACGTAATTTTTTTAATGTGGTATGTATCCATACCTTGTAAGTTGTTACTAAATTCACCTGTATTCTACAATAAAACCATATTTGGACAAATTCTGCATTTCTCTAGTCAGGTTTGTAGCTCCCAGTTTTCCTGGATGTTTTACTATGTCTTATTACAAAGGAAGCATTTATATCAATGTGCAATGTACAAACATGCTGAAAGGCTTCAAGTGTAAAAGGTGACACTGTTTTTTGTTCTAAGACTACACTATTATCCTGACTGCAGGACATAGGAAGTAAATTCTGTATTTAAAAAAGCAGCAATAAGTATTTCTTGAGAAGCCTATTTTTAAGAATGGTAGTTGTTTAAAACTTCTGGAAAGTCACCCTGCATCCCTGGGAGACAGATTACCAGGCAGGGGATGGAATTATAGGTGTGTGCAAAATTGCACACAGCTGCAGTGTGTGTGTGCCTACACTAATGACAATAAATCTTCCAGCTCTCTCCAGGATATCACTTGCATATTTGTGTGTGTGATGCATTTACCCTAGACCAGGTATATAGCTTTGATGACATTACTAAGATACGTCCTTGATCCCAAACAGTGTAGGACAGTGTCTGCAAGGTGCTGACCTCCATCAGCGTTCTCACAGACCACAGCCGACTCTCCTGTCATTAGAGAAGAAAAGGGAAGGATATCAAGGACACGCTTATCACAGTGGATTCCACCGGTGGCACCCCCATGGGACCTGAGGGATGCCCAGGGGTACTCACTGATGCTCAGCCTGTCACTGATGTCTAGTTTTGCTCAATTCTTACCTCTCTACTGTTCTTTTATCTTCAAGTTGTACTGCCTTTGCTGTCTTTCTCCCTGCTATGCACTCAACACCAAGTCTTCTGCCTGCTCTATTAATTCTTTACCTCCAATGTTTGCCCACCCAGCTTAATTATTTCAAGTACCACCGTGATAAGAAAGGGAGAAAAAACACCAAAAGAGATGTGGTAAAAAACGAAAATGAAGGAAAGAAACCAAACTAGTCACAGATGCACTAGGGTGGGAAATGTGGTGCTCACACTTTTCATCCTGGTAATATGCATCATCTAAATTAAAAGCCTAAGCTTCCTATTACAGAGAGATTCTTTTGTTTGGAAACATACTCCGGGGCACCTCCTTTTTTTCCACTGTCTGTACAGGGAGTTTAGCCTCCTAATTTAGGCAACAGCACCATGGATCCTCCTCCCTCCCACACTGAAACACCCAACAGTAACCACTGCTTTGTGATGGTGCAATAAACAGGTGAGCCATGGGGGTTTGAGAATGTAACTAAACAACCCCTAATCCCCATGGCTCACCATGTTTAGCGTACCATCTCAAAGCAAGACCTATTCTCTTGTTTGTAAAAGTCCCTGTGCACTTTCAGCACGGACAAAGACATCAGCATATCCTCACATGCATGGGCTGAAGTGCCAATTACAGGATGGGGACTTTGGACTGCTGTACAAACAAGTGCTGCTGTGGATAATGCTGTCCTTTGATCAATACCTACTTTGATCAACTGATCAATGCTTTAAAAAGGAAAGCACACTTTACTGTATGGGAAGCACTCTTCTTGCAAAGTAGGAAAAGGTCAGCTCACACATGCAAACTGACAGCAAGCTGAGAGACACGTCATTCATCTGACTGCATGTAAAAAGCAAAAGCAACGAATCAAAGCTCAGCTTCGGCTAGCAGAAGTCACTGACTCTCTACAACGGTGATTTTGAAAATTACTTTTGCTGATTGAAGAACATTAAAAATAGAAGTGAACCACAAAATTAGTTTCCCCACACACTTTTGGATTTTTTTAATTATACTTCTGATAATTATCTGGGTTATCAAAATGCTTAGCAGTCCTGGTTACTAGCTAAGACTCCAACATGCCAGAAAAATGGCCACACGGCCATTAACAGCAATGCCACTCGTTTATCGGTTAGCATAAGGCACCAAAATTCACCATGGCTGTTCCCTGATCCCAAAAACCCACACAACTTGTACAGGATAACAAGACTTCAACTACACTTCTCTGTGTCTTTAGATTAAGAACTAAAAGAAACAGGAGCAGCAATTGAATACCTAGATCACATTGTGTAATAAAAATCTGGTGGAAGTGCAAAAAAATGATACAGGAATTTACAAAGGATCTTGTGACATCCATATAATTCCCTGTTTACAACATCCTCAAACCCTCCCTCATTTTCATACACTAAGTACATTACACCTTTCTGCAACAAAGCCATTTTTCTGTCATCAAGCCATTTTAATTACACAGAATCCCCTTCACCATCTACCAACTTACCCTCCAGTGTACAGAAACGCATCACCTTCTCCGGCATCAGCTTTCCATGCTTGTGCTGACAATACACCTCCGCGATCTCCTGCCGACACTGCTTAGATTTAGACCGGGACATGGCTGAGATTGCCTCTTTGCCCGTTACCTCACACTTTGGTGGTTGGTCATATCTCAGTTCAGGGGAGCTGTTTCCACTTTTTTTCAAATTATGCTGTCTGGGAGACCTGTGAATGTCCTTCAAACTGTTGTTGCTGCTGCTGTTTTTTCCAGGGTGATCGCTGAATTGCACCACCTCATTGGAGTTCTTCCCCAGCAGCAAATTCTCCTTCATCTTCTCCTCTTCCAGTTTCTTTCTCAAGTGCTCCTTTTGCTTACTAAGGGGTTTTTTCACCAGCTCAGACTGGTGTTTTTGCCTCTGAGTCCTGGGAGCAAAGTTACTGTTATCAATATTTTCAAAGTCCTTGGGGACTGAATTTTCATTATTGCTGTCTGTTCGCATTTTCTCTTTCGGTCGGTGGGAAAAATAGCCATCCTATAAATGGGGAGAAAAATTATACTCATCTTACTAAAAACAGTCACATCCCATGCATTACAAGCATTTCTTACATGAAAACATAAATCAATTTCAATCCAACACACTGCAAAAAACCTGCACGTTAGGGTTCATAACAGGGAGATGGAGCTGAGAGGCCTCTAAGCCGTCCAGGTCCGTGCGGACAGCCACCACCCCGCATCACCCAGCCAGCATCCAGCCCCACCTCGAATGGAGCAGGGAGGTTTTACACAGGTTTCTGAGCTATTATTAACCACAGACTTCACCTTGACACCATTAAAAAAAAAAAAAAAATCAATGGCCAAACGGACACAGGTTTCAGTGGAGTGAAAGCAGCTCCTTCAATGCTTTCCCTCACTCCTGGTGGCGATGGCTGCAGTTTGGCACCCCAGGAACTGCCCCACTCCTCTGCAGGAAGCACCACGTGACTTCACAGCCCGAGATTTCTTTCGGTGAAGTAACTTTCCTGCAAACCAAACCCTTCCTAGTTTTCTTGAGTTTCTACATAATAAAACTTTGGAGCGCTGCTTCCTGCGGTGTGCAGTGCAGCAGGTGGCTCAGCTGTCAGCCCTTAATCACCACGTTCGGCGTGCTTTGATAAATACACAATAACATCACAACATTTAAAATATATAATTTAAAGGAAAAGGTATAGACCATGTAAACTATTTGTCTGTCGTAGAACAACGCTTTCCTTCATGATTTCACTCCCACCTCCACCGACTACCACAGGAACTTGTCCCAGCCCATCGAGAGCACAGCAAGCTTTAGAACACCAAAGAAAAAGAAGCATTACCCCAGGGATCCTAGAGACAGCACCAAACATGGCAATCTGCTCGAGAAAAGATGTGACAGACCAGAACAGAACCAAGAAGCACTTATATGTGCATATTAGTATCAAATGGGAACCTGTCTGACAGTCGGGGCCAAGTGAGGTTGATCTACCTTTGCTCCAGCCGCAGCAATTAGTCCTCTAGCTAGTGGGGGACACCGTTTTTAGACTCACAGAACAGGAGATATCTCCACTCATTAAAGTGATCAGTATCAGATGAAATAAATAAGGAGTTGTTATTAAAACATCTGAAGACAGGTTTTTTTTAATCTGTCCTTTTTTCCTTCCACTCATGAAAGACCTAACCAAAAATCAGAGGCTGGTAAATGACAGCACCCGTTAATGAAGACTGATGGGAGCCATGCTTAGCACCTATGAACCACATTTTGTATTCAAAACATTTTACCAGCATTAGCTAATTGTTTCTCACACCTCTTCCAGGAGGAACTATTTAAGTCAAGTTTTGCAGGGGAAGGAGAGGGAGATAATGACTTCTCCAAGGCCATGCAGGGAGTGAGAATCACTTTGACCTCTGCAGCTCAGCAATGAGAAATGTTTGAATAGTTTACTTGTTAGAAGATGTTCTGTAGGTGACTGAAGTGATTTTCTCTCCATTAATATCTTCAGCTCACAAGTAACTTTAGCTATCAGACATGGAGGAATGCAGGAAGTTAAACAAACCAATCAACCAAACACCAAAAAAGCCTACAAACCAAAACCCAAATGTTTTTCAAATAAAATACTTCTAGTTTGGAGAGAATGTTATCTTTAAAAAAAACCCCATACTTTTTAATATTTAAGGGTACATACGAAATCAATTTTTTTTCCATCTTATTTTTTCAAGGAGAAAAAAATTAGCATTTTCAATAGAACTGTAGAATCACTTAGGATGAAAAAGACACTTAAGGTCATTGAGTCCAATCGTTAACCCGGGACTGCCAAGTCCACCACTAAACCATGTCCCTAAGAGCTACAGCTACGCATCTTTTAAATACCTCCAGGGACGGTGACTCAACCACCTCCCTGGGCAGCCTGTTCCAATACTTGACAAGCCTTTGGGAGAAAAAATTCTTCCTAATACCCAATCTAAGCCTCCCCTGGTGCAACTTGAGGATGTTTCCTCTTGTCCTGTCGCTTGTTCCTTGGGAGAAACAGACCCCCACCGTGCTACAACCTTTCAGGCAGCTGTAGAGAGCAATAAGGTCCCCCTGACTCTTCTTCTCCAGACTAAACCACCCCAGCTCCCTCAGCTGCTCCTCATAAGACTTGTTCTCTAGACCCTTCACCAGCTTTGTTGCCCTTCTGCGGACACCAAAGAGAAAACAAAACCAAAAATAGTTTCAAGACAGCCCTCATCCCCACGAATGATCAAACTAAAAACCCTCAATCAACCCAATTACTTTCAGATCCCAGCTCCCTTCACTTAGCCTGTACCTCCAATGTATCTTCAAAGAAAAAGACCAGCAGCAAACTGCAAATAGAGCAAGACAAATGTAAAGCTTATTAACATCATACCCAAAACATCTCCACTGAGGTGCCACTGCTCTGAGACTTCAGATATCTGATAGTTGGCATGTTCCCTTTGTTGTTCAGCCAACTCCAAAACCTCAGCTTAGTTATGCCACTTGTATATTTTGACTTACTTCATTTTAATGTGCTTGGATCTTGGATTTGTATACATGAAATAGCTCAGAAACTTTAATTGTTGTACTGTCACGCTTCCTCTAAACTAGTGCCGGAATTCACTTTTTTTCATCATTTAGCGTAAACTGAGACACAAAAGGGTTGAGGTAAATCTGTGTGGATGGTGCAATCCATAACCACAGTGGGTCACCCAGGGCTTTCCTTTGTTCCTTTGAAATGTTTTGGTTTTGAAATGAAATGTCCTCTATACAAAACTTAAATACAAGAAGGATCAAAGACGGTATTAAATTTATTTCTACAAATTTTATATCCCAAAACACACAGAGCTATTCTTTGTAAGTAGTCCTTAAGCTTCAACAGGTTAAGTATATGAAATATGAAGGACACTATGAAAGACTGAATGTAAACTTTATTTGCTGTGTTTCAACAGCAGCAGCGCAGAGAACTACAGGGACAACACTCCACAGTAATCAAAGCATCCCCATCATTAGTTTTTATCATTAGTACAGTTCAAAGCATTTATTGGCAATAGAAACATTTCACCATGCTGCAATTTACAACCAAAATACCTAGCTGCAATGATGGGGGCAAAATAAATAAATAAATAGATAGATAAATAAATAAATGGACAAATAAATAAATAAATAAATCTGCCTTCTTCATTCAACTCTTTCCAAAGTCTCTAAAGGTGATGCTGTGATAGGATATTTACGCGTATTTTGGCAACATTCCCTCTCACAGTCTGACTCTTAATAAACAATTTTTGTCTTTGAGCTAAATAATAATAATAATAATAATAATAATAATAATAATAATAATCCGTACAGCAAATGGCACATTGATAAAGGGGAAAGTTCACTGTTGTTGTTTTTTCGTGTAATTCTTATTACCCACAAAAGAGACATTGTCCTGAGCCAGAGCGACTGGCACATGCCCCTTCCCACGTCCCAAAGAGTGGACAGCGCTGCCCCACGCTCTGTAGCTTGACACAGCATCAAAGGACGAGGTGCAGGCCCGTTAGTGTTGGAAACAGCATCTGACATGACACTTATGTGACATTTCAGTTGGGATTTTCACCACCCCTGCGCGCTCATGAGTGGGGCTGGTCATCCCTACCCAGCTGATGCACTGTGCTCTGGCAGAAACCTGTGATGAAACCTCAGCAGAAAAAAGCAAAGAGCAGATATTCTGGTGTAGGGTTCACCTCTTCAAACTGTTTTCCTCCTTCAAGTGCTTTGCCCCCCTCTGGGAAATGCTTTTCCAAGTCTACATGCTGGAATCTGAAAAGACAAATAAATTCTAAATGCTTCAAAGCCAGACACAAAACTAAGCTGGGCTGTAACTCTTCCCTGCCTGCAGGGACAGCAAGCACCACAAAACCTCACCCCGACAGAGGACACCCAGTGTCTGAAGAGAAGTCTCTTTAGGAGAAGCAAGGACTAAAAATAAAGCAGCCTGTAGAACAACTGCACTAACCAAGAGCTATAGATATACATTGAAAAATAAGGATGTGTAACAAACACCCCAGATGGACAGTCAAATCCAGCCTCACACAATCCCACACCTGTTGATGCAAGTGATAAATGCCACAAAACCAGAAGTCTCCACCCTCCTCTAATCTGCATTTCTCTTTCTCAAAAACTTCCAAAGCCAAGCCTGATTTTTACAGCGTAATGATTTTAAGACAGGATCCATACGTGATAGCAGAACATACATGTTCGCAGTGCAGGGGAAATGAAGCTCAGCACTCCAAGCCTAAAACAGCAGCAGCTGCTGACAATAAATTGTGTTCATTTGTGAAGTTCAGGGGTACAAACAAAAGCAGCACATCTGGTCTTCAGCTGGCTATGGGAGGATGGGTTTTACTTGCTCTGCGATATATAATTTTTACAGTGCTGGCTTAATTGCAGACTTTATTTGCCATGGATGTCTGAGACAGTCAAGTCAGGACAAAGTCATCCTGCAGAAAAACGACACTGAAACCAGGCATTCCCAGTTCTGACAGTACCATGGGGTGTATGTCGGTGGGTTTGCTGTTTGAATCATGCTCTTTTTCAACCTCTGTCTAGCTATTTGTTAGCAGCACCTTCTTATTGCCCTCTGTGCTTGCAAATCACATTAAATACGCTGAAACATGGAAGGTTATGCCAGGACCAAATTAGAAGCAGAGAGCCAACTACTATAGCCCGTATGTATCCACATTCAAAGATGAAAGCAGTATTTTCAAACCGACACCTAATAGTGCTATTTTTTGTTGTTGTATAGACTTAATCTTACCCACAGAACGCACAAAAAAGTTACTATGGAAAGCACCATTTAGGTCTTTGCAATAGAGTAATACTCTCTAGAACAGCCGCAGCTTGGAAGAGGCTCTATCCAAAGCCAACTCATCTGAGAGACTACCCTGGCCAAACTACTCAGCATTACAGGTGTCAAACACAACACATGCCACCCAAGAACACATATTTCACCTGTGCTTCCACTACGGCCCTGGGAAAACACTCGCTTTGTGTGACTCTACGCATGCTCCTCCAGCAGCCTCAGTGACACGGCCTCCCTTGGGGACCAACAGCGAAAACTGAGCACCCTTCCTGCAGGAGGTCACGTTTGTCACTCAGTAACGACCCACGCCTGCTCCCGATGCCAATGAAAGCCATTCCACTCTGGCAGAGGAGTGCAGGATCAGGACAAAGTATTTTTTCCCCACATTTTAAAAGCCAACTCAGTGTACAGACTTTATAAAGAAACCTTTGGAGGGTTTTCGTCACTTTGCAGCACCGCATTTCAAAGACCAAGTGTGACACTGTGGATATCTATCACAGAACACAGGCCTAAGGGAAGGATTTCCACAAAGTTTTCTGTCCTAGCATTATCTGCTTCTCAGAAGATACACGGAGAGGTTAACTGCTGAGTAGTCAATGGTAAGAGCCCTGGCAGGGAGAGTTTTAACGGGGCCTCTTCTGTGTGTGTGCACACTGCAATTCAACAAAAACAAGCAAATACTCTCAAACTGGGAAAGAACAGTCTGTACCCAGGAGTGTGCATGAAATGCATGAGATCATTGCTAATTACATACTGATTGCCATTGATGCTAAAAATAATAATATAACATTAATGCAAAAACAACATTTTAAGCTCAGAGCCACTGCATGTAATAAGAATTTGAATTCTGCTCCAAATTCTGCTCCTTGATGAACACACAGGTTTTAATTCTCCAAACTCCACCTTTAGTGTGTTTTACTAAAATCTGCCACACAAAATGTGTGCTCTTTGGTATATATTAGCCACTGCATCCGCAGTGATTGAAGGTCTGGTGCTCAGACACTGTGAGCTTGATTGAATTCGAAGTCTCATCTCTCTCAGGAGAGAAAGTCTGGGTTTCAGCGGAGACAGTGGCAGAGCCTTTGCGATCTACTTGAGAAGACCACGGAGTAAATTGATGCTGTCACCTGCTACATACCCAAGAACAGCTGCTGCTCACTGTATCTAGCACAAATACTGAGAATTTTGAAGAACTTTACAGCCATCTATGACAAATGGATTTTAATGACAGCCTGCTAACACTCTCAAAGGCTTCTGCATGTACAATACATACCTGCTCAGCTGGACCGCAGGTAGTTCATGTACCTGCAGACTGCCTCTCTCCACACATTTTTCACTTGGATCTGTCATGTATATTTGCGTCTAGATTAAGTACATTCAAGCATAAAAGTGCATTTTTGGGTATGCCCAGTTTAGAAAATCTAGGTAACAAATTCTCACGTCGTCTTTCAGGTACAGTTCTGTATCCTGCATGCTAAAGGCAGGAGGTAAAAGACTATAGCTGCAATATTGACCAAGGGAAAACTTCAATAAACCAGCATGTCCTCTGTGGGGCATCCCCATGGTAAGACAAGAAATATGCTACAAACATACTATGAACCAACTCAGACCAACCCTGGAAGGGGTGCTTCTGCCAACAGCCAGGATTAGGCAGCATGACTGTTAATTTTTGCAACATGCAAAAAGCCAACACCAGAACAATTTCAAATCTGCTTTCAGAAAGACAAGCTAATGCGTATATAAATCAGCAGACACACAAACATCAACAGCCTGATGAGCATCAGCTCTGCACACAGCAAGGGCACACGGGCTTTATGTGGCTGAGGGATCCAACCCAAGACACCTAACCCAAGGGGAAGAACCCATACTGTGGCAGGTAGTCACTGCTCCAGCATCACCTGCTACACACCTGTAGAAATACAGTGCTGCTAGATGACTCCTTTTGGAGAGGCTTTGTAAGGAAAGTTAAAGAAAATCGTAATCAGTTCACAAAGGCACACAATAAGAGCTTGCATTTATCTGTGAAAGGTGTTCACTGCATTGTGCAGAGCATTTCCTCCCAACAATAAGAAAATGCTCCCTTCTCAGGAAAAGTTATTCATTGTATGATTTTTGTATCAAGGAAGTCCTATAAAGTCTACACAGATGGACAGACCATGTGCAATCAAGCCCTGAATGGCAAATGTTCACAGTTTCAGTTTACCTGACACAGCTGATTTTCTTCCCAGCACGGAAGGATTTGTTGTCTTTTTGTACTAAGAACATATTCTCGTGTTCTTCCCCTGGCTAAGCTTGGTTCCTTAAAGACAGCAAAACAAACTAGAAATATGCATATGCACACACTGAGCAGCAACAAAACACGCAAACCTTCCTCTAATTACAAAGTACTAGATGTGCTGGCCTTGAGGGCCAGGTATAAATCAATCCCCTGTACTATAAAAAAACCTACATTTTTTTCTTCTCCTGTCACATAATAAAATATATAATAATTATTGATCTCATGTGAAAATATGCAATCACTGGGCAGTCATGCATGTCTTAGACAAAATAAGCTCTCAGAGCTGGTGCAGATGCCGGTCACCGTGCTGGGGCGAACTGTGCTGCTGTGGGCTCCAAACCAGCTCACGGCTCTTGGAGGTGACAAACGGCTTCAAAATCTGCATCATATGCCAGAGCCTCCAAGAGGCCTGGTCAGTTTTTACAGGACCACCTATTTTACCTGTCCTGTGACCAAGAATTTAAGTAGCACTATGAGAAGATAATTAACACAAGTTTCTGTTCAATTAATTACAGCTCTGTGACGTACTATATTTGTAATGCTTGTTAATTATTCAATAATGATACCTTCCAATTGCCAGAGGAGTCAGAGGATGGCATCTCTACAAGCAAGGGCTGCTCCTCGTAAATCATCTTTTTTTTTTTTTTCCTGTTTTAACCTTTGCATATTTGAGGGGTATTTCTTAGCTGAAATCAAAACCTTCCCCGCCCCCCCCCGCCCCCGAACTACATATATTACACTATGGTCTTCAGAACAAGAGCGGAAATTATAAATACTCCTCATGCTCCAGTGGGCTCAGAAATCGGAATTAATCCCATTTTTGAAACAGCTGGGCACCCGCCTCCCTTGGCACATGGCCAAAGAAACATCTTCAGACCACTCGTTCCACGGGCAGCTGCAGGCTTCCCAGCTGAGGAGTACGGCAGCTCCAGCCCCACAGCCGATTCCTGAGACCATCATGGGAAGCAGCTTCCCTCCATTCTCCTTTTGAGTCCAAGAAAAACTCCTTCTCCATCACTATGAAGTAGAACTACAGGGCATTTGCCTGGAATTGCCCATACGCTCACTCTGCTGCTAGATGGATACAAAAGGCTGGTCACTATCAGAACGATGATAAATAATAATTAAAAAAAAAGTCACAGCAAAGAACTGCTGAGCCAGTTACTTTGAGAACTGTTGAGAACAGGTTAGATCCTCTCTCCTTTCCCACTGTCAGACCAAGCAAGCCCATTCCCCGGGATGATCAGGCACGTGGAGCCGACACACCGCTGGCTCTGCAGGAGCTTCGGGCACCTCACCTGTGCGCTGCAGCCCATTGTGTTCCAGAGGCTGAGCATCACAGCAGTGTCATCTCCTGTGCTCAAGGGCAAGGATTTCAGCATCCTTGAGACACTCGTTTCAATGGCTCAGAAAGCCACTAGGTCAAGGCAGCTGTTTCCCCAGTTCAGGTAGGAACCTGCCGATATAAAACCGACAAAGCGTCACCTGTCCTAGCCCATCCACATCTTTCAAACTACAAAACAACCACTGCTCTCGTTGAAGTTGTCATGCAGCCACAGGGATGCAGACATTCTTCCATGCCATCAAAACTTATAAGAAATTGTGAACTTTAATCAAAGACAATTGGAAAACTAATACTTTTTGCAGGTTTTGACAAAAGCACAGCCAAAGAAAGCAGATAGAGAGGACAGATGTTAACGTCTCTAGATTTTTCCATGTATTTTTCCATTTTGCTGTAACAAGTACATTGTACTTTAATTATCAGTGTCTGAAGACTTGCAAGAAACAGTTTGTGACAAATGTATTAAGTTACTTTATGCTTGACATTAAAAAGGGAGATACAAAAGGTGAACACAGATTTATTGCCTTTGAATTTGCAAGCTGGTGAAGACAAAAGATGTAATTGTTTCAAATACAGTCCTTTCTGTTACATAAAAAGGTTATGAGAAAAAGCCATCATCTGGGTTAAAAGGGGGATTCTGATACATGAAAAAGCATGAGCCCTTCAGGATTCAGTGCTAATAAATACTTACAGGCACTGCTTTCCCAACACTATTGTTACACTTGCATTTCAAAGCTGCAGAGTAATGGCTGGACCACGACAAAGTGCACAGACACAGGGGACCTTGAGTGCATTGGTAAGTGATTGCTTGGAGGATTATTTCCCCCTCCTTTCCAAAAATATTATCACTGATTATTTTTTTTTTTTAACTTCAGCAATGTGTTCCAAAACACTGGAATCAACATAATATCATTAATAGAAGTTGCTTTCTTTCCTTCTTGCATACATAACATTTGTACATTAAGGAAAGATGTTCAGGTTTGGAATGGAATGAAAACGGCTTAAAAACTTTGGTTCCTTTCCTCAGGACTTTTTCGTTTCCTGCTAACAAAATGTGACTGACTTTCAGAGTAATTTTGATTAGGGAGTAAAACAATATTGCACCCCTCAGGAGTCCAAGAAGATTTTCACATTTGCTCCAGCTTAGCATAGTAACTGTATGAACAGCCATATTCTGTTAACAGTAATTTCAACTGTCCATCTGGTTATTAAAAAGTTTGGAATACTGCTACAGGGAGCTGTGAAAGCACATATCCACAGTATTTCAAAAACTGACAACCTCGTTTTCTGCTAATTTACACATCTCAGGAAAACTTGTACTTACACAGGAGGGCTGAAAGACACCACAGTCTAGTCAAATTCATTCCATCTGTAACAGAACTTGATTTATAACCAGTAACTGCCCCCACTTTACGCACATTGTTCCCTTTCAAATGATGCTTGATCTCAGTAACAGGCTCCATACCAGTACACACATCCTTCCTCTTGGCAAAGGTCCCTCCCAGTCAAACTCACCAACAGGAACATCAAGACTGACCGCGTTCGGGCAGGGGTTTTTTGCCTGCATATACATATAAATACATATTCACACACATGTATCTGAACAGTTTCCATCTCTGCTTTGCAGTGCAGTTAGTTCTGCCTAGGTGCAGGCAAGGGAACGCACCCTTGCACGACATGACACATTGCTCCATTCCCAGGCGAACAAACCCTCAAAAGAGCATCCACTTTGAGCAACTGTCCTGGAATATGTACCAGCGTTAATAAGCCTCTTGGATTCATTTCAGCTTAACCTCATCTTTAAGCAGAATTCACCACAGAACTAGGAAAGACATGAAGGAGGACTGGCCTGACAGCACAAAACGCGGCTTCTGAGGAAGCTCAGGAAAACCCTGGAGGTTTATTTTCCTAGAGCTTCTTCCCAAGAGAAGGCGAATCTTATAATCCTTCCAATGAAGAGTTCAGACATGAAGGACCTTATAAAGAAGTCAGCCCTTTCTCAAGGGAAAGGTAATTTAAGTCACTTTTTATATTAATGTCTATTACTTTGGGGTCCTTAACAGGACCCTCAAACAGCATTTGAAGTGACATACACTTTTGTAGAGCAGCAGTAGATACTTATGTCCCACAACTTTTTAACAGGCATAGGGCTACCTGTGCGATGCTGGTTCCTTCCTGAGGAGGCTTCACACCCAGGGACGGTGTGGCACAGCACAGCGCCCGTGTCCACGGCCTTCACTTGCAAATGCCATCTCCTGAGGCATGGGACAGGAATTCAGCAGGTAAGGTCAAGAGCGGTACATCTACATAGTTGTTTTTCCTGATGGTTATTCTAATACTGAAAACGTGATGTTCTGTGTCTTTAATTATCACCAAATTGTACTGCTGCATTATTCAACAAAGGTCCCCCCAGAGAAATTGTAAATAAATAAATAACACCAAGTAAGCACAGGAGTAAAGATCAGTCATTTGAATGTTCAGAATATGGAAGTGATAACCACACTGAACACCCATTACCAGCCAACCTGTTCATCAGTTTTTTCCCCCACCTTCCTGTGACCCACCCCATAAAAAAACAACATGGCTAATCTGAACTGAATTCCTCTGCTTTCATCTCTATTTCTTTCATCCAAGTCACCCAATATTCACTTTATATATTTCAAAGCAGTAGTAAACACTTGAAATTGCTTCCTGGTGACTTGTTATTAACTAGATTCCAACTAAATTCATCTGGAGGCCTATTCGAACTCCAATCTAAACAATCTTGAGCAGCCCAGGGTGAATTCCTGAGACGCAGAACAAGATCACTGGCGGCTACAGAAGTTAAATATAATTAAAACATGGATGGTAGAAACCAAAGACGCCCTCACATACAAATGAAAACATCCTTGTAAAATATGGTCAGTTTAGTTCAAACGTATTCAACCTTAATTAGGTAGAAAATCTATTTAGATGAATACAATGCAAAGAATAATAATGAACTTCAGGATTACATTTTGTTACTTGGAGGGAAAAAACAACACAAATAAATGGGAAGTAATTGGAGCTTATTTAATAGTCTCAGACTATCAGCTTGAACAACTATAATCATTAAAGACCCTGCAGTGATCTTCTACTGATAAATGTTGTTAAATCAGAATTACAAAACGACAAGCATGAAAAGCAAAGCCTATTAATATGAGCAGCACTAAAAGAAATAGATTCATTCACATTTTTTTCATCTGCGCAGCATCACAAGAAGTCTTTGAACCAAGCACATTAGAATGAAAGGCCTCCATGTTTCCATTCTCTTTGGGCATGGATGCCTACTGCAGGGTGACTGCAGGTGAGCAATGGTTATCCACTGCTGGATATGTGGCAATGCAACGTTTGGTGTCATGGGGCCTAAATGTATTTTCCTGTATCTACTAATTGCAACGAGCCACACAGACCCTTTGATGCAAGTCCAGCAGCAGTGCTCTACACCCTATGGACTGGGAGGGATGCATGGACATTTGCAGCGTTTGCTTGTAGTACAGACCGTTTTCTCTAGCAGTTGCAAGCTTAGCTGCACATGTTAACCTTGGAAGGTGTCCTGTCTCTTGGTCAGGCGGCAGGCTTCCAGACTGAGGACAAAGCATCTCAGGAAAAGAGGTTTTATGAATACTGATTTGTATCTTCACAGAAAGTTCTTCCACAAGATCAATAAGTTACATTAATAAAATAAAAATTGAAAAGGCCAGAGGATGAGGATATTATTACGGTGTCTGCCACCCGCCTCCTCAGCCACCCTGTCAGCAGTTCAGCCTGCCTGAAAATCAGCCCGGGACCTGGCCTCGGCAAGGGTTGCTTATGTGGTACTGCATTCTTTGTTCTTCCAAATACGTTCACCAAGAGCTATACAAATGAGCAGTTTTAACAGCCTGATGAAACGTAACAGAGATTTGGGGTTAAAAGATGTAGCAGAATACAAACTTACAACACCAAAAAAAGATGCACCTTAAGTTCAGAAACTTGTCATTTTATTGGCTCCAGTAAAGATCATGACGAATAGATGCATTAGTGGAAGCCACCAAAAAGTTTTCCAGGAAACTGCCCTCCACCCTTACTTGAATGGATATTCATTTTGCAGACCAAAACCTTTTTCTGTACCACACTAAGCATGCTGACTACATCTGAGCCAAACACCAGATTGTGTAGTGCCCTACTTTCTTTAGCCACATAACAGCCTTTCACTCATGCTGGAAGCGCAGTGCTGTCAAAACAGTGATTTGTAATTACACTACATTTAACAATGGTTATATTTCCATAACTCCCCACTTACAATTATGTCAGAAACAAGGAATCACTCCACACACAGTCAATGACCATATCCCAGCATACACACATCTTCAACTGACAGAACTAGATCAACAGCACAGCAGAATGTTAACTTAGCTAGTCACTATTCATAGACGATGCCATGCAGAAAACTCAGATCACAATATACTCCATTGTTTTAACTAACATCATTACGTTACACAAAAATACTTCTTTCCGAGGGCAACCGCTGGCCTTGCAACTATGCCAAAGGTTTATTTACAATCAACAGTTCTTCATGTGATCTAAAATAAACTTTACTCCAGGGACCTTAAGGAAATATACTAGCTTCTTCTGAAAGCATGGGGAGATTGAAGTCCTATTACGCTTTTATATTCTCGGTGGATACGTAATTCAGTAACTTCAGGACCCGGACCTGAATGTTCCCCAGTCCCTGTTCTGGAGCCTTCCTTAACTCTTGGGCAAGGTCTAGAGTTTACTCACAGTCCTCCATCCCGGTCTGTCTCACAGGGTCAAAACTGCCTTCTACATAAGCCCAACAGAGTCCGTGGCATTACTGTCGAGATGTATTCTTGAGTGAGGGTTAAATGATTTTTTTTGTCCATTTCTAGTATAACACATGCTCACTCACAGTTTTATTAATATGTACTTACATGTATCTGCCATTCTAACTCCCTGCTTGTGCCATTTACCATTCCTAAAAATTCAATGAACTAAAGTTATGGTTGGAATGGCTACCATGAAACCCTGTCCCATACAGGCTATGAACAACTTGCACACCTCAGCACTTTTCCCAGAATATCCCCTCTTAATCTCCCAGTCATCTGCCCACCACTAAGGAAACCACAAATAACTGCTAATAAAAATTCAATCAAAATAGCAGCTTTGGGCTGCATTACGAAGTCATTTGTTTGCTCAGTCATCATCGGAGAAGTGCTTGCATGTGTTAGCAGCTCCACACGACGTGCTCTCTCAGGTCTCATCAATGAGCAGTTTGTCAGAACCCACACGATTAACTTCAGCAGCATGAACCTCAGCAACCTCTAACTTGCATATCTAAAGGCTCAACTGACCAGCCTCTTCTGCAGTAGTCAGAATTTTCTTTGTTAAAAAAATAATAAATATTTACTGCCAGAGAAATAGTAATGAAAAGCAGGTCTTGTCTGTCAAGAAATTCTGTTTGTATCTTCCTCATATCTCCCTATTCTAAAGCAGCAAAATAATGTAAATTGGCACTGAAAACTTTAGTCAGGTCTACAAATACACATTGTGTGAATTTTATCAAATTACCTGAGATTTTCGTAAGTCTTCTTCTTTAGCATCAGCACTGATGCCAAACAAGCATCTTTTACAGTTCTCTTTTACAAGCATATTTAATGATCTAATTTGTGTACATAGTACTGTAATACACCTTTTAGAAAGAAACTTTGGATGGAGAATTTTCTGATTCATTTGCAGAAACAGTACCATGATAGAGCATACATCATGCTATGCGTATCTTCCAAAACGTGTTATTTCCCATCAGTATTTTTACTATACAAAGCAATTCACAACGTGACACCTGGCAAGCATAATGCTATATATTTACCAACATAATAATAATGCTTCAGCAGAGCAGTATTTTTAAGGGTTTGAAATGAAGAAAATCTCTCTCAAATTTTATCTAGGATGCATAAACTGCAAAGATGAGACCACTGCCAGAAATCAGCCTAAGGGAACTTATCAGTATTACAGATTTGAAGCAGACAGTTTCTAATCCACGTTTTGTAAGGACGGATAATATCAACAGCTCTACATGAAGCAATACCAACGAGAGACATACACACGCTGTGTACCTTTTGTGATGGGTGCAGATAAAGTACTGTCAGTTTGCAGACTTGGTCATTTGGTTGGTGCTTTCTGTATATCCAAGAAAAAATGACTATTATTATCTTATTTTGCCTGATTACCTACTGCCTCTCAGTGACATAATGCTCCCATGAAAGGAGCAAATTCATCAAGTTTCCAGACTTTGGGTCTTTGTGCACATCTACCAGGCTGCAGATTGCTTCCCATGGAATCTGCACTTTCCTGGGAAGGCCAATTGTGACAGGTTGCACATAATTCCAACTGCTGAGTTCAAGGAAAAAAAGCATGGGAAAGATGCCGAAACACAGTTTTACTAGCTCCCCCGCTTCCCATCCCATCGCTCCCCATGCCAGGCAAGCCCTGCTGCACAAGAAGGATGGCACGGAAATGTTTACTCAAGACTCTGCTGGCTGGAATACCAATGCAGCCCAGCAAAGAGCTTAACAGCAAACAGGAAGGAGGAAAAAAACCTCTGCCACAAAAGAAACAAATAGCCGGAGACGAGCTTTCCCAGCAGGTACCACACTGCAACTCAGCGCTTGGCAGTATCTGAGATCAGCGCTTGCGACACAGGAGGCTCCTCCAGGAAAACAAGCTCCAGGTTCCTATCACTTATAAAGGCAGGACCACCGGTTATTGTCAGTGGATGTGAAATTGTTGCCCTTTATTATTCTTTACTAGCATCAAATTACGTTAGCCGAGCAGATTTGAAGAAATCTGATGCAAGCCGAAGGCTGCTCTAAATACTGATGTGAAAAGATGCATTTTGCATGCAGTGAAAGCAGAGCATGAGCTGTCGTCTGTACTTAGTTTAATTCATGTGTTGTCCTTTATAACAGTGAAAGCCTTTATCAAGAAGAAATATTAGACTCTGTGTATGGCCCAGATTCTCTGTTTATGCCCAAATAAATTTTACATTCCTCTGAAAATAAAGACTTTGAATGACAGTTAAAACGTACATGGGCTATTATTGGCTCCTGGATTGCTCAAGGAAGTTCAAAAAGAGCAGACACAGGAATCTATTAGGCAACATTTTCTCTGCATTGAAACCTCTAAGATAATGAATGACTTGGAAAAAGCAAGAAGATTGTTATCATCCTTAACGGTTTGACCCGCTGGGCTGCTTCCAGTAAACAAGTGGTTTTGTGATAATTTTACAGAAGTGATTAAAATAAGTAAAGAGTCACTTGAATTATTTTTTTCCTTCCCTGTTTGTGAATACATGTGTGCTAGTTAGCCAAAAGTCCCCGCTGACAGAAAATATTGCAGCAAGACAGGAGCAGTAGTTGAAAAAAAAAAAATGCTCTGTTAGTCTTATCTGCCATCAATTGTCCACAGAGAGAGGGAATGACAATGTTGCACAACAGATATTGATACAGATTCCTCTGTTCTGTACAGTCAAGAAGTCTGTTCCCACATGTAAGTGTATTACTTTAGTGCTGGTTTTACAGGTGAAGGGGAAATTCTGGCAGTCCTCACCCAGAAGTCAATAAAAGGAGAAATTCAGCCTTTCCCTGCTGGCAAGCCATACTGTGCCCCCACTGACCCAGCAGGTTAGAGCATGGTCCTGCTCATAAAATACGCAACAGTCTTCATTTGTGGGTCAGTGACTGAACCTGGAGCAAATCTAGATTGTAAACTACAATCCACAGCCACCAAGTGGCAGATACATCTCAATCCATGACATCAGCTGCCTGCCTCTTACCCAGACAAACTGCACTTCTACAAGATATCCAGCAACACTATTCAGCCCTTGGTCCCTCCAAAGATGCCAACCATGAACTATTTCTTAAATCATGAACAGCAACTGCTGTGGTAAAATAGTTTGGGGTGGGTTTTTTTTTTTTTCTTTTTTAATTTCAAGCTGGAATATTCCTTTTCACCAACAAAGATGCACAGGCAGCGAGCAAAGAAGTGAATTAAGCACATGTTTTTAACTGTACTGGGCAACTGCATTGCTTGCGATTCTTATTATTCCATGAAATGCCCGTATATTAGTGCAGTATCTTTTAGGGAACCAATACTTGTTTACAATGTATTTCCAGATATTTTAAAAGATTTTTGGTGAGTTGGCTGGGTTAGAAATTTCTGAAGCTCTAAACACACCTACCAAATGAAAATTGCCTCCAAGTATGTCCAAAGTAACAGACTTCTTAGCAAAGAACCACTAACAAAACAGGATGACACTGCACGAGAAACTTGCTAAAGAGTGAGTTTTCCCCTCCCCTTGTTCCTTACACCACTGCTTTTATTACACAAAAAAAAAAAATTATCACAAAAAAAACCCATGCACCAGTCTCTCTACAGTTACACTCGTGCAAGCCATGTGGAGAACACTGCACACAGTGGGGATTGGGAAAACCAGTGGAATTCAAAGCAGAAATAAAATAGCAGCAGTTGTATCTACACTGTAATTCATCTCCTCACTACCTCCCTGTTTAGTATCTCAACCAAGTGTTAAGGATTCAGTTCACTAGAGGTACCTAAGCTGGAGCACTTCCCAAGAACATGGGATAGACCGCAAGAGCAGGGATCTCTCATGGGTCCATCGCCACAGGAACAAGGCTGTATTAACAGGGCAGCAGATGGAACAAAGTTGTCCTAACAGAAGCAGAAAAATGTATTTACTTCCACTGCTCTTCTGGGCATTTGGGGAGGCAGAGCAGGGGAAAATGGTGAAATGAATATCCAACACCAGACAAAAACCATGCATGAAGTCTGATAAAAACTGAGTCTGAGTGAGGAAATGGTGTACCTATTGCATACAAGAGTAAAAATGCAGATACACAGCTCAACAAGCAGGGAAAGTGCAGTCATGTGTGCCAACTGCAAGGCAACTCTGTCATGAAAAAATCTGACAAGTATTTGCAGGAAATTGTTTAACACCAGATCTTGACTGTAAGTCTGACATGCATTGAGAGGGGGAAAAAAAAAAGTCTTTAAGAAGCGGCATCTAATTACTCACAGAACGTTTTAATTGCTATTACAGAGCAGTAGCTTTTAGTTACAGATCTTATTAATACAAATATGATCTGATCTGATCATGATCATTAGGATTTACTGTAGTGATCTTGTTCACCACCACAGTGTCTTTGTATTTAAAGTAAAATGTCATTAAAAAGCCATGGGAACTTCATCATTAATGTGTGGGTAGTGTAATCTTAATTTCCTCCTGCAGATAATGAACTGAGACCAATCATGCAAGATTTTCCAGTATGTAAAACAACTGTCACTTTTCATTATGAAGAATATGAAGCCAAAGGAACACTGAAATAACAAGGCTGAAACAATTTTCCAGATTTAGAAAATCCCAAGCCACGCTTTGTCTGGGAGCACTTCTTTCCAGGGCTAAATTTTCCCAGGGATTCTAAAAACAAGGTGTAATGTCCCTTTGTTCAGAGTTCAATTCTGGGTCTGTGAGTAAGCTAACAATAGCCTATTCAGCCTACCTCTCATGCAGATAATGGTACAATTTCAAGTGTCTGGCAGTTTTTATTTATTTAAGAAAACTGACTGAAGATCAGTGCAATTGCCAGAGGCTAAAGGTCTTAGTTCTTGATAATGCAAAAACGGTCAAGCAGATTTAATGGCAAAATGTCTAAAAGCAAGAGTAATGCATGACTCAGAAAAGGGAGTTACAGGGGGGAAAAAATTATCTTCAATAATAACTTATGTCAAGCAAGTGCAGACTCTGACATCAGCACATATGGACATGAAGGTAGACAGTCAGCTTTCAGAAATGTTAAACGAAGGTCCCAGACTCCCGAGATCCTGAGCATTTTACAAAGTCAGGCAAGAAGGAAGGAAAATATAAGGCAAACAACTTTCTAAAATGTAATACATGTAAATCTAACAAAAGTTATATACATTCATCAGAATGTATGTGGTATAAACAGAAAGAATGAGGAGTTTATAAATATTATTTTTTAGAAAACATGGACAGTTTAAAGAAATGAACTCTGGATTAAGTCTATTTATCACTTATTTAGCCCTCAATCTCCTTCAGACTATAATTTCTGACCCAATCTTGAACCTTGCTGTTGGGCATCCTTCCTGTTAAATGGCATCTACAGCCGATACAATGCCCTTTATGTTTGTCTTTTAATCTTGTCACATCTCTTGGCTTCTGCTTTGGTGTTCGATAGTTCACCTTTTGTCTGATTGCTGCCCTTGTTCTGGTTCTAACCTTTGCAGATCTGCAGACCTGTCAGGGAAGGAACAAAAGTCTCTTTTCTAAATAAATAAGGGAACACAAAGACAGCCATGGGTCAGGTTCCACTGGCAGACAGGACAGCGCCTGGATTCTGTGAAGTCCTGTCAAGATGAGTCAGGCTTCCTCATCTGTTGGCTGGCTGGTGAAAGCAGATGAAATCTCAAAAAACTTCGCAGCCTTAAAGCTGTAACACAGCTTCAGGTGAGGACCAGAACACCAAAGCAAAGGACAACTGAACTAGCTCCCACCCCATCTGTTCCTACACTTTTGTATTTACTTTTTTTTGATCCACCTGGGTGAGGCTGCCTCTTGCCCTTAGGTTTCTCCCTAATAACTCTTAAGCTCAAAATCTTACCTCTTCTTTGAGTGACCCAACAAACTGGCATCAACACTTTGCTTTCTTCTTCCCTTACTATTATTTCCAAAGGTCTAGATAAAATAACATTTTCACAATGAGTTTAATAGTTTAGATCTAAAGGCTTATTAGTCAAATCACAAGTGATTTGAGTATAAATGAAAACATGGATTTGACATTTCTAGCAGTTAACTCCCCAGGACATTGTTGCATTTCCATTGCTGTCAAAGAGCTGGAGCAAGCTTCAGGATTAACCATGCAAAGCCAAAACAAGGCTTTGCTTGCTGAGGGCTCCTAGGGCTTTCCAAATACACAGGCCACACGCTGCAGTGCACCTCGAGACACCCACTGGAACAATACAGTCTCCATCCACTCGGCAACAAGCCACACAAAAAGAATTTGCAGGCTGTGTTGGTCTGCAGGACACGGATTGCCCCCAGACAACATGATTGAAGTGGTATTGCAGCTGCAACCATTGTGGCCATCATGTTGATATGAAGGTAGTGGAGGCTAAATCAAGTGGAAGTCACTGGAAAGGTTAATAGCATCCTAAAGTTACTAAGTCTTGCATGGTGTGGTGCTGCAAAGCCAGCTAACTGCAGCAACAAAGGATTTGCCAGATCTAGCAGGCATTTATTACCCCCACAGCAGAAGGATATGGCAGTTTGCAGTGTTCAAAGAAACATGTGTTTTTTCCTATCACAAGGAAAATGCTCTGAGGTTATGCTCCTTGCACTATAATCTCAGTGCTTATGTAGATAATCTGTAATACGGCTGTATTAATCAGTCTCCCTATGATGGTGGTCTTGGAAAGACACAAAAGAGGCATCAAAAAGGCATACAGACTACATGTGTTACTTAACAGAAATATTTTCATCTGTATAAAATGAAGAGTTAACCAAGCCACTTAAAGTCAAGATAAAGCTACTCCAGTCCAAAATGTGTCCCTCTAAAATCTGGTTTACGTTATCACCCAAAACAAATAAAGATTGATTCCTTGTTCCCTTTCCAGACATTTCAATCAAATTCTGACTCCTTGCAAGTCTCTGCCTGTCCTGCTGGTAATGACCTTCAGCCAGCAGACTGGACAGGGAAAAGCACACGGCACGTTCACAACTTTCTGCCTTCCTTTAATTCACCATCTCCGGCACCACTCTTGAATTATCACTCCCTCAAACAGGCTCATACTGACACTGCAGATCTGCCTCCTACTCTTCAAGTACCATTACTGTCCTTATGAAGATGCACACAAAATGGAAATATTTATAAAACTGTGAAACTCAAATAAGGCTACATATGCCAAAGACCAAAGTAAAAACAGCAGATGCCATTATTATGCATACTTATTATGTTTTACATATATTTTACATATTACACATTTTCCAATAATTTTTCCCCAATATTAGATTTATGTATCAAATAGCTTTTTAAACAACGCTTGGGAAAAGCCTGTTTGTGTTCAGTGCAACCTCATAAATTTGCAACCTCTCCTATGAAGAATCCAGTTTACAACAAAACAAACAAAGGAGTGGGTGGAAGGAAAAAAAAATACCTTTTTTGACAAGCATCCTCTTTGCTGATCCAGTTAAGGGAAGCTGGATATTCAAACAAGTAGGTAAAACGGTAAAATGCAAAAAAAAAAAAAAAAAATTTCTGTTTTGCATTGGCAACAAGTAAAGCTGCCGATGTGCCACTTTTCCAGTATTCACACACAATGTCTAAGAATTACAAGGTTTGCGATTGGAAGCTTTTCATGCCCCAATGAAATTTTAGGTGCTAAGGTGCCGAGAGGCAATTGCTGCTGCTTATTCAGAAAAGGTTAGGGAACAAAGGAGAAATCATCATGTTTTCTTCATCTCATATATTCACGCAATCATGGTGACTCACAGCTGCTGACGAAGCCTGGACTCCCAAGGAAGCCTAGGGATTTTGGTGTCATTTTTTTAATTCTGAAGTGAGGACAGCTGTAATTATGATGCAGCTGACACTCATCCCACTAAAACTAGTATGTGCATAAAATAGCAAAGAAAACAAACACACTAGAGTGACATGATTGCTTGGTTAAGGGACCAGCTCTGTGCAGCCTGCACAGACCGGCAGCAGCGCTGGGAAGCTACCAGTTCACACTGGTTTTCCAGAAGCTCGCTTCCAGCCAGAAGGCATTTCCTTCAGGCAGCAGCAAACTGCGCTGGTCACAGACAAAAGACAATCCAGACTGAGGCCTGAGGCGTATGAATATGGTAGCACAGCACTGGATAAGTAGAACAATCCAGAAGTAG
The DNA here is from genome assembly GCF_023634155.1 of Falco peregrinus. Taxonomy (NCBI): domain Eukaryota; kingdom Metazoa; phylum Chordata; class Aves; order Falconiformes; family Falconidae; genus Falco; species Falco peregrinus. The sequence goes on along the minus strand of NC_073725.1, from coordinate 80,426,465 downwards.
TACCTATCTAACTAAAGCTGTCCATACCTGTAAGAGAAACAGAAGGCGTTTTCCAGAGGAAAACTACAGCTCATCTAAAGCAAAACAGAAGACAGCAAATTCAATTTGCAGATTCAGCAAATTCAAAGGCAGAAAATAAGGATGATTAATCTCTCGAGTTCTTGCTGCAGTCTGTGGCCAGCCTTCACTAAAATGCAGTAGGTGTCTAATGCTTATACAGCATCTTTCATCCCGAACGCTCCACAACACATCTCCACTGAAATATTGGACAATTCGGTATTAGCACAAGCAATAAATAATTTCCACAAAAAAACCAAACCTAAAATGTCTTCCTGAACTGGTCTGGAAAACTGTGGGCAAAAAGACTTCCCAGTGAAGACATCATATACAAACATTAAGACAGGACTCCTATAATCAACATTCCCTTTCTAGAAAATCTAAACAAAATCTCGTTTGGGCTTATAGTTCACTTTACATATTCACAATCAACTTGCAAAGCCCATACAAAAAGAAATGAAAACCTGCACCGATACTAAATTTAGGTAAATTATGAAGTCTTTCTGACAGAGTTCTGCAGCTGACAGGCTGTGTTTCACTGATTTTATAGGTCAAATAATAGGCATTGTGATGCCAGACATTTGAGTACACGATCATTAAGCAATACTTTAGCAAATCCAAAAGAGCTTAGAAGCTACCCATATGGTCCACAGCTGATTTTAGCCACCAGTACAGCAAATGTATGTTGCTATAATAAGAGATACAACTCCTGCACTCAGCTGACACCATTAATCTAGAAATTACTGAGCAGAAGCTAGCAGTCCCTGCTATCCTGATTGTTCATCTGCAGCAAGGAACAATTTGTCAAGTGAACCACACTGGTTACTCAATGACATACAAGTCAGGACCAAGCAGCTTTTCAATAGCTCATGGCCATCACTGAATTACTGCGGTCTGTACTGTTGCTCAATGTGATGTGAAGAAATGGAAAGCCACACGTGCACATAAAGAAGTGACAGAAGGTAGAAACGAACAGGAAAGGGAAGCAAGGAGATCACATGTTTTTCTGTATGTCAGGGCCCTGAGAATTTCACAGGAGTCTGAAGTGACTACAGCTAACTGACATCAAATAAATGGTAACTCCCGCTGTACTGGAGACTGTTTAATTACCTCGCTGCCAGCATGGCTTGGTCCCAGACAGTGCTGGAGATCAGAAAGCTGCAACTGTCACAGCACAGCCAGAAAAGTTATGCAGGCAACAGATGTAATACAAACACTCACTGATCAGCTTAGCAACTGTCAAGAGGGTGCCTATTGATACCATGTAACATATATGTGTTATTGCAAGCAGGCAGTCCAGCTGCTGACATAGCCTGCATGCTCTCTGCATGCCTGAGCTACACTTGGTACTTGCCACTGATCGTCATTCTCAACTGCTATTGTCTTCACAACCCTTCATTAGTTCAAGCAAACCACACGCCAAGTTTCCCCACTGCATTCTGCCATTTTTCTAGCCACCAAGCACTGGTGGCTGTGGCACCCACCTGCCCAAGCCTGCTGGCCACCTCCTCAGCCATGGCAGGAGCCCACCCACGTGCCTCTCAGTGACGCCGCCTGCGCATTTCAGTGGCTGCACCTTTCCAGAGTACAACAGAAAACACGTCATGCCGTAGTTCTTGCATGTAAAGCACAGTGACTTTCCCCACACGGTTAGGATGGGTTAAATAGAAAATGGTATCGAGGTGAGGCATTTTCCAGGAATTATTTACATATCTCATCAAGAAGATTATCTTCTCCTGATAACCACCTAGTAACTATTACAAGAACTATATGGACAGGAGCACGTTGACTTTGCCATTCCTAGCTCCAGCAGTAATGGTTGCCTCACCAGCTCCATGGGGCAGGAAACGTTCCCACAAGTCCATGTCCCTCCCATGCAGGACAGCTCTGAGCAGAGGCCTCTGAGGACATGCCAGATCATTGCTGACAAGTGGACACCAACTCTAGAAACTTTCTTTTTTGAAGAATCACCCCTTTGTAGTGAAGTTTCCCACAGAAATGTCCACAGGCTTTCAGAGTCCCCCGTTGAATACCTGGCCTTACAAGCCAGCAAAGGTCACGGCATGGGCGGCACTAGCACAGAAGAATGCCGCACTCTGCCATCCTGGAGGACCCAACTGCATGGCAATACACAGTGAGATGGAGTCAGTCAGAAAATTATCTGTTCAGATTTTCTTTTGGAAATGATGGGAATGTGAATCAGTGAAAATGTGTGGTCTACTATGCAAGAAGAATAGCATAAATCGAGAAATAACTGAGACAATCTGTAAAATGTTACGCACGCGTGGCTCTGAATTCCTGTTGCCATTTGAAGGAGCGTAAGGGCTCACTTAGCGCTAATGAATGACAGTTTGCTGCTTTGCGGGTCCTGGGGTTTTACCAAATCAACTATTACAACAATGCTTTTTAACTCCACACAGGGACTTTTTTCATGTGAAGAGATATCCTAATATAGAAAAAGAATTAATCAAATCAGGGACCCAAGTAGGTCCCAAAACATATTGAAGTTTTAAACAGTTACCCTATGAGATGTGTACCTCCTAAATACTCTACCTTATTTACTCACGTGAACATACACACAGAGGGTGATGGTCCAGGCTGTGAAGTTACCTGCAAAACCAGGGAGGAGACATGTATCACAGCACTACAAATTATCCCTTAAGTAGGAGGGATGTGGGAAAACCTCAAGGAGAAAGGATTGCTCACGTGCTATTTCTCTTGGTTAGTATGTCTGACTAATCAAAATTATACTCGTGCTACTGTTAAGAGTAACAGCCTCTGCAGAGCAATAGCCAAAAAGCCTCCTCTTTCTGCAGTGCCAGGAGGAGCCCAGGAGCCGGGCACGACCCCGTGGCTCAGCACCAGCACATCTCCATGGGCTCTGCCCATGCTCTAAGCTCCCGAGGAAATCTATAGCTTATACACAAGCTATAAAGGCTAAACTCTTACATGATTTCTCAGCATCTAATGTAATGGGGTTTTGGGTTTTTTTTAAACAACAGGTTAAATGAGAAATGGATTTAATATATTTTTAAAAAGCACTATGATTAGCAGATGTCAATAAAATTTCAATTTTTAAAAAAATCTTCTTCCAGTCTTATGTATGCAAAATAGAGATCACCAGGAAAATGAAGTTCACTTTTTTTCTAAAGACCTGGCATTTTCTGTATTTGCCTTTCACCCTTACTAGACAGCCCCAAAAGACAGTATGAAGGGATACACCCAAAGGATAACATGCTGAGTAATGACAGGTTTACACCCCTCGTTAAAGATCTTAAATTTCATACGGAGGCCATGCAGGGTATAAAATACCAACTCTTTGCTGTATTCTCCAGCTAACCAGTTTGCCAATTTTACCTCACCCCTTCTTTCTCATTTGTTTCAAAATAATCGTTGTAGTTAGTATTTTGAGCAGAGACAGACCTGAAACCGACTGTCACCTGAGACTGAGGCAAAACTGTAACCACCACGATATGACAGCAAAGGAGGCAAGAGGGCAATCTGGATTTTATGATTTGAAGATCTGGTATGTTATATTAAGTGGCTGAAGTACAAACACGGAACAGATCAATGCAAATATTTTCAGAGTTAAAAGAAACACCTATTAGTACTGGTGGCAAACCACAAACCAAAAAGGTTTCCTTCAGTACAGTATACTTTTTGACTCAACTAAAAAGTGATGTTCGCTGCTTTTTTTTTTTTATAGCACAGAAAATGAATTGTTCTACAGATCTACCTTAGAGACTTTGTTCAGAGTCCTGTTTTTTCTGAAAGAATAACGTGACTGTCACACAGCTACTGAAAGAGCGCCCTGTCTGCAGCTGCAGCCCCACGGCAGTGGCCGCATGCTGCAATCGTTATCCTCCGGTGCACAGCCTTGCAAAGCGGTCCTTGAGCAAGCCCTGGGCGTCTCAGGACGGTCTCTAGACAAAAAGGGCCTGTGCAGGACCACAGAGGTGCTTTCAGTGCCCAGCCAGGGTTCGTGGAGGGCAGAGCCCAGCTGCGGGAAGGACCCAGCTTTGCCACCGTGGCTCAGCCGCCCGCCCAGCAGCTCCGCACAGACGGCGCATTGTCAAAAGGGGAACAAATCCAAAACGCCAGGCCAGCTCCGAGGAGCCGGCGTGGGTCTCAGAAGCACTGGGTTTGTTACCAACCCCTGTAACTGCAGGAAAACAACCTCACCGTGCACCCTTCCATGGTAATTCTCAATGTAATTCCTCTGAAAAGAGAATTGTTGGCTGCTTCCCATGGAAGCCTTTGACACACCTTGATTGCTCCTGCTAAAATTCAGAAATTCACACAACACTCAGCAGTTATGATTTAAAAAAAAAAAAAAAAAAACAACAAAAAAAAAACAAAACCAAGAGTACAGGAAAAATAATAAAAAAAACAACAAAGGAAAAACACCCAAACAAGCAAAGCCTCCCCTGTCAGAGCAGATCTTCAGCTGGTAGATCAGAGAAGCTCCACTGCTCCGTCAAGAACTGAGTTTAAACCAGAGAAATGCTCTGATGGAGTCAATTGATTTCCATTCATTTCATTCAATTGTTTTACAGGTGTATAATGGTAAAAGAACAAACACAAACATTTTCCTGGTCCTGCTAAGTGGCCTGACAGGCTCCTGCACCATTTCAGGTGGCAGTGGCACTGCCTGCAAGCCCCAGGGACCGTGGTCACTTTAGGTTACGTGCTTGCTCTAGAAGGCAGTGGCTTTTCTCAATCATACACCAGACCTTCAGGGGTACTTTATGAAGCAAAGCCCTACACAGCAGTTCGCCAGCAAGAAGCCCACAGATATTCCTACAATTTAAGGCCAAATTATATTTATTTGGGAAGACTTGTGCTTTCCAGAGCTGTGGGAGCTCTCTGTACTGGAAGGGGTGGGGTGAGCCCTGGCTGGGACAGAGCCTGGCTCGGGGGCTGATGAAATCATCTCTTCCACACCCTCAGCTCATGGCAGCCCATAACCAAACAAGCAGCAAAGCGATGCCTGTTTAAACAGAAAACAGAGTATTACCTTTTTAACCAGCTCCACAGAAAGTCCCGCAGCAAGATGTGCTTGTGCGATTCAAAGTACATGTACCTTGATTCTAATGCAGTTTTATCTCTGAAGAGAAATTCTGCTAGTCGATAAGAGTCAGCACAGCCTACACTTAACAGTCGAATGGAAGCAGCTCTGTAAATCCCAAAGGATTACTGGAAACAAATTATAATGAGCACATCACCAGCATAATTACACTGCAACTCAAGAAGCAAAGAACAGAAAGTTTCATGTTCTTTGTTGCTAACTAAAAATCTTAAAGTAACAGTTGCAAAAAGTTTAGGTGGCCAATTACTGCATATCACTTGTTTCTAGATGCAAGATTAGGCAATGAGAATTTCCTTGCATAGCTGCCAGGGTTGCTCAAACCGCTGGGAGGCTGGTGCCTCCTCCCTGCAGCCCAAGAACCGTTGGCCACTGCTGAAAGCAGCAGAAAGACCTCTGCAGCATTTACGCAATCAGGATTTGCATGGTAATTAGTTATTTAAATTCATGTTCAGTAACACATTTTCTGTAGCAACGTAACAGCCACAAGACAGGATTATGCAAGTCCAATGACACTGCAGGTGATTTTACACCAAATAAAGCAGTTTTTACAATCCTGCTGTTCAGATGCACCGCTGTTGAGCTTGAGAGAGATCAGAATTACTAACCACATCTATACATACTAAAAATCCATAGGTTGTATCAGTCCACCCCTCCAAGATACTTCCAAGGTGTCTCTCGGGGTCAGACAAACACCAGAGAGCACTTACTGGCAGATGGAATGTGTGGACACGTTTGCCCCCCACTGCCCCAAATCTGTGCAATTCCCCTTAAACCCACGTGAGCACAGACCGTTCCTGCCCCCAACAAACCTGCCTGCTGCACTTCTCCATCTTGCTTCTTTTGGGCAATTCTAGCTTCAGTTTCAAATGGTGCTCTGCAGAATATGAATGTACAGAATCAATGTACATTTTTGACAATGAGAGCATTTATGCTTGCCATACAACTTATTTATGTCTGATATATTAAGTATTTATAAAAGCCAACGATCCCTTAACTGCATGACAGTAGTCTGCTGCTCTCTATTTATTCCAATCAGAAATTTCTGGGTTTATTTATGAAAGAAATTCTGTAAAGCGTGCCAACCTGAAAGCCATGACACTTAAAGATCTTTTACAAAGAATAAGTAGTTTTCATCAACAGAAGAGTGTTTTGGCTTGCCTCTGAGGTGAAAAGACTAATGTAAAAGTCTGATGATGCTGTGTTTTCTGAACCTGCAAATTCTCTGCCCATTTTCAGCTCGTCCCAGTGGTGTAAGTGATATTGAGCTTACTAACTGCCCCAACTTTTTTTGTTGTTTTCAAGACATTTCCTGAAATACAAAGTTAAGCAAATGCGGCAACCATTTCAACTTATAGCAAAATCAGCAATTTTTGGCAGTGGAGGAAGGCAATGTAATAATTAACAGCTCCCCCTCAGGTTTTGTGCAGAGAACTTCATATAATCAGCATGTTGCCTGCTAAGTCTATATTTTCTCTTACAGGAATTCAAAGTGGTGTGAACATACTGTGTCAGAAGCAGTAAAATAAAACAAGTTGGTTCCATTATACTGTGATTGCAGAACTAGCAGGAAGACATCCTGACTCCACAATGCCCATCAGTCACTGGACCTAAATACTGGCAGAAATCACATCCAGAAACCCAGCTGCTGCAGCAGGTCACACATTTACTGCCATCTCAGATTTCCTCTATTCTAAAATTCTCTGGGTTTAACTGTGGAAGCACTAGAACTAGCTCAGCTTATTTACACCAGCTTTAGGAAACCTTCACCAGGTTACACCTCAGCATAAATGTAAGCGGTCAGCTAATTACTGCTTAGCTCATTCTCCTCCTGTGACTGATAGAAAGCAGTAACTGCTTCTTGAAGAGAAACCAGACTTAATTCTCCAACCTTTTCCATCTTACATTGATTCAGCTCTTCTGATTTCAATACTTTAACCAGCCTATATTATTTAGTATCTCCTTACAGTGTAAGTCAGTGTCCCTTCACTGCCCACATTGTGCAAGACCCAGCAGTGTTCTGGCTCATTACCAGGTTTCTTAAGCTCTACGTGAAACAGCAGCAGAATTCTGTTGGTAGCTGGATTGTGTTAGCAGGGAAGTTTGACTGGACAGATGGGCTGCTTGGTGTAGAAATGGTCCTCTGCACAACAGCAATGGTCACGCATGTTGGAGCTCACCATTTTCAGACTGAAAACCAGCCAGTACCGTAAGAGTTGAGCACAGTATTTTCCCTAAATAGGCTGAGGTTTTCCACCCCCACGAAAAGAAAACACAAGCAGTAACCCTGGATGATAAATGGTAGGGGAAGGTTGTGTCACCATCACGCATTATTTACCTTTCAGTCCTTCTCAGGTACAGATCTACTTCAACTGATCAATTTTAATATTGTTACTGCAAAGCAAATAGTGAAAGTGGCAGTAAATTGGATCTATTAAGTGCTGCTTCTGATAGAGCAAATGTGGTTACATGTGTTTTTAAGGGCACTGGGATTATATATGGTTATTTCCTCTTCCTACTTTTACTCAGGTCTATAAACTGGAAAATGATAGATAAACCAATGAGAAAAAATAGCATCTTTCTTGTCTCCTTCCACATATATTTTACAGGCAGAAAGAATAAAAGAGCAGCATAAAGCCAACCTTACTTAATCAGTGCTTTGATGTAGCCAGTTTCATATTTTGGTAACATCCAGCTTCTCAAAACACTAAGCACTTGCTCAGTGACTTCCACAATCACAAAAGATTTGGTTTAGTGATAGGGAGCTTTTGTCTTTCATGCAGTGTATCTTCAAATGAAATAAACTAATAAATGCATTTAGATTTTAGTTGAGGTTATTTCTCATTGGACTAGTACAAAAGCCTGATTTTTTTAGTGGTTTCCCTGAACTGGACTCCTGCTGTAAACCTGGATCAGCTCCTCTGCAGCACTACTCAAACAAGGCATCAGATATCAGCTTGGAAATATTAATCTGACCCTTCTAAAAATTAGGGAGAACCCTTCAGATAACTAAAAGCATTGAACAAAAACTGTGTGAGTTCTTTTACTTCACTGACAAGACAATGATTATTTTTTTGTATTTGTAAACTAGATTAATCTTGATACACACAAAGTAATCTGATACAGATGTAAACTCACTTCTACTCTTTCATTAGCTCACCCATAATTACAGCTGTTTTTCTGGAAGTTTAGTTGATTTTGTTTGTGCGTCTGTGTGTCCAAAGCACTGGGTTTAGATTCAGGAATCTGGAGTTTAGGTGCAACAAAACCTGTTTTCTTTAATCTCCTAACGATGATAACATCATCTTATTTCATATGGCTTAAGAAAGAATAAACTCTTCAAGCCCCTGAGATTTCCTGGGTGTATGCCCAGATGAAGCATTTCCCAGGTCTGTGCCACACCTGCACTCTGACATACAAAACCTGAACTTACGCTGCCAATTCTGCTGGTGACACTTGAGCATAGCGGCTCTGTCAGATGTCACCAAAAGACATAAGAAGTTGTATCAATTACTTTACAACAACATAGCACCAGCCAAATTATTCACATTTCCAAAGTCTGTGACTACAACCATTACTACAGCAATTATGTTTCTCTGGGAACGATCAATTTACACTCAACACCACTCACTTTAAACTGCGTGACCTACCTTAAGTCTGCATTTTCCAAGCATATTATTCCAACTTATCCCACATGCAATGATACTCAAAACCAAATTTACAAAGGTTATTAAGGACAAAGAGATAATAACTGGTAACTCAGCAGGTACCTCAACACCATCAAAGCAGGCATGGAAGCTGTACTTCTATCTCATGAAGCAGTTTTCCTGTATCTTTACATGGCTAAATACCATAATCTGTTCTGAAACAGATCTAACACATATGCTTGTGCAGAAATGTTCCTTGGAAAGCACAATTGCCCACTACAAACGTACCACTGCAGAGCATCTTTGAGCCTCTGAACAAAAACTCAGACAAACATAAAATAAAAACTCATCTCTTTGGAGAATATTCTGCAATTGTTCATATTTGGCAAGCACCTACTTGCTTTGCATGGTGGCAAGAATGACCTTCTCCTAAAAAGTGGATTTGCATGAACCTCAGCGACAGTAAAGATTATTTTGAAGCTTGTATTAGGGCTTCACACAGGATGGAATCTCCGCGTCAGATCCCCAAAGGCTTCTCTGCAACAGAGGTGGTTATTCTGGTGTTTTCCCCCAAAACTGGGCAATAAAGCCATCCCAGAAGTATGGTTATAAACCAACTTTACAAAGCAATCTGCACTTCATGGTAGCTGCTCTTTATCATTTTCCAATCAACACTAGTTGGCTTCTAATTGATTTTATATTATGTCCCTTACCAGAAGTAAGAATATTGTGTTTACTAGGGCAGCACAAAGAGGGCAGGCCTATTCTTACTGCTGTATTTAATGCTGCTGCTAATCATGGAGATTAGACTGAAACAATTACAACAGCTAATTAAAGAACAATGCGGTTTTTGGCATCTTTTCTCAGACAGCACTACTGGGAATTCCTAACTCAGGCAAAGCAGGGATAATTAAAAATTGAGCTCCGGTTTCCCCTGCACTGGCAGCTGGATCACGCTGATTAAACTGCGAATAAAACACATGAAACCAACACTTTGTAGTGTATCCAATTTCACTTAAAAGGGCCTTTAAAACTGAACCATAAACAGAGAAACAGTGCACAGCAAATTATTTAGCTGAAGCTAGATATACAGTCTCCACTGCAGTTGCCTCACAGCTTACTATCTTTTGTGTAGAGTGTGGGACACTAGTCACTGCAGGGCCTGATGAGGCACTCAAATCATTAAGGTCCCCTTCCAAAGGCATTGCTGTTCAAGGTAAACACTAGAAGCAACTGAGCACAGATTTACACACAGACATAAAAATTTGGAAGTCCCTTGGGGAAAAACATAGAATCGCACCCAATGACACCTCAGGTCATCACTAAAGGATAAAACAGGACTCAACCCCCTTTCAGCAAGACTCTGGAGATCTGAAGAGCTGGCACAGGTAGCAGCTTTTTTATGACAGCTAGAAGTTCAAGACAAATTTCCATCTGCCTAGTTAGGGCAAAACTGTAAGTAGAATCAAGCCTTGTCCAGGATTATCTGCTACTCTGCTATAAGATACCACTTATAGAAGAGCAATCACTGCATCCCTTTCTCATCCTCAGACCACAGCATCACCCCGGTAAAAATGCAGTTACCCAGACAGACTTGCACAGCTTTACTTTATAATGATGATAATAAAAATAATAATGTTTACTCTTGGCTAGCATTTGCCTATATACTTTGAGTCACACCAGAACAGTATGAAAACAAACAAACCCAAAGAGTAAGACATGAAGGGTGATGCAGAAAGACCAAATTACTTGGCTGAAGCTTGTTTTGGTATTTAGAAATCTGCCTGAAGGTTGTTACTGTGCTCTCTGGACAAGTAGTTAATGCTTTGTTAAATAACAAGAGGATGCTGTTAAAATTTTGAAAGTAATGTCAAGAAATTCTGTGTTTATGTAGCTTTGTGGAGAAACATCAGTATTAAATAATTTTCACTGATCCCACTAACAGGACATACCTCATATGAAGTTGATATCGGGACAACCCAGCTACACCAAGACTGTAAACCAGAATGAGCACCAGATTCCTTCTGAAGCGGAACTACATTTAGCTTTATATATGAAGTAAATACATTTAATAAACAACAACAAATAATAATAAAAAACAGGGAGACTGCACTCAGCACCAGCAGCACTTACATTAAAGAAAAGTGCTTAAGGGACAGGGTACTGCAGCCAGATGATCCAGGGGAAGGCATACAATGAAGGGGAAGTTTGCTAAGACAAGGTCTTTCCAAGTTTTCGGTAAACATTTTGAAGTTTGGGCTACAAGGCAGAAAACCTGCTAGGAAAAGTCATTATAGAGAGACCAAAGAAAGGGGAAATACACACATCTTCTGCCTACATACGGTCTGAGAGATTACACAACAGTCCTGCTTCAGCCACATGTCATGAGAACAGTTTTGAAGGCTGGCTCAAAGTTAATTAGAAGAAAAGCAAAATTATAATAAAAGTCTTTGTGGAAAAAGCCCAGTTAGCAGAATCATATCTCAGAAGAAACCTTCAGGTGCCCAAGAAACAACCAGCCCGGGCATCTAAGTGTTACAAACATTATGTTGGCTTTTGTTAAGAAAATACCATCAGAGTGACAGATAGGGAGCATTCCCAGAGAACCCTCCTGTACCCTCTGCCACGAGGGGACAAGCCCAGGACAGAGCAGCCAGTACAGCTCTCCATTACCCAAGTGTCAATTCTTTTTACAGGGGCAAACAGGTACGCATGTGAACAAACACAGCCCTACCTCAGCTTCATATATGAATTTGGTGAAAATTTCAAAGCTCACAGAGGATTTTCAGACCCTAAACTGCAGAAGCCATGGTGAGTCGACTGAGGGTTCACCATGTATTCTGCCCAGAATCACCCTGAACTGTCACCTTTTATTCTCCTCATTGCCAGAGCTAGAATCCTTCTTTGCATTTAGCTCCATTTCTTTAACTTTTATTTACCTAAGACGAACTTCCAAAAGTATTTTAGCACCCTGCACTGCCTAGAAAACAATAGCAAAAACAAATAAAAGCAGCCTTACAAAAAACCATCACCCTTACAAAGGGCTGCAAGAAGTGGCTGTCAAGTAACAGAGGAGAACCAAAAAGCCTAATAACAAACGTGGTGATCTGGCTAGTGACTCATGGTGTGGTCTTGAAGAAGATACTGCAAGTGCTTTGTGACTCCCATTTCTCCTCCAACTGATCAAATGATGACTGATAAAGACTGTCATGATTCCATTTTGTCCATTTTCTTGCTTAGTTGCATATATGCTTTATTACACGGGCATGAGATAATCTTTAAGCTATTTGTTCATACTGCTTTATTTTTCTGTTACTTTTGTTATAGTCTCTGGTAATACATAACTAGTTTAAACTAAAGAAGCAGCTTTCATATTTTTCTCTGAAATTCCAAGTTCCTTCTCAATCCCTGAGATAGTATCTCATGTTTAAATTAAATTTTGGCAGGGAAAAGCAAAGCACTTCACAGCTTCCTTCTACATCTAGCACCATTATATCTTTACATATCTGTGTAGAAGTAAGCTACACAAATTTTCCTAAAAATAATGATGCTGGTATAATTGTTCTTTCCAAGCTATATTCCAAAATCAGTTTTAAACTTGGAAAAACTATGAAAGGGGGATAGCTGGAAAAAATACTTTGGTTTTTACTTAGTAATAAATGCTTGAAAGGATCACAACATTTTATAAGGTCATATATAACACCAGTTAGGCACTACAGTAATGCATTATTCAGCTCCAGCAAAGAATATAAATCCTTGTAATGTACATGGTTAAAATGTGGTTTAATTCTTATTATCCTCTGGCTTTGACTCAAAGTTCCTGATGAGCGTTATAATGTTCAGACGATGCATATTCCCTGAGATTCTTTAATTAAACCTGTAATGTAAGACTTTGCCTCTGGCTATTGGTCACACTACCTGGCACTTGCATTTACAGAGATACCACCTACTGCTTGTGTTCTACTGCCCAGCCCTGAGCCGGAGCTCTGCCCCTCAGTCAAATGTGTGCTTTTGATATTTCTCAGGCTGAGGCAGACTGGTCCTTTGGGCAGACATTCAATCTTTGCTACTGCATGGTTGAGGTTTATGGCAAAAACATGACAACTAGGAGACTAAGAAAATAAAACTCCTGCTCTAACCTTTCCTCCCCCCCCCCCCCCCCCCCCCCCCTTAAGAATTTCTAGGGGGCATATGGATGCTTAAGACCAAAAGTTTGCTGCACACATACTGCTTCTCTCCGTCAATAGGACACATTTCCACTATGCCCTGAAGGCTGGTAAAGAAAAGGCCTCTGAAATTTGTATTACCTGGTGACCACCGTTATTCACACAGCTTCCTACTCCACAGCAGGTCAGCAGGGAGAACACCTGAACCTCTAGGACTTCTCTAGTACATGCATGCATAACACAGCACTGTGTTTAAGGAGTATCTTCTGTTCGCCTTTTCTGAAAATATCAAAAGATCTGGTTTTGTTTTGAAGTGAAGTGAAAAACCACTTCAAATCTCTAAAACTTCTAACTGCTAAGAAGAAGGTTTCCCTACTCAGCACTCTGGGTCTCTCATTCAAAGGCAACAAGAGCTGGATGCCTTTAAGTACTCTAGCAAACACCCTTCAGCATTTTTAGGAACTTCACCATACATCTTTGCACAGCATTCGTGTTCCTGTGATTGTGACCAGCCTAATGGATCCTTCTTCCCTAGTGAATGCTGAAGCAGGCATTTTAAATGTAGTTGTTCACATGTGTTGACTTAAAGTGCATGCATCTTTGAAATTCACTCCCTTTCAGCATTACTGCCAATAAATAATTAAAAAGCCTATTAAGACAGCAAAAGCTGAAATTATAAGCAAATGTTTTTGCATCAAGGGCCAGACTCAGGGAAACACTTAAACATCTTCAATTTAAAGCATGTGAGCGTTCAGATTGATGCAAGCGCCCAACTTGCAAGTCTTATTGTGTTTTACTGAGTAAGGGCTATTACCCAGCTCTGTAAATTATTTTCCCTTGTGGAAACATACAGTTATTCAAGATTTCAAAATATCTAGTGGAAACATCAGTTTCATAAGTAGAAAGACATGTTACAATTCTAAATTTCAGCCCAAGTCCTTCCTGTGATTTTGAATCTGAATAGAAAAATACTGCATTTTCCAAGCAAATAGCACTGACAGAATTTAGCCCCCACTGTAGTTTCAGACACCAGAATGCTTAGTTATTTCCATTATTGTACGTCTTTGTGATATTGTATGCTTCTGGATAAGGACATCAAGCAAGTGTTCTACTCCAGTCAGCACATTTACCTATAGAGAACAAAATAAACTGCCACAGAGGGAAGACAAGACATTAAACAGAAGAAATCTCAGTTTGAAAAACATTCAGATAATGGAAAATATCAAACTAGAAGTTAAAACCTAATTAAGAACGTGGAACTAGGAGAAAAAGCATATGTTGTCAGAGCCACAACAGTTACATCAGGAGGTGAAAAAGGAGGACAGGAAGGTTTAAAGAGGGACACGGACACTTTAAAGAAATAATAAACATTCTTTTGGGATAAGAGCATCTCTGCCAGACAGAAACCTTCCTCTCGGCCAAGTGACAAGCCCTGTTGCCCTCTACAGCTTGAATTTCCCAGGATGACCTTCTACAGCTTGCTAATGCTGTATTTTCATCACCAGCTAAGAGTCTGGGCAGGGGTTGGGGTGATCCCAACAAAAAAATGAAAATTCCATCCCCGACATCACAGGTCCTTGACCAACTCTTTCCAACTCTTTGCCATGCCCACTTTCCCATGGGGAGCTTCAGGTTCATGCCCCCTCACTTGGAACAATTTCAGCGCAGGAAATGGATGACATTTTCTGAATGATGCCAGTATTTGGTGTTGGAGTTTGTGGTTGCACCCAGCAACACAGCTGGGAATGAGGGAGCAGACAGGCTCAGCTGGCTATTTCAGCACCATCTTCAAGGAAATCATGGTTTTGAAAATAGACAACCTAATCCTGGAGTTGAACAGATTAGATCAAGATGCAGGACTGTCTACCGTGGAAAGTCATTCAAGCTAAAACAGAGCAAGAATACACCTTGGACCAACAATCCTTGATTAACTTCCTCTGCTGGCAAGCTTAGTGTAAACTAGGCGCTATGCCAAAGCCTCCCAATCCACTCTGGAGTAAATGTAATTTGAAATAACACTCTCGTATTTTAACAGCATGGCCTTCGGAGTGAATTCTCAGGTAATGGTCAAAAGTAGCACAGACCTGCGAGTCAGTCGTGATACTGGTATTCTATGTAAAAATAAAAAAAAAACCCAGGTCTTTACTAACTTTTTCACTGAACTCTAAAGGAACAGCTTCCAAACCAATGTGTATATTGTAGCGTACGATGCAGAGGAAAGAACTGTTGCTTCTAAGCTGGAACTAGAGTTTATCAAAAATACCAAATTTTCATACAAGACAAAACAGTGGGAAATTTATATTAAAAAGATTTTTATATGTAAGCACATATCCAGACACAATCTATAAATGTCTGTCACATGAACCCCCACATTTACAGGCATCACACAGGCTCCGCTAACTCCACAGAAGTTATTCAGCATTTTGCTGTCACTTGAGACAACCTACAGGCAGTGGACACGACCTGAATGTCCACCTTCTGGTGTCACAACAAACAGCTGCACACCAAAGACCTCTGCTTCCCATGGGACAGGGGCCAGCTGCTTTGTCAAACACGTAGGCTACTCATACTCATGTCCTGTGGAAGAGCTCCTCATGGTCACTACTGCTGAGTATGGTCCCGAACAAGAGTTTCATCTGAATTTTATTGTCTCTGAAGCTTACAGCCTTCCCAAGCCTGTCAGAGTTTGCTTCAGGTGAGCTGGAAGCATGGCAGGATTCACAGCCCTCCCACAGGGAACCCAGAGAAGTTCTGCCCAGCAAACATCCACCCACCAAAAACCTACAGACCTCCCAGCTGCAACCGGAGCAGCTCCTCCTGCACCACACAACCTGCAATCAGGTACCTTTTAATTAAACCCCACCACGCTGCACTAAATCATTTCCTTATGAATGGTCAAGTTATTTGCATGCTAAATCTTCCACACAAACGAGCGCACCACTGACAGTAACAGCACATGCAGATCTCCAGCGCTTTCTGGCCCAAGCTGCCAACGGCCATAGGACCAGGGAAGTCACAAAGGGACTCCTGCACAGCGTGACACAGCAAGTCCGGAGCAGAGACCAGGCTGTGCTTTAACGGAGGGTCCACATCAGAATTTAAAAATAAGATCATCAGTTTTATGAAAGGCTGGGCTGTAAGAATACAGAGATATTTAACTGGAGAAAAAACTACGAACGGGAAAAGAATTTTAGTTCAATGTCTAAAATAAAAAGGCAATGACCTCCATTTACGCTACACTTCTGTGTTTTCAGAGGCAAAGGAATAGGAAGCAAACCTTGAGAAAGGTTAGCATGAGCCTGATCTGGCACTTACCAATAAAGCATCATCGATTTGTTATTTAAGTTCTCTTTTGCTTTTTTTGCGCCCGCCGCCCCCCCCCCCCTTTTTTTTTTTTTGACACAATTAACCAAAACTAACTTTTGGACCTTTGTAAGACACTGTCCAGCTACCAAGCATCATGCTATAAGTGCCAACGAAACTTCAAAGCTGAGCCGCCAGAAAGGTGCTGCAGAAGCAGCAATCAAACGTTGCATGTTTCCTGCCTACCAAGAAACCAAACGCTGTTGAAGGCCACAACCAAATTATCATCTGGATAATTTGCAAATAACGAACTTAGTGTCATTTTATAGGCACTAAGTGCTTGCTCTTTTAATATCATGATTTTATTATCAGCATTTATTAAAGGTATTTTGTTTGCTGTATGTAAACTCAAACATTAGAAGACAGGCATATTATAAGCAATTACAAATGTTAGGTAACATCTACTACATAGGACAAAGTAAAATAAAACACCAAAAGACACAGGAACAAAGAAGCAATAATAAAATTTCTTTCTGGTTCCTGTGAAGTCATGGACTAATATGTATAATAGATTATATTACATGAAAATTTATTTCAGGTCCACAATTGTTTTAAAGCTGACTCTCCACGTAGAGCCAGGAGCTTATCAAACCTGCTTGTAGCACAACCCTTCATGGAAGGTCCTCTTCTAGCTTGGCTTTACTGTAATGCATACAAATTATTAACCCATTACAAATGTCAGCACCTGGCACTTGCTACCTAACAGAAGCCAGCACAACAGGCTCCCCAGCTGCTATTTCCACCTTGATGTGAATTTTAAAACTGCAGATTTTTTTTCTCCAGTGTAGCAGCACATACAAAATAGAGAAACAATCCTGCAACAAGGAGCAGGGAACTGACCCTTCCCCTGAGGGACAGCACAGTTTGCATTCTCCAAAGTGCCACTGCCCCACTCAAGCAGCACAGGGCAGCATGACCAGGGCAGCTGTGACACTGGCACTGAGGGGTTGTGTCCTCCCGGCCCAAGGAGAGGGTCCCTCTGGGGCTCCTACCTCTCAGGGAAGCGCTCTCTGTGGGGGAAAATCCCACACCATTCACAGAAAAAAGCAAGGCTTGGCAGGCTGTTGTCTTTGGCTTTGTTTTGTTCCGATAAGGGACACAAGCAACGCTTTGGGGCAGCGAGCAGGCAGAGAGGGCACGTTGCCGCTCTGTCCGCGCTGCGGTGGTGCCAGACTCAGAAGTCTCACAACCTCGGTATTTTCGCTGCATGACAGATTTTGCTAATCCTGTTCTGAGGCTGTCAGCTCTCTACATTCACACAATGCACGGAGCTTAGGCAGTAATACAGGGCCTGGCTTTAGCTTTGAAAGGCAAGTCCCAAATTCAGATGCTCTGCTGATTACTGGACACAGCTTCCGAAAGCTCAGACCCTTCATACAACCTTATCAAACAGACAGTTTGCTGTGGCTGGATGCGGTCGAAACGTAACTGATCGAGGAGTGCGGGGCTGCCTATTGACTGGATGCAGTCATTTGCAGCCAGGGCCGCCCTGTCATCATGACTGGGATGCCATAAAGAAGTGCTGAAGAGGAGGGAGAGCAGCTGGCACACGTGGGACACGCAAACCAAAGCACCCTGTTTGGCCTCGGCCAGTGCAAGATTTTCAGTCACAGAAACGACACTGAACCACACAGTTCCCACCAGTATTAACAAGGGTCCAGACCAGCAAGTCACAATTTTGGCTTCTCTTTCCTGAAGAGCAAATATAGGGAACATTTCAAGTAATCAAATATTATTAGCTTACTTCTAACTTCCCATGGAAAAGTGTTCTCAGACAAATTCCATCACTTCCATGAATGTCCAGCTAGCACCCTTGGGAGTGACTGTCAGCCAGCTGTCACTCAGTAGCCCACTGCCTCAGTGTCAACTGTAGCAATGAACACTGTTGTTAAGACAATAAAATGTTTGCGTCTTTTTCTTTTAATTTTTGCTTTGGCTTCAGCACTACAATCAATCCAGTTGCAGTCATTTTCCCAATCATCAAACAAAACACAAGAGTATGCAATAAAGATGTTACCTCCAT
Source organism: Falco peregrinus (assembly GCF_023634155.1). NCBI lineage: Eukaryota > Metazoa > Chordata > Aves > Falconiformes > Falconidae > Falco > Falco peregrinus. Next base: position 80,408,123 of record NC_073725.1, on the reverse strand, counting down.
AACTCCATTGGATTTACCAGCTACTAAAATGCTTTTATTGCCAATCTACAGCACAGTAAATTCCTCTTCTAGCAATACCAGTGAACTCTGACAAGGCAAAACTACCAGGACTGCAAAGTTACATCAACAAGTCTGTAAAATAAGGCTGACATGGGAAAAGGAACATTAATGTGAAAAAGCGCATGTGTGAACTGTGCAGCAGCACAGGCATGCGAGCAAAAGAACCTTCTGCGTAATTCATCCTACTTCTGTAAACCCAGAATAACAGTTTTAGAAGTAGGTTCTCCTTGTACTGCAGTCTCCACTACTTGAAAAACCTGGTAATTGCAAAAACAGAAAAAACTTTGAGTGTTTCATGAAAAAGTGGAGGTAGCCACTTTGAAGTTGCCCTGGCTAGAAAAATACTGTAACTAGATCTGGAAAATGATGCATGCAAAACACAGCTGTGCATGTCTATACTTATCCAGTAATTATCTGACTGTTTTTCAGACATTATTTGTGTGGTTTTATTTTCTGTTCTATGCTTCACTGCCCAAAAAATGGAATTATCGCTTTAAAACCACTTTGCTATACAAGAGCTATTTATGCCATTAAGGTCTAATCCCAGCATAACCAGAGAAAGAGAAAATTGGGGGGGGGGGGGGATGGAAACCAAAGTAACACTACAAAAGCCTTTTCAGTTGCATTTACCTGTAGGCATTACAGAAAATGATTAAAACAGAAACAGACCCCACATTTCAGTATCATTTCTAAACCAACCCCAAAGCAAAATGCATCCCAGATGTCTCCCAAGAAATGCCACACAGAGAACACTGCACAAGTGCTAACATCAGAAACTGGTCACCTGCATGTAGCTTTTCATTCCACCTGCTGCACACAGCCTTCCACAGCTACACACCAGTCACACTGGCAACTTGGCAGGCTGGCAAGTCAATCTGCATCTGACTCGCTGCTCACATTAATACAATTAAGTCACATCCTCAGCCAGGATAAACGAATACTGCTCTTCCTCAGTCAGGAGAGGCCCAGTGAATTAATTACTCACCAGAAGATCCAGTTTCCTGCATGTAAAAAGTCTCCAAAGATAAAAATGTATTTTAAACTACTGCAAAGTAAGAAACAGAGGTGTGATACATAGCGGGGCTTATACGAAAAGTTTTCCTGAAGTCAGCTGCACTTAAGTAGGTGCTTGTAATTAAGTATGCTCTCAAATGTTAGCCTAGGAGGTGCTAAATGGGGAGCTACCTAATATTTGACTAGAAAATAATATGTGAATTCCTTGTATCTTGCTGTTCTGAGCTGTTATCAGAACAACTTCTAGATGTATTTCACTTAAAGAATGGGAACAGATACCCAAGGATTCAATTAGTCTCAGAATATTTTGGTTTGTTGGCATCATCCTCTATTTGCTATCAGAACTGCATTAGAGCTTTATTTAAGCAATCAGTCAGACCTCATGTTATTAAATATTAATCTTTTAGCCTTTAGCCCAGTTACCATTATTCTGGAATAATCAAGAATTTTCCTGTTCTGTGATGTCATTTGAAGTACAGAGCATAACAGACAGTGTACAATAGCATTACTGTACAGCAGGGACAGGGTCATAATGAACTGTTTGGTTCTGATGGCAATTGATTATAATCAACATAATTTGTATATCATCCCTTCTGCCAATTTGCCCTATAGAATAAAAACAGGCAAGCACAGAACTACATTTTACAATTCTCTTTCCATCAGAGGCTAAACACAAAATTAGGTATTGCTGGTAAGCATTTCGAATGCTGTGCAAATTAAAAAGATATTGGCAAATCAGCTTCTGTTGGGAAATATCACAGTTGTCATATCTTTTTAAGATCTTAGCTTGGGAGCTTAGGGCTTTGGTAGTTGTACTGTTAAAGATATTCGTAACTAGAAGATAACTGTGTAAAAGCACCTTGTTTCTGAAACTGCAGCACACATGAATGGACTCATGGACAATTAGAAAATACCCTGTTTCTAGAAAGGGCAAGAATATTTTCTCAAATTAGTATTAAAAGGGACAGACAACCCACTGGACAGGTCCACTGAACACTTCGAGGAACAGAAAAAAATCAAAAGCAGAGCTGACATCCACAGAATATGAGCTGTAGTTCAGGCTTGATTAAATGAGAACAAGGATGCCTAGCAAGCTCTGGATGCAGAGTTCAAAGAGTCAAAAATACCATCCATTCTGTCACAGAAGCTCCCTTCCACATGTGCTGGGTCTGGGAAGTTTGCCCAGGCTGTACCTCTCAAAGATGAGATTTCATTCTCAGTGCCATTCATGGGACAGCTTTTACAAGCACCAAGCAGACTGAAAACATGCTGAAAATATCACATGTCCTCCAAAGAACAGGAGAAAGGAATTACATGCTTACATAGCACCCTGGTCACTGTGAGCTGATGGCTAGGTGCTTTTTTCTTTCACTACAAAAATAATGTGGAAAGCTTTATATAAGAGGTTTTTTGATTTATTTTTTTTAAGAAGTTTCATATTAAAATTCAAGATTCACAGCATTAGTAGAAAGGAATCTAAATGACACGTGGTGTGTACCCTCCTCATGCAACAGACTGTTGCAAAGGACTCTGTTGGCCTTCAATGCCAAACTTCTCATGGTTTGTTCATAGAAATAACGAAGAACACAAGTGCTAGAGATGTGAGTTCTAAGCCATATGCTCTTCCCTTCTTCCTCTCTGTGTACACGGCCAAATCACATACAATGACTCTGTGTGTAACTAAAAGCTAAAACTTTCCAAGATGCTGCATGAGACTGTACCTAGGTATCTTCAATGCAAATACCACCCAGTTAATCTTGCAGAGTATTTCTCATGTATATCCAAAAGGATCCACTCAGCAGATACATTTAAAAGACGTATTCTCCTAAACAGATCTAAATTCTCTTTGTGTGATTTAAAAATTGAGACATTTCTAGCCACTGTTTTTCTAGGTTTATCTTTGCCAAAACCAGTATATCTGATTAATAGGCAATAACAGCTCAGCAATTTGATTGCATTGGATATTTCTACGGGGACTGCATCATGAAGATTTCAGAGGTAAGTCCATGAAATCTACCTGTATTTTCATGTTCCTCAGCAGGAATGAAAACATGCTGTTTCCTCTTCCCTTTGACAGCAGAATGCAAAATCTTGCTTTTTAGTGACCACAGTGCACTGCAAGAAATTGCATCATTTTCTCCAGTGGCTGTATATCCCATAGGCATTTCAGCTCTTTACTCACTTCAGCGCCTTATGAAATGGCATGGGTTCCTCCTTGCCCCCCAAACTAATTAGCTGGAAGAAAAATACTTCCCTGCGTTTTGAAAAGCAAGTACCTGGAAGCTTACTTTATCTTCACAACATGATTTTATGAAAGACTCCATGTTAACAGTGTTACCAATCACAATTATCTTGTTACAAAAGCTGCAACATGCTCTTTTCTAGAGGCTACAAGATTCTTGGATTCATGTTTTTTTCATGAATATTGACTAAAACTGGAAAAATCCCCGAGTTTCTAACTTGAGATAACCGTAAGACTCAGAAAGTAATCCCAAACACACCCAAAACCAGACACAAAAGATTTGAAGTATTATTTTTTAGTCATATTGTTCTAAAAAACAGTTTCCCAGTTATTTAATGATTCTTTTCCATACGATACTCTAACAAATAATGCAGGGATTGTTTTCTGTTCTTGCTTTTAGTAGCAGATACAGTACCTTTCTGTATGCAATTCTTATCTACTCTTACTGGGAAATGCTGATTACATGGCACAGAGGTGAAATCATCTGCGCAGCCCCCAGTGAAGCAGATACTGACCAAGTCCAGGCACAAAGGGCAAAAGGATCACTTATCTGCAAAGGCAATCAGCACAATTAGGCAACTTGTATGGCTGCTGCTGCTGCACTTGTGCTCTGGATTCAAGCAGGGCTGACAGCACCCCGTCGTTCCCAGACAAGAACCAGGTAAAAGGTGCACGAGCTTTCCAGGCAGCACAGCTGAGGGTTACAGTTTTAAATTTCAGGGTTGAACAGAAGAAATAATTAAAGGTCAAACAGCTGAACATGCAATTATTTAGACTCCTATAGGCAATGAAATTATTTGACTTGTACCTAATGGCAAAGACATCTTGCAAGAAACACACCAAGAGTACGTTTTTGCTGTTCAAAGCAGCCACTTAATTGTGAAGTGCAACACCCACAACAGTGGCGCACCATGAACCTTCAGTTCCGAGTCTTTTATTGAATTAATCCAGAAATCAATTTCAGAGAAAGGAATTACAAGATAATAAGTACCTTTATTATGACAATTTTTGTTCCTTACATGATGCTCTCCAGGGTAGGGCATTTTCGTTCTAAAAAGAGCTAGCTCTTTAAAAAAAATATTAAATGAAATGGTAGAGAGGACAATGACAAACAGTCTCTTTAAAGGCACTACTGCTAGAATACAAATTCTGTCTGGGAGCGCTCAGTGTCTGAGCTGTTCTTAGAGACAGGAGGCTGACACGGGTATGAGGTGCTGAGCCGACACGCTGAATGCTGGGTATACGCTAATTACAGGAGGGTATGGAAAAGCAGTCTGGTTTTACTGTATTATGACAAGCACACTGCTGCTTGTACTCAAGCATCAATATTTACTTCACCAATGTGGGAGAGCACTTGTGTGTCATGGGAAGAGGTCTTCAAAGCATCCTTCCCACCGGCTCTTTGCCAATGTAACCCTCTCCGGACTGGCATCCCCCCTTGGCTAAGGTAACTTTCCAGCTGAAACCCTCCTAGCGTGGCATGCGTTACACGCAGGTCTCGTGTTTGGATTCTGAATGCGCATGTTATTTCAGCAATCTCCAAGTTCCACACCTCAGTAGCACCTGGGAACCATATCCATCACTTCAAAGGGAGGCTGCAAGCCACCAGCTATTCTCACACAACAACCCCAGTAAGAGCATCTTCTGGAAACTGCACAGCAAAAACCAGTTCATATTTTGACTTCTAACAACACAGAAAATTCTGACTGGTATTCTATAGTCTGGGAAGACTGTAATTTTTCGATTGGTTGGGTTTGGGGGTTTTTTTGTTATTGTCATCAGCTTAAAAGAGATGCTGCTGACCCCCAAGCGGTGGAAAACCAACCACTTGCCACACAGGCACAAGGGTGCACATCTGCCTGCTGCAGGCTTAGCACAGCACCCCTCAGATGGTGGTGCCTCCCTGGGCAAGCACCGCAGCACGCTCATGCTGGGATAGCACCAGCAGAAGGAAAACATGTGGCAAGATTTACCTTTCACAGATGAAGGCAGAGGTAAAAGCTGCAATTGGTGCACCAATTACTCAGTCCTGTTACCTGATACACAGATCCCCATTTCCTCCACCAACTGCAATACTCCGTGGTGTCCCATATCAGTAAGCCTTAGAGGGCTCCCCAGCATCCAGTCACACAGCTTTTATCAGTCACAAAGCTACAGCTTTGGAAGAAGACCAAAAACGAGCTCTCTAACCCAAAGACACTAACAAAACTCCATTGCTCCAAGGGAATGAAAAACTGGGCCAAAATTTCTCTCTGGGCTAACTGCTGCTGAAGCCATTACATTTGGCTCCTGGTATTTTTGTGAAATGAAGGATGGGAAGTGTGAAATGCAAACAGCCACAGTCTCATTGATGGAGATAGCTTTGGAAATCATGAGAAAAGTAGTCAGTCACCGCTGTTTCAGATGTAATACACAACCATCTCAGCTGCCGAAAACAGCTTTCATTCTCTTTGTTTTCTTCATTCTCTCCAAATTATGGTCAGTTTCCCTTTGCGTGACAGTGCAGACAAACATGCCTGAACCTTCCAAATGAATGCTGACATGACCTTATCAAACACCTCAAGGATGCTCAGGGGTATCTGGTTTTAGCATTAGGGCACAGTGAGATTTAGAGGTAAGAAATGGGAGGTTTGTTTTCAAACTATTTTTTCCAGTACAGTAAACCCCAAGTGTCTGGGTTTCACCCTAAATGAGTACTATTTTGCAACAGTGCAATGCAAATAAATGTGCCACATCCTACTCCCTTGAACACAGCTTATTAAATAGTTGTTAATCTGCTGCACCAAATTTATACATTACATGAGTCATGCTTGTTACGCACCATTTAACATGAAAAAAGCTAAAGAACAGTTGTTTGTGAGCTGTATAATCTCACTTACAAAAACAGAGCAGGGAGAACAGGGACTGCCCAACTGCATCATCTCTTGGCATCCTGTCCCAGCACAGGTAGGTATAAATGAATCAGACTGATCCCCAATATACTGCTATTTGATTAACGTGAGTAGTGTGATTTGGCAGGTTCAATTTGAACAAAGTATTTTGACATGATTCTAAAAGAGAGAAGAATGCGAGGGAATTACGTGAGGGAATTGTGCAAAAATTATTTTGTTTGCAGAAGCTGTCTATTCATTGGAAAAATATTATCTGAAAACACTTGGCTTAGCTCTCAAGTAAATGTTTTCCCTCTGTTCACTTACACACAACCCAAAATAGACCTTTATAGAGGAATTCAAAAAGAGAACTGCTGAAGCTGTGCTGGTTGGAAGAATACCCACATTCTCTCTTTAGAAGATCACTTGCAGCCATACCTGTAAAATTTGCAACAGTTGTACATCTGATTGGAAAACTAGGGAAAGGAAGGGAAGTGACATGAAAAATTCATGAGAAGGCCTCCATAATATGGTCCCCTTTCGACACACAGCACACGTTTGAAATGTCAACATTCAAAATACCAAGCAGAGCAGAGTCAAGACAGGAAACCAGAGGGCAGTGGAGTGAAAATCTCAAATGAGCCAACTCATCCCAAGATTGTGCAGGAAACCACTAAAGCAGAGAAGCTGCTCACCAGTCTACTCAACATGTCTCAAACACACACACTACTATTCTCCACTCACATCTGTCCCCAAAGAAAAAGGATGAGAATAAAACATGTGGGGAAACTTCTGCAAATTTGAGGATTCTTTACAAACCATGTTAGTTAAAGTTATGTTTGAGTTGGCAAAACATTAAAGCTGCTGATGTTGTTTTTCTCATGCTGCTTTTTCACATCAAAGAAAACAGATACCCTTGCAGCTAAGACGGTGGCCCTGTCCTGAATTGCTAACTTCTCAGTCTGGATATAAAACAACTACAGCTAATCTGAACGCTTTTCACCACTTCACCTAAAGAGAAATGCATCCCTAGAAACCGAAGTTATGCCCTGTCCTTCAGCTATGATACCCAGACTTACTTCCACCTCTCAGAGAGTCCCATCCCTGCCCACTCCAGGATACATGCCTGGTCTCAGCTCCTACATTTGAGCACCCCCCAGCAGTCCAGAACACTTTGGGATGTAAGTGTGTTGGCCATGAGACTTTGGTTTTGGCTCTTCTCACCTATTTCAAGGTCAGGAGTAAGCAGCTTTGTAGAGAAGATGGGACTCAGAATTGGATGTGGCTTTCAGTAGCACTGAAATAAACATCAACACCTATGAGCATACACTTAATTTCTACCTTATATATTCATTAAACAATGTGTTTATGCTCTCCCTGACCCCAAAAATATTAAGGCCCCTTGAAAGCACAGTGACTTTTGGAGTCACCCAGCACCCCTGCTGACAGTCTTAGCAAGGAGGCAACAGGCCAGAAGAGTAAAGGACATGCAGGCCAGGGAAGATACAGACTGGCAGGGCAGAACAAGGAAGCGATATGCTGGGGCTGAAGGCATCACCTCAGCCAGTAATCTGTGGCAGCTGTACCAGCTGGAGCTGATAATCTCCCTTTCACTTCCTTCTCCTTCAGGTGTGAAATCCTCACAATGTGCATTCTCCCCTAGTACCTTCACTAACACAAACTGCTGCTCTTACACTATTTTAAGTCAGTAATAAAATAAGTCTTCATTATTACTGTATATTTCCAGTTCTACATCACACACAGATTAGAACTTCATTATGTACTCTGTGTTTTGTTACAACTTTATAATGCCACTGTGTATAACTATTTTTGTGATTCTTCCTTGCCAGTTTCAACTCACAAAGGCTTAGCTCCAAAGTGAGGTCCATAAAAAAAAGATGTAGTAGGCTTGTTGAAACAAATAGCAAAACAGTCAAAAGCTTTCCCCAGAGAAAGGCCAACAAAAGACAAAGGTAGACATACTTATGCAGTCACTAAGGGACATTGGAAATGTGTGTTCTGAATAAACACCCATCTTCAGTATGCAAGTACCATTGCCTTTGCTGCCTCCCAAAGATCAGCGAGAATGAAAATCAATGATACTGCCTTGTTAGAAAACACAAGTCAAAGCATCAATGACTTTGTAAAATTCCTTCTGTCACTTTGACCTTCTGGTGCCAGGCATCTCCATGGATTCATTACCACTCACTGTAATGTCTAAAGAGGAAATCCACAATGCTATAGTATTTTAGAGTAACACGCTAGCAGCCGGGATCATAACAAAAGCTAGGAAGCTGAGTATGCAAAAAGAAAGGAGAATTAATTCCATGAATGGATTCTTGCACTGCCTTGAGCACTGCATCCTCTCTTCTAACAAGCACAAGTCAATTCTGCTGTTGTCCAGCTGCACACCAGGTCCCTTCCTCACCATCTGCACCTGTTTCCTGTAAAGAGTCTGTTCTCTCTTGCCCAGTCAGTCATGCTGGGAGCTACGGCTGTTACAGTTGTACCTTCTCCAGGGTCACCAACACAGTTAAATACCATAACTGCAGTGGGCAACAGCAGATCAGCCTTCTCTTTCAGAGGATCTCTTAGACAAAAGAAGGGTGGTGGGGGTGGTACTAACCTGCGTCTCCAAGCTGGTGTAGGGACTAGGAGGTTCAATCTACAAAAAGAGCAGATAGAAACAGCCATTACTCTGGAATAGTGGAAAAGATGGTGTTTTGAGCCATTACTGGTCCAAAGCAGCGATGTAAGGAACAAACACATCTGCTTGAACAAGGATGGTGGGATTATTATTTTTAAGAGATCCCCTTTCCAGGCACCCTACCATCACACATAAATTACAGGATCTCTACAATATCTGAATGTGTGAAGCAAGTTGCAGTAACCAGAGTATATCAGAGACAGATTAGCTCCAGAACAACTCAAGGCTACACGCAGGCCCTTACATCTTTGATTTATCCCTCTGTTACATTTCTTTCTTACATTACAATTGACTGGTGCTCCTGTAATTTCAAGGCATTAGAACCTTTTCAGAAAGTTGATCAGGATTTGATGATGAAAGCACTGGCTGCATCATTGGCAACATTTTTTGCTCCCAACAGCTGCAGTTACGTGATGGTTGTTTTATTTTCCATTAAAATTTCATCCTGATGAATGCCTTTCTCCAGCTCTATGCGTTATATGTGCAAGTGCACCATGTATTTTCTGCAGTCTGGCATCTTCCTTGGCATCAAAATCTGAACTCTTAACTTTGCTTGGCCAGAGGATTCAAGCCTCATTAAAGAGCTTCTAAACACAAAAGCACAAAAATTGTCTATTTAGCCAGTTAATTAAGAGATTAGAAAGAGATAACATCCCTCCAGGAGACTCCATCATTAGTGCTCTGGGACTAGTGCTCAAGCAAAATCTTTAAAGGAACATCTTTTAAAGTACAAGGGACATTTCAAACCTTAGTCCTGCTGGTCCAGGTATTACTCTGCAAGGTCTCGCTTTCTACAACATTCTGTTTAATTGGAAAGCCTAAGAGAGTGGAACCAGGTCAATGATGCTTTCTCTTCAATCCATCACATCTATTGAAATTAGACAGCTTTAGTTTCGTAGAGTAAATATTCTTATCTGTCAGATTATTGGGCTCCTGAGACTAATTTTGAATTTTGATATCCCCAGGTACTCAGGTCACTGTGATTCTCACTTTGGCTAAACCACAGAACAGAATGAAAAAACAGACCTGGCTTTCCTCCAAGAAACCATGTATTCCTTTTAATTATACCTATAAAGCAGCTTTTGGTTTAGTATTCATTGTAAATATACTAATGAAGAAACAAGCTGTCAACTCGGGGGAAAATAAAGTCAAGGAGGAAACTGGCCTTGAAACCCTCAATACATCTCTCCCACACTCAGTAAATCCTGGGCCAGGCAGCACGCTATATCCAGATGAAAAAGTCCATGATTACCTCTGTCACACTGCTAACTTAAAGGTAATCTTTCATCAACATGTCCTAACATCGGAGTAGCACTATTATACAAATAAGTAGATACTATCTGACAACTGGCCAAATGATATCAAGACTGGAAGGAGACTGAGAAACCTCAGGGAAATCCAAGTATCATGTAATCAGCTAAACTGGGGTGGGCACTGAAATTATCTGAAGGTGAGAGGAATCTTGTCCCTGGATGGCTTTACGTTTCTAAAGACAAATGGTGTCAGCACTCACAGCTCTTCTTTATAGACTTAGCGGGGATAAACTCATCTATTTTGCAGATGGAATTGTAAGCAATGCTCGTTTGGTCACAACACGCTCCCACTCACATTTATATCATAGCAGGAAGATCCCAACACTGGCAGGTGTGCGTGGCAGATATAAAGTGTGTTTAAACAGAGCAAAATACTACTTTAACAAAGAGCAGTCCCGCTGCACAGACTCCCCTTTGGGAGATAGCTGGATTTTCTCAGTCACTGCCAATTTTATCGCAGACAAAAGCTTTTTCAGCACGTACTGTTCACTTCCAAATGACATGATTTCTATAAGAGGAAGCAGCTACTGTATGTATACAACATCCTGGAAAGATCTGGGAGTTCCTGTAATAGATAAGGCTTCAGACTATTTAAAAGCCAGACAAACTAAGTCCAACGCTTGCTGAACAGAACAGATTTCTGATATAGCAGGGGGACCTGTTTCTCCCTATCATTACAGTCATAGAGTCATTTAGGTTGGAGAAGACCCTTAAGATCACAGAGTCCAACCATTAACCCAGGACTGCCAAGCCCACCACTAAACCATGTCCCTGAGTGCCACATTTACACTCTTTAAATACCTCCAGGGACGGTGACTCAACCACTTCCAGGGCAGCCTGTTACAGTGCATGACAACCCTTTCAGTGAAGCAATTCTTCCCAATACCCAATTCTAAACCTAAACCCACCTGGCACAACTGGAGGCCATTTCCTCCTGTCCTGTCTCAACATCTTTCTTAGAGCGAGGGGCTCAAAACCGAACACAGCATTGGAGGTGCAGCCTCACCAGTGCTGTGTACAGGGGGACAGTCACTGCCCTAGTCGTGCTGGTCACACTGTTTCTGATGCAAGCCAGGACATATCAATCACACACATGACACTGTGTTTGCTTTTGAATTATCTGAGAAAAAAAAAATAATGAAAATTTGACTTTTATGGGCAAAAGTAGCAACAAAATAATGTACATTTCTCCCTCCCCATTTCCCACTTTCTTGCACCAGCACAGTTGCTAGAGATGGTGTAGGTTTGGGGGTTTTATCCCTTTCTCCCAACAGCAGTTCACACCATGTAACATCACTGCCTCTCCGCACCCACTGACTGTGAAACAAAAATGAAGAGACTTTGCCAGTTTGTTGCTGGATTCTGCCTCACACAGAGGCAGCTGCTTTCCCTCAGATCTCAACTGCCCACTCTGCTTTTCTGCTTCACTCATGCGGTTACAAGTACTGCACTCATCACAGCTCTCAGAGCTGACCTGAAGGTCCTCAAAACAAAACCACAGAGTCTGCATCCTAATTCCCCTCTTTAAATGAGGCACTAAGGAAGCTGATGAGAGTGAGAAGGAGGGAGAGCATAAACATAGTTAAATTCAGTTTTCAACTGCAAAAAATACTTTTAAAATTTGGGCTCAATGTCAGCAACCTAAAAGAAAGACTTTCACTCTTACTGTAGGAAGAGGTATATTCTTAAAATGATTTACCTATCACTAGTGCCAAATAAGTATGTCACATTTTGGTAAATCTCTTTCTCCAGCTCCTGTGTGTGGCCTGATGCACAGTTATGTATGCTAACAATAGCCCACAAGTGAGGGATGAGGGTATGCACTTTTTTCTTTTTTTTTTCTTTTTTTTTTTTTTTTCTTTTTTGAAAGTTACAGCCTCTCTGCTTTGTCTAACCTGCCTGGTCTCATGAATTATTAGCTGCTAATGAAAGGTCTGAGTCAGAAAGAGTTATTGCTTGTCCTCTTATATGCACAGAAATGCTTAGGAACAAACAGCAACAAACAGCACTGTTCTGAGTGAAGTTTTGCTTGGTCTGTGCATGTTTCACTTAAACTCTCCAAGTTACAGCAGCCTGCCATAGTACCACAAGAGTCGTTACAACTAAACAGTGGAGACATCGGCAATCGTCCCATCTGAAATTTCAGACTGCCATTTTTGAGTGCCATGAATGATTAATCTCCAGTGCTTGTGATCAAATGAAATCTGTCGTGGAACTGGAGTGTAAACAATATGTGACAGTACTGTATAAATTGCACGACACATTTATCACGTTTAAAGACTGATCAGGGTAAAACTCTTCACTATTGAAAGGTGACACTGAGTACAGCAACTCTCTGCTGGGGTCTGGTTACCGTATTTTTTATGAAGTGTTAATGTCTGTCTCACATAAAGACACAGCTGTTTTTACAGACCTTGCAACCTTCCCAAAACAAAACTAAAGGATGGGAAAACTCAGAGAAACTGAGGTACAGCCAAATAAACCAACTACTCCAAAGTCACACAGGAAATATGAGAGAAATCCCTAAGTCACTGTCTAGAACCTTGACCACAAGCCACATCTCTCCCATACCACAAAAAATTTAAATGTTTTTCTAGCACCATTTTAAGAGACATCAGGTTTGAATATGGTAACTCAACTTACACCTCAGTCTAGTCACACATATTTTTGGTGATGGTACAAGACTGACTGCAGAAAAGCCTAGTGCTTAGACTCAGCAAGTGCTGCTGTTGACCGCACTGGACCGTTCCTGCAGATGTGCCTTCCACTCACTGCCCCTTCTACCACTGTGCGGTTTCAGTCCTCATGCAGCTCTGTTCAGCTTTGACGAGCGTGGCACACGCTTGAAAAATGGGGGTTTTTTCACTCTATGAGCTGATTTCCACTCAGTTACTAGTCATCTCTTTCCATCCCTGGAGCAGCACGGACCCGCATGTGGCTTGGCACAGGGCAGCAGCTCCCCAGCAGCATTCCCAGTTGCAGGTGCCCTCATCCCAGAAGCACAGCAGTCACACCACAGCCGTTTTTGCGCCTATGTTTTGTGGAGCCAGGCCCTGACCCACACAGGTGAACCAAACCAGTCTGTTCTTTTTTAAATTTTATTTATTCTGTGTCATTTTACAGCTCAATAAGTTCCTCCCGCCAGCTTATGACACAAGGCACAGAGAGTTGTGCTGGTACAGCAGAGGGGTGGCCAGCAAAGCCAGGAGGGGGAGGATATGAAGGAAGAACCAGCAGCTGGCGACAGGGTCAGCAGGCAAGTAGCAATAGCAAATGTCAGCATCACCACCAAATACTTCTTCCCATGAAACCAGAGTTTCAGATGAAGACACAAAACATTCACCTGAAGGTGACATTTCACACATGCTCTCCAGCTCGGCTGCCTGCAAGGCAGGACCACGTAACAGCAGCTCCCTGTGTGGGCAGTGCTGTTTTCACAAACTGCAGTTGAGGGCTACAGCTATCCCAAGGGACTGTGGCTTTGTCTCTTCTGCTGACTCATTTTATGACCCAGGGGTTTGTTAGCCTGCCAGCCTGTGGTTTTTATCCTACACTCAAATTTGGCTCAAAACCTTTGTATATTCACAGAAACAAACAAACACAAAACAAAAAAACCCCAGGACTGGAAGAGACCTCCTGGACTGCCATTTCCCCACATTTCTGCCCATCTGTCCACTAGCAAGGGGGAGCCCACACATTGCAAGGACAGAGGTGGGACAAGTGCCCTGGACCAGAACCCTGGGCACCAGCACTCAGAGCTTCCCTGCAGACGGAGGAGGTGCAGCACATCCCTGCAACGAAACCAAGCGTCTCATTACAGGAAGTGTTCAGTAACCTTAATTGTAACCCTTAGATATAAGCCACATTAACAGCCACCTCTACACCACCCGCTAGCTCATGCACGCCGACGTATTTGGGGAAGAGAGACTTCCTGGTGGCACCAGCACCGTTAGCCTGGACGGGAGCCGCGGGGCAGGGGTAAAGGCAATCCTGAATTCACCAGCTCACATTCCTGTACTGAAAGGCAGAGGGGTCATGGCAGCAACACCTCCAACATGCCTAGGCACTTTCTAAGGGGCAGGGCTTGTGCAACAGGATGTCACTTAGATATAAAGAAAATAAAACCCAAAAATACTCCTGCAGAACTGCTTTTTATCACACTTCCCACCATCACAAACTGCACTGATGTCTGCAAGCAATGACTCAAAGGGAAGGGTAAGAAGGGTTAGCATTACCAGGGTGATCTGCATGGCACTAGCCTCATTTTTCTTTTTCTGTTTCTTGGTCTTAGCATCACTTCACAGGCTCCATAAGAGGGTTTGCAGCAAGAGCAAAAGATGGGAAGGACTCACTAGTACTAATGTACCCAGAGCCTCAGTATAACTGCTCTGCAAAGGATCCTTTCAAGCAAATACACCAATTCCATAAAAAATCTCAGCTTGTCATCACAGGCTACATAAATCATAATTCTATTATTTCTGCTGGACATCTTAACACACATCCAGGAGGCTCTAGTACACAAGGTGTAAAAGCTGTTAATTGACTTTTTTCCTCCTGCAAAAGGCAGCTACGAGAAAGGAAAAAGACTATAGAGAATGTTTCGTACTACGCATTAAAACCAATTATTCAATGAAAGGCTGATCTTGAAATACCAAGACTGGAAATTAGCACATTTGCACCATTCCTCACCCACCCCACCAACACTGTTCAAGCTAATAGTGGTTCTCAGGAAGAAATTACTGTGTTATCAATATACCAATCTTTCCACCACTTACTACAGCTGCAATGGTCTGGAAACAAACGTTTAGCGAAGACAGGATTTCAGCCAGTGCGGCAGGCTCCGAGCAAGTGGTAGCAGAAGCCAAGCCTGAAGCTGTACAACTTCCTGTTACACAAACTAACGGTGCAGAAAAGGGGCAGCCAACCTGCCTGCTCTGCAAGCCACATACCCTAATTTTCATATGACAAAGAGCCGCAGACACTTATCATGCCCTTTGAAGAGACAGAAGGGAGATGGAGCATGCAGGCAATGACAACAGCTTCCGAGGAGCAGAGACACCGAAGGATGTAGTTAGCATGAAGCAACCCGGTCAGGCTGAGCTCCTTCAGCAACAGGGCCTCCTGTCACCCAATAACAGCACAGCCCCACTGCTGGGCACGAAGTGTCAGGGCAGGATGACAGCTGCTGTTCAGTGCCTGACAGTGACCACCTACTGCATCTGGTACCCACCTGAGCCCAGGTCTCAGCCCCGTCTGTGGTGAAGATCATCACCGACAGATGGTGAAGCCCCAGGAGAAGGGAGAACTCCCACAGCGAAGCCAGCATGAAGAAGGTGCAGACACCTCGGAGGGGCTCCTCTCTCAGCTACTGCCTGTGACAAGGTGTGGCCATAAGGGAGGTGGAGCAACCCCAGCTAAATGTGCCAGGTGGTCCCGCAGCTCCTGCAAGCATTCAGGATGCTGGAACATGCAAAGGCTTCTCCAAACCACTGAGTTACAATTAGTGCACTCACTGCTAATCGCTTCACTGGTACACAGCTTAATGAACCTGTTCTTCAGTAGCAACATCAGCCCACGTGGCCTCTGCCAGCCCTTAATTTTGACAAATGAAGTGCTTGTGCGGCCAAATTGGAGAACTGATCCTAAGTAAAAACAAACCATCGGGGGAAAATATATTTAAGCAAGATCATTTCCTCATCCACTTTGCTACGAAACTGCAAAGAGTGGGAGGGCAGCTTAATCCAGGACATCCACTAAAATTCAAGACACAGAATTTCATCATCAACTCCATAATACTACTATCTTGGTCAACATCTTTAAGTACACAATACAGGCACTTAATTTGGATTCTTACTCATAAAATCATAGAATCGTTTAGGTTGGAAAAGATCCTTAAGATCACCAAGTCCACCACTAAACATGTCCCCAAAGTGCCACATCTACTCTCTTAAATACCTTCAGGGACACTGACTCAACCACCACTCTGGGCTGCCTGTTCCAGGACTTGACCACCCTTTTCATAAAGAAATTCTTCCCAATATCCAAGCTAAACCTCCCCTGGCACAACTTGAGGCTGTGTCCTCTTGTTCTGTCACGTTATCTGGGAGAAGAGACCAACCAACCCTACCTACAGCCCCTTCCAGGGAGCTGTAGAGAATGATAAGGGCCCACCTCAGCCTCCTTTGCTCCAGGCTAAACACCCCCAGTTCCCTCAGCCGCTCCTCACAGGACTTGTGCTCCAGACCCTTCATCAGCTTCATTGTCCTTCTCTGGACACGCTCCAGCCCCTCTACATCCCTCCTGAAGTGAGGGGCCAAAACTGAACACAGGATTCAAGGTGTGGCCTCACCAGTGCCCAGTGCAGGGGCACAGTCACTGCCTCGGTCCTGCTGGCCACACTGTTCCTAATACAGGCCAGGAGGCTGTTGGCCTTTTTGGCCAGCTGGGCACACTGCTGGCTCATGTTGAGCCAGCTGTCAACCAACACCCCTAGGTTCTTTTCTGCCAGGCACTTTTCCAGCCGCTCTGCCCCAAGCCTGTAGTGCTGCGTGGGGCTGTTGTGACCCAACTGCGGGACCTGCTCCTCCTTATTGAATTTCATACCGTTGGCCTCAGCCCATCGGTCTAGTCTGCCCAGATCCCTCTGCAGAGCCTTCCTGCCTTCAAGCAGATCAATGCTTTGGCCCAGCTTGGTGTCATCGGCCAACTTACTGAGGGTGCACTCTATCCCCTTCTTCAGCTCATCGATAAAGATGTTCAGCAGGACCAGCCCCAACACTAAGACCTGGGGAACACCACCTCTGACCTCTGCACACCAACTCTAGATATTTCACTACCAGAAACAACTGCAATCTCTTTAATAGCCAATGGCTTTGGTAAAAAACACTCTACAGTCCTTGGCTAGTAAAAGTAAATCTGCGTAGCTCCTTCAAAGTCAAAAAGCTGAGGGTTTGCCCAGGATTTGAACATGGCATACGTGTCTTCTGCCAAATGAACAATCACATGCTTAGCGAGCAGTTGAAGGGCAGCTCAGTTAAATTTAAGACCTGCTGGTTCCCTGCTTTTCCACAAACATAAAGCTTTTTTCTTGCCTGCAGGAGCTTTACAGAAGACTATATTCATTTACAGAACCTGAACTACAGCAAGACCTACTATTCCTTAGCCTGCAATAACAGACAGTGCCCAGAAATAGCACAGAACTCTCAAATGGCTCTGTAAAAAACATTACCCAAAATAAATCCACACCATATTACTGAACACTTAAGACAGACTGAATCTGCTGTCTATTAAATCCTGAAATTCCATTTACAAATGAAGCTAGTACTATCCCTTATCTTTGGTGTCTCTTACCACCTGAAAAATATCTGCTGCTACCAGCTCAGCACAGACCCCTGAACTCAGCCAGGGCCAGCGGCAGCAGCATGCAGATAGCAGTAGGAAGCTTTCCCAGATGTCTATAAAATATGTCTGGCCACAGAGATGCTGCTGCCCAAGTACTGCTTTGACATTCTGAATATGTTAGCTACCCAGGCCAAACATGCTGTCTCACAGATACAAGCTGAAAGACAGTTAATATTTTAACTTATTAACTCTGGGCAGGCTTATCTTTCAGCCTTGACACTTTAATACAGTATAGCTGCTCTGACACCACCTTTTTGAATCTGTGCTTAAGAATGATACATCTGACCGACTCAGAGCAAGAGTCAATTGTCCTGCTTTCTATAATAATTTATAAAAAGCCAGCAGGCACAGTGGCTTTGCTGTGTTGTTCAGCTGTCCTAACAAACTGGACAGTTTAAGACAGCAAACAAAATGTAATGGAAATGTGTAACAAGACGAGGAATACTAATCTAACAAATCAATATAACAGAGTTGTTAAGAGATGGCAAAGTGTACCAGATGATACTGAAAAAGATGTTTCTCCCCCCATGCCCCAGCTCATCTCTAAGCCCCACAGCTCCTCGCTGCTGTGAAATGCAGTTTCATGCCTGCTTTTCCAGCAGATGCTGCCATGGAAGGCTCCAAGAGGGCACCCCAGGAGGTACAGCCTGGGTATGACTTTGAGTACAATTATATTCAGGAGCATGGATGCGGGTTATTTGTAGTTCTAGTGATAGAAATGTGAAAGCAGAAAAAATGTCTATGTCCTTATGCAACATTTTCACAACTTTAATAGAGCTAGGAATCTACATTTATAGAGTAACCAATGTTATAAGAAGCTACATTAAAAACGGTACATGGAGGGAGACACTAATTCAGTTCAGTGTTTAAGCACAGCGTTTAAAGGAAAAAAAGAACTGTCCTGGCAGACGATCACTTCAGCCACCATCTCTTACAAGAACAATCCCAAACCACTCTGAGTATCATCCGAGACAGGACACAGTGCAGAAAATCAGCAGGAAGGCCGTGACCAAATTCAAAGAGCAGGCTCATTTAAAGTTTCCAGAAGAAAATTAAAGCCTGTACTAAGTAACATGTTCAAAACTTGAGCATGAACTGCGGAAGAGGACAGACTTCAGGTACAACAAGCTTCAAAGCAGAGTCAGGCGCTGCTACGGTGTGAACACAAGTCTGCCAGCTGGCAGAAGAGTTGCAGTTTCACTTGCAGCTATCACAGGCAATCGAGACTGAAATCTGTATCAAAGCACTTGGATAACTGGTGTCTGCACAACCCCAACAACAACAAAAGAAAGCAAGTGCATTTTTACCAGATTTTGCACTGCACAGAGAAAAAGACACCCACCTGATCCCTTGTCTCAAAGCAGAGTAAACCATGGCTATTTGGTGACAGCCACACTGTGGACAGATTCAACTCTCTGCTAGGTTCAGCTCTTCACAATCTTACACCCTTCTGCAATCACTTGGGGCCCCTCCAGAGAGGGGCGCAGCCTGGCACAGAGCCTGGGTCGTGCCCCGAGGCTTCCATCCTGCTATTCTCATGCACAGGATCTTTCAAAATAATAAACTGAGGACAGCCAGTGGCTGGGAACACAGCCCTAGGTCTTTCAGGAGGGAAAGCAAAGAAGAAAAAAAAATACAAGGGAAATCCAGCTAAAAATTCTGAGGGCAACAGAATGAGAAGCAGCCTGTATACTTTATACAGAATAAAGCCTGCCAGACAAATTTAATTGCTTTATTTGTTCTTTGATAGAGTTACAGACAGAGTGGATTAAAGCAACACAGTGTAGGTTCTATTTTTTGGATTTTTGGACAGCATTGGATACTGTCTCATGAAATCCTAATTGAAAAATTAATTCAAAAAGACTTGGGAAGGACCAGTGCACAGCACTAGAATTGAGAACTGGCTGCAGGACAACAAACAAATGATAATGATAAATGGCACTGTACTGGGATGAGGGGAGGTCGTATTGAACAAATTCATTAGGATTAAAGAGCACACTAACAAAATCTGAAGATTTCATTAAAGCCAGATTGTGTCTGATGGACACAAGCCTGCTGTAAGGTGAAGACAACACATCCAGCATCAGGATACTGCCGCCAGCTCCCTGGCAGGCAGATCAGACACGCTCCAGCAGCAGCCACTCATCATCCAACCCCCGGTCCCTCACACAGACCCATGCACTGTACAACATCTCCTCCCCCACCACTGACCACCCTGAAAATAAACATAACTTTCTCTGTTTCCTGAGAGTCAAATGAGATGCATCATAGAAATTCAGTCCTTGGCAGATGTCAGGTATGCAGGAGTCCACTGATGGGAGGAAGAGCAAGACCTTCTGTTCAGGCACAGCCAGAAAACAAACAATCCCACTACCACAAATAACACAATACATTAAATCCCACCAAGATTTGTTTTCCCTGCTTCTTCCCTCGTACAGCTTAAAAAATTGTGGGTTTATGGAATAACATCCCTGATTAATTAATTTAGGACCAGATTACTTCCTCTGCAAAAACTTATTACATGCGAATCTTTAAGACAGAAAAAAAAAACCCAAAAACACAACCAACCAACCAACCAACAACACCGCCGCCCCCCCCCCCCCCCCCCCCCCCCAAAAAAAAGCCCTAAAAGCCACAACAAAAAACTAAACCTGAGTCTTCCCAGGAAATTCTTGAGCACAGAACTTGGTAACGCTGATCTTTAAAGGATGAAATACATAAATAATTTTAAGTACAGCTGCTGATTTTCAGCTTTGGCTGTACTGAGTTTAGCACCAAGCTTTGAGTTTAATCAATACGCTACAGGAAAAGATAAAGAATATGCAGGTTGAACAGCAGTTTTGGCTCCCTTCTGTAGTTCTCATGCCAGAACTAAAACATAGTTTTCCCAAATAACAGAACCTATCCATCATTTTTATTATCAGCCTGGATGCAGATCCAAGTTTCATCACTTGGTAAGTTGGAAAAACTCTCATTAGCATCTGTGTGTGCAGGAGCCCGTAAGAACACCTCATTAACTCATTAAAGAGGATTCTCACAGAGATTAGTTTAGTCAATCCTTCATTTAGCTACCAATCCATTCATGTGATGCCATTAAGCCCCTCATAAACAGCCAAGTACTTAGTAATACACTGTAGGTGTTGGTTTTGTATCATTATACTAGCGTACACCACCCTGGTATCACTAAACTGGTATACACTGCTAATGTATTTATGCTACATCAGTGTGAAAATTACTGCTGCCCAACACGATCATGTATTTTCAACATAAATAAAACATGCCCATGTGATCAACTGACCAGCTGAAGCCAACATGGTTATACTAAAATGGGACACAATTTATTAATGCTCAATTCCATCCATTTTAAAGCATTCCTGAACAAGCCTTGTTCCACGTCATGCATTTAAATGGTACGGCAAGAAACAGGCACAGGCAGAAGAAAGGGTTGCAGTAATATCTACTGCAAAGTGACTTCACAGCTGCTCACTGTCTGTATAGGGAAGCAGTCCAGAAAGGAACCTCTCATCTTCATCCTTAATTTCCAGGTCTTCTTCCTTTTCCTCCACCCCCTCACCTTTCTTCTGTGCATCGCAGCTGTCAGAGCAGCCGCAATCTATTTCCTATAAGTAGTTTTCTTCACAAACAGCACAGCTGCCTCTGCCAGAGGAGCCTCCCTCTCCCTGCTGGAACAGGTTTCCAGCACTGCTTTGGCTCACTACAGTCGTGATGATGGGAGAAAGGCAAAGTCTGCCACTTCTACATATAATAGAATCATTTAGATTGGAAAAGATCTTTAACATCATAGAGTCCAAGACAAGTATTCTGTGTTGGTAAACAGCAGTTGTCATCTAGACATGAGACAGCCCTACAACAGCTTGATTTTGCACTGGCCTTCAGACACCACAGTGATGACTGCTCCTATAAGAACGTGAATAGTCTTGCAATTCCTGCCAAAGCACCTCCATTCACCACACTGCGGTCAGTACTGCTTCCACACATGTGTAGGTCAGGGAGATTCAGCCCATCTGAATTCCTAACTTTAATAGAGATGCACGATTTTATTTTCAAACTGAGTAATTCTAAGAATGTTAATTGAGTCCCACCTGCTTAAATGAATCAGAGTTTTAAGACCCTGATTAGCTCGTTATGTCCACAGTGCCCTTTTACACAGACCTCCAAAACCAACTTAATGGTCTTGTTAAAACAGGCTCCAAAATTGTTTATTGCAATTCACTTAGTACCATCCCACTAAACCAGCAAACTGCTCAGCTCAGACCTAGCAACTGCTCTGTTCCTAACTGCACAGAGTATATGCCCATCCAGTCCAGTCTGGAAAACATAAAATAACCTCTGTTATAGAGGATAAACACAGCAGCTTACTGGACATGCAGGAGAGGAGAACCTGCTGCCCTCAGCTGAGCTGCTTGGTCCCAGGCAGCCGTCTGGAACTGAAGCTGAGCGATAAGTGGCTTTCCGTATTTCAGGAAGTCCGACAAAAGATGCTATTAATGGCACTTGGGTCTGGAGGGGGGAAATCCTTGAATGTGAAGTTTCAAGTGACCGCGCATTGATGAAGTAAATAGCAAAAAAAAAAAAAAAAAAAAAAAAAAAAAAGAGTTGCCCACAGTAAAGGATTTTGTGAAAGGGAACTCCACAGCTTGATAATATCGCAAGCACCCTAGGAATCTGGAGAATGAGACTGAAGAAACTGTGGGGAGACTGAAGTTAAAAACTGCACACTGCATGGTTCATTTTCCTGTAATTCCTTTTATTCATTGCTATAATCAACTTGACATGCAAAGCTGTTCCAAATTTACTGACAGCTTTTCAGTTGACATCTAGTTCTCAAGGTATTTTTTTTAATAAAACTTAAATAGCTAATTATTCATTGCCTTAAACCAGGATATATAACAATGTCAGGAAATCATCTGTTCAAGTTATATCAAAAAGCCTTTGGGGATTAGTTCATCTCTTTTGTATGCTGCAGAAAACACTCACTTGTAAACAATTAAATCATCATTTGAAATCTGTCTACACTTTTAGCATCTCTGAATGTAGCCTGAAAAACCATATAAACAAGTACACTATTGTTGCATCCAGGATCCAGTGCTGAAAGGTTTTCCTCTATAATATTTTGTTTGGGGGAGACTGAAGGCAGAATTTGAGGGCTCACATAGGCCCTCTGTAAATCCCATAACAGCACATCTAAATAAATATAATAGCTGCTTAAGAAGATCAGAGCTACAATATTCTCAGGTTATGCTGAGAGCACAAGACATACCATGAGGATATCAGTGTATTTCGACACAGAGGCATATTACCTCCATCTAACATAGAATCGTGTCCGATAAAAAAATAAGCATTAAAAGTGGCCATAAGGCTCAGCCTTTGGCCTGAAACTACACTAACCAAACCTCAAAGTACCCCGCTTTAAGATGTAAAGCTCTTGTGTAACATACATGTTAAAAGAGATAGAAGAACATTGCTGGAGCAGAAGCATTTAAAACTGGCTTTAGATTTCTATTTGAAATTGAACCTATTTCTCCTTGGTGTCCTACTGACTTGACTGAGTTTTTAAGGGCTGTATCATTGTGGAATAACACAAACACAATGTAAGCAGCACATCCCATAGGAAAAAGCTCCCTTATAAGTCTGCCTTGGGCTGAGCGCTCTGGCAGTAAGTTACCAAGCCTGGACAGCTCTCGTTTGCACATACAATTATAACCGTGCAGCATACAGGCTGTTTCCATAATGACTTCTGAAAGTGAACAGCAGTATTCCACTACCCACAGCATTTCTCAATTTTGAAAATCTGCTTGTGCAAATACATACTTTTACAAATCTGGTCACCTAAGGTTTTTCTTGTAGAGTTATATCTACATTCAAGAATTTGACATTCTGTTTCTCTGAATGAAAAGTCTGTACAGTATTGAGATGAAAGGCCAGCTTTGCTGTTACCATTTCACCACTAATTGTATGATTTTATGGATTTGGTATCTTGATAAATGTTTTGGCTAATTCATTTTAATCACTACAGCTATATCCTTTCTATGATATAATAGCTGACCAAGTAAAGAAAAAAAAAAAAAAACAAAAAACCAAAACCAGAACAAAACAAATTCCATTGTCTTCTGTATGGAATGAAAGGCCAGTAAATCCTTGTGAAACTACAACTTCCTTTCAATTTGTGGAAGAAAACACATGGCATTCATAACAGCATACAGACGAAAGGGATGCAAACAGTCCACGACTGTTTCAGAGAGGAACTCCTTCATAGCCAAGAAATCTGCTGAGATGGTATCGCTGAGCATTAAGGCACAAAGCCCTCACTTCTCTGGCACTCAATATGCCTTGTGGCTGCAAAATGGGTCCTGTACACCCTCTGCCAGCAAGTCAGTGCCACTATCTGGGACAGCGTATTACTACAGTGGAAATGAAAAATACAACTGTACAGCAAGAATGACTTACAGAAATTCCAGTAGTGTTTCCTGACGTATTGCATCCCCATCTCAGCCACACAAGAAAATCTCAAGGCTAGAACTAAAGGCAAGAGGGATGAAACCAGTTCATCCCAAACTCCCAGAGGACAGAATTCCACAGACTGATACTCCACAAACTCCAGACCAAGCATTATTTTTAACAGCAGAAAAGGGCAATACACAAGCATACTCTTCTTTCTGACACACAACAGGTAAAAAGAAATAACTGACTCTGTTACCTGCACTGCTATCCCTCTGGACAAAAGACAAAGAAAAAAGCAAATTCTTATATTTTTATTTCCTGGAAGCAGGAAATCACCATGTAAGGCTAGCAAAGAAGATTTCTACTGACACTCACGTGTATTTGAGCACCTTACACAGAAGAAGCAAGTAAGTGCAAATTTCCCAGTGGGCTTCGTGCTGCACATCTAGCATTTCTCCCCTTTCTGAGCTGAATTTCAATGTCATTGGGGTTATTCCTACAGTTTGATTTTTGTTTTTGAAGGCTAGGAGCTACTAGAAAGTGAGGATTAAAATGACTAGGTGAGTTATGATTATGATGAGCCCTGTCTCAGGGGCTGCTCTATACCTACATGCACAACAATTTATTCTCGGCTAATGTGAAATTTCCACTGTCCAAGCACTGCACGTAACTGTTGCAGGATGCTCACAGAGAAAAATGCAGGGGGTTGGGGGGGGTGGGGGGTGGTGGTTGTTTGGTTTTGGTTTGTTTTTTTACTGTTGTGGTGAATGCCAGGTACCCACCAAAGCTGCTCTATCACTCACCACCTCAGCTGAAAAAGGAAGAAAAAATAACACAAAAAGCCTGTGAGTTAAGGACAGGGAGATCACTCAGCAATTACCATCATGGGCAGAACAGGCTTGGCTTAGAGAAATTAGTTTAATTTATTACCATTCAAATCAGAGTTGAATAATGAGAAATAAAATCAAATCTTAAAAAGACCTTCCCCACCATCCCTCCCTTCTCCTTGGGCTTAACTTCACTCTCTATTTCTCTGCCTCCTCCCCACCAGTGGCACAGGTAGAAGGGCAATGGGGGCTAAGGTCAGTTCATCACACTGTCTCCGCTGCTCCTTCCTCCTCAAGGGGAGAGCTCCTCACACTCTGCCCCTGCTCCAGTGTGGGGTCCATCCCCCAGGAGACAGTTCTGCATGAACTTCTCCAAGGCGAGTCCTTCCCACGGGCTGCAGTTCCTCATGACCTGCTCCAGCGTGGGTCCCTCCCATGGGTGCTGCCCTTCAGGAACGGGCTGCTCCAGCCTGGGTCCCCCACGGGGTCACAGCCCGGCCAGCAAACCTGCTCCAGCCTGGGCCCCTCTCTCCATGGGGGGGGCACAGGTCCTGCCAGGAGCTGCTCCAGCGCGGGCTGCCCACAGGTCACGGCCTCCTTCGGGCATCCCCCTGTCCGGCGTGGGGTCCTCCACGGGCTGCGGGTGGACATCTGCTCCACCACAGACCTCCACGGGCTGCAGGGCACAGCCTGCCTCGCGTGGGCTTCAGCACAGGCTGCAGGGGAACCTCTGCTCTGGCGCATGGAGCCCCTCCTGCCTCCTCCTGCGCTGACCTGGGGGGCTGCAGGGTTGTCGCTCTCACATGTTCACACTCTCCATCTGCAGTCCTCTCGCACAGCAACCTTTTCCCCTTCTTAAATACGTCATCCCAGAGGCGCTACCACCATCGCTGATGGGCCTTGGCCAGTGGCGGGTCTGCCCTGGAGCCAGCTGGCACTGGCTCTGTTGGACGTAAAGGAAGCTTCTAGCAGCTTCTTACAGGAGCTGCCCCTGTAGCCCACTGCTGCCAAAACCTTGCCATGCAAACCCAATGCAACTGTCCTGGGAGCCATTAATTGCCTTTAAAACACAACTGAGGCTAATTGGGAGGAGTCTGAACACAAGCCTGACATCTGCCTAGCAGCCTCGATCAGGGGAAGTTATCACTTCTTTAGTTTTTTCCTTTAAAAAAAAAAATAAAACTGAGGACTATGTACTTCAGTTTCTGATATGATACACTAAAGTAAACCAACATTGAAACTATAAATTAATGGCATGTTGCAGGCAGGTTCTCACCCAGGGATAAGGAAAAATTTCCAACTTGCTGGAACAAACCCAGCACTATTGGAGATGAGTGCAGCCTGATTATCCAGGCTTAGGAAACAAAAAAAAAAAAAAAAATCCTAATTGCTACGCATACATATCTTTTCTTGAAGATAGCATCACTGATCTAAAGCATAAACAAACACTCTTGCTCTGTCAGAGGCAGATAATTTACTGAACATAATATTGCTAATGGCAATATTATCCAAGAAGCAAGTGTTTCAGAAAATAAATAATAAAAATAAAAGGAAGGTGTTTCTCATTCTAACTGTTCTGCAACTGACAGGTGACTGCCAGGCTGCAGATAGGAAATTCAGTTTTATCCAAGAGGAAGCATACCTCAACTCATTCTGTTGGTAGCTTCTGCGAGCAACAGTTCCTTTAAGCAAAGGCAATGTACATCAAACATCTCAAACTACAAATGACAAGATCCCTACATTTGAAAAACAATGCAGTTTTCCAACATTATCTTGCATCTGGAGTAATTATGTTTTTACAGAAATAACAAGAAAGTTTTTTCCACTTAAAGACTTAAAACAGAATTTCCACAGAAAAATCTGTCAGTCAGATCAAGGTTGTTGTTTTCTAAGGTGATGGCTTTTTTTTTGTTTTGAAGAGACTACAATATTTTTTTATTATTATTTTTTAGAAAACATCTGATGTATTCTTACTAATTTGATTGAAAAGAAGCTGAAAATTTCAGGGGAAATAAACCATAGGTCTACTTTAACATGAGCTAACACTGTTCATGCCAGATCAGCCAAGAATTTGACTGGGTATCTTTTAATTTGGGACAAAAAAAGCAAGTCACCAGACTGGGGGGGAAGGGGGGGGGCGGGTTTCGAGGGGAGTAGAAAGGTTCATCAGAATAGCAATCATTGGCTTTTTTAAGCAAATGTCTTTGAAAGCAACCAAACACATACTCTGAATTCGTTCATTCCTTAAGTGACCAGGAAAAAACCTGTCCTGAGCACCTGAAATGGAGCTCATGCTATCTGAAGTCAGGGTTTTCTCAGTAAGCAAGAAGTACCATTGTACTAAGCTAAGCAGAAATGTAATCAATGCACAGCCCTTCAGAGCTGTGTTAATGGACTGAAGGGTAGGAACTCCATGACCTTCCTTAACATGCGGTAAGTGGGATCTTTAAATAGTAATGCATGGGTCTTATCCTCAAGTTCAGCTAAAAAAGACAACTCGTTTCCAAAAAAAGAAGCAAGGAAATGAGCTTCTCTGTTTTGGATTGCTACCCCAGGAAAAGTAATACATAAAACAACAACAAAAAAAAACCCCAACAACAACAACAAAAAAGGAATTTACAGTATCAAACCAAGATGACTCAGAGTACTGTAATTAACAGCTAAAACCTACCTTCAGGAGGGTAGAAGCAGAGGCCAGGGTGGTCTGGCTCATATTAATCCTCACCACAGTTTTCTGGAAGTAATGAAAGATCCAGAGTTGGATTTAACAACGGGAGATGGAAAGGATGTATGCATATACCTCAGAAAAGTCACTGAGTTACTCCCACTCAAACAAATAGAAGTTGCAGCAGTTTACAAGGGAGATCAAGTCCTTTTCTTACAGTTTATTTACCCATAGCAGGCAGAGTGTTTGCAAAAGGGAGATTTCAAAGCGAAGTACACATAAACTGTTGCACCCTGGAAATGGAAGCAAGAAAGTGTATAAACTGTGCTATAGTTTGTAACACTGATTTATTTTAAAATATTTTGGTCAAAGCCAGTATAAGCAGACGAAATTCCACTCAGACAATAAAATTTGCTCCATTTTGTATCTGGAGTTAATGTGTGGTTCTCAGGTGCTGCTAGAAAATGTAAAGTACCTCTATTCTCCAATTTCTATACTTTTTCTAAAACAGACTCTGCAGTTGTAAGATGTGCTAAACTAATGATCCCCATTAACCCTGGTTACAATTCTAGCAACTAACACCTGCCAGTAATTTGATCATGGGTTCCTAGCTGAGTTGATAATACAAGTTATTACAGAACTCACGCAGTATTACTTGCTAATTACAGCACAGATCTGCACATAAGTGGGCAGGATGAGAAAACATCACTGATGAGGAGAAAAAAATACCATCAAGGTAAGGGCTGAAATGTGTAATTGATGAGTACTTCACTGAAACGTGCTTCAGCAAGAGCTAGGGAAGAAAGGCACTGCAGAAGAAAGCAAGCATGCATTGCTCTTCCTGAACACTCAAACGCATACATTCAAACACCGATGTGCTGCAGCACTGCTCCCAATAAGCCCAAAATGCCTCTTTATAATTAGGAAATTGCAGTCTTTTGCTCCATCTGTATCCACAGGTATGGAAGTCTCCATTACAGAGCATTACTCTGTAGAAATTGAGCATTCAAGGTGTCCACACCCTTTCTACACTGCCAATGCTATCACAAAACTTCCAATGGACTGAATTATTTTCATTCCTATTCTGCATCACAACAGATTTTAAAACTTTCTCTGAAGTCACCACAGCAGGTCTTCTGTGCCTTCAAAAACTCTGTTAAGGCAGTAAGAAAGACTTGAGCTTGATTTCTGATGAAAAAATAAACAGGCAATTTTAACAGAAAGCTCTACATGCAATAACATGAGTTGATCACCTACTCAGGAGGCAAAAAAGGGAATTTTGTAAAATGCTTAACACATTTATAAATACCTTTAACTACTCAGCAACTTTGCTTTTAGCATTAACTTCTCCAAAATCTCCTTTCTTACTGCATGGGATGTAACAGCCATTAGGATGCTCTTCCCTTTCACATGCACATCTTAGGATGAAAACAATGCCGTATAAATCAGACTTCTACTGAACAGGGAGATTATTATACCACTTTACAGCAATCTATTACAAACTAATGCCTTCCAATTTAAAGCCAAGTATGCCAGCTGATGGTGTCTAAGGAAAAAAAAGTATCAGGCAATGAATAAACTCTAACGGCAATTCTGCTCACTGCTGCACAGGTCTTGAAGGCAAAGCAAATGCTTTCCTCCTGCACAATCAGTCCTTGTTAATGGCAAGGCAGAGATCTCTCAGAATGCAAACACTCGCTGTGCCGGCATCCTATAACATTTGGCACCAGAGCTCTAACTTTTTTATTTCCCCAAGGAGCAACAATTTTCTTTGTGCAACAGCAGGGCAGTGTGTCTTTCCAAACCTGCCTTACAGCCAAGTTTTACACTTTGGTGAAAGAAGCCCATTGAACATGCCTGCCAACACGCAGACCACGCTCAGGCAGCATCCCAGAGAAGCAAGGGCAGAGAGAGAGGGCTCCTTGTCAGACTGCACTCACCTGCGAGAGCCCAGCGCGACATGTTAACACTTGGGATTATTAAAAAGCGTGCTGGCCAACTTAAATGAATAATGATTATGAGGTTTTAAATGAAGTGGTTATGAAATTTTACGGGGCCTCGCTCTTCTTTTTCTTGGACAAGAACCTACTTCACTGAGCCCCACACAGTAACGCCTGTTAAGTGAAGAAAGCTGGGACTGACTCTTGAAATTAGCAGTTACACAGAGATCCAGTTTTCAGCTGCTCAAACTGCAGCTGAGACAAAGCTACAACTGAGACACCAGCTGAAGATCTGCCACGTTGTCTCACTATGTTTACACACCGCTTTTTCTATTCTTGCAAAATACTGGCCAAAACTCTTCTCTTTTGGCTATACTTCATGAAACAACTAAGATACTTGCTTTTCAATTTTTAGGAGGCCACGAACAGTTTCAGTGTGACCATAGGCTGCTGCATGGTATTTTCCAAGTACTTCCTAATGGGCACATAGACACAGTCAAGCCCATACAAGTTCACAATATGAAACAGATGCACATTCAGCACACATCAGACCTAAAATTTCACACAACAGTGTATTTAAATATTTCTGAGCTGACATGAGACACTGCTGCAATTTCATCCCAATAATAGATTAATAATAGCAAATACATTTGACAAACTTGTTTTGCTGGTTTGGGTTTTTTTATTCTGCTCATTATTTACGTAACTGACCTTCTCAATTGCCAGCAAATAGCATGGTTGAATGTGAAAGTATCTTGCCTAGATACCAAGGTAAATTCAAAGTTTATAAAAGTAAACATTTAAGGGCAAGTGTCAGGACCTGCAGCAATAAATAGCGTTTGCAGAAAGAAGGTTCAGTGGCAGTACTATTTAATTTCTAGGTAAAGCAACCATAAATCTCTGTCCATGCTGCAAACTGAACAAAGCTCCATCATCTGGATTACGTTATGCTTGTTAGAGGACACCACTGCCAAGACTGGTGAGAAAAAAAGATTTTTCTGGGGGGAAAAAATGTTTAAGTGGAGAACACCATTTTTTATGGCTTTCCACTCCCCAGCACAGGAACCATCCCCATTCTCACTGTTGGTCTCTCTTGCAGCCGCATATCCTGACATTTGATTTTATATTCTTACATGCAGCCACAAAGCAAAAACGTACTTCCAGCATAACTGCAGATGAGCCCAGAAACAGGACTGTCTTGCAAAAACCCAAGTCAACCAACCAATCTCACAGCAGTTCAAAGCTCAGGACAAGTTTTGCAACACAAACAAGTTGCGAAGAGCGGTGGAAGGCAACTACAAACATCTCCGGCTGTTCCTGAGTGGTGCAGGGAGATGGATGTGAGTGGAAGCAACGTGCACTGATGCACGAGGCACACAGTGCAGTGGGGCAAAAGAGAGGCCCTCTGCATTGCTCCACTGCTCAGCTCCCAAAGGGACCAAGCTCAAACCCAGTTTAGCCACCAGACCAAGATTTACCCCACCCTGCTTCATCTAGTGCTTAAAACATTTAATCAGATGCAGAAGAGAAAATAGTGATATTAGGCATGCAACATAATTTACAAGCCTTTTTAACTGCCAGGTGTGAGTATCAGGAAGGGCGAAAAAGTCAGAGGCATGCCACCATAGAGTATTCTGAAAGTAAAAACTGGTAAAAAGGATCCTCAGCTAAAAAGAAGCAAACCCTCCTAACTTTAATATGTAACCCAAAAGCTTTGTAAAAAAAATAAAAGAGCCGAGACAATTACTCACAGACTATCAATTAACATGTTCTTATTCATATCCTCCCAGCAGCCGCCAACAGCTAGGAGCCAGGGTACCACGTGGTAGAGATGAACCAGCATATCGTGGCCACCTTAACCATGGAGCCAGTCATACAGATGCTCCCTAAACTTTTTTCATGCTGCCATTAGAAGTTGCGGCCAAGAACAATTCGGATTCGTAGCTCAAAAAATTATACAATTGCCTACCTACATATCCATAAATAACAAGGATAAGCAATATTATTAGTAACTTAAGCCAACCTACACAGAGCACTTAGCAGGAGAGGACTTGTTTGGGATTTTTTTCACGGTGTATGTAAATATTTCTGCTTGACATACCCTTTTATGTCAGGGAGGTAACACAGCACTGTTTGCTGAGCTTAATTTATGCCCACTATGCAAAGCACAGACATTTGTGATTTCAGTTAAATGAGAAATCCTTACTGCAATAATAACCTCATCACTTCAGGCATTAAAGTCATACTTCCACTTTCAAACTTAGCCTGCTTATTTAAAAAAACAGGGGGGAGGGTTAAGACAATAGTTTTTAGGTGATCAAGCTAAAAGCACAAGTAAATGAGTTGCTTCTATAAAACAGGTTTGTTCCTCTTTGCATCTGTATCCAGCAGGCTCTGCTGTGGCAGAGCTCGAGCAATGGGCTAGGGCTGCCTCAGCCACCCCACTGATCGCAGCCATGCTGGGACACAAGGCATGGGAACCCAGAAAATGAAAGACAACTCTGTTTTGATTAAGATGAACGATGCATGCACACACACAGTATCAGTTTCTGACAGGGTTCCAATGCTTTGCCACACCCTTGCATCACAGTTTTAACAGCCAGCCAGCAACTCCAACACATCTTTCACTCCTTTGGTGAGTAACTGAGAATTTTTCAAAACTGCTTAGTATTCCTGCAATGGCTAAAGGCAATACTATCTGTGGATGGTGTGGAGAGATGCATGTCATCATTGATGGAAAGAAAGCATGGATCCAGACAAACGAGAAACAGATTCAGGTAGTCCAGATGTCTTGAATTCTTATTCTAGATCTGCCACCAATCCTTTCCGAGGCCTCAGGCGTACCTTTCCGCTGCAGTTTCCTCATCAGATGTGGCAACGTGCTCATGCACATTTACAAGGCATTACACTTGCACCAAGATCAAAAAATAGGAGTCTTAATTTTGCCACAATGTTTACTGCAAGCTTTGAATGCAATGAAGCAAAAGGAAGTCTTACTGCTCTCGCAATCTCTCAAGTATTTGCTGCTGCTACGGTGGATATCACACACTGTCGTGAAAGGAAAGGAAGGAAAAATAAAAGAGAAAAAAAAAAATCAATCAAATAATGATCTGTCATTTTACCAGATTTCCAGCATTATTATGAAGTGGATTACTTACTCTAGCCTAATTCAATCTAAAAAAAAATTGATGGCAAAAAAATTCGAGATATTTCAATTTCATATTACAGCCCAACCTCAGCAAAATATCACGGGCCAAAGAAGAGGCACCTCCTTCACCTGAGGGCTCTCTTCCCTTCAAAGTTTAAAGGCTTACCACAAAAACAGGTGTGACAGCATTTCAAAAAAAGGTTGCAGCCCCATTTTCTTCTGTAGGTCTGCAACAGAGCAACTGAAGTGACAAAATTTACTTTTCTGATAATCTGCATTTATTTTCTTTTTTAAAAACACATCATATGACTTCCCTAATGGGATGACACCTGAAATTTTTATAAATATAACTTCTCATTTGTCTATTACATCATAACTGTAAGGGGATAAAAGTTAGTAATAAAAAATTAATTCCTACCTATAGTTGGGTGGAAATTTCACTGTTTTAATTAAAGTTGGTTTTCAGCCAGCCCATGCTCTCTACCCTTAGTAAGCTGCATCCTCATAGAACAGCACTGTGGAAATGAATGCATCCTCATAGAACTTACACCACTACTACCTGCCAAATGTCTACCAGTCCCAGCTTTCTGTAACTGATGCTGACTCCAGAGGTAACTATGTGTGCCTCAAACATGTCTGAAAAACCACACACACACGGGCAGCTTCTGATAGTGTTTCCCAGTGCAAGCCCACGGTGCACTTCCCAGAGACCACAGGGTGCCTAGCTGATGTCCATAGCCCTGCCTCGCCACAGGCACCACGCAACACGGCGCCACAACACTTACACCTATCCCCAGTCCAAACTTAAGTAAATCAGGCATTGACCCCGATCCCACGCATGGCAGCTTTTTCTGAGTAAGCATGCAATACAACAGATTTGTAAATTATTATTTATTTTTGAGATTAAATGCCATTTCTGTAGAATGGAACAGTAAAACTTCTTGTAGGTAATGCTGTCAGACTACTAAGGGGAAAAATGTATGTGACAAACTAGGGATCCCAACATGGTGTAAATGAGAAGCAACTGGTGATCCTAATGTTAGCACTGAAGAGCACAGCTGAGATTTTCAAAAGGAGACAACTTCACTCAAAACTAATGGTATCCATATGCCTAAGTGTCATAGGCTCTACAAAATCGCAAGTGTTAACAAATACCCAACTGGGACCTAACTAAAAAGAGTTTCTCTGGACAGTGCCAGGGATCTTCAAGTCTTTACTGAAGTTCTTGAAAACCAGGGGTAGTTGGCACTCATAAGAACGGGGCTTCATATATGTAGCCTAAAAATCCCAAAGCTTCAGCCTGGGTGCAGTCTTCATTTTGAATCTCGTAACTATACCACCTAGCATCACATTTCAACAGAAAATCATCCAGAGGCAACAGACAAAAGAAATATATAAATATATATATATATACACATACTGTTTCCTTTTCCTATGTAATGTTGGCTCAGCCCTGTCAATAAAAACAGCAGAGATGCTCCTAATTGTGCCCATGTAACCATTAACCTCTAAAAAAAGTAGCCACTGAAAATTCAACAGTCATTTCATTTCAGAAGACTCAAAATTCCTACGGAGGGGAAAGGGGGAAAATCTGTTCTGCCAACAGAGGACACGTCATCACAACAAGCATATACATAATGCCGTAGGCTTCATCATCAGCAAATGCAAATTATTTTCAGCACTACACAAACTATGCAGATCATCTAAGCAATTACTTATGCAAAGCTGTGAGGCTGCTGAATGTACATCAAGGATGATCTGCTGAGCTGGCTTCAGCCACTACGGGAATTTAAAACAGATATCAAGCATCAGCAAAACCCAGCACACAGCAACCCTGCTTATGTTTACAGGAGCAGGAGGCAGATTTATACAGCATTCTGGCTGTATACAACGCCAGCCTCATTGCAACACACATCTGTACAATAAAAAGCTTTCTTAAAACGATGTAGCCTAGTACAATGACATATGTTAAATATAGCCACAAGTGAGCTGGAAGCAGAAACCCATGAATAACTGTATTGATTGCAGTAAAGAAAACCTGAACATATTTGGAGACATTTCCTGATTAAATTCTTTCCGTTTGGTAAAAACACAGACATTGTCTTACACCTTTTCACACAGTGAAATAATAAAACAAAACTCCAGACACCATTGTTAGAGGTAAAGTATGTATCTGCTCAACTACTGTTTGCAGACAAGGATAGAAAATGGATCTTCCAGCACAAACCAAGCCTGATGCTTTGAAGTTAACTGTAATTCTTACGACTAAACAGAAGTTGAAAATTTTGAATTTAATTCTTTGGAAATTATAGATAAAATTCTTAAGTGTTTTCTATGCTTTTCACTTCAAGGACATAAAAAATTCTACTATTGATTAATGCACACATTATGCACATATACTTAGTAATAAGTACCATATATTCAAACATTATTGTAACTAATGGGATAGAACGAAAGATGAAAATGCTAGGAGGGTGGCAATGCGGTAGTGCCTCTTCTGGGCACCAGTTATTTAAAATCTTACATTGAGTTTTCACCCATGCCAGGTGTGCTGTTCTCAGCAAAACAGCACTTCCCAATGTCAACTGCTTGTTAACAAATAAATAAATAAAATAGAACAACTACACTGGCTAACTAGTCTATCTGTGAAACTCTTCACAGAAGATGCTGGCTGAGATATAGATTATGGCTGATTTTATCACCTCTGAAATTACAGGTGGATACTTTATGCAAGAAAGCATTTCACACTATTTGCCAATAACTGTTGGGAAACTTCCCCAGAGGAAGCTTTTCCCCTCCAGAATGCAGAAGCAAGGCTTTTGAGAATCACCTTCCCAGCGGTCCGTGACAGTCACTTGCCTGACACATTATCTCTTAACACCCCTAACTTTCTGTGCTGCTGCTTGTCCAAGTTTCCCCCAGCAACAGAAGAACAAATGTCCCAGTGCCCAGTGGCTCTGCAGCCGTGCCGGTTTGTGGCCACTGTGCAGCACTAAAAGAAAACAGGAACTGGCTCAGCCACGGCCATGCCTCGGTGGGCGGCTGCTACGAGCACCCAGCAAGAGCTGGGCTGAGGCTCCTTGCAGAAACCCTACACAGGAAGCACCACAGCAAGAGTACAGCACGCACACTGCCAGGATTTACAGTGGGGGAAAAAAGAAAAAAAAAAAAAAAAGAAAAAAAAAGAAAAAAAAAGAGTGCTTAGAGGATGAGGAACAGTGATAACATCCAGGCAGCAATTAGGAAAAGAGAGGAAGAGGTAGAGATAAGAGAAAACCACATAAGATAGGAAATTTAAAAGTGGGAAACTGAGGCAGATTTTTACAGGAAGCACAAATGTGAGCTCATCTTCTTGAGTATCTACCTGTTCTGCAGGGGTGTGAAATACCAAACACTAACATCATCTCCATGACAAGCACTTCAGCAAAAATAAAATCTTCCTCTTCCCAAAAGCTTAAGTTCTGCCCTGAAACATAATCCTCTGCTGTTTGCTTTTCTGCTCGCCTGCTTCCATCAATCATTTCAAGCACCCAGAAACACACAGTCCTAGCTGTTTCCAACGCAGTTTTCATTAAAGATACCCCTGCTACCTTATCCAAAGGATTAGAATTTCAAAATCTGCAGTTCTATGACACCTCTAACATTCTCTTAAAGAGACCTACAAACACGTAACAAACATCCAATAACCTATATTGCTGCTTTGTTTGCCATAAACTTCTTCAGGGAATCCTCTGCATAACATTTATAATCCCTTTGCACAAGACTTCCAGCCATGCATGAATTAGACTTGCAGTGAAAAACTGCATGAGAAAACCATCCTTTTCTCAACAGGCAGGTGAAACGGCAATGTTCCAGCACAGAATGGCTCCCCTACACCCAATAAAACTCCTCCTTTGTCATTTACTCACATTTAAGTGTTCATCTTTTTGTTACCTAAGTAGTAGCATGGAAGACTCCTGCTACACCAAGCAGTACAGCGTGAAATAGAGTTTTTAAGCAGGTAAGCAGTGGTGGAAGTATTTCAAATCAACACAGTAACGAGCAAGAGTGGTACATGCTAATTTGGGGCTCTGGACCATCACGTTACATAAAAGTCTGCTGCAACTGAAAAATCAATACTGACACAATGATAGCCCATAACAACTAATTACTCCAGCACCGAAACCGCCTGCAATATTCTGAGTATGCGTGCAGTACAGTACAAATAAAACCTGCACACGCACAGGATGGACCACTTGTTTACTTCAGATAAGACTAGCAAAACTTCTAAGACACTCCATAAATACAAAGATACAGATGGAGACACAGGCTAACCATGTACTTATCAAAGCCCAGTTAATTTATGTGTTCCATCAGCTATGCTAGAATATTTTGGCAGAGAGAAGCAAACTTATTTTTTTTAAAGCTTCTGTTCTTTCTGCTCCCACAAAAAACCACAGCATACACTGTTTAACACCCCTTTTTCCCTGCAGCACGTGCTCCGAGAGCACCACCCTGCCTCAGCAGCCATCCCCTCGTAGCTGCTGATGATTGATGTCACGTTAAGCTGCCTCCTGACCCCCGATCGAGCGTGGTATGAGGCGCTCACTGCTGTAACTCACAAGGACCGGCGTTTGCAGCCCCGCACCATCCAACAGCAGCTGGCAGTCGGGCTCATTCAGGCCCATTAGCATGGTCTGCCCAAGGTAGGTCCACGCGGGTGGAATACTGATGGGCTCTCCACTGCTCTTCTGCATTGCTGGGCTTTGTAATGATACCATTTTGACAACACTGGGATCTTTTGAGACACTGTGAATGAGGCTATATATATTACTGTGATTTTACAAGATGACTTGAAGCGTCACATCCCAAACAGTGTCTACAAAAAACTGGCCAAATGCAGATCAAGCCACTGCATCAGGAGTCCCCAGAGGAGGAAGAGCTGTGCACCTCAGCCCACAGAAACCCATCTGACAATCTTGAAATAAGGCCTACCAGAAGTTTCTCCCTGACAAGAGTCCACACCAGGCCTCTCGCTCTCCAGAAAAATAGGAACAGGCACTTTTGTTTGGAAACACTCTGTTCCTTTGCCTCCCGAAGGCTCTGTAATCACACACACACTTAGTTATTCCATGCAGGCATGTGAACCTTTGCACTTGGGTGTTGAAGGAAAGATTTATCCTTGAAGTAAAAATCAATCACATTAACAGAGCGACTTTCCAAACTCCTGCAGGTTCACTCCAAAGACAGCACTAATTCTTTTTTTAACTTTGAATGAGTTAGATAAAGCATCTGCTCAGGGCTTTGTTTATAGGAATTAAATGTTTATGTGAGATCCC
This sequence comes from Falco peregrinus, assembly GCF_023634155.1. NCBI lineage: Eukaryota > Metazoa > Chordata > Aves > Falconiformes > Falconidae > Falco > Falco peregrinus. The sequence continues at coordinate 80,370,156 of NC_073725.1, read as the reverse complement.
TGAAAATTTTACGTAACAGCATTAGACAGAAAAATAGTGTTCCCAACCAATTTTTCTTTGAATTAGTATTCAAAACCACATTTCTCATGTGTTGGTATTGTAGCAACTGCTTCAGAGCTCCCTTACTTGTTCTCTTCCAAACTAGGAAAACCTGGTAAATCGATCAAAACCTATGAGACATTTGAAAGAAAAGGATAAATGGCAATACAAAGAGTTTGACAAGTTGATGAATAATCCGAAGGCTAAAAGGAAGAACATCTTAGCGGAAAATGTTACAAGGTAGTAATTTATCACAGAGTAATATGCCTCCATGAGGTACAATTCAATTTTAAAAGGTTTACCTTCCCTGCAGTTCAGGGATTTGTTTAACTATCATAGTTAGGCAACAAAATATTGCAGTTTCTAACATGACTGCATTTCTGACAGCAGCAAACAGCAATATGTACCAGTCAATGCTTGTAAATCAATGCACTGGGAAACAAGAAGTGTTAGACACATCAAAATTCCTAGTCAACAGTATATTGTAGAATATATCTATAAAGAATACAAATAGGATGACATAGAGCGCTGAAGAGAATCTGATAGAAGAATGCAAAGGTAACACACAGAAAGCACAACTTCAAGAGACAACAATAAAGTTCTAAGAGTCTTCCAGTCAAGCTACCAAAAAAAAAACCAAAACAGTTTGAATAAAAAGAAGTGGTTTGCCCCTGTTGATAGCTTCATAAACCTCCTCAGACCAGTTACATATATTAAAATAGCAAAACGGTGGTTTGGAAGAGGTATTTTGCTGGACAATTTAGATGCAGGGAGGAAGAGGGGGTGGGGAAGAAAAACTGAAACACACAGAAAGCTACTGCTAAGCATTTCTTTTGAACACACTTCAGTTTCCTAAAGTTGAACAGTTATTTATGCACAAACCTGCCTTCAAATCAGAAACACATACACTTCCTTCTCTTTGTTTGTTTACTTTGTCTTTTTTACAGTACAGACTGATCATTACGTGTAACACAAAAGCCCCCGAATATCCCTGCTGAGCAGGGCCTCTCTGCGCTAAGCATACAGCAAAGTAACATTCCTGCTTCAAAGAAAACTTACAAGAACCATAGAGACAAAAGACTAAACACTGAAAGAAACAGGCACAAAGGCCAGCAAAGGACACAAAAAAAGGTCAGCAAGAGTAAAACTTATGAGTCCTGTCCCCTCGCATCCAGTATTACCCCTGCAGAGTCAAGAGGTCTCCCAGCATCGTCTGATCCTTTCTCCCATTCCCAGTAATAAAGTGTAACATCCTCTGAACTCCGGAGGAGACACAGGACAATAAGAAGCTACACTTAACTCTGGGCAGAACAAGAGTCATCTGTATATAGCCCTCCTCGCAAGGCTTAAGTGTAAAGTTCACCACTCTACAGGAATCAAGCATAAAGATCACTCCATATTTAATTTAACAGGGGGAAAGTTACTGCAGAGGTACTGGACAACTTCACTAGATGGCCTGAACTGCAACTTGTAACATTTATCTGAAGTTATTGCTAGAACTCAGAAATTCAAGGTTTAGTAAATTATCAATGCTTTAGTAATAAAAAAATAATTCAGGTTATGAATTAATTTGGAATTATAAAACTAGAGAGCTTTCAGATAGTTATTAATTTATCAATCTTTGGCTGCTTTATCATGAATAGTAATTGTTTCAGTATATATTCTTACCGTAAGATACATCACTTTAATACGGTTTAAAACCTTACAGAAGACACTACCAACTGTAAGGTGGCAGCAAGAACTGTAAAAATAGTGAATAAACAATGCATACAGTGGTAGTTTCTGAAAAAACGCCAGATGACAAAGATAAACAAGGTCAGCCCCTCACTTGCTATGTCACCTTGTATTTCTCCAAGTTTACTACAGGACTTAATCTGTGGTATAAAATAACGCGCTTGTTTAACTGCAAGCACAGTTTACTTTCTAAGAGAAGGCTCTGAGGCCCTTGCATGTTATATTTTCCTATCATGTCTGCCCCTTCATTTTTTCAAGCTAGAAAGATGCAAGCAGGCAACTGGAAACACAGGTGCATTTAAAAAATAATAATAATACTTTGTGAATCAGTTCCTCTGTGGTTTTAACTGACATCACATCCCTACATCTGAGGTGGTACTTCTGATTAGTCACTGCTTCAGCTGAGGTTACCAAGTTCTGCCATATACCATGTATCCTCAACCATAACATGTTCCAAACACTCCTTACAAACAGAGTACTCAACCCTCTTCACGACAACATGCCCAGTCTGGTACTGAGAAGCAACTCCTATGTACTGGGAAAACACTTCCTGAGATCTCTTAAAAGTGGACTAAAAAAAAGCAAGCCAAGAAAGGAGAATCAGTTATTTCTTTGACAAAGAGGGTTTTTTTTAATACAGCTTTAAAAAAAAAAAGTTATTGTCTTGGTTATGCACAGAATTGCCGGTCTGTATTAGACAAATAACTCTTTAGGTTTAAAGGAACAACTCCACTTAGACACCTTTGAACCTGAGGTTAGAAGTAGCCCCAACAAGGAGAAATGAGACTGGTTTTCGGTTTGGCCTTCTGGGGCTGTATTGTGCAAGAACACAAAGCATCAACTGAAAGTCAAACCCATTTTCCTCTCCTCCTGAGCTTCCACAATCCTAGATTTTAACCTGGATTTTAAGCAAAGACCTAGTGATTCTTCACATCCAACAAGTGGATCAGGAGCGTGGCGTGCTGGCAACCCACAGGTTCTGGCCGTGGGCTGGGGAACGTGGCTGGAAGGGGCAGACTCAAGGTCCAAGACCCAGAGAGAGAGAGGGAGAGGAGCAAGAGCCTCTCATAGAGTCCCTACAGATAAATAAGTCAGAATATCCACACGCTTTTCAGGACCGTATATGAATAAAACTACGAGACTCACTACATCCATTCCCCCCTGGATTTCCCCCCAACCTTTCTGCTTGCCCCCAGTAACACTCCCTCTCCTATATTTCTGCTGCCCACTTTGTCTCCCAGCAGCAGGAAGCCACTCAGGCTTAAGGAAGTTGCTGGATGTGCAGCTGCCCAGGAGCATGCCACAAAGCAGCAGAGAGGTATCTGTTTTTAACGGCAAGATGTTTAAAGGTACACTTTCTCTGGAGTGGGCTCATGCACATAATAGAGTAGTTGTTACAAGGACCAAGGTGCATGCAGTCCCTCTCAGTAGTCCTACCAAAAGTATTCCATGTTTGTTTTTGGACCTCAGAGAAAACCCTTAATATGGTTAATTGATTTTTAATATTTATTTTTAATCTTTCAGGCAACATCTAATCATTGCAGGATGCCACTCCTTGCTTCCTAACAACTTTACTTTCTCTAGCAGTGTCCTGTGAAGGGCTCTGGAACGGAATTGCTCATTACTACGTTGCAGACTCATAATTCTTCGCCTCCTTATCATCTATTTTGCTGATAACTTCTAGTAGATTAGCAAGACTTCATTTTCCTGTACAGAAACTGAACTGTTTATGCTCCTAACTCCTGACGACACATACATAAACACAGGGTGGGGGGTGGAATACAGAAACTGGCAAGAGATGGGTAGGATCACACTGACAACCTCAATAACCACGGAGACTGCAAATAAGTAACAAGATATCACACTTCTATGCTGTTAAAAAGGTCACCAGATTATCAACATTTGTTTTAGATAAAGACAGGCTACTTTCCAAATCCTTCTGTTATGGTGCTCTCTATTCCAGCTATATAGAATTTGTGCCAAGGATGTACTTTGGTATTTTGCAAGCAGGAAACAAAATTTTGTTGGCAGTTTTTGTTACAATAACCAAGAAGAAAAGTTACATGAGGAGAAAAAAAAAAATAAAAATGTAGCAGGCAGACACCACTTCCCATCTAAAAGAGTAGGAAAATTTAAGTATGTTTCTAAAACCTGAAGGCTTTGCAAAGCTTAACCTGAAATCAAACCTGACAAGAGCTTTTGGATGTGCTACAAAAGACTAATAGCAACAATTTTGTTAAGAATTGGAAAGCTAGTTTGTCACAACAGCACAACTCAGTACACAACCTATACTCTCCAAACACCTGAGCCATGTAAGAATACAAATTTCACCTTGTTATCTGTTGAAGTTCTTTTTCCTCAAGATTCGCTCCCCACAGATGTAATGTCCTTGTCTTCCTCTATGCAACGAAATACAATATTCACTGAGAGTCTAAAGCTGATTCATTCAGCATGAAAGTCCTTCATCAATCCTTTTATACAGCAACTGGGATGGGCTGACATCCTACTGCCTTTCAGGGAGTTAAAAACAGATACCCTTTGATCTCTGACGTTCACGTTGAAAGCAATCTCCTCCCCCAGGATTCTGAACAGGCCATGGGCAATGTGCATGTATAAACACATATTGCATACACATATACATATGCATATTTCAGTAAGGCTGGCTGGTTTGTCAATAAATGGACCATAGGGAAAAACATTTATTCTAGATGTATTTGCTTATGCTATATTTGGGACAAGTGCATTTGATATGCAGGGAGAAAAATCCATAAATGCTTTGCATTGGCAAAAGAACCCTAAACACTAGCTCAGGGTGTCCAAGCATCTGCCATCATATAAATGTCACGTCATGGCACACTGCTTTAGATAAGGGCAGATTTTGTAATGCCTCTTTGGCAATGTGAATCAAAACTGAATTTGATTTTGATTAAGAAATGTTACAGGAAACATCAACCTGAGCTTAGAAAACAAATGTCAAATTGGTGAAATGCTCCAAGCGACTCTGATGACAGTCAGCCACTACCAATCACTACGCAGTATTTCAGGTCTGACAGCTGTGCCAGGAGTTTATAACTCTGAGGACAAAAGCTGGAGCAAACAAGCCTTAAGGTGAAATCTTAACTCCTCTAAAGTAATTGGGAATTTTTCCACCAGCTTCAAAGGAGTTGAAAATTCACACTGGACACGACATATAAGAATAGTGGAAATTCTCATTCTAATTTAACTCAAAGTGATATTGAAAAGGTAGAAACTAGAGATATCAAGTAGCATGGTGTCCTTGAGGCTAGCTAACAAAGACATTAGCACCAGCTAAAGCTCCCGTACAGTGATGTGGATGAATCACACACAGATGTGTCCAAGGACAGTACTTCACCTAAAGCCTGGGCTCCACTACCCCCACCTCTCCTTTGACCTTCCAGAACACCACATGCAGACATGTCCCGCTAAGGCCAGCATGGCAGAGGCCACAGAACATTACCCTGTGATACCTGTACTAAATTCTAGTTACCCTAGAGCCTCTCTAGTCTTCATTTAAGAGATCTCAACATTAACCATCTTCCTAAGAAATTGCTTCTACTTTTAATTTCTTTTACTGTTAATAATGTATACGCTACTTCAAATACTGTTCGGAATTTTCCCATTATACCATACCATATCATGCCACCCTCGTGGGACCCAAACCACAGTGCTCTTTGAGAAGATGCACACCCACCCAAAGCTGAAATTTACTTCAGAACTATTCACAAAATGTAAGAAGTGTGCTATACCCTGTTGCCATTGGCTCTTTTAACATCCATACGAGCAACTACCAACTTTTCCTACAACTAGTATTGAAAAGCAACACAGAAAGATGCTCCCATAAAGCAGCTGGTTATCATAACAAAAACACACATGTGAAAGGAGGAACTTCCAGGGAAACCGAGGAGAAAGGGGATGGGGCAAAGTAAGTTCATGTTTTATCCTGCTTCTTCAGAAAGTTCACCTTGGAGTTTTCACAGACCCAGAAGCATGCTCATCCCTTCTCAGCTGCCCTTCAGATTGAGTAAAAGAATACAACTGAGTAAAAGAATACAAACTCAGCAGCAGCTTCCTAAAGTAGATTGCTTAGGACCCCAAGACTTCAGTAATTGCCACTTCAATACGTTTTCCTCCAGCCACCATTATTATCAAACCTGATTTTTCTGACTGAAAAAATGTGTCCCCTATTTATTCACATTTCTAATTCTGTTTACATTGACTTCAGAGCAGACTTTCCAGTGTACTTTCTACTTCAGGATAAAAACTCACCTTGGAGTGGAAAGCCATGACAAATTCCTTTTACACCAAAACGTGGTTTGATGAGGACTTTTGAATAAGTTTGACACAGGATTTCACTGACTTTCTGCACAGAAATAAGTGTCAGCCATGGAGGAAAAATGCCATCGATGCAAAATGGGATGCAAACGGAGTCAGACATTACAAACCAGCCAAAGTAAGCAAAGACTGCAACACAGATGCAGCTAGCAAAATAACCTCAAGTTAACACAACATAAGCTATAAAGTGTCTTCCAGTACTAGTTTGTGTTGGTTCCTATCACCTCTGACCCCTCCAGCTGTCATCCAAAGAGGAAACTACAGCAACACATTTGATAGAGATAGAAAAATGACTTATTTTTAAACTTAAAGTAAGACACACAACATTATCATGGATAACATAACTTACTGTAAATACTAGTTTAAAATTACTCTCAAAGATCATGCTTAAAAACAGCAACTTGTTTGAAAATAAACACTTATTTCAATTGTTCTTTGCCTTATTTATATAAAGAATAAATGGCCAAAAATACTGACATTTTGGAACAAGTCATATACTCAGGACATGGGTCAATAGCCCAGAGTAACTAATCCTCATCTGCTTCCTATGTGGTGGCTTCCAACCATGGTACAAGCACCTATCTGCTGGACTTCACCAGCTTTGGGAGTGGATCAAGCAAACTCACAGAGCAGCAAGCACCCTACACGTGGAATCAGTGTCCACACAGGGACTTAGTATCATGTAAACTACCAAGGTTTAAACTCACAACCTTCACTTATTTTGCCATCACTCTCCCACGTTGCTAAATTTTTATTTATATTATTCAATATCTAAAAGGACCGTGGGTTCATATCAAACGTGAAGCGTGTGCAAAGGCTGCATAAATAAAAGCTACATGCCAGAAATGTGCTTCCAGAGGCAATATGCTAAGTACCAGCTACAAAGACACTCTACAGAGCACATGAGAAGCGCACAATGTGAATTTCTACAAGCATTTGCTTTTGCTGTTGATCAAAGTTGGTCTACCTCTGCAAAAAGGTAACAAAACTGTGTTACTTGAATGCTTAGAAACAAGAAGTATTCTTTGTTGAGAAAAGGGACGGAGGAACAGTAGTGATGTACATCAGTGAGAATAAAAAATGAAAGGGAAAGCAGGAAAATCTAATCTTCAGAAAGAAAAAAGGTGCCAGCAGAGAGGGACCACAGACATAGACATGAAAGCAAGTTTCCATGGTGCACGGAGGGGGAAGCCAAACAGAAAGTTCATCTCTGCACCAGTGATGAGTTGTGCTGCAGGTGAATCAGACATGTTGTGTGGGATGAGGGGTGACTTAAGTTCAAGCCTCCAGCATTTTTGATACAACTCTGGCAAAGCGCTGGACAGCCTCGTACAATCGGTCACACATGTGGGCCCTGGGAAGCAGCCATGCCACCGTGCAGCAACTGAACACGCAGCTGAATGCTTTCATGTGTCACTGCCTTGGGCTAACAGAAACAGCAGCGACAGCCAGCTCAGTCTGATGGGGGAATAAAGTAAGTTTTCAATGAAAAGGGAGCTGGGGATAAGAGCCACAACCAAGAGAGGTACCAAGAAGAAGCAGGAGTTTATAGAGTAGTAACAGAAATCAGCAGCTCTGAGACAGTATCATCCCATACAGGTTGTTTCTAACAATTCATGAGCTAGATGACTAAAGTTATCTTCCTTCCAATAGCAACTGATACCTCTAAAATCCCTGAAATACATAGTCTGAAATAATTACTACAGGTCTTCAGACACAGGCACCAAGAACGCACTCTTTCTTTTTTATGATTATGTTTTTAAACACAATAGCAGATCCTGTAACGACAAGCAGGGTGTAAGTGCTCAGATTTCTCAAGTTTGCCTTAATGCCTTAAGGCAGAGCTACTCCACAGTTCAAACTGTGACCTCGCCTATAGGCAAGCTGTGAAAGCTGTCTAAGATCAGGTCACCTTGGAATCACATTCTGCTCCCAGGGCAGACTCCACCACTGTGGCTCAGGGTCACTGAAGAACTGGACATTGCTACTGGTTTCCCCCCTCTACCTACATCAAACTCTGTTCTATAAACCTTTATATCTGAATCTTGAAAAAAATTGCCCTAAGAAGGAAAATAATTGGAAAAAGAAAGAGTTAAAAAAGCCTGAGCAGTGTAACAGCAAAGGGTTGCTTTTTTACTAAATACAGACTGCAACCAATTCGTAGTTGTTCCTCTTTCATTATGTGAAGAATTCTCTTACCAAATTGTTAAAATTGGTGTAAACACAGTTTAGCCAGAATTAAAACACCCGTAAAGGGCTTCTGTACAGTACGGATTTTGATTCTGTTTCCACTCGAGTATGAGCCAATAGCAGCTCCCCAGAACCACAGGCAAATGCCTGTTCCACGCGGTTCAGCCCATTCCTCCAGGAACAGGGCACAACCTCAGCAGCACATCACAGTCTCCTCGCAGCATCTCCATGTGGTAAGAAAACAGCTTTTTGACTAATTTAATGAATTACCCAGAAGTGTTTAAGTGGTTAATAAACTGCCAACACAAAAAGTGTTACTCAGCAAGCCTATTCAACTTTGCAGGAAGTTTTCTTGAGTAAGGCTGAATTGTTTGGTCAACAGATTTCTGCACACAAGTTCAAGTTGCAGCTGAGTAATGCCTTTAGTGGTATAGTCTTATGAACCATATCACCAGCGAGGAAACATCTGTGTTCATTTTGTTTATTCAGCTAGCTTCAGAGCATTAGGGATAATAGAAAAGCTTCTTCTCAAGGACTTAGTGCTCACAATTCAGCAGCTGGAATGGTTGAAGTATTTTGGATATGTTTGTTGGGTTTTTTTCCCCTTCACACACACACACAAAAGGAATACTTCAGGAGATCGGTAATCCTACTAGAAATATTAGGCTTGCAGTACATTAGGTATATTCAGAAGATACTCATATTTATGTTGATGTGCAAACCAAAGGACTTCATAACCATCAGGATTGATTTCTTACAAATAAAATGTGCAAGAGTTAAGCAGCACAAGCTTCCACTAATGGCAAGTGAACACCAGGCTGTGGGAAACGTCACCTTCCATTGACTACCTCCAGGCTGAGCACAGGTTTTAGGTCACAGATGTGTGCAGCTCACAGAAAAATTATCCTGATTACAGATGTAGCAGAAAGAAGATAAAATGGGTTCCCTCCCACCAACTGCTCTGAAACAGAAACAGCTGCTGCAAGGCAAGCCAGGCACAACCCCAACTTTGCTTTGTTGTAACAAAACCCTAGTTTTGTTACAACTAGTAACAAAAGCTAACTGACACGTTTACCACACTGTCCCGCCCTGGACCATCCATCCCACCAAACCAGAGTCTATCAGACAGCTGAAGCAAGAGGGACTCTTCGCTTATGGCAGGAAAGATGCTACACAACCCACCTGGATAGGTTAAGGGCTAGCAACAGTTTTGTCAACAGCCAGGTTGTTTGTTTTTTTTCTCAAACAAATTCAAGACTCTGAAACTGAAATAAAGATAAGAACTTGCCGGTTTCTGGGAGACCTGCATGTGCCTAACACACATAAGCTGTGTAAAACAGCTGCTTTCTGCACTAGTATTGGAGTAAGAATTAGTCACAGTGATTTACTTCTATGCAGTGTCCTTAGTCACAGTAATGACCAACAGATACTGTAGAAAAAAAACATCATCTGCCTTTCTTCAAATACACCTTCCTTTCTGTATTCCCCAGTGAGACACTTCTCAGGTTATGAATGCCCTTAAAAACCTCAAAAATTCCATTGGTTGACTAGTCTATCCAGGAGAGTCACTTTTCCAAAAAGAAAAATAATCAGACAAGGATATTTGGCAAATGTGGCCTCCCAGTGCAGCTTCAGTACATGTGTTTGTAGTCTGTCAGGAAGCAGTACACACAAGCAAGGTCTGCTATCCACTGACTTGGTCCTTCTGTTTGACTAACGAGAAGCAGAGACAGCCAGCCCTGTATTTTCCTCCTCCACAAGAAGGCCACACAAGCAGCATCCTGTAAAGCTGGGAGTTGAATTCACATCCAGTTGCTGCCACATAGCCTCAGACACAGCACCTTTCTTCTAGACCCTGCGGTTTTGTTTTATTTTTTCATCCAAGTTAGACTTATAGAATCATTTAGATTGGAAAAGACCCTTAAGATCATCAATCCAACCATTAAAAACACTGTTAAAACTGACACACCGTAGAAGCTGATCAGAATACAACAGACCTTCAACAAAGATGTTCGCAGTTTAACCTAGTGCTGGCTGATCCCCAGGCAGACCACCATGTAAGAGTAATTTGGGTATCTCCTTAAGTAGGGATCAATACATTTAAATTAAATTCTAACACAGGTGACCCACTTGAATACAAAGCAGGCATTTTACATTCCTTTCAAATCTGGCACAAAGCAGCCCACCAATAAACACTTACTGAAGCATATGACCTTTAAAAGCTGACTGATAGTATCAGAGGTAAAGCAGAATGCAACACAGATGGAATTTAATGCACCTTCCATCAACACAGTATTTTCATGCATCAAACGTAATGCAAAACTCATGACTGCAGTCCCCCTGCATGAGCATCTTTAGTAATTCAGAATGGGATGAAATCATGAACATTGCTCAATTTAGAAAGAGACCCAACAAGGCCAGCAGAATACTAAGGGCCTTTGAGGAAAAAAAAAAAAAAAAAGAATTACAAGTTTCAAAACTCCTAAAAATACTAAAAATAAGCAGCGATTGTTAAATAATTCCACCACTGCCAACAGAAACATGCAGGAACTCAAGCTGTACCTGTCCAGCCCCATTAATCTCTCCTGTAATGGGTAATCTCCATTCAGAACACAGAACAGGAATGAAGAGTTAAAAGAACGTCATAGCTTATTTTGGTTTTAAGTTACTGCTTAACAAAAATAACCATATCAGATTTACACCAGTTTTAGAGAACCAATATTTATAAAACCCACCTAAAGAAGTGTTGCTATTAAATACTTTTTTTTTAGTATCATAGAACACTTTAGGACAACAGAACAACCTTGATTTGAAGACCCTTTTCAGTTTAAAAACTTAAATGAATATAAAAGAGTGACACAAAAAACCCTAACATAAACATATTCATGAGACTATTCTTGCCTCATTTTACACTTGAGTCTGCGCTCCAGCTCCTAGTGGAGATACTTGGTAGCTCTGAAGAATTATAGAACCATATAGGTTGGAAAAGACCTTTGAGATCAAGTCCAATCATTAACCCAGGACTGCCAAGTCGTCACTAAACCATGTCCCTACGCACCGCATCTGTGTGTTTTTTAAACACATCCAGAGACGGTGATTCCACCAACTCCCTGGGCAGCCTGTTCCAATGTTTGACCACTCCTTCCACGAAGAAATTTTTCCTAATACCCAGTCTAAACTTCCCCTGGCATAACTTGTCTTCATCCTATAGCAAACATGTGAGTACACTGAAAAAGATACTACTACTACAACTAAATAGTTGGCAAAAGTGTTTCAAAATTAGTCCTGTACCTAGTCCCTCACACACAGGATCATGATCAAGGTCTGAACTAACATTAAATGTGAAGATTTTCAAAAGTGACTGGCTAGTAGAAGAGCATAAAATTGAGAAAGTGTTGCCTTGCCAAGTCCTAGGCTCATTTAAATTGGATACTGCAAAGCAAAATATGTCAAGGGAAGAGGCAGTCTGGAAAATCCTGGCCAAATCACCCAAATGGGCAACTCTTGCTCACTTTAATTGGCACTGAGATTCACAAATATTTGACCACCATGGAATACAGGTATGCATGCATGCCTGCCTCTGTTCACTTAAGAACTGCAAAAATAGAGCCCTGAGTACATTTAACCCTAGTAAACTGGGAGGGTGGGGAAGGGAACCAAAAACCACCAAACCATCAACTCTCTACTACAGAGATGATTCAGACTCCTGTAGCACCTCTACATTGCTACGGAATCTACCATCCTAACCATAGCAACAGATTTAAACATTTGAGGTTACATTTTGCTGTCTGCAGGCAGTGCAAAACAGGCAAAGGCTGCAGAAGTGTTTATTTTAAGCAAATAGGAAACAGTCTTTCAAACTGGACAACTACAGTTAGGAAGAAAACAAGCTTATCAAAGACAGCGAGGAAAACAAAACCACACCAATTTATTCAAAGTAGAAACAACGTACCATAACAGAGTTACTATTTACCAAGTGTCTAACAGAGATCTCAATTATTTTCCTCTCCAATTACATTAATCCACCTCTTAAGCAGGTGTGCTGCCAACACAGTCCCAGTCGAGCTACTGAAGTCAACACCATAAGCCCCGGTGACTTCAAACCAGAGCTTGAAGCAGCCCCTGCAGGTACTGAGATAACCAGAAACAGGAGTGAGTTGTTCAAGGAGGAAGAAGTTAATATACAAGACTATGTTAAAACTAACAACAAAATAAAACATTTACTAACAAGCAAAACAAATATCACCTTGCTCATCGACTACCAAAGGCTTTAAAGCACTGAAGAGGTTTGTTGAGGTGACAGACTCCAGATCAAAGCCTGGCTACGTCTGGTAACTGATCTGGAAACATAACCCTGACGTTGAATCCAGAACAGTATGAAATTCAAGGGCTTCCCTTCACTTACCCCTTCCAAGTGACACACGCTCCTGAAACAGAAAGCATCTAGAACATACTACATGACTGTTGAATGCTCATTACAAATTCAAAATGACACTTCAAAAGCAACACAATGCTCCATCAGTTGTGGAGGTGTCCACATTGTCCAGATACAGAGACCCTGAAGAACCATTTGAGCTGGGAGACCCTTATTTTCCTCTGCAATTAACGTTCATTCACGGGTTCTTCATATGAGAATTATTGCAAATTTACACCACCACAACTAGAAAGTGAAAACCCCCTAAAGGACTTAAACTACAGAATAAAATATTCTATTCATAACATTCTGACAGCATGAGATTGTTGTTCAGTCTGACAGACTGGCGATGGTATTAAAATGGACAAAACCCAAACCACCTTAAATAATTGTGTCAAACTTGTCTGAACTCTAGCAAAGCACTTTTTACTCATATATTTGGTTGTATAAAGGCAAAAAAACCTATAACCTATCTTTCACATAAAATACCTTTGGGTCAAATTCTGCTCTGTGGAATATGTGCATCTGGATCCCACAGCAACTGCAGAACCAAAGTCCTGGGCTACGTGAACCTACCCAAAACCCCAAATAAATCTTGTTCTTTCTCTGCATCAACTACATCTCAAAATGAGCACTCATGAGATTCACTTCTGGAAAGTTTCTGTGCTCTGAAATTGCAATAAATGCATTTAGATTTATCCAGTTTTTAAACTGGTTGTGCTCCCAGAGGCCCCACAGAGCTTTACAACCGCCCTCCAACTTTCTGTTCTACCCCATACAGAAGATTCTCCTGCAATGTAACACCTGAACTCTCCTGCCCATTTCACAGGGCATTTTGCTGAAGCCCAAAGCAGAGGGAACAATCATCCCAAAACTCACACTCCAGATTCCCACTGCAGCTTCACACTGGGGGGCAGGCCATGGCCAGTGGTGGTTGCTTTTCTTAGATATCCCGGGGTGGGAAAAGTCTACTTCAAAAGAAACCAGACAGAAAAATACCACAGTCTGTAACTGGGGCTTGGGGGTGAGAAGGGGAAATCACTGTTTACGCTGTCTGGAAAATGAGCAAGTTTGAGACCATCTTTTTCTAATAAACAGTCATTAATCACTTACAGTCACTTAGCACAGGAGGTCATGCAGTGGCAGCCCTGCTAGTGTAAATGTTTAATACCGAATTAGATTAGAAAGGCTCAGGGAAGTGTCATCACAGCTAGAGCGCTACCTGCTAATGGAAACCTTCCTTTGGTTTCAGTGTTATCAGGGCCTGACCCAGGCTTTTGGAACAAGATGACACAGTCTTGCCATGAAGTCGCAGACACAGCAAACGCCACAGTGCTAACTACAGAAAGCCAGACAGCCACGAGCTTATTACACCACTTTACCACTGTAAAACACTATCACCTATTTTCATCATATCTCTGTTATTAGAGACACGAACACAGGGATGACAATCAGCCTGTAAGGCAGACTGTGCGGGAATCTCCGGCTCTTTCGTATGGGGAGCCACGCAGCGCATGGGCGCTGCCATGTACTGGCACATGACATGCCAGAAATACAGACACGGACGTCCTCATCCGTGTGCACATAGCTAAGAGAACAGTATTTGGATGGTTTTATGCGAATATTTCATAATCCTCCTCCTGCCACCCCCTACTCAGTCAGCAGCTCTGTCAGAGCCAACTACAGTTATAATTATCACCGTAATTATTATTTTAATTAGCACCAATGACTTATCAAAATATTGCGCTGAAGACTTGCACATCTTTTCTTGTAAGACTGCCAAAAAGCTCGTTCATTGCTGAGGTACCGCTCCATGTATGCTGCTAGCAGACGGCACCTCCAAGTTTCTATTTATGCAACTGAGTGACTAAACTCAATTCAAGTGAATGCCAAAGCATATGCAATTTGAGGCACAGTAGCTGTGCAAAGTATTATTATTATTCTTCTGGTATACACACACTAACAGCTTTGTTTACTACATTTATTCCTCTTCTGCTTGTTTGCTTGGTTTTTACACACTGTAGGCCAAGTCACTGAACTTAGACACCTTAAGGTAGCCAACTGAATCCGTTTTTACATATTTAAACATGTGTCAGTCATCCACAGAAAGTTTTAAGGGCATAAGCTATCCTGTAAGCATCTAAGTCAGTATAATTAGGTGCCTAGATTTATCCCCAGCTACCCAAATGTGGACCTCTGCAGGCAACAAGTTGCTATATTTCATCAGAGTATTTTTTCCTACCAGGTAACATTAGCTTGATAGTAGGTAATTTTTTCTTCACATGCTTGTTCAAGATGACCCCAATCCAGATGTCTGGTAACACTCATTTCTACGCAGAAGTCCAGTTTAAATTTTCATAATTAGCAAATGGCCATTTAGCTAGGTACAGCTCCAGGTATGCTGCCAGATTGAGGAAAAAGTTCCTCAGTTAAAAAGATAACTAATACTGGCAGCTGTGGGGCTCTTCATCAAGGGTGGCCAGTTGTCACCTCATTAAGTTTACAGATATAACATGTGACACAAGGACTCCACCTGCCTCTCAGATATGCAGTTGTATGTTTCTGAAGAAGCAAAAATTTTCATGGAGATACCATTTTTCAAGTTTGTCTGTCCATCTCTTAAGTAAGGGTCAATGGGCCGGACATAGTTTCAAGGAACTGGTTTCACTTTAGTCAGTACAGCCACAACCTCCATCACTTTTTCTTTCAAAGATGACATTCTAATGGAACCACATGTCCTCCCAAATCAAAGAGTGCAATTACAAAGAACAAAGCTAACTACAAACAAGCTGAGTTTTAAGAACAAAAGACCTCTCAGAATTTCAGAGAGCATGAAATTCAAAACTCACTGTTAAGAAAAGTCAGCAAATAACATCAATTCTAAGAAAAATACTCAAGACTCCACCAGCATAACCAAAAAAGAAAGTATATCTGCAGGGCAAGCAAAGGCTGCAGTATGAAGTAAAAATGAGTGTCCATGACTCATTCAACCAAATCCAAGTTAAACTAAAGTTTGCAGTGTCATTCAGCTTTGTAGAATTGTTTTAAATAAGCATCCCACTTACACTCTAATAATATAACAGAACAGCAATAGAGCAGTAGCTTGGAAACAAAATACACGTGGGAAGCATTCAAGATCTGACCTCAGCGTCAACCACACACTAGTGTGAAATCTCTTAACTATCTTTTTTTACTAAACTGATATTCATTTATCATGAAGTTTAATTTCATTACCACAGAAAAAAGAAACCAATTATAGACTTGCTATAAATAATTCATCCCTTGGAGGAATCCTCTAATCATCTCTAAAAATAAAAGTCACGTGATTTAAGCGTCCTGCACTGACCTTTTTGGTTCGTCACATAAAAGAATGAACTCAGAAAGGTTACACCATATACAAGGTTAAGCAATGCTACATGTTGCTCAGTTTTTATATCCACACAATTAGAAAGTCTGGTCTCTTCACTTCTAGCTCATACTCAAACTCCGTAAAGCATTCGGTCCTGAATCTGATGTACAGCTTGGGAGTAACTCCATAGCGGGCACAGGTCCACAAGGCATCGAGACCATTTTCTGTTTCCAAGTGAAACCTAAAAATCTCCTTTACTTGCCTGAAAAGAGCTGGGTTGCCAATTTACAATACTAACCTCTTGCTGATTTCTTTCTTGATCCATCCATGCTAATCAACTCTTTGACTCATCCTATCCTTAGGCTGTATAGTGCCAATCACAGAAATTCTGACTGGTGAGTGGAAATCACCGAAGAAGAGTTTGTGGAAGTCCTGCGCTGAACAGGTCCCTGATGGTAGTAGCACTGCACAAGCTACACTCTTGGCTCTTCTTGGCTCTTTTTAGGTGCTAGTAGCTATACTTGCTATTCAGCCTATAAGCTCTTCAAGGCAGGGACCTTTCCTCACATGTGTCTGTAAAGCTTCTAGTGCCCAGATGGTGCCATACAAATGAATAATAATTATATTTCCATGTAGACCATTATTGTGCATAACCTAAATTACTTTGATTGATCCAAGAGGAAATCATTTTCTCATTTTGAAATGAAAAGAGAGAGTAAAAATAATGATTACTTGTTTGACACTATTATTATAGCAATAATTACATTTGCAGGTCCAGAATCCTCAGCTGGTCTGTACTGACTTTAATGGAGCTATGCCAACGCATGGCAGCTGATAAGCTGGTCCCAGTCTTTGCTGAAGATCTCAAACTATTTCACAAGGACTGATTACTTCAAACCCACACCACTTCCATGAAAGATGGGAAAAGTTAATTAAGCATGCTTTGCATATTGGGGAAGAGAAACACCAGACCCGGCATGTGAAGGAACAGATTCCTTCAACAGCATGGCAGGTATCTGAGCATCACCACCACGGCACCCCTCCCTTGCAGGCGCAGGGGAGCAGGCTTTTGCAGAGGTTCAGACCTCAAGCAAGCTGTGTTGCCTTCCAGAAGCACTCACCCCTCTCCATTCATTAGAAAGCCTCAGACTGCCAGAATTTAGCACCCCAGTGTTTGTGAGATTCAGCCTGGGCTTAAGTGCTCAAAAGGGGACAGCTGTAATCAGCAGCACCAAACTGAAAGGGACAAATAAAGTTGGAAAAGTTGGAACCTGCCAGGGCTTGGCTCCTCTGGAGAGAAAAAAAAAAACCAAACCCAAATCACACCCCCCCCCAATTATCAGAAAAAAAAAAAAAGAGGGCTAGTCTAGACAGCCAATAACTGAAACCCCCAAAACTACCTGTTGCTTTTAGCTGTGTGGCTTTAAATGCTTTGCTACAAATGTCATGAGGTTACTGATGGGACAAGGCAACCAGGACTGTGAATTTCCCTGCTCCCACAGAGCACTCCCCTGTTCAAAACATACTCTGTGGCACAGCATCAAAGGCCTACCTTTACTTAAAAAATAAAAAAAATAAAGAGGGACCAATTCTGATTTTTAGACTCAAACACTTGAAAATGCTGCTCCTTATAAACTGCACTAACACAAGCAGTCACACACACCAGCACTGATGCACCCCTCAAGTATCCATGCAGGGATGCTCCTGCATCTGCTCAAATCAGACACCCCATCAGCCAAAATTTGAACAAAAAATACAGAACATTGTATCCCATTTAAAGAGTCACTGTAAAAGCTCCAGTGAAGTGCCAGACCCAATTTTAACACTGTAAAGAAAAATCAGGAAGTATTTGATTAAAATAATCCTTGAGCTTATATAATTGGACTGTTCCTACAAATGAAGTTCACCTCGTGCTTTCATTGTACCCCTCTCCCTTCACTAAGCATTAATAAGATGCTGTGTGATATATCGTGGACTTTCAATGCTGAAGTGAAAAAATATTTTGAAAAATATTTCTCAATACAGCTGGGATGTGGCAGGTAATGCAGGCCTTTTACACAAAAAGTACCCATTTTGCAATAGCTGACAAGAAGTAAATGGGATTTGTATGTCTCCTGTACAACAGCTGGTCTTCTCTTACTAAAAACCGAAAATGCTTCTATTTCAAAGGGAACATCTGCAAAATCCCATCATACATTAAAAGAATAAAAAAAGAGCACAACAAAAATATACCAGTGGCCTGAAAAAGACTTCCGATGGCATAACCAATTAACACACATCCATTTCATATAATACCTTCCCACATCCCCACTAAGAAGATGCTTAACGAGGTAACTGCTGCAGAAGTCCATCAATCTAATCTGGTTCTAATACTCTTCTTAAATAATGCATACATTAGTTCTCTGTTACTGAAAAGATTTGTTTGTTTTATTAACATGTGCCTTGTTAAGTGCTAAGACTTCGTAAAAATCGTTATGCAGCTTCTAGCTGCAGATGTATTGTCTCCTCCCTTTCCCATTACAAAATGATTAATTGTCTCCATTCTCCTTCTCAACTGTTATTAAAGCTGTACTGCAATGTGATTAAGCCTCTGTTAACAAGCAAAACTGTACTTAATGGTCAAGTCAGTACTGTGGACCCATTCTCTAACAAATAGATCATTTTTGGCCACATATGAGCTTGATGCCATTAATTTTCTTCATGACCTAAGGTACCTTAACTAAGCTGTTTGACTGAGACCAGCAGGTGTACTAAAACGAGTGAGGACCCAGTTTCCAGAGCTTGATTCGCACTGGGCTGAAGTTGAACACACGAACTATTAGTTCCCATTAAGCTCCACTGCACCTTTCAGGTCTGGAAATTTTTCTGAAAACCTTTTTTCCCCTCGTTTCTTGTGTTCGGAGGTGAAATTACCAAGGCCACATGTCTACACCAACAAGCTACTTGGAGGGGAAGATGTTTAAGTAGGTACCATCTGGTTGTGTCATCACATATGGAAACCATACATTCACTGATACTAGCAAAAAGTATAAATTAGGGGTAAATTATTTTTTCTTGAAATTTGTTTTGTTTTCCAGAGTTTAACAGATTATTTTATGCTTAGGTGCAACACGGTAGAGTAGAGTAAACTCCCAGTGACTACAGTGAATCTGTCCTGATTTCAGCTGGGACAGAGTCAATTTTCTTCTCAGTAGCTGGCACACCCATGTGTTTTGGGTTTAGTATGAGAATACTCATAACACACTAATGTTTTTACTTGTTGCTAAGTACCATTTATACTAAGTTAAGGATTTTTTAGGCCCTACCAGCAAGAAGGCTGAAGGGGTACAAGAAACTGGGTGAGGACACTGCCAGGACAGCTGACCTGAACTAGCCAAAGGGACATTCCATACCACAGAACATCACGCTCAGTATATAAGCTGGGGGGAGTTGGCTGGCAGAGGCCGATCACTGCTGGGAGACTGGCTGGGCATCAGTCAGCAGGTCGTGAGCAACTGTGTTGTGCACCACTTATCTTGGGGTTTTTTTTCCCCCCTTTCTCTTTGGATTTTACTCCTCCCCCCTTCTCTCTCCTTTTCATTACAATTTTTTTTATTTCAATTATTAAACTGTTCTTATCTCAACTCTCACATTTTACCATTTGCCTGATTCTCCTCCCCATCCTGCTGGGGCTGGGGGGAGTGAGTGAGCAGCTGCACAGTACGTAGTTGCCAGCTGGGGTTGAACCACAACACCCAGTTCCTTGCCCAAAGCAGAAGGTCTCTCCTTTGATGCCACCTTGCTACCACGCCAGCACAAAGCTATGCTTTAATGCAGGTGCTATACTGAAACCTGCATGCCATGCAGAAACTCACTTACATGCCTCCCACACAGCTAACGCACTGATGCTCAGCAGACGGTAAGTCCGAGTTGTGTATTTGTTTCTGACAAAACAGCACTGGGAATTCATCTGCAGAATCTCAACATTACAGGGGCAAACAGACTGCAAAAGAAAATTATTTCCAAACCTGAAAAAGCACCAAGCTTCTGCTTGATATGCAAAGTGAACTCCACACTGTTCTTACTTTGGAGAAGCATTTGGAAAAGGCGGGGGGGAAATATTTGATGGGTGGACTTTAGAGGAAGTGGAGTAAAGTTTCCTGGGGTTTTTTTTGCTGTATGACTCTCCTAGTTTTCTCCGACACCTTCCCTAGTTTCAGTAATCAACAGGTGTTACAGTTTAGGCACAGATCATAACTTTTGGATTCTTGCACCTTTAACCTGGTGGAGCACAGCATGCATCACTAGGAGGTGACAAGGAAGGAAAAAGGACAAGAAGGAACAAGCAAGAAGAAATATAACCTGCTTGAACACGTTCAGCTGACCAACACATGGAAAAGCAGCGGACCCAACCTCACTCCACGTTCCCAGGAGAGTATACTACATTTCCCACTACAGAAATGAAAACAAGGAAGGGCACTAGTGATCCTCAGGACTGTCCTCCCCAGCTTAACTTTTGCATGGAGTTAAAACAGATAATCCTCAGTGTCCCCAAATATACAACAGTTTATCTTCATTTTACAGTTCTGAACATTCTGAGCAATCGACAGTTATGCCTGGTTCCTTTGACAGCTTCATGCTGAAAGAAAAATGCCATTTCTTTAAACTGAATACACAAAATTTCAGACTAAAGGCTTTGATCCCACACCAGCAGGCAAGAGCTGTATTTCACTCAGCTGACACAGTAACAATGCACTGGCATTTTTGCTCTATGGCAAGACAGGCAGTAATGAAAACCCTGCAGTGCCACAAGGCACGAAGGAGCATTACATACCCACAGACATAGCCTTCAACGCCTAATTCCAAGGCTGGGGCCACAGCTGGGTAATGTTAGCGCATCACTACAACTGCCTCTCAGTGCAGTGCTGGACGTGAGCTCAGACCACAGCAGATGCTCTGCTGTCACATCCCTCTCATCACCAGCTGCCCTAAAAATGGGGATTTGCATTCCTTCTTTTCCCCTTTGGGCTCCCAACACACAACACCCACCAACAAGCCCCTTCCAACATCACTAAAAGGCTGCATTAAAAAAGCCTGAGACTAAACGGCATGCTTTTGGTATTTTCACAAAAAGCTGTTGCATGCTTTTCAAAGATAAAGACCCTTACATAAAAATCAACCCATTCTCGGAAGGTAGCTTAATTCTTCCATGCTCTTGATACTAGAGTTTTGCTGAATGAATAAAACTTGTGCAAAGGGTGCTGAACAGCTGCAAAAATGGTTGCAAGTATCCGCTGAAGTCGCTGCTAACGATACAGTTCATACTTCTTCAAAGATATCTATAAGCTGGTTTAATTAAACCAGCAACTGCAGGAAACTACTTGTGAGTAATGCAAACCCCAGATGTAGCTGGCCAGGGGACCCAGCACAGTAAGCATTTTCAGTTGCAAAATAGCTCAACTCAAAATTGCTTCTTCCTGCCAAGCTGGCAATTCGTATTCAATTATGCACAGGTACAGCGGCAACGTTTTTTGCTATGGTACCTTGTTATTTCATTTTCCAAATGAAATTGCTTATTACACATATCTGACAGCACTTAATAAAAATCTAAATACCTCTTAAACACCTAGTTCAAAGGATTATGCTTCTTTTCACACAGACGCAAATTACCAAAACCTCACACAACTCAGGCCCAGCTCAGTAAAGTAAAATCATTTCAGTCTTGTACACAGAGACAAAATAAAAACAAGGTAAATAAAACACTGTACATGGCAACTTTCAGACATAGGTTTGAGAAGCACAATCTTCTGTGCTGTGTCCAAAATCTTCCCCAACTGTTGCAAAACAATACACAAACCATGGAAAACTTGGATAATAACTTTGCTTGGGCATTACATAAATTGCCTTGTAAGGTGGAAACAAAGCATTATAAAACATTAAAAAAAAAAACTTCTTCTTGTACAGCAATTCCATATTGTGTAATTCCATTAACCAGATATTTTCCTCATGAACCGAGTCTGAAATCAAAACTAGGTTTGCCTCAGAGATGGGCAACATTGGTAGGGTTGGATAAATCATCATTTTTATGTCGGCAGTGCCTGTGAGCTTCACCTACCAATTTAAGCAAGCTGTCAGGTTGTTAAGGCAGAAGTCTGCACAAATCCCATTTCCCTATCATTTTTCCACCAAGCACACATTTTAATCAGTAGGCGGATGCTTAAGCATAGGGTTTTGTATTCCGACAAAGTAATTTTAAGGATGGTGGCCACTTCCCTGTGTGTAGGTTAAGCAAAGCCACAAGTACAATAAAGTCACCTTGAAGAAGCATTGCCAAATCATCTTTTGACAAAGCACTTTGTCAAGCACGCTGCCACTTGTCTGGAGCGTTGTTGGTTCGTTTTTCTAATACTGAAGTCAGACATTGCAGGACAGCCTAGCATGATCCATACTAGCCTTTTAGATAGCGAAGGGAAAATAGGTACACTCAGCATGTATTTTAAAACATGTTTTCCATTTGGAACCCCAGTGCTCCATCTTTAGGTCTTTGATCAAATCTGTACGCACAAAGGCATGATTCATTACTGCCAGCATCAAAATAATCATGTTGTACACCCGCATGTCACCAGCACAGAAACAATTAGCTCTCGGCCCCAAACTCAGTGTTTGTCCTGACGCACCGGGTGCAAACCAGACACGGTGCCAGGACGTTTGTAGGACAATTGCTAACACTACTCGTTCTGACAGCTGCCCCGGAGCCCAGAGAAAAAGGCTTATTTCCTAGAAAGCCTGGTGAGCTGGGAAGCAGGGCTGGAGCCCCAGGTGCAGCCTGCCCCCTCCCGGCCCCCCTTGTCTGCCTGGGTACCAGCACCCACCGACCTTCCACAACCCATGCTGGAGAGACCATGAAGGAGAAAAGCTGGAGAAGAATGAAAGACAAAAGAATAAAAGACTAGACAGACAAAGAGGCAGAGGGCAGAGTGCTTGAGGAGAAACAGCAGAGCCTGAACAGTTACATTGATGTACACAGCACGTACCAAGATAAGAGTACATGTAGAGAGGAAAACTGAACTCAGTAAGCAAGAATTTTGATTTTCACACACAGAAAGCACAGCGGGATCTGGACACACTGAATGGGTACGTAGTACCTTTCAGAAAAGTTGTCCCAAACGTTAGTGTCAGAGCCCTCATGTGCTTGGGGCATGGTTCTCTGCAGCCCTTCTGTGGCCAGTAAACACCCACAGTCATTTATGAGGACAAGTCATCTCTGAGCCCCCTGCTCTTGCTTTCAAGATGTAAACAGAAATATAGAAGCAGACAGAAATATGCATGCCGACTTTAAACAGCAACACTCATTTAACACAAGCCTACTCCTAAAAGAATTGAATTAAAACTACAACTCTTGAGCTGAAGAACTGTACATACCGGCGGTACACACCAATGCGTATTTCTGAGGTTTGCATTAATTGATCAAGAACGCCGTTCGTTTGATTTTTCACGCACCTATCCGAAAATTCAGAAATGCCACCGGCAACAGGGCCAGCTTTGCAACCCCTTGCGGCTCCAGGCCTGAGCCTTTTAAATGAAAACTGAGGAGTTTGCAAAAGAATTTGGTAAGAGGCACGGAGAGGGCACTGTTTCAGTATCCTTGAGTTTTTAGCGTTTAATAAAATGATTGCATTAGATTTCATTGCCTGTCACTTACTGGGCCTGTTCGAGCTGTGCAATAAAGAATAGCGCCTGTGCGGTTCTCAGGTGGAAAAAATAAAGTAACAGTAAAATAAGCCCTGGGGGACACACGGGGCAGGCGGCTCCCCGCGAAGTTGCGATGCCGACACGGCGGCGGGCAAGTGCCGGGAGCAGCGGGGAGCGGAGAGGCCCCGGCGCTGCAGCCGCGGCCCCTCTGCCCTTGGCCGGGGGCAGGAGCCCACGCGGCGGGACCGGGCGGCACCTGCGCGGCGGCGTGGGGGACACGGGGGGACACGGCAGCCCCGGGCCACCGCGCCTCGCCCGCCCCCAGGCCCCCGCGCCCGTCGGGCAGCCCCCTCGGCAGCAGCGCGGAGAAACGCGGGGAGACACGACCGCCGCCCCTCCCGCCCCCCGCATACCATCGCCTTGCCGTGCGGGGCGGCGGGTCCGCGGCGCTGCGGGTGCGCCCGCTGATCTCCGCCGCGGTCTCGCTTCCCGCGGCCGGCGCCGCCGCGCTGCTCCTCGCCGGCGTCGAGGGAGGTGAAATTCCAGACGAGGAGGGTCTGCAGGAGCAGCACGGTGAGCGCCGCCACCAGCGCCGAGCGGGAGCGCCGCGCCAGCCGCCGGGCGCACGGAGCGGCCACCATCTTCGCTGCTGCTGCTGCTGCTGCTGCCGCCGCCGCGCTCCCGAGAGCCGCCGCATCCGCCGCGGCGCGGAGTTTTCAGCCGGGCAGGGCCAGACGTCAGCAGGAGGAGGGCGGGGGTGGGCAGGGACGGGCGGGCGGAGGAGGAGGTGTGCGCGGCGCGTGGGGCCGGGGAAGCCGGCGGGGAGCCCTGGCGGCGCGGCAGCCCGCGGCCGGGCCAGCCCGGGGCGAGGGGTGGGGTCGGCGGAGGAAGAGGAAGGAGGAGAGGGAGGGTGGGCTGGGGCGGAGGAGGGGGGGGCGGCGGCGGGGCTGCTACTGCTGCTGCTGCCGCTGCTGCCGCCGCCGGCGGGCGGGCGGGCGAGCCCCGGCCCTTGCGTGAGGGGAAGGGGCCGGGGCGGGGCGGCCCCGCGCCTCGCGGGGGGCGGGAAGGCGGGAGCGGTGACTGCCACCCCCTGAGGGAGCGCGGCCGCGCGGGAGCCGGCGGGCGGCAGGCGCGAGGCGGGCGGCGGCACCTTGGCGGGCTGGCGCGCGGGCTGCGCTTCCCGCCAGGTGCCGCCTCGCGCCCGCTCCCGCCCTGGGGCGCCGTGCCGCCCGCCCATCTCTTTTCTGTATTTCCCTCCCCGCCTGGCCGCCGCCGCCCCAGCGGGGCTTCTCCCGCCCCCGCCGGCCGCGCTAAAAATGGCCGCAGCGCCCCGGCGGCGCGGCTCGCGCTCCCTCACGGAAGGAGCAGCCGCCGCTCGCTGCGGCTCCCCGCGTGCGTGCGCGTGCCGCTGCCGCCCCGCCCCCGGCTCGGCGAGGCCGCCCCCCCCCCAGCACGCCCCGCAAGGGGCGCCGCCCGGCAGCCGCCCCCGCACGACCGAGCGCGAAGCGTTGCACGGGCAGAAGTGGTCCGGACCCCCAGGGCGGGATCTCTTCCCCGGGCAAAGGGCTGCGGGCAGCGGGCAGCGCTCGGCCTCAGCAGGGCGCGGCCGCGAGCAAGGCCAACACCTCCGCGGCCCTGCGGGCTGGCGGGCACAGGCGCCAGGTGACTGCAATTAAATGCCCCGTGTCTCAAAAAGCATACGTAAGGGATGCCATCAGCTGCCTTTTTCTCCCGTAGCGGTATTGCCTTTCTAATCTGAAAGATCTCATTATCTGATTATAGTAGTGAAGTTGGGAGTTGTTTTTTTTAATCTGCCTGCACAGTGTCTCTTTTTGTAAGCCTAATTCCACTTTACAAACCAAAGGTGAAAAATAGTATCTTCTGATAAGGACAGTTGCTTTTTCTAAATGATAGCCAAGTAAGATCTGCACAGACCAGCAGGGTTTTGTTTGCGTTGGAAGTGCTTTGGTTTCTGATCTGAAGAACAATGAAATACATAGTAAGATTCAGAAGCATCCTTTAAAAAAAAGAATATTCTTCACAATCCAGTGAGGCCACAAGTAAAATTGCATGGGAGGTGTCTTTTGTGGCAATGTTACAGAAGCAGATGAAGCAATCAGCAGGTTAGTGGTAAAAAGCACTGCACCAGTACGTAGCTTTACAGAGGTGTGCGTGATCGGACAAACAGGCTTCCTCATATTACAACTAATTTTTAGTAATAATCTCATGATCTGATGGAAGAATCCACTTTAAAAATAAATCAACTGTTGTTCCTAACACATGAATTTTGAGTCTCCAGTGAGAAATTGTATCCTCAAGAAAACAAGCAAGGCATTGTCCCATGCATGGCGGTTCCTGGGCTCTTTGGTCCTGTACTGTCCTCTGATGTTGCACACTCACTTCATAGTGACTCTGTCCCGGTGTAAAACCATCAGCACACTGCAGTTACTCTTCACTTATAGTGAGATCTGAATTGGGCCCAAATACCCACAGGCAGTTTCAAAAAGGGTGGCGGTCAGAGGATCACTGACTTCAAGGTGCCTCTAAAGAAAGATCAAAATACATCGCTGGTAACCTCCAGGAAAACCAGAACAGGAAGTCTTCCTTCTGTGTGAAGGCTTAGCATCATCTGCCTGACCTTCCATTCATGCCATGGCAGAGCGTCCATTTTTGCCATCTGTGGTGACGGCAAGTGCTCCTCACGGACAGAGAGCCCGCAGTAACAGATTTCAGCAGTGCCAGACTTCTGCACCAGTTGCACACGCATCAGATTTGCTGGTCACACAGCACAGGGAAGTAAGCCGTTTGAACCAAAAAATGACAAAGATTCAAAGTGCTCTTGAATATTCTGACAGAGTCTGCACAGCTCAGGAAGTGGATGGATAATTTTTATTCCAAATCATCAAATAATTGGGCATTATAAATTCACTCCAGCAAATCTGCTGACAAATACTAGATAAAAGTGTCTTCCATTTGGGATTAAGCTCCGCCCTCTGCAAAGGAAGTTGTGGTCTTAGCATGTGGTGGCCCCGTGCAGCCTTCCCTCGGGCTTTTAAAGGGCACGAGGTGCTCAAGGAGCCAGAAAGAGCAAATTTGGACAGATCATCAAGAGCTCTGAAGAGCCATGGATCTCAGGGCCCGATTCTCACCCTGCGTACCTTATTGTGAAATGGGAGACACGTTCAAATGGGTGCCCTGAAATGGCTAAAAGCAACATTCAAGCCAGGCAGTGTTTTAGCACAGGGCAACACTGCTCTCTATAACAGGAGCACAGTGGTAATTATGACCAAATCGTGATCCGTGTTCCTTAAAATTTTTATGACCCATTGGAAAACTTCCTCCAGATTTTCAGGGGTAATTTTTATACTGGAAAATGTCTGTGGATTTTCCTAATCTCTGTATATAATTACTGTGACTGATAAGGCAGTGAGGAACAGCAATGCATGCTCAGTCTCACATGTGTCCTACTGAAAGCACGTCTGGAGAGAAGGTTTGTTTCCAAACCACAGTAATTTATAGGCCATAATGATCTGAGTCTTCAGTGTAAAGTCAGCCCTGCATATGGGTGGGAGCCTCAGCACGAGACACTTCTGCACTGAGTGAAAAAGCAGAGCGGAGAGAGGAGCAGGCTTCCTCTCTGACAACATCCTCCTTTCCCTGTATTTATAGAGATTATGTAAAATCTGGAAAGGGGGTCCTTTCCAAAGGAAAGTAGGTATGGCATTCATTTTTAAAACTGTGTTATGACCAATGACCACTAACTGCTCAAAACATCCTTCTTCTGTTCCTAAAGAAAATGGCCAAATAGAAGTAAGGAGGAAGATAATTTAACTGATTATTTTTTCCTGTGCAGATTCAAACTGGAAAGCAAAAAGGGCAAGGCTTAGCTTCTTGAGAATTTGAAGATGGGGAAAAAAAGAAATCTGAAAAACAGAACCATACAAATCCTAAGAACAAACTAAATTCAGAAATTACATAAAAATTAAAACCATAAAATGGAATCTTCTTACTATCACGTTCATATATAATGGCAGCTCAAGTGAGCTATGTTGCATCAAAAAGTATGTAATTCGGTTACACAGAGGACATTTGAGAGAGTTATCACTCTGAAAATTCCTGATGTTGCCCATGTTATGTGACACTATTAGTATCTAGCAGAAAGTATAGAAGAGAGAAAACAGGTTTGATTCTTCATAGACAAATATTATCATGGTTGTACTTAACTGTCAAAGAGATGGTGTTTTAAGCAAGGATAACTAATATGAGACTTGGTTGATTTGCCCTAAAATCCTAATAGATAATTAGCTTAAATATTTTTTACCTCCGCATAGGTATAGTAAATTTAGCCTGGGTGTGTTTGGGAGGAGGTGGGTTATCAATCTTGGCTATTTAGAATGATGTAAAAAAAGACTCTATTCCAGCAAAATTTTAACTCTGATCTACTTCACTATATTCACCTATCCTGTTACAAAAATACATTTCCTCCTCCTTACAATGTAGATACAATCTAAAATTGCATCAAGTAACCAGACTTTGTACAAAGAAATAAGTGAAGTTGAGAGCAACATTAATAAGCAGTATCCTTTTCCCTACTTTGAAGAGCTTATGGTCCATCTGCTGAACAAACACTACAGGCTTATCTGAACTCCAACTCACAGGCTGACTCATAGGCGGTTTAGAAGCACAGTCTGTAATCAGTGAAAGACTTAAGTTATTTAAGAGTGAAGATTTGCATTTTTCTTAAAAACAGTCATGTTCCTACCACATCAAAAATTAGATTTCAGATACATGTTATCGGCATGAAGGGGGAAAAGGCATATGTGGGAACAAACTGATTTGTTTAAGGATTGGTATCTCTAATATACTCAATCTTAAAATTGTGAAGAATCCAGAACAATTAGCAAATCTGTGTATATTCTTACGATTTCAAAAAAACAATAGCACCTAAGGAATGCACCTCAGGAATACAAAAGATTGAAAACAGGCCACGAGCATGAGCAGTGTTTTGTGAGTAATCCACAGCAGCAGTAGAGGTTTCTTCTGGAAGTTTGGGCTTGTCCCCAGAAGTGGCATTTTTTTTTTTTTTCTTTTCCTTCTGTCATTAGCCAGAAAAACATACCACCCCTAATCACCTTCACAAAGCATTGTGCATATGGAGGACCCAGACCTTTTCCCCAGGAGGCTGGCCCAGTCTGACTGGCCAAATCTGAAAGAGCAAAACAGGGTAGGGAATTATGCTGAGAATTTAACCATGTCAGACTACAGTTCAGTGTCTGCTCTGCAACAAGTTCCCAACTCAACTGTTTTTTGTTTTTAAACACTGGTGAATTGCTATACTTTAAAGGTATGGAAAATGTATCGTGATAGCTTTGGAACCACAGCGTCATCATTAACTTATGCCATATTCTCCAATTCAGTCACTTTATGGTTTACACATACATTCTTCACCACTCAGGTATACTGTACCACAAATTCTCACTATTCCATCTCTTCTTTTCATAAACAAACACAACCCCAAGATTCCTTGCTACATACTTATTTTACATCTAGCTATTCTCCAAGTCATTTTTAAAAGCCAGGTTCATTCTTAGCAGGCATTGGCAAAACTATAGTCAATGGAGATGTGACCATTGTGTGCAAGAAATGCCTTTAAACCACCTTTCTGGTGGTTTTGTAAAACGTGAGATTGCAGCAAGCCATTCTTAATCCACTCTTTGTTCCATTTTGCCACTTAATAGTTTGCAACCACAAACTCTGGTGTCAATGTATATGCAAAAGCTAAATTTTTAACACCATTTCATTCTGGTAACAGTATCCATAAATTAGCAACAGAAATAATTCTTATTTTTCACTTCTGGGTCAGTATAGTCAGTATATTTCTATGTTAAATTTATATAAAATAAATAGTATGTACGTGGAATTTACATTACATCTTCCTTCTGAGAGATAAATTTAGTTCAGGACCTTGGCATATGCTCCACTTCAGGAAGTGAAGGAAAATGGAAGAATTATTCCCTTCACCATCACATTAAGGCATCCCTTTTTAATCTCATGCATATATAAACTTATACATGACATTTCCCCTCATTGGTAGTAAGTGTACTTTATATACAGCCCTCAGTATTGTGACAGCTTTTTCTTTCAGCCAGTGGTTGAGGATAATCGCGGAAGGATTTCCCATCTGTTCTTGCCATCCGGCATTCTGTCTTCAGTAAGGAGATAACTGCAGTTCACAGCTTCCTGCAGTTCTTTTTTCTGATGTTCTCTCATTAACTAAAAATTGTATTATTATCCTTCTGAGTTACTAAGTTGGAAAGTCTGGAAGACTCATGAAGGTGACCTACTTTGGATTATCTAAATTAGAGCCAGCTACTGACTGTTGCAAATAGCAGTTTGTTTAGATGCAGAAGGAACTGGATTCTTTGGCTTGGGCTTTCATTCTGGGTTTTGCTTTTGCTTCACACACCCCTTTTCCTCTTTCCACTTGATAGAAAAAAGACAGGTGGTACCTATAAAAGGAAAATCAAAGGGGACAAGAAGAAAAAAACCAAGCTTTTTTTCACAAAGAGTGACACTGTAGATTGTGTTTGCATGAGCAGCCAGTTTTTCAAAATACCAACAGAGCAGTTATTAGACAACACTTATTACAACAACATATAAATGCCAAGTATATGTAAAGATTTTTTCCTCTAGTCACCTGCAACATTTTGCATGCGTCTAAACTTTAAGACATCACTACTGTTTGCTGCAGAAACAATAATTAGAAAGGAAACAAGTTTTTTAAAGAGGATTTCAATACTCTTTCATTTATCCTAACACTGAAAAATACAGTATATTAAAGACAAAGTTTTGTTCTTAACCTTCTGATACTACACAAGTTCATTGGTATGAAAGCTTGCTATAAAGAATATCAAAGCTTGCTATAAAGAATATCTAACAAAACAGCGTAGCTGTTCTTCATAAACTGGGCCATTTTGTGGTAACTGATTTAATACAACTTTTTATGCCAAGGAAAATTGCTTATGATATTATATCAAACCCAGTACTGGAAGCTTCAGCGGACCGTTTGCCTGCCCCTGATTCAATCATGTCCCTTGACCACACTGGGTAGTCCCACAGAAGACAGCGTGTTAGGTGGAACTGGTACTGTACGCCCATGTGTGACAGTGAAATTTTGCTGAACTTTTCCATAAATTCTCCAAACCCTTGGACCAAGTTGCCCAGTGGAGAGGGGAGGTGTGGTCATGCTGTTTCCCCCTGGGAGAGAGGGACAGAACAGGTAGCCTGCAGCAGTTCCTAGCAGCCGAGTTAGCTAAGAAGTGTTTCAGCTTACCTCTGAAATTGGTCTGTCAACACCACAGGCTTATCAAGGATATTATAAACCAAAGACAATTATACACATGTAAGCAAACAAGGTTGATAACTATCATTAATCCTTCTGTATTTAGATAGGCATTAACAACAGCGGGTACAAAAGCCTGCCTGGCTATCATTTAGATGCTACAAGAAAAGGAAGTATTCAGACAAGTTATCTGATGTGCCTTAAAAGAAATAGAGTTTTTGGAGGAGTAAGGTATCAGTCCATGGAGAGCAAAGATGACTGCATTGTACACTACACGAGATTTTAACAGGTTTTGAATTTGTAGAACTGGTAACACATTGTAAACACTTGCTATTGAATCAGGGAAGATTTTGGTAAAGGCGATTTCTCTTTTACAGTCTTTAAGAATTAGTCTCATTTTCAACGGTTCAAGCACCACCTTTTGTCTATGCCCCAGATCTTCCATCACAATGAAAAGAACTCCATAAATAGGACCAAAAGATGCAAGGTTTGTTGAGAATCTAGCAAACATACTCCTCTAGGGAACAAGTTCCCATCTTTCAAAGACAAGGTGGGTTCTGGAAGCCCTAAGGAGACTGAGGAGCCAGAGGAAAATCCTCATGAGCTCGCTAGCTAACGGCAGTTTTGCAGTAGCAGACAGCAAAAGCATCTTGAAATGCTCTTCTCCATCTGTATGGGTTTGGACTCATAATGATTTCTGCTTTGATGAACTTAAGGACTGGGAGGAAAAAGAGCTGGTAAACCAATCCGTCCACATCAGCAGTGTCATACAAAACATATCAGCTGCCCGTGATTTCCAGAGCCATGCTGCTGACCATGCCTAAACAATAGCTACTATGCACTTGCACACACATGTAATCAGTGGTTTGTCTGCTGGTTTGCATGCCTGCAGCTGCACTAATTATGTACATGGGGAGATGGCCAAGTTACACCACAGTACAGCACACGCTGTTGTAACCACCTTAAGGAAAAGGTGTGGTTTGGTGCCCATCATCATGGCTCCATCAGTTTTGAGAACTGGCATTTATCTCACATCAAGACCACTGTAGACATGCTGACTCTTCAGCAAAGGCCACTGGGGGTAGTGGCTTGCCTCCCCTCTGTGGTCTCACTGCGGGAGAGTACACATGAGGCACCAAGTCCTGCTGCTTCTGCTTCCTTCAGGTCTGCCTCCTAAGACAGAGACACTTATAACTGCAGTTCTACCTTTTAGATAGTACAGGTTCTTGCCATGACAACTCGGTGCTGAAATTACTGGTTCCTTCCACCCATCTTATTATTAAGTTGTGGGTATGGCATGTCTGACAACTTGTTTGCCTAGGGAACATTCTGCTCAGCAAGGCCAAGAGGCGTTTGCTGCTGTTCTGATAACTGTTTGGATAACTGTTCTGGCAGTGACGTGAAGTCCAGGAGACATCCACTTCTCATGTAAGAACTCAGATAACACACTCCCCCCCCCCCCCCAACACACTGTAGGTACACAATGCATATGCTATATTGCAGAATCACTCAAATATCTGAATGTATGAGCAAATTTCAGGCATGTACCTGTATAGGCATTTTTGAATAGACAGATAGATGCCATGGGTAAACACCTTAGCTCACAGAATACGGATTAGGGGTTGGAACTTAAATTACAATAGTTTGCCCCAGGAGTGACATTAGTAAGTGTTACTTCTCTTGTAAAGGCAGAGATTTATAGAAGAAATTAAATATTATTCAGTGAAAGGGAAAATAAGTAAGTAGACCCTACAGTGATTACACTGTGCTCGTAAAACAATTCAAATATACTCCCATTGTCTCTAAGTCTTTGACACTAAATTACAGTATAGAATAAATTCTTCAGGAAGTTCATATAGCAAGTTACTTTATATAATGTGCAAGCCACCTTTAAGATCAAACAAAATGTTAAGTTTTGGTGAATTTTAATTCTGAACCATGTAGTAAATTCTGACAATGCATAAATGATCCAATTCAATACAATCTACGTTCTCAGCAAAGTGACTTTTGCAATATGTGGTGCTCTTTTGCCCTAGAGTGGCTTCTAATACGTAGCTGCAATTTTGCGTTAATAGTGGGATACACCCTTCTTGATGATTAGCCAGAGCAAAATTTTGCATTAGGCTTTTACTTTCCTGGAGAACTATTACAATAAAATATTTCAGATCTTTTATGACCTGAATAAGCACCTGGAAATTCCTAAAAATTCAAAGACTTAGGTCTCAACCCAAAAAAGCACATAATGACATGTATGATCCCATCAAATCTGGTGACATCTGCAAGAGCTTCAAATAAAGCATGTACTTATGAGCTTTGCTGAGTTGAGGCCTTATGGAATGATCCTATGCAAATCAGTTTTAAAATATTCAGAAACTAACTTGGCTTGAACTTGAATGTAACCACTGATCAACAGTGATTTCTTAGGCTTTTTTTTTTTTTTTTCTTTAAATGTATTTGTGAAATAATTGTATGGGTTAAGTTGCTCTCCCACCTGCATATGCAGAAACATTTTTCAGGTTGCTGTTCACTAGCAGGTGTGAGGTGTTTTTTTCCTGAAAATTCATATGCACACGTTACTGTCTCTGGATGAGCTTTGCCAGTGGCTGAATGAGGAAACAAACTGCCCAGCTCAACAAAAGCTTATCCAGTTTATCTGAAGAGAGATCCATTTCTCCTCCATTGTAGACCTACGAAAGAAAACCTCAGAGGAGCAGAGGATGGAGGTTGGGGTCAGCATGCCTGTTTCTCCATGCTTAGCAGTGGCCTGCTAAGCTTTTGCTTAGGAAATGAGCTTCTATACTTTGCTTGGCTAACAGTAAATGTTTTCACATTTCATGAGAGGTGTATTTATATCCAAGTCCCATGGTGACATCCAGACTGAGAGTCAGTCTACTTCATAGTCAGATCACGCAGAGAAAATGTTCTGGAAATGTTCTGATTCGGTATGCAGGCAGGTCCACAGCACAGTCATGATCCTAAATCTGTTCTCCAGCATCGTTGCTGCTCCAGGAAGCAGGATATAGCCAACTCTTCACACAGATTTTATACGTGCATGTGCAAGCCTGTTTGGTTTAACATATAGCCCTATATTTATTTGTAAAACTACTGCTAGAACATCATTGCAAATACATTCATAAAAAAAAAAGTCAGTTGCAGCTGGCTGGTAGCATAGGTTGATTGCATTTCATAGCCTTAATCTCTTCACCTCACTTTGCACACAACTGCCATCATCACAATTATCTGTTTGCAACCTCGGAGTGAACGCCAAAGATGAAGCTGGAGTCTAACCCATCTCCCTGTGGAAGGAGCCTCTTCAAGTCAGTCTTTCCAAGTCACTGGGTTAAGGGCAGAGGCAAAACCAGACTTTTTCACCAGTTTTAGTACATAAATTTTCTATGACTAAACAGAGGGATTTTTTTGATGTACTGTCAATCTAACATCTGTTCTCTAAGCATTAAAACAGGAGCAAAAAGCCAGGGTACATACATTTATTAATGATCAATTACTGTTTATAAAACACATTTAAGTGAATAAGGTAACTTGCTTGTTAGCCAGCAGAGAGGCTCTAGGTTTCTTCTCAATGAGTTATACACAAGTAGATATCACACTTGTACTACTTCTTCAACCCCAGCCCTCCAGATTTACACAGCTGTTGAGACTGTAGCTGACCTTGTACAACACAAATTTCTCCAATGGCCATATTCTTGCCTGGAAACCGAACCCAGAAATTTGGTAGCTTGTTTTGCTAGATGAGTTATGCTCAAACAGATTCTTATCTCAGACTTGGATTTACCTGAGTACAGATGGAAAATGCAAATAGGATCTGTAACGTTTATTTTTAAGTCCCATATTGTGAAGGAGGAGGCATGCATTAGTCTCTCCTTTGTGCTGCACATAATTGGCAGAGCTTTTCAGTGAAAAAATATCTGGCCAAAATCTCTTACAGCCTCATGCTCTGCAGAAATCTGTCTTAGGTTGATCTATATTAGGAGCAATATTCAAGTTGACTCTGCACTCATACGAAAAATGTGTTTAAAAAGCTCTAGCAGATACAATCCTTTTTTGTCTGACTTTGTTCCCTGCTGTTGTTGGTCTCTCATGGGATTTCTTGCAGAGCGGTTAAGTGATCTATACTGAGGTTTCAAAAGCATAGATAATAGGAGCTCTATTCATGGGTTAAACACTTAGCTCCTTTAATACAAGATGTGTAGGAGCAGCCCCTAATGACATTCAAATCTTGTTATTGCTGTACTTCAGTGTAGGATGTACTTGGTTTTGTGGCTGCAAGATGCAATTGTCAGAGATGACTGTAAATCCTGAACAGCAAATAAATCCCAGCATGTAGAAATGATGCCTAATTCTGCTATTACAGCAGCCTTTATCTTCGGACTTCACTGTGCTTGCTCCTGATTTACACCAATGCCGGTGGGATACTGCAATCCATGGCTTGTACCATACCTACCATCGTGTCTGACTCCAGGAGCATCAGCTCTTCATATTGGCATAAAATTTCTAATGCTTCCTTTAGAAAAGACTGCTGTCTGTTCCTAGTGCCTTGGCTTGTGAGCATTCCCTAAAACCAGTATTGTGGCAAGCTCTGAGCCTTCAGTATTTCTGGATCTCATGTCCAATTACTTTTTCTTATGTCCTTTAGGGCTTGCTAGCACCTCCCTTGCCTTCCCCCACACTACACTAAACAAATTTGCTAATACTGTGGAGAAAAGCCAAGCTTTCTTCCAAAGAAACGTAGATTCTAGCTGAGTACACGTTCAATAATTTCATTGCTATCTGTGCCTCTGGAACCTTATGAACTGTCTTTGCTGCAAGGAGAAGCTGTAATAGACATAGATCCAGAGGCATATCACCAGAGGCTTTGTTTTACTCAATCCTCAAAGACATTAAGCACGAATATTAGAACCTAAGCTAAACATAAAGGAGGAGCTGCCTGAAAGCCAGGCTCACGTTCATAAAGCAAAAGCTAGCTAGAGTAACAGATGAAGACATCTATTGATATTAGTTTTTATAGATGTTAGTTCAATTTTTTTCACACACTTGGTAGATTGGAAAAAACCCTAAGACTAGATGGAGAACCACTGGTCGATTAAACAGTATTGTAAAAGTTATTGCTAATTAAGGCCAAAGTATTTAAAGGTGCACAAGTGAATCTGGTGTCCAAATGCCACTGAATTTCAATGGATGTTGAATGCATGTAACCAATTTAAGTCTCTTTGAAGACAATGATGTAAACTTTGCTTCACAGGCAATGCTAACATGATACATGAAATGGGATTATAGGCCCTTGTTAGCCAGATAGAGTAATTCTGGCATTTTAAATGGCAACATAACCTGTTGAATGACCATAGGCATTTTCTCAGTTTCACGTGGTACAGTACACCAAGTGTTGTAGGTGTCAGAATAGCCTTCAGAAAGGTTGTGCCACCTAGTCGATGACAATCGCTGCACTGCTTACACAGCCTCAAGCTCTACCAGATTTGATGATGGAAAAATGAATCATTCTACCATATGAGCTCTGAAATGCAGGAGAAAGTGTTCCGAAGATATAAGCAACGGACACTTGTGGATCAAATACAGGTGAAATTCATAATACTGCATTTCCATCAAATTTGTAATTTTTCTTTCATGTTGCCTTTATCATCACTAGCTTGGATTATGATTTATTTATTTGGTATATGTATCATTACAAACAAAATATTTCACTAAAAATTAAACATGATGAAACTAGATATCATATAGAAGTTAAATTTGGTACGGGTCACAGTTGCTACCACCAACTCAGAAACAGGTCTTTAATTCATTTTTGCTGTGCATAGTGTATTCAAAAGAACAGTTTTGCATGCTTCTTCCCTTCTCACTCCCAGTTTTCAAATTCAATGTGTTTGTTCAAATACCAAAGTCATCTCCTTACAAACAATAGATGGGGATTCATCTGGAAACAGTTACAGTGCCTTTAAATAACCTGGTGTATTTACTTTTTATGTTTATTATTGCATGACAAAGATGAAATCACAGTTTATCATGGGCTAAGAGCACGCATAGGGTAAGTTAACATAATTCAGCTGATGCACACTAAGTTTCAAGAGGCAAGGAGAAGTTATGCCGGACTAAACTCAGGTGTAAATTCCTATTACT
This sequence comes from Falco peregrinus, assembly GCF_023634155.1. Taxonomy (NCBI): domain Eukaryota; kingdom Metazoa; phylum Chordata; class Aves; order Falconiformes; family Falconidae; genus Falco; species Falco peregrinus. The sequence continues at coordinate 80,332,914 of NC_073725.1, read as the reverse complement.
GTTTATAATTCCTGCAGGGATAACAGGATCTTTGTTTAAGGTATTGAGGGAACGGTTACACTAAGCTGAGAGAGTCAGCATGGGTAGAGAGCGTACGGCTGATAAAACATTCATACACAGGTAAGTCCCCTCTGAAGACACAGCCAGTGCCGCTTGCTGCTGGGGACTGGGCTGGAGACACATTTCATCTCCCCATCCAGCTGTCTTAGTGGGAGAGAGCAGCAATGCCAGCCACTTGTCACCGCTCCCTGGCTGAGGTAACTCTACTGAGTACATTTACAGGAACACTCCTACAGTCCTTCAAGCAAATTTGTCTGCGGTAGCTCAGACCAGCCATTTAAAAACTGTTTAAACTCGCCCAGTTGGCTCTGTCAGAAGCCTATTAGGCAGCACTCTCACAAACTGCTCTCCTTCAGAGTGATAGTAAAGAGCATTTGAGGATGGTGACCTTGTCCTCTGACACAGCTGGATTGAGAAAGAAGTGGAAAGGAGTGAAAAGAGCAACTCCTCCCCGGGTTTCTAAATAATTGTGCAAAAGGGCTAAAAAAAGCACTTAGTCTTGCTATAGAGAAATGAAAACCAGTACCCTGAATGAGAAGGAACCCTTCTAGCTCTGCTGCTGTTTGTCTCACATCGCCATTTGGTTCCTCTTTTGGCTTAAGCTGTGAAATACCATCATTGACCAAGCACAATAACTGAGAGCCAACAATAAAAGCACAAGTATCATGCAAAATACCAAAAACCTTTGGAGGAAAAGGCCCTGTACAGCATCTTGGGAAATGGACCTACATCCTATCATGTTAGTCTTTTAGAGGAGCCTCTGAGGTTGGCTTTCTTTACCAGTAAGACAAGATATTTTTTACACCACTGTAACTGCATGTCAGAATTATAGCTTACTGTCAGATAACTTCAGCAGTGGTGCAAATTTAAACTGACATGCAGTATCCCAAAAGGGCCATAAATAATTAGGAAAGAAAAATCACATATTTGCACTTAGTACATATAAATACATACTGAAAACATTTCAAGTTGACAAAATAGCATTGAACACCTCAAAATGGTTTTTCTTTTTTATAGATGAACAGTTAGGCTGATTGAATTTTGAGATATTGCTGAAGAGATAAGAAAGGCGAGAAGTCCAAAAAAGAAAGCTGGTAGCACTAAGCCAACACAAGGCAATGAAGACACACACAGATTATGAAACAATATACTTAGGTGAGCTGCTTCTGCTACTGAAGAGATCTGTAGGCAGCGATGAAGCCAAGCCCTTAGGCAGGTGTAGACCCTACTGATGGCTCTGACCTACCTTCCGTGGTCAAGAGACATAGCCATAGCTTCATCAGAAAAAGAGGGGTGGGGAAAGAAAACTGTCATTTGCTAAATAATATTGGATACTGGCAAGAAAAGTAATAATGAAGGCAAGTCTCAAGACAAGTCTCTTGTTCACTGTGTACAGACCCTCCACCCTCTGAACAGAGTATTGCCTGGGCCAGCATGCCAAAGAGCTGTCTCTGAAGTTAATTAATCTCTGTTTCTCTCTCTTCCCCACTGTCACCATATCTGGGCAAAACATTGGGTGTTAATCCTTTCTGCCACCACCACCAAAGAAGTCCTAAGCCTGGGAAGCAGTGCGCTAACAGCATGTAAACCACAGCACGTTGCTTCCTGACTGAAGCAGTGAGGCACCCAGGAGGGCAGAACAATAAGAACTTTATCCTTGCCCTGTTCCTGAGCTGATGTGCATTTACACCACCTCCTGCTAAAAGCCGGTGGGCACACTTTACCTAAGAGCCCTTACCACAGCATGGAGTATCACTGGACATGGTAAATCCAACGACACAGCTTATCTGACTGCATGTGCTGCGACGCAAAAAGGAAAGGTAAATGAAAATACCTATTGTACATCCTGGAGAAAGTATTAGTAAATATGCTGATGTCCTTCAAATATACATAAGACCATTGCAAAGAGAAAGGCAATAAACTGTCCTCTGAGTCCAAATGAAGACAGGACAAGAAAACTGCAAAGAAAAACATTTAGAAAGACATTAAGAAAACTTTCTAAGCACCGCTAAGACCACCTGAGGAGGTTGTGAAGTCTCCACAAAAACAGGTTAGACAAATAAGCTGCCAGGAATGGCTTCAGCATTTCTGACTTTTCCGTGACAGCAAAACAAACTTTCGGGTTCCCTTTCCACCCAATATTCTATGATTCAACAGAATATGCTGGCAGGTGACCGGAGCCCTGCCAATTCCACCTGGAAACTCAATGTTTCCCGTCTGCGAATCGCAGGATGCTAGAAAAATACTTTCACAGCCATATGTAGTAATAACTATGATTGTACTGAAAGGATCTAAAGTAGCAATTGCAATAAGAAGGTCCAAATCATGGCTTAAGGAACATTTGCAAAGAGCGTTATTTATCTGTCAGAAAAAAAGAGACATGACCTCAGTGCTTCTGGAAGGCTGGCACCACCCAACGAGCAAGCACCGCCTTTACCATGCCAGCGGGCAACAGCAGCAGGAGACACTGCAGTACCAAGGAATTCAGCCTAGACCTTTGCAGGCAACTCCTTTAAGTAGCTCATTTAGCCTTTAATTGACTGAGATATTCCTTCGGCTGCCAGTTGTTATTTTGCATGTAAATACCTGGCTGTTTCATGCACGTTGCATGCGCTGTGACTACTGGCCTGAGATCGCTGATTCCCTTCGGAATTGATGGTGCTCACAACCATTAGAAAGAACAGCTAAACACAGCTTTTGGCAGCCAAGTGCCAGTTTCATTGCTGTCAGAACTTCAGTTATCATGGCGGGCTATAATTTTCAGGCTGGTAAAACCTCAGTTGTTATGCTTGGCGGTTTCTTTAACATTTATTATAAATGCACGAATTTCATTTGTGTAGAGCAGAGTGACTTGCAGCAGCTCAGGGATTTGGCAAAGAGCTCCACATATTCCACCAAAACTCTGTTTAGCCTAGAGGGGTGTTACAATTCGAGATAAAGAATATGCTTTTCTATACAGAAGTCATTTGTAATAGAGTATGTTCCAAAACAATTCTGTGTAAAAAATTAACCAAAACAAAAACAAAATTATCTTTGCGTCCCCACCACAGGAATTAATTCAGATTCAGAAAGCACGGAATTGGGAAAGTCATCTTGGACAGATTTTGCAGAATGCACTGTGAGTGAAAGCAGGAGAAGGAAGCAATCCCATTACCATTAGTCTTGAGCAAGAGACCTAGAGATGAACCAATTAAGTTTCCTTTCAGTGATCTTTTGAGCTGTCTGGGATGCTTACATAGTGTTAGGGAGCAGAAACATTTGTGTAAATCATATCTAGTAACAAACCAAATTACAGTAAAAGCTCTTTGATGAGCAACAGAAAGGAGGAGACTACTGAAGTCTGCTCCCTTTAAGTAGGATGATTTGGATTATTTGGAAGCATCTGAAGATTTGGAAAAGTCTGGGAAAAATCTGAAAACGCTGTATTTTCTAAAACAAAAGGTAAAATTGTACCCTTTTTGGGCCATATAATTTTGACCTGTACTTACACATGGTTGCACCCACAGACTAAGCAAATACATTATGTGTGAGGTCCTATTTTTACTTTCAAACTTGTGGTTTTGGTAAATGCAAATGACTAAGAAGTTGAGATGGATACGCTGGCACCAGTTTGCAAGTTGTCTCATCACAAAGAAAGAGATCTGTGACTGTTCACCACCTTCATACAGGGCCTCTGGTGTGAACTAAGTCTGTTGCATGTTATGTATTGGTAATGTTTTCCACTTAAGGCTGAGAAACTGCAAGCTCTGAAGAAGCCAAGGAAGAAATACAATATTTGAGCATGTTTACTGTAAAATGGAGGGCTATTTTATCTCAATCAAATAAAACAACAAGTGGGCTGCAAATCTGATATTGAAATAAATCCACTTTACTCTCATGTAATTGCTTATTTGATTCTCAAATATGACATGAAGTTAGAAAACAAATTGATATTCTGTCACTTCTGTTTCAGTAAACTTAACTCAAACAAGTTGCCCTTTAGGTGCATCTTGGATGGAACAGTACTTGATCTTCGTCCCAAAGAAATCAGTGTATTACATTTGTTTGAAAAATTATTATCCGAACCATGATGTCTTTTCAGACAGTGTTTGAACTGCATACTAAAAAGACCAAATTTCCCCTGAGAGCCAGCAGAAGCACAGAGAAGATGAAGTACTGTAGTATATCCTCCCTCTGCAAGAAAATGTATCAGCAGTAAAGGTATAATATAAGCTCAGACAAATACAGTAAACACAGAAAGTGCACAAGTCTTGTGGGCACGGGCCATCTTCCTCCTCCTTCCTCCCCCCTCCCAGCCAAAACAAAGACAGTTTTATATGACCTTGATGTGCCTCAAGCATTTAAAGAATAATAAGTTATATAGACTCTATACTGTCTCAGCCATTGTTAGAATGCTATATCCAGCGTCAGAATCCACACTGGGTGAAGTTAATAAATTGAGGTGATAAAAAAAACAAACCCGAAGGAATAATAAAAGGGGGGGTGAGGGGTGTAGGAGGAATACTGCTGCTGCTGAAAGTTTCTGGAGGTTGAAAATGTTTATTCAAATAAGAAAAGAATTAAGATCACTGTTCCCAATTCAGTCAAAAAATGGAGACTAGGTTGTTTAGCACAGCAGCCAAGGTCAGCAAGATATGCTGGCTGACGCTGCGCCTAGGCATCGTAGGGAACGGCTGGCAGCAGCGGCTGAGATAGCCTATGGAACCCACTAAGGACTCTTAGGGAAATCATCTTCATCATCTGCAGTTTTAAGGTCAAATCAAAGCAGGTTTAGGGAAAAAAAATCCCCCTAAAAGGTCCAAGACATAATTAATTCATGCTATGCAAGCTAAGAGAAGATTACAAAAATGGTCCCTGGGATTTTGGTTTTTTAAATTATGAACATAGGAAAAAGGTTGTTCTAGACAGATTACCATCTTTAGTGATACATTCTACTTTAATTATAAAGAATTTCAGATTAGTTGATATGCTTAAAGTTACAACTATTAAAATCTGTGTTACACAAACAAATATTAATACAATGATGATGAGGAATAACAAGAGTGTAGCACTAAGTACCAACAGGTATGGGTTGCCAGTTTGTAGGAACTGAGAACATTAACTGAGAACTTTCAGAGCAATCCAGTTCTACCTTTCCAAGAATTCTATTAACGTATATTTATACTCTGCACAATAAGCACAACTACCTCTAAAACACGTAGACTTGACGTAATATGTCCCGTTTCCCCTGCTATGGTACTCTCGACCCTTAGGTAACAACATTCGCTTTCGAGGCTTGGCAAGACATGCCTCTAGGAGGACCTGTGGGCAACATCCAGACAGCCCCTCCCCATATCCTCCTTGATGAAGAGGTTTGATGCCATATGCTTCACTGACAGAATAATTTCATTCAGATTTCACTACAATTCTACATTTTCTGGTTTATGTCCTGTATTATTCTGGCACATATTTGCTTCTAAATAAATGTATCCTGTTAGATGCGGAGGGAGAACGTGATACTTTTCCAAGCAAAATATTTGCAGACCAAAAGACTGACAGAAAGCACTAGTAGAAGCTTTAATTCACTACTTAAGTGTGTAGGGCAATACAAATCAGTTAAAACCTCTTTTTTGCTGTGCTAGGTGTGACATCAGGTCAGGAGACAGCACTCATTTGTACTAATTCTCACTGCCAAAGTCAGCACAACTGGAAAGGAGTGTCATCCAAGAAGATGTGGCTGGAGACACAATAGATCCATCTGATGGAGCAATTGCTCAGCTTCCTACATATTTTCATGACAACCCTCCTTCTTGAGCTGCTAATAAATCACTGCCATGTTTCAGGCTGAAACTCCTCAGGTTTGTAAGCTCTAGGTGAACATAAAGCTGAAGTTCATACTTGAGATACATCCAGGCTTCCCGCTGAAGACTAACATTGATCAGGCGAGGGTACACCACACAGATCAGAACGCTGTTACTGTAGGGAGTGCCGCAAAATTGATGCATTTGAAATGGGAATCAATCTGTTGAGGTGGGCAGATTGCGAAGAGACCTTGTATTTTGGTTACAGCCCTCTCTGCAGGAACTGGGGGCAATTCAATGAGCTAATGGCGGGGGAGGGGCAGTGGGAGGGGAAGAGCACTCATCAACATGTTACAATAATGTTGTCCAGCGGAAATGAAGCATGGATGCAAAAGTCCACATTAAGCCAAGTTCTAAGCCTTGAAATTGTTCATTTGGATTACTATGGGAATTTTTAATGTAACCTTTAGCAATATTCTCAAAAGTATGTATTAAGCAGAAAGGAATCTTTTAACTTTTACTTCCTCAGGTGGAACTTAATTGAAGTGAATCCAAGGATGCTGTGAAGAAGGCAAAAGCAGCCATCACACTTCATGTATCTTGATAATGTGTCTGTCTACACAGCCCATGGTACGGTATGAAGATACTAGTTTTGGTCCCAGAAACAACCACGTCACACTAGTGCAGTGAGTTATCCATGGCAGTCTTGAAGGAAAGTAAATGTCAGTGGGATGTGGCTAACTAGCTCATTTAGACTTCCAGAAAAAAAAAAACCACAACAAACCAAAAAAAACCCCAAAACCCACCAAAAAGCAAACCACCGAAACCCAAAACAAAACAAAACACGCCCCCCCCCTAACAACAACAAGACCCAGCCTTCTGGGTTTTCTTGATCTGCCATCACTGTCCTCCAGCGTTCTCCACAGTCATTCCTAGCGCGAGACCTTCCCTGCTAACCCTGTTAGCTTTATCTCCAACTAGTCAACCCTCTGCAGCCATATCCACGGCCGTCTCTTCCATCATGCGACTGCAGTGAGGCTGATTTTGTTAATGCCTTCTGCTCGGGCCTCTGGAAAGTGCTTCTGTAGATCACTTGTGCCAGCAAGACTAACTAGAGGGATAACTGCCAGAAGTAGATACTAATGGGGCATAAAGGTGCCGAAAATGTCAGAGAGCTCACAGACCTAGTTACAGCTCAAAATATTAATCACAACAGTCACGTCAGCTGTAATTCCTGTGGGCTAATTAGAGAACTGGCAGCCATGCTGCTGCCATCACGGCCTCCAGCTCCGCAGTCCCCATGCAGACCCAACCCAGAGACTCAATCTGACAGCCCAGGGACAAATATGGGATCAATTATCCATAATTTTTTTTTGAAATTTTTTTTTTTTACACAAGGACACAGTGGATATTATTTGATTGCATTTTTAACAGTTCCTCTGGATTCTTGCATCAGTGGAAGTGCTGCTTTGTACACCAAGTAATCCTTTAACTAAAAAAAAGGAGGCAGTACAAACCAGATGTGTATGAAATATGATATAATAAAAAAAAATAAAGAAATGCAACCCAGTTTCCTGGAATTTAGGGCAAAATTCTGCTGAGTTACACAGATACAAGTCATTCCACCAAAACCAGGAAGTTAGCATAGCTTTACTCAGTACAAGGCATAACAAGATTTCGCAAGATCTTCCTAAAAATTGAAATTATTAAAGCTTGTCAAAGTAAGGTCTCTAAAACTGAGTGAACTGTTTTCAAAAAAAAAACAATTCCAAAACATAATGACTTTCTCTGACTGGGTGTTTTCTACAAGCAAACTACATCTTCTGAATTTGCTCTTCACAATTACTTTAACAAATGGGTTATTACCACTTGTTTCAATGACAGAATTTGTGCTTTGCAATTCATTACCTGAGTCACGATTATCCAAGGGGAGAACATCCCATGGGAGAGCCACGAGGCTCACAAAGAAGTTTCTAGACCTGTGTATGAGTACCTGCAGGGAGTAAGCAAATGTCTGTTTACATTTGCACAAGTAGTTACAGCATTTTTATTTAGGACCACGGATTTATGTGTATAAATAAATGTAGGGCAGCATTATTTCCAAAAGAAATCAGTGACTTGAAGAATTCTTTTGGGTTTTTTTTACCCCCCCCTTCATCCTTTTGTGGACATGTAAGTGTTGATTATTCTAATAATAACAAAAATTAAGAAATAACAAAGCCCAAAGAAGATGTAAGTGATTTTAAAAGTGTAATGAAGTCTAAATCTGTGCGACTGAAACAAGGGTTTGGAGCAGCTCTTCAGGCTGGAATAAGCTGATACTCAAAGCATTTGTGTTGGTCTAGAAGTCCTTCCCAGGACCTGGCCATTAAAGGTCACTTAATGGCCACTGGACTTAAATCGGTTTTTGTCTCCAGCCCAACCCTCGTTTCTGCCTCCAGGATTTTGCAAGCAATAAGGAGCTTCCTTGGGAGCAGAAGGTCACAGGTGGGCCAGAGAGGAAAGAGGTATCATGGAGAGGCGTGCCGGAGGGATAAGCAGAGCAGGACTGATATTAGAAGGTTCAGAAGCTAGGGTGAGTTTGGTTAAATGACCACATTTTTGTGTGATTAACCAGAATTCTTCTGTTTAGAACTCAATGGAAAAATCTTACGTTAGCACCACACCAGAACAGAACAACATCTTCAGTCCCAGCATGTAGTTATGTTTGCCTACCAAGACTTTTTTTTTTTAACTGTTGAATAAATACCTGCCCAAATTTATGCCTAATGCAGTGTATTACATTTTAAATTTTTATTCTGTGTTCACCATAGTACTTTCATCCCCACTATCATTACATTAATGATACCATGGAATAACACTGATCTTAAAGCTCTTCTTTTCTGCCTGATTCAAAAAAATAGATGAAGGCCCTACAACCTGATTTCTGCCCCCAAAACAGAATCTCGTTGGCCTGTGCTACAACATACGGACTAGAGACAAAGGCGAAGTCACAAAACCGAGTATCAGGAACTCACTTGAAATGGGAGTGGAGGGACAACAAACAACCCACAAACCAACAGAAAAAAAAAAAAAAATCACCAAACCAAAACCAGAAACAAAACTAAAGGAAAAATGCAATAAAAATTGGGTAAAATTATCCCTTGAGTAATGCTGGATGAAATCCAGACTAAAATCACTGAACAGTGGAGCCATTCCAATTTATGCCACAGTAACATCAAAATACTTCCTTCTCCTCTATAAACATCCTTTAATTCTTTCTGGAAAATGGAAGAGTACCTACATGAGACAAGTGTTCTTAAGCAGCATGCTGAGCACCAAATGTGAACTGTAATTCATAATTCATGCTCAATTAATCAGAATTTATAAGGAATGGCTCTGTTAATGCTTCTGCTAACTACCTAACGTATTTTGAGAGATACAGCCAGAATTTTAGTTATTTTGACTTGCCATTGTGAGTGACAGACTATGTATACCTTGGCAGCTGTTAAAGACAACAGCCTTCCCTCAATGAAGAGGAAAAAGTGATTCTCAGAATTGCAGAAGGTTAAGAAAAGCTCTGAAAGAGAAGCAGAAATGAAAGTACATGAGGGTGGAGAACGTCATCTATGTAAATCCCATTAAAAACCAGTGGGAGGAACCCTAAGGTAATCCACAGCCTTGGGTCAAGCTAAGACTTGAATAACCTTGATTTGGCAAATGAGCAATTTCCAAGCGATAGAACTGAAAGAGGAGAGGTCTGATATTTCCAGATATTGTTCTGGAGTTATTTTTACATGACAGCCAGATAGCAAATCCTCTTGATTGCCTTCATGCATTCATATTTCTGATGGTCAGAAGGAGGAGTTACAGACAGACGGGCCTGTTGTCCGACTTGATTCAGATTCTGACCAAAGAGAAACCTGAAGTTTGAATCGTTAAGGCCACACACACAGCTGATGGACCTGAAATCATCCTCTCTGCCCTGGGCCAACGTGTTTATGGGCATTAAAAAGCTGGACTTGATGGATCAGAATTTCTTAGCCATGTAAGCTGGCAAGAGGAGCAGTGACTTAATGAAACCTTGAAATCATCTGGCCTAATTTGTGTCAGACATCCATCACAGATATGTGGAGATATTTTAAAGCTTCCCAGCACATATTTAGGTAAATGTTTGTGCTAGAAATTGTATAGAAAAGTACCGTAATGAGAAAGGAGAATTACATGCAGAACTCTGATGTGTTTCTACCAATAACATTTGGCTTACTCACCCCTGCTCGTTAAAACTTAGGGGCAATCTGAAATATATTTTTCAAACTTCTGGCAACATCATTCTGCCAGTTTCCTGCAGCCCTCAGTACTTCAGGGCACTCCAGCCAGGAGCTCAGCTAACTCTCAGCGCGAGTTTGGGGGAGGGTTTCCTTTTCCTTCCTCTTCGCCTTCTGATTTTTAACCGCTATTTTCCATCTCAAACCGGTAAAACCTGCCACGGAAAGCTGAGCTCAGCAGCACCACTCTCGGAAAATCTCATGGAAAACTGTTAAAACAGGTAACGAGGTAACGAGGCGTTTTTCTCCCGGGAACGCCGATCCCTGACCGGTACGGCACGGTGGGCCAGCGGAGTCGCCAGCGACCATCCCCCGAGGGGCAGCAGGAGGCTCCGGAGATGTGCGGGACGTGCCCGCGGCCAGCGGAACCCCGAGCGCAACGGCCCGGCGCGGTGGCTCCGCGGCGCAGGGGGGCGCGGGCACTTCCGCCCCCGCCGCCGCCAGGTGGCGCCGCAGCACAGGCTTGGGGGCGGTGCGAGGCGCCGGGGACCGCCCTTCCCCCCCCTCCCAGCATCCCGGCTGGGGACCGGGCACCGGCACACTCACACCTCCGGAGAGCGGCTGCTGCCCCCTGTCCCTCCCGGGTCACCGCGATTTAATGCGCAAATCCCGGGGGGGGGGGGGGGGCGGGGGGGGGCGGGGGGGGAATAGGCCAGAGCTCACAGACAGATCCTTCCCCCTTTTTTTGCAATTCCGTGATTTAAACCCACGTTTCAGAATATTAATTTAAATTTAGGGAAACATTGCACTGCACAGGACTTCACATGTTTGCGCACTCGGATCATAGACTGTGACAGTAATAAAAAAAACATAATTGCAAAGCACTTTATAAAAATAGTTTGGATACACGGGGGTAAATTTATCCAAATTTCCCCAGATGAAGAGAAAGCAACCGAGAGGTTTGACATCCCTGCACAGCACGCTCCAGTGGTGCTTTGCAAGCAGGAAACGTGGGAGAACTCCCACAGGAGCCGACCACCCAACTGCATTTTCCTTCCTTAACGCACACAGGCACAGCCAGAAGGGCCCCAGTGACAGGAGACAGGAGCCCCCTCCAGAGCACATCCCGGCCAACCTCCCCTCACCCCGCCAGCCCTCCTGGCTGAACACAAGCTTTCCTCTTGGTCTGCTCCTTGACGCCTTTTTAAAGGGGAAAATGAATCCTGCAACTATTACAACATGCACCTAATTTTGAATCCCAGTATGTCAAAAAGCTTTTTACCTGGGGTCAAAGGGCTATATTCACACTTAATATCCATCCGCCTGCGTCCCCAAATATGTCACATCCCTAACTGGGAGGTGGGAAAGCTGAAGGCATTCCAGCAAGCACAGAAAGGGTCGGACTCCTGCTCTGAATTGCTGTGGCCACAGCCTTTCCCTGCAGCGCTGCAGCTCAGGGCTCAGCAGCAGGCAAGGAACGGGAAACCTGCACCAGGACAAGCATCCAGGCTTGGCTTGGACAAGATATGCAAGGCTGATGCAGCGCCTGGCCCGTGATGGTTTGGGTGGCCAGTGACCTACCTTTACCTGGTACATAGGCTTCCTATCCCATCACTGGGTTTGCTTCAACTGAAGAAGCCAGTTTACATTCAGATTTGGCCTTGGAAAGGACAGAAATGGTTTCTTCTAGTGTTGCAATTTTAGCAGATGCCAGGGCCACAGCCCTCAGCGCTTGCCAAGTTAGCTGCTGCCCAGGTCAGCGGGATTCCTGTGCACCAGTACAGGGTGGGCAATGCAGGACAGAGCAGACCTGACACCCAGAGTCAAATGCGTGGCTCACCTACAGTCACTGTGAATTTTTTCCTCATTTCAACAGAAAAAGTACTTGCAGCAGTGTGCTCCTGAAAAAATGCCCATGCATGAATAAGCGTACTCAAATTCAGAGTCCCACAGAATCCAATTAAACAACCCAAGAGCATAAAGTTATTCATGTATTCAAGGCTATGGACAGCTGGGTCCGACATTTATTTTGGTCTGGTGCCAGGTACAGTAACCATCCTTTTATCTGTATTTTGTTTCTCAGCTGTACAATTAAAAGTTAAATTCAAACCATCCTATTCCCAGCGAACCCTCAAGAATAAAACTTTTATAGGTCTTTAAATACATAATGTATCAACTACTTGTGTCTGTTTTCTAGCAAATCTCCTATGGATTCTATGGAGAAAGCACAAAACAATGAATTATGTATTCAGGATTTTGTGCCGATCTCAGTGTGTAATTGTTACAGTATTCAGAATAAAAGGAACATAGCTTTTTGATAATTAATTACACTCTAATGGTATTCACCTGGGAAAAATAGATAGCACTAAGAGGCAAACAGGGGTCAATAATATTAATATAGTTGATCACTAATCTTGCATATACAAGTACCAATTAGTTAAGCAGAGTTAAACAGAGTCAGTGATAATTTGCATGAGGAATTCTGAACGTAGAGATAAATTAAACAAGTAGAAAGCAAGAGAAATGAAGCTACCAAGTTAAACTGAAGTAATGATCTATTCTCCTTTTCTCAGGTTCCATTTAAAGGACTGTCATCAAGGCATGTGAGGTTACATTTAAGGCTTCTGTGTACCCTGGAAGTCAAGCTCACCACACACGTTACTTCTCTTGAGTGTAACAAAGGGCAAAGGTGCATTGTGGTTCAAAAAGGAACGTAAGCAGAAGACATCAGTAGATGTTAACTGCTGGAAAGAGGAACAGACCACAGCACAGCAAAGATATTTATCGAATCTGACTTTAAAGGTGGCGCTTGTGCCTACACCACTCTCTCCATGCTGGTATTCCCATACAAGCCCTGCACATGGCTGAACATGCAGATCTTTAACTTCAGTGAGATAACCGGACCATGCTGAGCATTAAACACATGCAGGTTTACAGGATTAGAACTTAAAAGAGAAGAGATGGAGGCTGTAGCAGTTTGGTTTGGTACTTCTTTTACCTATCAGGCAGGAGAGAAAGCAAATGAGGCTTAACAGTGTCAAGGAAGGGTACCTGTGCTGCTAGGAAGCCTCTCTGAGCTGTTTTGCTGGTGGTTCCCAGCTCTGCACACCCAGATACCAGGTGATGGGGGTGAGCAATCACACAAAAACAGCATCTCCCTCCTCTGCAATTTTCACAAAAGGCTGCTTTCTGCTCTGTCCAAACCGTGATTCTGAACAGTGCAGGTGTTTTCTGTGGGCTCCCAGGCAAGCTCAAGGCTGCAGCAGCAGGTTAACCCTGGGAGGGATGGGAGCGCTGACGCCTGCCCACCACTGCAGCTGCTCTGTGCGCAATAGAAAGTGGCAAATTTCTTGGCTCACACTTCTGCAAAGAGCCGCTCTCCACGTTCCAGAGTCCAGCTGTGCTATATTAACATATATAAGTGAGAGAGAAAAACAGGCCCATTCGCTTTTTTATAATGAAAGCCAGATGCTACAATGTAACTTGACACAGAGAGAGCTGAAAACCGGCTGACCGCGCAGGGAAGCAGTTCGTCCGTCCGCTGTGGAGAAGAACTGCTGGTGAAACTCTGTTGCCGAGGGAGGGTGGGCCCTGCTCTGTCATCTCACAGAAGGGAAAAAATAGATGAGAACAGCCTTAACAGCCACTACTGATTCATAGGATGTTGCACCAGACCACAGAGTGAATTTTGGGCTGCTATTTTGAGAGCTCTTATTAATCCCCAGTACAGCAGAGCTTTTCCCCAGCCATTAGCTCAGCGGTAACAACACAACTGAATAGAGTCTTTCATGGGTTTGATAGTACCGAGCTCACCCAGGACTCCTTGGCTGGTGCCTACAGTTATTTGGGAGTCACATGTGAACCCCATCCAAGAACAGCATAAAAATCCTTCCTGTGTAACAGTGCTGCTGATCACATGCATTTAGCCTGGAGCAGTCAAGAAACAACAATTTAACACTTACAGTGAATGAAAGAATGAGATTTGTGACCCCACTTTAACACTTCCCAAGCTGAAACACTGAGGGCTCTATTGCAGTTGGTACCCAGTCCCAATGCCACAGGTGCTGATGCAGCACAGCCCTGTCAGGGCTGCTGTGTTCAGAGGGGCTCAGCTCTGCCCCTCTCTCCCACCTTCACATTACAAGTTCTCCTCACACATTGCCAGGGTAGGGGAGGAGAAAATCCATCACAAATAAGCCTCACAGCATGCCGAGAGTACATCATGCTCAGTTAAAGCGCAAGTTCTGCTGTTGCCCATTTATATCACCATATAGTAATTACAGACTGATGCCTCCTCTCTTGGGACTTGAAGCTAGTTAAGCATTACTACTGTCCTTCCCATTTCTAATACTCAGTAGACATAACCACTGCCCGTTCTGCTACATGGACCGCTTACGTGATCAAGTGTTTGTATACAATTCTGTTACTGTCTTGCTAACTACTGCTCTTACAACTCAAAAGCTCTTACCTCTCAGATGGAAGGCTGGAACCCAAAATTCTTGGCCAGTGTGAAGAACTATTATACACTATTCAAACTGCATTATTTTTAAACTGAGCTATGATTGAAGATACCAACTACGAAATTATCTGTAATGAAGTTTCTAGACCTCATAAGGACTCCGGGACTCCTGTGTCGCTGTTAGAAAAGATTCCTCATTTCTGTTCTTGAAATTACTGTGACTCCCTGCATGTTCTTTTTTATCTATTTGTTTACAGCATGTTTGTAAAAAGACAATTTCTCATCAAAGGCCCCATCTAAAGTCCACTGAATGAAGAGCAGGCTGTCCAGCACACGGCTGGCATCAGGCCCTGGCAATGCACCTGAAACACAGCTGTTAACGCACTGCGAGAACCCAAGTATGCCTTTGCTGGTGGGATCCACAACTGGTGCTGATTACAGACACAGCCACGTACATCCCAGATCCTCAGTAGCATTATTCTCCCACACTAGTTCCAACCTTGAAGGTAACTTCAGCTCTCTTGTCAGTTATCTGCCTTACAATAAGTCTACATCCTTATGTGTTCTCGCTGCCAAAAGGCAACTTTTAAAATGCTATAAAATGAAACCGTGTACAAATTAAACAGTCAACACATTTTACTGCTGCTCAGTAACTAAAATGCTTTCACTGTGCTATGCAATCTATAACTGCTGAAATTACTTTCATGTGTGTTTATAAGTCTTCCTGTATTTTCTCCTCATTACTCCAAATACATTTTAAAAGCTTGTTAAGATAGATTTGTTGGCATTTTATATCTAGCTGACTGTGCATGTTAAAGGCTTTGAGTGCGACTTTCCTAACTTGAAACACTATTTTTCATGCTGCTTGTTAACACACGTATCATTCCAACCATGTACATTAATTGGCTTGTCTAGGGAAACAGGGCTCAGTTTATGAGGTCTGTCATCCTGCTTTGTAGCTTAATTATAAAATAAAATTATTTTGCTTCCCCCCAGTCAGACTATTTGCTCTAGGGTTTGTTGGGGGTTTTTTGTTGTTGTTGGGGTTTGGGGTGGTTTTTTTGTTGTTGTTGTTGTTTGTTTTTATCCTTCCTCATGCTGCTGTTTTAAATTCCAGGGTTGTGTAACTGATCCATTAGGTCTTACTTCAGTGGCTGCTCCCAGGGCTGGTGGTTAATGCAGCATTCGTTAGTAAATCTGCATGCACTGTGAGGGTCCTAAACTGCACTTGTAACATCTGAGTCTGAGATATGCTGAAAGAGAATAATTTTTAAAGCCTGCCATTTGTAATAAAGTCAAAGGACTATTTAAGTTATCACATGCTGGCTTGTGATGTTATGTATACCCGGTCACTCTACAGCACAGTGGGGGCTGCCACATACCAAGAAACCCAGAAAACAAGAGACCTCAAACATGATTTCCAGGTAGAAAGAGACAACAAACCTGTAGAAAACAGAGGCATAGTAACTCTTACCAGAACCGACCCTCAATGACAAGAATGACATCAAGCTCTTTTGAGATGGACACTCTGAATAAAGCGCCCACCACTGAAGATACCATTCTTAACTCCACTGGGGCTGCTCCTAAGGGCTTTTTCAATAGCACGAGTTCTTACTCAATAGTCTATGGCACAACTAGAAGACAAGAGGAACCCGAATTAGACTGTCTAGGAACAGAGGTGAACTGTGGTGGCTCACTACAGACCATGAAGCTGAAGCGTAAAGTCACGGCTCAGCAGCTGTAGTCCACGCAGAACTCCCACTGACTTCAGAGGCACTAGGAACTACCCCCCCCCCAAAAAAAAAAAAAAAAAAAACAAACAACAAAACCAAAACAAAACAACCCCAAACTACCAAAAACCCCCACCCAAAACCAAATAAACCACCTTATTTCTACCAACTTAAATCTAATAGACTAAAGAAGGGATTTAAAAAAAATACCCAGAACTATAAAAAGATTCCATGAAAATTAACTTTCTTTGCTAC